>NC_064930.1:17777817-20271567 GCF_023897955.1 Schistocerca gregaria | reverse complement strand
TTTCCATATTTGAGAAAAAGCTTTGTTTAAAAAAACCCCACTTCTTACACATCATGCCAAACGTCATTGCATCCTCTCTCGATTCATGGAAGTGGCATCCCTAATTGACAAATGGTACGCAGTCTACTACCGTCTGAACTTGAGCAAAGGTACAAAGAGTAACGAACTAAAATATCGATTACAGGGACTATTATTCAGCAAATCGAACGATCTTTAGCCCTGTACATATCAACATGATGAAAACTACAAAACACATGCTGGGAAACGCAGTTTTATGAGTACAGTAAATTCGAGGAAAAAATCTGAATACACCCGGGATTTTGCGATTTTTCCATATTTGACAAAAAGCTTTATTTCCAAAAACCCCACTTTTTACACATCATGCCAATTGTCATTGCATCCTCTCTCGATTCATTGAATTGGCATCCCCATTTGACAAATGGTACGCAGTCTACAACCGCCTGAACTTGTGCAAAGGTACAAAGAGTAACGAATTCAAATATCCTGAACAGGGACTATTATTCTGCAAATCGAACGATCTTTACCCCTGTACATATCAACATGATGAAAACTACAAAACACATGCTAGGAAACGCAGTTTTATGAGTACAGTAAATTCGAGGAAGTAATCTGAATACACCCGGGCCTTTGCGATTTTTCCATATTTGAGAAAAAGCTTTGTTTTAAAAAACCCCACTTCTTACACATCATGCCAAACGTCATTGCATCCTCTCTCGATTCATGGAAGTGGCATCCCTAATTGACAAATGGTACGCAGTCTACTACCGTCTGAACTTGTGCAAAGGTACAAAGAGTAACGAACTAAAATATCGATTACAGGGACTATTATTCAGCAAATCGAACGATCTTTAGCCCTGTACATATCAACATGATGAAAACTACAAAACACATGCTAGGAAACGCAGTTTTATGAGTACAGTAAATTCGATGAAAAAGTCTGAATACACCCGGGCCTTTGCGACTTTTCCATATTTGAGAAAAAGCTTTGTTTCCAAAAACCCTACTTTGTACACATCATGCCAAATGTCATTGCATCCTCTCTCGATTGTTGGAACTGGCATCCCTATTTGACAAATGGTACACAGTCTACTACTGCCTGAACTTGTGCAAAGGTACAAAGAGTAACGAATTGAAATATGGAGAACAGGGACTATTATTCTGCAAATCGAACGATCTTTACCCCTATACATATCAACATGATGAAAACTACAAAACACATGCTAAGAAACGCAGTTTTATGAGTACAGTAAATTCGAGGAAGAAATCTGAATACACCCTGGCCTTTGCGATTTTTCCATATTTGAGAAAAAGCTTTGTTTCCAAAAACCCCACTTTTTACACATCATGACAAACGTCATTGCATCCTCTCTCGATTCATGGAACTGGCATCCCTATTTGACAAATGGTACACAGTCTACAACAGTCTAAACTTGTGCAAAGGTACAAAGAGTAACGAATTCAAATATCGAGAACAGGGACTATTATTCTGCAAATCGAACGATCTTTACCCCTGTACATATCAACATGATGAAAACTACAAAACACATGCTAGGAATCGCAGATTTATGAGTACAGTAAATTCGAGGAAAAAATCTGAATACACCCAGGCCTTTCCGAAGTTTCCATATATGAGAAAAAGCTTTGTTTCCAAAAACCCCACTTTTTACACATCACGCCAAACGTCATTGCATCCTCTCTCGATTCATGGAACTGGCATCCCTATTTGACAAATGGTACGCAGTCTACTACCGTCTGAAATTGTGCAAAGGCACAAAGAGTAACGAATTGAAATATGGAGAACAGGGACTACTATTCTGCAAATCGAACGATCTTTACCCCTGTACATATCAACATGATGAAAACTACAAAACACATGCTAGGAAACGCAGTTTTATGAGTACAGTAAATTCGAGGAAGAAATCTGAATACACCCGGGCCTTTGCGATTTTTCCATATTTGAGAAAATGCTTTGTTTCCAAAAACCCCACTTTTTACACATCATGCCAAACGTCATTGCATCCTCTCTCGATTCCTCTAACTGGCATCCCTATTTGACAAATGGTACGCAGTCTACTTCAATCTGAACTTGTGCAAAGGTACAAAGAGTAACGAACTCAAATATCGAGTACAGGGACTATTATTCTACAAATAGAACGATCTTTACCCCTGTACATATCAACATGATGAAAACTACAAAACACAGGCTAGGAAACGCAGTTTTATGAGTACAGTAAATTCGAGGAAAAAATATCAATACAACCGGGTTTACGATTTTTCCATATTTGAGAAAAAGCTTTGTTTCCAAAAACCCCACTTTTTACACATCATGCCAAACGTCATTCCATCCTCTTTCGATTCATGGAACTGGCATCAACAGTTGACAAATGGTACGCAGTCTACTACCGTGTGAACTTGTGCAAAGGTACATAGAGTAACGAATTCAAATATCTAGAACAGGGACTATTATTCTGCAAATCGAACGATCTTTACCCCTGTACATATCAACATGATGAAAACTACAAAACACATGCTGGGAAACGCAGTTTTATGAGTACAGTAAATTCGAGGAAAAAATCTGAATACACCCGGGATTTTGCGATTTTTCCATATTTGACAAAAAGCTTTATTTCCAAAAACCCCACTTTTTACACATCATGCCAATTGTCATTGCATCCTCTCTCGATTCATGGAACTGGCATTCCCATTTGACAAATGGTACGCAGTCTACTACCGCCTGAACTTGTGCAAAGGTACAAAGAGTAACGAATTCAAATATCGAGAACAGGGACTATTATTCTGCAAATCGAACGTTCTTTACCCCTGTACATATCAACATGATGAAAACTACAAAACACATGCTAGGAAACGCAGTTTTATGAGTACAGTAAATTCGAGGAAGTAATCTGAATACACCCGGGCCTTTGCGATTTTTCCATATTTGAGAAAAAGCTTTGTTTCCAAAAACCCTACTTTGTACACATCATGCCAAATGTCATTGCATCCTCTCTCGATTGTTGGAACTGGCATCCCTATTTGACAAATGGTACGCAGTCTACTACTGCCTGAACTTGTGCAAAGGTCCAAAGAGTAACGAATTGAAATATGGAGAACTGGGACTATTATTCTGCAAATCGAACGATCTTTACCCCTGTACATATCAACATGATGAAAACTACAAAACACATGCTAGGAAACGCAGTTTTATGAGTACAGTAAATTCGAGGAAGAAATCTGAATACACCCTGGCCTTTGCGATTTTTCCATATTTGAGAAAAAGCTTTGTTTCCAAAAACCCCACTTCTTACACATCATGCCAAACGTCATTGCATCCTCTCTCGATTCATGGAACTGGCATCCCTATTTGACAATTGGTACACAGTCTACAACAGTCTGAACTTGTGCAAAGGTACAAAGAGTAACGAATTCAAATATCGAGAACAGGGTATATTATTCTGCAAATCGAACGATCTTTACCCCTGTACATATCAACATGATGAAAACTACAAAACACATGCTAGGAATCACAGTTTTATGAGTACAGTAAATTCGAGGAAGAATTCTGAATACACCCTGGCCTTTCCGATTTTTCCATATATGAGAAAAAGCTTTGTTTCCAAAAACCCCACTTTTTACACATCATGCCAAACGTCATTGCATCCTCTCTCGATTCATGGAACTGGCAACCCTATTTGACAAATGGTACACAGTCTACTAAAGTCTGAAATTGTGCAAAGGTACAAAGAGTAACGAACTAAAATATCGATTACAGGGACTATAATTCTGCAAATCGAACGATCTTTAGCCCTGTACATATCAACATGATGAAAACTACAAAACACATGCTAGGAAACGCAGTTTTATGTGTACAGTAAATTCGAGAAAGAAATCTGAATACACCCAAGCCTCTCCGATTTTTCCATATATGAGAAAAAGCTTTGTTTCCAAAAACCCCACTTTTTACACATCATGCCAAACGTCATTGCATCCTCTCTCGATTCATGGAACTGGCATCCCTATTTGACAATTGGTACACAGTCTACAACAGTCTGAACTTGTGCAAAGGTACAAAGAGTAACGAATTCAAATATCGAGAACAGGGACTATTTTTCTGCAAATCGAACGATCTTTACCCTGTGCATATCAACATGATGAAAACTACAAAACACATGCTAGGAAACGAATTTTTATGAGTACAGTAAATTCGAGGAAAAAATCTGAATACACCCTGGCCTTTGCGATTTTTCCATATTTGAGAAAAAGCTTTGTTTCCAAAAACCCCACTTTTTACACATCATGCCAAACGTCATTGCATCCTCTGTCGATTCATGGAACTGGCATCCCTATTTGACAAATGGTACACAGTCTGCAACAGTCTGAACTTGTGCAAAGGTACAAAGAGTAACGAATTCAAATATCGAGAACAGGGACTATTATTCTGCAAATCGAACGATCTTTACCCCTGTACATATCAACATGATGAAAACTACAAAACACATGCTAGGAAACGCAGTTTTATGAGTATAGTAAATTCGAGGAAAAAATCTGAATACACCCTGGCCTTTGCGATTTTTCCATATTTGAGAAAAAGCTTTGTTTCCAAAAACAACACTTTTTACACATCATGCCAAACGTCATTGCATCCTCTCTCGATTCATGGAACTGTCATCCCTATATGACAAATGGTACACAGTCTACAACAGTCTGAACTTGTGCAAAGGTACAAAGAGTAACGAATTCAAATATCGAGAACAGGGACTATTATTCTGCAAATCGAACAATGCTTACACCTGTACATATCAACATGATGAAAACTACAAAACACATGCTGGGAAACGCAGTTTTATGAGTACAGTAAATTCGAGGAAAAAATCTGAATACACCCGGGATTTTGCGATTTTTCCATATTTGACAAAAAGCTTTATTTCCAAAAACCCCACTTTTTACACATCATGCCAATTGTCATTGCATCCTCTCTCGATTCATGGAACTGGCATCCCTATTTGACAAATGGTACGCAGTCTACTACCGCCTGAACTTGTGCAAAGGTACAAACAGTAACGAATTCAAATATCGAGAACAGGGACTATTATTCAGCAAATCGAACGATCTTTAGCCTTGTACATATCAACATGATGAAAACTACACAACACATGCTAGGAAACACAGTTTTATGAGTACAGTAAATTCGATGAAAAAGTCTGAATACACCCGGGTCTTTGCGATTTTTCCATATTTGAGAAAAAGCTTTGTTTCCAAAAACCCTACTTTGTACACATCAAGCCAAACATCATTGCATCCTCTCTCGATTGTTGGAACTGGCATCCCTATTTGACAAATGGTACGCAGTCTACTACTGCCTGAACTTGTGCAAAGGTACAAAGAGTAACGAATTCAAATATCGAGAACAGGGAATATTATTCTGCAAATCGAACGATCTTTACCCCTGTACATATCAACATGATGAAAACTACAAAACACATGCTAGGAAACGCAGTTTTATGAGTACAGTAAATTCGAGGAAGAAATTTGAATACACCCTGGCCTTTGCGATTTTTCCATATTTGAGAAAAAGCTTTGTTTCCAAAAACCCCACTTCTTACACATCATGCCAAACGTCATTGCATCCTCTCTCGATTCATGGAACTGGCATCCCTATTTGACAAATGGTACACAGTCTACAACAGTCTGAACTTGTGCAAAGGTACAAAGAGTAACGAATTCAAATATCGAGAACAGGGACTATTATTCTGCAAATCGAACGATCTTTACCCCTGTACATATCAACATGATGAAAACTACAAAACACATGCTAGGAATCGCAGTTTTATGAGTACAGTAAATTCGAGGAAGAAATCTGAATACACCCAGGCCTTTCCGATTTTTCCATATATGAGAAAAAGCTTTGTTTCCAAAAACCCCACTTTTTACACATCATGCCAAACGTCATTGCATCCTCTCTCGATTCATGGAACTGGCATCCCTATTTGACAAATGGTACGCAGTCTACGACCGTCTGAACTTGTGCAAAGGTACAAAGAGTAACGAACTAAAATATCGATTACAGGGACTATTATTCTGCAAATCGAACGATCTTTAGCCCTGTACATATCAACATGATGAAAACTACAAAACACATGCTAGGAAACGCAGTTTTATGAGTACAGTAAATTCGAGGAAGAAATCTGAATACACCCAGGCCTTTCCGATTTTTCCATATATGAGAAAAAGCTTTGTTTCCAAAAACCCCACTTTTTACACATCATGCCAAACGTCATGCATCCTCTCTCGATTCATGGAACTGGCATCCCTATTTGACAAATGGTACACAGTCTGCAACAGTCTGAACTTGTGCAAAGGTACAAAGAGTAACGAATTCAAATATCGAGAACAGGGACTATTACTCTGCAAATCGAACGATCTTTACCCCTGTACATATCAACATGATGAAAACTACAAAACACATGCTAGGAAACGCAGTTTTATGAGTACAGTAAATTCGAGAAAGTAATCTGAATACACCCGGGCCTTTGCGATTTTTCCATATTTGAGAAAAAGCTTTGTTTCCAAAAACCCCACTTCTTACACATCATGCCAAACGTCATTGCATCCTCTCTCGATTCATGGAAGTGGCATCCCTAATTGACAAATGGTACGCAGTCTACTACCGTCTGAACTTGTGCAAAGGTACAAAGAGTAACGAACTAAAATATCGATTACAGGGACTATTATTCAGCAAATCGAACGATCTTTAGCCTTGTACATATCAACATGATGAAAACTACACAACACATGCTAGGAAACGCAGTTTTATGAGTACAGTAAATTTGATGAAAAAGTCTGAATACACCCGGGTCTTTGCGATTTTTCCATATTTGAGAAAAAGCTTTGTTTCCAAAAACCCTACTTTGTACACATCAAGCCAAACATCATTGCATCCTCTCTCGATTGTTGGAACTGGCATCCCTATTTGACAAATGGTACGCAGTCTACTACTGCCTGAACTTGTGCAAAGGTACAAAGAGTAACGAATTGAAATATGGAGAACAGGGACTATTATTCTGCAAATCGAACGATCTTTACCCCTGTACATATCAACATGATGAAAACTACAAAACACATGCTAGGAAACGCAGTTTTATGAGTACAGTACATTCGAGGAAGAAATCTGAATACACCCTGGCCTTTGCGATTTTTCCATATTTGAGAAAATGCTTTGTTTCCAAAAACCCCACTTCTTACACATCATGCCAAACGTCATTGCATCCTCTCTCGATTCATGGAACTGGCATCCCTATTTGACAAATGGTACACAGTCTACAACAGTCTGAACTTGTGCAAAGGTACAAAGAGTAACGAATTCAAATATCGAGAACAGGGACTATTATTCTGCAAATCGAACGATCTTTACCCCTGTACATATCAACATGATGAAAACTACAAAACACATGCTAGGAATCGCAGTTTTATGAGTACAGTAAATTCGAGGAAGAAATCTGAATACACCCAGGCCTTTCCGATTTTTCCATATATGAGAAAAAGCTTTGTTTGCAAAAACCCCAATTTTACACATCATGCCAAACGTCATTGCATCCTCTCTCGATTCATGGAACTTGCATCCCTATTTGACAAATGGTACGCAGTCTACGACCGTCTGAACTTGTGCAAAGGTACAAAGAGTAACGAACTAAAATATCGATTACAGGGACTATTATTCTGCAAATCGAACGATCTTTAGCCCTGTACATATCAACATGATGAAAACTACAAAACACATGCTAGGAAACGCAGTTTTATGAGTACAGTAAATTCGAGGAAGAAATCTGAATACACCCAGGCCTTTCCGATTTTTCCATATATGAGAAAAAGCTTTGTTTCCAAAAACCCCACTTTTTACACATCATGCAAAACGTCATTGCATCCTCTCTCGATTCATGGAACTGGCATCCCTATTTGACAAATGGTACACACTCTGCAACAGTCTGAACTTGTGCAAAGGTACAAAGAGTAACGAATTCAAATATCGAGAACAGGGACTATTATTCTGCAAATCGAACGATCTTTACCCCTGTACATATCAACATGATGAAAACTACAAAACACATGCTAGGAAACGCATTTTTATGAGTACAGTAAATTCGAGGAAAAAATCTGAATACACCCTGGCCTTTGCGATTTTTCCATATTTGAGAAAAAGCTTTGTTTCCAAAAACCCCACTTCTTACACATCATGCCAAACGTCATTGCATCCTCTCTCGATTCATGGAAGTGGCATCCCTAATTGACAAATGGTACGCAGTCTACTACCGTCTGAACTTGTGCAAAGGTACAAAGAGTAACGAACTAAAATATCGATTACAGGGACTATTATTCAGCAAATCGAACGATCTTTACACCTGTACATATCAACATGATGAAAACTACAAAACATATGCTAGGAAACGCATTTTTATGAGTACAGTAAATTCGAGGAAAAAATCTGAATACACCCTGGCCTTTGCGATTTTTCCATATTTGAGAAAAAGCTTTGTTTCCAAAAACCCCACTTTTTACACATCATGCCCAACGTCATTGCATCCTCTCTCGATTCATGGAACTGTCATCCCTATTTGACAAATGGTACACAGTCTACAACAGTCTGAACTTGTGCAAAGGTACAAAGAGTAACGAATTCAAATATCGAGAACAGGGAATATTATTCTGCAAATCGAACGATCTTTACCCCTGTACATATCAACATGATGAAAACTACAAAACACATGCTAGGAATCGCAGTTTTATGAGTACAGTAAATTCGAGGAAGAAATCTGAATACACCCAGGCCTTTCCGATTTTTCCATATATGAGAAAAAGCTTTGTTTCCAAAAACCCCACTTTTTACACATCATGCCAAACGTCATTGCATCCTCTCTCGATTCATGGAACTGGCATCCCTATTTGACAAATGGTACGCAGTCTACGACCGTCTGAACTTGTGCAAAGGTACAAAGAGTAACGAACTAAAATATCGATTACAGGGACTATTATTCTGCAAATCGAACGATCTTTAGCCCTGTACATATCAACATGATGAAAACTACAAAACACATGCTAAGAAACGCAGTTTTATGAGTACAGTAAATTCGAGGAAGAAATCTGAATACACCCAGGCCTTTCCGATTTTTCCATATATGAGAAAAAGCTTTGTTTCCAAAAACCCCACTTTTTACACATCATGCCAAACGTCATGCATCCTCTCTCGATTCATGGAACTGGCATCCCTATTTGACAAATGGTACACAGTCTGCAACAGTCTGAACTTGTGCAAAGGTACAAAGAGTAACGAATTCAAATATCGAGAACAGGGACTATTACTCTGCAAATCGAACGATCTTTACCCCTGTACATATCAACATGATGAAAACTACAAAACACATGCTAGGAAACGCAGTTTTATGAGTACAGTAAATTCGAGAAAGTAATCTGAATACACCCGGGCCTTTGCGATTTTTCCATATTTGAGAAAAAGCTTTGTTTCCAAAAACCCCACTTCTTACACATCATGCCAAACGTCATTGCATCCTCTCTCGATTCATGGAAGTGGCATCCCTAATTGACAAATGGTACGCAGTCTACTACCGTCTGAACTTGTGCAAAGGTACAAAGTGTAACGAACTAAAATATCGATTACAGGGACTATTATTCTGCAAATCGAATGATCTTTAGCCCTGTACATATCAACATGATGAAAACTACAAAACACATGCTAGGAAACGCAGTTTTATGAGTACAGTAAATTCGAGGAAGAAATTTGAATACACCCTGGCCTTTGCGATTTTTCCATATTTGAGAAAAAGCTTTGTTTCCAAAAACCCCACTTCTTACACATCATGCCAAACGTCATTGCATCCTCTCTCGATTCATGGAACTGGCTTCCCTATTTGACAAATGGTACACAGTCTACAACAGTCTGAACTTGTGCAAAGGTACAAAGAGTAACGAATTCAAATATCGAGAACAGGGACTATTATTCTGCAAATCGAACGATCTTTACCCCTGTACATATCAACATGATGAAAACTACAAAACACATGCTAGGAATCGCAGTTTTATGAGTACAGTAAATTCGAGGAAGAAATCTGAATACACCCAGGCCTTTCCGATTTTTCCATATATGAGAAAAAGCTTTGTTTCCAAAAACCCCACTTTTTACACATCATGCCAAACGTCATTGCATCCTCTCTCGATTCATGGAACTGGCATCCCTATTTGACAAATGGTACGCAGTCTACGACCGTCTGAACTTGTGCAAAGGTACAAAGAGTAACGAACTAAAATATCGATTACAGGGACTATTATTTTGCAAATCGAACAATCTTTAGCCCTGTACATATCAACATGATGAAAACTACAAAACACATGCTAGGAAACGCAGTTTTATGAGTACAGTAAATTCGAGGAAGAAATCTGAATACACCCAGGCCTTTCCGATTTTTCCATATATGAGAAAAAGCTTTGTTTCCAAAAACCCCACTTTTTACACATCATGCCAAACGTCATTGCATCCTCTCTCGATTCATGGAACTGGCATCCCTATTTGACAAATGGTACACAGTCTGCAACAGTCTGACCTTGTGCAAAGGTACAAAGAGTAACGAATTCAAATATCGAGAACAGGGACTATTATTCTGCAAATCGAACGATCTTTACCCCTGTACATATCAACATGATGAAAACTACAAAACACATGCTAGGAAACGCAGTTTTATGAGTACAGTAAATTCGAGGAAGTAATCTGAATACACCCGGGCCTTTCCGATTTTTCCATATTTGAGAAAAAGCTTTGTTTCCAAAAACCCCACTTCTTACACATCATGCCAAACGTCATTGCATCCTCTCTCGATTCATGGAAGTGGCATCCCTAATTGACAAATGGTACGCAGTCTACTACCGTCTGAACTTGTGCAAAGGTACAAAGAGTAACGAACTAAAATATCGATTACAGGGACTATTATTCAGCAAATCGAACGATCTTTAGCCTTGTACATATCAACATGATGAAAACTACACAACACATGCTAGGAAACGCAGTTTTATGAGTACAGTAAATTTGATGAAAAAGTCTGAATACACCCGGGTCTTTGCGATTTTTCCATATTTGAGAAAAAGCTTTGTTTCCAAAAACCCTACTTTGTACACATCAAGCCAAACATCATTGCATCCTCTCTCGATTGTTGGAACTGGCATCCCTATTTGACAAATGGTACGCAGTCTACTACTGCCTGAACTTGTGCAAAGGTACAAAGAGTAACGAATTGAAATATGGAGAACAGGGACTATTATTCTGCAAATCGAACGATCTTTAGCCCTGTACATATCAACATGATGAAAACTACAAAACACATGCTAGGAAACGCAGTTTTATGAGTAGAGTACATTCGAGGAAGAAATCTGAATACACCCTGGCCTTTGCGATTTTTCCATATTTGAGAAAAAGCTTTGTTTCCAAAAACCCCACTTCTTACACATCATGCCAAACGTCATTGCATCCTCTCTCGATTCATGGAACTGGCATCCCTATTTGACAAATGGTACACAGTCTACAACAGTCTGAACTTGTGCAAAGGTACAAAGAGTAACGAATTCAAATATCGAGAACAGGGACTATTATTCTGCAAATCGAACGATCTTTACCCCTGTACATATCAACATGATGAAAACTACAAAACACATGCTAGGAATCGCAGTTTTATGAGTACAGTAAATTCGAGGAAGAAATCTGAATACACCCAGGCCTTTCCGATTTTTCCATATATGAGAAAAAGCTTTGTTTCCAAAAACCCCACTTTTTACACATCATGCCAAACGTCATTGCATCCTCTCTCGATTCATGGAACTGGCATCCCTATTTGACAAATGGTACGCAGTCTACGACCGTCTGAACTTGTGCAAAGGTACAAAGAGTAACGAACTAAAATATCGATTACAGGGACTATTATTCTGCAAATCGAACGATCTTTAGCCCTGTACATATCAACATGATGAAAACTACAAAACACATGCTAGGAAACGCAGTTTTATGAGTACAGTAAATTCGAGGAAGAAATCTGAATACACCCAGGCCTTTCCGATTTTTCCATATATGAGAAAAAGCTTTGTTTGCAAAAACCCCAATTTTACACATCATGCCAAACGTCATTGCATCCTCTCTCGATTCATGGAACTGGCATCCCTATTTGACAAATGGTACGCAGTCTACGACCGTCTGAACTTGTGCAAAGGTACAAAGAGTAACGAACTAAAATATCGATTACAGGGACTATTATTCTGCAAATCGAACGATCTTTAGCCCTGTACATATCAACATGATGAAAACTACAAAACACATGCTAGGAAACGCAGTTTTATGAGTACAGTAAATTCGAGGAAGAAATCTGAATACACCCAGGCCTTTCCGATTTTTCCATATATGAGAAAAAGCTTTGTTTCCAAAAACCCCACTTTTTACACATCATGCCAAACGTCATTGCATCCTCTCTCGATTCATGGAACTGGCATCCCTATTTGACAAATGGTACACACTCTGCAACAGTCTGAACTTGTGCAAAGGTACAAAGAATAACGAATTCAAATATCGAGAACAGGGACTATTATTCTGCAAATCGAACGATCTTTACCCCTGTACATATCAACATGATGAAAACTACAAAACACATGCTAGGAAACGCAGTTTTATGAGTACAGTAAATTCGAGGAATAAATCTGAATACACCCGGGCCTTTGCGATTTTTCCATATTTGAGAAAAAGCTTTGTTTCCAAAAACACAACTTTTTACACATGATGCCAAACGTAATTGCATCCTCTTTTGATTCATGGAACTGGCACCGCTATTCGACAAATAGTACCCAGTTTACTACAGTCTGAACTTGTGCAAACGTACAAAGAGTAATGAATTCATATATCGATTACAGGGACTATTATTCTGCAAATCGAACGATCTTTACCCCTGTACATATCAACAGGATGAAAACTACAAAACACATGCTAGGAAACGCAGTTTTATGAGTACAGTAAATTCGAGGAAAAAATCTGAATACACCTAGGCCTTTGCGATTTTTCCATATTTGAGATAAAGCTTTGTTTGCAAAAACCCCACTTTTTACACATCATGCCAAACGTCATTGCATCCTCTATCGATTCATGGAACTGGCATCCCTATTTGACAAATGGTACACAGTCTACAACAGTCTGAACTTGTGCAAAGGTACAAAGAGTAACGAATTCAAATATCGAGAACAGGGAATATTATTCTGCAAATCGAACGATCTTTACCCCTGTACATATCAACATGAGGAAAACTACATAACACATGCTAGGAAACGCAGTTTTATGAGTACAGTAAGTTCGAGGAAAAAATCTGAATACACCCGGGCCTTTGTGATTTTTCCATATTTGAGAAAAAGCTTTGTTTCCAAAAACCCGACTTTTTACACATCATGCCAAACGTCATTGCATCCTCTCTCGATTCATGGAACTTGCATCCCTATTTGACAAATGGTACGCACTCTACTACCGTCTGAAATTGTGCAAAGGTACAAAGAGTATCGAATTCAAATATCGAGAAGAGTGACTATTATTCTGCAAATCGAACGATCTTTACCCCTATACATATCAACATGATGAAAACTACAGAACACATGCTAGGAAACGCAGTTTTATGAGTACAGTAAATTCGAGGAATTTGCCATTTTTCCATATTTGAGAAAAAGCTTTGTTTCCAAAAACCTCACTTTTTACACATCATGCCAAACGTCATTGCATCCTCTTTCGATTCATGGAACTGGCATCCCTATTTGACAAATGGTACGCAGTCTACTACCGTCTGAACTTGTGCAAAGGTACAAAGAGTAACGAATTCAAATAACGAGAACAGGGACTATTATTCTGCATATCGAACGATCTTTACCCCTGTACATATCAACATGATCAAAAATACAAAACACATGCTAGGAAACGCAGTTTTATGAGTACAGTAAATACGAGGAAAAAATCTAAATACACCAGGGCCTTTGCGATTTTTCCATATTTGAGAAAAATCTTTGTTTCCAAAAAACCCACTTTTTACAATTCATGCCAAACGTCATAGCTTCCTCTCTCGATTCATGGAACTGGCATCCCTATTTCACAAATGGTACGCAGTCTACTACCGTCCGAACTTGTGCAAAGATACAACGAGTAACGAAATCAAATATCGATAACAGGCACTTTTATTCTGCAAATCGAACGATCTTTACCCCTGTACATATCAACATGATGAAAACTACAAAACACATGCTAGGAAACGCAGTTTTATGAGTACAGTAAATACGAGGAAAAAATCTGAATACACCCGGCCTTTGCGTTTTTTCCATATTTAAGAAAAAGCTTTGTTTCCAAAAACCCCACTTTATACACATCCTGCTAAAACTCATTCATCCTCTTTCGATTCATGGAACTGGCATCCCTATTTGACAAATGGTAAGCAGTCTACTACCGTCTTAACTTGTGCAAAGGTACAAAGAGTAACGATTAAAAATATCGAGAAGAGTGACTATTATTCTGCAAATCGAACGTTCTTTACCCCTGTACATATCAACATGATGAAAACTACAAAACACATGCTAGGAAACGCAGTTTTATGAGTACAGTAAATTCGAGGAAAAAATCTGAATACACCCGGGCCTTTGCGATTTTTCGATATGTGAGAAAAAGCTTTGTTTCCAAAAACCCCACTTTTTACACATCATTCCAAAAGTCATTGCAGAAAGGATCTTTACCCTTTTCATATCAACATGATGAAAACTACAAAACACATGCTAGGAAACGCAGTTTTATGAGTACAGTAAATTCGAGGAAAAAATCTGAATACACTCGGGCCTTTGCAATTTTTCCATATTTGAGAAAAAGCTTTGTTTCGAAAAACCCCACTTTTTACACATCCTGCGAAACGTCATGCATCCTCTCTCGATTCATGGAACTGGCATCCCTATTTGACAAATTGTACGCAGTCTACTACCGTCTGAACTTGTGCAAAGGTACAAAGAATAACGAATTCACATATCGAGAACAGGGACTATTACTCTGCAAATCGAACGATCTTTACCCCTGTACATATCAACATGATGAAAACTACAAAATACATGCTAGGAAACGTAGTTTTATGAGTACAGTAAATTCGAGGAAAAAATCTGAATACACCCAGGCCTTTGCGATTTCTCCATATTTGAGAAAAAGCTTTGTTTCCAAAAACCCCACATTTTACACATCATGCCAAATGTCATTGCATCTTCTCTCGATTCATGGAACTGGCAACAATATTTGACAAATGGTACGCAGTCTACTACCGTCTGAACTTGTGTAAAGATACAAAGAGTAACGAATTCAAATATAGATTACAGAGACTATTATTCTGCAAATCGAACGATCTTTACCCCTGTAAATATCAACATGATGAAAAGTACAAAACACATGCTAGGAAACGCAGTTTTATGAGTACAGTAAATTCGAGGAAAAAATCTGAATACACCCTGGCCTTTGCGATTTTTCCATATTTGAGAAAAAGCTTTGTTTCCAAAAACCCCACTTTTTACACATCATGCCAAACGTCATTGCATCCTCTCTCGATTCATGGAACTGGCATCCCTATTTCACAAATGGTACGCAGTCTACTACCGTCCGAACTTGTGCAAAGATACAAACAGTAACGAAATCAAATATTGATTACAGGGACTATTATTCTGCAAATCGAACGATCTTTACCCCTGTACATATCAACATGATGAAAACTACAAAACACATGCTAGGAAACGCAGTTTTATGTGTACAGTAAAAACGAGGAAAAAATCTGAATACACCCGGGCCTTTGCGATTTTTCCATATTTGAGAAAAAGCTTTCTTTCCAAAAACCCCACTTTGTACACATCCTGCTAAAAGTCATTCATCCTCTTTCGATTCATGGAACTGGCATCCCTATTTGGCAAATGGTAAGCAGTCTACTACCATCGTAACTTGTGCAAAGGTACAAAGAATAACGATTAAAAATATCGAGAAGAGTGACTATTATTCTGCAAATCGAACGTTCTTTACCCCTGTACATATCAACATGATGAAAACTACAAAACATATGCTAGGAAACGCAGTTTTATGAGTACAGTAAATTGGAGGAAGAAATCTGAATACACCCGGGCCTTGGCGATTTTTCGATATGTGAGAAAAAGCTTTGTTTCCAAAAACCCCACTTTTTACACATCATTCCAAACGTCATTGCATAAAGGATCTTTACCCTTTTCATATCAACATGATAAAAACTACAAAACACATGCTAGGAAACGCAGTTTTATGAGTACAGTAAATTCGAGGAAAAAATCTGAATACACCCGGGCCTTTGCAATTTTTCAATATTTGAGAAAAAGCTTTGTTTCGAAAAACCCCACTTTTTACATATCCTGCCAAACGTCATGCATCCTCTCTCGATTCATGGAACTCTCATCCCTATTTGACAAATTGTACGCAGTCTACTACCGTCTGAACTTTTGCAAAGGTACAAAGAATAACGAATTCACATATCGAGAACAGGGACTATTACTCTGCAAATCGAACGATCTTTACCCCTGTACATATCAACATGATGAAAACTACAAAATACATGCTAGGAAACGCAGTTTTATGAGTACAGTAAATTCGAGGAAAAAATCTGAATACACCCAGGACTTTGCGATTTTTCCATATTTGAGATAAAGCTTTGTTAGCAAAAACCCCACTTTTTACACATCTTGCCAAACGTCATTGCATCCTCTCTCGATTCATGGAACTGGCATCCCTATTTGACAAATGGTACGCAGTCTACTACCGTCTGAACTTGTGCAAAGGTACAAAGAGTGACGAATTCAAATATCGAGAACAGGGACTATTTTTCTGCAAATCGAACGATCTTTACCCCTGTACATATCAACATGATGAAAAATACAAAACACATGCTAGGAAACGCAGTTTTATGAGTACAGTAAATACGAGGAAAAAATCTAAATACACCCGGGCCTTTGCGATTTTTCCATATTTGAGAAAAAGCTTTGTTTCCAAAAAACCCACTTCTTACAATTCATGCCAAACGTCATTGCTTCCTCTCTCGATTCATGGAAATGGCATCCCTATTTCACAAATGGTACGCAGTCCACTACCGTCCGAACTTGTGCAAAGATACAAAGAGTAACGAAATCAAATATCGATTACAGGGACTATTATTCTGCAAATCGAACGATCTTTACCCCTGTACATATCAACATGATGAAAACTACAAAACACATGCTAGGAAACGCAGTTTTATGAGTACAGTAAATACGAGGAAAAAATCTGAATACACCCGGCTTTTGCGATTTTTCCATATTTGAGAAAAAGCTTTGTTTCCAAAAACCCCACTTTATACACATCCTGCTAATAGTCATTCATCCTCTTTCGATTCATGGAACTGGCATCCCTATTTGACAAATGGTACACAGTCTACAACAGTCTGAACTTGTGCAAAGGTACAAAGAGTAAGGAATTCAAATAGCGAGAACAGGGACTTTTATTCTGCAAATTGACGATCTTTACCCCTGTACATATCAAAATGATGAAAACTACAAAACACATGCTAGGAAACGCTGTTTTATGAGTACAGAAAATTCGAGAAATAAATCTGAATACATCCGGGCCTTTGCGATTTTTCCATATTTGAGAAAAAGCTTTGTTTCCAAAAACACAACTTTTTACACATGATGCCAAACGTAATTGCATCCTCTTTTGATTCATGTAACTGGCACCGCTATTCAACAAATAGTACGCAGTCTACCACCATCTGAACTTGTGCAAAGGTACAAAGAGTAACGAATTCAAATATCGATTACAGGGACTATTATTCTGCAAATCGAAAGATCTTTACCCCTGTACATATCAACAGGCTGAAAACTACAAAACACATGCTAGGAAACGCAGTTTTTTGAGTACAGTAAATTCGAGGAAAAAATCTGAATACACCCAGGCTTTTGCGACTTTTCCATATTTGACATAAAGCTTTGTTTGCAAAAACCCCACTTTTAGCACATCATGCCAAACGTCATTGCATCCTCTCTCGATTCATGGAACTGGCATCCCTATTAGACAAATGGTATGCGGTCTACTACCGTCTGAACTTGTGCAAAGATACAAAGAGTAACGAATTCAAATATCGAGAACAGGGACTATTTTTCTGCAAATCGAACGATCTTTACCCCTGTACATATCAACATGATGAAAACTACAAAACACATGCTAGGAAACGCAGTTTTATGACTACAGTAAATTCGAGGAAAAAATCTGAATACACCCTGGCCTTTGCGATTTTTCCATATTTGAGAAAAAGCTTTGTTTCCAAAAACCCCACTTTTTACACATCATGCCAAACGTCATTGCATCCTCTCTCGATTCATGGAACTGGCATCCCTATTTGACAAATGGTACACAGTCTACAACAGTCTGAACTTGTGCAAAGGTACAAAGAGTAACGAATTCAAATATCGAGAACAGGGACTATTATTCTGCAAATCGAACGATCTTTACCCCTGTACATATCAACATGATGAAAACTACAGAACACATGCTAGGAAACGTGGTTTTATGAGTACAGTAAATTCGAGGAATTTGCCATTTTTCCATATTTGAGAAAAAGCTTTGTTTCCAAAAACCTCACTTTTTACACATCATGCCAAACGTCATTGCATCCTCTTTCGATTCATGGAACTGGCATCCTTATTTGACAAATGGTACACAGTCTACTACCGTCTGAACTTGTGCAAAAGTACAAAGAGTAACAAATTCAAAAATCGATTACAGGGACTATTATTCTGCAAATCGAACGATCTTTACCCCTGTACATATCAACATGATGAAAACTACAAAACACATGCTAGGAAACGCAGTTTTATGAGTACTGTAAATTCGAGGATAAAATCTGAATACACCCGGGCATTTGCGACTTTTCCATATTTGAGAAAAAGCTTTGTTTCCAAGAACCCCACTTTGTACACATCATGCCAAACGTCATTGCATCCTCTTTTGATTCATGGAACTGGCACCGCTATTCGACAAATAGTACGCAGTCTACTACCGTCTGAACTTGTGCAAAGGTACAAAGAGTAACGAATTCAAATATCGATTACAGGGACTATTATTCTGCAAATCGAACGATCTTTACCCCTGTACAGATCAACAGGATGAAAACTACAAAACACATGATAGGAAACGCAGTTTTATGAGTACAGTAAATTCGAGGAAAAAATCTGAATACACCCAGGCCTTTGCGATTTTTCCATATTTGAAATAAAGCTTTGTTAGCAAAAAACCCACTTTTTACACATCATGTCAAACGTCATTGCATCCTCTCTCGATTCATGGAACTGGCATCCCTATTTCACAAATGGTACGCAGTCTACTGCCGTCCGAACTTGTGCAAAGATACAAAGAGTAACGAAATCAAATATCGATTACAGGGACTATTATTCTGCAAATCGAACGATCTTTACCCCTGTACATATCAACATGATGAAAACTACAAAACACATGCTAGGAAACGCAGTTCTATGAGTACAGTAAATTCGAGGGAAAAAACTGAATACACCCGGGCCTTTGCGATTTTTCGATATGTGAGAAAAAGCTTTGTTTCCAAAAACCCCACTTCTTACACATCATTCCAAACGTCATTGCATAAAGGATCTTTACCCTTTTCATATCAACATGATGAAAACTACAAAACACATGCTAGGAAACGCAGTTTTATGAGTACAGTAAATTCGAGGAAAAAATCTGAATACACCCGGGCCTTTGCAATTTTTCCATATTTGAGAAAAAGCTTTGTTTCGAAAAACCCCACTTTTTACACATCCTGCCAAACGTCATGCATCCTCTTTCGATTCATGGAACTGGCATCCCTATTCGACAAATGGACGCAGTCTACTACCGTCTGAACTTGTGTAAAGATACAAAGAGTAACGAATTCAAATATCGATTACAGGGACTATTATTCTGCAAATCGAACGATCTTTACCCCTGTACATATCAACATGATGAAAACTACAAAACACATCCTAGGAAACGCAGTTTTATGAGTACAGAAAATTCGAGGAATAAATCTGAATACACCCGGGCCTTTGCGATTTTTCGATATTTGAGAAAAAGCTTTGTTTACAAAAACACAACTTTTTACACATGATGCCAAACGTAATTGCATCCTCTTTTGATTCATGGAACTTGCACCGCTATTCGACAAATAGTACGCAGTCTACTACCGTCTGAACTTGTGCAAAGGTACAAAGAGTAACGAATTCAAATATCGAGAACAGGGACTATTTTCTGCAAATCGAACGATCTTTACCCCTGTACATATCAACATGATGAAAATTACAAAACACATGCTAGGAAACGCAGTTTTATGAGTATAGAAAATTCGAGGAATAAATCTGAATACACCCGGGCCTTTGCGATTTTTCCATATTTGAGAAAAAGCTTTGTTTCCAAAAACCCCACTTTTTACACATCATGCAAAACGTCATTGCATCCTCTCTCGATTCTCGGAACTGGCATCCCTATTTGACAAATGGTAGGCAGTCTATTACCGTCTTAAGTTGTGCAAAGGTACAAAGAGTAACGAATTCAAATATCGATTACAGGGACTATTATTCTGCAAATCGAACGATCTTTACCCCTGTACATATCAACATGATGAAAAATACAAAACACATGCTAGGAAACGCAGTTTTATGAGTACAGTAAATACGAGAAAAAAATCTAAATACACCCAGGCCTTTGCGATTTTTCCATATTCGAGAAAAAGCTTTGTTTCCAAAAACCACACTTTTTACACATCCTGCCAAACGTCATGCATCCTCTTTCGATTCATGGAACTGGCATCCCTATTTGACAAATTTACGCAGTCTACTACCGTCTGAACTTGTGTAAAGATACAAAGAGTAACGAATTCAAATATCGATTACAGGGACAATTATTCTGCAAATCGAACGATCTTTACCCCTGTACATATCAACATGATGAAAAATACAAAACACGTGCTAGGAAACGCAGTTTTATGAGTACAGTAAATACGAGGAAAAAATCTAAATACACCCAGGCCTTTGCGATTTTTCCATATTTGAGAAAAAGCTTTGTTTCCAAAAACCACACTTTTTACAATTCATGCCAAACGTCATTGCTTCCTCTCTCGATTCATGGAACTGGCATCCCTATTTGACAAATGGTAAGCAGTCTACTACCGTCTTAACTTGTGCAAAGGTACAAAGAGTAACGATTAAAAATATCGAGAAGAGTGATTATTATTCTGCAAATCGAATGTTCTTTACCCCTGTACATATCAACATGATGAAAACTACAAAACACATGCTAGGAAACGCAGTTTTATGAGTACAGTAAATTTGAGGAAAGAATCTGAATACACCCGGGCCTTTGCAATTTTTCCATATTTGAGAAAAAGCTTTGTTTCGAAAAACCCCACTTTTTACACATCCTGCCAAACGTCATGCATCCTCTTTCGATTCATGGAACTGGCATCCCTATTTGACAAATTTACGCAGTCTACTACCGTCTGAACTTGTGTAAAGATACAAAGAGTAACGAAATCAAATATCGATTACAGGGACTATTATTCTGCAAATCGAACGATCTTTACCCATGTACATATCAACATGGTGAAAACTACAAAACACATGCTAGGAAACGCAGTTTTATGAGTACAGTAAATTCGAGGAATAAATCTGAATACACCCGGGCCTTTGCGATTTTTCCATATTTGAGAAAAAGCTTTATTTCCAGAAACACAACTTTTTACACATGATGCCAAACGTAATTGCATCCTCTTTTGATTCATGGAACTGGCACAGCTATTCGACAAATAGTGCGCAGTCTACTACCGTCTGAACTTGTGCAAAGGTACAAAGAGTAACGAATTCAAATATCGATTACAGGGACTATTATTCTGCAAATCGAACGATCTTTACCCCTGTACATATCAACATGATGAAAACTACAAAACACATGCTAGGAAACGCAGTTTTATGAGTACAGTAAATTGGAGGAAAAAATCTGTTTACACCCAGGCCTTTGCGATTTTTCCATACTTGAGAAAAAGCTTTGTTTCCAAAAACCACACTTTTTACAATTCATGCCAAACGTCATTGCTTCCTCTCTCGATTCATGGAACTGGCATCCCTATTTCACAAATGGTACGCAGTCTACTACCGTCCGAACTTGTGCAAAGATACAAAGAGTAACGAAATCAAATATCGATTACAGGGACTATTATTCTGCAAATCGAACGATCTTTACCCCTTTACATATCAACATGATGAAAACAACAAAACACATGCTAGGAAACGCAGTTTTATGAGGACAGTAAATACGAGGAAAAAATCTAAATGCACCCGGGATTTGCGATTTTTCCATATTTGAGAACAAGCTTTGTTTCCAAAAACCAGACTTTATACACATCCTGCCAAATGTCATTCATCCTCTTTCGATTCATGGAACTGGCATCCCTATTTGACAAATGGTAAGCAGTCTACTACCGTCTTTAATTGTGCAAAGGAACAAAGAGTAACGATTAAAAATATCGAGAAGAGTGACTATTATTCTGCAAATCGAACTTTCATTACCCCTGTACATATCAACATGATAAAAACTACAAAATATATGCTAGGAAACGCAGTTTTATGAGTACAGTAAATTCGAGGAAAAAATCTGAATACACCCGGGCCTTTGCGATTTCTCCATATTTGAGAAAAAGCTTTGTTTCCAAAAACTCCACATTTTACACATCATGCCAAACGTCATTGCATCCTCTCTCGATTTATGGAACTGGAATCCCTATTTGACAAATGGTACGCAGTCTACTACCGTATGAACTTGTGTAAAGATACAAAGAGTAACGAAATCAAATGTCGATTACAGGGACTATTATTCTGCAAATCGAACGATCTTTACCCCTGTACATATCAACATGATGAAAACTACAAAACACATGCTAGGAAACGCAGTTTTATGAGTACAGTAAATTCGAGGAAAAAATCTGAATACACCCTGGCCTTTGCTATTTTTCCATATTTGAGAAAAAGCTTTGTTTCCAAAAACCCCACTTTTTACACATCATGCCAAACGTCATTGCATCCTCTCTCGATTCATGGAACTGGCATCCCTATTTGACAAATGGTACACAGTCTACAACAGTCTGAACTTGTGCAGAGGTACAAAGAGTAACGAATTCAAATATCGAGAACAGGGACTATTATGCTTCAAATCGAACGATCTTTACCCATGTACATATCAACATGATGAAAACTACAAAACACATGCTAGGAAACTAAGTTTTATGAGTACAGTAAATTCGAGGAATAAATCTGAATACACCCGGGCTTTGCGATTTTTCCATATTTGAGAAAAAGCTATGTTTCCAGAAACACAACTTCTTACACATGATGCCAAACGTAATTGCATCCTCTTTTGATTCATGGAACTGGCACCGCTATTCGACAAATAGTGCGCAGTCTACTACCGTCTGAACTTGTGCAAAGGTACAAAGAGTAACGAATTCAAATATCGAGAACAGGGTCTATTATTCTGCAAATCGAACGATCTTTACCCCTGTACATATCAACATGATGAAAACTACAAAACACATGCTAGGAAACGCAGTTTTATGAGTAAAGAAAATTCGAGGAATAAATCTGAATACACCCGGGCCTTTGCGATTTTTCGATATTTGGGAAAAAGCTTTGTTTCCAAAAACACAACTTTTTACACATGATGCCAAACGTAATTGCATCCTCTTTTGATTCATGGAACTGGCACCGCTATTCGACAAATAGTACGCAGTCTACTACCGTCTGAACCTGTGCAAAGGTACAAAGAGTAACGAATTCAAATATCGAGAACATACACTTTTTTCTGCAAATCGAACGATCTTTACCCCTGTACATATCAACATGATGAAAACAACAAAACACATGCTAGGAAACGCAGTTTTATGAGTACAGAAAATTCGAGGAATAAATCTGAATATACCCGGGCCTTTGCAATTTTTCCATATTTGAGAAAAAGCTTTGTTTCCAAAAACACAACTTTTTACACATGATGCCAAACGTAATTGCATCCTCTTTTGATTCATGGAACTGGCACCGCTATTCGACAAATAGTACGCAGTCTACTACCGTATGAACTTGTGCAAAGGTACAAACAGTAACGAATTCAAATATCGATTACAGGGACTATTATTCTGCAAATCGAACGATCTTTACGCCTGTACATATCAACATGATGAAAACTACAAAACACATGCTAGGATACGCAGTTTTATGAGTACAGAAAATTCGAGGAATAAATCTGAATACACCCAGGCCTTTGCGATTTTTCCATATTTGAGATAAAGCTTTGTTTCCAAAAACCCCACTTTTTACACATCATGCCAAACGTCATTGCATCCTCTCTCGATCCATGGAACTGGCATCCCTATTTCACAAATGGTACGCAGTCTACTACCGTCCGAACTTGTGCAAAGATACAAAGAGTAACGAAATCAAATATCGATTACAGGGACTATTATTCTGTAAATCGAACGATCTTTACCCCTGTACATATCAACATGATGAAAACTACAAAACACATATTAGGAAACGCAGTTTTATGAGTACAGTAAATACGAGGAAAAAATCTGAATACACCCGGGCCTTTGCGATTTTTCCATATTTGAGAACAAGCTTTGTTTCCAAAAACCAGACTTTATACACATCCTGCCAAATGTCATTCATCCTCTTTCGATTCATGGAACTGGCATCCCTATTTGACAAATGGTAAGCAGTCTACTACCGTCTTAAATTGTGCAAAGGAACAAAGAGTAACGATTAAAAATATCGAGAAGAGTGACTATTATTCTGCAAATCGAACGTTCATTACCCCTGTACATATCAACATGATGAAAACTACAAAATATATGCTAGGAAACGCAGTTTTATGAGTACAGTAAATTCGAGGAAAAAATCTGAATACACCCGGGCCTTTGCGATTTCTCCATATTTGAGAAACAGCTTTGTTTCCAAAAACCCCACTTTTTACACATCATGCCAAACGTCATTGCATCCTCTCTCGATTAATGGAACTGGCATCCCTATTTGACAAATGGTACACAGTCTACAAAAGTCTGAACTTGTGCAGAGGTACAAAGAGTAACGAATTCAAATATCGAGAACAGGGACTATTATGCTGCAAACCGAACGATCTTTACAAATGTACATATCAACATGATGAAAACTACAAAACACATGCTAGGAAACTAAGTTTTATGAGTACATTAAATTCGAGGAATAAATCTGAATACACCCGGGCTTTGCGATTTTTCCATATTGGAGAAAAAGCTATGTTTCCAGAAACACAGCTTTTTACACATGATGCCAAACGTAATTGCATCCTCTTTTGATTCATGGAACTGGCACCGCTATTCGACAAATAGTGCGCAGTCTACTACCGTCTGAACTTGTGCAAAGGTACAAAGAGTAACGAATTCAAAAATCGATTACAGGGACTATTATTCTGCAAATCGAACGATCTTTACCCCTGTACAAATCAACATGATGAAAACTACAAAACACATGGTAGGAAACGCAGTTTTATGAGTAAAGAAAATTCGAGGAATAAATCTGAATACACCCGGGCCTTTGCGATTTTACGATATTTGGGAAAAAGCTTTGTTTCCAAAAACACAACTTTTTACACATGATGCCAAACGTAATTGCATCCTCTTTTGATTCATGGAACTGGCACCGCTATTCGACAAATAGTACGCAGTCTACTACCGTCTGAACTTGTGCAAAGGTACAAAGAGTAACGAATTCAAATATCGAGAACATACACTTTTATTCTGCAAATCGAACGATCTTTACCCCTGTACACATCACCATGATGAAAACAACAAAACACATGCTAGGAAACGCAGTTTTATGAGTACAGAAAATTCGAGGAATAAATCTGAAAATACCCGGGCCTTTGCAATTTTTCCATATTTGAGAAAAAGCTTTGTTTCCAAAAACACAACTTTTTACACATGATGCCAAACGTAATTGCATCCTCTTTTGATTCATGGAACTGGCACCGCTATTCGACAAATAGTATGCAGTCTACTACCGTATGAACTTGTGCAAAGGTACAAACTGTAACGAATTCAAATATCGATTACAGGGACTATTATTCTGCAAATCGAACGATCTTTACGCCTGTACATATCAACATGATGAAAACTACAAAACACATGCTAGGAAACGCAGTTTTATGAGTACAGTATATTCGAGGAAAAAATCTAAATACACCCGGGCCTTTGCGATTTTTCCATATTTGAGAAAAAGCTTTGTTTCCAAAAAACCCACTTTTTGCACATCATGCCAAACGTCATTGCATCCTCTCTCGATTCATGGAACTGGCATCCCTATTTCACAAATGGTACGCAGTCTACTACCGTCCGAACTTGTGCAAAGATACAAAGAGTAACGAAATCAAATATCGATTACAGGGACTATTATTCTGCAAATCGAACGATCTTTACACCTGTACATATCAACATGATGAAAACTACAAAACACATGCTAGGAAACGCAGTTTTATGAGTACAGTAAATACGAGGAAAAAATCTGAATACACCCGGGCCTTTGCGATTTTTCCATATTTGAGAACAAGCTTTGTTTCCAAAAACCCCACTTTAGACACATCCTGAAAAAAGTCATTCATCCTCTTTCGATTCATGGAACTGGCATCCCTATTTGACAAATGGTAAGCAGTCTACTACCGTCTTGACTTGTGCAAAGGTACAAAGAGTAACGATTATAAATATCGAGAAGAGTGACTATTATTCTGCAAATCGAACGTTCATTACCCCTGTACATATCAACATGATGAAAACTACAAAACACATGCTAGGAAACGCAGTTTTATGAGTACAGTAAATTCGAGGAAAAAATCTGAATACACCCGGGCCTTTGCAATTTTTCCATATTTGAGAAAAAGCTTTGTTTCGAAAAACCCCACTTTTTACACATCTTGCCAAACGTCATGCATCCTCTTTCGATTCATGGTACTGTCATCCCTATTTGACAAATTGTACGCATTCTACTACCGTCTGAACTTGTGCAAAGGTACATAGAATAACGAATTCACATATCGAGAACAGGGACTATTACTCTGCAAATCGAACGATCTTTACCCCTGCACATATCAACATGATGAAAACTACAAAATACGTGCTAGGATACGCAGTTTTATGAGTACAGTAAATTCGACAAAAAAATCTGAATACACCCGGGCCTTTGCGATTTTTCCATATTTGAGAAAAAGCTTTGATCCCAAAAACCCCACTTTTTACACATCATGCCAAACGTCGTTGCATCCTCTCTCGATTCATGGAACTGGCATCCCTATTTGACAAATGGTACGCAGTCTACAACCGTCTGAACTTGTGCAAAGGTACAAAGAGTAACGAATTCAAATATCGAGAACAGGGACTATTTTTCTGCAAATGGAACGATCTTTACAACTGTACATATCAACATGAAGAAAACTACAAAACACATGCTAGGAAACGCAGTTTTATGAGTACAGTAAATTCGAGGAATAAATCTGAATACACCCGGTCCTTTGCGATTTCTACATATTTGAGAAAAAGCTTTGTTTCCAAAAACCCCACATTTTACACATCATGCCAAACGTCATTGCATCCTCTCTCGATTCATGGATCTGGCATCCCTATTTGACAAATGGTACGCAGTCTACAACAGTCTGAACTTGTGCAGAGGTACAAAGAGTAACGAATTCAAATATCGAGAACAGGGACTATTACGCTGCAAATCGAACGATCTTTACCCATGTACATAACAACATGATGAAAACTACAAAACACATGCTAGGAAACGCAGTTTTATGAGTACAGTAAATTCGAGGAATAAATCTGAATACACCCGGGCCTTTGCGATTTTTCCATATTTGAGAAGAAGCTTTGTTTCCAGAAACACAACTTTTTACACATGATTCCAAACGTAATTGCATCCTCTTTTGATTCATGGAACTGGCACCACTATTTGACAAATAGTGCGCAGTCTACTACCGTCTGAACTTGTGTAAAGATACAAAGAGTAACGAAATCAAATATCGATTACAGGGACTATTATTCTGCAAATCGAACGATCTTTACCCCTGTACTATCAACATAATGAAAACTACAAAACACATGCTAGGAAACGCAGTTATAAGAGTACAGTAAATTCGAGGAAAATATCTGAATACAATCTGGCCTTTGCGATTTTTCCATATTTGAGAAAAAGCTTTGTTTCCAAAAACCCCACTTTTTACACATCATGAAAAACGTCATTGCATCCTCTTTTGATTCATGGAACTGGCATCCCTATTTGACAAATGGTACACAGTCTACAACAGTCTGAACTTGTGCAGAGGTACAAAGAGTAACGAATTCAAATATCGAGATCAGGGAATATTATGCTGCAAATCGAAAGATCTTTACCCATGTACATATCAACATGATGAAAACTTCAAAACACATGCTAGGAAACGCAGTTTTATGAGTACAGAAAATTCGAGGAATAAATCTGAATACACCCGGACCTTTGCGATTTTTCGATAATTGGGAAAAAGCTTTGTTTCCAAAAACCCCACTTTTTACACATGGTGACAAACGTAATTGCATCCTCTTTTGATTCATGGAACTGGCACCGCTATTCGACAAATAGTACGCAGTCTACTACTGTCTGAACTTGTGCAAAGGTACAAAGAGTAACGAATTCAAATATCGAGAACAGGGACTATTATTCTGCAAATCGAACGATCTTTACCCCTGTACATATCAACATGATGAAAACTACAAAACACATGCTAGGAAACGCAGTTTTATGAGTACAGTAAATTCGAGGAATAACTCTGAATACACCCGGGCATTTGCGATTTTTCCATATTTGAGAAAAACTTTGTTTCCAGAAACACAACTTTTTACACATGATGACAAACTTAATTGCATCCTCTTTTGATTCATGGAACTGGCACCGCTATTCGACAAATAGTACGCAGTCTACTACCGTCTGAACTTGTGCAAAGGTACAAAGAGTAACGAATTCAAATATCGATTACAGGGACTATTATTCTGCAAATCGAACGATCTTTACCCCTGTACATATCAACATGATGAAAACTGCAAAACACATGATAGGAAACGCAGTTTTATGAGTACAGTAAATTCGAGGAAAAAATCTGAATACACCCTGGCCTTTGCGATTTTTCTATATTTGAGAAAAAGCTTTGTCTCCAAAAACCCCACTTTTTACACATCATGCCAAACCTCATTGCATCCTCTCTCGATTCATGGAACTGGCAACCCTATTTGACAAATGGTACACAGTCTACAACAGTCTGAACTTGTGCAGAGGTACAAAGAGTAACGAATTCAAATATCGAGAACAGGAACTATTATGCTGCAAATCGAACGATCTTTACCCATGTACATATCAACATGATGAAAACTACAAAACACATGCTAGGAAACGCAGTTTTATGAGTACAGAAAATTCGAGGAATAAATCTGAATACACCCGGGCCTTTGCGATTTTTCGATATTTGGGAAAAAGCTTTGTTTCCAAAAACACAACTTTTTACCCCTGATGCCAAACGTAATTGCATCCTCTTTTAATTCATGGAACTGGCACCGCTATTCGACAAATAGTACGCAGTCTACTACCGTCTGAACTTGTGCAAAGGTACAAAGAGTAACGAATTCAAATATCGAGAACAGGGACTATTATTCTGCAAATCGAACGATCTTTACCCCTTTACATATCAACATGATGAAAACTACAATACACATGCAAGGAAACGCAGTTTTATGAGTACAGGAAATTCGAGGAATAAATCTGAATACACCCAGGCCTTTGCGATTTTTCGATATTTGAGAAATAGCTTTGTTTCCAAAAACACAACTTTTTACACATGATGCCAAACGTAATTGCATCCTCTTTTGATTCATGGAACTGGCACCGCTATTCGACAAATATTACGCAGTCTACTACCGTATGAACTTATGCAAAGGTACAAAGACTAACGAATTCAAATATCGATTACAGGGACTATTATTCTGCAAATCGAACGATCTTTACCCCTGTACATATCAACATGATGAAAACTACAAAACACATGCTAGGAAACGCAGTTTTATGAGTACAGTAAATTCGAGGAAAAAATCTGAATACACCCAGGCCTTTGCGATTTTTCCATATTTGAGATAAAGCTTTGTTTGCAAAAACCCCACTTTTTACACATCATGCCAAACGTCATTGCATCCTCTCTCGATTCAAGGAACTGGCATCCCTATTTGACAAATGGTACGCAGTCTACTACCGTCTGAACTTGTGCAAAGATACAAAGAGCAACGAAATCAAATATCGATTACAGGGACTATTATTCTGCAAATCGAACGATCTTTACCCCTGTACATATCAACATGATGAAAACTACAAAACACATGCTAGGAAACGCAGTTTTATGAGTCCAGTAAATTCGAGGAAAGAATCTGAATACACCCGGGCCTTTGCGATTTTTCCATATTTGAGAAAAAGCTTTGATTCCAAAAACCCCACTTTTTACACATCATGCCAAACGTCGTTGCATCCTCTCTCGATTCATGGAACTGGCATCCCTATTTGACAAATGGTTCGCAGTCTACAACCGTCTGAACTTGTGCAAAGGTACAAAGAGTAACGAATTCAAATATCGAGAACAGGGACTATTTTTCTGCAAATGGAACGATCTTTACCCCTGTACATATCAACATGATGAAAACTACAAAACACATGCTAGGAAACGCAGTCTTATGAGTACAGTAAATTCGAGGAATAAATCTGAATACACCCGGGCCTTTGCGATTTTTCCATATTTGAGAAAAAGCTTTGTTTCCAGAAACACAACTTTTTACACATGATGCCAAACTTAATTGCATCCTCTTTTGATTCATATAACTGGCACCGCTATTCGACAAATAGTGCGCAGTCTACTACCGTCTGAACTTGTGCAAAGGTACAAAGAGTAACGAATTCAAATATCGATTACAGGGACTATTATTCTGCAAATCGAACGATCTTTACCCCTGTACATATCAACATGATGAAAACTACAAAACACATGCTAGGAAACGCAGTTTTATGAGTACAGAAAATTCGAGGAATAAATCTGAATACACCCGGACCTTTGCGATTTTTCGATATTTGGGAAAAAGCTTTGTTTCCAAAAACACAACTTTTTACACATGGTGCCAAACGTAATTGCATCCTCTTTTGATTCATGGAACTGGCACCGCTATTCGACAAATAGTACGCAGTCTACTACCGTCTGAACTTGTGCAAAGGTACAAAGAGTAACGATTTCAAATATCGAGAACAGGGACTATTATTCTGCAAATCGAACAATCTTTACCCCTGCACATATCAACATGATGAAAACTACAAAACACATGCTAGGATACGCAGTTTTATGAGTACAGAAAATTCGAGGAATAAATCTGAATACACCCAGGCCTTTGCGATTTTTCGATATTTGAGAAAAAGCTTTGTTTCCAAAAACACAACTTTTTACACATGATGCCAAACGTAATTGCATCCTCTTTTGATTCATGGAACTGGCGCCGCTATTCGACAAATATTACGCAGTCTACTACCGTATGAACTTGTGCAAAGGTACAAAGAGTAACGAATTCAAATATCGATTACAGGGACTATTATTCTGTAAATCGAACGATCTTTACCCCTGTACATATCAACATGATGAAAACTACATAACACATGCTAGGAAACGCAGTTTTATGAGTACAGTAAATTCGAGGAAAAAATCTGAATACACCCAGGCCTTTGCGATTTTTCCATATTTGAGATAAAGCTTTGATTCCAAAAACCCCACTTTTTACACATCATGCCTAACGTCGTTGCATCCTCTCTCGATTCATGGAACTGGCATCCCTATTTGACAAATGGTACGCAGTCTACAACCGTCTAAACTTGTGCAAAGGTACAAAGAGTAACGAATTCAAATATCGAGAACAGGGACTATTTTTTGCAAATGGAACGATCTTTACAACTGTACATATCAACATGACGAAAACTACAAAACACATGCTAGGAAACGCAGTTTTATGAGTACAGTAAATTCGAGGAAAAAATCTGAATACACCCTGGCCTTTGCGATTTTTCTATATTTGAGAAAAAGCTTTGTCTCCAAAAACCCCACTTTTTACGCATCATGCCAAACCTCATTGCATCCTCTCTCGATTCATGGAACTGGCAACCCTATTTGACAAATGGTACACAGTCTACAACAGTCTGAACTTGTGCAGAGGTACAAAGAGTAACGAATTCAAATATCGAGAACAGTGACTATTATGCTGCAAATCGAACGATCTTTACCCATGTACATATCAACATGATGAAAACTACAAAACACATGCTAGGAAACGCAGTTTTATGAGTATAATAAATTCGAGGAATAAATCTGAATACACCCGGGCCTTTGCGATTTTTCCATATTTGAGAAAAACTTTGTTTCCAGAAACACAACTTTTTACACATGATGCCAAACTTAATTGCATCCTCTTTTGATTCATGGAACTGTCACCGCTATTCGACAAATAGTGCGCAGTCTACTACCGTCTGAACTTGTGCAAAGGTACAAAGAGTAACGAATACAAATATCGATTACAGGGACTATTATTCTGCAAATCGAACGATCTTTACCCCTGTACATATCAACATGATGAAAACTACAAAACACATGCTAGGAAACGCAGTTTTATGAGTACAGAAAATTCGAGGAATAAATCTGAATACACCCGGGCCTTTGCGATTTTTCGATATTTGGGAAAAAGCTTTGTTTCCAAAAACACAACTTTTTACACATGATGCCAAACGTAATTGCATCCTCTTTTGATTCATGGAACTGGCACAACTATTCGACAAATAGTACGCAGTCTACTACCGTCTGAATTTGTGCAAAGGTACAAAGAGTAACGAATTCAAATATCGAGAACAGGGACTATTATTCTGCAAATCGAACGATCTTTACCCCTGTACAAATCAACATGATGAAAACTACAATACACATGCAAGGAAACGCAGTTTTATGAGTACAGAAAATTCGAGAAATAAATCTGAATACACCCAGGCCTTTGCGATTTTTCGATATTTGAGAAAAAGCTTTGTTTCCAAAAACACAACTTTTTACACATGATGCCAAACGTAATTGCATCCTCTTTTGATTCATAGAACTGGTACCGCTATTCGACAAATATTACGCAGTCTACTACCGTATGAACTTGCGCAAAGGTACAAATAGTAACGAATTCAAATATCGATTACAGGGACTATTATTCTGCAAATCGAACGATCTTTACCCCTGTACATATCAACATGATGAAAACTACAAAACTCATGCTAGGAAACGCAGTTTTATGAGTACAGTAAATTCGAGGAAAAAATCTGAATACACCCAGGCCTTTGCGATTTCTCCATATTTGAGATAAAGCTTTGTTTGCAAAAACCCCACTTTTTACACATCATGCCAAACGTCATTGCATCCTCTCTCAATTCAAGGAACTGGCATCCCTATTTGACAAATGGTACGCAGTCTACTACCGTCTGAACTTGTGCAAAGATACAAAGAGTAACGAAATCAAATATCGATTACAGGGACTATTATTCTGCAAATCGAACGATCTTTACCCCTGTACATATCAACATGATGAAAACTACAAAACACATGCTAGGAAACGCAGTTTTATGAGTGCGGTAAATTCGAGGAAAAAATCTGAATACACCCTGGCCTTTGCGATTTTTCTATATTTGAGAAAAAGCTTTGTCTCCAAAAACCCCACTTTTTACGCATCATGCCAAATCTCATTGCATCCTCTCTCGATTCATGGAACTGGCATCCCTATTTGACAAATGGTTCGCAGTCTACAACCGTCTGAACTTGTGCAAAGGTACAAAGAGTAACGAATTCAAATATCGAGAACAGGGACTATTTTTCTGCAAATGGAACGATCTTTACCCCTGTACATATCAACATGATGAAAACTACAAAACACATGCTAGGAAACGCAGTCTTATGAGTACAGTAAATTCGAGGAATAAATCTGAATACACCCGGGCCTTTGCGATTTTTCCATATTTGAGAAAAAGCTTTGTTTCCAGAAACACAACTTTTTACACATGATGCCAAACTTAATTGCATCCTCTTTTGATTCATATAACTGGCACCGCTATTCGACAAATAGTGCGCAGTCTACTACCGTCTGAACTTGTGCAAAGGTACAAAGAGTAACGAATTCAAATATCGATTACAGGGACTATTATTCTGCAAATCGAACGATCTTTACCCCTGTACATATCAACATGATGAAAACTACAAAACACATGCTAGGAAACGCAGTTTTATGAGTACAGAAAATTCGAGGAATAAATCTGAATACACCCGGACCTTTGCGATTTTTCGATATTTGGGAAAAAGCTTTGTTTCCAAAAACACAACTTTTTACACATGGTGCCAAACGTAATTGCATCCTCTTTTGATTCATGGAACTGGCACCGCTATTCGACAAATAGTACGCAGTCTACTACCGTCTGAACTTGTGCAAAGGTACAAAGAGTAACGAATTCAAATATCGAGAACAGGGACTATTATTCTGCAAATCGAACAATCTTTACCCCTGCACATATCAACATGATGAAAACTACAAAACACATGCTAGGATACGCAGTTTTATGAGTACAGAAAATTCGAGGAATAAATCTGAATACACCCAGGCCTTTGCGATTTTTCGATATTTGAGAAAAAGCTTTGTTTCCAAAAACACAACTTTTTACACATGATGCCAAACGTAATTGCATCCTCTTTTGATTCATGGAACTGGCGCCGCTATTCGACAAATATTACGCAGTCTACTACCGTATGAACTTGTGCAAAGGTACAAAGATTAACGAATTCAAATATCGATTACAGGGACTATTAGTCTGTAAATCGAACGATCTTTACCCCTGTACATATCAACATGATGAAAACTACATAACACATGCTAGGAAACGCAGTTTTATGAGTACAGTAAATTCGAGGAAAAATTCTGAATACACCCAGGCCTTTGCGATTTTTCCATATTTGAGATAAAGCTTTGATTCCAAAAACCCCACTTTTTACACATCATGCCTAACGTCGTTGCATCCTCTCTCGATTCATGGAACTGGCATCCCTATTTGACAAATGGTACGCAGTCTACAACCGTCTGAACTTGTGCAAAGGTACAAAGAGTAACGAATTCAAATATCGAGAACAGGGATTATTTTTTGCAAATGGAACGATCTTTACAACTGTACATATCAACATGACGAAAACTACAAAACACATGCTAGGAAACGCAGTTTTATGAGTACAGTAAATTCGAGGAAAAAATCTGAATACACCCTGGCCTTTGCGATTTTTCTATATTTGAGAAAAAGCTTTGTCTCCAAAAACCCCACTTTTTACGCATCATGCCAAATCTCATTGCATCCTCTCTCGATTCATGGAACTGGCAACCCTATTTGACAAATGGTACACAGTCTACAACAGTCTGAACTTGTGCAGAGGTACAAAGAGTAACGAATTCAAATATCGAGAACAGGGACTATTATGCTGCAAATCGAACGATCTTTACCCATGTACATATCAACATGATGAAAACTACAAAACACATGCTAGGAAACGCAGTTTTATGAGTATAATAAATTCGAGGAATAAATCTGAATACACCCGGGCCTTTGCGATTTTTCCATATTTGAGAAAAACTTTGTTTTTAGAAACACAACTTTTTACACATGATGCCAAACTTAATTGCATCCTCTTTTGATTCATGGAACTGGCACCGCTATTCGACAAATAGTGCGCAGTCTACTACCGTCTGAACTTGTGCAAAGGTACAAAGAGTAACGAATTCAAATATCGATTACAGGGACTATTATTCTGCAAATCGAACGATCTTTACCCCTGTACATATCAACATGATGAAAACTACAAAACACATGCTAGGAAACGCAGTTTTATGAGTACAGAAAATTCGAGGAATAAATCTGAATACACCCGGGCATTTGCGATTTTTCGATATTTGGGAAAAAGCTTTGTTTCCAAAAACACAACTTTTTACACATGATGCCAAACGTAATTGCATCGTCTTTTGATTCATGGAACTGGCACAACTATTCGACAAATAGTACGCAGTCTACTACCGTCTGAATTTGTGCAAAGGTACAAAGAGTAACGAATTCAAATATCGAGAACAGGGACTATTATTCTGCAAATCGAACGATCTTTACCCCTGTACAAATCAACATGATGAAAACTACAATACACATGCAAGGAAACGCAGTTTTATGAGTACAGAAAATTCGAGGAATAAATCTGAATACACCCAGGCCTTTGCGATTTTTCGATATTTGAGAAAAAGCTTTGTTTCCAAAAACACAACTTTTTACACATGATGCCAAACGTAATTGCATCCTCTTTTGATTCATAGAACTGGCACCGCTATTCGACAAATATTACGCAGTCTACTACCGTATGAACTTGCGCAAAGGTACAAAGAGTAACGAATTCAAATATCGATTACAGGGACTATTATTCTGCAAATCGAACGATCTTTACCCCTGTACATATCAACATGATGAAAACTACAAAACTCATGCTAGGAAACGCAGTTTTATGAGTACAGTAAATTCGAGGAAAAAATCTGAATACACCCAGGCCTTTGCGATTTTTCCATATTTGAGATAAAGCTTTTCTTCCAAAAACCCCACTTTTTACACATCATGCAAAACGTCGTTGCATCCTCTCTCGATTCATGGAACTGGCATCCCTATTTGACAAATGGTACGCAGTCTACAACCGTCTGAACTTGTGCAAAGGTACAAAGAGTAACGAATTCAAATATCGAGAACAGGTACTATTTTTCTGCAAATGGAACGATCTTTACAACTGTACATATCAACATGACGAAAACTACAAAACAAATGCTAGGAAACGCAGTTTTATGAGTACAGTAAATTCGAGGAGTAAATCTGAATACACCCGGGCCTTTGCGATTTTTCCATATTTGAGAAAAAGCTTTGTTTCCAGAAACACAACTTTTTACACATGATGCCAAACGTAATTGCATCCTCTTTTGATTCATGGAACTGGCACCGCTATTCGACAAATAGTGCGCAGTCTACTACCGTCTGAACTTGTGCAAAGGTACAAAGAGTAACGAATTCAAATATCGAGAACAGGGACTATTATTCTGCAAATGGAACGATCTTTACCCCTGTACATATCAACATGATGAAAACTACAAAACACATGCTAGGAAACGCAGTTTTATGAGTACAGTAAATTCGAGGAAAAAATCTGAATACACCCAGGCCTTTGCGATTTTTCCATATTTGAGATAAAGCTTTGTTTGCAAAAACCCCACTTTTTACACATCATGCCAAACGTCATTGCATCCTCTCGATTCAAGGAACTGGCATCCCTATTTGACAAATGGTACACAGTCTACAACAGTCTGAACTTGTGCAGAGGTACAAAGAGTAACGAATTCAAATATCGAGAACAGGGACTATTATGCTGCAAATCGAACGATCTTTACCCATGTACATATCAACATGATGAAAACTACAAAACACATGCTAGGAAACGCACTTTTATGAGTACAGTAAATTCGAGGAAAAAATCTGAATACACCCAGGCCTATGCGATTTTTCCATATTTGAGAAAAAGCTTTGTTTCCAGAAACACAACTTTTTACACATGATGCCAAACGTAATTGCATCCTCTTTTGATTCATGGAACTGGCACCGCTATTCGACAAATAGTGCGCAGTCTACTACCGTCTGAACTTGTGCAAAGGTACAAAGAGTAACGAAATCAAATATCGATTACAGGGACTATTATTCTGCAAATCGAACGATCTTTACCCCTGTACATATCAACATGATAAAAACTACAAAACACATGCTAGGAAACGCAGTTTTATGAGTACAGTAAATTCGAGGAAAAAATCTGAATACACCTGGGCCTTTGCGATTTTTCCGTATTTGAGAAAAACCTTTGATTCCAAAAACCCCACTTTTTACACATCATGCAAAACGTCGTTGCATCCTCTCTCGATTCATGGAACTGGCATCCCTATTTGACAAATGGTACGCAGTCTACAACCGTCTGAACTTGTGCAAAGGTACAAAGAGTAACGAATTCAAATATCGAGAACAGGGACTATTTTTCTGCAAATGGAACGATCTTTACCCCTGTACATATCAACATGATGAAAACTACAAAACACATGCTAGGAAACGCAGTTTTATGAGTACAGTAAATTCGAGGAAAAAATCTGAATACACCCAGGCCTTTGCGATTTTTCCATATTTGAGATAAAGCTTTGTTTGCAAAAACCCCACTTTTTACACATCATGCCAAACGTCATTGCATCCTCTCTCGATTCAAGGAACTGGCATCCCTATTTGACAAATGGTACGCAGTCTACAACCGTCTGAACTTGTGCAAAGGTACAAAGAGTAACGAATTCAAATATCGAGAACAGGGACTATTATTCTGCAAATCGAACGATCTTTACCCCTGTACAAATCAACATGATGAAAACTACAATACACATGCAAGGAAACGCAGTTTTATGAGTACAGAAAATTCGAGGAATAAATCTGAATACACCCAGGCCTTTGCGATTTTTCGATATTTGAGAAAAAGCTTTGTTTCCAAAAACACAACTTTTTACACATGATGCCAAACGTAATTGCATCCTCTTTTGATTCATAGAACTGGCACCGCTATTCGACAAATATTACGCAGTCTACTACCGTATGAACTTGCGCAAAGGTACAAAGAGTAACGAATTCAAATATCGATTACAGGGACTATTATTCTGCAAATAGAACGATCTTTACCCCTGTACATATCAACATGATGAAAACTACAAAACTCATGCTAGGAAACGCAGTTTTATGAGTACAGTAAATTCGAGGAAAAAATCTGAATACACCCAGGCCTTTGCGATTTTTCCATATTTGAGATAAAGCTTTGCTTCCAAAAACCCCACTTTTTACACATCATGCCAAACGTCGTTGCATCCTCTCTCGATTCATGGAACTGGCATCCCTATTTGACAAATGGTACGCAGTCTACAACCGTCTGAACTTGTGCAAAGGTACAAAGAGTAACGAATTCAAATATCGAGAACAGGTACTATTTTTCTGCAAATGGAACGATCTTTACAACTGTACATATCAACATGACGAAAACTACAAAACACATGCTAGGAAACGCAGTTTTATGAGTATAGTAAATTCGAGGAGTAAATCTGAATACACCCGGGCCTTTGCGATTTTTCCATATTTGAGAAAAAGCTTTGTTTCCAGAAACACAACTTTTTACACATGATGCCAAACGTAATTGCATCCTCTTTTGATTCATGGAACTGGCACCGCTATTCGACAAATAGTGCGCAGTCTACTACCGTCTGAACTTGTGCAAAGGTACAAAGAGTAACGAATTCAAATATCGAGAACAGGGACTATTTTTCTGCAAATGGAACGATCTTTACCCCTGTACATATCAACATGATGAAAACTACAAAACACATGCTAGGAAACGCAGTTTTATGAGTACAGTAAATTCGAGGAAAAAATCTGAATACACCCAGGCCTTTGCGATTTTTCCATATTTGAGATAAAGCTTTGTTTGCAAAAACCCCACTTTTTACACATCATGCCAAACGTCATTGCATCCTCTCTCGATTCAAGGAACTGGCATCCCTATTTGACAAATGGTACACAGTCTACAACAGTCTGAACTTGTGCAGAGGTACAAAGAGTAACGAATTCAAATATCGAGAACAGGGACTATTATGCTGCAAATCGAACGATCTTTACCCATGTACATATCAACATGATGAAAACTACAAAACACATGCTAGGAAACGCACTTTTATGAGTACAGTAAATTCGAGGAAAAAATCTGAATACACCCAGGCCTATGCGATTTTTCCATATTTGAGAAAAAGCTTTGTTTCCAGAAACACAACTTTTTACACATGATGCCAAACGTAATTGCATCCTCTTTTGATTCATGGAACTGGCACCGCTATTCGACAAATAGTGCGCAGTCTACTACCGTCTGAACTTGTGCAAAGGTACAAAGAGTAACGAAATCAAATATCGATTACAGGGACTATTATTCTGCAAATCGAACGATCTTTACCCCTGTACATATCAACATGATAAAAACTACAAAACACATGCTAGGAAACGCAGTTTTATGAGTACAGTAAATTCGAGGAAAAAATCTGAATACACCTGGGCCTTTGCGATTTTTCCGTATTTGAGAAAAACCTTTGATTCCAAAAACCCCACTTTTTACACATCATGCAAAACGTCGTTGCATCCTCTCTCGATTCATGGAACTGGCATCCCTATTTGACAAATGGTACGCAGTCTACAACCGTCTGAACTTGTGCAAAGGTACAAAGAGTAACGAATTCAAATATCGAGAACAGGGACTATTTTTCTGCAAATGGAACGATCTTTACCCCTGTACATATCAACATGATGAAAACTACAAAACACATGCTAGGAAACGCAGTTTTATGAGTACAGTAAATTCGAGGAAAAAATCTGAATACACCCAGGCCTTTGCGATTTTTCCATATTTGAGATAAAGCTTTGTTTGCAAAAACCCCACTTTTTACACATCATGCCAAACGTCATTGCATCCTCTCTCGATTCAAGGAACTGGCATCCCTATTTGACAAATGGTACACAGTCTACAACAGTCTGAACTTGTGCAGAGGTACAAAGAGTAACGAATTCAAATATCGAGAACAGGGACTATTATGCTGCAAATCGAACGATCTTTACCCATGTACATATCAACATGATGAAAACTACAAAACACATGCTAGGAAACGCAGTTTTATGAGTACAGTAAATTCGAGGAGTAAATCTGAATACACCCGGGCCTTTGCGATTTTTCCATATTTGAGAAAAAGCTTTGTTTCCAGAAACACAACTTTTTACACATGATGCCAAACGTAATTGCATCCTCTTTTGATTCATGGAACTGGCACCGCTATTCGACAAATAGTGCGCAGTCTACTACCGTCTGAACTTGTGCAAAGATACAAATAGTAACGAAATCAAATATCGATTACAGGGACTATTATTCTGCAAATCGAACGATCTTTACCCCTGTACATATCAACATGATGAAAACTACAAAACACATGCTAGGAAACGCAGTTTTATGAGTACAGTAAATTCGAGGAACAAATCTGAATACACCTGGGCCTTTGCGATTTTTCCGTATTTGAGAAAAACCTTTGATTGCAAAAACCCCACTTTTTACACATCATGCCAAACGTCGTTGCATCCTCTCTCGATTCATGGAACTGGCATCCCTATTTGACAAATGGTACGCAGTCTACAACCGTCTGAACTTGTGCAAAGGTACAAAGAGTAACGAATTCAAATATCGAGAACAGGGACTATTTTTCTGCAAATGGAACGAACTTTACCCCTGTACATATCAACATGATGAAAACTAGAAAACACATGCTAGGAAACGCAGTTCTATGAGTACAGTAAATTCGAGGGAAAAATCTGAATACACCCTGGCCTTTGCGATTTTTCCATATTTGAGAAAAAGCTTTGTTTCCAAAAAACCCACTTTTTACACATCATGCCAAACGTTATTGCATCCTCTCACGATTCATGGAACTGGCATCCCTATTTGACAAATGGTACACAGTCTAACACAGTCTGAACTTGTGCAAAGGTAAAAAGTGTAACGAATTCAAATATCGAGAACAGGGACTATTATGCTGCAAATCGAACGATCTTTACCCATGTACATATCAACATGATGTAAACTACAAAACACATGCTAGGAAACGCAGTTTTATGAGTACAGTAAATTGGAGGAATAAATCTGAATACACCCGGGCCTTTGCGATTTTTCCATATTTGAGAAAAAGCTTTGTTTCCAGAAACACATCTTTTTACACATGATGCCAAACGTAATTGCATCCTCTTTGATTCATGGAACTGGCACCCCTATTCGACAAATAGTACGCAGTCTACAACCATCTGAACTTGCGCAAAGGTACAAAGAGTAACGAATTCAAATATCGAGAACAGGGACTATTATGCTGCAAATCGAACGATCTTTACACCTGTACATATCAACATGATGAAAACTCAAAACACATGCTAGGAAACGCAGTTTTATGAGTACAGTAAAATCGAGGAAGAAATCTCAATACACCTGGGCCTTTGCGATTTTTCCATATTTGAGAAAAACCTTTGATTCCAAAAACCCCACTTTTTACACATCATGCCAAACGTCGTTGCATCCTCTCTCGATTCTTGGAACTGGCATCCCTATTTGACAAATGGTACGCAGTCTACAACCGTCTGAACTTGTGCAAAGGTACAAAGAGTAACGAATTCAAATATCGAGAAAAGGGACTATTTTTCTGCAAATCGAACGATCTTTACACCTGTACATATCAACATGATGAAAACTACAAAACACATGCTAGGAAACGCAGTTTTATGAGTACAGTAAATTCGAGGAAAAAATCTGAATACACCCGGGCCTATGCGATTTTTCCATATTTGAGAAAAAGCTTTGTTTCCAAAAACCCCACTTTTTACACATCATGCCAAACGTCATTGCATCCTCTCTCGATTCATGGAACTGGCATCCCTATTTGACAAATGGTACACAGTTTACAACAGTGTGAACTTGTGCAGAGGTACAAAGAGTAACGAATTCAAATATTGAGAACAGGGACTATTAAGCTGCAAATCGAACGATCTTTACCCATGTACATATCTACATGATGAAAACTACAAAACACATGCTAGGAAACGCAGTTTTACGAGTACAGTAAATTCGAGGAATAAATCTGAATACACCCGGGCCTTTGCGATTTTTCCATATTCGAGAAAAAGGCTCAAAAAAAAATGGCTCTGAGCACTATGCGACTTAACATCTCTGGTCATCAGTCGCCTAGAACTTAGAACTAATTAAACCTAACTAAGCTAAGGACATCACACACATCCATGCCCGAGGCAGGATTCGAACCTGTGACCGTAGCAGTCGCGCGGTTCCGGACTGAGCGCCTAGAACCGCGAGACCACCGCGGCCGGCTTCGAGAAAAAGCTTTGTTTCCAGAAACACAACTTTTTACACATGATGCCAAACGTAATTGCATCCTCTCTCGATTCATGGAACTGGCACCCCTATTCGACAAATAGTACGCAGTCTACAACCGTCTGAACTTGCGCAAAGGTACAAAGAGTAACGAATTCAAATATCGAGAACAGGGACTATTATTCTGCAAATCGAACGATCTTTACACCTGTACATATCAACATGATGAAAACTACAAAACACATGCTAGGAAACGCAGTTTTATGAGTACAGTAAAATCGAGGAAAATATCTGAATACACCCGGACCTTTGCGATTTTTCCATATTTGAGAAAAAGCTTTGTTTCCAAAAACCCCACTTTTTACACATCATGCCAAACATCATTGCATCCTCTCTCGATTCATGGAACTGGCATCCCTATTTGACAAATGGTACGCAGTCTACTACCGTCTAAAGTTGTGCAAAGGTACAAAGAGTAACGAATTCAAATATCGAGAACAGGAACTATTATTCTGCAAATCGAACGATCTTTACCCCTGTACATATCAACATGATGAAAACTACAAAACACATGCTAGGAAACTCAGTTTTATGAGTACAGTAAATTCGAGGAAAAAATCTGAATACACCATGGCCTTTGCTATATTTCCATATTTGAGAAAAAGCTTTGTCTCCAAAAACCCCACTTTTTACACATCATGCCAAACGACATTGCTTCCTCTCTCGATTCATGGAACTGGCATCACTATTTGACAAATGGTACACAGTCTACAACCGTCTGAACTTGTGCAAAGCTACAAAGAGTAACGAATTCAAATATCGAGAACAGGGACTATTATTCTGCAAATCAAACGATCTTTACCCCTGTACATATCAACATGATGAAAACTACAAAACACACGCTAGGAAACGCAGTTTTATGAGTACAGTAAATTCGAGGAAAAAATTTCAATACACCCGGGCTTTTGCGATTTTCCATATTTAAGAAAAAGCTTTGTTTCTAAAAACCCCACTTTTTACACATCATGCCAAACGTCAATGCATTGTCTTTCGATTCATCGAACTAGCACACCTATTCGACATATAGTACACAGTCTATTATCGTCTGAACTTGCGCAAAGCTACAAAGAGTAACGAATTCAAATATCGATTACAGGCACCATTATTCTGCAAATCGAACGTTCTTTACCCTGGTACATATCTACATGATGAAAACTACAAAACACATCCTAGGAAGCGCAGTTTTATGAGTACAGTGAATTCGAGGAAAAAAAATGTATACACCCGGGGCTTTGCGATTTTTCCATATTTGAGAAAAAGCTTTGTTTCCAAAAAAACTACTTTTTACACATCATGCCAAACGTCACTGCATTGTCTTTCGATTCATTGAACTAGCACACCTATTCGACATATAGTACGCAGTCTATTACCGTCTGAACTTGCGCAAAGCTACAAAGAGTAACGAATTCTATATCGATTACAGGCACCATTATTCTGCAAATCGAACGTTCTTTACCCTGCTACATATCTACATGATGAAAACTACAAAACACATCCTAGGAAGGGCAGTTTTATGAGTACAGTGAAATCGAGGAAAAAATGTGTATACACCGGGGCTTTGCGATTTTTCCATATATGAGAAAAAGCTTTGTTTCCAAAAGCCCCACTTCTTACACATCATGCCAAGCGTCACTGCATTGTCTTTCGATTCATCGAACTAGCACCCCTTTTCGACATATAGTACGCAGTCTATTACCGTCTGAACTTGCGTAAAGCTACAAACAGTAACGAATTCAATTATCGATTACAGGCACCATTATTCTGCAAATCGAACATTCTTCACCCTGGTACATATCTACATGATGAAAACTACAAAACACATCCTAGGAAGCGCAGTTTTATGAGTACAGTGAATCCGAGGAAAAAATGTGCATACACCAGAGTCTTTGCGATTTTTCCATATTTGAGAAAAAGCTTTGTTTCCAAAAACCCTACTTTTTAAACATCATGCCAAACGTCACTTCATTGTCTTTCGATTCATCGAACCAGCACACCTATTCGACATATAGTACGCAGTCTATTACCGTTTGAACTTGCGCAAAGCTACAAAGAGTAACGAATTCAAATATCGATTACAGGCACCGTTATTCTGCAAATCGAACGTTGTTTACCCTGGTACTTATCTACATGATGAAAACTACAAAACGTATCCTTGTAAGCGCAGTTTAATGAGTACAGTGAATTCGAGGAAAAAATGTGTATACACCCGGGGCTTTGCGATTTTTCCATATTTGAGAAAAAGCTTTGTTTCCAATAACCCCACTTTTTACACATCATGCCAAACGTCACTGCATTGTCTTTCGATTCATCGAACTAGCACACCTACTCGACATATAGTACGCAGTCTATTACCATCTGAAATTGCGCAAAGCTACAAAGAGTAACGAATTCAAATATCGATTACAGGCACCATTAATCAGCAAATCGTTCGTTCTTTACCCTGGTACATATCTACATGATGAAAACTACAAAACACATCCTAGGAAGCGCAGTTTTATAAGTACAGTGAATTCGAGGAAAAAATGTGTATACTCCCGGGGCTTTGCGATTTCTCCATATATGAGAAAAAGCTTTGATTCCAAAAACCCCACTTTTTACACATCATGCCAAACGTCACTGCATTGTCTTTCGATTCATCGAACTAGCACACCTATTCGGCATATAGTACGCAGTCTATTACCGTCTGAAATTGCGCAAAGCTACAAAGAGTAACGAATTCAAATATCGATTACAGGCACTATTATTCTGCAAATCGAACGTTCTTTAACCTGGGACATATCTACATTATGAAAACTACAAAACACATACTAAGAAGCGCAGTTTTATGAGTGCAGTGAAATCGAAGAAAAAATGTGTACACTTCCGGGGCTTTGCGATTTTTCCATATTTGAGAAAAAGCTTTGTTTCCAAATACCATCTTTTTACACATCATGCCAAACGTCACTGCATTGTCTTTCGATTCATCGAACTAGCGCACCTTTTCGACATATAGTACGCAGTCTATTACCGTCTGAACTTGCGCAAAGCTACAAAGAGTAACGAATTCAAATATCGATTACAGGCACCATTATTCTGCAAATCTTACGTTCTTTACCCTGGTACATATCTACATGATGAAAACTACAAAACACATCCTAGGAAGCGCAGTTTTATGAGTGCAGTGAATTCGAGGAAAAAATGTGTACACACCCGGGGCTTTGCGATTTTTCCATATTTGAGGAAAAGCTTTGTTTCAAAAAACCCACTTTTTACACATCATGCCAAACGTCACTGCATTGTCTTTCGATTCATCGAACTAGCGCACCTTTTCGACATATAGTACGCAGTCTATTACCGTCTGAACTTGCGCAATGATACAAAGAGTAACGAATTTAAATATCGATTACAGGCACCATTATTCTGCAAATCGTACGTTCTTTACCCTGGTACATATCAACATGATGAAAACTACAAAACACATCGTAGGAAGCGCAGTTTTATGAGTACAGTGAATTCGAGGAAAAAATGTGTATACACCCGGGGCTTTGCGATTTTTACATATTTGAGAAAAAGCTTTGTTTCCAAAAACCCCTCTTTTTACACATCATGCCAAACGTCACTGCATTGTCTTTCGATTCATCGAACTAGCACACCTATTCGACATATAGTATGCAGTCTATTACCGTCTGAACTTGCGCAAAAAGAGTAACGAATTCCAATGTCGATTACAGGGACTATTAATCAGCAAATCGAAAGGTCTTTACCCTGGTACATATCAACATGATGAAAACTACAAAACACATCCTAGGAAGCGCAGTTTTATGAGTACAGTGTATTCGAGGAAAATATGGGTATACACCCGGGGCTTTGCGATTTTTACATATTTGAGAAAAAGCTTTGTTTCCAAAAACCCCACTTTTTACACATCATGCCAAACGTCACTGCATTGTCTTTCGATTCATCGAACTAGCACACCTATTCGACATATAGTATGCAGTCTATTACCGTCTGAACTTGCGCAAAAAGAGTAACGAATTCCAATGTCGATTACAGGGACTATTAATCAGCAAATCGAAAGGTCTTTACCCTGGTACATATCAACATGATGAAAACTACAAAACACATCCTAGGAAGCGCAGTTTTATGAGTACAGTGAATTCGAGGAAAATATGTGTATACACCTGGAGCTTTGCGATTTTTCCATATTTGAGAAAAAGCTTTGTTTCTAAAAAACCCACTTTTTACACATCATGCCAAACGTCACATCATCCTCTTTAGATTCACATCACTGGCACCTCTATTCGACAAATAGTACGCAGTCTACTACCGTCTGAACTTGCGCAAGGCTACAAAGAGTAACGTATTCAATGTCGATTACAGGGACTATTAATCGGCAAATTGAACGGTCTTTACCCTGGTACGTATCTACATGATAAAAACTACAAAACACATCGTAGGAAGCGCAGTTTTATGAGTACAGTGAATTCGAGGAAAAAATGTGTATACTCCCGGGGCTTTGCGATTTCTCCATATATGAGAAAAAGCTTTGATTCCAAAAACCCCACTTTTTACACATCATGCCAAACGTCACTGCATTGTCTTTCGATTCATCGAACTAGCACACCTATTCGGCATATAGTACGCAGTCTATTACCGTCTGAACTTGCGCAAAGCTACAAAGAGTAACGAATTCAAATATCGATTACAGGCACTATTATTCTGCAAATCGAACGTTCTTTAACCTGGGACATATCTACATTATGAAAACTACAAAACACATACTAAGAAGCGCAGTTTTATGAGTGCAGTGAATTCGAAGAAAAAATGTGTACACTTCCGGGGCTTTGCGATTTTTCCATATTTGAGAAAAAGCTTTGTTTCCAAATACCAACTTTTTACACATCATGCCAAACGTCACTGCATTGTCTTTCGATTCATCGAACTAGCGCACCTTTTCGACATATAGTACGCAGTCTATTACCGTCTGAACTTGCGCAAAGCTACAAAGAGTACCGAATTCAAATATCGATTACAGGCACCATTATTCTGCAAATCTTACGTTCTTTACCCTGGTACATATCTACATGATGAAAACTACAAAACACATCCTAGGAAGCGCAGTTTTATGAGTGCAGTGAATTCGAGGAAAAAATGTGTACACACCCGGGGCTTTGCGATTTTTCCATATTTGAGGAAAAGCTTTGTTTCAAAAAACCCACTTTTTACACATCATGCCAAACGTCACTGCATTGTCTTTCGGTTCATCGAACTAGTACACCTATTCGACATATAGAACGCAGTCTATTACCGTCTGAACTTGCGCAAAGCTACAAAGAGTAACGAATTCAAATGTCGATTACAGGGACTATTAATCGGCAAATTGAACGGTCTTTACCCTGGTACGTATCTACATGATAAAAACTACAAAACACATCGTAGGAAGCGCAGTTTTATGAGTACAGTGAATTCGAGGAAAATATGTGTATACTCCAATGGCTTTGCGATTTTTCCATATAGAGAAAAAACTTCGTTTCCAAAAACCCCACTTTTTACACATCATGCCATACGTCACTGCATTGTCTTTCGATTCATCGAACTAGCACACCTATTCGACATATAGTACGCAGTCTATTACCGTCTGAACTTGCGCAAAGCTACAAAGAGTAACGAATTCAAATATCGATTACAGGCACCATTAATCTGCGAATCGAACGTTCTATACCCTGGTACATATCTACATGATGAAAACTACAAAACACATACTAGGAAGCGCAGTTTTATGAGTACAGTGAATTCGAGGACAAAATGTGTATACACCCGGGGCTTTGCGATTTTTCCATATATGAGAAAAAGCTTTGTTTCCAAAAACCCCACTTTTTACAATCATGCCAAACGTCACATCATCCTCTTTTGATTCATATCACTGTTACCTCTATTCGACAAATAGTACGCAGTCTACTACCGTCTGAACTTGCGCAAGGCTACAAAGAGTAACGTATTCAATGTCGATTACAGGGAATATTATTCTGCAAATCGAACGTTCTTCACCCTGGTACATATCTACATGATGAAAACTACAAAACACATCCTAGGAAGCGCAGTTTTATGAGTACAGTGAATTCGAGGAAAAAATGTGTATACACCCGGGGCTTTGCGATTTTTCCATATTTGAGAAAAAGCTTTGTTTCCAAAAACCCACTTTTTACACATCATGAAAAACGTCACTGCATTGTCTTTCGATTCATCGAACTAGCACACCTATTCGACATATAGTACGCAGTCTATTACCGTCTGAACTTGCGCAAAGCTACAAAGAGTAACGAATTCAAATATCGATTACAGGCACCATTATTCTGCAAATCGAACGTTCTATACCCTGGTACATATCTGCATGATGAAAACTACAAAACACATCCTAAGAAGCGCAGTTTTATGAGTACAGTGAATTCGAGGAAAAAATGTGTATACACCCGGGTCTTTGCGATTTTTTCATATATCAGAAAAAGCTTTGTTTCCAAAAATCCCACTTCTTACAGCTCATGCCAAACGTCACTCATTGTCTTTCGATTCATCGTACTAGCACACCTTTTCGACATATAGTACGAAGTCTATTACCGTCTGAACTTGGGCAAAGCTACAAAGAGTAACGTATTGAAATGTCGATTACAGGGACTATTAATCAGCAAATCGAACGTTGTTTTCCCTGGTACTTATCTACATGATGAAAACTACAAAACACATCCCAGGAAGCGCAGTTTTATGAGTACAGTGAATTCGAGTAAAAAATGTGTATACACCTGGGGCTTTGCGATTTTTCCATATTTGAGAAAAAGCTTTGTAGCCAAAAACACCACTTTTTACGCATCATGCCAAACGTCACTGCATTGTCTTTCGATTCATCGAACTAGCACACCTATTCGACATATAGTACGCAGTCTATTACCGTCTGAACTTGCGCAAAGCTACAAAGAGTAACGAATTCAAATATCGATTACAGGCACCATTATTCTGCAAATCGAACGTTCTTTACCCTGGTACATATCTACATGATGAAAACTACAAAACACATCTTAAGAAGCGCAGTTTTATGAGTACAGTCAATTCGAGAAAAAAATGTGTATACACCCGGGGCTTTGCGATTTTTCCATATTTGAGAAAAAGCTTTGTTTCCAAAAACCCACTTTTTACACATCATGAAAAACGTCACTGCATTGTCTTTCGATTCATCGAACTAGCACACCTATTCGACATATAGTACGCAGTCTATTACCGTCTGAACTTGCGCAAACCTACAAAGAGTATCGAATTCAAATATCGGTTACAGGCACCATTATTCTGCAAATCGAACGTTCTATACCCAGGTACATATATACACGATCAAAACTACAAAACACATCCTAGGAAGCGCAGTTCTATGAGTACAGTGAATTCGAAAAAAAAATGTGTATACATCCGGGGCTATGCGATTTTTCATAATTTGAAAAAAAGGTTTGTTTCCAAATACCCACTTTATACACATCATGCAAAACGTCCCTGCATTGTCTTTCGATTCATCGAACTAGCACACCTATACGACATATAGTACGCAGTCTATTACCGTCTGAACTTGCGCAAAGCTACAAAGAGTAACGAATTCAAATATCGATTACAGGCACCATTATTCTGTAAATCGAACGTTCTTTAACCTGGTACATATCTACATGATGAAAACTACAAAACACATTCTAGGAAGCGCAGTTTATGAGTACAGTGAATTCGAGGAAAAAATGTGTATACACCAGAGGCTTTGCGATTTTTCTATATTTGAGAAATAGCTTTGTTTCCAAATACCCCACTTTTTACACATCATGCCAAACGTCACATCATCCTCTTTTGATTCATATCACTGTTACCTCTATTCGACAAATAGTACGCAGTCTACTACCGTCTGAACTTGCGCAAGGCTACAAAGAGTAACGTATTCAATGTCGATTACAGGGAATATTATTCTGCAAATCGAACGTTCTTCACCCTGGTACATATCTACATGATGAAAACTACAAAACACATTCTAGGAAGCGCAGTTTATGAGTACAGTGAATTCGAGGAAAAAATGTGTATACACCAGAGGCTTTGCGATTTTTCTATATTTGAGAAAAAGCTTTGTTTCCAAATACCCCACTTTTTACACATCATGCCAAACGTCACTGCATTGTCTTTCGATTCATCGAACTAGCATACCTATTCGACATATAGTACGCAGTCTATTACCGTCTGAACTTGCGCAAAGCTACAAAGAGTAACGAATTCAAATATCGATTACAGGCACCATTATTCTGCAAATCTTACGTTCTTTACCCTGGTACATATCTACATGATGAAAACTACAAAACACATCCTAGGAAGCGCAGTTTTATGAGTGCAGTGAATTCGAGGAAAAAATGTGTACACACCCGGGGCTTTGCGATTTTTCCATATTTGAGGAAAAGCTTTGTTTCAAAAAACCCACTTTTTACACATCATGCCAAACGTCACTGCATTGTCTTTCGGTTCATCGAACTAGTACACCTATTCGACATATAGAACGCAGTCTATTACCGTCTGAACTTGCGCAAAGCTACAAAGAGTAACGAATTCAAATGTCGATTACAGGGACTATTAATCGGCAAATTGAACGGTCTTTACCCTGGTACGTATCTACATGATAAAAACTACAAAACACATCGTAGGAAGCGCAGTTTTATGAGTACAGTGAATTCGAGGAAAATATGTGTATACACCAATGGCTTTGCGATTTTTCCATATAGAGAAAAAACTTCGTTTCCAAAAACCCCACTTTTTACACATCATGCCATACGTCACTGCATTGTCTTTCGATTCATCGAACTAGCACACCTATTCGACATATAGTACGCAGTCTATTACCGTCTGAACTTGCGCAAAGCTACAAAGAGTAACGAATTCAAATATCGATTACAGGCACCGTTAATCTGCGAATCGAACGTTCTATACCCTGGTACATATCTACATGATGAAAACTACAAAACACATACTAGGAAGCGCAGTTTTATGAGTACAGTGAATTCGAGGACAAAATGTGTATACACCCGGGGCTTTGCGATTTTTCCATATATGAGAAAAAGCTTTGTTTCCAAAAACCCCACTTTTTACAATCATGCCAAACGTCACATCATCCTCTTTTGATTCATATCACTGTTACCTCTATTCGACAAATAGTACGCAGTCTACTACCGTCTGAACTTGCGCAAGGCTACAAAGAGTAACGTATTCAATGTCGATTACAGGGAATATTATTCTGCAAATCGAACGTTCTTCACCCTGGTACATATCTACATGATGAAAACTACAAAACACATCCTAGGAAGCGCAGTTTTATGAGTACAGTGAATTCGAGGAAAAAATGTGTATACACCCGGGGCTTTGCGATTTTTCCATATTTGAGAAAAAGCTTTGTTTCCAAAAACCCACTTTTTACACATCATGAAAAACGTCACTGCATTGTCTTTCGATTCATCGAACTAGCACACCTATTCGACATATAGTACGCAGTCTATTACCGTCTGAACTTGCGCAAACCTACAAAGAGTAACGAATTCAAATATCGATTACAGGCACCATTATTCTGCAAATCGAACGTTCTATACCCTGGTACATATCTGCATGATGAAAACTACAAAACACATCTTAAGAAGCGCAGTTTTATGAGTACAGTGAATTCGAGGAAAAAATGTGTATACACCCGGGTCTTTGCGATTTTTTCATATATCAGAAAAAGCTTTGTTTCCAAAAATCCCACTTCTTACAGATCATGCCAAACGTCACTCATTGTCTTTCGATTCATCGTACTAGCACACCTTTTCGACATATAGTACGAAGTCTATTACCGTCTGAACTTGGGCAAAGCTACAAAGAGTAACGTATTGAAATGTCGATTACAGGGACTATTAATCAGCAAATCGAACGTTGTTTTCCCTGGTACTTATCTACATGATGAAAACTACAAAACACATCCCAGGAAGCGCAGTTTTATGAGTACAGTGAATTCGAGTAAAAAATGTGTATACACCTGGGGCTTTGCGATTTTTCCATATTTGAGAAAAAGCTTTGTAGCCAAAAACACCACTTTTTACGCATCATGCCAAACGTCACTGCATTGTCTTTCGATTCATCGAACTAGCACACCTATTCGACATATAGTACGCAGTCTATTACCGTCTGAACTTGCGCAAAGCTACAAAGAGTAACGAATTCAAATATCGATTACAGGCACCATTATTCTGCAAATCGAACGTTCTTTACCCTGGTACATATCTACATGATGAAAACTACAAAACACATCTTAAGAAGCGCAGTTTTATGAGTACAGTCAATTCGAGAAAAAAATGTGTATACACCCGGGGCTTTGCGATTTTTCCATATTTGAGAAAAAGCTTTGTTTCCAAAAACCCACTTTTTACACATCATGAAAAACGTCACTGCATTGTCTTTCGATTCATCGAACTAGCACACCTATTCGACATATAGTACGCAGTCTATTACCGTCTGAACTTGCGCAAACCTACAAAGAGTATCGAATTCAAATATCGGTTACAGGCACCATTATTCTGCAAATCGAACGTTCTATACCCAGGTACATATATACACGATCAAAACTACAAAACACATCCTAGGAAGCGCAGTTCTATGAGTACAGTGAATTCGAAAAAAAAATGTGTATACATCCGGGGCTATGCGATTTTTCATAATTTGAAAAAAAGGTTTGTTTCCAAATACCCACTTTATACACATCATGCAAAACGTCCCTGCATTGTCTTTCGATTCATCGAACTAGCACACCTATACGACATATAGTACGCAGTCTATTACCGTCTGAACTTGCGCAAAGCTACAAAGAGTAACGAATTCAAATATCGATTACAGGCACCATTATTCTGTAAATCGAACGTTCTTTAACCTGGTACATATCTACATGATGAAAACTACAAAACACATTCTAGGAAGCGCAGTTTATGAGTACAGTGAATTCGAGGAAAAAATGTGTATACACCAGAGGCTTTGCGATTTTTCTATATTTGAGAAATAGCTTTGTTTCCAAATACCCCACTTTTTACACATCATGCCAAACGTCACATCATCCTCTTTTGATTCATATCACTGTTACCTCTATTCGACAAATAGTACGCAGTCTACTACCGTCTGAACTTGCGCAAGGCTACAAAGAGTAACGTATTCAATGTCGATTACAGGGAATATTATTCTGCAAATCGAACGTTCTTCACCCTGGTACATATCTACATGATGAAAACTACAAAACACATTCTAGGAAGCGCAGTTTATGAGTACAGTGAATTCGAGGAAAAAATGTGTATACACCAGAGGCTTTGCGATTTTTCTATATTTGAGAAAAAGCTTTGTTTCCAAATACCCCACTTTTTACACATCATGCCAAACGTCACTGCATTGTCTTTCGATTCATCGAACTAGCATACCTATTCGACATATAGTACGCAGTCTATTACCGTCTGAACTTGCGCAAAGCTACAAAGAGTAACGAATTCAAATATCGATTACAGGCACCATTATTCTGCAAATCGAACGTTCTATACCCTGGTACATATCTGCATGATGAAAACTACAAAACACATCCTAAGAAGCGCAGTTTTATGAGTACAGTGAATTCGAGGAAAAAATGTGTATACACCCGGGTCTTTGCGATTTTTTCTTATATGAGAAAAAGCTTTGTTTCCAAAAACCCCACTTCTTACACATCATGCCAAACGTCACTCATTGTCTTTCGATTCATCGTACTAGCACACCTTTTCGACATATAGTACGAAGTCTATTACCGTCTGAACTTGGGCAAAGCTACAAAGAGTAACGTATTGAAATGTCGATTACAGGGACTATTAATCAGCAAATCGAACGTTGTTTACCCTGGTACTTATCTACATGATGAAAACTACAAAACGCATCCCAGGAAGCGCAGTTCTATGAGTACAGTGAATTCGAGCAAAAAATGTGTATACACCCGGGGCATTGCGATTTTTCCATATTTGAGAAAATGCTTTGTAGCCAAAAACACCACTTTTTACGCATCATGCCAAACGTCACTGCATTGTCTTTCGATTCATCTAACTAGCACACCTATACGACATATAGTACGCAGTCTATTACCGTCTGAACTTGCGCAAAGCTACAAAGAGTAACGAATTCAAATATCGATTACAGGCACCATTATTCTGCAAATCGAACGTTCTATACCCAGGTACATATATACATGATCAAAACTACAAAACACATCCTAGGAAGCGCAGTTCTATGAGTACAGTGAATTCGAAAAAAAAATGTGTATACATCCGGGGCTTTGCGATTTTTCATAATTTGAAAAAAAGGTTTGTTTCCAAATACCCACTTTTTACACATCATGCCAAACGTCACTGCATTGTCTTTCGATTCATCGAACTAGCACACCTACTCGACATATAGTACGCAGTCTATTACCATCTGAACTTGCGCAAAGCTACAAAGAGTAACGAATTCAAATATCGATTACAGGCACCATTATTCCGCAAATCGTACGTTCTTTACCCTGGGACATATCTACATGATGAAAACTACAAAACACATCCTAGGAAGCGCAGTTTTATAAGTACTGTGAATTCGAGGAAAAAATGTGTATACACCCGGGGCATTGCGATTTTTCCATATATGAGAAAAAGCTTTGATTCCAAAAACCACACATTTTACACATCATGCCAAACGTCACTGCATTGTCTTTCGATTCATCGAACTAGCACACCTATTCGACATATAGTACGCAGCCTATTACCGTCTGAACTTGCGCAAAGCTACAAAGAGTAACGAATTCAAATATCGATTAAAGTCACCATTATTCTGCAAATCGAACGTTCTTTACCCTGGTACATATCTACATGATGAAAACTACAAAACACATCCTAAGAAGCGCAGTTTTATGAGTGCAGTGAAATCGAGGAAAAAATGTGTATACACCCGGGGCTTTGCGATTTTTCCATATTTGAGAAAAAGCTTTGTTTCCAAAACCCCACTTTTTACACATCACGCCAAACGTCATTGCATTGTCTTTCGATTCATCGAACTAGCACACCTATGCGACATATAGTACGCAGTCTATTACCGTCTGAACTTGCGCAATGCTACAAAGAGTAACGAATTCAAATATCGATTACAGGCACCATTATTCTGCAAATCGAACGTTCCTTACCCTGGTACATATCTACATGATGAAAACTACAAAACACATCCAAAGAAGCGCAGTTTTATGAGTGCTGTGAATTCGAGGAAAAAATGTGTATACACCCAGGGCTTTGCGATTTTTCCATATTTGAGAAAAAGCTTTGTTTCCAAAACCACACTATTTATACATCATGCCAAACGTCACTGCATTGTCTTTCGATTCATCGAACTAGCACACCTATACGACATATAGTACGCAGTCTATTACCGTCTGAACTTGCGCAAAGCTACAAAGAGTAACGAAATCAAATATCGATTACAGGCACCATTATTCTGCAAATCGAACGTTCTTTAACCTGGTACTTATCTACATGATGAAAACTACAATACACATCCTAAGAAGCGCAGTATTGTGAGTGCAGTGAATTCGAGGAAAGAATGTGTATACACCCGGTTCTGTGCGATTTTTCCATATTTGAGAAAAAGCTTTGTTTCCAAAAACCACTTTTTACACATCATGCCAAACGTCACTGCATTGTCTTTCGATTCATCGAACTAGCGCACCTTTTCGACATATAGTACGCAGTCTATTACCGTCTGAACTTGCGCAAAGATACAAAGAGTAACGAATTCAAATATCGATTACAGGCACCATTATTCTGCAAATCGTACGTTCTGTACCCTAGTACATATCTACATGATGAAAACTACAAAACACATCCTAGGAAGCGCAGTTTTATGAGTACAGTGAATTCGAGGAAAAAATGTGTATACACCCGGGGCTTTGCGATTTTTCCATATTTGCGAAAAAGCTTTGTTTCCAAAAACCCCACTTCTTACACATCATGCCAAACGTCACTGCATTGTCTTTCGATTCATCGAACTAGCACACCTATTCGACATGTAGTACTTAGTCTATTACCGTCTGAACTCGCGCAAAGCTATAAAGAGTAACGAATTCAAATATCGATTACAGGCACCATTATTCTGCAAATCGAACGTTCTTTAACCTGGTACATATCTACATGATGAAAACTACAAAACACATCCTAAGAAGCGCAGTTTTATGAGTGCAGTGAATTCGAGGAAAAAATGTGTATACACCCGGGGCTTTGCGATTTTTCCATATTTGAGAAAAAGCTTTGTTTCCAAAAACCCACTTTTTACACATTATGCCAAACGTCACTGCAATGTCTTTCGATTCATCGAACTAGCGCACCTTTTCGACATATAGTACGCAGTCTATTACCGTCTGAACTTGCGCAAAGCTACAAAGGGTAACGAATTCAAATATCGATTACAGGCACCATTATTCTGCAAATCGTACGTTCTTTACCCTGGTACATATCTACATGATGAAAACTACAAAACACATCCTAGGAAGCGCAGTTTTATGAGTACAGTGAATTCGAGGAAAAAATGTGTATACACCCTGGGCTTTGCGATTTTCCCATATTTGAGAAAGAGCTTTATTTCCAAAAACCCCACTTTTTACACATCATGAAAAACGTCACTGCATTGTCTTTCGATTCATCGAACTAGCACACCTATTCGACATATAGTACGCAGTCTATTACCGTCTGAACTTGCGCAAAGCTACAAAGAGTAACGAATTCAAATATCGATTACAGGCACCATTATTCTGCTAATCGAACGTTCTTTACCCTGGTACATATCTACATGATGAAAACTACAAAACATATCCTAGTGAGCGCAGTTTAATGAGTACAGTGAAATCGAGGAAAAAATGTGTATACACCCTGGGCTTTGCGATTTTTCCATATTTGAGAAAAAGCTTTGTTTCCAAAACCCCACTTTTTACACATCATGCCAAAAGTCATTGCATTGTCTTTCGATTCATCGAACTAGCGCACTTATTCGACATATAGTACGCAGTCTATTTCCGTCTGAACTTGCGAAAAGCTGCAAAGAGTAACGAATTCAAATATCGATTACAGGCACCATTATACTGCAAATCGAACGTTCTTTAACCTGGTACATATCTACATGATGAAAACTACAAAACACATCCAAAGAAGCGCAGTTTTATGAGTGCTGTGAATTCGAGGAAAAAATGTGTATACACCCGGGGCTTTGCGATTTTTCCATATATGAGAAAAAGCTTTGTTTCCAAAAACCCCACTTTTTACACATCATGCCAAACGTCACTGCATTGTCTTTCGGTTCATCGAGCTAGCACACCTTTTCGACATATAGTACGCAGTCTATTACCGTCTGAACTTGCGAAAAGCAACAAAGAGTAACGAATTCAAATATCGATTACAGGCACCATTATTCTGCAAATCGAATGTTCTTTAACCTGGTACATATCTACATGATGAAAACTACAAAACACATCCTAAGAAGCGCAGTTTTATGAGTGCAGTGAATTCGAGGAAAGAATGTGTATACACCCGCTTCTTTGCGATTTTTCCATATTTGAGAAAAAGCTTTGTTTCCAAAAACCCACTTTTTACACATCATGCCAAACGTCACTGCATTGTCTTTCGATTCATCGAACTAGCGCACTTTTTCGACATATAGTACACAGGCTATTACCGTCTGAACTTGCGCAAAGCTACAAAGAGTAACGAATTCAAATATCGATTACAGGCACCATTATTCTGCAAATCGTACGTTCTTTACCCTGGTACATATCTACATGATGAAAACTACACTACACATCCTAGCAAGCGCAGTTTTATGAGTAAAGTGAATTCGAGGAAAAAATGTGTATACACCCGGGTCTTTGCGATTTTTCCATATTTGAGAAAAAGCTTTGTTTCCAAAAACCCCACTTTTTACACATCATGCCAAACGTCACTGCATTGTCTTTCGATTCATCGAACTAGCACACCTACTCGACATATAGTACGCAGTCTATTACCATCTGAACTTGCGCAAAGCTACAAAGAGTAACGAATTCAAATAGCGATTACAAGCACCATTAATCCACAAATCGTTCGTTCTTTACCCTGGTACATATCTACATGATGAAAACTACAAAACACATCCTAGGAAGGGCAGTTTTATAAGTACAGTGAATTCGAGGAAAAAATGTGTATACACCCGGAGCTTTGCGATTTTTCCATATATGAGAAAAAGCTTTGTTTCCAAAAACCCCACTTTTTACACATCATGCCAAACGTCACTGCATTGTCTTTCGATTCATCGAACTAGCACACCAATTCGACATGTAGTACGCAGTCTATTACCGTCTGAACTTGCGCAAAGCTACAAAGAGTAACGAATTCAAATATCGATTAAAGGCACCATTATTCTGCAAATCGAACGTTCTTTACCCTGGTACATATCTACATGATGAAAACAACAAAACATATCCTAGTAAGCGCAGTTTAATGAGTACAGTGAAATCGAGGAAAAAATGTGTATACACCCGGGGCTTTGCGATTTTTCCATATTTGAGAAAAAGCTTTGTTTCCAAAAACCCCACTTTTTACACATTATGCCAAACGTCACTGCATTGTCTTTCGATTCATCGAACTAGCACACCTATTCGACATATAGTACGCAGTCTATTACCATCTGAACTTGCGCAAAGCTACAAAGAGTAACGAATTCAAATATCGATTACAGGCACCATTATTCTGCAAATCGAACGTTCTTTACCCTGGTACTTAACTACATGATGAAAACTACAAAACACATCCTAGGAAGCGCAGTTTTATAAGTACAGTGAATTCGAGGAAAAAATGTGTTTACACCCGGGGCTTTGCGATTTTTCCATATATGAGAAAAAGCTTTGATTCCAAAAACTCCACATTTTACACATCATGCCAAACGTCACTGCATTGTCTTTCGATTCATCGAACTAGCACACCTATTCGACATATAGTACGCAGTCTATTACCGTCTGAACTTGCGCAAAGCTACAAAGAGTAAGGAATTCAAATATCGATTACAGGCACCATTATTCTGCAAATCGAACGTTCTTTACCCTGGTACATATATACATGATGAAAACTACAAAACACATCCTAAGAAGCGCAGTTTTATGAGTGCTGTGAATTCGAGGAAAAAATGTGTATACACCCGCTTCTTTGCGATTTTTCCATATTTGAGAAAAATCTTTGTTTCCAAAACCCCACTTTTTACACATCATGCCAAACGTCACTGCATTGTCTTTCGATTCATCGAACTAGCGCACCTTTTCGACATATAGTACGCAGTCTATTACCGTCTGAACTTGCGCAAAGCTACAAAGAGTAAGGAATTCAAATATCGATTACAGGCACCATTATTCTGCAAATCGTACGTTCTTTACCCTGGTACATATCTACATGATGAAAACTACAAAACACATCCTAGGAAGCGCAATTTTATGAGTACAGTGAATTCGAGGAAAAAATGTGTATACACCCGGGGCTTTGCGATTTTTCCATATTTGAGAAAAAGCTTTGTTTCCAAAACCCCACTTTTTACACATCACGCCAAACGTCATTGCATTGTCTTTCGATTCATCGAACTAGCACACCTATGCGACATATAGTACGCAGTCTATTACCGTCTGAACTTGCGCAATGCTACAAAGAGTAACGAATTCAAATATCGATTACAGGCACCATTATTCTGCAAATCGAACGTTCCTTACCCTGGTACATATCTACATGATGAAAACTACAAAACACATCCAAAGAAGCGCAGTTTTATGAGTGCTGTGAATTCGAGGAAAAAATGTGTATACACCCAGGGCTTTGCGATTTTTCCATATTTGAGAAAAAGCTTTGTTTCCAAAACCCCACTATTTATACGTCATGCCAAACGTCACTGCATTGTCTTTCGATTCATCGAACTAGCACACCTATACGACATATAGTACGCAGTCTATTACCGTCTGAACTTGCGCAAAGCTACAAAGAGTAACGAAATCAAATATCGATTACAGGCACCATTATTCTGCAAATCGAACGTTCTTTAACCTGGTACTTATCTACATGATGAAAACTACAATACACATCCTAAGAAGCGCAGTATTGTGAGTGCAGTGAATTCGAGGAAAGAATGTGTATACACCCGGTTCTGTGCGATTTTTCCATATTTGAGAAAAAGCTTTGTTTCCAAAAACCCACTTTTTACACATCATGCCAAACGTCACTGCATTGTCTTTCGATTCATCGAACTAGCGCACCTTTTCGACATATAGTACGCAGTCTATTACCGTCTGAACTTGCGCAAAGATACAAAGAGTAACGAATTCAAATATCGATTACAGGCACCATTATTCTGCAAATCGTACGTTCTGTACCCTAGTACATATCTACATGATGAAAACTACAAAACACATAGTAGGAAGCGCAGTTTTATGAGTACAGTGAATTCGAGGAAAAAATGTGTATACACCCGGGGCTTTGCGATTTTTCCATATTTGCGAAAAAGCTTTGTTTCCAAAAACCCCACTTCTTACACATCATGCCAAACGTCACTGCATTGTCTTTCGATTCATCGAACTAGCACACCTATTCGACATGTAGTACTTAGTCTATTACCGTCTGAACTCGCGCAAAGCTATAAAGAGTAACGAATTCAAATATCGATTACAGGCACCATTATTCTGCAAATCGAACGTTCTTTAACCTGGTACATATCTACATGATGAAAACTACAAAACACATCCTAAGAAGCGCAGTTTTATGAGTGCAGTGAATTCGAGGAAAAAATGTGTATACACCCGGGGCTTTGCGATTTTTCCATATTTGAGAAAAAGCTTTGTTTCCAAAAACCCCACTTTTTACACATTATGCCAAACGTCACTGCAATGTCTTTCGATTCATCGAACTAGCGCACCTTTTCGACATATAGTACGCAGTCTATTACCGTCTGAACTTGCGCAAAGCTACAAAGGGTAACGAATTCAAATATCGATTACAGGCACCATTATTCTGCAAATCGTACGTTCTTTACCCTGGTACATATCTACATGATGAAAACTACAAAACACATCCTAGGAAGCGCAGTTTTATGAGTACAGTGAATTCGAGGAAAAAATGTGTATACACCCTGGGCTTTGCGATTTTCCCATATTTGAGAAAGAGCTTTGTTTCCAAAAACCCCACTTTTTACACATCATGAAAAACGTCACTGCATTGTCTTTCGATTCATCGAACTAGCACACCTATTCGACATATAGTACGCAGTCTATTACCGTCTGAACTTGCGCAAAGCTACAAAGAGTAACGAATTCAAATATCGATTACAGGCACCATTATTCTGCTAATCGAACGTTCTTTACCCTGGTACATATCTACATGATGAAAACTACAAAACATATCCTAGTGAGCGCAGTTTAATGAGTACAGTGAAATCGAGGAAAAAATGTGTATACACCCTGGGCTTTGCGATTTTTCCATATTTGAGAAAAAGCTTTGTTTCCAAAACCCCACTTTTTACACATCATGCCAAAAGTCATTGCATTGTCTTTCGATTCATCGAACTAGCGCACTTATTCGACATATAGTACGCAGTCTATTTCCGTCTGAACTTGCGAAAAGCTGCAAAGGGTAACGAATTCAAATATCGATTACAGGCACCATTATACTGCAAATCGAACGTTCTTTAACCTGGTACATATCTACATGATGAAAACTACAAAACACATCCAAAGAAGCGCAGTTTTATGAGTGCTGTGAATTCGAGGAAAAAATGTGTATACACCCGGGGCTTTGCGATTTTTCCATATATGAGAAAAAGCTTTGTTTCCAAAAACCCCACTTTTTACACATCATGCCAAACGTCACTGGATTGTCTTTCGGTTCATCGAGCTAGCACACCTTTTCGACATATAGTACGCAGTCTATTACCGTCTGAACTTGCGAAAAGCAACAAAGAGTAACGAATTCAAATATCGATTACAGGCACCATTATTCTGCAAATCGAATGTTCTTTAACCTGGTACATATCTACTTGATGAAAACTACAAAACACATCCTAAGAAGCGCAGTTTTATGAGTGCAGTGAATTCGAGGAAAGAATGTGTATACACCCGCTTCTTTGCGATTTTTCCATATTTGAGAAAAAGCTTTGTTTCCAAAAACCCACTTTTTACACATCATGCCAAACGTCACTGCATTGTCTTTCGATTCATCGAACTAGCGCACCTTTTCGACATATAGTACACAGGCTATTACCGTCTGAACTTGCGCAAAGCTACAAAGAGTAACGAATTCAAGTATCGATTACAGGCACCATTATTCTGCAAATCGTACGTTCTTTACCCTGGTACATATCTACATGATGAAAACTACACTACACATCCTAGGAAGCGCAGTTTTATGAGTAAAGTGAATTCGAGGAAAAAATGTGTATACACCCGGGTCTTTGCGATTTTTCCATATTTGAGAAAAAGCTTTGTTTCCAAAAACCCCACTTTTTACACATCATTCCAAACGTCACTGCATTGTCTTTCGATTCATCGAACTAGCACACCTACTCGACATATAGTACGCAGTCTATTACCATCTGAACTTGCGCAAAGCTACAAAGAGTAACGAATTCAAATAGCGATTACAAGCACCATTAATCCACAAATCGTTCGTTCTTTACCCTGGTACATATCTACATGATGAAAACTACAAAACACATCCTAGGAAGGGCAGTTTTATAAGTACAGTGAATTCGAGGAAAAAATGTGTATACACCCGGAGCTTTGCGATTTTTCCATATATGAGAAAAAGCTTTGTTTCCAAAAACCCCACTTTTTACACATCATGCCAAACGTCACTGCATTGTCTTTCGATTCATCGAACTAGCACACCAATTCGACATGTAGTACGCAGGGTATTACCGTCTGAACTTGCGCAAAGCTACAAAGAGTAACGAATTCAAATATCGATTAAAGGCACCATTATTCTGCAAATCGAACGTTCTTTACCCTGGTACATATCTACATGATGAAAACAACAAAACATATCCTAGTAAGCGCAGTTTAATGAGTACAGTGAAATCGAGGAAAAAATGTGTATACACCCGGGGCTTTGCGATTTTTCCATATTTGAGAAAAAGCTTTGTTTCCAAAAACCCCACTTTTTACACATTATGCCAAACGTCACTGCATTGTCTTTCGATTCATCGAACTAGCACACCTATTCGACATATAGTACGCAGTCTATTACCATCTGAACTTGCGCAAAGCTACAAAGAGTAACGAATTCAAATATCGATTACAGGCACCATTATTCTGCAAATCGAACGTTCTTTACCCTGGTACTTATCTACATGATGAAAACTACAAAACACATCCTAGGAAGCGCAGTTTTATAAGTACAGTGAATTCGAGGAAAAAATGTGTTTACACCCGGGGCTTTGCGATTTTTCCATATATGAGAAAAAGCTTTGATTCCAAAAACTCCACATTTTACACATCATGCCAAACGTCACTGCATTGTCTTTCGATTCATCGAACTAGCACACCTATTCGACATATAGTACGCAGTCTATTACCGTCTGAACTTGCGCAAAGCTACAATGAGTAACGAATTCAAATATCGATTACAGGCACCATTATTCTGCAAATCGAACGTTCTTTACCCTAGTACATATATACATGATGAAAACTACAAAACACATCCTAAGAAGCGCAGTTTTATGAGTGCTGTGAATTCGAGGAAAAAATGTGTATACACCCGCTTCTTTGCGATTTTTCCATATTTGAGAAAAAGCTTTGTTTCCAAAACCCCACTTTTTACACATCATGCCAAACGTCACTGCATTGTCTTTCGATTCATCGAACTAGCGCACCTTTTCGACATATAGTACGCAGTCTATTACCGTCTGAACTTGCGCAAAGCTACAAAGAGTAAGGAATTCAAATATCGATTACAGGCACCATTATTCTGCAAATCGAACGTTCTTTAACCTGGTACTTATCTACATGATGAAAACTACAAAACACATCCTAGGAAGCGCAATTTTATGAGTACAGTGAATTCGAGGAAAAAATGTGTATACACCCGGGGCTTTGCGATTTTTCCATATTTGAGAAAAAGCTTTGTTTCCAAAACCCCACTTTTTACACATCACGCCAAACGTCATTGCATTGTCTTTCGATTCATCGAACTAGCACACCTATGCGACATATAGTACGCAGTCTATTACCGTCTGAACTTGCGCAATGCTACAAAGAGTAACGAATTCAAATATCGATTACAGGCACCATTATTCTGCAAATCGAACGTTCCTTACCCTGGTACATATCTACATGATGAAAACTACAAAACACATCCAAAGAAGCGCAGTTTTATGAGTGCTGTGAATTCGAGGAAAAAATGTGTATACACCCAGGGCTTTGCGATTTTTCCATATTTGAGAAAAAGCTTTGTTTCCAAAACCCCACTATTTATACATCATGCCAAACGTCACTGCATTGTCTTTCGATTCATCGAACTAGCACACCTATACGACATATAGTACGCAGTCTATTACCGTCTGAACTTGCGCAAAGCTACAAAGAGTAACGAAATCAAATATCGATTACAGGCACCATTATTCTGCAAATCGAACGTTCTTTAACCTGGTACTTATCTACATGATGAAAACTACAATACACATCCTAAGAAGCGCAGTATTGTGAGTGCAGTGAATTCGAGGAAAGAATGTGTATACACCCGGTTCTGTGCGATTTTTCCATATTTGAGAAAAAGCTTTGTTTCCAAAAACCCACTTTTTACACATCATGCCAAACGTCACTGCATTGTCTTTCGATTCATCGAACTAGCGCACCTTTTCGACATATAGTACGCAGTCTATTACCGTCTGAACTTGCGCAAAGATACAAAGAGTAACGAATTCAAATATCGATTACAGGCACCATTATTCTGCAAATCGTACGTTCTGTACCCTAGTACATATCTACATGATGAAAACTACAAAACACATAGTAGGAAGCGCAGTTTTATGAGTACAGTGAATTCGAGGAAAAAATGTGTATACACCCGGGGCTTTGCGATTTTTCCATATTTGCGAAAAAGCTTTGTTTCCAAAAACCCCACTTCTTACACATCATGCCAAACGTCACTGCATTGTCTTTCGATTCATCGAACTAGCACACCTATTCGACATGTAGTACTTAGTCTATTACCGTCTGAACTCGCGCAAAGCTATAAAGAGTAACGAATTCAAATATCGATTACAGGCACCATTATTCTGCAAATCGAACGTTCTTTAACCTGGTACATATCTTCATGATGAAAACTACAAAACACATCCTAAGAAGCGCAGTTTTATGAGTGCAGTGAATTCGAGGAAAAAATGTGTATACACCCGGGGCTTTGCGATTTTTCCATATTTGAGAAAAAGCTTTGTTTCCAAAAACCCACTTTTTACACATTATGCCAAACGTCACTGCAATGTCTTTCGATTCATCGAACTAGCGCACCTTTTCGGCATATAGTACGCAGTCTATTACCGTCTGAACTTGCGCAAAGCTACAAAGGGTAACGAATTCAAATATCGATTACAGGCACCATTATTCTGCAAATCGTACGTTCTTTACCCTGGTACATATCTACATGATGAAAACTACAAAACACATCCTAGGAAGCGCAGTTTTATGAGTACAGTGAATTCGAGGAAAAAATGTGTATACACCCTGGGCTTTGCGATTTTCCCATATTTGAGAAAGAGCTTTGTTTCCAAAAACCCCACTTTTTACACATCATGAAAAACATCACTGCATTGTCTTTCGATTCATCGAACTAGCACACCTATTCGACATATAGTACGCAGTCTATTACCGTCTGAACTTGCGCAAAGCTACAAAGAGTAACGAATTCAAATATCGATTACAGGCACCATTATTCTGCTAATCGAACGTTCTTTACCCTGGTACATATCTACATGATGAAAACTACAAAACATATCCTAGTGAGCGCAGTTTAATGAGTACAGTGAAATCGAGGAAAAAATGTGTATACACCCTGGGCTTTGCGATTTTTCCATATTTGAGAAAAAGCTTTGTTTCCAAAACCCCACTTTTTACACATCATGCCAAAAGTCATTGCATTGTCTTTCGATTCATCGAACTAGCGCACTTATTCGACATATAGTACGCAGTCTATTTCCGTCTGAACTTGCGAAAAGCTGCAAAGAGTAACGAATTCAAATATCGATTACAGGCACCATTATACTGCAAATCGAACGTTCTTTAACCTGGTACATATCTACATGATGAAAACTACAAAACACATCCAAAGAAGCGCAGTTTTATGAGTGCTGTGAATTCGAGGAAAAAATGTGTATACACCCGGGGCTTTGCGATTTTTTCCATATATGAGAAAAAGCTTTGTTTCCAAAAACCCCACTTTTTACACATCATGCCAAACGTCACTGGATTGTCTTTCGGTTCATCGAGCTAGCACACCTTTTCGACATATAGTACGCAGTCTATTACCGTCTGAACTTGCGAAAAGCAACAAAGAGTAACGAATTCAAATATCGATTACAGGCACCATTATTCTGCAAATCGAATGTTCTTTAACCTGGTACATATCTACTTGATGAAAACTACAAAACACATCCTAAGAAGCGCAGTTTTATGAGTGCAGTGAATTCGAGGAAAGAATGTGTATACACCCGCTTCTTTGCGATTTTTCCATATTTGAGAAAAAGCTTTGTTTCCAAAAACCCACTTTTTACACATCATGATCTGTCTCGCGTGTGTTCTTTCGATTCATCGAACTAGCGCACCTTTTCGACATATAGTACACAGGCTATTACCGTCTGAACTTGCGCAAAGCTACAAAGAGTAACGAATTCAAGTATCGATTACAGGCACCATTATTCTGCAAATCGTACGTTCTTTACCCTGGTACATATCTACATGATGAAAACTACACTACACATCCTAGGAAGCGCAGTTTTATGAGTAAAGTGAATTCGAGGAAAAAATGTGTATACACCCGGGTCTTTGCGATTTTTCCATATTTGAGAAAAAGCTTTGTTTCCAAAAACCCCACTTTTTACACATCATGCCAAACGTCACTGCATTGTCTTTCGATTCATCGAACTAGCACACCTACTCGACATATAGTACGCAGTCTATTACCATCTGAACTTGCGCAAAGCTACAAAGAGTAACGAATTCAAATAGCGATTACAAGCACCATTAATCCACAAATCGTTCGTTCTTTACCCTGGTACATATCTACATGATGAAAACTACAAAACACATCCTAGGAAGGGCAGTTTTATAAGTACAGTGAATTCGAGGAAAAAATGTGTATACACCCGGAGCTTTGCGATTTTTCCATATATGAGAAAAAGCTTTGTTTCCAAAAACGCCACTTTTTACACATCATGCCAAACGTCACTGCATTGTCTTTCGATTCATCGAACTAGCACACCAATTCGACATGTAGTACGCAGGGTATTACCGTCTGAACTTGCGCAAAGCTACAAAGAGTAACGAATTCAAATATCGATTAAAGGCACCATTATTCTGCAAATCGAACGTTCTTTACCCTGGTACATATCTACATGATGAAAACAACAAAACATATCCTAGTAAGCGCAGTTTAATGAGTACAGTGAAATCGAGGAAAAAATGTGTATACACCCGGGGCTTTGCGATTTTTCCATATTTGAGAAAAAGCTTTGTTTCCAAAAACCCCACTTTTTACACATTATGCCAAACGTCACTGCATTGTCTTTCGATTCATCGAACTAGCACACCTATTCGACATATAGTACGCAGTCTATTACCATCTGAACTTGCGCAAAGCTACAAAGAGTAACGAATTCAAATATCGATTACAGGCACCATTATTCTGCAAATCGAACGTTCTTTACCCTGGTACTTATCTACATGATGAAAACTACAAAACACATCCTAGGAAGCGCAGTTTTATAAGTACAGTGAATTCGAGGAAAAAATGTGTTTACACCCGGGGCTTTGCGATTTTTCCATATATGAGAAAAAGCTTTGATTCCAAAAACTCCACATTTTACACATCATGCCAAACGTCACTGCATTGTCTTTCGATTCATCGAACTAGCACACCTATTCGACATATAGTACGCAGTCTATTACCGTCTGAACTTGCGCAAAGCTACAATGAGTAACGAATTCAAATATCGATTACAGGCACCATTATTCTGCAAATCGAACGTTCATTACCCTGGTACATATATACATGATGAAAACTACAAAACACATCCTAAGAAGCGCAGTTTTATGAGTGCTGTGAATTCGAGGAAAAAATGTGTATACACCCGCTTCTTTGCGATTTTTCCATATTTGAGAAAAAGCTTTGTTTCCAAAACCCCACTTTTTACACATCATGCCAAACGTCACTGCATTGTCTTTCGATTCATCGAACTAGCGCACCTTTTCGACATATAGTACGCAGTCTATTACCGTCTGAACTTGCGCAAAGCTACAAAGAGTAAGGAATTCAAATATCGATTACAGGCACCATTATTCTGCAAATCGTACGTTCTTTACCCTGGTACATATCTACATGATGAAAACTACAAAACACATCCTAGGAAGCGCAATTTTATGAGTACAGTGAATTCGAGGAAAAAATGTGTATACACCCGGGGCTTTGCGATTTTTCCATATATGAGAAAAAGCTTTGGTTCGAAAAACCCCACTTTTTACACATTATGCCAAACGTCACTGCATTGTCTTTCGATTCATCGAACTAGCACACCTATTCGACATATAGTACGCAGTCTATTACCGTCTGAACTTGCGCAAAAGCTACAAAGAATTACGAATTCCATTGTCGATTTTAGGGACTATTAATCAGCAAATCGAACGGTCTTTACCCTGGTACTTATCTACATGATGAAAACTACAAAACACATCCTAGGAAGCGAAGTTTTATGAGTACAGTGAATTCGAGGAATAAATGTGTATACACCCGGGGCTTTGCGATTTTTCCATATATGAGAAAAAGCTTTGTTTCCAAAAACCCCACTGTTTACACATCATGCCAAACGTCACTGCAATGTCTTTCGGTTCAACGAACTAGCACACCTATTCGACATATGCTGTCTATGACCGTCTGAACTTGAGCAAAGCTACAATGAGTAACGAATACAAATATCGATTACAGGCACCATTATTCTGCAAATCGAACGTTCTATACCGTGGTACATATCTACATGATCAAAACTACAAAACACATCCTAGGAAGCGCAGTTCTATGAGTACAGTGAATTCGAGGAAAAAATGTGTATACACCCGGGGCTTTGCGATTTTTCCATATTTGAGAAAAAGCTTTGTTTCCAAAAACCAACTTTTTACACATCATGCCAAATGTCCCTGCATTGTCTTTCGATTCATCGAACTAGATCACCTTTTCGAAATATAGTACGCAGTCTACTGCCGTCCAAACTTGCGCAAAGCTACAAAGAGTAACGAATTCAAATATCGATTACTGGCACCATTATTCTGCAAATCGAACGTTCTTTACACTGGTACATATCTACATGATGAAAGCTACAAAACACATCCTAGGAAGCGCAGTTTTATGAGTACAGTGAATTCGAGGAAAAAATGTTGATACACACGGGTCTTTGCAATTTTTCCATATTTGAGAAAAAGCTTTGTTTCCAAAATCCCCACTTTTTACACATCATGCCAAACGTCACTGCATTGTCTTTCGATTCATCGAACTAGCACACCTATTCGACATATAGTACGCAGTCTATTACCGTCTGAACTTGCGCAAAGCTACAAAGGGTAACGAATTCAAATATCGATTACAGGCACCATTATTCTGCAAATCGAACGTTCTTCACCCTGGTACATATCTACATGATGAAAACTACAAAACACATCCTAGGAAGCGCAGTTTTATGAGTACAGTGAATTCGAGGAAAAAATGTGTATACACCCGGGGCTTTGCGATTTTTCCATATTTGAGAAAAAGCTTTGTTTCCAAAAACCCACTTTTTACACATCATGAAAAACGTCACTGCATTGTCTTTCGATTCATCGAACTAGCACACCTATTCGACATATAGTACGCAGTCTATTACCGTCTGAACTTGCGCAAAGCTACAAAGAGTAACGAATTCAAATATCGATTACAGGCACCATTATTCTGCAAATCGAACGTTCTATACCCTGGTACATATCTGCATGATGAAAACTACAAAACACATCCTAAGAAGCGCAGTTTTATGAGTACAGTGAATTCGAGGAAAAAATGTGTATACACCCGGGTCTTTGCGATTTTTTCATATATCAGAAAAAGCTTTGTTTCCAAAAACCCCACTTCTTACAGATCATGCCAAACGTCACTCATTGTCTTTCGATTCATCGTACTAGTACACCTTTTCGACATATAGTACGAAGTCTATTACCGTCTGAACTTGGGCAAAGCTACAAAGAGTAACGTATTGAAATGTCGATTACAGGGACTATTAATCAGCAAATCGAACGTTGTTTACCCTGGTACTTATCTACATGATGAAAACTACAAAACACATCCCAGGAAGCGCAGTTTTATGAGTACAGTGAATTCGAGTAAAAAATGTGTATACACCTGGGGCTTTGCGATTTTTCCATATTTGAGAAAAAGCTTTGTAGCCAAAAACACCACTTTTTACGCATCATGCCAAACGTCACTGCATTGTCTTTCGATTCATCGAACTAGCACACCTATTCGACATATAGTACGCAGTCTATTACCGTCTGAACTTGCGCAAAGCTACAAAGAGTAACGAATTCAAATATCGATTACAGGCACCATTATTCTGCAAATCGAACGTTCTTTACCCTGGTACATATCTACATGATGAAAACTACAAAACACATCTTAAGAAGCGCAGTTTTATGAGTACAGTCAATTCGAGAAAAAAATGTGTATACACCCGGGGCTTTGCGATTTTTCCATATTTGAGAAAAAGCTTTGTTTCCAAAAACCCACTTTTTACACATCATGAAAAACGTCACTGCATTGTCTTTCGATTCATCGAACTAGCACACCTATTCGACATATAGTACGCAGTCTATTACCGTCTGAACTTGCGCAAAGCTACAAAGAGTATCGAATTCAAATATTGGTTACAGGCACCATTATTCTGCAAATCGAACGTTCTATACCCAGGTACATATATACATGATCAAAACTACAAAACACATCCTAGGAAGCGCAGTTCTATGAGTACAGTGAATTCGAAAAAAAAATGTGTATACATCCGGGGCTATGCGATTTTTCATAATTTGAAAAAAAGGTTTGTTTCCAAATACCCACTTTATACACATCATGCAAAACGTCCCTGCATTGTCTTTCAATTCATCGAACTAGCACACCTATACGACATATAGTACGCAGTCTATTACCATTTGAACTTGCGCAAAGCTACAAAGAGTAACGAATTCAAATATCGATTACAGGCACCATTATTCTGTAAATCGAACGTTCTTTAACCTGGTACATATCTACATGATGAAAACTACAAAACACATTCTAGGAAGCGCAGTTTATGAGTACAGTGAATTCGAGGAAAAAATGTGTATACACCAGAGGCTTTGCGATTTTTCTATATTTGAGAAATAGCTTTGTTTCCAAATACCCCACTTTTTACACATCATGCCAAACGTCACATCATCCTCTTTTGATTCATATCACTGTTACCTCTATTCGACAAATAGTACGCAGTCTACTACCGTCTGAACTTGCGCAAGGCTACAAAGAGTAACGTATTCAATGTCGATTACAGGGAATATTATTCTGCAAATCGAACGTTCTTCACCCTGGTACATATCTACATGATGAAAACTACAAAACACATTCTAGGAAGCGCAGTTTATGAGTACAGTGAATTCGAGGAAAAAATGTGTATACACCAGAGGCTTTGCGATTTTTCTATATTTGAGAAAAAGCTTTGTTTCCAAATACCCCACTTTTTACACATCATACCAAACGTCACTGCACTGTCTTTCGATTCATCGAACTAGCATACCTATTCGACATATAGTACGCAGTCTATTACCGTTTGAACTTCCGCAAAGCAACTAAGAGTAACGAATTAAATGTCGATTACAGGGCCTATTAATCGGCATATCGAACGGTCTTTACCCTGGTACATATCTACATGATGAAAACTACAAAACACATCCTAGGAAGCGCAGTTTTATGAGTACAGTGAATTCGAGGAAAAAATGTGTATACACCCGGGGCTTTGCGATTTTTCCATATTTGAGAAAAAGCTTTGTAGCCAAAAACACCACTTTTTACGCATCATGCCAAACGTCACTGCATTGTCTTTCGATTCATCGAACCAGCACACCTATTCGACATATAGTACGCAGTCTATTACCGTCTGAACTTGCGCAAAGCTACAAAGAGTAACGAATTCAAATATCGATTACAGGCACCATTATTCTGCAAATCGAACGTTCTATACCCTGGTACATATCTGCATGATGAAAACTACAAAACACATCCTAAGAAGAGCAGTTTTATGAGTACAGTGAATTCGAGGAAAAAATGTGTATACACCCGGGTCTTTGCGGTTTTTTCTTATATGAGAAAAAGCTTTGTTTCCAAAAACCAGACTTCTTACACATCATGCCAAACGTCACTCATTGTCTTTCGATTCATCGTACTAGCACACCTTTTCGACATATAGTACGAAGTCTATTACCGTCTGAACTTGGGCAAAGCTACAAAGAGTAACGTATTGAAATGTCGATTACAGGGACTATTAATCAGCAAATCGAACGATGTTTACCCTGGTACTTATCTACATGATGAAAACTACAAAACGCATCCCAGGAAGCGCAGTTCTATGAGTACAGTGAATTCGAGCAAAAAATGTGTATACACCCGGGGCTTTGCGATTTTTCCATATTTGAGAAAATGCTTTGTAGCCAAAAACACCACTTTTTACGCATCATGCCAAACGTCACTGCATTGTCTTTCGATTCATCTAACTAGCACACCTATACGACATATAGTACGCAGTCTATTACCGTCTGAACTTGCGCAAAGCTACAAAGAGTAACGAATTCAAATATCGATTACAGGCACCATTATTCTGTAAATCGAACGTTCTTTACCCTGGTACATATCTACATGATGAAAACTACAAAACACATCTTAAGAAGCGCAGTTTTAATGAGTACAGTCAATTCGAGAAAAAAATGTGTATACACCCGGGGCTTTGCGATTTTTCCATATTTGAGAAAAAGCTTTGTTTCCAAAAACCCACTTTTTACACATCATGAAAAACGTCACTGCATTGTCTTTCGATTCATCGAACGAGCACACCTATTCGACATATAGTACGCAGTCTATTACCGTCTGAACTTGCGCAAAGCTACAAAGGGTAACGAATTCAAATATCGATTACAGGCACCATTATTCTGCAAATCGAACGTTCTTCACCCTGGTACATATCTACATGATGAAAACTACAAAACACATCCTAGGAAGCGCAGTTTTATGAGTACAGTGAATTCGAGGAAAAAATGTGTATACACCCGGGGCTTTGCGATTTTTCCATATTTGAGAAAAAGCTTTGTTTCCAAAAACCCCACTTTTTACACATTATGCCAAACGTCACTGCATTGTCTTTCGATTCATCGAACTAGCACACCTATTCGACATATAGTACGCAGTCTATTACCATCTGAACTTGCGCAAAGCTACAAAGAGTAACGAATTCAAATATCGATTACAGGCACCATTATTCTGCAAATCGAACGTTCTTTACCCTGGTACTTATCTACATGATGAAAACTACAAAACACATCCTAGGAAGCGCAGTTTTATAAGTACAGTGAATTCGAGGAAAAAATGTGTTTACACCCGGGGCTTTGCGATTTTTCCATATATGAGAAAAAGCTTTGATTCCAAAAACTCCACATTTTACACATCATGCCAAACGTCACTGCATTGTCTTTCGATTCATCGAACTAGCACACCTATTCGACATATAGTACGCAGTCTATTACCGTCTGAACTTGCGCAAAGCTACAATGAGTAACGAATTCAAATATCGATTACAGGCACCATTATTCTGCAAATCGAACGTTCTTTACCCTGGTACATATATACATGATGAAAACTACAAAACACATCCTAAGAAGCGCAGTTTTATGAGTGCTGTGAATTCGAGGAAAAAATGTGTATACACCCGCTTCTTTGCGATTTTTCCATATTTGAGAAAAAGCTTTGTTTCCAAAACCCCACTTTTTACACATCATGCCAAACGTCACTGCATTGTCTTTCGATTCATCGAACTAGCGCACCTTTTCGACATATAGTACGCAGTCTATTACCGTCTGAACTTGCGCAAAGCTACAAAGAGTAAGGAATTCAAATATCGATTACAGGCACCATTATTCTGCAAATCGTACGTTCTTTACCCTGGTACATATCTACATGATGAAAACTACAAAACACATCCTAGGAAGCGCAATTTTATGAGTACAGTGAATTCGAGGAAAAAATGTGTATACACCCGGGGCTTTGCGATTTTTCCATATATGAGAAAAAGCTTTGGTTCGAAAAACCCCACTTTTTACACATTATGCCAAACGTCACTGCATTGTCTTTCGATTCATCGAACTAGCACACCTATTCGACATATAGTACGCAGTCTATTACCGTCTGAACTTGCGCAAAAGCTACAAAGAATTACGAATTCCATTGTCGATTTTAGGGACTATTAATCAGCAAATCGAACGGTCTTTACCCTGGTACTTATCTACATGATGAAAACTACAAAACACATCCTAGGAAGCGAAGTTTTATGAGTACAGTGAATTCGAGGAATAAATGTGTATACACCCGGGGCTTTGCGATTTTTCCATATATGAGAAAAAGCTTTGTTTCCAAAAACCCCACTGTTTACACATCATGCCAAACGTCACTGCAATGTCTTTCGGTTCAACGACTAGCACACCTATTCGACATATGCTGTCTATGACCGTCTGAACTTGAGCAAAGCTACAATGAGTAACGAATACAAATATCGATTACAGGCACCATTATTCTGCAAATCGAACGTTCTATACCGTGGTACATATCTACATGATCAAAACTACAAAACACATCCTAGGAAGCGCAGTTCTATGAGTACAGTGAATTCGAGGAAAAAATGTGTATACACCCGGGGCTTTGCGATTTTTCCATATTTGAGAAAAAGCTTTGTTTCCAAAAACCAACTTTTTACACATCATGCCAAATGTCCCTGCATTGTCTTTCGATTCATCGAACTAGATCACCTTTTCGAAATATAGTACGCAGTCTACTGCCGTCCAAACTTGCGCAAAGCTACAAAGAGTAACGAATTCAAATATCGATTACTGGCACCATTATTCTGCAAATCGAACGTTCTTTACACTGGTACATATCTACATGATGAAAGCTACAAAACACATCCTAGGAAGCGCAGTTTTATGAGTACAGTGAATTCGAGGAAAAAATGTTGATACACACGGGTCTTTGCAATTTTTCCATATTTGAGAAAAAGCTTTGTTTCCAAAATCCCCACTTTTTACACATCATGCCAAACGTCACTGCATTGTCTTTCGATTCATCGAACTAGCACACCTATTCGACATATAGTACGCAGTCTATTACCGTCTGAACTTGCGCAAAGCTACAAAGGGTAACGAATTCAAATATCGATTACAGGCACCATTATTCTGCAAATCGAACGTTCTTTACCCTGGTACATATCTACATGATGAAAACTACAAAACACATCCTAGGAAGCGCAGTTTTATGAGTACAGTGAATTCGAGGAAAAAATGTGTATACACCCGGGGCTTTGCGATTTTTCCATATTTGAGAAAAAGCTTTGTTTCCAAAAACCCACTTTTTACACATCATGAAAAACGTCACTGCATTGTCTTTCGATTCATCGAACTAGCACACCTATTCGACATATAGTACGCAGTCTATTACCGTCTGAACTTGCGCAAAGCTACAAAGAGTAACGAATTCAAATATCGATTACAGGCACCATTATTCTGCAAATCGAACGTTCTATACCCTGGTACATATCTGCATGATGAAAACTACAAAACACATCCTAAGAAGAGCAGTTTTATGAGTACAGTGAATTCGAGGAAAAAATGTGTATACACCCGGGTCTTTGCGATTTTTCCATATTTGAGAAAAAGCTTTGTAGCCAAAAACACCACTTTTTACGCATCATGCCAAACGTCACTGCATTGTCTTTCGATTCATCGAACTAGCACACCTATTCGACATATAGTACGCAGTCTATTACCGTCTGAACTTGCGCAAAGCTACAAAGAGTAACGAATTCAAATATCGATTACAGGCACCATTATTCTGCAAATCGAACGTTCTTTACCCTGGTACATATCTACATGATGAAAACTACAAAACACATCTTAAGAAGCGCAGTTTTATGAGTACAGTCAATTCGAGAAAAAAATGTGTATACACCCGGGGCTTTGCGATTTTTCCATATTTGAGAAAAAGCTTTGTTTCCAAAAACCCACTTTTTACACATCATGAAAAACGTCACTGCATTGTCTTTCGATTCATCGAACTAGCACACCTATTCGACATATAGTACGCAGTCTATTACCGTCTGAACTTGCGCAAAGCTACAAAGAGTATCGAATTCAAATATTGGTTACAGGCACCATTATTCTGCAAATCGAACGTTCTATACCCAGGTACATATATACATGATCAAAACTACAAAACACATCCTAGGAAGCGCAGTTCTATGAGTACAGTGAATTCGAAAAAAAAATGTGTATACATCCGGGGCTATGCGATTTTTCATAATTTGAAAAAAAGGTTTGTTTCCAAATACCCACTTTATACACATCATGCAAAACGTCCCTGCATTGTCTTTCAATTCATCGAACTAGCACACCTATACGACATATAGTACGCAGTCTATTACCATTTGAACTTGCGCAAAGCTACAAAGAGTAACGAATTCAAATATCGATTACAGGCACCATTATTCTGTAAATCGAACGTTCTTTAACCTGGTACATATCTACATGATGAAAACTACAAAACACATTCTAGGAAGCGCAGTTTATGAGTACAGTGAATTCGAGGAAAAAATGTGTATACACCAGAGGCTTTGCGATTTTTCTATATTTGAGAAATAGCTTTGTTTCCAAATACCCCACTTTTTACACATCATGCCAAACGTCACATCATCCTCTTTTGATTCATATCACTGTTACCTCTATTCGACAAATAGTACGCAGTCTACTACCGTCTGAACTTGCGCAAGGCTACAAAGAGTAACGTATTCAATGTCGATTACAGGGAATATTATTCTGCAAATCGAACGTTCTTCACCCTGGTACATATCTACATGATGAAAACTACAAAACACATTCTAGGAAGCGCAGTTTATGAGTACAGTGAATTCGAGGAAAAAATGTGTATACACCAGAGGCTTTGCGATTTTTCTATATTTGAGAAAAAGCTTTGTTTCCAAATACCCCACTTTTTACACATCATACCAAACGTCACTGCATTGTCTTTCGATTCATCGAACTAGCATACCTATTCGACATATAGTACGCAGTCTATTACCGTTTGAACTTCCGCAAAGCAACTAAGAGTAACGAATTAAATGTCGATTACAGGGCCTATTAATCGGCATATCGAACGGTCTTTACCCTGGTACATATCTACATGATGAAAACTACAAAACACATCCTAGGAAGCGCAGTTTTATGAGTACAGTGAATTCGAGGAAAAAATGTGTATACACCTGGGGCTTTGCGATTTTTCCATATTTGAGAAAAAGCTTTGTAGCCAAAAACACCACTTTTTACGCATCATGCCAAACGTCACTGCATTGTCTTTCGATTCATCGAACCAGCACACCTATTCGACATATAGTACGCAGTCTATTACCGTCTGAACTTGCGCAAAGCTACAAAGAGTAACGAATTCAAATATCGATTACAGGCACCATTATTCTGCAAATCGAACGTTCTATACCCTGGTACATATCTGCATGATGAAAACTACAAAACACATCCTAAGAAGAGCAGTTTTATGAGTACAGTGAATTCGAGGAAAAAATGTGTATACACCCGGGTCTTTGCGGTTTTTTCTTATATGAGAAAAAGCTTTGTTTCCAAAAACCAGACTTCTTACACATCATGCCAAACGTCACTCATTGTCTTTCGATTCATCGTACTAGCACACCTTTTCGACATATAGTACGAAGTCTATTACCGTCTGAACTTGGGCAAAGCTACAAAGAGTAACGTATTGAAATGTCGATTACAGGGACTATTAATCAGCAAATCGAACGATGTTTACCCTGGTACTTATCTACATGATGAAAACTACAAAACGCATCCCAGGAAGCGCAGTTCTATGAGTACAGTGAATTCGAGCAAAAAATGTGTATACACCCGGGGCTTTGCGATTTTTCCATATTTGAGAAAATGCTTTGTAGCCAAAAACACCACTTTTTACGCATCATGCCAAACGTCACTGCATTGTCTTTCGATTCATCTAACTAGCACACCTATACGACATATAGTACGCAGTCTATTACCGTCTGAACTTGCGCAAAGCTACAAAGAGTAACGAATTCAAATATCGATTACAGGCACCATTATTCTGTAAATCGAACGTTCTTTACCCTGGTACATATCTACATGATGAAAACTACAAAACACATCTTAAGAAGCGCAGTTTTAATGAGTACAGTCAATTCGAGAAAAAAATGTGTATACACCCGGGGCTTTGCGATTTTTCCATATTTGAGAAAAAGCTTTGTTTCCAAAAACCCACTTTTTACACATCATGAAAAACGTCACTGCATTGTCTTTCGATTCATCGAACGAGCACACCTATTCGACATATAGTACGCAGTCTATTACCGTCTGAACTTGCGCAAACCTACAAAGAGTATCGAATTCAAATATCGGTTACAATCACCATTATTCTGCAAATCGAACGTTCTATACCCAGGTACATATATACATGATCAAAACTACAAAACACATCCTAGGAAGCGCAGTTCTATGAGTACAGTGAATTCGAAAAAAAAAATGTGTATACATCCGGGGCTTTGCGATTTTTCATAATTTGAAAAAAAGGTTTGTTTCCAAATACCCACTTTTTACACATCATGCCAAACGTCACTGCATTGTCTTTCGATTCATCGAACTAGCACACCTACTCGACATATAGTACGCAGTCTATTACCATCTGAACTTGCGCAAAGCTACAAAGAGTAACGAATTCAAATATCGATTACAGGCACCATTATTCTGCAAATCGAACGTTCTTTACCCTGGTACATATCTACATGATGAAAACTACAAAACACATCTTAAGAAGCGCAGTTTTATGAGTACAGTCAATTCGAGAAAAAAATGTGTATACACCCGGGGCTTTGCGATTTTTCCATATTTGAGAAAAAGCTTTGTTTCCAAAAACCCACTTTTTACACATCATGAAAAACGTCACTGCATTGTCTTTCGATTCATCGAACTAGCACACCTATTCGACATATAGTACGCAGTCTATTACCGTCTGAACTTGCGCAAAGCTACAAAGAGTATCGAATTCAAATATTGGTTACAGGCACCATTATTCTGCAAATCGAACGTTCTATACCCAGGTACATATATACATGATCAAAACTACAAAACACATCCTAGGAAGCGCAGTTCTATGAGTACAGTGAATTCGAAAAAAAAATGTGTATACATCCGGGGCTATGCGATTTTTCATAATTTGAAAAAAAGGTTTGTTTCCAAATACCCACTTTATACACATCATGCAAAACGTCCCTGCATTGTCTTTCAATTCATCGAACTAGCACACCTATACGACATATAGTACGCAGTCTATTACCATTTGAACTTGCGCAAAGCTACAAAGAGTAACGAATTCAAATATCGATTACAGGCACCATTATTCTGTAAATCGAACGTTCTTTAACCTGGTACATATCTACATGATGAAAACTACAAAACACATTCTAGGAAGCGCAGTTTATGAGTACAGTGAATTCGAGGAAAAAATGTGTATACACCAGAGGCTTTGCGATTTTTCTATATTTGAGAAATAGCTTTGTTTCCAAATACCCCACTTTTTACACATCATGCCAAACGTCACATCATCCTCTTTTGATTCATATCACTGTTACCTCTATTCGACAAATAGTACGCAGTCTACTACCGTCTGAACTTGCGCAAGGCTACAAAGAGTAACGTATTCAATGTCGATTACAGGGAATATTATTCTGCAAATCGAACGTTCTTCACCCTGGTACATATCTACATGATGAAAACTACAAAACACATTCTAGGAAGCGCAGTTTATGAGTACAGTGAATTCGAGGAAAAAATGTGTATACACCAGAGGCTTTGCGATTTTTCTATATTTGAGAAAAAGCTTTGTTTCCAAATACCCCACTTTTTACACATCATACCAAACGTCACTGCATTGTCTTTCGATTCATCGAACTAGCATACCTATTCGACATATAGTACGCAGTCTATTACCGTTTGAACTTCCGCAAAGCAACTAAGAGTAACGAATTAAATGTCGATTACAGGGCCTATTAATCGGCATATCGAACGGTCTTTACCCTGGTACATATCTACATGATGAAAACTACAAAACACATCCTAGGAAGCGCAGTTTTATGAGTACAGTGAATTCGAGGAAAAAATGTGTATACACCCGGGGCTTTGCGATTTTTCCATATTTGAGAAAAAGCTTTGTAGCCAAAAACACCACTTTTTACGCATCATGCCAAACGTCACTGCATTGTCTTTCGATTCATCGAACCAGCACACCTATTCGACATATAGTACGCAGTCTATTACCGTCTGAACTTGCGCAAAGCTACAAAGAGTAACGAATTCAAATATCGATTACAGGCACCATTATTCTGCAAATCGAACGTTCTATACCCTGGTACATATCTGCATGATGAAAACTACAAAACACATCCTAAGAAGAGCAGTTTTATGAGTACAGTGAATTCGAGGAAAAAATGTGTATACACCCGGGTCTTTGCGGTTTTTTCTTATATGAGAAAAAGCTTTGTTTCCAAAAACCAGACTTCTTACACATCATGCCAAACGTCACTCATTGTCTTTCGATTCATCGTACTAGCACACCTTTTCGACATATAGTACGAAGTCTATTACCGTCTGAACTTGGGCAAAGCTACAAAGAGTAACGTATTGAAATGTCGATTACAGGGACTATTAATCAGCAAATCGAACGATGTTTACCCTGGTACTTATCTACATGATGAAAACTACAAAACGCATCCCAGGAAGCGCAGTTCTATGAGTACAGTGAATTCGAGCAAAAAATGTGTATACACCCGGGGCTTTGCGATTTTTCCATATTTGAGAAAATGCTTTGTAGCCAAAAACACCACTTTTTACGCATCATGCCAAACGTCACTGCATTGTCTTTCGATTCATCTAACTAGCACACCTATACGACATATAGTACGCAGTCTATTACCGTCTGAACTTGCGCAAAGCTACAAAGAGTAACGAATTCAAATATCGATTACAGGCACCATTATTCTGTAAATCGAACGTTCTTTACCCTGGTACATATCTACATGATGAAAACTACAAAACACATCTTAAGAAGCGCAGTTTTAATGAGTACAGTCAATTCGAGAAAAAAATGTGTATACACCCGGGGCTTTGCGATTTTTCCATATTTGAGAAAAAGCTTTGTTTCCAAAAACCCACTTTTTACACATCATGAAAAACGTCACTGCATTGTCTTTCGATTCATCGAACGAGCACACCTATTCGACATATAGTACGCAGTCTATTACCGTCTGAACTTGCGCAAACCTACAAAGAGTATCGAATTCAAATATCGGTTACAATCACCATTATTCTGCAAATCGAACGTTCTATACCCAGGTACATATATACATGATCAAAACTACAAAACACATCCTAGGAAGCGCAGTTCTATGAGTACAGTGAATTCGAAAAAAAAAATGTGTATACATCCGGGGCTTTGCGATTTTTCATAATTTGAAAAAAAGGTTTGTTTCCAAATACCCACTTTTTACACATCATGCCAAACGTCACTGCATTGTCTTTCGATTCATCGAACTAGCACACCTACTCGACATATAGTACGCAGTCTATTACCATCTGAACTTGCGCAAAGCTACAAAGAGTAACGAATTCAAATATCGATTACAGGCACCATTATTCTGCTAATCGTACGTTCTTTACCCTGGGACATATCTACATGATGAAAACTACAAAACACATCCTAGGAAGCGCAGTTTTATAAGTACAGTGAATTAGGGGAAAAAATGTGTATACACCCGGGGCATTGCGATTTTTCCATATATGAGAAAAAGCTTTGATTCCAAAAACCACACATTTTACACATCATGCCAAACGTCACTGCATTGTCTTTCGATTCATCGAACTAGCACACCTATTCGACATATAGTACGCAGCCTATTACCGTCTGAACGTGCGCAAAGCTACAAAGAGTAACGAATTCAAATATCGATTACAGTCACCATTATTCTGCAAATCGAACGTTCTTTACCCTGGTACATATCTACATGATGAAAACTACAAAACACATCCTAAGAAGCGCAGTTTTATGAGTGCAGTGAAATCGAGGAAAAAATGTGTATACACCCGGGGCTTTGCAATTTTTCCATATTTGAGAAAAAGCTTTGTTTCCAAAACCCCACTTTTTACACATCACGCCAAACGTCATTGCATTGTCTTTCGATTCATCGAACTAGCACACCTATGCGACATATAGTACGCAGTCTATTACCGTCTGAACTTGTGCAATGCTACAAAGAGTAACGAATTCAAATATCGATTACAGGCACCATTATTCTGCAAATCGTACGTTCTGTACCCTAGTACATATCTACATGATGAAAACTACAAAACACATCCTAGGAAGCGCAGTTTTATGAGTACAGTGAATTCGAGGAAAAAATGTGTATACACCCGGGGCTTTGCGATTTTTCCATATTTGCGAAAAAGCTTTGTTTCCAAAAACCCCACTTCTTACACATCATGCCAAACGTCACTGCATTGTCTTTCGATTCATCGAACTAGCACACCTATTCGACATGTAGTACTTAGTCTATTACCGTCTGAACTCGCGCAAAGCTATAAAGAGTAACGAATTCAAATATCGATTACAGGCACCATTATTCTGCAAATCGAACGTTCTTTAACCTGGTACATATCTACATGATGAAAACTACAAAACACATCCTAAGAAGCGCAGTTTTATGAGTGCAGTGAATTCGAGGAAAAAAATGTGTATACACCCGGGGCTTTGCGATTTTTCCATATTTGAGAAAAAGCTTTGTTTCCAAAAACCCACTTTTTACACATTATGCCAAACGTCACTGCAATGTCTTTCGATTCATCGAACTAGCACACCTATTCGACATATAGTACGCAGTCTATTACCATCTGAACTTGCGCAAAGCTACAAAGAGTAACGAATTCAAATATCGATTACAGGCACCATTATTCTGCTAATCGAACGTTCTTTACCCTGGTACATATCTACATGATGAAAACTACAAAACATATCCTAGTGAGTGCAGTTTAATGAGTACAGTGAAATCGAGGAAAAAATGTGTATACACCCTGGGCTTTGCGATTTTTCCATATTTGAGAAAAAGCTTTGTTTCCAAAACCCCACTTTTTACACATCATGCCAAAAGTCATTGCATTGTCTTTCGATTCATCGAACTAGCGCACCTATTCGACATATAGTACGCAGTCTATTTCCGTCTGAACTTGCGAAAAGCTGCAAAGAGTAACGAATTCAAATATCGATTACAGGCACCATTATACTGCAAATCGAACGTTCTTTAACCTGGTACATATCTACATGATGAAAACTACAAAACACATCCAAAGAAGCGCAGTTTTATGAGTGCTGTGAATTCGAGGAAAAAATGTGTATACACCCGGGGCTTTGCGATTTTTCCATATATGAGAAAAAGCTTTGTTTCCAAAAACCCCACTTTTTACACATCATGCCAAACGTCACTGCATTGTCTTTCGGTTCATCGAACTAGCACACCTTTTCGACATATAGTACGCAGTCTATTACCGTCTGAACTTGCGAAAAGCAACAAAGAGTAACGAATTCAAATATCGATTACAGGCACCATTATTCTGCAAATCGAATGTTCTTTAACCTGGTACATATCTACATGATGAAAACTACAAAACACATCCTAAGAAGCGCAGTTTTATGAGTGCAGTGAATTCGAGGAAAGAATGTGTATACACCCGCTTCTTTGCGATTTTTCCATATTTGAGAAAAAGCTTTGTTTCCAAAAACCCACTTTTTACACATCATGCCAAACGTCACTGCATTGTCTTTCGATTCATCGAACTAGCGCACCTTTTCGACATATAGTACACAGGCTATTACCGTCTGAACTTGCGCAAAGCTACAAAGAGTAACGAATTTAAATATCGATTACAGGCACCATTATTCTGCAAATCGTACGTTCTTTACCCTGGTACATATCTACATGATGAAAACTACACTACACATCCTAGGAAGCGCAGTTTTATGAGTAAAGTGAATTCGAGGAAAAAATGTGTATACACCCGGGTCTTTGCGATTTTTCCATATTTGAGAAAAAGCTTTGTTTCCAAAAACCCCACTTTTTACACATCATGCCAAACGTCACTGCATTGTCTTTCGATTCATCGAACTAGCACACCTACTCGACATATAGTACGCAGTCTATTACCATCTGAACTTGCGCAAAGCTACAAAGAATAACGAATTCAAATAGCGATTACAAGCACCATTAATCCACAAATCGTTGTTTCTTTACCCTGGTACATATCTACATGATGAAAACTACAAAACACATCCTAGGAAGGGCAGTTTTATAAGTACAGTGAATTCGAGGAAAAAATGTGTGTACACCCGGAGCTTTGCGATTTTTCCATATATGAGAAAAAGCTTTGTTTCCAAAAACGCCACTTTTTACACATCATGCCAAACGTCACTGCATTGTCTTTCGATTCATCGAACTAGCACACCAATTCGACATGTAGTACGCAGTCTATTACCGTCTGAACTTGCGCAAAGCTACAAAGAGTAACGAATTCAAATATCGATTAAAGGCACCATTATTCTGCAAATCGAACGTTCTTTACCCTGGTACATATCTACATGATGAAAACAACAAAACATATCCTAGTAAGAGCAGTTTAATGAGTACAGTGAAATCGAGGAAAAAATGTGTATACACCCGGGGCTTTGCGATTTTTGCATATTTGAGAAAAAGCTTTGTTTCCAAAAACCCCACTTTTTACACATTATGCCAAACGTCACTGCATTGTCTTTCGATTCATCGAACTAGCACACCTATTCGACATATAGTACGCAGTCTATTACCATCTGAACTTGCGCAAAGCTACAAAGAGTAACGAATTCAAATATCGATTACAGGCACCATTATTCTGCAAATCGAACGTTCTTTACCCTGGTACTTATCTACATGATGAAAACTACAAAACACATCCTAGGAAGCGCAGTTTTATAAGTACAGTGAATTCGAGGAAAAAATGTGTTTACACCCTTGGCTTTGCGATTTTTCCATATATGAGAAAAAGCTTTGATTCCAAAAACTCCACATTCTACACATCATGCCAAACGTCACTGCATTGTCTTTCGATTCATCGAACTAGCACACCTATTCGACATATAGTACGCAGTCTATTACCGTCTGAACTTGCGCAAAGCTACAATGAGTAACGAATTCAAATATCGATTACAGGCACCATTATTCTGCAAATCGAACGTTCTTTACCCTGGTACATATATACATGATGAAAAATACAAAACACATCCTAAGAAGCGCAGTTTTATGAGTGCTGTGAATTCGAGGAAAAAATGTGTATACACCCGCTTCTTTGCGATTTTTCCATATTTGAGAAAAAGCTTTGTTTCCAAAACCCCACTTTTTACACATCATGCCAAACGTCACTGCATTGTCTTTCGATTCATCGAACTAGCGCACCTTTTCGACATATAGTACGCAGTCTATTACCGTCTGAACTTGCGCAAAGCTACAAAGAGTAAGGAATTCAAATATCGATTACAGGCACCATTATTCTGCAAATCGTACGTTCTTTACCCTGGTACATATCTACATGATGAAAACTACAAAACACATCCTAGGAAGCGCAATTTTATGAGTACAGTGAATTCGAGGAAAAAATGTGTATACACCCGGGGCTTTGCGATTTTTCCATATATGAGAAAAAGCTTTGGTTCGAAAAACCCCACTTTTTACACATTATGCCAAACGTCACTGCATTGTCTTTCGATTCATCGAACTAGCACACCTATTCGACATATAGTATGCAGTCTATTACCGTCTGAACTTGCGTAAAAGCTACAAAGAATTACGAATTCCATTGTCGATTTTAGGGACTATTAATCAGCAAATCGAACGGTCTTTACCCTGGTACTTATCTACATGATGAAAACTACAAAACACATCCTAGGAAGCGAAGTTTTATGAGTACAGTGAATTCGAGGAATAAATGTGTATACACCCGGGGCTTTGCGATTTTTCCATATATGAGAAAAAGCTTTGTTTCCAAAAACCCCACTGTTTACACATCATGCCAAACGTCACTGCAATGTCTTTCGGTTCAACGAACTAGCACACCTATTCGACATATGCTGTCTATGACCGTCTGAACTTGAGCAAAGCTACAATGAATAACGAATACAAATATCGATTACAGGCACCATTATTCTGCAAATCGAACGTTCTATACCGTGGTACATATCTACATGATCAAAACTACAAAACACATCCTAAAAGCGCAGTTCTATGAGTACAGTGAATTCGAGGAAAAAATGTGTATACACCCGGGGCTTTGCGATTTTTCCATATTTGAGAAAAAGCTTTGTTTCCAAAAACCAACTTTTTACACATCATGCCAAATGTCCCTGCATTGTCTTTCGATTCATCGAACTAGATCACCTTTTCGAAATATAGTACGCAGTCTACTGCCGTCCAAACTTGCGCAAAGCTACAAAGAGTAACGAATTCAAATATCGATTACTGGCACCATTATTCTGCAAATCGAACGTTCTTTACACTGGTACATATCTACATGATGAAAGCTACAAAACACATCCTAGGAAGCGCAGTTTTATGAGTACAGTGAATTCGAGGAAAAAATGTTGATTCACACGGATCTTTGCAATTTTTCCATATTTGAGAAAAAGCTTTGTTTCCAAAATCCCCACTTTTTACACATCATGCCAAACGTCACTGCATTGTCTTTCGATTCATCGAACTAGCACACCTATTCGACATATAGTACGCAGTCTATTACCGTCTGAACTTGCGCAAAGCTACAAAGGGTAACGAATTCAAATATCGATTACAGGCACCATTATTCTGCAAATCGAACGTTCTTTACCCTGGTACATATATACATGATGAAAACTACAAAACACATCCTAGGAAGCGCAGTTTTATGAGTACAATGAATTCGAGGAAAAAATGTGTATACACCCGGGGCTTTGCGATTTTTCCATATTTGAGAAAAAACTTTGTTTCCAAAAACCCCACTTTTTACACATCATGCCAAACGTCATTGCATTGTCTTTTGATTCATCGAACTAGCACACCTACTCGACATATAGTACGCAGTCTATTACCATCTGAACTTGCGCAAAGCTACAAAGAGTAACGAATTCAATTATCGATCACAGGCACCATTAATCCACATATCGTTCATTCTTTACCCTGGTACATATCTACATGATGAAAACTACAAAACACATCCTAGGAAGCGCAGTTTTATAGGTACAGTGAATTCGAGGAAAAAATGTGTATACACCCGGGGCTTTGCGGTTTTTTCATATATGAGAAAAAGCTTTGATTCCAAAAACCCCACTTTTTACACATCATGCCAAACGTCACTGCATTGTCTTTCGATTCATCGAACTAGCACACCTATTCGACATATAATACGCAGTCTATTACCGTATGAACTTGCGCAAGGCTACAAAGAGTAACGAATACAAATATCGATTACAGGCACCATTAATCCCCAAATCGTCCGTTCTTTACCCTGGTACATATCTACATGATGAAAACTACAAAACACATCCTAGGAAGCGCAGTTTTATAAGTACAGTGAATTCGAGGAAAAAATGTGTATACACCCGGGGCTTTGCGACTTTTCCATATATGAAAAAAAGCTTTGTTTCCAAAAACCGCACTTTTTACACATCATACCAAACGTCACTGCATTGTCTTTCGATTCATCGAACTTGCACACCTATTCGACATATGCAGTCTATTACCGTCTGAACTTGCGCAAAGCTACAAAGAGTAACGACTTCCAATGTCGATTACAGGGACCATTAATCAGCAAATCGTACGGTCTTTACCCTGGTACATATCTACATGATGAAAACTACAAAACACATCCTAGGAAGCGCAGTTTTATAAGTACAGTGAATTCGAGGAAAAAATGTGTATACACCCGGGGCTTTGCGACTTTTCCATATATGAAAAAAAGCTTTGTTTCCAAAAACCGCACTTTTTACACATCATACCAAACGTCACTGCATTGTCTTTCGATTCATCGACCTAGCACACCTATTCGACATATGCAGTCTATTACCGTCTGAACTTGCGCAAAGCTACGAAGAGTAACGACTTCCAATGTCGATTACAGGGACCATTAATCAGCAAATCGTACGGTCTTTACCCTGGTACATATCTACATGATGAAAACTATAAAACACATCCTAGGAAGCGCAGTTTTATGAGTACAGTGAATTCGAGGAAAAAATGTGTATGCACCCGGGCCTTTGCGACTTTTCCATATATGAGAAAAAGCTTTGATTCCAAAAACCCCACATTTTACACAACATGTCTAACGTCACTGCATTGTCTTTCGATTCATCGAACTAGCACACCTATTCGACATATAGTACTCAGTCTATCACCGACTGAACTTGCGCAAAGCTACAAAGAGTAACGAATTCAAATGTCGATTACAGGGACTATTAATCAGCAAATCGAACGGTCTTTACCCTGATACTTATCTACATGATGAAAACAACATAACACATCCTAGGAAGCGCAGTTTTGTGAGTACAGTGAATTCGAGGAAAAGATGTGTATACATCGGGGGCTTTGCGATTTTTCCATATAAGAGGAGAAGCTTTGTTTCCAAAAACTCCACTTTTTACACATCATGCCAAAAGTCACTGCATTGTCTTTCTATACATCGAAGTAGCACACCTATTCGACATATAATATGCAGTCTATTACCGTCTGAACTTGCGCAAGGCTACAAAGAGTAACGAATTCAAATATCGATTACAGGCACCATTAATCCGCAAATCGTCCGTTCTTTACCCTGGTACTTATCTACATGATGAAAACTACAAAACACATCCTAGGAAGCGCAGTTTTATAAGTACAGTGAATTAGAGGAAAAAATGTGTATACAAACGGGGCTTTGCGATTTTTCCATATATGAGAAAAAGCTTTGATTCCAAAAATCCCACTTTTTACACATCATGCCAAACGTCACTGCATTGTCTTTCGATTCATCGAACTAGCACACCTATTCGACATATAGTACGCAGTCTATTACCGTCTGAACTTGTGCAAAGCTACAAAGAGTAGCGAATTCGAATATCGATTACAGGCACCATTATTCTGCAAATCAAACGTTCTTTACCCTGGTACATACCTACATGATGAAAACTACAAAACACATCCTAAGAAGCGCAGTTTTATGAGTGCAGTGAATTCGAGGAAAAAATGTGTATACACCCGGGGCTTTGCGATTTTTCCATATTTGAGAAAAAGCTTTGTTTCCAAAAACCAAATTTTTACTCATCATGCCAAACGTCACTGCATTGTCTTTCGATTCATTGAACTAGCGCACCTTTTCGACATATAGTACGCAGTCTATTACCGTGTGAACTTGCGCAAAGCTACAATGAGTAACGAATTCTAATATCGATTACAGGCACCATTATTGTGCAAATCGAACGTTCTTTACCCTGGTACATATCTACATGATGAAAAATACAAAACACATCCTAAGAAGCGCAGTTTTATGAGTACAGTGAATTCGAGGAAAAAATGTGTATACAAACGGGGCTTTGCGATTTTTCCATATATGAGAAAACCTTTGATTCCAAAAATCCCACTTTTTACACATCATGCCAAACGTCACTGCATTGTCTTTCGATTCATCGAACTAGCACACCTATTCGACATATAGTACGCAGTCTATTACCGTCTGAACTTGCGCAAAGCTACAAAGAGTAACGAATTCAAATATCGATTACAGGCACCATTATTCTGCAAATCGAACGTTCTTTACCCTGCTACATGTCTACATGATGAAAACTACAAAACACATACTAGGAAGCGCGGTTTTATGAGTACAGTGAATTCAAGGTAAAAATGTGTATACACCCGGGGTTTTGCGACTTTTCCATATATGAAAAAAAGCTTTGTTTCCAAAAACCGCACTTTGTACACATCATACCAAACGTCACTGCATTGTCTTTCGATTCATCGAACTAGCACACCTATTCGACATATGCAGTCTATTACTGTCTGAACTTGCGCAAAGCTACAAAGAGTAACGACTTCCAATGTCGATTACATGGATCATTAATCAGCAAATCGAACGGTCTTTACCCTGGTACTTATCAACATGATGAAAACAACAAAACACATCCTAGGAAGCGCAGTTTTATGAGTACAGTGAATTCGAGGAAAAAATGTGTATACACCCGGGCCTTGGCGACTTTTCCATATATGAGAAAAAGCTTTGTTTCCAAAAACCCCACATTTTACACAACATGCCTAACGTCACTGCACTGTCTTTCGATTCATCGAACTAGCACACCTATTCGACATATAGTACCCAGTCTATCACCGACTGAACTTGCGCAAAGCTACAATGTGTAACGAATTCAAATATCGATTACAGGCACCATTATTCTGCAAATCGAACGTTCTTTACCCTGGTACATATCTACATGATGAAAACTACAAAACACATCCTAGGAAGCGGAGTTTTACGTGTACAGTGAATTCGAGGAAAAAATGTGTATACACCCGGGGCTTTGCCATTTTTCCATATTTGAGAAAAAGCTTTGATTCTAAAAACCCCGCTTTTTACACATCATGCCAAATGTCACTGCATTGTCTTTCGATTCATCGAACTAGCACACCTATTCGACATATGCAGTCTATCACCATCTGAACTTGCGCAAACCTACAAAGAGTAACGACTTCCAATGTCGATTACAGGGACTATTAATCAGCAAATCGAACGGTCTATACCCTGGTACATATCTACATGATGAAAACTACAAAACACATCCTAGGAAGCGCAGTTTTATGAGTACAGTGAATTCGGGGAAGAAATGTGTATACACCCGGGGCTTTGCGATTTTTCCATTTTTAGAAAAAGCTTTGTTTCCAAAAACCCACTTTTTACACATCATGCCAAACGTCACTGCATTGTCTTTCGATTCATCGAACTAGCACACCTATTCGACATATAGTACGCAGTCTATTACCGTCTGAACTTGCGCAAATCTACTAAGAGTAACGACTTCAAATGTCGATTACAGGGACCATTAATCAGCAAATCGAACGGTCTTTACCCTGGTACATATCTACATGATGAAAACTACAAACCCATCCCAGGAAGCGCAGTTTTATGAGCACAGTGAATTCGAGGAAAAAATGTGTATACACACAGGCCTTTGCGACTCTTCCATATATGAGAAAACGCTTTGTTTCCAATAACCCCACATTTTACACAACGTGCCAAACGTCACTGTAATGTCTCTCGATTCATCGAACTAGCACACCTATTCGACATATAGTACACAGTCTATTACCGACTGAACTTGCGCAAAGCTACAAAGAGTAACGACTTCCAATGTCGATTTCAGGGACTATTAATCAGCAAATCGAAAGGTCTTTACCCTGGTACATATCTACATGATGAAAACTACAAAACACATTCTAGGAAGCGCAGTTTATGAGTACAGTGAATTCGAGAAAGAAATGTGTATACACCAGAGGCTTTGCGATTTTTCTATATTTGAGAAAAAGCTTTGTTTCCTAAAACCCCACTTTTTACACATCATACCAAACGTCACTGCATTGTCTTTCGTTTCATCGAACTAGCATACCTATTCGACATATAGTACGCAGTCTATTACCGTTTGAACTTCCTCAAAGCAACTAAGAGTAACGAATTCAAATGTCGATTACAGGGCCTATTAATCGGCATATCGAACGGTCTTTACCCTGGTACATATCTACATGATGAAAACTACAAAACACATCCTAGGAAGCGCAGTTTTATGAGTACAGTGAATTCGAGGAAAAAATGTGTATACACCCGGGGCTTTGCGATTTTTCCACATGTAAGAAAAAGCTTTGATTCCAAAAACCCCACTTTTTACACACCATGCCAAACGTCACTGCATTGTCTTTCGATTCATCGAACTAGCACACCTATTCGACATATAGTACGCAGTCTATTACCGTCTGAACTTGCGCAAAGCTACAAAGAGTAACGAATTCAAATATCGATTACAGGCACCATTATTCTGCAAATCGAACGTTCTATACCCTGGTACATATCTGCATGATGAAAACTACAAAACACATCCTAAGAAGCGCAGTTTTATGAGTACAGTGAATTCGAGGAAAAAATGTGTATACACCCGGGTCTTTGCGATTTTTTCATATATCAGAAAAAGCTATGTTTCCAAAAACCCCACTTCTAACACATCATGCCAAACGTCACTCATTGTCTTTCGATTCATCGTACTAGCACACCTTTTCGACATATAGTACGAAGTCTATTACCGTCTGAACTTGGGCAAAGCTACAAAGAGTAACGTATTGAAATGTCGATTACAGGGACTATTAATCAGCAAATCGAACGTTGTTTACCCTGGTACTTATCTACATGATGAAAACTACAAAACACATCCCAGGAAGTGCAGTTTTATGAGTACAGTGAATTCGAGCAAAAAATGTGTATACACCCGGGGCTTTGCGATTTTTCCATATTTGAGAAAAAGCTTTGTAGCCAAAAACACCACTTTTTACGCATCATGCCAAACGTCACTGCATTGTCTTTCGATTCATCTAACTAGCACACCTATACGACATATAGTACGCAGTCTATTACCGTCTGAACTTGCGCAAAGCTACAAAGAGTAACGAATTCAAATATCGATTACAGGCACCATTATTCTGTAAATCGAACGTTCTTTACCCTGGTACATATCTACATGATGAAAACTACAAAACACATCTTAAGAAGCGCAGTTTTATGAGTACAGTCAATTCGAGAAAAAAATGTGTATACACCCGGGGCTTTGCGATTTTTCCATATTTGAGAAAAAGCTTTGTTTCCAAAAACCCACTTTTTACACATCATGAAAAACGTCACTGCATTGTCTTTCGATTCATCGAACTAGCACACCTATTCGACATATAGTACGCAGTCTATTACCGTCTGAACTTGCGCAAAGCTACAAAGAGTATCGAATTCAAATATCGGTTACAGGCACCATTATTCTGCAAATCGAACGTTCTATACCCAGGTACATATATACATGATCAAAACTACAAAACACATCCTAGGAAGCGCAGTTCTATGAGTACAGTGAATTGGAAAAAAAAAAATGTGTATACATCCGGGGCTTTGCGATTTTTCATAATTTGAAAAAAAGGTTTGTTTCCAAATACCCACTTTATACACATCATGCCAAGCGTCCCTGCATTGTCTTTCGATTCATCGAACTAGCACACCTTTTCGACATATAGTACGCAGTCTATTGCCGCCCGATCTTGCGCAAAGCTACAAAGAGTAACGAATTAAAATATCGATTACAGGCACCATTATTCTGCAAATCGAACGTTCTTTACCCTGATACATATCTACATGATGAAAACTACAAAACATATCCTAGTAAGCGCAGCTTAATGAGTACAGTGAATTCGAGGAAAAAATGTGTATACACCCGGGGCTTTGAAATTTTTCCATATTTGAAAAAAAGCTTTGTTTCCAAAAACCCACTTTTTACACATCATGCCAAACGTCACTGCATTGTCGTTCGATTCATCGAACTAGCACACCTACTCGACATATAGTACGCAGTCTATTACCATCTGAACTTGCGCAAAGCTACAAAGAGTAACGAATTCAAATATCGATTACAGGCACCATTATTCCGCAAATCGTATGTTCTTTACCCTGGTACATATCTACATGATGAAAACTACAAAACACATCCTAGGAAGCGCAGTTATATAAGTACATGAATTCGAGGAAAAAATGTGTATACACCCGGGCATTGCGATTTTTCCATATATGAGAAAAAGCTTTGATTCCAAAAACCCCACATTTTACACATCATGCCAAACGTCACTGCATTGTCTTTCGATTCATCGAACTAGCACACCTATTCGACATATAGTACGCAGCCTATTACCGTCTGAACTTGCGCAAAGCTAAAAGAGTAACGAATTCAAATATCGATTACAGTCACCATTATTCTGCAAATCGAACGTTCTTTACCCTGGTACATATCTACATGATGAAAACTACAAAACACATCCAAAGAAGCGCAGTTTTATGAATGCTGTGAATTCGAGGAAAAAATGTGTATACACCCAGGGCTTTGCGATTTCTCCATATTTGAGAAAAAGCTTTGTTTCCAAAACCCCACTTTTTACACATCATGTCAAACGTCACTGCATTGTCTTTCGATTCATCGAACTAGCACACCTATACGACATATAGTACGCAGTCTATTACCGTCTGAACTTGCGCAAACCTACAAAGAGTAACGAAATCAAATATCGATTACAGGCACCATTATTCTGCAAATCGAACGTTCTTTAACCTGGTACATATCTACATGATGAAAACTACAAAACAGATCCTAAGAAGCGCAGTTTTGTGAGTGCAGTGAATTCGAGGAAAGAATGAGTATACACCCAGTACTTTGCGATTTTTCCATATTTGAGAAAAAGCTTTGTTTTCAAAAACCCACTTTTTACACATCATGCCAAACGTCACTGCATTGTCTTTCGATTCATCGAACTAGCGCACCTTTTCGACATATAGTACGCAGTCTATTACCGTCTGAACTTGCGCAAAGATACAAAGAGTAACGAATTCAAATATCGATTACAGGCACCATTATTCTGCAAATCGTACGTTCTGTACCCTAGTACATATCTACATGATGAAAACTACAAAACACATCCCAGGAAGCGCAGTTTTATGAGTACAGTGAATTCGAGGAAAAAATGTGTATACACCCGGGGCTTTGCGAATTTTCCATATTTGCGAAAAAGCTTTGTTTCCAAAAACCCAACTTTTTACACATCATGCCAAACGTCACTGCATTGTCTTTCGATTCATCGAACTAGCACACCTATTCGACATGTAGTACGCATTCTATTACAGTCTGAACTTGCACAAAGCTACAAAGAGTAACGAATTCAAATATCGATTACAGGCACCATTATTCTGCAAATCGTACGTTCTTTACCCTGGTACATATCTACATGATGAAAACTACAAAACACATCCTAGGAAGCGCAGTTTTATGAGTACAGTGAATTCGAGGAAAAAATGTGTATACACCCGGGTCTATGCGATTTTCCCATATTTGAGAAAGAGCTTTGTTTCCAAAAACCCCACTTTTTACACATCATGAAAAACGTCACTGCATTGTCTTTCGATTCATCGAACTAGCACACCTATTCGACATATAGTACGCAGTCTATTACCGTCTGAACTTGCGCAAAGCTACAAAGAGTAACGAATTCAAATATCGATTACAGGCACCATTATTTCGCTAATCGAACGTTCTTTATCCTGGTACATATCTACATGATGAAAACTACAAAACATATCCTAGTAAGCGTAGTTTAATGAGTACAGTGAAATCGAGGAAAAAATGTGTATACTCCCTGGGCTTTGTGATTTTTCCATATTTGAGAAAAAGCTTTGTTTCCAAAAACCCCACTTCTTACACATCATGCCAAACGTCACTGCATTGTCTTTCGATTCATCGAACTAGCACACCTATTCGACATATAGTACGCAGTCTATTACCGTCTGAACTTGCGCAAAGCTACAAAGAGTAACGAATTCAAATATCGATTACAGGCACCATTATTCTGCAAATCGAACGTTCTTTAACCTGGTACATATCTACATGATGAAAACTACTAAACACATCCTAAGAACCGCAGTTTTATGAGTGTAGTGAATTCGAGGAAAGAATGTGTATACACCCGCTTCTTTGCGATTTTTCCATATTTGAGAAAAAGCTTTGTTTCCAAAAACCCTCTTTTTACACATCATGCCAAACGTCACTGCATTGTCTTTCGATTCATCGAACTAACGCACCTTTTCGACATATAGTACGCAGTCTATTACCGTCTGAACTTGCGCAAAGCTACAAAGAGTAACGAATTCAAATATCGATTACAGGCACCATTATTCTGCAAATCGTACGTTCTTTACCCTGGTACATATCTACATGATGAAAACTACACTACACATCCTAGGAAGCGCAGTTTTATGAGTACAGTGAATTCGAGGAAAAAATGTGTATACACCCGGGTCTTTGCGATATTTCCATATTTGAGAAAAAGCTTTGTTTCCAAAAACCCCACTTTTTACACATCATGACAAACGTCACTGCATTGTCTTTCGATTCATCGAACTAGCACACCTACTCGACATATAGTACGCAGTCTATTACCATCTGAACTTGCGCAAAGCTACAAAGAGTAACGAATTCAAATAGCGATTACAAGCACCATTAATCCACAAATCGTTCGTTCTTTACCCTGGTACATATCTACATGATGAAAACTACAAAACACATCCTAGGAAGGGCAGTTTTATAAGTACAGTGAATTCGAGGAAAAAATGTGTATACACCCGGAGCTTTGCGATTTTTCCATATATGAGAAAAAGCTTTGTTTCCAAAATCCCCACTTTTTACACATCATGCCAAACGTCACTGCATTGTCTTTCGATTCATCGAAGTAGCACACCAATTCGACATGTAGTACGCAGTCTATTACCGTCTGAACTTGCGCAAAGCTACAAAGAGTAACGACTTCAAATATCGATTACAGGCACCATTATCCTGCAAATCGAACGTTCTTTAACCAGGTACATATCTACATGATGAAAACTACAAAACACATCCTAGGAAGCGCAGTTTTATGAGTACAGTGAATTCGAGGAAAAAATGTGTATACACCCGGGGCTTTGCGATTTTTCCATATTTGAGAAATAGCTTTGTTTCCAAAAACCCCACTTTTTACACATCATGCCAAAAGTCACTGCATTCTCTTTCGATTCATCGAACTAGCACACCTATTCGACATATAGTACGCAGTCTATTACCGTCTGTACTTGCGCAAAAGCTACAAAGAATTACGAATTCCATTGTCGATTTTAGGGACTATTAATCAGCAAATCGAACGGTCTTTACACTGGTACTTATCTACATGATGAAAACTACAAAACACATCCTAGTAAGCGAAGTTTTATGAGTACAGTGAATTCGAGGAATAAATGTGTATACACCCGGGGCTCTGCTATTTTTCCATATATGAGAAAAAGCTTTGTTTCCAAAAACCCCACTGTTTACACATCATGCCAAACGTCACTGCAATGTCTTTCGGTTCAACGAACTAGCACACCTATTCGACATATGCTGTCTATGACCGTCTGAACTTGAGCAAAGCTACAATGAGTAACGAATACAAATATCGATTACAGGCACCATTATTCTGCAAATCGAACGTTCTATACCGTGGTACATATCTACATGATCAAAACTACAAAATACATCCTAGGAAGCGCAGTTCTATGAGTACAGTGAATTCGAGGAAAAAATGTGTATACACCCGGGGCTTTGCGATTTTTCCATATTTGAGAAAAAGCTTTGTTTCCAAAAACCAACTTTTTACACATCATGCCAAACGTCCCTGCATTGTCTTTCGATTCATCGAACTAGATCACCTTTTCGAAATATAGTACGCAGTCTATTGCCGTCTGAACTTACGCAAAGCTACAAAGAGTAACGAATTGAAATATCGATTACTGGCACCATTATTTTGCAAATCGAACGTTCTTTACACTGGTACATATCTACATGATGAAAGCTACAAAACACATCCTAGGAAGCGCAGTTTTATGAGTACAGTGAATTCGAGGAAAAAATGTGGATACACACGGGGCTTTGCAATTTTTCCATATTTGAGAAAAAGCTTTGTTTCCAAAAACCCCACTTTTCACACATCATGCCAAACGTCACTGCATTGTCTTTCGATTCATCGAACTAGCACACCTATTCGACATATAGTACGCAGTCTATTACCGTCTGAACTTGCGCAAAGCTACAAAGGGTAACGAATTCAAATATCGATTACAGGCACCATTATTCTGCAAATCGAACGTTCTTTACCCTGGTACATATCTACATGATGAAAACTACAAAACACATCCTAGGAAGCGCAGTTTTATGAGTACAGTGAATTCGAGGAAGAAATGTGTATACACCCGGGGCTTTGCGATTTTTCCATATTTGAGAAAAAACTTTGTTTCCAAAAACCCCACTTTTTACACATCATGCCAAACGTCATTGCATTGTCTTTTGATTCATCGAACTAGCACACCTACTCGACATATAGTACGCAGTCTATTACCATCTGAACTTGCGCAAAGCTACAAAGAGTAACGAATTCAAATATCGATTACAGGCACCATTAATCCACATATCGTTCACTCTTTACCCTGGTACATATCTACATGATGAAAACTACAAAACACATCCTAGGAAGCGCAGTTTTATAGGTACAGTGAATTCGAGGAAAAAATGTGTATACACCCGGGGCTTTGCGGTTTTTTCATATATGAGAAAAAGCTTTGATTCCAGAAACCCCACTTTTTACACATCATGCCAAACGTCACTGCATTGTCTTTCGATTCATCGAACTAGCACACCTATTCGACATATAATACGCAGTCTATTACCGTCTGAACTTGCGCAAGGCTACAAAGAGTAACGAATACAAATATCGATTACAGGCACCATTAATCCCCAAATCGTCCGTTCTTTACCCTGGTACATATCTACATGATGAAAACTACAAAACACATCCTAGGAAGCGCAGTTTTATAAGTACAGTGGATTCGAGGAAAAAATGTGTATACACCCGGGGCTTTGCGACTTTTCCATATATGAAAAAAAGCTTTGTTTCCAAAAACCGCACTTTTTACACATCATACCAAACGTCACTGCATTGTCTTTCGATTCATCGAACTAGCACACCTATTCGACATATGCAGTCTATTACCGTCTGAACTTGCGCAAAGCTACAAAGAGTAACGACTTCCAATGTCGATTACAGGGACCATTAATCAGCAAATCGTACGGTCTTTACCCTGGTACATATCTACATGATAAAAACTATAAAACACATCCTAGGAAGCGCAGTTTTATGAGTACAGTGAATTCGAGGAAAAAATGTGTATACACCCGGGCCTTTGCGACTTTTCCTTATATGAGAAAAAGCTTTGTTTCCAAAAACCCCACATTTTACACAACATGTCTAACGTCACTGCATTGTCTTTCGATTCATCGAACTAGCACACCTATACGACATATAGTACACAGTCAATCACCGACTGAACTTGCGCAAAGCTACAAAGAGTAACGAATTCAAATATCGATTACAGGCACCTTTATTCTCCAAATCGAACGTTCTTTACCCTGGTACATATCTACATGATGAAAACTAGAAAACTCATCTTAGGAAGCGCAGTTTTACGAGTACAGTGAATTCGAGGAAAAAATGTGTATACACCCGGGCTTTGCGATTTTTCCATATATGAGAAAAAGCTTTGATTCCAAAAACCCCACTATTTACACATCATGCCAAACGTCACTGCATTGTCTTTCGATTCATCGAACTAGCACACCTATTCGACATATAGTACACAGTCTATTACCGACTGAACTTGCGCAAAGCTACAAAGAGTAACGAATTCAAATGTCGATTACAGGGACTATTAATCAGCAAATCGAAGGGTCTTTACCCTGATACTTATCTACATGATGAAAACAACATAACACATCCTAGGAAGCGCAGTTTTGTGAGTACAGTGAATTCGAGGAAAAGATGTGTATACATCGGGGGTTTTGCGATTTTTCCATATAAGAGGAGAAGCTTTGTTTCCAAAAACTCCACTTTTTACACATCATGCCAAACGTCACTGCATTGTCTTTCGATTCATCGAACTAGCACACCTATTCGACATATAATATGCAGTATATTACCGTCTGAACTTGCGCAAGGCTACAAAGAGTAACGAATTCAAATATCGATTACAGGCACCATTAATCCGCAAATCGTCCGTTCTTTACCCTGGTACATATCTACATGATGAAAACAACCAAACACATACTAGGAAGCGCGGTTTTATGAGTACAGTGAATTCAAGGTAAAAATGTGTATACACCCGGGCTTTGCGATTTTTCCATATATGAGAAAAAGCTTTGATTCCAAAAACCCCACTATTTACACATCATGCCGAACGTCACTGCATTGTCTTTCGATTCATCGAACTAGCACACATATTCGACATATAGTACGCAGTCTATTACCGTCTGAACTTGCGCAAAGCTACAAAAAGTAACGACTTCCAATGTCGATTACATGGATCATTAATCAGCAAATCGAACGGTCTTTACCCTGGTACTTATCTACATGATGAAAACAACAAAACACATCCAAGGAAGCGCAGTTTTCTGAGTACAGTGAATTCGAGGGAAAATGTGTATACACCCAGGGCTTTGCGACTTTTCCATATTTGAGAAAAAGCTTTGTTTTTACACATAATGCCAAAGGTCACTGCATTGTCTTTCGATTAATCGAACTAGCACACCTATTCGACATATAGTACACAGTCTATTACCGACTGAACTTGCGCAAATCTACAAAGAGTAACGAATTCAAATATCGATTACAGGCACCATTATTCTGCAAATCGAACGTTCATTACTCTGGTACATATCTACATGATGAAAACTACAAAACACATCCTAGGAAGCGCAGTTTTACGAGTACAGTGAATTCGAGGAAAAAATGTGTATACACCCGGGCTTTGTGATTTTTCCATATATGAGAAAAAGCTTTGATTCCAAAAACCCCACTATTTACACATCATGCCGAACGTCACTGCATTGTCTTTCGATTCATCGAACTAGCACACCTATTCGACATATAGTACGCAGTCTATTACCGTCTGAACTTGCGCAAAGCTACAAAGAGTAACGAATTTAAATATCAATTACAGGCACCATTATTCTGCAAATCGAACGTTCTTTACCCAGGTACATATCTACATGATGAAAACTACAAAACACATCCTGGGAAGCGCAGTATTATGAGTACAGTGAATTCAAGGTAAAAATGTGTATACACCCTGGGCTTTGCGACTTTTCCATATATGAAAAAAAGCTTTGTTTCCAAAAACCCCACTTTCTACACATCATGCCAAACGTTCCTGCATTGTCTTTCGTTTCATCGAACTAGCACACCTTCTCCACATATAGTACGCAGTCTATTACCGTCAGAACTTGCGCAAAGCTACAAAGAGTTACGAATTCAAATATCGATTACAGGCACCATTATTCTGCAAATCGAACGCTCTTTACCCTGGTACATATCTACATGATGAAAAATACAAAACACATCCTAGGAAGCGCAGATTTATGAGTATAGTGAATTCGAGGAAAAAATGTGTATACACCCGGGGCTTTGCGATTATACCATATATGAGAAAAAGCTTTGGTTCCAAAAACCCCACTTTTTACACATCATGCCAAACGTCACTGCATTGTCTTTCGATTCATCGAACTAGCACACCGATTCGACATATAGTACGCAGTCTATTACCGCCTGAACTTGCGCAAAGCTCCAAAGAGTAACGAACTCGAATGTCGATTACAGGGACTATTAATCAGCAAATCGAACGGTCTTTACCCTGGTACTTATCTACATGATGAAAACTACAAAACACATCTTAGGAAGCGCAGTGTTATGAGTACAGTGAATTCGAGGAAAAAATGCATATACATCGGGGGCTTTCGATTTTTCCATATTTGAGAAAAAGCTTTGTTTCCAAAATCCCCACTTTTTACACATCATGCCAAACGTCACTGCATTGTCTTTCGATTCATCGAACTAGCACACCTATTCGACACGTAGTATGCAGTCTATTACCGTATGAACATTCGCAAAGCTACAAAGAGTAACGAATTCAAATATCGATTACAGGCACCATTATTCTGCAAATCGAACGTTCTTTACCCTGGTACATATCTACATGATGAAAACTACAAAACATATCCTAGTAAGCGCAGCTTAATGAGTACAGTGAATTCGAGGAAAAAATGTGTATACACCCGGGGCTTTGAAATTTTTCCATATTTGATAAAAAGCTTTGTTTCCAAAAACCCACTTTTTACACATCATGCCAAACGTCATTGCATTGTCTTTCGATTCATCGAATTAGCACACCTATTCGACATATAGTACACAGTCTATTACTGACTCTACTTGCGGAAAGCTACAAGGAGTAACGAATTCAAATATCGATTACAGGCACCATTATTCTGCAAATCGAACGTTCTCTAACCTGGTACATATCTACATGATGAAAACTACAAAAACACATCTTAGGAAGCGCACATTTATGAGTACAATGAATTCGAGGAAAAATTGTGTATACACCCGGGGTTTTGCGATTTTTCCATATATGAGAAAAAGCTTTGATTCCAAAAACCCCCCTATTTACACATCATGCCAAACGTCACTGCATTGCCTTACGATTCATCGAACTATTACACCTATTCGACATATAGAACACAGTCTATTACCGTCTGAACTTGGGCAAAGCTACAAAGAGTAAAGACTTCCAATGTCGATTAGAGGGACTATTAATCAGCAAATCGAACGGTCTTTACCCTGGTACTTATCTAAATGATGAAAACTACAAAACACATCCCAGGAAGCGCAGTTCTATGAGTAAAGTGAATTCGAGGAAAAAATGTGTATACATCGAGGGCTTTGCGATTTTTCCATATATGAGAAAAAGCCTTGTTTCTCAAAACCCCACTTTTTACATATCATGCCAAACGTCACTGCATTGTCTTTCGATTCATCGAACTAGCACACCTATTCGACATATAGTACGCAGTCTATTACCGTCTGAACTTGCGCAAAGCTACAAGGAGTAACGAATTCAAATATCGATTTCAGGCACCATTATTCTGCAAATCGAACGTTCTATACCCTGGTACATATCTACATGATGAAAACTACAAAACACATCCCAGGAAAGCAGTTCTATGAGTAAAGTGAATTCGAGGAAAAAATGTGTATACACCTGGGGCTTTGCGATTTTTCATTTCTTAGAAAAAGGTTTGTTTCCAAAAACCCACTTTTTACATATCATGCCAAACGTCACTGCATTGTCTTTCAATTCATCGAACTAGCACACCTATTCGACACATAGTACGCAGTCTATTACCGTCTGAACTTGCGCAAAGCTACAAAGAATAACGAATTCAAATATCGATTACAAGCACCATTATTCTGCAAATCGATCGTTCTTTACCCTGGTACATATCTACATGATGAAAACTACAAAACACATCCTAGGATGCGCAGTTTTATAAGTACAGTGAATTCGAGGAAAAAATGTGTATACACACTGGGCTTTGCGATTTTTCCACATATGAGAAAAAGCTTTGTTTCCAAAAACCCCACTTTTTACACATCATGCCAAACGTCACTGCATTGTCTTTCGATTCATCGAACTAGCACACCTATTCGACACATAGTACGCAGTCTATTACCGTCTGAACTTGCGCAAAGCTACAAAGAATAACGATTTCAAATATCGATTGCAGGCACCATTATTCTGCAAATCAATCGTTCTTTACCCTGGTACATATCTACATGATGAAAACTACAAAACACATACTAGGAAGCGCAGTTTTATAAGTACAGTGAATTCGAGGAAAAAATGTGTATACATCCCGGGCTTTGCGATTTTTCCACATATGAGAAAAAGCTTTGATTCCAAAAACCCCACTTTTTACACATCATGCCGAACGTCACTGCATTGTCTTTCGATTCATCGAACTAGCACACCTTTTCGACATATAGCACGCAGTCTATTACCGTCTGAACTTGCGCAAAGCTACAAAGAGTAACGACTTCCAATGTCGATTACAGGGACTATTAGTCAGCAAATCGAACGTTCTTTACCCTGGTACATATCTACATGATGAAAACTACAAAACACATCCTAGGATGCGCAGTTTTATAAGTACAGTGAATTCGAGGAAAAAATGTGTATACACCCGGGGCTTAGCGATTTTTCCATATTTGAGAAAAAGCTTTGTTTCCAATAACCCCACATTTTACACATCATGCCAAACGTCACTGCATCGTCTTTCGATTCATCGAACTAGCACACCTATTCGACATATAGTACGCAGTCTATTACCGTCTGAACTTGCGCAAAGCTACAAAGAGTAACGAATTCAAATATCGATTACAGGCACCATTATTCTGCAAATCGAACGTTCTTTACCCTGGTACATATCTACATGATGAAAACTACAAAACACATTCTAGGAAGCGCAGTTTTATGAGTACTGTGAATTCGAGGCGAAAATATGTATACACCCGGGGCTTTGCGATTTTTCGATATTTGAGAAAAAGCTTTGTTTCCAAAAACCCCACTTTTTACACATCATGCCAAACGTCACTGCATTGTCTTTCGATTCATCGAACTAGCACACCTTTTCGACATATAGTACGCAGTCTATTACCGTCTGAACTTGCGCAAAGCTACAAAGAGTAACGACTTCCAATGTCGATTACAGGGACTATTAGTCAGCAAATCGAACGTTCTTTACCCTGGTACATATCTACATGATGAAAACTACAAAACACATCCTAAGAAGCGCAGTTTTATGAGTACAGTGAATTCGTGGAAAAAATGTGTATACACCCGGGGCTTTGCGATTTTTCCATATATGAGAAAACCTTTGATTCCAAAAATCCCACTTTTTACACATCATGCCAAACGTCACTGCATTGTCTTTCGATTCATCGAACTAGCACACCTATTCGACATATAGTACGCAGTCTATTACCGTCTGAACTTGCGCAAAGCTACAAAGAGTAACGAATTCAAATATCGATTACAGGCACCATTATTCTGCAAATCGAACGTTCTTTACCCTGCTACATGTCTACATGATGAAAACTACAAAACACATACTAGGAAGCGCGGTTTTATGAGTACAGTGAATTCAAGGTAAAAATGTGTATACACCCGGGGTTTTGCGACTTTTCCATATATGAAAAAAAGCTTTGTTTCCAAAAACCGCACTTTGTACACATCATACCAAACGTCACTGCATTGTCTTTCGATTCATCGAACTAGCACACCTATTCGACATATGCAGTCTATTACTGTCTGAACTTGCGCAAAGCTACAAAGAGTAACGACTTCCAATGTCGATTACATGGATCATTAATCAGCAAATCGAACGGTCTTTACCCTGGTACTTATCAACATGATGAAAACAACAAAACACATCCTAGGAAGCGCAGTTTTATGAGTACAGTGAATTCGAGGAAAAAATGTGTATACACCCGGGCCTTGGCGACTTTTCCATATATGAGAAAAAGCTTTGTTTCCAAAAACCCCACATTTTACACAACATGCCTAACGTCACTGCACTGTCTTTCGATTCATCGAACTAGCACACCTATTCGACATATAGTACCCAGTCTATCACCGACTGAACTTGCGCAAAGCTACAATGTGTAACGAATTCAAATATCGATTACAGGCACCATTATTCTGCAAATCGAACGTTCTTTACCCTGGTACATATCTACATGATGAAAACTACAAAACACATCCTAGGAAGCGGAGTTTTACGTGTACAGTGAATTCGAGGAAAAAATGTGTATACACCCGGGGCTTTGCCATTTTTCCATATTTGAGAAAAAGCTTTGATTCTAAAACCCCGCTTTTTACACATCATGCCAAATGTCACTGCATTGTCTTTCGATTCATCGAACTAGCACACCTATTCGACATATGCAGTCTATCACCATCTGAACTTGCGCAAACCTACAAAGAGTAACGACTTCCAATGTCGATTACAGGGACTATTAATCAGCAAATCGAACGGTCTATACCCTGGTACATATCTACATGATGAAAACTACAAAACACATCCTAGGAAGCGCAGTTTTATGAGTACAGTGAATTCGGGGAAGAAATGTGTATACACCCGGGGCTTTGCGATTTTTCCATTTTTAGAAAAAGCTTTGTTTCCAAAAACCCACTTTTTACACATCATGCCAAACGTCACTGCATTGTCTTTCGATTCATCGAACTAGCACACCTATTCGACATATAGTACGCAGTCTATTACCGTCTGAACTTGCGCAAATCTACTAAGAGTAACGACTTCCAATGTCGATTTCAGGGACTATTAATCAGCAAATCGAAAGGTCTTTACCCTGGTACATATCTACATGATGAAAACTACAAAACACATTCTAGGAAGCGCAGTTTATGAGTACAGTGAATTCGAGGAAAAAATGTGTATACACCAGAGGCTTTGCGATTTTTCTATATTTGAGAAAAAGCTTTGTTTCCAAAAACCCACTTTTTACACATCATGCCAAACGTCACTGCATTGTCTTTCGATTCATCGAACTAGCACACCTATTCGACATATAGTACGCAGTCTATTACCGTCTGAACTTGCGCAAAGCTACAAAGAGTAACGAATTCAAATATCGATTACAGGCACCATTATTCTGCAAATCGAACGTTCTATACCCTGGTACATATCTGCATGATGAAAACTACAAAACACATCCTAAGAAGCGCAGTTTTATGAGTACAGTGAATTCGAGGAAAAAATGTGTATACACCCGGGTCTTTGCGATTTTTTCATATATCAGAAAAAGCTATGTTTCCAAAAACCCCACTTCTAACACATCATGCCAAACGTCACTCATTGTCTTTCGATTCATCGTACTAGCACACCTTTTCGACATATAGTACGAAGTCTATTACCGTCTGAACTTGGGCAAAGCTACAAAGAGTAACGTATTGAAATGTCGATTACAGGGACTATTAATCAGCAAATCGAACGTTGTTTACCCTGGTACTTATCTACATGATGAAAACTACAAAACACATCCCAGGAAGTGCAGTTTTATGAGTACAGTGAATTCGAGCAAAAAATGTGTATACACCCGGGGCTTTGCGATTTTTCCATATTTGAGAAAAAGCTTTGTAGCCAAAAACACCACTTTTTACGCATCATGCCAAACGTCACTGCATTGTCTTTCGATTCATCTAACTAGCACACCTATACGACATATAGTACGCAGTCTATTACCGTCTGAACTTGCGCAAAGCTACAAAGAGTAACGAATTCAAATATCGATTACAGGCACCATTATTCTGTAAATCGAACGTTCTTTACCCTGGTACATATCTACATGATGAAAACTACAAAACACATCTTAAGAAGCGCAGTTTTATGAGTACAGTCAATTCGAGAAAAAAATGTGTATACACCCGGGGCTTTGCGATTTTTCCATATTTGAGAAAAAGCTTTGTTTCCAAAAACCCACTTTTTACACATCATGAAAAACGTCACTGCATTGTCTTTCGATTCATCGAACTAGCACACCTATTCGACATATAGTACGCAGTCTATTACCGTCTGAACTTGCGCAAAGCTACAAAGAGTATCGAATTCAAATATCGGTTACAGGCACCATTATTCTGCAAATCGAACGTTCTATACCCAGGTACATATATACATGATCAAAACTACAAAACACATCCTAGGAAGCGCAGTTCTATGACTACAGTGAATTCGAAAAAAAAAATGTGTATACATCCGGGGCTTTGCGATTTTTCATAATTTGAAAAAAAGGTTTGTTTCCAAATACCCACTTTATACACATCATGCCAAGCGTCCCTGCATTGTCTTTCGATTCATCGAACTAGCACACCTTTTCGACATATAGTACGCAGTCTATTGCCGCCCGATCTTGCGCAAAGCTACAAAGAGTAAGGAATTAAAATATCGATTACAGGCACCATTATTCTGCAAATCGAACGTTCTTTACCCTGATACATATCTACATGATGAAAACTACAAAACATATCCTAGTAAGCGCAGCTTAATGAGTACAGTGAATTCGAGGAAAAAATGTGTATACACCCGGGGCTTTGAAATTTTTCCATATTTGAAAAAAAGCTTTGTTTCCAAAAACCCACTTTTTACACATCATGCCAAACGTCACTGCATTGTCGTTCGATTCATCGAACTAGCACACCTACTCGACATATAGTACGCAGTCTATTACCATCTGAACTTGCGCAAAGCTACAAAGAGTAACGAATTCAAATATCGATTACAGGCACCATTATTCCGCAAATCGTATGTTCTTTACCCTGGTACATATCTACATGATGAAAACTACAAAACACATCCTAGGAAGCGCAGTTTTATAAGTACATGAATTCGAGGAAAAAATGTGTATACACCCGGGGCATTGCGATTTTTCCATATATGAGAAAAAGCTTTGATTCCAAAAACCCCACATTTTACACATCATGCCAAACGTCACTGCATTGTCTTTCGATTCATCGAACTAGCACACCTATTCGACATATAGTACGCAGCCTATTACCGTCTGAACTTGCGCAAAGCTAAAAGAGTAACGAATTCAAATATCGATTACAGTCACCATTATTCTGCAAATCGAACGTTCTTTACCCTGGTACATATCTACATGATGAAAACTACAAAACACATCCAAAGAAGCGCAGTTTTATGAGTGCTGTGAATTCGAGGAAAAAATGTGTATACACCCAGGGCTTTGCGATTTCTCCATATTTGAGAAAAAGCTTTGTTTCCAAAACCCCACTTTTTACACATCATGTCAAACGTCACTGCATTGTCTTTCGATTCATCGAACTAGCACACCTATACGACATATAGTACGCAGTCTATTACCGTCTGAACTTGCGCAAACCTACAAAGAGTAACGAAATCAAATATCGATTACAGGCACCATTATTCTGCAAATCGAACGTTCTTTAACCTGGTACATATCTACATGATGAAAACTACAAAACAGATCCTAAGAAGCGCAGTTTTGTGAGTGCAGTGAATTCGAGGAAAGAATGAGTATACACCCAGTACTTTGCGATTTTTCCATATTTGAGAAAAAGCTTTGTTTTCAAAAACCCACTTTTTACACATCATGCCAAACGTCACTGCATTGTCTTTCGATTCATCGAACTAGCGCACCTTTTCGACATATAGTACGCAGTCTATTACCGTCTGAACTTGCGCAAACATACAAAGAGTAACGAATTCAAATATCGATTACAGGCACCATTATTCTGCAAATCGTACGTTCTGTACCCTAGTACATATCTACATGATGAAAACTACAAAACACATCCCAGGAAGCGCAGTTTTATGAGTACAGTGAATTCGAGGAAAAAATGTGTATACACCCGGGGCTTTGCGAATTTTCCATATTTGCGAAAAAGCTTTGTTTCCAAAAACCCAACTTTTTACACATCATGCCAAACGTCACTGCATTGTCTTTCGATTCATCGAACTAGCACACCTATTCGACATGTAGTACGCATTCTATTACAGTCTGAACTTGCACAAAGCTACAAAGAGTAACGAATTCAAATATCGATTACAGGCACCATTATTCTGCAAATCGTACGTTCTTTACCCTGGTACATATCTACATGATGAAAACTACAAAACACATCCTAGGAAGCGCAGTTTTATGAGTACAGTGAATTCGAGGAAAAAATGTGTATACACCCGGGTCTATGCGATTTTCCCATATTTGAGAAAGAGCTTTGTTTCCAAAAACCCCACTTTTTACACATCATGCCAAACGTCACTGCATTGTCTTTCGATTCATCGAACTAGCACACCTATTCGACATATAGTACGCAGTCTATTACCGTCTGAACTTGCGCAAAGCTACAAAGAGTAACGAATTCAAATATCGATTACAGGCACCATTATTTCGCTAATCGAACGTTCTTTATCCTGGTACATATCTACATGATGAAAACTACAAAACATATCCTAGTAAGCGTAGTTTAATGAGTACAGTGAAATCGAGGAAAAAATGTGTATACACCCTGGGCTTTGTGATTTTCCCATATTTGAGAAAAAGCTTTGTTTCCAAAAACCCCACTTCTTACACATCATGCCAAACGTCACTGCATTGTCTTTCGATTCATCGAACTAGCACACCTATTCGACATATAGTACGCAGTCTATTACCGTCTGAACTTGCGCAAAGCTACAAAGAGTAACGAATTCAAATATCGATTACAGGCACCATTATTCTGCAAATCGAACGTTCTTTAACCTGGTACATATCTACATGATGAAAACTACTAAACACATCCTAAGAACCGCAGTTTTATGAGTGTAGTGAATTCGAGGAAAGAATGTGTCTACACCCGCTTCTTTGCGATTTTTCCATATTTGAGAAAAAGCTTTGTTTCCAAAAACCCTCTTTTTACACATCATGCCAAACGTCACTGCATTGTCTTTCGATTCATCGAACTAACGCACCTTTTCGACATATAGTACGCAGTCTATTACCGTCTGAACTTGCGCAAAGCTACAAAGAGTAACGAATTCAAATATCGATTACAGGCACCATTATTCTGCAAATCGTACGTTCTTTACCCTGGTACATATCTACATGATGAAAACTACACTACACATCCTAGGAAGCGCAGTTTTATGAGTACAATGAATTCGAGGAAAAAATGTGTATACACCCGGGTCTTTGCGATATTTCCATATTTGAGAAAAAGCTTTGTTTCCAAAAACCCCACTTTTTACACATCATGACAAACGTCACTGCATTGTCTTTCGATTCATCGAACTAGCACACCTACTCGACATATAGTACGCAGTCTATTACCATCTGAACTTGCGCAAAGCTACAAAGAGTAACGAATTCAAATAGCGATTACAAGCACCATTAATCCACAAATCGTTCGTTCTTTACCCTGGTACATATCTACATGATGAAAACTACAAAACACATCCTAGGAAGGGCAGTTTTATAAGTACAATGAATTCGAGGAAAAAATGTGTATACACCCGGAGCTTTGCGATTTTTCCATATATGAGAAAAAGCTTTGTTTCCAAAATCCCCACTTTTTACACATCATGCCAAACGTCACTGCATTGTCTTTCGATTCATCGAAGTAGCACACCAATTCGACATGTAGTACGCAGTCTATTACCGTCTGAACTTGCGCAAAGCTACAAAGAGTAACGACTTCAAATATCGATTACAGGCACCATTATCCTGCAAATCGAACGTTCTTTAACCAGGTACATATCTACATGATGAAAACTACAAAACACATCCTAGGAAGCGCAGTTTTATGAGTACAGTGAATTCGAGGAAAAAATGTGTATACACCCGGGGCTTTGCGATTTTTCCATATTTGAGAAATAGCTTTGTTTCCAAAAACCCCACTTTTTACACATCATGCCAAAAGTCACTGCATTCTCTTTCGATTCATCGAACTAGCACACCTATTCGACATATAGTACGCAGTCTATTACCGTCTGTACTTGCGCAAAAGCTACAAAGAATTACGAATTCCATTGTCGATTTTAGGGACTATTAATCAGCAAATCGAACGGTCTTTACACTGGTACTTATCTACATGATGAAAACTACAAAACACATCCTAGTAAGCGAAGTTTTATGAGTACAGTGAATTCGAGGAATAAATGTGTATACACCCGGGGCTCTGCTATTTTTCCATATATGAGAAAAAGCTTTGTTTCCAAAAACCCCACTGTTTACACATCATGCCAAACGTCACTGCAATGTCTTTCGGTTCAACGAACTAGCACACCTATTCGACATATGCTGTCTATGACCGTCTGAACTTGAGCAAAGCTACAATGAGTAACGAATACAAATATCGATTACAGGCACCATTATTCTGCAAATCGAACGTTCTATACCGTGGTACATATCTACATGATCAAAACTACAAAATACATCCTAGGAAGCGCAGTTCTATGAGTACAGTGAATTCGAGGAAAAAATGTGTATACACCCGGGGCTTTGCGATTTTTCCATATTTGAGAAAAAGCTTTGTTTCCAAAAACCAACTTTTTACACATCATGCCAAACGTCCCTGCATTGTCTTTCGATTCATCGAACTAGATCACCTTTTCGAAATATAGTACGCAGTCTATTGCCGTCTGAACTTACGCAAAGCTACAAAGAGTAACGAATTGAAATATCGATTACTGGCACCATTATTTTGCAAATCGAACGTTCTTTACACTGGTACATATCTACATGATGAAAGCTACAAAACACATCCTAGGAAGCGCAGTTTTATGAGTACAGTGAATTCGAGGAAAAAATGTGGATACACACGGGGCTTTGCAATTTTTCCATATTTGAGAAAAAGCTTTGTTTCCAAAAACCCCACTTTTCACACATCATGCCAAACGTCACTGCATTGTCTTTCGATTCATCGAACTAGCACACCTATTCGACATATAGTACGCAGTCTATTACCGTCTGAACTTGCGCAAAGCTACAAAGGGTAACGAATTCAAATATCGATTACAGGCACCATTATTCTGCAAATCGAACGTTCTTTACCCTGGTACATATCTACATGATGAAAACTACAAAACACATCCTAGGAAGCGCAGTTTTATGAGTACAGTGAATTCGAGGAAGAAATGTGTATACACCCGGGGCTTTGCGATTTTTCCATATTTGAGAAAAAACTTTGTTTCCAAAAACCCCACTTTTTACACATCATGCCAAACGTCATTGCATTGTCTTTTGATTCATCGAACTAGCACACCTACTCGACATATAGTACGCAGTCTATTACCATCTGAACTTGCGCAAAGCTACAAAGAGTAACGAATTCAAATATCGATTACAGGCACCATTAATCCACATATCGTTCACTCTTTACCCTGGTACATATCTACATGATGAAAACTACAAAACACATCCTAGGAAGCGCAGTTTTATAGGTACAGTGAATTCGAGGAAAAAATGTGTATACACCCGGGGCTTTGCGGTTTTTTCATATATGAGAAAAAGCTTTGATTCCAGAAACCCCAATTTTTACACATCATGCCAAACGTCACTGCATTGTCTTTCGATTCATCGAACTAGCACACCTATTCGACATATAATACGCAGTCTATTACCGTCTGAACTTGCGCAAGGCTACAAAGAGTAACGAATACAAATATCGATTACAGGCACCATTAATCCCCAAATCGTCCGTTCTTTACCCTGGTACATATCTACATGATGAAAACTACAAAACACATCCTAGGAAGCGCAGTTTTATAAGTACAGTGGATTCGAGGAAAAAATGTGTATACACCCGGGGCTTTGCGACTTTTCCATATATGAAAAAAAGCTTTGTTTCCAAAAACCGCACTTTTTACACATCATACCAAACGTCACTGCATTGTCTTTCGATTCATCGAACTAGCACACCTATTCGACATATGCAGTCTATTACCGTCTGAACTTGCGCAAAGCTACAAAGAGTAACGACTTCCAATGTCGATTACAGGGACCATTAATCAGCAAATCGTACGGTCTTTACCCTGGTACATATCTACATGATAAAAACTATAAAACACATCCTAGGAAGCGCAGTTTTATGAGTACAGTGAATTCGAGGAAAAAATGTGTATACACCCGGGCCTTTGCGACTTTTCCTTATATGAGAAAAAGCTTTGTTTCCAAAAACCCCACATTTTACACAACATGTCTAACGTCACTGCATTGTCTTTCGATTCATCGAACTAGCACACCTATGCGACATATAGTACACAGTCAATCACCGACTGAACTTGCGCAAAGCTACAAAGAGTAACGAATTCAAATATCGATTACAGGCACCTTTATTCTGCAAATCGAACGTTCTTTACCCTGGTACATATCTACATGATGAAAACTAGAAAACTCATCTTAGGAAGCGCAGTTTTACGAGTACAGTGAATTCGAGGAAAAAATGTGTATACACCCGGGCTTTGCGATTTTTCCATATATGAGAAAAAGCTTTGATTCCAAAAACCCCACTATTTACACATCATGCCAAACGTCACTGCATTGTCTTTCGATTCATCGAACTAGCACACCTATTCGACATATAGTACACAGTCTATTACCGACTGAACTTGCGCAAAGCTACAAAGAGTAACGAATTCAAATGTCGATTACAGGGACTATTAATCAGCAAATCGAAGGGTCTTTACCCTGATACTTATCTACATGATGAAAACAACATAACACATCCTAGGAAGCGCAGTTTTGTGAGTACAGTGAATTCGAGGAAAAGATGTGTATACATCGGGGGTTTTGCGATTTTTCCATATAAGAGGAGAAGCTTTGTTTCCAAAAACTCCACTTTTTACACATCATGCCAAACGTCACTGCATTGTCTTTCGATTCATCGAACTAGCACACCTATTCGACATATAATATGCAGTATATTACCGTCTGAACTTGCGCAAGGCTACAAAGAGTAACGAATTCAAATATCGATTACAGGCACCATTAATCCGCAAATCGTCCGTTCTTTACCCTGGTACATATCTACATGATGAAAACAACCAAACACATACTAGGAAGCGCGGTTTTATGAGTACAGTGAATTCAAGGTAAAAATGTGTATACACCCGGGCTTTGCGATTTTTCCATATATGAGAAAAAGCTTTGATTCCAAAAACCCCACTATTTACACATCATGCCGAACGTCACTGCATTGTCTTTCGATTCATCGAACTAGCACACATATTCGACATATAGTACGCAGTCTATTACCGTCTGAACTTGCGCAAAGCTACAAAAAGTAACGACTTCCAATGTCGATTACATGGATCATTAATCAGCAAATCGAACGGTCTTTACCCTGGTACTTATCTACATGATGAAAACAACAAAACATATCCAAGGAAGCGCAGTTTTCTGAGTACAGTGAATTCGAGGAAAAAATGTGTATACACCCAGGGCTTTGCGACTTTTCCATATTTGAGAAAAAGCTTTGTTTTTACACATAATGCCAAAGGTCACTGCATTGTCTTTCGATTAATCGAACTAGCACACCTATTCGACATATAGTACACAGTCTATTACCGACTGAACTTGCGCAAATCTACAAAGAGTAACGAATTCAAATATCGATTACAGGCACCATTATTCTGCAAATCGAACGTTCATTACTCTGGTACATATCTACATGATGAAAACTCAAAACACATCCTAGGAAGCGCAGTTTTACGAGTACAGTGAATTCGAGGAAAAAATGTGTATACACCCGGGCTTTGCGATTTTTCCATATATGAGAAAAAGCTTTGATTCCAAAAACCCCACTATTTACACATCATGCCGAACGTCACTGCATTGTCTTTCGATTCATCGAACTATCACACCTATTCGACATATAGTACGCAGTCTATTACCGTCTGAACTTGCGCAAAGCTACAAAGAGTAACGAATTTAAATATCAATTACAGGCACCATTATTCTGCAAATCGAACGTTCTTTACCCAGGTACATATCTACATGATGAAAACTACAAAACACATCCTGGGAAGCGCAGTATTATGAGTACAGTGAATTCAAGGTAAAAATGTGTATACACCCTGGGCTTTGCGACTTTTCCATATATGAAAAAAAGCTTTGTTTCCAAAAACCCCACTTTCTACACATCATGCCAAACGTTCCTGCATTGTCTTTCGTTTCATCGAACTAGCACACCTTCTCCACATATAGTACGCAGTCTATTACCGTCAGAACTTGCGCAAAGCTACAAAGAGTTACGAATTCAAATATCGATTACAGGCACCATTATTCTGCAAATCGAACGCTCTTTACCCTGGTACATATCTACATGATGAAAAATACAAAACACATCCTAGGAAGCGCAGATTTATGAGTATAGTGAATTCGAGGAAAAAATGTGTATACACCCGGGGCTTTGCGATTATACCATATATGAGAAAAAGCTTTGGTTCCAAAAACCCCACTTTTTACACATCATGCCAAACGTCACTGCATTGTCTTTCGATTCATCGAACTAGCACACCGATTCGACATATAGTACGCAGTCTATTACCGCCTGAACTTGCGCAAAGCTCCAAAGAGTAACGAACTCGAATGTCGATTACAGGGACTATTAATCAGCAAATCGAACGGTCTTTACCCTGGTACTTATCTACATGATGAAAACTACAAAACACATCTTAGGAAGCGCAGTGTTATGAGTACAGTGAATTCGAGGAAAAAATGCATATACATCGGGGGCTTTCGATTTTTCCATATTTGAGAAAAAGCTTTGTTTCCAAAATCCCCACTTTTTACACATCATGCCAAACGTCACTGCATTGTCTTTCGATTCATCGAACTAGCACACCTATTCGACACGTAGTATGCAGTCTATTACCGTATGAACATTCGCAAAGCTACAAAGAGTAACGAATTCAAATATCGATTACAGGCACCATTATTCTGCAAATCGAACGTTCTTTACCCTGGTACATATCTACATGATGAAAACTACAAAACATATCCTAGTAAGCGCAGCTTAATGAGTACAGTGAATTCGAGGAAAAAATGTGTATACACCCGGGGCTTTGAAATTTTTCCATATTTGATAAAAAGCTTTGTTTCCAAAAACCCACTTTTTACACATCATGCCAAACGTCATTGCATTGTCTTTCGATTCATCGAATTAGCACACCTATTCGACATATAGTACACAGTCTATTACTGACTCTACTTGCGGAAAGCTACAAGGAGTAACGAATTCAAATATCGATTACAGGCACCATTATTCTGCAAATCGAACGTTCTCTAACCTGGTACATATCTACATGATGAAAACTACAAAAACACATCTTAGGAAGCGCACATTTATGAGTACAATGAATTCGAGGAAAAATTGTGTATACACCCGGGGTTTTGCGATTTTTCCATATATGAGAAAAAGCTTTGATTCCAAAAACCCCCCTATTTACACATCATGCCAAACGTCACTGCATTGCCTTACGATTCATCGAACTATTACACCTATTCGACATATAGAACACAGTCTATTACCGTCTGAACTTGGGCAAAGCTACAAAGAGTAAAGACTTCCAATGTCGATTAGAGGGACTATTAATCAGCAAATCGAACGGTCTTTACCCTGGTACTTATCTAAATGATGAAAACTACAAAACACATCCCAGGAAGCGCAGTTCTATGAGTAAAGTGAATTCGAGGAAAAAATGTGTATACATCGAGGGCTTTGCGATTTTTCCATATATGAGAAAAAGCCTTGTTTCTCAAAACCCCACTTTTTACATATCATGCCAAACGTCACTGCATTGTCTTTCGATTCATCGAACTAGCACACCTATTCGACATATAGTACGCAGTCTATTACCGTCTGAACTTGCGCAAAGCTACAAGGAGTAACGAATTCAAATATCGATTTCAGGCACCATTATTCTGCAAATCGAACGTTCTATACCCTGGTACATATCTACATGATGAAAACTACAAAACACATCCCAGGAAAGCAGTTCTATGAGTAAAGTGAATTCGAGGAAAAAATGTGTATACACCTGGGGCTTTGCGATTTTTCATTTCTTAGAAAAAGGTTTGTTTCCAAAAACCCACTTTTTACACATCATGCCAAACGTCACTGCATTGTCTTTCAATTCATCGAACTAGCACACCTATTCGACACATAGTACGCAGTCTATTACCGTCTGAACTTGCGCAAAGCTACAAAGAATAACGAATTCAAATATCGATTACAAGCACCATTATTCTGCAAATCGATCGTTCTTTACCCTGGTACATATCTACATGATGAAAACTACAAAACACATCCTAGGATGCGCAGTTTTATAAGTACAGTGAATTCGAGGAAAAAATGTGTATACACACTGGGCTTTGCGATTTTTCCACATATGAGAAAAAGCTTTGTTTCCAAAAACCCCACTTTTTACACATCATGCCAAACGTCACTGCATTGTCTTTCGATTCATCGAACTAGCACACCTATTCGACACATAGTACGCAGTCTATTACCGTCTGAACTTGCGCAAAGCTACAAAGAATAACGATTTCAAATATCGATTGCAGGCACCATTATTCTGCAAATCAATCGTTCTTTACCCTGGTACATATCTACATGATGAAAACTACAAAACACATCCTAGGAAGCGCAGTTTTATAAGTACAGTGAATTCGAGGAAAAAATGTGTATACATCCCGGGCTTTGCGATTTTTCCACATATGAGAAAAAGCTTTGATTCCAAAAACCCCACTTTTTACACATCATGCCGAACGTCACTGCATTGTCTTTCGATTCATCGAACTAGCACACCTTTTCGACATATAGCACGCAGTCTATTACCGTCTGAACTTGCGCAAAGCTACAAAGAGTAACGACTTCCAATGTCGATTACAGGGACTATTAGTCAGCAAATCGAACGTTCTTTACCCTGGTACATATCTACATGATGAAAACTACAAAACACATCCTAGGATGCGCAGTTTTATAAGTACAGTGAATTCGAGGAAAAAATGTGTATACACCCGGGGCTTAGCGATTTTTCCATATTTGAGAAAAAGCTTTGTTTCCAATAACCCCACATTTTACACATCATGCCAAACGTCACTGCATCGTCTTTCGATTCATCGAACTAGCACACCTATTCGACATATAGTACGCAGTCTATTACCGTCTGAACTTGCGCAAAGCTACAAAGAGTAACGAATTCAAATATCGATTACAGGCACCATTATTCTGCAAATCGAACGTTCTTTACCCTGGTACATATCTACATGATGAAAACTACAAAACACATTCTAGGAAGCGCAGTTTTATGAGTACTGTGAATTCGAGGCGAAAATATGTATACACCCGGGGCTTTGCGTTTTTTCGATATTTGAGAAAAAGCTTTGTTTCCAAAAACCCCACTTTTTACACATCATGCCAAACGTCACTGCATTGTCTTTCGATTCATCGAACTAGCACACCTTTTCGACATATAGTACGCAGTCTATTACCGTCTGAACTTGCGCAAAGCTACAAAGAGTAACGACTTCCAATGTCGATTACAGGGACTATTAGTCAGCAAATCGAACGTTCTTTACCCTGGTACATATCTACATGATGAAAACTACAAAACACATCCTAAGAAGCGCAGTTTTATGAGTACAGTGAATTCGTGGAAAAAATGTGTATACACCCGGGGCTTTGCGATTTTTCCACATGTAAGAAAAAGCTTTGATTCCAAAAAACCCACTTTTTACACATCATGCCAAACGTCACTGCATTGTCTTTCGATTCATCGAACTAGCACACCTATTCGACATATAGTAAGCAGTCTATTACCGTCTGAACTTGCGCAAATCTACAAAGAGTAACGTATTCAAATGTCGATTACAGGGACTATTAATCAGCAAATCGAACGGTCTTTACCCTGGTACTTATCTACATGATGAAAACTACAAAACACATCTTAGGAAGCGCAGTGTTATGAGTACAGTGAATTCGAGGAAAAAATGCATATACATCGGGGGCTTTCGATTTTTCCATATTTGAGAAAAAGCTTTGTTTCGAAAAACCCCACTTTTTACACATCATGCCAAAGGTCACTGCAGTGTCTTTCGATTCATCGAACTAGCACACCTATTCGACATATAGTACGCAGTCTATTACCGTCAGAACTTGTGCAAAGCTACAAAGAGTAAAGAATTCAAATATCGATTACAGGCACCATTATTCTGCAAATCGAACGTTCTTTACCCTGGTACATATCTACATGATGAAAACTACAAAACACATCCTAGGAAGCGCAGTTTTATGAGTACAGTGAATTCGAGGAAAAAATGTGATACACCCTGGGCTTTGCGATTTTTCCATATTTGAGAAAAAGCTTTGTTTCCAAAATCCCCACTTTTTACACATCATGCCAAACGTCACTGCATTGTCTTTCGATTCATCGAACTAGCACACCTATTCGACACGTAGTATGCAGTCTATTACCGTATGAACTTTCGCAAAGCTACAAAGAATAACGAATTCAAATATCGATTACAGGCACCATTATTCTGCAAATCGAACGTTCTTTACCCTGGTACATATCTACATGATGAAAACTACAAAACATATCCTAGTAAGCGCAGCTTAATGAGTACAGTGAATTCGAGGAAAAAATGTGATACACCCTGGGCTTTGCGATTTTTCCATATTTGAGAAAAAGATTGTTTCCAAAATCCCCACTTTTTACACATCATGCCAAACGTCACTGCATTGTCTTTCGATTCATCGAACTAGCACACCTATTCGACACGTAGTATGCAGTCTATTACCGTATGAACTTTCGCAAAGCTACAAACAGTAACGAATTCAAATATCGATTACAGGCACCATTATTCTGCAAATCGAACGTTCTTTACCCTGGTACATATCAACATGATGAAAACTACAAAACATATCCTAGTAAGCGCAGCTTAATGAGTACAGTGAATTCGAGGAAAAAATGTGTATACACCCGGGGCTTTGAAATTTTTCCATATTTGAGAAAAAGCTTTGTTTCCAAAAACCCACTTTTTACCCATCATGCCAAACGTCACTGCATTGTCTTTCAATTCATCGAACTAGCACACCTATTCGACACATAGTACGCAGTCTATTACCGTCTGAACTTGCGCAAAGCTACAAAGAATAACGAATTCAAATATCGATTACAAGCACCATTATTCTGCAAATCGATCGTTCTTTACCCTGGTACATATCTACATGATGAAAACTACAAAACACATCCTAGGATGCGCAGTTTTATAAGTACAGTGAATTCGAGGAAAAAATGTGTATACGCACTGGGCTTTGCGATTTTTCCACATATGAGAAAAAGCTTTGTTTCCAAAAAACCCACTTTTTACACATCATGCCAAACGCCACTGCATTGTCTTTCGATTCATCGAACTAGCACACCTATAAGACACATAGTACGCAGTCTATTACCGTCTGAACTTGCGCAAAGCTACAAAGAATAACGATTTCAAATATCGATTGCAGGCACCATTATTCTGCAAATCGATCGTTCTTTACCCTGGTACATATCTACATGATGAAAACTACAAAACACATCCTAGGAAGCGCAGTTTTATAAGTACAGTGAATTCGAGGAAAAAATGTGTATACACCCTGGGCTTTGCGATTTTTCCACATATGAGAAAAAGCTTTGATTCCAAAAAGCCCACTTTTTACACATCATGCCGAACGTCACTGCATTGTCTTTCGATTCATCGAACTAGCACAGCTTTTCGACATATAGTACGCAGTCTATTACCGTCTGAACTTGCGCAAAGCTACAAAGAGTAACGAATTCAAATATCGATTACAGGCACCATTATTCTGCAAATCGAACGTTCTTTACACTGGTACATATCTACATGATGAAAACTACATAACACAACCTAGGAAGCGCAGTTTTATGAGTTCAGTGAATTCGAGAAAAAAATGTGTATACACCCGGGGCTTTGCGATTTTTCCATTTCTTAGAAAAAGGTTTGTTTCCAAAAACCCACTTTTTACAAATCATGCCAAACGTCACTGCATTGTCTTTCGATTCATTGAACTAGCACACCTATTCGACATATAGTACACAGTCTATTACCGACTGAACTTGCTCAAAGCTACAAAGAGTAACAAATTCAAATATCGATTATAGGCACCATTATTCTGCAAATCGAACGTTCTTTACCCTGGTACATATCTACATGATGAAAACTACCAAACACATCTTAGGAAGCGCAGTTTTATGAGTACAGTGAATTCGAGGAAAAAATGTGTATACACGCGGGGCTTAGCGATTTTTCCATATTTGAGAAAAAGCTTTGTTTCCAATAACCCCACATTTTACACATCATGCCAAACGTCACTGCATTGTCTTTCGATTCATCGAACTAGCACACCTATTCGACATATAGTACGCAGTCTATTACCGTCTGAACTTGCGCAAAGCTACAAAGAGTAACGAATTCAAATATCGATTACAGGCACCATTATTCTGCAAATCGAACGTTCTTTACCCTGGTACATATCTACATGATGAAAACTACAAAACACATTCTAGGAAGCGCAGTTGTATGAGTACAGTGAATTCGTGGAAAAAATGTGTATACACCCGGGGCTTTGCGATTTTTCCACATGTAAGAAAAAGCTTTGATTCCAAAAACCCCACTTTTTACACACCATGCCAAACGTCACTGCATTGTCTTTCGATTCATCGAACTAGCACACCTATTCGACATATAGTAAGCAGTCTATTACCGTCTGAACTTGCGCAAATCTACAAAGAGTAACGTATTCAAATGTCGATTACAGGGACTATTAATCAGCAATTCGAACGGTCTTTATCCTGGTACATATCTACATGATGAAAACTGCAAAACACATCCTAGGAAGCGCAGTTTTTTGAGTACAGTGAATTCGAGGAGAAAATATGTATACACCCGGGGCATTGCGATTTTTACATATTTGAGAAAAAGCTTTGTTTCCAAAAACCCCACTTTTTACACATCATGCCAAACGTCACTGCATTGTCTTTCGATTCATCGAACTAGCACACCTATTCGACACATAGTACACAGTCTATTACCGTCTGAACTTGCGCAAAGCTACAAAGAATAACGAATTCAAATATCGATTACAAGCACCATTATTCTGCAAATCGATCGTTCTTTACCCTGGTACATATCTACATGATGAAAACTACAAAACACATCCTAGGAAGCGCAGTTTTATGAGTACAGTGAATTCGAGAAAAAAATGTGTATACACCCGGGGCTTTGCGATTTTTCCATTTCTTAGAAAAAGGTTTGTTTCCAAAAACCCACTAATTACAAATCATGCCAAACGTCACTGCATTGTATTTCGATTCATTGAACTAGCACACCTATTCGACATATAGTACACAGTCTATTACCGACTGAACTTGCGCAAAGCTACAAAGAGTAACGAATTCAAATATCGATTACAGGCACCATTATTCTGCAAATCGAACGTTCTTTACCCTGGTACATATCTACATGATGAAAACTACCAAACACATCTTAGGAAGCGCAGTTTTATGAGTACAGTGAATTCGAGGAAAAAATTTGTATACACCCGGGGCTTAGCGATTTTTCCATATTTGAGAAAAAGCTTTGTTTCCTAAAACCCCACTTTTTACACATCATGCCAAACGTCACTGCATTGTCTTTCGATTCATCGAACTAGCACACCTATTCGACACACAGTACGCAGTCTATTACCGTCTGAACTTGCGCAAAGCTACAAAGAATAACGATTTCATATATCGATTACAGGCACCATTATTCTGCAAATCGATCGTTCTTTACCCTGGTACATATCTACATGATGAAAACTACAAAACACATCCTAGGAAGCGCAGTTTTATAAGTACAGTGAATTCGAGGAAAAAATGTGTATACACCCTGAGCTTTGCGATTTTTCCACATATGAGAAAAAGCTTTGATTCCAAAAAGCCCACTTTTTACACATCATGCCAAACGTCACTGCATTGTCTTTCGATTCATCGAACTAGCACACCTTTTCGACATATAGTACGCAGTCTATTACCGTCTGAACTTGCGCAAAGCTACAAAGAGTAACGAATTCAAATATCGATTACAGGCACCATTATTCTGCAAATCGAACGTTCTTTACACTGGTACATATCTACATGATGAAAACTATAAAACACATCCTAGGAAGCGCAGTTTTATGAGTACAGTGAATTCGAGAAAAAAATGTGTATACACCCGGGGCTTTGCGATTTTTCCATTTCTTAGAAAAAGGTTTGTTTATAAAAACCCACTAATTACAAATCATGCCAAACGTCACTGCATTGTATTTCGATTCATTGAACTAGCACACCTATTCGACATATAGTACACAGTCTATTACCGACTGAACTTGCGCAAAGCTACAAAGAGTAACGAATTCAAATATCGATTACAGGCACCATTATTCTGCAAATCGAACGTTCTTTACCCTGGTACATATCTACATGATGAAAACTACCAAACACATCTTAGGAAGCGCAGTTTTATGAGTACAGTGAATTCGAGGAAAAAATTTGTATACACCCGGGGCTTAGCGATTTTTCCATATTTGAGAAAAAGCTTTGTTTCCAAAAACCCCACTTTTTACACATCATGCCAAACGTCACTGCATCGTCTTTCGATTCATCGAACTAGCACACCTATTCGACATATAGTACGCAGTCTATTACCGTCTGAACTTGCGCAAAGCTACAAAGAGTAACGAATTCAAATATCGATTACAGGCACCATTATTCTGCAAATCGAACGTTCTTTACCCTGGTACATATCTAATGATGAAAACTACAAAACACATTCTAGGAAGCGCAGTTTTATGAGTACAGTGAATTCGAGGCGAAAATATGTATACACCCGGGGCTTTGCGATTTTTCGATATTTGAGAAAAAGCTTTGTTTCCAAAAACCCCACTTTTTACACATCATGCCAAACGTCACTGCATTGTCTTTCGATTCATCGAACTAGCACACCTTTTCGACATATAGTACGCAGTCTATTACCGTCTGAACTTGCGCAAAGCTACAAAGAGTAACGACTTCCAATGTAGATTACAGGGACTATTAATCAGCAAATCGAACGTTCTTTACCCTGGTACATATCTACATGATGAAAACTACAAAACACTTCCTTCGAAGCGCAGTTTTATAAGTACATTGATTTCGAGGAAAAAATGTGTATACACCCTGGGCTTTGCGATTTTTCCACATATGAGAAAAAGCTTTGATTCCAAAAACCCCACTTTTTACATATCGTGCCAAACGTCACTGCATTGTCTTTCGATTCATCGAACTAGCACACCTTTTCGACATATAGTACGCAGTCTATTACCGTCTGAACTTGCGCAAAGCTACAAAGAGTAACGAATTCAAATATCGATTACTGGCACCATTAATCTGCAAATCGATCGTTCATTACCCTGGTACATATCTACATGATGAAAACTACAAAACACATCCTAGGAAGCGCAGTTTTATGAGTACAGTGAATTCGACGAAAAAATGTGATACACCCTGGGCTTTGCGATTTTTCCATATTTGAGAAAAAGCTTTGTTTCCAAAATCCCCACTTTTTACACATCTTGCCAAACGTCACTGTATTGTCTTTCGATTCATCGAACTAGCACACCTATTCGACACGTAGTATGCAGTCTATTACCGTATGAACTTTCGCAAAGCTACAAAGAGTAACGAATTCAAATATCGATTACAGGCACCATTATTCTGCAAATCGAACGTTCTTTACCCTGGTACATATCTACATGATGAAAACTACAAAACATATCCTAGTAAGCGCAGCTTAATGAGTACAGTGAATTCGAGGAAAAAATGTGTATACACCCGGGGCTTTGAAATTTTTATATATTTGAGAAAAAGCTTTGTTTCCAAAAACCCACTTTTTACACATCATGCCAAACGTCACTGCATTGTCTTTCGATTCATCGAACTAGCACACCTATTCGACATATAGTACACAGTCTATTACTGACTCAACTTGCGGAAAGCTACAAGGAGTAACGAATTCAAATATCGATTACAGGCACCATTCTTCTGCAAATCGAACGTTCTCTAACCTGGTACATATCTACATGATGAAAACTACAAAAACACATCTTAGGAAGCGCACATTTATGAGTACAGTGAATTCGAGGAAAAATTGTGTATACATCCGGGGTTTTGCGATTTTTCCATATATGAGAAAAAGCTTTGATTCCAAAAACCCCCCTATTTACACATCATGCCAAACGTCACTGCATTGTCTTTCGATTCATCGAACTAGCACACCTTTTCGACATATAGTACGCAGTCTATTACCGTCTGAACTTGCGCAAAGCTACAAAGAGTAACGACTTCCAATGTCGATTACAGCGACTATTAATCAGCAAATCGAACGTTCTTTACCCTGGTACATATCTACATGATGAAAACTACAAAACACATCCTAAGAAGCGCAGTTTTATGAGTACAGTGAATTCGTGGAAAAAATTTTTCCACATGTAAGAAAAAGCTTTGATTCCAAAAACCCCACTTTTTACACATCATGCAAAACGTCACTGCACTGTCTTTCGATTCATCGAACTAGCACACCTATTCGACATATAGTAAGCAGTCTATTACCGTCTGAACTTGCGCAAATCTACAAAGAGTAACGTATTCAAATGTCGATTACAGGGACTATTAATCAGCAATTCGAACGGTCTTTATCCTGGTACATATCTACATGATGAAAACTGCAAAACACATCCTAGGAAGCGCAGTTTTTTGAGTACAGTGAATTCGAGGAGAAAATATGTATACACCCGGGGCTTTGCGATTTTTCCATATTTGAGAAAAAGCTTTGTTTCCAAAAACCCCACTTTTTACACATCATGCCAAACGTCACTGCATTGTCTTTCGATTCATCGAACTAGCACACCTATTCGACACATAGTACGCAGTCTATTACCGTCTGAACTTGCGCAAAGCTACAAAGAATAACGAATTTAAATATCGATTACAAGCACCATTATTCTGCAAATCGATCGTTCTTTACCCTGGTACATATCTACATGATGAAAACTACAAAACACATCCTAGGATGCGCAGTTTTATAAGTACAGTGAATTCGAGGAAAAAATGTGTATACTCACTGGGCTTTGGGATTTTTCCACATATGAGAAAAAGCTTTGTTTCCAAAAACCCCACTTTTTACACATCATGCCAAACGTCACTGCATTGTCTTTCAATTCATCGAACTAGCACAACTTTTCGACATATAGTACGCAGTCTATTACCGTCTGAACTTGCGCAAAGCTACAAGGAGTAACGAATTCAAATATCGATTTCAGGCACCATTATTCTGCAAATCGAACGTTCTATACCCTGGTACATATCTACATGATGAAAACTACAAAACACATCCCAGGAAGCGCAGTTCTATGAGTAAAGTGAATTCGAGGAAAAAATGTGTATACACCCGGGGCTTTGCGATTTTTCCATATTTGAGAAAAAGCTTTGTTTCCAAAAACCCCACTTTTTACACATCATGCCAAACGTCACTGCATTGTCTTTCGATTCATCGAACTAGCACACCTATTCGACACATAGTACGCAGTCTATTACCGTCTGAACTTGAGCAAAGCTACAAAGAATAACGAATTCAAATATCGATTACAAGCACCATTATTCTGCAAATCGATCGTTCTTTACCCTGGTACATATCTACATGATGAAAACTACAAAACACATCCTAGGATGCGCAGTTTTATAAGTACAGTGAATTCGAGGAAAAAATGTGTATACACACTGGGCTTTGCGATTTTTCCACATATGAGAAAAAGCTTTGTTTCCAAAAACCCCACTTTTTACACATCATGCCAAACGTCACTGCATTGTCTTTCGATTCATCGAACTAGCACACCTATTCGACACATAGTACGCAGTCTATTACCGTCTGAACTTGCGCAAAGCTACAAAGAATAACGACTTCATATATCGATTACAGGCACCATTATTCTGCAAATCGATCGTTCTTTACCCTGGTACATATCTACATGATGAAAACTACAAAACACATCCTAGGAAGCGCAGTTTTATAAGTACAGTGAATTCGAGGAAAAAATGTGTATACACCCTGGGCTTTGCGATTTTTCCACATATGAGAAAAAGGTTTGATTCCAAAAAGCCCACTTTTTACACATCATGCCAAACGTCACTGCATTGTCTTTCGATTCATCGAACTAGAACACCTTTTCGACATATAGTACGCAGTCTATTACCGTCTGAACTTGCGCAAAGCTACAAAGAGTAACGAATTCAAATATCGATTACAGGCACCATTATTCTGCAAATCGAACGTTCTTTACACTGGTACATATCTACATGATGAAAACTACAAAACACATCCTAGGAAGCGCAGTTTTGTGAGTACAGTGAATTCGAGAAAAAAATGTGTATACACCCGGGGCTTTGCGATTTTTCCATTTCTTAGAAAAAGGTTTGTTTCCAAAAACCCACTTTTTACAAATCATGCCAAACGTCACTGCATTGTATTTCGATTCATTGAACTAGCACACCTATTCGACATATAGTACACAGTCTATTACCGACTGAACTTGCGCAAAGCTACAAAGAGTAACGAATTCAAATATCGATTACAGGCACCATTATTCTGCAAATCGAACGTTCTTTACCCTGGTACATATCTACATGATGAAAACTACCAAACACATCTTAGGAAGCGCAGTTTTATGAGTACAGTGAATTCGAGGAAAAAATGTGTATACACCCGGGGCTTAGCGATTTTTCCATATTTGAGAAAAAGCTTTGTTTCCAAAAACCCCACTTTTTACACATCATGCCAAACGTCACTGCATTGTCTTTCGATTCATCGAACTAGCACACCAATTCGACATATAGTACGCAGTCTATTACCGTCTGAACTTGCGCAAAGCTACAAAGAATAACGATTTCATATATCGATTACAGGCACCATTATTCTGCAAATCGATCGTTCTTTACCCTGGTACATATCTACATGATGAAAACTACAAAACACATCCTAGGAAGCGCAGTTTTATAAGTACAGTGAATTCGAGGAAAAAATGTGTATACACCCTGGGCTTTGCGATTTTTCCACATATGAGAAAAAGCATTGATTCCAAAAAGCCCACTTTTTACACATCATGCCAAACGTCACTGCATTGTCTTTCGATTCATCGAACTAGCACACCTTTTCGACATATAGTACGCAGTCTATTACCGTCTGAACTTGCGCAAAGCTACAAAGAGTAACGAATTCAAATATCGATTACAGGCACCATTATTCTGCAAATCGAACGTTCTTTACACTGGTACATATCTACATGATGAAAACTACAAAACACATCCTAGGAAGCGCAGTTTTATGAGTACAGTGAATTCGAGAAAAAAATGTGTATACACCCGGGGCTTTGCGATTTTTCCATTTCTTAGAAAAAGGTTTGTTTCCAAAAACCCACTAATTACAAATCATGCCAAACGTCACTGCATTGTATTTCGATTCATTGAACTAGCACACCTATTCGACATATAGTACACAGTCTATTACCGACTGAACTTGCGCAAAGCTACAAAGAGTAACGAATTCAAATATCGATTACAGGCACCATTATTCTGCAAATCGAACGTTCTTTACCCTGGTACATATCTACATGATGAAAACTACCAAACACATCTTAGGAAGCGCAGTTTTATGAGTACAGTGAATTCGAGGAAAAAATTTGTATACACCCGGGGCTTAGCGATTTTTCCATATTTGAGAAAAAGCTTTGTTTCCAAAAACCCCACTTTTTACACATCATGCCAAACGTCACTGCATCGTCTTTCGATTCATCGAACTAGCACACCTATTCGACATATAGTACGCAGTCTATTACCGTCTGAACTTGCGCAAAGCTACAAAGAGTAACGAATTCAAATATCGATTACAGGCACCATTATTCTGCAAATCGAACGTTCTTTACCCTGGTACATATCTAATGATGAAAACTACAAAACACATTCTAGGAAGCGCAGTTTTATGAGTACAGTGAATTCGAGGCGAAAATATGTATACACCCGGGGCTTTGCGATTTTTCGATATTTGAGAAAAAGCTTTGTTTCCAAAAACCCCACTTTTTACACATCATGCCAAACGTCACTGCATTGTCTTTCGATTCATCGAACTAGCACACCTTTTCGACATATAGTACGCAGTCTATTACCGTCTGAACTTGCGCAAAGCTACAAAGAGTAACGACTTCCAATGTAGATTACAGGGACTATTAATCAGCAAATCGAACGTTCTTTACCCTGGTACATATCTACATGATGAAAACTACAAAACACATCCTAGGAAGCGCAGTTTTATAAGTACATTGATTTCGAGGAAAAAATGTGTATACACCCTGGGCTTTGCGATTTTTCCACATATGAGAAAAAGCTTTGATTCCAAAAACCCCACTTTTTACACATCATGCCAAACGTCACTGCATTGTCTTTCGATTCATCGAACTAGCACACCTTTTCGACATATAGTACGCAGTCTATTACCGTCTGAACTTGCGCAAAGCTACAAAGAGTAACGAATTCAAATATCGATTACAGGCACCATTATTCTGCAAATCGAACGTTCTTTACCCTGGTACATATCTACATGATGAAAACTACAAAACACATCCTAGGAAGCGCAGTTTTATGAGTACAGTGAATTCGACGAAAAAATGTGATACACCCTGGGCTTTGCGATTTTTCCATATTTGAGAAAAAGCTTTGTTTCCAAAATCCCCACTTTTTACACATCATGCCAAACGTCACTGTATTGTCTTTCGATTCATCGAACTAGCACACCTATTCGACACGTAGTATGCAGTCTATTACCGTATGAACTTTCGCAAAGCTACAAAGAGTAACGAATTCAAATATCGATTACAGGCACCATTATTCTGCAAATCGAACGTTCTTTACCCTGGTACATATCTACATGATGAAAACTACAAAACATATCCTAGTAAGCGCAGCTTAATGAGTACAGTGAATTCGAGGAAAAAAAGGGTATACACCCGGGGCTTTGAAATTTTTATATATTTGAGAAAAAGCTTTGTTTCCAAAAACCCACTTTTTACACATCATGCCAAACGTCACTGCATTGTCTTTCGATTCATCGAACTAGCACACCTATTCGACATATAGTACACAGTCTATTACTGACTCAACTTGCGGAAAGCTACAAGGAGTAACGAATTCAAATATCGATTACAGGCACCATTCTTCTGCAAATCGAACGTTCTCTAACCTGGTACATATCTACATGATGAAAACTTCAAAAACACATCTTAGGAAGCGCACATTTATGAGTACAGTGAATTCGAGGAAAAATTGTGTATACACCCAGGTTTTTGCGATTTTTCCATATATGAGAAAAAGCTTTGATTCCAAAAACCCCCCTATTTACACATCATGCCAAACGTCACTGCATTGTCTTTCGATTCATCGAACTAGCACACCTTTTCGACATATAGTACGCAGTCTATTACCGTCTGAACTTGCGCAAAGCTACAAAGAGTAACGACTTCCAATGTCGATTACAGCGACTATTAATCAGCAAATCGAACGTTCTTTACCCTGGTACATATCTACATGATGAAAACTACAAAACACATCCTAAGAAGCGCAGTTTTATGAGTACAGTGAATTCGTGGAAAAAATTTTTCCACATGTAAGAAAAAGCTTTGATTCCAAAAACCCCACTTTTTACACATCATGCCAAACGTCACTGCATTGTCTTTCAATTCATCGAACTAGCACAACTTTTCGACATATAGTACGCAGTCTATTACCGTCTGAACTTGCGCAAAGCTACAAGGAGTAACGAATTCAAATATCGATTTCAGGCACCATTATTCTGCAAATCGAACGTTCTATACCCTGGTACATATCTACATGATGAAAACTACAAAACACATCCCAGGAAGCGCAGTTCTATGAGTAAAGTGAATTCGAGGAAAAAATGTGTATACACCCGGGGCTTTGCGATTTTTCCATATTTGAGAAAAAGCTTTGTTTCCAAAAACCCCACTTTTTACACATCATGCCAAACGTCACTGCATTGTCTTTCGATTCATCGAACTAGCACACCTATTCGACACATAGTACGCAGTCTATTACCGTCTGAACTTGCGCAAAGCTACAAAGAATAACGAATTCAAATATCGATTACAAGCACCATTATTCTGCAAATCGATCGTTCTTTACCCTGGTACATATCTACATGATGAAAACTACAAAACACATCCTAGGATGCGCAGTTTTATAAGTACAGTGAATTCGAGGAAAAAATGTGTATACACACTGGGCTTTGCGATTTTTCCACATATGAGAAAAAGCTTTGTTTCCAAAAACCCCATTTTTTACACATCATGCCAAACGTCACTGCATTGTCTTTCGATTCATCGAACTAGCACACCTATTCGACACATAGTACGCAGTCTATTACCGTCTGAACTTGCGCAAAGCTACAAAGAGTAACGAATTCAAATATCGATTACAGGCACCATTATTCTGCAAATCGAACGTTCTTTACACTGGTACATATCTACATGATGAAAACTACAAAACACATCCTAGGAAGCGCAGTTTTATGAGTACAGTGAATTCGAGAAAAAAATGTGTATACACCCGGGGCTTTGCGATTTTTCCATTTCTTAGAAAAAGGTTTGTTTCCAAAAACCCACTTTTTACAAATCATGCCAAACGTCACTGCATTGTATTTCGATTCATTGAACTAGCACACCTATTCGACATATAGTACACAGTCTATTACCGACTGAACTTGCGCAAAGCTACAAAGAGTAACGAATTCAAATATCGATTACAGGCACCATTATTCTGCAAATCGAACGTTCTTTACCCTGGTACATATCTACATGATGAAAACTACCAAACACATCTTAGGAAGCGCAGTTTTATGAGTACAGTGAATTCGAGGAAAAAATGTGTATACACCCGGGGCTTAGCGATTTTTCCATATTTGAGAAAAAGCTTTGTTTCCAAAAACCCCACTTTTTACACATCATGCCAAACGTCACTGCATTGTCTTTCGATTCATCGAACTAGCACACCAATTCGACATATAGTACGCAGTCTATTACCGTCTGAACTTGCGCAAAGCTACAAAGAGTAACGAATTCAAATATCGATTACAGACACCATTATTCTGCAAATCGAACGTTCTTTACCCTGGTACATATCTACATGATGAAAACTACAAAACACATTCTAGGAAGCGTAGTTTTATGAGTACAGTGAATTCGAGGCGAAAATATGTATACACCCGGGGCTTTGCGATTTTTCGATATTTGAGAAAAAGCTTTGTTTCCAAAAACCCCACTTTTTACACATCATGCCAAACGTCACTGCATTGTCTTTCGATTCATCGAACTAGCACACCTTTTCGACATATAGTACGCAGTCTATTACCGTCTGAACTTGCGCAAAGCTACAAAGAGTAACGACTTCCAATGTCGATTACAGGGACTATTAATTAGCAAATCGAACGTTCTTTACCCTGGTACATATCTACATGATGAAAACTACAAAACACATCCTAGGAAGCGCAGTTTTATAAGTACATTGAATTCGAGGAAAAAATGTGTATACACCCTGGGCTTTGCGATTTTTCCACATATGAGAAAAAGCTTTGATTCCAAAAACCCCACTTTTTACACATCGTGCCAAACGTCACTGCATTGTCTTTCGATTCATCGAACTAGCACACCTTCTCGACATATAGTACGCAGTCTATTACCGTCTGAACTTGCGCAAAGCTACAAAGAGTAACGAATTCAAATATCGATTACTGGCACCATTATTCTGCAAATCGATCGTTCATTACCCTGGTACATATCTACATGATGAAAACTACAAAACACATCCTAGGAAGCGCAGTTTTATGAGTACAGTGAATTCGACGAAAAAATGTGATACACCCTGGGCTTTGCGATTTTTCCATATTTGAGAAAAAGCTTTGTTTCCAAAATCCCCACTTTTTACACATCATGCCAAACGTCACTGTATTGTCTTTCGATTCATCGAACTAGCACACCTATTCGACACGTAGTAGGCAGTCTATTACCGTATGAACTTTCGCAAAGCTACAAAGAGTAACGAATTCAAATATCGATTACAGGCACCATTATTCTGCAAATCGAACGTTCTTTACCCTGGTACATATCTACATGATGAAAACTACAAAACATATCCTAGTAAGCGCAGCTTAATGAGTACAGTGAATTCGAGGAAAAAATGTGTATACACCCGGGGCTTTGAAATTTTTATATATTTGAGAAAAAGCTTTGTTTCCAAAAACCCACTTTTTACACATCATGCCAAACGTCACTGCATTGTCTTTCGATTCATCGAACTAGCACACCTATTCGACATATAGTACACAGTCTATTACTGACTCAACTTGCGGAAAGCTACAAGGAGTAACGAATTCAAATATCGATTACAGGCACCATTCTTCTGCAAATCGAACGTTCTCTAACCTGGTACATATCTACATGATGAAAACTACAAAAACACATCTTAGGAAGCGCACATTTATGAGTACAGTGAATTCGAGGAAAAATTGTGTATACACCCGGGGTTTTGCGATTTTTCCATATATGAGAAAAAGCTTTGATTCCAAAAACCCCCCTATTTACACATCATGCCAAACGTCACTGCATTGTCTTTCGATTCATCGAACTAGCACACCTTTTCGACATATAGTACGCAGTCTATTACCGTCTGAACTTGCGCAAAGCTACAAAGAGTAACGACTTCCAATGTCGATTACGGCGACTATTAATCAGCAAATCGAACGTTCTTTACCCTGGTACATATCTACATGATGAAAACTACAAAACACATCCTAAGAAGCGCAGTTTTATGAGTACAGTGAATTCGTGGAAAAAATTTTTCCACATGTAAGAAAAAGCTTTGATTCCAAAAACCCCACTTTTTACACATCATGCAAAACGTCACTGCACTGTCTTTCGATTCATCGAACTAGCACACCTATTCGACATATAGTGAGCAGTCTATTACCGTCTGAACTTGCGCAAAGCTACAAAGAGTAACGTATTCAAATGTCGATTACAGGGACTATTAATCAGCAATTCGAACGGTCTTTATCCTGGTACATATGTACATGATGAAAACTGCAAAACACATCCTAGGAAGCGCAGTTTTTTGAGTACAGTGAATTCGAGGAGAAAATATGTATACACCCGGGGCTTTGAAATTTTTATATATTTGAGAAAAAGCTTTGTTTCCAAAAACCCACTTTTTACACATCATGCCAAACGTCACTGCATTGTCTTTCGATTCATCGAACTAGCACACCTATTCGACATATAGTACACAGTCTATTACTGACTCAACTTGCGGAAAGCTACAAGGAGTAACGAATTCAAATATCGATTACAGGCACCATTCTTCTGCAAATCGAACGTTCTCTAACCTGGTACATATCTACATGATGAAAACTACAAAAACACATCTTAGGAAGCGCACATTTATGAGTACAGTGAATTCGAGGAAAAATTGTGTATACACCCGGGGTTTTGCGATTTTTCCATATATGAGAAAAAGCCTTGATTCCAAAAACCCCCCTATTTACACATCATGCCAAACGTCACTGCATTGTCTTTCGATTCATCGAACTAGCACACCTTTTCGACATATAGTACGCAGTCTATTACCGTCTGAACTTGCGCAAAGCTACAAAGAGTAACGACTTCCAATGTCGATTACGGCGACTATTAATCAGCAAATCGAACGTTCTTTACCCTGGTACATATCTACATGATGAAAACTACAAAACACATCCTAAGAAGCGCAGTTTTATGAGTACAGTGAATTCGTGGAAAAAATTTTTCCACATGTAAGAAAAAGCTTTGATTCCAAAAACCCCACTTTTTACACATCATGCAAAACGTCACTGCACTGTCTTTCGATTCATCGAACTAGCACACCTATTCGACATATAGTGAGCAGTCTATTACCGTCTGAACTTGCGCAAAGCTACAAAGAGTAACGTATTCAAATGTCGATTACAGGGACTATTAATCAGCAATTCGAACGGTCTTTATCCTGGTACATATGTACATGATGAAAACTGCAAAACACATCCTAGGAAGCGCAGTTTTTTGAGTACAGTGAATTCGAGGAGAAAATATGTATACACCCGGGGCTTTGCGATTTTTCCATATTTGAGAAAAAGCTTTGTTTCCAAAAACCCCACTTTTTACACATCATGCCAAACGTCACTGCATTGTCTTTCGATTCATCGAACTAGCACACCTATTCGACACATAGTACGCAGTCTATTACCGTCTGAACTTGCGCAAAGCTACAAAGAATAACGAATTCAAATATCGATTACAAGCACCATTATTCTGCAAATCGATCGTTCTTTACCCTGGTACATATCTACATGATGAAAACTACAAAACACATCCTAGGATGCGCAATTTTATAAGTACAGTGAATTCGAGGAAAAAATGTGTATACACACTGGGCTTTGCGATTTTTCCACATATGAGAAAAAGCTTTGTTTCCAAAAACCCCACTTTTTACACATCATGCCAAACGTCACTGCATTGTCTTTCAATTCATCGAACTAGCACAACTTTTCGACATATAGTACGCAGTCTATTACCGTCTGAACTTGCGCAAAGCTACAAGGAGTAACGAATTCAAATATCGATTTCAGGCACCATTATTCTGCAAATCGAACGTTCTATACCCTGGTACATATCTACATGATGAAAACTACAAAACACATCCCAGGAAGCGCAGTTCTATGAGTAAAGTGAATTCGAGGAAAAAATGTGTATACACCCGGGGCTTTGCGATTTTTCCATATTTGAGAAAAAGCTTTGTTTCCAAAAACCCCACTTTTTACACATCATGCCAAACGTCACTGCATTGTCTTTCGATTCATCGAACTAGCACACCTATTCGACACATAGTACGCAGTCTATTACCGTCTGAACTTGCGCAAAGCTACAAAGAATAACGAATTCAAATATCGATTACAAGCACCATTATTCTGCAAATCGATCGTTCTTTACCCTGGTACATATCTACATGATGAAAACTACAAAACACATCCTAGGATGCGCAGTTTTATAAGTACAGTGAATTCGAGGAAAAAATGTGTATACACACTGGGCTTTGCGATTTTTCCACATATGAGAAAAAGCTTTGTTTCCAAAAACCCCACTTTTTACACATCATGCCAAACGTCACTGCATTGTCTTTCGATTCATCGAACTAGCACACCTATTCGACACATAGTACGCAGTCTATTACCGTCTGAACTTGCGCAAAGCTACAAAGAATAACGACTTCATATATCGATTACTGGCACCATTATTCTGCAAATCGATCGTTCTTTACCCTGGTACATATCTACATGATGAAAACTACAAAACACATCCTAGGAAGCGCAGTTTTATAAGTACAGTGAATTCGAGGAAAAAATGTGTATACACCCTGGGCTTTGCGATTTTTCCACATATGAGAAAAAGGTTTGATTCCAAAAAGCCCACTTTTTACACATCATGCCAAACGTCACTGCATTGTCTTTCGATTCATCGAACTAGAACACCTTTTCGACATATAGTACGCAGTCTATTACCGTCTGAACTTGCGCAAAGCTACAAAGAGTAACGAATTCAAATATCGATTACAGGCACCATTATTCTGCAAATCGAACGTTCTTTACACTGGTACATATCTACATGATGAAAACTACAAAACACATCCTAGGAAGCGCAGTTTTATGAGTACAGTGAATTCGAGAAAAAAATGTGTATACACCCGGGGCTTTGCGATTTTTCCATTTCTTAGAAAAAGGTTTGTTTCCAAAAACCCACTTTTTACAAATCATGCCAAACGTCACTGCATTGTATTTCGATTCATTGAACTAGCACACCTATTCGACATATAGTACACAGTCTATTACCGACTGAACTTGCGCAAAGCTACAAAGAGTAACGAATTCAAATATCGATTACAGGCACCATTATTCTGCAAATCGAACGTTCTTTACCCTGGTACATATCTACATGATGAAAACTACCAAACACATCTTAGGAAGCGCAGTTTTATGAGTACAGTGAATTCGAGGAAAAAATGTGTATACACCCGGGGCTTAGCGATTTTTCCATATTTGGGAAAAAGCTTTGTTTCCAAAAACCCCACTTTTTACACATCATGCCAAACGTCACTGCATTGTCTTTCGATTCATCGAACTAGCACACCTATTCAACATATAGTACGCAGTCTATTACCGTCTGAACTTGCGCAAAGCTACAAAGAGTAACGAATTCAAATATCGATTACAGACACCATTATTCTGCAAATCGAACGTTCTTTACCCTGGTACATATCTACATGATGAAAACTACAAAACACATTCTAGGAAGCGTAGTTTTATGAGTACAGTGAATTCGAGGCGAAAATATGTATACACCCGGGGCTTTGCGATTTTTCGATATTTGAGAAAAAGCTTTGTTTCCAAAAACCCCACTTTTTACACATCACGCCAAACGTCACTGCATTGTCTTTCGATTCATCGAACTAGCACACCTTTTCGACATATAGTACGCAGTCTATTACCGTCTGAACTTGCGCAAAGCTACAAAGAGTAACGACTTCCAATGTCGATTACAGGGACTATTAATCAGCAAATCGAACGTTCTTTACCCTGGTACATATCTACATGATGAAAACTACAAAACACATCCTAGGAAGCGCAGTTTTATAAGTACATTGAATTCGAGGAAAAAATGTGATACACCCTGGGCTTTGCGATTTTTCCATATTTGAGAAAAAGCTTTGTTTCCAAAATCCCCACTTTTTACACATCATGCCAAACGTCACTGTATTGTCTTTCGATTCATCGAACTAGCACACCTATTCGACACGTAGTATGCAGTCTATTACCGTATGAACTTTCGCAAAGCTACAAAGAGTAACGAATTCAAATATCGATTACAGGCACCATTATTCTGCAAATCGAACGTTCTTTACCCTGGTACATATCTACATGATGAAAACTACAAAACATATCCTAGTAAGCGCAGCTTAATGAGTACAGTGAATTCGAGGAAAAAATGTGTATACACCCGGGGCTTTGAAATTTTTATATATTTGAGAAAAAGCTTTGTTTCCAAAAACCCACTTTTTACACATCATGCCAAACGTCACTGCATTGTCTTTCGATTCATCGAACTAGCACACCTATTCGACATATAGTACACAGTCTATTACTGACTCAACTTGCGGAAAGCTACAAGGAGTAACGAATTCAAATATCGATTACAGGCACCATTCTTCTGCAAATCGAACGTTCTCTAACCTGGTACATATCTACATGATGAAAACTACAAAAACACATTTAGGAAGCGCACATTTATGAGTACAGTGAATTCGAGGAAAAATTGTGTATACACCCGGGGTTTTGCGATTTTTCCATATATGAGAAAAAGCTTTGATTCCAAAAACCCCCCTATTTACACATCATGCCAAACGTCACTGCATTGTCTTTCGATTCATCGAACTAGCACACCTTTTCGACATATAGTACGCAGTCTATTACCGTCTGAACTTGCGCAAAGCTACAAAGAGTAACGACTACCAATGTCGATTACAGCGACTATTAATCAGCAAATCGAACGTTCTTTACCCTGGTACATATCTACATGATGAAAACTACAAAACACATCCTAAGAAGCGCAGTTTTATGAGTACAGTGAATTCGTGGAAAAAATTTTTCCACATGTAAGAAAAAGCTTTGTTTCCAAAAACCCCACTTTTTACACATCATGCCAAACGTCACTGCATTGTCTTTCGATTCATCGAACTAGCACACCTATTCGACACATAGTACGCAGTCTATTACCGTCTGAACTTGCGCAAAGCTACAAAGAATAACGAATTCAAATATCGATTATAAGCACCATTATTCTGCAAATCGATCGTTCTTTACCCTGGTACATATCTACATGATGAAAACTACAAAACACATCCTAGGATGCGCAATTTTATAAGTACAGTGAATTCGAGGAAAAAATGTGTATACACACTGGGCTTTGCGATTTTTCCACATATGAGAAAAAGCTTTGTTTCCAAAAACCCCACTTTTTACACATCATGCCAAACGTCACTGCATTGTCTTTCAATTCATCGAACTAGCACAACTTTTCGACATATAGTACGCAGTCTATTACCGTCTGAACTTGCGCAAAGCTACAAGGAGTAACGAATTCAAATATCGATTTCAGGCACCATTATTCTGCAAATCGAACGTTCTATACCCTGGTACATATCTACATGATGAAAACTACAAAACACATCCCAGGAAGCGCAGTTCTATGAGTAAAGTGAATTCGAGGAAAAAATGTGTATACACCCGGGGCTTTGCGATTTTTCCATATTTGAGAAAAAGCTTTGTTTCCAAAAACCCCACTTTTTACACATCATGCCAAACGTCACTGCATTGTCTTTCGATTCATCGAACTAGCACACCTATTCGACACATAGTACGCAGTCTATTACCGTCTGAACTTGCGCAAAGCTACAAAGAATAACAAATTCAAATATCGATTACAAGCACCATTATTCTGCAAATCGATCGTTCTTTACCCTGGTACTTATCTACATGATGTAAACTACAAAACACATCCTAGGATGCGCAGTTTTATAAGTACAGTGAATTCGAGGAAAAAATGTGTATACACACTGGGCTTTGCGATTTTTCCACATATGAGAAAAAGCTTTGTTTCCAAAAACCCCACTTTTTACACATCATGCCAAACGTCACTGCATTGTCTTTCAATTCATCGAACTAGCACACCTATTCGACACATAGTACGCAGTCTATTACCGTCTGAACTTGCGCAAAGCTACAAAGAATAACGACTTCATATATCGATTACAGGCACCATTATTCTGCAAATCGATCGTTCTTTACCCTGGTACATATCTACATGATGAAAACTACAAAACACATTCTAGGAAGCGCAGTTTTATAAGTACAGTGAATTCGAGGAAAAAATGTGTATACACGCTGGGCTTTGCGATTTTTCCACATAGGAGAAAAAGGTTTGATTCCAAAAAGCCCACTTTTTACACATCATGCCAAACGTCACTGCATTGTCTTTCGATTCATCGAACTAGAACACCTTTTCGACATATAGTACGCAGTCTATTACCGTCTGAACTTGCGCAAAGCTACAAAGAGTAACGAATTCAAATATCGATTACAGGCACCATTATTCTGCAAATCGAACGTTCTTTACACTGGTACATATCTACATGATGAAAACTACAAAACACATCCTAGGAAGCGCAGTTTTATGAGTACAGTGAATTCGAGAAAAAAATGTGTATACACCCGGGGCTTTGCGATTTTTCCATTTCTTAGAAAAAGGTTTGTTTCCAAAAACCCACTTTTTACAAATCATGCCAAACGTCACTGCATTGTATTTCGATTCATTGAACTAGCACACCTATTCGACATATAGTACACAGTCTATTACCGACTGAAATTGCGCAAAGCTACAAAGAGTAACGAATTCAAATATCGATTACAGGCACCATTATTCTGCAAATCCAACGTTCTTTACCCTGGTACATATCTACATGATGAAAACTACCAAACACATCTTAGGAAGCGCAGTTTTATGAGTACAGTGAATTCGAGGAAAAAATGTGTATACACCCGGGGCTTAGCGATTTTTCCATATTTGGGAAAAAGCTTTGTTTCCAAAAACCCCACTTTTTACACATCATGCCAAACGTCACTGCATTGTCTTTCGATTCATCGAACTAGCACACCTATTCGACATATAGTACGCAGTCTATTACCGTCTGAACTTGCGCAAAGCTACAAAGAGTAACGAATTCAAATATCGATTACAGACACCATTATTCTGCAAATCGAACGTTCTTTACCCTGGTACATATCTACATGATGAAAACTACAAAACACATTCTAGGAAGCGTAGTTTTATGAGTACAGTGAATTCGAGGCGAAAATATGTATACACCCGGGGCTTTGCGATTTTTCGATATTTGAGAAAAAGCTTTGTTTCCAAAAACCCCACTTTTTACACATCACGCCAAACGTCACTGCATTGTCTTTCGATTCATCGAACTAGCACACCTTTTCGACATATAGTACGCAGTCTATTACCGTCTGAACTTGCGCAAAGCTACAAAGAGTAACGACTTCCAATGTCGATTACAGGGACTATTAATCAGCAAATCGAACGTTCTTTACCCTGGTACATATCTACATGATGAAAACTACAAAACACATCCTAGGAAGCGCAGTTTTATAAGTACATTGAATTCGAGGAAAAAATGTGATACACCCTGGGCTTTGCGATTTTTCCATATTTGAGAAAAAGCTTTGTTTCCAAAATCCCCACTTTTTACACATCATGCCAAACGTCACTGTATTGTCTTTCGATTCATCGAACTAGCACACCTATTCGACACGTAGTATGCAGTCTATTACCGTATGAACTTTCGCAAAGCTACAAAGAGTAACGAATTCAAATATCGATTACAGGCACCATTATTCTGCAAATCGAACGTTCTTTACCCTGGTACATATCTACATGATGAAAACTACAAAACATATCCTAGTAAGCGCAGCTTAATGAGTACAGTGAATTCGAGGAAAAAATGTGTATACACCCGGGGCTTTGAAATTTTTATATATTTGAGAAAAAGCTTTGTTTCCAAAAACCCACTTTTTACACATTATGCCAAACGTCACTGCATTGTCTTTCGATTCATCGAACTAGCACACCTATTCGACATATAGTACACAGTCTATTACTGACTCAACTTGCGGAAAGCTACAAGGAGTAACGAATTCAAATATCGATTACAGGCACCATTCTTCTGCAAATCGAACGTTCTCTAACCTGGTACATATCTACATGATGAAAACTACAAAAACACATTTAGGAAGCGCACATTTATGAGTACAGTGAATTCGAGGAAAAATTGTGTATACACCCGGGGTTTTGAGATTTTTCCATATATGAGAAAAAGCTTTGATTCCAAAAACCCCCCTATTTACACATCATGCCAAACGTCACTGCATTGTCTTTCGATTCATCGAACTAGCACACCTTTTCGACATATAGTACGCAGTCTATTACCGTCTGAACTTGCGCAAAGCTACAAAGAGTAACGACTTCCAATGTCGATTACAGCGACTATTAATCAGCAAATCGAACGTTCTTTACCCTGGTACATATCTACATGATGAAAACTACAAAACACATCCTAAGAAGCGCAGTTTTATGAGTACAGTGAATTCGTGGAAAAAATTTTTCCACATGTAAGAAAAAGCTTTGTTTCCAAAAACCCCACTTTTTACACATCATGCCAAACGTCACTGCATTGTCTTTCGATTCATCGAACTAGCACACCTATTCGACACATAGTACGCAGTCTATTACCGTCTGAACTTGCGCAAAGCTACAAAGAATAACGAATTCAAATATCGATTACAAGCACCATTATTCTGCAAATCGATCGTTCTTTACCCTGGTACATATCTACATGATGAAAACTACAAAACACATCCTAGGATGCGCAATTTTATAAGTACAGTGAATTCGAGGAAAAAATGTGTATACACACTGGGCTTTGCGATTTTTCCACATATGAGAAAAAGCTTTGTTTCCAAAAACCCCACTTTTTACACATCATGCCAAACGTCACTGCATTGTCTTTCAATTCATCGAACTAGCACAACTTTTCGACATATAGTACGCAGTCTATTACCGTCTGAACTTGCGCAAAGCTACAAGGAGTAACGAATTCAAATATCGATTTCAGGCACCATTATTCTGCAAATCGAACGTTCTATACCCTGGTACATATCTACATGATGAAAACTACAAAACACATCCCAGGAAGCGCAGTTCTATGAGTAAAGTGAATTCGAGGAAAAAATGTGTATACACCCGGGGCTTTGCGATTTTTCCATATTTGAGAAAAAGCTTTGTTTCCAAAAACCCCACTTTTTACACATCATGCCAAACGTCACTGCATTGTCTTTCGATTCATCGAACTAGCACACCTATTCGACACATAGTACGCAGTCTATTACCGTCTGAACTTGCGCAAAGCTACAAAGAATAACAAATTCAAATATCGATTACAAGCACCATTATTCTGCAAATCGATCGTTCTTTACCCTGGTACTTATCTACATGATGTAAACTACAAAACACATCCTAGGATGCGCAGTTTTATAAGTACAGTGAATTCGAGGAAAAAATGTGTATACACAATGGGCTTTGCGATTTTTCCACATATGAGAAAAAGCTTTGTTTCCAAAAACCCCACTTTTTACACATCATGCCAAACGTCACTGCATTGTCTTTCAATTCATCGAACTAGCACACCTATTCGACACATAGTACGCAGTCTATTACCGTCTGAACTTGCGCAAAGCTACAAAGAATAACGACTTCATATATCGATTACAGGCACCATTATTCTGCAAATCGATCGTTCTTTACCCTGGTACATATCTACATGATGAAAACTACAAAACACATTCTAGGAAGCGCAGTTTTATAAGTACAGTGAATTCGAGGAAAAAATGTGTATACACCCTGGGCTTTGCGATTTTTCCACATATGAGAAAAAGGTTTGATTCCAAAAAGCCCACTTTTTACACATCATGCCAAACGTCACTGCATTGTCTTTCGATTCATCGAACTAGAACACCTTTTCGACATATAGTACGCAGTCTATTACCGTCTGAACTTGCGCAAAGCTACAAAGAGTAACGAATTCAAATATCGATTACAGGCACCATTATTCTGCAAATCGAACGTTCTTTACACTGGTACATATCTACATGATGAAAACTACAAAACACATCCTAGGAAGCGCAGTTTTATGAGTACAGTGAATTCGAGAAAAAAATGTGTATACACCCGGGGCTTTGCGATTTTTCCATTTCTTAGAAAAAGGTTTGTTTCCAAAAACCCACTTTTTACAAATCATGCCAAACGTCACTGCATTGTATTTCGATTCATTGAACTAGCACACCTATTCGACATATAGTACACAGTCTATTACCGACTGAACTTGCGCAAAGCTACAAAGAGTAACGAATTCAAATATCGATTACAGGCACCATTATTCTGCAAATCGAACGTTCTTTACCCTGGTACATATCTACATGATGAAAACTACCAAACACATCTTAGGAAGCGCAGTTTTATGAGTACAGTGAATTCGAGGAAAAAATGTGTATACACCCGGGGCTTAGCGATTTTTCCATATTTGAGAAAAAGCTTTGTTTCCAAAAACCCCACTTTTTACACATCATGCCAAACGTCACTGCATTGTCTTTCGATTCATCGAACTAGCACACCTATTCGACATATAGTACGCAGTCTATTACCGTCTGAACTTGCGCAAAGCTACAAAGAGTAACGAATTCAAATATCGATTACAGACACCATTATTCTGCAAATCGAACGTTCTTTACCCTGGTACTTATCTACATGATGAAAACTACAAAACACATTCTAGGAAGCGTAGTTTTATGAGTACAGTGAATTCGAGGCGAAAATATGTATACACCCGGGGCTTTGCGATTTTTCGATATTTGAGAAAAAGCTTTGTTTCCAAAAACCCCACTTTTTACACATCATGCCAAACGTCACTGCATTGTCTTTCGATTCATCGAACTAGCACACCTTTTCGACATATAGTACGCAGTCTATTACCGTCTGAACTTGCGCAAAGCTACAAAGAGTAACGACTTCCAATGTCGATTACAGGGACTATTAATCAGCAAATCGAACGTTCTTTACCCTGGTACATATCTACATGATGAAAACTACAAAACACATCCTAGGAAGCGCAGTTTTATAAGTACATTGAATTCGAGGAAAAAATGTGTATACACCCTGGGCTATGCGATTTTTCCACATATGAGAAAAAGCTTTGATTCCAAAAACCCCACTTTTTACACATCGTGCCAAACGTCACTGCATTGTCTTTCGATTCATCGAACTAGCACACCTTCTCGACATATAGTACGCAGTCTATTACCGTCTGAACTTGCGCAAAGCTACAAAGAGTAACGAATTCAAATATCGATTACTGGCACCATTATTCTGCAAATCGATCGTTCATTACCCTGGTACATACCTACATGATGAAAACTACAAAACACATCCTAGGAAGCGCAGTTTTATGAGTACAGTGAATTCGAGGAAAAAATGTGTATACACCCGGGGCTTTGCGATTTTTTAATTTTTTAGAAAAAGCTTTGTTTCCAAAAACCCACTTTTTACACATCATGCCAAATGTCACTGCATTGTCTTTCGATTCATCGAACTATCACACCAATTCGACATATAGTACGCAGTCTATTACCGTCTGAACTGGCGCAAAGCTACAAAGAGTAACGACTTCCAATGTCGATTACAGGGACTATTAATCAGCAAATCGAACGTTCTTTACCCTGGTACTTATCTACATGATGAAAACTACAAAACACATCCTAGGAAGCGCAGTTTTATGAGTACAGTGAATTCGAGGAAAAAATGTGTATACACCCAGGGCTTTGCGATTTTTCCATATATGAGAAAAAGCTTTGTTTCCAAAAACCCCACATTTTACACATCATGCCAAACGTCACAGCATTGTCCTTCGATTCATCGAACTAGCACACCTATTCGACATATAGTACGCTGTCTATTACCGTCTGAACTTGCGCAAAGCTACAAAGAGTAACGAATTCAAATGTCGATTACAGGGACTATTAATCAGCAAATCGAACGGTCTTTACCCTGGTACATATCTACATGATGAAAACTACAAAACACATCCCAGGAAGCGCAGTTCTATGAGTAAAGTGAATTCAAGGAAAAAATGTGTATACACCCGGGGCTTTGCGATTTCTCCATATTTGAGAAAAAGCTTTGTTTCCAAAAACCCACTTTTTACACATCATGCCAAACGTCACTGTATTGTCTTTCAATTCATTGAACTAGCACACCTTTTCGACATATAGTACGCAGTCTATTACCGTCTGAACTTGCGCAAAGCTACAAAGAGTAACGAATTCAAATATCGATTACAGGCACCATTATTCTGCAAATCGAACGTTCCTTACCCTGGTACATATCTACAAGATGAAAACTACAAACCACATGCTAGGAAGCGCAGTTTTATGAGTACAGTGAATACGAGGAAAAAATGTGTATACACCCGGAACTTTGCGATTTTTCCATTCTTTAGAAAAAGCTTTGTTTCCAAAAACCCACTTTTTACACATCATGCCAAACGTCACTGCATTGTCTTTCGATTCATCGAACTAGCACACCTATTCGACATATAGTACGCAGTCTATTACCGTCTGAACTAGCACAAAGCAACAAAGACTGACGAATTCAAATGTCGATTACAGGGACTATTAATCAGCAAATCGAACGGTCTTTAACCTGGTACTTATCTACATGATGAAAACTACAAAACACATCTTAGGAAGCGCAGTTTTATGAGTGCAGTGAATTCGAGGAAAAAATGTGTATACACCCGGGGCTTTGCGATTTTTCCATATTTGAGAAAAAGCTTTGTTTCCAAAAACCCCAGTTTTTACACATCATGCCAAACGTCACTGCATTGTCTTTCGATTCATCGAACTAGGACACCTTTTCGACATATAGTACGCAGTCTATTACCGTCTGAACTTGCGCAAAGCGACAAACGGTAACGAATTCAAATATCAATTACAGGCACCGTTATTCTGCAAATCGAACGTTCTTTATCCTGGTACATATCTACATGATGAAAACTACAAAACACAACCTAGGAAGCGCAGTTTAATGAGTACAGTGAATTCGAGGAAAAAATGTGTATACACCCGGGGCTTTGCGATTTTTCCATTTTTTAAAAAAAGCTTTGTTTACAAAAACCCCACTTTTTACACATCATGCCAAACGTCACTGCATTGTCTTTCGATTCATCGAACTAGCACACCTATTCCACATATAGTACACAGTCTATTACCGACTGAACTTGCGCAAAGCTACAAACAGTAACGAATTCAAATATCGATTACAGGTACCATTATTCTGCAAATCGAGAGTTCTTTACACTGGTACATATCTACATGATGAAAACTACAAAACACATCCTAGGAAGCGCAGTTTTATGAGTACAGTGAATTCGAGGAGAAATTGGGTATACACCCGGGCCTTTGCGATTTTTCAATATATGAGAAAAATCTTTGATTCCAAAAACCCCACTATTTACATATCATGAAAAACGTCACAGCATTGTCTTTCGATTCATCGAACTAGCACACCTATTCGACATATAGTACGCAGACTATTACCGTCTGAACTTGCGCAAAGTTACAGAGAGTAACGACTTCCTATGTCGATTACAGGAACTATTAATCAGCAAATCGAACGGTCGTTACACCGGTACATATCTACATGATAAAAACTACCAAACACATCCTAGGAGGCGCAGTTTTATGAGTACAGTGAATTCGAGGAAAACATGTGTATACACCCGGGGCTTTGCGACTTTTCCATTTATGAGAAAAAGCTTTGTTTCCACAAACCCCACTTTTTACACATCATGCCAAACGTCACTGCATTGTCTTGCGATTCATCGAACTAGCACACCTTTTCGAAATATAGTACGCAGTCTATTACCGTCTGAACTTGCGCAAGGCTTCAAAGAGTAACGAAATCAAATATCGATTACAGGCACCATTATTCTGCAAATCGACCGTTCTTGACCCTGGTACATATCTACATGATGAAAAGTACAAAACACATCCTAGGAAGCGCAATTTTATGAGTACAGTGAATTCGAGGAAAAAATGTGTATACACCCGGGGTTTGCGATTTTTCCATATATGAGAAAAAGCTGTGGTTCCAAAAACCCCACTTTTTACACATCATGCCAAACGTCACTGCATTGTCTTTCGATTCGTCGAACTAGCACACCTATTCGACATATAGCACGCAGTCTATTACCGTCTGAACTTGCGCAAAGCTACAAAGAGTAACGAATTCAAATGTCGATTACAGGGACTATTAATCAGCAAATCGAACGGTCTTTACCCTGGTACTTATCTACATTTTGAAAACTACAAAACACATCTTAGGAAGCGCAGTTTTATGAGTACAGTAAATTCGAGGAAAAAATGTGTATACACCCGAGGCTTTGCGATTTTTCCATATATGAGAAAAAGCTTTGTTACCAAAAACCCCAATTTTTACACATTATGCCAAACGTCACTGCATTGTCTTTCGATTCATCGAACTAGCACACCTATTCGACATATAGTACGCAGTCTATTACCGTCTGAACTTGCGCAAAGCTACAAAGAGTAACGACTTCCAATGTCGATTACAGGGACTATTAATCAGCAAATCGAACGGTCTTTAACCTGGTACATATCTACATGATGAAAACTACAAAACACATCCTAGGAAGCGCAGTTTTATGAGTACAGTGAATTCGAGGGGAAATTGGGTATACACCCGGGCCTTTGCGATTTTTCAATATATGAGAAAAATCTTTGATTCCAAAAACCCCACTATTTACATATCATGAAAAACGTCACAGCATTGTCTTTCGATTCATCGAACTAGCACACCTATTCGACATATAGTACGCAGTCTATTACCGTCTGAACTTGCGCAAAGCTACAAAGAGTAACAAAATCAAATATCGATTACAGGCACAATTATTCTGCAAATCGAACGTTCTTTACCCTGGTACATATCTACATGATGAAAACTACAAAACACTTCCTAGGAAGCGCAGTTTTATTAGTACAGTGAATACGAGGAAAAAATGTGTATACACCCGGGGCTTTGCGATTTTTCGATATTTGAGAAAAAGCTTTGTTTCCAAAAACCCCACTTTTTACACATCATGCCAAACGTCACTGCATTGTCTTTCGATTCATCGAACTAGCACACCTATTCGACATATAGTACGCAGTCTATTACCGTCTGAACTTGCGCAAGGCTTCAAAGAGTAACGAATTCAAGTATCGATTACAGGCACCATTATTCTGCAAATCGACCGTTCTTGACCCTGGTACATATCTACATGATGAAAAGTACAAAACACATCCTAGGAAGCGCAATTTTATGAGTACAGTGAATTCGAGGAAAAAATGTGTATACACCCGGGGTTTGCGATTTTTCCATATATGAGAAAAAGCTGTGGTTCCAAAAACCCCACTTTTTACACATCATGCCAAACGTCACTGCATTGTCTTTCGATTCGTCGAACTAGCACACCTATTCGACATATAGCACGCAGTCTATTACCGTCTGAACTTGCGCAAAGCTACAAAGAGTTACGAATTCAAATGTCGATTACAGGGACTATTAATCAGCAAATCGAACGGTCTTTACCCTGGTACTTATCTACATTATGAAAACTACAAAACACATCTTAGGAAGCGCAGTTTTATGAGTACAGTAAATTCGAGGAAAAAATGTGTATACACCCGAGGCTTTGCGATTTTTCCATATATGAGAAAAAGCTTTGTTACCAAAAACCCCAATTTTTACACATTATGCCAAACGTCACTGCATTGTCTTTCGATTCATCGAACTAGCACACGTATTCGACATATAGTACGCAGTCTATTACCGTCTGAACTTGCGCAAAGCTACAAAGAGTAACGACTTCCAATGTCGATTACAGGGACTATTAATCAGCAAATCGAACGGTCTTTAACCTGGTACATATCTACATGTTGAAAACTACAAAACACTTCCTAGGAAGCGCAGTTTTATGAGTACAGTGAATTCGAGGAAAAAATGTGTATACACCCGGAGCTTTGGGACTTTTCCATATATGAGAAAAATCTTTGTTTCCAAAACCCCACTTTTTACACATCATGCCAAACGTCACTGCATTGTCTTTCGATTTATCGAACTAGCACACCTATTCGACATATAGTACGCAGGCTATTACCGTCTGAACCTGCGCAAACCTACAAACAGTAACGAATTCAAATATCGATTACAGGCACCATTATTCTAAAATCGGAAGTTCTTTACCCTGGGACATATCTACATGATGAAAACTACAAAACACATCCTAGGAAGCGCAGTTTTATGAGTACAGTGAATTCGAGGAGAAAATGTGTATACACCTGGGGCTTTGCGATTTTTCCATATATGAGAAAAAGCTTTGTTTCCAAAAACCCCACTTTTTACACATCATGCCAAATGTCACTGCACTGTCTTTCGATTCATCGAACTAGCACACCTATTCGACATATAGTACACAGTCTACTACCGACTGAACTTGCGCAAAGGTACAAAGAGTAACGAATTCAAATATCGATTACAGGCACAATTACTCTGCAAATCGAACGTTCTTTACCATGGTACATATCTACAAGATGAAAACTACAAAACACATCCTAGGAAGCGCAGTTTTATGAGTACAGTGAATTCGAGGAAAAAATGTGTATACACCAGGAGCTTTGCGATTTTTCCATTTTTTAGAAAAAGCTTTGTTTCCAAAAACCCCACTTTTTACACATCTTGCCAAACGTCACTGCATTGTCTTTCGATTCATCGAACTAGCACACCTATTAGACATATAGTACACAGTCTATTACTGACGGAACTTGCGCAAAGCTACAAAGAGTAACGAATTCAAATATCGATTACAGGCACCATTATTCTGCAAATCGAACGTTCTTTACCCTGGTACATATCTACAAGATGAAAACTACAAAACACATCCTAGGAAGCGAAGTTTTATGAGTACTGTGAATTCGAGGAAAAAATGTGTATACACCAGGAGCTTTGCGATTTTTCCATTTCTTAGAAAAAGCTTTGTTTCCAAAAACCCCACTTTTTACACATCTTGCCAAACGTCACTGCATTGTCTTTCGATTCATCGAACTAGCACACCTATTCGACATATAGTACACAGTCTATTACTGACTGAACTTGCGCAAAGCTACAAAGAGTAACGAATTCAAATATCGATTACAGGCACCATTATTCTGCAAATCGAACGTTCTTTACCCTGGTACATATCTACATGATGAAAACTACCAAACACATCCTAGGAAGCGCAGTTTCATGAGTACAGTGAATTCGAAGAAAAAATGTGTATACACCCGGGGCTTTGCGATTTTTCCATATATGAGAAAAAGCTTTGATGCCAAAAACCCCACTATTTACACATCATGCCAAAAGTCACTGCATTGTCTTTCGATTCATCGAACTAGCACACCTATTCGACATATAGTACGCAGTCTATTACCGTCTGAACTTGCGCAAAGCTACAAAGAGTAACGAATTCAAATGTCGATTAAAGGGACTAATAATCAGCAAATCGAACGGTCCTTACCCTGGTACTTATCTAAATGATGAAAACTACAAAACACATCTTAGGAAGCGCAGTTTTATAAGTACAGTGAATTCGAGGAAAAAATGTGTATACATCGTGGGCTTTGCGATTTTTCCATATATGAGAAAAAGCTTTGATTCCAAAAACCCCACTTTTTACACATCATGCCAAACGTCACTGCATTGTCTTTCGATTCATCGAACTAGCACTCCTATTCGACATATAGTACGCAGTCTATTTCCGTCTGAACTTGCGCAAAGCTACAAAGAGTAACGACTTCCAATTTCGATTACAGGGACTATTAATCAGGAAATTGAACGGTCTTTACCCTCGTACTTATCTACATGATTAAAACTACAAAACACATCTCAGGAAGCGCAGTTTTATGAGTACAGTTAATTCGAGGAAAAAATGTGTATACACCCGGGGCTTTGCGATTTTTCCATTTTGTAGAAAAAGCTTTGTTTCCAAAAACCCCACTTTTTACACATCATGCCAAACGTCACTGCATTGTCTTTCGATTCATCGAACTAGCACACCTATTCGACATATAGTACACAGTCTACTACCGACTGAACTTGCGCAAACCTACAAAGAGTAACGAATCAAATATCGATTACAGGCACCATTATTCTGCAAATCGAACGTTCTCTACCCTGGTACATATCTACATGATGAAAACTACAAAACACATCCTAGGATGCGCAGTTTTATGAGTACAGTGAATTCGAGGAGAAAATGTGTATACACCTGGGGCTTTGCGATTTTTCCATATATGAGAAAAAGCTTTGTTTCCAAAAACCCCACTTTTTACACATCATGCCAAATGTCACTGCATTGTCTTTCGATTCATCGAACTAGCACACCTATTCGACATATAGTACACAGTCTACTACCGACTGAACTTGCGCAAAGGTACAAAGAGTAACGAATTCAAATATCGATTACAGGCACAATTATTCTGCAAATCGAACGTTCTTTACCATGGTACATATCTACAAGATGAAAACTACAAAACACATCCTAGGAAGCGCAGTTTTATGAGTACTGTGAATTCGAGGAAAAAATGTGTATACACCAGGAGCTTTGCGATTTTTCCATTTTTTAGAGAAAGGTTTGTTTCCAAAAACCCCACTTTTTACACATCTTGCCAAACGTCACTGCATTGTCTTTCGATTCATCGAACTAGCACACCTATTCGACATATAGTACACAGTCTATTACTGACTGAACTTGCGCAAAGCTACAAAGAGTAACGAATTCAAATATCGATTACAGGCACCATTATTCTGCGAATCGAACGTTCTTTACCCTGGTACATATCTACATGATGAAAACTACCAAACACATCCTAGGAAGCGCAGTTTTATGAGTACAGTGAATTCGAAGAAAAAATGTGTATACACCCGGGGCTTTGCGATTTTTCCATATATGAGAAAAAGCTTTGATTCCAAAAACCCCACTATTTACACATCATGCCAAAGTCACTGCATTGTCTTTCGATTCATCGAACTAGCACACGTATTCGATATATAGTACGCAGTCTATTACCGTCTGAACTTGCGCAAAGCTACAAAGAGTAACGAATTTAAATATCGATTACAGGCACCATTATTCTGCAAATCGAACGTTCTATACCCTTGTACATATCTACATGATGAAAACTACCAAACACATCCTAGGAAGCGCAGTTTTATGAGTACAGTGAATTCTAGGAAAAAAATGTGAATACACCCGGGGCTTTGCGATTTTTCCATATTTGAGAAAAAGCTTTGTTTCCAAAAACCCCACTTTTTACACATCATGCCAAACGTCACTGCATTGTCTTTCGATTCATCGAACTAGCACACCTATTCGGCATATAGTACACAGTCTTCTACCGTCTGAATTGCGCAAAGGTACAAAGAGTAACGAATTCAAATTTCGATTACAGGCACCATTATTCTGCAAATCGAACGTTCTTTACCCTGGTACATATCTACATGATGAAAACTACAAAACACATCCTAGGAAGCGCAGTTTTATGAGTACAGTGAATTCGAGGGAAAAATGTGTATACACCCGGAGCTTTGCGATTTTTCCATATTTGAGAAAAAGCTTTGTTTCCAAAAACCCACTTTTTACACATCATGCCAAACGTCACTGCATTGTCTCTCGATTCATGAACTAGCACACCTATTCGACATATAGTAAGCAGTCTATTACCGTCTGAACTTGCGGAAAGCTACAAAGAGTAACGACTTCCAATGTCGATTACAGGGACTATTAAACGGCAAATCGAACGGTCTTTACCCTGGCACATATCTACATGATGAAAACTACAAAACACATCCTAGGAAGCGCAGTTTTATGAGTACAGTGAATTCGAGGAAAAAATGTGTATACACCCGGGATTTTGCGACTTTTCCATATATGAGAAAAAGCTTTGTTTCCAAAAACCCCACTTTTTACACATCATGCCAAATGTCACTGCATTGTCTTTCAATTCATCGAACTAGCACACCTATTCGACATATAGTACACAGTCTATTACCGACTGAACTTGCGCAAAGCTACAAAGAGTAACGAATTCAAATATCGATTACAGGCACCATTATTCTGCAAATCGAACGTTCTTTACCTTGGTACATATCTACATGATGAAAACTACAAAACACATCCTAAGAAGCGCAGTTTTATGAGTACAGTGAATTCGAGGAAAAAATGTGTATACACCCGGGGCTTTGCAATTTTTCCATATTTGAGAAAAAGCTTTGTTTCCAAAAAACCCACTTTTTACACATCATGCCAAACGTCACTGCATTGTCTTTCGATTCATCGAACTAGCACACCTATTCGACATATAGTACGCAGTCTATTACCATCTGAACTTGCGCAAAGCTACAAAGAGTAACGACTTCCAATGTCGATTACAGAGACTATTAATCAGCAAATCGAACGGTCTTTACCCTGGTACATATCTACATGATGAAAACTACCAAACACATCCTAGGAAGCGCAGTTTTATGAGTACAGTGAATTCGAAGAAAAAATGTGTATACACCCGGGGCCTTGCGTTTTTTCCATATATGAGAAAAAGCTTTGATTCCAAAAACCCCACTATTTACACATCATGCCAAAGTCACTGCATTGTCTTTCGATTCATCGAACTAGCACACGTATTCGATATATAGTACGCAGTCTATTACCGTCTGAACTTGCGCAAAGCTACAAAGAGTAACGAATATAAATATCGATTACAGGCACCATTATTCTGCAAATCGAACGTTCTATACCCTGGTACATATCTACATGAAGAAAACTACAAAACACATCCTAGGAAGCGCAGTTTTATGAGTACAGTGAATTCGAGGAAAAAATGTGTATACACCCGGGGCTTTGCGATTTTTCCATATTAGAGAAAAAGCTTTGTTTCCAAAAACCCCACTTTTTACACATCATGCCAAACGTCACTGCATTGTCTCTCGATTCATGAACTAGCACACCTATTCGACATATAGTACGCAGTCTATTACCGTCTGAACTTGCGCAAAGCTACAAAGAGTAACGACTTTCAATGTCGATTACAGGAACTATTAATCAGCAAATAGAACGGTCTTTACCCTGGTACATATCTACATGATGAATACTACCAAACACATCCAAGAAGCGCAGTTTTATGAGTACAGTGAATTCGAGGAAAAAATGTGGATACACCCGGGGCTTTGCGATTTTTCCATATTTGAGAAAAAGCTTTGTTTCCAAAAACCCCACTTTTTACACATCATGCCAAACGTCACTGCATTGTCTTTCGATTCATCGAACTAGCACACCTATTCGACATATAGTACACAGTCTACTACCGACTGAACTTGCGCAAAGGTACAAAGAGTAACGAATCCAAATATCGATTACAGGCACCATTATTCTGCAAATCGAACGTTCTCTACCCTGGTACATATCTACAAGATGAAAACTACGAAACACATCCTAGGAAGCGCAGTTTTATGAGTACAGTGAATTGGAGGAAAAAATGTGTATACACCCGGAGCTTTGCGATTTTTCCATTTTTTAGAAAAAGCTTTGTTTCCAAAAACCCACTTTTTACACATCATGTAAAAACGTCACTGCATTGTCTCTGAATTCATCGAACTAGCACACCTATTCGACATATAGTACGCAGTCTATTACCGTCTGAACTTGCGCAAAGCTACAAAGAGTAACGACTTCCAATGTCGATTACAGAGACTATTAATCAGCAAATCGAACGGTCTTTACCCTGGTACATATCTACATGATGAAAACTACAAAACACATCCTAGGAAGCGCAGTTTTATTAGTACAGTGAATTCGAGGAAAAAATGTGTATTCACCCGGGGCTTTGCGATTTTTCCATATATGAGAAAAAGCTTTGTTTTCAAAAATCTAACTTTTTACACATCATGCCAAACGTCACTGCATTGTCTTTCGATTCATCGAACTAGCACACCTATTCGACATATAGTACGCAGTCTATTACCGTCTGAACTTGCGCAAGGCTTCAAAGAGTAACGAATTCAAATATCGATTACAGGCACCATTATTCTGCAAATCGACCGTTCTTTACCCTGGTTTATATCTACGTGATGAAAAGTACAAAACACATCCTAGGAAGCGCAATTTTATGAGTACAGTGAATTCGAGGAAAAAATGTGTATACACCCGGGGCTTTGCGATTTTTCCATATATGAGAAAAAGCTGTGGTTCCAAAAACCCCACTTTTTACACATCATGCCAAACGTCACTGCATTGTCTTTCGATTCGTCGAACTAGCACACCTATTCGACATATAGCACGCAGTCTATTACCGTCTGAACTTGCGCAAAGCTACAAAGAGTAACGAATTCAAATGTCGATTACAGGGACTATTAATCAGCAAATCGAACGGTCTTTACCCTGGTACTTATCTACATTATGAAAACTACAAAACACATCTTAGGAAGCGCAGTTTTATGAGTACAGTAAATTCGAGGAAAAAATGTGTATACACCCGAGGCTTTGCGATTTTTCAATATATGAGAAAAAGCTTTGTTACCAAAAACCCCAATTTTTGCACATTATGCCAAACGTCACTGCATTGTCTTTCGATTCATCGAACTAGCACACCTATTCGACATATAGTACGCAGTCTATTACCGTCTGAACTTGCGCAAAGCTACAAAGAGTAACGACTTCCAATGTCAATTACAGGGACTATTAATCAGCAAATCGAACGGTCTTTACCCTGGTACATATCTACATGATGAAAACTACAAAACACTTCCTAGGAAGCGCAGTTTTATGAGTACAGTGAATTCGAGGAAAAAATGTGTATACACCCGGAGCTTTGGGACTTTTCCATATATGAGAAAAATCTTTGTTTCCAAAACCCCACTTTTTACACATCATGCCAAACGTCACTGCATTGTCTTTCGATTCATCGAACTAGCACACCTATTCGACATATAGTACGCAGGCTATTACCGTCTGAACTTGCGCAAACCTACAAACAGTAACAAATTCAAATATCGATTACAGGCACCATTATTCTAAAATCGAAAGTTCTTTACCCTGGGACATATCTACATGTTGAAAACTACAAAACACATCCTAGGAAGCGCAGTTTTATGAGTACAGTGAATTCGAGGAGAAAATGTGTATACACCTGGGGCTTTGCGATTTTTCCATATATGAGAAAAAGCTTTGTTTCCAAAAACCCCACTTTTTACACATCATGCCAAATGTCACTGCACTGTCTTTCGATTCATCGAACTAGCACACCTATTCGACATATAGTACACAGTCTACTACCGACTGAACTTGCGCAAAGGTACAAAGAGTAACGAATTCAAATATCGATTACAGGCACAATTACTCTGCAAATCGAACGTTCTTTACCATGGTACATATCTACAAGATGAAAACTACAAAACACATCCTAGGAAGCGCAGTTTTATGAGTACAGTGAATTCGAGGAAAAAATGTGTATACACCAGGAGCTTTGCGATTTTTCCATTTTTTAGAAAAAGCTTTGTTTCCAAAAACCCCACTTTTTACACATCTTGCCAAATGTCACTGCATTGTCTTTCGATTCATCGTACTAGCACACCTATTCGACATATAGTACACAGTCTATTACTGACGGAACTTGCGCAAAGCTACAAAGAGTAACGAATTCAAATATCGATTACAGGCACCATTATTCTGCAAATCGAACGTTCTTTACCCTGGTACACATCTACAAGATGAAAACTACAAAACACATCCTATGAAGCGCAGTTTTATGAGTACTGTGAATTCGAGGAAAAAATGTGTATACACCCGTGGCTTTGCGATTTTTCCATATATGAGAAAAAGCTTTGATTCCAAAAACCCCACTGTTTACACATCATGCCAAAGTCACTGCATTGTCTTTCGATTCATCGAACTAGCACACGTATTCGATATATAGTACGCAGTCTATTACCGTCTGAACCTGCGCAAAGCTACAAAGAGTAACGAATTTAAATATCGATTACAGGCACCATTATTCTGCAAATCGAACGTTCTATACCCTTGTACATATCTACATGATGAATACTACCAAACACATCCTAGGAAGCGCAGTTTTATGAGTACAGTGAATTCGAGGAACAAATGTGGATACACCCGGGGCTTTGCGATTTTTCCATATTTGAGAAAAAGCTTTGTTTCCAAAAACCCCACTTTTTACACATCATGCCAAACGTCACTGCATTGTCTTTCGATTCATCGAACTAGCACACCTATTCGACAAATAGTACGCAGTCTATTACCGTCTGAACTTGCGCAAGGCTTCAAAGAGTAACAAATTCAAATATCGATTACAGGCACCATTATTATGCAAATCGACCGTTCTTTTCCCTGGTACATATCTACATGATGAAAAGTACAAAACACATCCTAGGAAGCGCAATTTTATGAGTACAGTGAATTCGAGGAAAAAATGTGTATACACCCGGGGCTTTGCGATTTTTCCATATACGAGAAAAATCTTTGTTTCCAAAACCCCACTTTTTACACATCATGCCAAAAGTCACTGCATTGTCTTTCGATTCATCGAACTAGCACACCTATTCGACATATAGTACGCAGTCTATTACCGTCTGAACTTGCGCAAAGCTACAAAGAGTAACGAATTCAAATGTCGATTAAAGGGACTAATAATCAGCAAATCGAACGGTCCTTACCCTGGTACTTATCTAAATGATGAAAACTACAAAACACATCTTAGGAAGCGCAGTTTTATAAGTACAGTGAATTCGAGGAAAAAATGTGTATACATCGTGGGCTTTGCGATTTTTCCATATATGAGAAAAAGCTTTGATTCCAAAAACCCCACTTTTTACACATCATGCCAAACGTCACTGCATTGTCTTTCGATTCATCGAACTAGCACTCCTATTCGACATATAGTACGCAGTCTATTTCCGTCTGAACTTGCGCAAAGCTACAAAGAGTAACGACTTCCAATTTCGATTACAGGGACTATTAATCAGGAAATAGAACGGTCTTTACCCTCGTACTTATCTACATGATGAAAACTACAAAACACATCTCAGGAAGCGCAGTTTTATGAGTACAGTGAATTCGAAGAAAAAATGTGTATACACCCGGGGCTTTGCGATTTTTCCATATATGAGAAAAAGCTTTGATTCCAAAAACCCCACTATTTACACATCATGCCAAAGTCACTGCATTGTCTTTCGATTCATCGAACTAGCACACGTATTCGATATATAGTACGCAGTCTATTACCGTCTGAACTTGCGCAAAGCTACAAAGAGTAACGAATTTAAATATCGATTACAGGCACCATTATTCTGCAAATCGAACGTTCTATACCCTTGTACATATCTACATGATGAAAACTACCAAACACATCCTAGGAAGCGCAGTTTTATGAGTACAGTGAATTCGAGGAAAAAATGTGGATACACCAGGGGCTTTGCGATTTTTCCATATTTGAGAAAAAGCTTTGTTTCCAAAAACCCCACTTTTTACACATCATGCCAAACGTCACTGCATTGTCTTTCGATTCATCGAACTAGCACACCTATTCGACATATAGTACACAGTCTTCTACCGTCTGAGTTGCGCAAAGGTACAAAGAGTAACGAATTCAAATATCGATTACAGGCACCATTATTCTGCAAATCGAACGTTCTTTACCCTGGTACATATCTACATGATGAAAACTACAAAACACATCCTAGGAAGCGCAGTTTTATGAGTACAGTGAATTCGAGGAAAAAATGTGTATACACCCGGAGCTTTGCGATTTTTCCATATTTGAGAAAAGCTTTGTTTCCAAAAACCCACTTTTTACACATCATGCCAAACGTCACTGCATTGTCTCTCGATTCATGAACTAGCACACCTATTCGACATATAGTAAGCAGTCTATTACCGTCTGAACTTGCGGAAAGCTACAAAGAGTAACGACTTCCAATGTCGATTACAGGGCAAATCGAACGGTCTTTACCCTGGTACATATCTACATGATGAAAACTACAAAACACATCCTAGGAAGCGCAGTTTTATGAGTACAGTGAATTCGAGGAAAAAATGTGTATACACTCGGGATTTTGCGACTTTTCCATATATGAGAAAAAGCTTTGTTTCCAAAAACCCCACTTTTTACACATCATGCCAAACGTCACTGCATTGTCTTTCGATTCATCGAACTAGCACACCTATTCGACATATAGTACGCAGTCTATTACCGTCTGAACTTGCGCAAAGCTACAAAGAGTAACGACTTTCAATGTCGATTACAGGAACTATTAATCAGCAAATAGAACGGTCTTTACCCTGGTACATATCTACATGATGAAAACTATAAAACACATCCTAGGAAGCGCAGTTTTATGAGTACAGTGAATTCGAGGAAAAAATGTGTATACACCCGGGGCTTTGCTTCTTTTCCATATATGAGAAAAAGCTTTGTTTCCAAAAACCCCACTTTTTACACATCATGCCAAACGTCACTGCATTGTCTTTCGATTCATCGAACTAGCACACCTATTCGACATATAGTACACAGTCTACTACCGACTGAACTTGCGCAAAGGTACAAAGAGTAACGAATCCAAATATCGATTACAGGCACCATTATTCTGCAAATCGAACGTTCTCTACACTGGTACATATCTACAAGATGAAAACTACGAAACACATCCTAGGAAGCGCAGTTTTATGAGTACAGTGAATTCGAGGAAAAAATGTGTATACACCCGGAGCTTTGCGATTTTTCCATATTTGAGAAAAAGCTTTGTTTCCAAAAACCCACTTTTTACACATCATGCCAAACGTCACTGCATTATCTCTCGATTCATGAACTAGCACACCTATTCGACATATAGTAAGCAGTCTATTACCGTCTGAACTTGCGGAAAGCTACAAAGAGTAACGACTTCCAATGTCGATTACAGGGACTATTAATCAGCAAATCGAACGGTCTTTACCCTGGTACATATCTACATGATGAAAACTACAAAACACATCCTAGGAAGCGCAGTTTTATGAGTACAGTGAATTCGAGGAAAAAATGTGTATACACCCGGGATTTTGCGACTTTTCCATATATGAGAAAAAGCTATGTTTCCAAAAACCCCACTTTTTACACATCATGCCAAACGTCACTGCATTGTCTTTCAATTCATCGAACTAGCACACCTATTAGACATATAGTACACAGTCTATTACCGACTGAACTTGCGCAAAGCTACAAAGAGTAACGAATTCAAATATCGATTACAGGCACCATTATTCTGCAAATCGAACGTTCTTTACCTTGGTACATATCTACATGATGAAAACTACAAAACACATCCTAAGAAGCGCAGTTTTATGAGTACAATGAATTCGAGGAAAAAATGTGTATACACACGGGGCTTTGCAATTTTTCCATATTTGAGAAAAAGCTTTGTTTCCAAAAACCCCACTTTTTACACATCATGCCAAACGTCACTGCATTGTCTTTCGATTCATCGAACTACCACACCTATTCGACATATAGTACGCAGTCTATTACCGTCTGAACTTGTGCAAAGCTACAAAGAGTAACGACTTTCAATGTCGATTACAGGAACTAGTAATCAGCAAATAGAACGGTCTTTACCCTGGTACATATCTACATGATGAAAACTATAAAACACATCCTAGGAAGCGCAGTTTTATGAGTACAGTGAATTCGAGGAAAAAATGTGTATACACCCGGGGCTTTGCGACTTTTCCATATATGAGGAAAAGCTTTGTTTCCAAAAACCCCACTTTTTACACATCATGCCAAACGTCACTGCATTGTCTTTCGATTCATCGAACTAGCACACCTATTCGTCATATAGTACACAGTCTACTACCGACTGAACTTGCGCAAAGGTACAAAGAGTAACGAATCCAAATATCGATTACAGGCACCATTATTCAGCAAATCGAACGTTCTCTACCCTGGTACATATCTACAAGATGAAAACTACGAAACACATCCTAGGAAGCGCAGTTTTATGAGTACAGTGAATTCGAGGAAAAAATGTGTATACACCCGGAGCTTTGCGATTTTTCCATTTTTTAGAAAAAGCTTTGTTTCCAAAAACCCACTTTTTACACATCATGTAAAAACGTCACTGCATTGTCTCTGAATTCATCGAACTAGCACACCTATTCGACATATAGTACGCAGTCTATTACCGTCTGAACTTGTACAAAGCTACAAAGAGTAACGACTTCCAATTTCGATCACAGAGACTATTAATCAGCAAATCGAACGGTCTTTACCCTGGTACATATCTACATGATGAAAACTACAAAACACATCCTAGGAAGCGCAGTTTTATTAGTACAGTGAATTCGAGGAAAAAATGTGTATTCACCCGGGGCTTTGCGATTTTTCCATATATGAGAAAAAGCTTTGTTTTCAAAAATTCCACTTTTTACACATCATGCCAAACGTCACTGCATTGTCTTTCGATTCATCGAACTAGCACACCTATTCGACATATAGTACGCAGTCTATTACCGTCTGAACTTGCGCAAAGCTACAAAGAGTAACGTCTTTCAATGTCGATTACAGGAACTATTAATCAGCAAATCGAACGGTCTTTACCCTGGTACATATCTACATGATGAAAACTATAAAACACATCCTAGGAAGCGCAGTTTTATGAGTACAGTGAATTCGAGGAAAAAATGTGTATACACCCGGAGCTTTGCGATTTTTCCATTTTTTAGAAAAAGCTTTGTTTCCAAAAACCCACTTTTTACACATCATGCCAAACGTCACTGCATTGTCTCTCAATTCATCGAACTAGCACACCTATTCGACATATAGTACGCAGTCTATTACCGTCTGAACTTGCGCAAAGCTACAAAGAGTAACGACTTCCAATGTCGATTACAGGAACTATTAATCAGCAAATCGAACGGTCTTTACCCTGGTACACATCTACATGATGAATACTACAAAACACATCCTAAGAAGCGCAGTTTTATGAGTACAGTGAATTCGAGGAAAAAATGTGTATACACCCGGGGCTTTGCGATTTTTCCATATATGAGAAAAAGCTTTTTTTCCAAAAACCCCACTTTTTACACATTATGCCAAACGATACTGCATTGTCTTTCGATTCATCGAACTAGCACACCTATTCGACATATAGTACACAGTCTATTACCCACTGAACTTCCGCAAAGCTCAAAGAGTAAGGAATTCAAATATCGATTACAGGCACCATTATTCTGCAAATCGAACGTTCTTTACACTGGTACATATCTACATGATGAAAACTACAAAACACATCCTAAGAAGCGCAGTTTTATGAGTACAGTGAATTCGAGGAAAAAATGTGTATACATCTGGGGCTTTGCGATTTTTCCATATTTGAGAAAAAGCTTTGTTTCCAAAAACCCCACTTTTTACACATCATGCCAAACGTCACTGCATTGTCTTTCGATTCATCGAACTAGCACACCTATTCGACACATAGTACGCAGTCAGTTACCGTCTGAACTTGCGCAAAGTAACGAATTCAAATATCGATTACAGGCACCATTATTCTGCAAATCGGACGCTCTTTACCCTGGTACATATCTACAAGATGAAAACTACAAAACACATGTCGATTACAGGGACTATTAATCAGCAAATCGAACGGTCTTTACCCTGGTACATATCTACATGATGAAAACTACAAAACACATCCTAGGAAGCGCAGTTTTATGAGTACAGTGAATTCGAGGAAAAAATGTGTATACACCCGGGGCTTTGCGATTTTTCCATATATGAGAAAAAGCTTTGTTTCCAAAAACCCCACTTTTTACACATCATGCCAAACGATACTGCATTGTCTTTCGATTCATCGAACTAGCACACCTATTCGACATATAGTACACAGTCTATTACCCACTGAACTTGCGCAAAGCTACAAAGAGTAACGAATTCAAATATCGATTACAGGCACCATTATTCTGCAAATCGAACGTTCTTTACCCTGGTACATATCTACATGATGAAAACTACAAAATACATCCTAAGAATCGCAGTTTTATGAGTACAGTGAATTCGAGGAAAAAATGTGTATACATATGGGGTTTTGCGATTTTTCCATATTTGAGAAAAAGCTTTGTTTCCAAAAACCCCACTTTTTACACATCATGCCAAACGTCACTGCATTGTCTTTCGATTCATCGAACTAGCACACCTATTCGACATATTGTACACAGTCCATTACCGACTGAACTTGCGCAAAGCTACAAAGAGTAACGAATTCAAATATCGATTACAGGCACCATTATTCTGCAAATCGAACGTTCTTTACCCTGGTACATATCTACATGATGAAAACTACAAAACACATCCTAAGAAGCGCAGTTTTATGAGTACAGTGAATTCGAGGAAAAAATGTGTATACACCCGTGGCTTTGCGATTTTTCCATTTTTTAGAAAAAGCTTTGTTTCCAAAAACCCCACTTTTTACACATCATGCCAAATGTCACTGCATTGTCTTTCGATTCATCGAACTAGCACACCTATTCGACACATAGTACGCAGTCTGTTACCGTCTGAACTTGCGCAAAGTAACGAATTCAAATATCGATTACAGGCACCATTATTCTGCAAATCGAACGTTCTATACACTGGTACATATCTACATGATGAAAGCTACAAAACACATCGTAGGAAGCGCAGTTCTATGAGTAAAGTGAATTCGAGGAAAAAATGTGTATACACCCGGAGCTTTGCGATTTTTCCATTTTTTAGAGAAAGCTTTGTTTCCAAAAACCCACCTTTTACACATCATGCCAAACGTCACTGCATTGTCTCTGAATTCATCGAACTAGCACACCTATTCGACATATAGTACGCAGTCTATTACCGTCTGAACTTGCGCAAAGCTACAAAGAGTAACGACTTCCAATGTCGATTACAGGAACTATTAATCAGCAAATCGAACGCTCTTTACCCTGGTACACATCTACATGATGAATACTACAAAACACATCCTAAGAAGCGCAGTTTTATGAGTACAGTGAATTCGAGGAAAAAATGTGTATACACCCGGGGCTTTGCGATTTTTCCATATATGAGAAAGCTTTGTTTCCAAAAACCCCACTTTTTACACATTATGCCAAACGATACTGCATTGTCTTTCGATTCATCGAACTAGCACACCTATTCGACATATAGTACACAGTCTATTACGCACTGAACTTCCGCAAAGCTACAAAGAGTAAGGAATTCAAATATCGATTACAGGCTCCATTATTCTGCAAATCGAACGTTCTTTACACTGGTACATATCTACATGATGAAAACTACAAAACACATCCTAAGAAGCGCAGTTTTATGAGTACAGTGAATTCGAGGAAAAAATGTGTATACATCTGGGGCTTTGCGATTTTTCCATATATGAGAAAAAGCTTTGTTTCCAAAAACCCCACTTTTTACACATCATGCCAAACGTCACTGCATTGTCTTTCGATTCATCGAACTAGCACACCTATTCGACACATAGTACGCAGTCAGTTACCGTCTGAACTTGCGCAAAGTAACGAATTCAAATATCGATTACAGGCACCATTATTCTGCAAATCGGACGCTCTTTACCCTGGTACATATCTACAAGATGAAAACTACAAAACACATGTCGATTACAGGGACTATTAATCAGCAAATCGAACGGTCTTTACCCTGGTACATATCTACATGATGAAAACTACAAAACACATCCTAGGAAGCGCAGTTTTATGAGTACAGTGAATTCGAGGAAAAAATGTGTATACACCCGGGGCTTTGCGATTTTTCCATATATGAGAAAAAGCTTTGTTTCCAAAATCCCCACTTTTTACACATCATGCCAAACGATACTGCATTGTCTTTCGATTCATCGAACTAGCACACCTATTCGACATATCGTACACAGTCTATTACCCACTGAACTTGCGCAAAGCTATAAAGAGTAACGAATTCAAATATCGATTACAGGCACCATTATTCTGCAAATCGAACGTTCTTTACCCTGGTACACATCTACATGATGAAAACTACAAAATACATCCTAAGAATCGCAGTTTTATGAGTACAGTGAATTCGAGGAAAAAATGTGTATACATATGGGGCTTTGCGATTTTTCCATATTTGAGAAAAAGCTTTGTTTCCAAAAACCCAACTTTTTACACATCATGCCAAACGTCACTGCATTGTCTTTCGATTCATCGAACTAGCACACCTATTCGACATATTGTACACAGTCTATTACCGACTGAACTTGCGCAAAGCTACAAAGAGTAACGAATTCAAATATCGATTACAGGCACCATTATTCTGCAAATCGAACGTTCTTTACCCTGGTACATATCTACATGATGAAAACTACAAAACACATCCTAAGAAGCGCAGTTTTATGAGTAAAGTGAACTCGAGGAAAAAATGTGTATACACCCGGAGCTTTGCGATTTTTCCATTTTTTAGAAAAAGCTTTGTTTCCAAAAACCCACTTTTTACACATCATGCCAAACGTCACTGCATTGTGTCTCAATTCATCGAACTAGCACACCTATTCGTCATATAGTACGCAGTCTATTACCGTCTGAACTTGCGCAAAGCTACAAAGAGTAACGACTTCCAATGTCGATTACAGGAACTATTAATCAGCAAATCGAACGGTCTTTACTCTGGTACATATCTATATGATGAAAACTACAAAACACATCCTAAGAAGCGCATTTTTATGAGTACAGTGAATACGAGGAAAAAATGTGTATACGCCCGGGGCTTTGCGATTTTTCCATATATGAGAAAAAGCTTTGTTTCGCAAAACCCCACTTTTTACACATCATGCCAAACGATACTGCATTGTCTTTTGATTCATCGAACTAGCACACCTATTCGACATATAGTACACAGTCTATTACCCACTGAACTTGCGCAATGCTACAAAGAGTAACGAATTCAAATATCGATTACAGGCACCATTATTCTGCAAATCGAACGTTCTTTACACTGGTACATATCTACATGATGAAATCTACAAAACACATCCTAGGAAGCGCAGTTTTATGAGTACAGTGAATTCGAGGAAAAAATGTGTATACATCTGGGGCTTTGCGATTTTTCCATATTTGAGAAAAAGCTTTGTTTCCAAAACCCCACTTTTTACACATCATGCAAAACGTCACTGCATTGTCTTTCGATTCATGGAACTAGCACACCTATTCGACATATAGTACACAGTCTATTACCGACTGAACTTGCGCAAAGCTACAAAGAGTAACGAATTCAAATATCGATTACAGGCATCATTACTCTGCAAATCGAACGTTCTTTACCCTGGTACATATCCACATGATGAAAACTACAAAACACATCCTAAGAAGCGCAGTTTTATGAGTACAGTGAATTCGAGGAAAAAATGTGTATACACCCGTGGCTTTGCGATTTTTCCATTTTTTAGAAAAAGCTTTGTTTCCAAAAACCCCACTTTTTACACATCATGCCAAACGTAACTGCATTGTCTTTCGATTCATCGAACTAGCACACCTATTCGACATGTAGTACGCAGTCTGTTACCGTCTGAACTTGCGCAAAGTAACGAATTCAAATATCGATTACAGGCACCATTATTCTGCAAATCGAACGCTCTTTACCCTGGTACATATCTACAAGATGAAAATTACAAAACACATGTCGATTACAGGGACTATTAATCAGCAAATCGAACGGTCTTTACCCTGGTACATATCTACATGATGAAAACTACAAAACACATCCTAAGAAGCGCAGTTTTATGAGTACAGTGAAATCGAGGAAAAAATATGTATACACCCGGGGCTTTGCGATTTTTCCATATATGAGATAAAGCTTTGTTTCAAAAAACCCCACTTTTTACACATCAAGCCAACGTCACTGCATCGTATTTCGATTCATCGAACTAGCACACCTATGCGACATATAGTACGCAGTCTATTTCCGTCTGAACTTGCGCAAAGCTACAAAGAGTAACGAATTCATATTTCGATTACAGGCACCATTATTCTGCAAATCGAACGTTCTATACACTGGTACATATCTACATGATGAAAACTACAAAAAACATCGTAGGAAGCGCAGTTCTATGGGTAAAGTGAATTTGAGGAAAAAATGTGTATACACCCGGAGCTTTGCGATTCTTCCATTTTTTAGAAAAAGCTTTGTTTCCAAAAACCCACTTTTTACACATCATGCCAAACGTCACTGCATTGTCTCTCAATTCATCGAACTAGCACACCTAATCGACATATAGTATGCAGTCTATTACCGTCTGAACTTGTGCAAAGCTACAAAGAGTAATGACTTCCAATGTCGATTACAGGGACTATTGATCAGCAAGTCGAACGGACTTTACCCTGGTACATATCTACATGATGAAAACTACAAAACACATCCTAGGAAGCGCAGTTTTATGAGTACAGTGAATTCGAGGAAAAAATATGTATACACCCGGGGCTTTGCGATTTTTCCATATATGAGAAAAAGCTTTGTTTCAAAAAACACCACTTTTTACACATCAAGCCAACGTCACTGCATCGTCTTTCGATTCATCGAACTAGCACACCTATTCGACATATAGTACGCAGTCTATTTCCGTCTGAACTTGCTCAAAGCTACAAAGAGTAACGAATTCAAATATCGATTACAGGCACCATTATTCTGCAAATCGAACGTTCTATACACTGGTACATATCTACATGATGAAAACTACAAAACACATCGTAGGAAGCGCAGTTCTATGAGTAAAGTGAATTCGAGGAAAAAATGTGTATACACTAGGGGCTTTGCGATTTCTCCATATTTGGGAAAAAGCTTTGTTTACTAAAACCCACTTTTTACACATCATGCCAAACGTCACTGCATTGTCTTGCGATTCATCGAACTAACACACCTTTTCGACATATAGTACGCAGTCTATTACCGTCCGAACTTGTGCAAAGCTACAAAGAGTAACGAATTCAAATATCGATTACAGGCTCCATTATTCTGCAAATCGAACGTTCTTTACCCTGGTACATATCTACATGATGAAAACTACAAAACACATCCTAGGAAGCGCAGTTGTATGAGTACAGTGAATTCGAGGAAAAAATGTGTATACACCCGGGGCTTTGCGATTTTTCCATTTTTTAGAAAAAGCTTTGTTTCCAAAAACCCCACTTTTTACACATCATGCCAAACGTCACTGCATTGTCTTTCGATTCATCGAACTAGCACACCTATTCGACATATAGTACGCAGTCTATTACTGTCTGAACTTGGGCAAAGATACAAAGAGTAACGACTTCCAATGTCGATTACAGGAACTATTAATCAGCAAATCGAACGGTCTTTACCCTGGTACATATCTACATGATGAAAACTGAAAAACACATCCTAGGAAGCGCAGTTTTATGAGTACAGTGAATTTGAGGAAAAAATGTGTATACACCCGGGGCTTTGCGACTTTTCCATATATGAGAAAAAGCTTTGTTTCCAAAAACCCCACTTTTTACACATCATGCCAAACGTCACTGCATTGTCTTTCGATTCATCGAACTAGCACACCTATTCGACATATAGTACACAGTCTACTACCGACTGAACTTGCGCAAAGGTACAAAGAGTAACGAATTCAAATATCGATTACAGGCACCATTATTCTGCAAATCGAACGTTCTTTACCCTGGTACATATCTACATGATGAAAACTACAAAACACATCCTAGGAAGCGCAGTTTTATGAGTACAGTGAATTCGAGGAAAAAATGTGTATACACTCGGGGCTTTGCGATTTTTCCATATTTGAGAAAAAGCTATGTTTCCAAAAACCACACTTTTTACACATCATGCCAAACGTCACTGCATTTTCTCTAGATTCATCGAACTAGCACACATATTCGACATATAGTACGCAGTCTATTACCGTCTGAACTTGCGCAAAGCTCCAAAGAGTAACGACTTCCAATGTCGATTACAGGGACTATTAATCAGCAAATCGAACGGTCTTTACCCTGGTACATATCTACATGATGAAAACTACAAAACACGTCCTAGGAAGCGCAGTTTTATGAGTACAGTGAATTCGAGGAAAAAATGTGTATACACCCGGGGCTTTGCCATTTTTCCATATATGAGAAAAAGCTTTGTTTCCAAAAACCCTACATGAAAAACGTCACTGCATTGTCTTTCGATTCATCGAACTAGCACACCTATTCGACATATAGTACACAGTCTACTACCGACTGAACTTGCGCAAAGGTACAAAGAGTAACGAATTCAAATATCGATTACAGGCACCATTATTCTGCAAATCAAACGTTCTTCACCCTGGTACATATCTACAAGATGAAAACTACAAAACACATCCTAGGAAGCGCAGTTTTATGAGTACAGTGAATTCGAGGAAAAAATGTGTATACACCCGGAGCTTTACGATTTTTCCATTTTTTAGAAAAAGCTTTGTTTCCAAAAACCCCACTTTTTACACATCATGCCAAACATCACTGCATTCTCTCTCGATTCATCGAACTATAACACCTATTCCACATATAGTACGCAGTCTATTACCGTCTGAACTTGCTCAAAGCTACAAAAGAGTAACGAATTCAAATATCGATTACAGGCACCATTATTCTGCAAATCGAACGTTCTATACACTGGTACATATCTACATGATGAAAACTACAAAACACATCGTAGGAAGCGCAGTTCTATGAGTAAAGTGAATTCGAGGAAAAAATGTGTATACACTCGGGGCTTTGCGATTTCTCCATATTTGAGAAAAAGCTTTGTTTACTAAAACCCACTTTTTACACATCATGCCAAACGTCACTGCATTGTCTTGCGATTCATCGAACTAACACACCTTTTCGACATATAGTACGCAGTCTATTACTGTCTGAACTTGGGCAAAGATACAAAGAGTAACGACTTCCAATGTCGATTACAGGAACTATTAATCAGCAAATCGAACGGTCTTTACCCTGGTACATATCTACATGATGAAAACTGAAAAACACATCCTAGGAAGCGCAGTTTTATGAGTACAGTGAATTTGAGGAAAAAATGTGTATACACCCGGGGCTTTGCGACTTTTCCATATATGAGAAAAAGCTTTGTTTCCAAAAACCCCACTTTTTACACATCATGCCAAACGTCACTGCATTGTCTTTCGATTCATCGAACTAGCACACCTATTCGACATAATGTACACAGTCTACTACCGACTGAACTTGCGCAAAGGTACAAAGAGTAACGAATTCAAATATCGATTACAGGCACCATTATTCTGCAAATCGAACGTTCTTTACCCTGGTACATATCTACATGATGAAAACTACAAAACACATCCTAGGAAGCGCAGTTTTATGAGTACAGTGAATTCGAGGAAAAAATGTGTATACACTCGGGGCTTTGCGATTTTTCCATATTTGAGAAAAAGCTATGTTTCCAAAAACCACACTTTTTACACATCATGCCAAACGTCACTGCATTTTCTCTAGATTCATCGAACTAGCACACATATTCGACATATAGTACGCAGTCTATTACCGTCTGAACTTGCGCAAAGCTCCAAAGAGTAACGACTTCCAATGTCGATTACAGGGACTATTAATCAGCAAATCGAACGGTCTTTACCCTGGTACATATCTACATGATGAAAACTACAAAACACGTCCTAGGAAGCGCAGTTTTATGAGTACAGTGAATTCGAGGAAAAAATGTGTATACACCCGGGGCTTTGCCATTTTTCCATATATGAGAAAAAGCTTTGTTTCCACAAACCCTACATGAAAAAAGTCACTGCATTGTCTTTCGATTCATCGAACTAGCACACCTATTCGACATATAGTACACAGTCTACTACCGACTGAACTTGCGCAAAGGTACAAAGAGTAACGAATTCAAATATCGATTACAGGCACCATTATTCTGCAAATCAAACGTTCTTCACCCTGGTACATATCTACAAGATGAAAACTACAAAACACATCCTAGGAAGCGCAGTTTCGAGGAAAAAATGTGTATACACCCGGAGCTTTACGATTTTTCCATTTTTTAGAAAAAGCTTTGTTTCCAAAAACCCCACTTTTTACACATCATGCCAAACATCACTGCATTGTCTCTCGATTCATCGAACTATAACACCTATTCCACATATAGTACGCAGTCTATTACCGTCTGAACTTGCTCAAAGCTACAAAGAGTAACGAATTCAAATATCGATTACAGGCACCATTATTCTGCAAATCGAACGTTCTATACACTGGTACATATCTACATGATGAAAACTACAAAACACATCGTAGGAAGCGCAGTTCTATGAGTAAAGTGAATTCGAGGAAAAAATGTGTATACACTCGGGGCTTTGCGATTTCTCCATATTTGAGAAAAAGCTTTGTTTACTAAAACCCACTTTTTACACATCATGCCAAACGTCACTGCATTGTCTTGCGATTCATCGAACTAACACACCTTTTCGACATATAGTACGCAGTCTATTACCGTCCGAACTTGTGCAAAGCTACAAAGAGTAACGAATTCAAATATCGATTACAGGCTCCATTATTCTGCAAATCGAACGTTCTTTACCCTGGTACATATCTACATGATGAAAACTACAAAACACATCCTAGGAAGCGCAGTTTTATGAGTACAGTGAATTCGAGGAAAAAATGTGTATACACCCGGGGCTTTGCGATTTTTCCATTTTTTAGAAAAAGCTTTGTTTCCAAAAACCCCACTTTTTACACATCATGCCAAACGTCACTGCATTGTCTTTCGATTCATCGAACTAGCACACCTATTCGACATATAGTACGCAGTCTATTACGGTCTGAACTTGGGAAAGATACAAAGAGTAACGACTTCCAATGTCGATTACAGGAACTATTAATCAGCAAATCGAACGGTCTTTACCCTGGTACATATCTACATGATGAAAACTGAAAAACACATCCTAGGAAGCGCAGTTTTATGAGTACAGTGAATTTGAGGAAAAAATGTGTATACACCCGGGGCTTTGCGACTTTTCCATATATGAGAAAAAGCTTTGTTTCCAAAAACCCCACTTTTTACACATCATGCCAAACGTCACTGCATTGTCTTTCGATTCATCGAACTAGCACACCTATTCGACATATAGTACACAGTCTACTACCGACTGAACTTGCGCAAAGGTACAAAGAGTAACGAATTCAAATATCGATTACAGGCACCATTATTCTGCAAATCGAACGTTCTTTACCCTGGTACATATCTACATGATGAAAACTACAAAACACATCCTAGGAAGCGCAGTTTTATGAGTACAGTGAATTCGAGGAAAAAATGTGTATACACTCGGGGCTTTGCGATTTTTCCATATTTGAGAAAAAGCTATGTTTCCAAAAACCACACTTTTTACACATCATGCCAAACGTCACTGCATTTTCTCTAGATTCATCGAACTAGCACACATATTCGACATATAGTACGCAGTCTATTACCGTCTGAACTTGCGCAAAGCTCCAACGAGTAACGACTTCCAATGTCGATTACAGGGACTATTAATCAGCAAATCGAACGGTCTTTACCCTGGTACATATCTACATGATGAAAACTACAAAACACGTCCTAGGAAGCGCAGTTTTATGAGTACAGTGAATTCGAGGAAAAAATGTGTATACACCCGGGGCTTTGCCATTTTTCCATATATGAGAAAAAGCTTTGTTTCCAAAAACCCTACATGAAAAACGTCACGGCATTGTCTTTCGATTCATCGAACTAGCACACCTATTCGACATATAGTACACAGTCTACTACCGACTGAACTTGCGCAAAGGTACAAAGAGTAACGAATTCAAATATCGATTACAGGCACCATTATTCTGCAAATCAAACGTTCTGTACCCTGGTACATATCTACAAGATGAAAACTACAAAACACATCCTAGGAAGCGCAGTTTTATGAGTACAGTGAATTCGAGGAAAAAATGTGTATACACCCGGAGCTTTACGATTTTTCCATTTTTTAGAAAAAGCTTTGTTTCCAAAAACCCCACTTTTTACACATCATGCCAAACATCACTGCATTGTCTCTCGATTCATCGAACTATAACACCTATTCCACATATAGTACGCAGTCTATTACCGTCTGAACTTGCGCAAAGCTACAAAGAGTAACGACTTCCAATGTCGATTACAGGGACTATTAATCAGCAAATCGAACGGTCTTTACCCTGGTACATATCTACTTGATGAAAACTACAAAACACATCCTAGAAAGCGCAGTTTTATGAGTACAGTGAATTCGAGGAAAAAATATGTATACAGCCGGGGCTTTGCGCATTTTCCATATATGAGAAGAAGCTTTGTTTCAAAAAACCCCATTTTTACACATCATGCCAATGGTCACTGCATCGTCTTTCAATTCATCGAACTAGCACACCTACTCGACATATAGTACACAGTCTATTACCGTCTGAACTTGCGCAAAGCTACAAAGAGTAACGAATTCAAATATCGATTACAGGCACCATTATTCTGCAAATCGAACGTTCTATACACTGGTACACATCTACATGATGAAAACTACAAAACACATTCTAGGAAGCGCAGTTCTATGAGTAAAGTGAATTCGAGGAAAAAATGTGTATACACTCGGGGCTTTGCGATTTTTCCATATTTGAGAAAAAGCTTTGTTTCCTAAAACCCACTTTTTACACATCATGCCAAACGTCACTGCATTGTCTTGCGATTCTTGGAACTAGCTCACCTTATCGACAAATAGTACGCAGTCTATTACCGTCCAAACTTGCGCAAAACTACAAAGAGTAACGAATTCAAATATCGATTACAGGCACCATTATTCAGCAAATCGAACGTTCTTTACCCTGGTACATATCTACATGATGAAAACTACAAAACACATCCTAGGAAGCGCAGTTTTATGAGTACAGTGAATTCGAGGAAAAAATGTGTATACACCCGGGGCTTTGCGATTTTTCCATTTTTTAGAAAAAGGTTTGTTTCCAAAAACCCCACTTTTTACACATCATGATAAACGTCACTGCATGTCTTTCGATTCATCGAACTAGCACACCTATTCGACATATAGTACGCAGTCTATTACCGTCTGAACTTGGGCAAAGATACAAAGAGTATCGACTTCCAATGTCTATTACAGAAACTATTAATCAGCAAACCGAACGGTCTTTACCCTGGTACATATCTACATGATGAAAAATAAAAAACACATCCTAGGAAGCGCAGTTTTATGAGTACAGTGAATTCGAGGAAAAAATGTCTATACACCCGGGGCTTTGCGGCTTTTCCATATATGAGAAAAAGCTTTGTTTCCAAAAAACCCACTTTTTACACATCATGCAAAACGTCACTGCATTGTCTTTCGATTCTTCGAACTAGCACACCTATTCGACATATAGTACACAGTTTCCTACCGACTGAACTTGCGCAAAGGTACAAAGAGTAACGAATTCAAATTTCGATTACAGGCACCATTATTCTGCAAATCGAACGTTCCTTACCCTGGTACATATCTACAAGATGAAAACTACAAAACACATCCTAGGAAGCGCAGTTTTATGAGTACAGTGAATTCGAGGAAAAAATGTGTATACACCCGGAGCTTTACGATTTTTCCATTTTTTAGAAAAAGCTTTGTTTCCAAAAACCCCACTTTTTACACATCATGCCAAACATCACTGCATTGTCTCTCGATTCATCGAACTATAACACCTATTCGACATATAGTACGCAGTCTATTACTGTCTGAACTTGCGCAAAGCTACAAAGAGTAACGACTTCCAATGTCGATTACAGGGACTATTAATCAGCAAATCGAACGGTCTTTACCCTGGTACATATCTACTTGATGAAAACTACAAAACACATCCTAGAAAGCGCAGTTTTATGAGTAGAGTGAATTCGAGGAAAAAATATGTATACACCCGGGGCTTTGCGATTTTTCCATATATGAGAAAAAGCTTTGTTTCAAAAAACCCCATTTTTACACATCATGCCAAACGTCACTGCATCGTCTTTCGATTCATCGAACTAGCACACCTACTCGACATATAGTACACAGTCTATTACCGTCTGAACTTGCGCAAAGCTACAATGAGTAACGACTTCCAATGTCGATTACAGGGACTATTGATCAGCAAATCGAACGGTCTTTACCCTGGTACATATCTACATGATGAAAACTACAACACACATCGTAGGAAGGGCAGTTTTATGAGTAAACTGAATTCGAGGAAAAAAATATGTATACAAACGGTGCTTTGCGATTTTTCCATATATGAGAAAAAGCTTTCTTTCAAAAAACCCCACTTTTTACACACCATGCCAAACGTCACTGCATTGTCTTTCGATTCATCGAACTAGCACACCTATTCGACATATAGTACACAGTCTATTACCGTCTGCACTTGCGCAAAGCTTCAAAAAGTAACGACTTCCAATGTCGATTACAGGGACTATTAATCAGCAAATCGAATGGTCTTTACCCTGGTACATATCTACATGATGAAAACTACAAAACACATCCTAGGAAGCGCAGTTTTATGAGTACAGTGAAATCGAGGAAAAAATGTGTATTCACCCAGGGCTTTGCGATTTTTCCATATATGAGAAAAAGCTTTGTTTCCAAAAACCCCACTTTTTACACATCATGCCAAACGTCACTGCATTGTCTTTCGATTCATCGAACTAGCACACCTATTCGACATATAGCACACAGTCTATTACCGACTGAACTTGCGCAAAGCTACAAAAAGTAACCAATTCAAATATCGATTACAGGCACCATTATTCTGCAAATCGAACGTTCCTAACCCTGGTACATAACTACATGATGAAAACTACAAAACACATCCTAAGAAGCGCAGTTTTATGAGTACAGTGAATTCGAGGGAAAAATGTGTATACACCCGGGGCTTTGCGATTTTTCCATATTTGAGAAAAAGCTTTGTTTCCAAAAACCCCACTTTTTACACATCATGCCAAACGTCACTGCATTGTCTTTCGATTCATTGAACTAGCACACCTATTCGACATATAGTACGCAGTCTATTACTGTCTGAACTTGCGCAAAGCTACAATGAGTAACGACTTCCAATGTCGATTACAGGGACTATTGATCAGCAAATCGAACGGTCTTTACCCTGGTACATATCTACATGATGAAAACTACAACACACATCCTAGGAAGGGCAGTTTTATGAGTAAACTGAATTCGAGGAAAAAATATGTATACAAACGGTGCTTTGCGATTTTTCCATATATGAGAAAAAGCTTTCTTTCAAAAAACCCCACTTTTTACACACCATGCCAAACGTCACTGCATTGTCTTTCGATTCATCGAACTAGCACACCTATTCTACATATAGTACGCAGTCTATTACCGTCTGAACTTGCGCAAAGCTACAAAGAGTAACGACTTCCAATGTCGATTACAGGGACTATTAATCAGCAAATCGAACGGTCTTTACCCTGGTACATATCTACATGATGAAAACTACAAAACACATCCTAGGATGCGCAGTTTTATGAGTACAGTGAATTCGAGGAAAAAATGTGTATACACCCGGGGCTTTGCGATTTTTCCATTTTTTAGAAAAAGCTTTGTTTCCAATAACCCACGTTTTACACATCATGCCAAACGTCACTGCATTGTCTTTCGATTCATCGAACTAGCACATCTATTCGACATATAGTACGCATTCTATTACCGTCTGAACTTGCGCAAAGCTACAAAGAGTAACGACTTCCAATGTCGATTACAGGGACTATTAATCAGCAAACCGAACGGTCTTTACCCTGGTACATATCTACATGATGAAAACTACAAAACACATCCAAGGAAGCGCAGTTTTATGAGCACAGTGAATTCGACTTTTCCATATTTGAGAAAAAGCTTTGTTTCCAAAAACCCCACTTTTTACACATCATGCCAAACGTCACTGCATTGTCTTTCGATTCATCGAACTAGCACACCTATTCGACATATAGTACACAGTCTATTACCGACTGAACTTGCGCAAAGCTACAAAGAGTAACGAATTCAAATATCGATTACAGGCACCATTATTATGCAAATCGAACGTTCTTTACCCTGGTACATATCTACAAGATGAAAACTACAAAACACATCCTAGGAAGCGCAGTTTTATGAGTACAGTGAATTCGAGGAAAAAAATGTGTATACACACGGGGCTTTGCGATTTTTCCATTTTTTAGAAAAAGCTTTGTTTCCAAAAACCCACTTTTTACACATCATGCCAAACGTCACTGCATTGTCTTTCGATTCATCGAACTAGCACACCTATTCGACATATAGTAAACAGTCTATTACCATCTGAACTTGCGCAAAGCTACAAAGAGTAACGATTTCCAATGTCGATTACAGGGACTATTAATCAGCAAATCGAACGGTCTTTACCCTGGTACATATCTACATGATGAAAACTACAAAACACATCCTAGGAAGCGCAGTTTTATGAGTTCAGTGAATTCGAGGAAAAAATGTGTATACACCCGGGGCTTTGCGATTTTTCCATATTTGAGAAAAAGCTTTGTTTCCAAAAACCCCACTTTTTACACATCATGCCAAGCGTCACTGCATTGTCTTTCGATTCATCGAACTAGCACACCTTTTCGACATATAGTACGCAGTCTATTACCGTCTGAACTTGCACAAAGCTTCAAAGTGTAACGAATTCAAATATCGATTACAGGGACCATTATTCTGCAAATCGAACGTTCTTTACCCTGGTACATATCTACATGATGAAAACCACAAAACACATCCTAGGAAGTGCAGTTTTATGAGTACAGTGAATTCGAGGAAAAAATGTGTATACACCCGGGGCTTTGCGATTATCCCATTTTTTAGAAAAAGCTTTGTTTCCAAAAACCTCCTTTTTACAAATAATGCCAAACGTCACTGCATTGTCTTTCGATTCATTGAACTAGCACACCTATTCGACATATAGTACGCTGTCTATTACGTCTGAACTTGCGCAAAGCTACAAAGAGTAACGAATTCCAATGTCGATTACAGGGACTATTAATCAGCTAATCGAACGTTCTATACACTGGTACATATCTACATGATGAAAACTACAAAACACATTCTAGGAAGCGCAGTTCTATGAGTAAAGTGAATTCGAGGAAAAAATGTGAATACACTCAGGGCTTTGCGATTTTTCCATATTTGAGAAAAAGCTTTGTTTCCTAAAACCCACTTTTTACACATCATGCCAAACGTCACTGCATTGTCTTTCGATTCATCGAACTAGCACACCTTTTCGACATATTGTACGCAGTCTACTACCGTCTGAACTTGCGCAAAGCTACAAAGAGTAACGAATTCAAATATCGATTACAGGCACCAATATTCTGCAAATCGAACGGTCTTTACCCTGGTACATATCTACATGATGAAAACTACAAAACACATCCTAGGAAGCGCAGTTTTGTGAGTACAGTGAATTCGAGAAAAAAATGTGTATACACACGGGGCTATGCGATTTTTCCATATATGAGAAAAAGCTTTGTTTCCAAAAACCCCACTTTTTACACATCATGCCAAACGTCACTACATTGTCTTTCGATTCATCGAACTAGCACATCTATTCGACATATAGTACACAGTCTATTACCGACTGAACTTGCGCAAAGCTACAAAGAGTAAAGAATTTAAATATCGAACACAGGCACCATTATTCTGCAAATCGAACGTTCTATACACTGGTACATATCTACATGATGAAAACTACAAAACACATCCTAGGAAGCGCAGTTCTGTGAGTAAAGTGAATTCGAGGAGAAAATTCCATTTTTCCATATTTGAGAAAAAGCTTTGTTTCCTAAAACCCACTTTTTACACATCATGCCAAACGTCACTGCATTGTCTTTCGATTCATCGAACTAGCACACCATTTCGACATATAGTACGCAGTCTATTACCGTCCGAACTTGCGCAAAGCTACAAATAGTAACGAATTCAAATATCGATTACAGGCACCATTATTCTGCAAATCGAACGTTCTATACACTGGTACATATCTACATGATGAAAACTACAAAACACATCCTAAGAAGCGCAGTTTTATGAGTACAGTGAATTCGAGGAAAAAATGTGTGTACACCCGGGGCTTTGCGATTTTTCCATATTAGAGAGATAGCTTTGTTTCCAAAAACCCCACTTTTTACACATCATGCCAAACGTCACTGCATTGTCTTTCGATTCATCGAACTAGCACACCATTTCGACATATAGTACGCAGTCTATTACCGTCTGAACTTGCGCAAAGCTTCAAAGAGTAACGAATTCAAATATCGATTACAGGCACCATTATTCTGCAAATCGAACGTTCTTTCCCCTTTTACATATATACATGATGAAAACTACAAAACACATCCCAGGAAATGCAGTTTTATGAGTACAGTGAATTCAAGGAAAAATGTGTATACACCCGGAGCTTTGCGATTTTTCCATTTTTTAGAAAAAGCTTTGCTTCCAAAAACCCACTTTTTACACATCATGCCAAAAGTCACTGCATTGTCTTTCGATTCATCGAACTAGCACACCTTTTCGACATATAGTACCCAGTCTACTACCGTCCGAACTTGCGCAAAGCTACAAACGAATTCAAATATCGATTACATGCACCATTATTCTGCAAATCGAACGTTCTATACACTGGTACATATCCACATGATGAAAACTACAAAACACATCCTAGGAAGCGCAGTTTTATGAGTAAAGTGAATTCGAGGAAAAAAATGTGTATACACCCGGGGCTTTGCGATTTTTCCATATTTCAGAAAAAGCTTTGTTTCCTAAAACCCACTTTTTACACATCATGCCAAACGTCACTGCATTGTCTTTCGATTCATCGAACTAGCACACCTTTTCGACATATAGTACGCAGTCTATTACCGTCCGAATTTGCGCAAAGCTACAAAGAGTAACGAATTCAAATATCGATTACAGGCACCATTATTCTGCAAATCGAACGTTCATTTTACCCTGGTACATATCTACATGATGAAAACTACAAAACACATCCTAGGAAGCGCAGTTTTATGAGTATAGTGAATTCGAGGAAAAAATGTGGATACACCCGGGGCTTTGCGATTTTTCCATTTTTGAGAAAAAGCTTTGTTTCCAAAAACCCCACTTTTTACACATCATGCCAAAAGTCACTGCATCGTCTTTCAATTCATCGAACTAGGACACCTATTCGACATATAGTATGCAGTCTATTACAGTCTGAACTTGCGCAAAGCTACAAAGAGTAACGAATTCGAATATCAATTACAGGCACCATTATTCTGCAAATCGAACGTTCCTTACCCTGGTACATATCTACATGATGAAAACTACAAATCACATCCTAGGAAACGCAGTTTTATAAGTACAGTGAGTTCGAGGAAAAAACGTGTATACACCCGAGGCTTTGCGATTTTTCCACATGTGAGAAATAGCTTTGTTTCCAAAAACACCACTTTTTACACATCATGCCAAACGTCACTGCTTTGTCTTTCGATTCGTCGAACTAGCACACCTATTCGACATATAGTAAGCAGTCTATTACCGTCTGAACTTGCGCAAAGCTACAAAGAGTAACGAATTCAAATATCGATTACAGGCACCATTATTCTGCAAATCGAACGTTCTTTACCCTGGTACATATCTACATGATGAAAACTACCAAACACATCTTAAGAAGCGCAGTTTCATGAGTACAGTGCATTCGAGAAAAAATGTGTATACACCCGGGGCTTTGCGATTTTTCCATATTTGAGAAAAATCTTTTTTTCCAAAAACCCCACTTTTTACACATCATGCCAAACGTCACTGCATTGTCTTTCGATTCATCGAACTAGCACACCTATTCGACATATAGTAAGCACTCTATTACCGTCTGAACTTGCGCAAAGCTACAAAGAGTAACGACTTCCAATGTCGATTACAGGGACCATTAATCAGCAAATCGAACGGTCTTTAATCTGGTACATATCTACATGATGAAAACTACAAAACACGTCCTATGAAGCGCAGTTTTATGAGTACAGTGAATTCGAGGAAAAAATGTGTATACACCCGGGGCTTTGCGATTTTTCCATATATGAGAAAAAGCTTTGTTTCCAAAAACCCCACTTTTTACACATCATGCCAAACGTCACTGCATTGTCTTTCGATTCATCGAACTAGCAATCCTATTCGACATATAGTACACAGTCTATTACCGACTGAACTTGCGCAAAGCTACAAAGAGTAACGAATTCAAATATCGATTACAGGCACCATTATTCTGCAAATCGAACGTTCCTTACCCTGGTACATATCTACATGATGAAAACTACAAAACACATCCTAGGAAACGCAGTTTTATGAGTACAGTGAATTCGGAGAAAAAATGTGTATACATCGGGTGCTTTGCGATTTTCCCATATATGAGAAAAAGCTTTGTTTCCAAAAACCCCACTTTTTCACATCATGCCAAACGTCACTGCATTGTCTTTCGATTCATCGAACTAGCACACCTATTCGACATATAGTACGCAGTCTATTAGCGTCTGAACTTGCGCAAAGCTACAAAGAGAAACGAATTCAAATATCGATTACAGGCACCATTATTCTGCAAATCGAACGTTCTATACCCTGGTACATATCTACATTATGAAAACTACAAAACACATCCTAGGAAGCGCAGTTTTATGAGTACAGTGAATTCGTGGAAAAAATGTGTATACACCTGGGGCTTTGCGATTTTTCCATATTTGAGAAAAAGCTTTGTTTCCAAAAACCCCACTTTTTACACGTCATGCCAAACGTCACTGCATCGTCTTTCGATTCATCGAACTAGCACACCTATTCGACGTATAGTACGCAGTCTATTACCGTCTGAACTTGCGCAAAGCTACAAAGAGTAAGGAATTCAAATATCGATTACAGGCACCATTATTCTGCAAATCGAACGTTCTATACCCTGGTACATATCTACATGATGAAAACTACAAAACACATCCTAGGAAGCGCAGTTTTATGAGTACAGTGAATTCGAGGAAAAAATGTGGATACACCCGGGGCTTTGCGATTTTTCCACATTTGCGAAAAGCTTTGTTTCCAAAAACCCCACTTTTTACACATCATGCCAAATGTCACTGCATTGTCTTTCGATTCATCGAACTAGCACACCTATTCGACACATAGTACGCAGTCTATTACTGTCTGAACTTGCGCAAAGCTACAAAGAGTAACGAATTCAAATATCGATTACAGGCACCATTATTCTGCAAATCGAACGTTCCTTACCCTGGTACATATCTACATGATGAAAACTACAAAACACATCCTAGGTAGGGCAGTTTTATAAGTACAGTGAATTCGAGGAAAAAATGTGTATACACCCGGGGTTTGCGATTTTTCCACATATGAGAAAAAGCTTTGATTCCAAAAACCACACTTTTTACACATCAAGGGAAACGTCACTGCATTGTTTTTCGATTCATCGAACTAGCACAGATATTCGACATATAGTAAGCAGTTTATTACCGTCTGAACTTGCGCAAAGCTACAAAGAGTAACGTATCCAAATGTCGATTACAGGGACTATTAATCAGCAAATCGAACGTTCTTTACCCTGGTACTTATCTACATGATGAAAACTACAAAACACATCCTAGGAAGCGCAGTTTTATGAGTACAGTGAATTCGAGGAAAAAATGTGGATACACCCGGGGCTTTGCGATTTTTCCATTTTTTAGAAAAAGCTTTGTTTCCAAAAACCCACATTTTACTTACCTTGCCAAACGTCACTGAATTGTCTTTCGATTCATCGAACTAGCACACCTATTCGACATATAGTACGCAGTCTATTACCATCTGAACTTGCGCAAAGCTACAAAGAGTAACGAATTCCAATGTCGATTACAGGGACTATTAATCAGCAAATCGAACGGTCTGTACCCTGGTTCATATCTACATGATGAAAACTACGAAACACATCCTAGGAAGCGCAGTTTTATAAGTACAGTGAATTCGAGGAAAAAATGTGTATACACCCAGGGCTATGCGACTTTTCCATATATGAGAAAAAGCTTTGTTTCCAAAAACCCCACTCTTTACACATCATGCCAAACGTCACTGCATTGTCTTTCGATTCATCGAACTAGCACACCTATTCGACATATAGTACACAGTCTATTACCGACTGAACTTGCGCAAAGCTACAAAGAGTAACGAATTCAAATATCGATTACAGGCACCATTATTCTATAAATCGAACGTTCTTTACCCTGGTACATATCTACAAGATGAAAACTACAAAACACATCCTAGGAAGCGCAGTTTTATGAGTAAAGTGAATTCGAGGAAAAATGTGTATACACTCGGGGCTTTGCGATTTTTCCATTTTTTCGAAAAATCTATGTTTCCAAAAACCCACTTTTTACACATCATGCCAAACGTCACTGCATTGTCTTTCGATTCATCGAACTAGCACACCTATTCGACATATAGTACGCAGTCTATTACCGTCTGAACTTGCGCAAAGCTACAAAGAGTAACGATTTCAAATGTCGATTACAGGGACCATTAACCAGGAAATCGAACGGTCTTTACCCTGGTACTTATCTACATGATGAAAACTACAAAACACATCCTAGGAAGCGCAGTTTTATGAGTACAGTGAATTCGAGGAAAAAATGTGTATACTTCGGGGGCTTTGCGATTTTCCCTTATATGAGAAAAATCTTTGTTTCCAAAAACCACACTTTTTACACATTATGCCAAACGTCACTGCATTGTCTTTCGATTCATCGAACTAGCACACCTATTCGACATATAGTAAGCAGTCTAGTACCGTCTGAACTTGCGCAAAGCTGCAAAGAGTAACGAATTCAAATATCGATTACAGGCACCATTATTCTGCAAATCGAACGTTCTTTACCGTGGTACATATCTACATGATGAAAACTACAAAACACATCCTAGGAAGCGCAGTTTTGTAAGTACAGTGAATTCTTGGAAAAAATGTGTATACACCTGGGGCTTTGCAATTTTTCCACATATGAGAAAAAGCTTTGATTCCAAAAACCCCACTTTTTACACATCATGCCAAACGTCACTGCATTGTCTTTCGATTCATCGAACTAGCACACCTATTCGACATATAGTAAGCAGTCTATTACCGTCTGAACTTGCGCAAAGCTAAAAAGAGTAACGAATTCAAAAATCGATTACGGGCACCATTATGCTGCAAATCGAACGTTCCATACCATGGTACGTATCTACACGATGAAAACTACAAAACACATCCTAGGAAGCTCAGTTTCATGAGTACAGTGAATTCGAGGAAAAATGTGTATACACCTGGGGCTTTGCGATTTTTCCATATTTGAGAAAAAGCTTTGTTTCAAAAAACCACACTTTTTACACATCATGCCAAACGTCACTGCATCGTCTTTCGATTCATCGAACTAGCACACCTATTCGACATATAGTACGCAGTCTATTACCGTCTGAACTTGCGCAAAGCTAGAAAGAGTAACGAATTCAAATATCGATTACAGGCACCATTATTCTGCAAATCGAACGTTCCTTACCCTGGTACATATCTACATGATAAAAACTACAAAACACATCCTAGGAAGCGCAGTTTTATAAGTACAGTGAATTCGAGGAAAGAATGTGTATACACCCGGGGCTTTGCGATTTTTCCATCTTTTCGAAAAAGCTTTGTTTCCAAAAACCCACTTTTTACACATCATGCCAAACGTCAATGCATTGTCTTTCGATTCATCGAACTAGCACACCCATTCGACATATACTACACAGTCTATTACCGTCTGAACTTGCGCAAAGCTACAAAGAGTAACGAATTCAAATGTCGATTACAGGCACCATTAACCAGCAAATCGAACGGTCTTTACCCTGGTACTTATCTACATGATGAAAACTACAAAACACATCCTAGGAAGCGCAGTTCTATGAGTACAGTGAATTCGAGGAAAATATGTGTTTACTTCGGGGGCTTTGCGATTTTCCCATATATGAGAAAAAGCTTTGTTTCCAATAACCCCACTTTTAACACATCATGCCAAACGTCAATGCATTGTCTTTCGATTCATCGAACTAGCACACCTATTCGACATATACTACACAGTCTATTACCGTCTGAACTTGCGCAAAGCTGCAAAGAGTAACGAATTCAAATATCGATTACAGGCACCATTATTCTGCAAATCGAACGTTCTTTACTGTGGTACATATCTACATGATGAAAACTACAAAACACATCCTAGGAAGCGCAGTTTTGTAAGTACAGTGAATTCTTGGAAAAAATGTGTATACACCTGGGGCTTTGCAATTTTTCCACATATGAGAAAAAGCTTTGATTCCAAAAACCCCACTTTTTACACATCATGCCAAACGTCACTGCGTTGTCTTTCGATTCATCGAACTAGCACATCTATTCGACATATAGTACGCAGTTTATTACCGTCTGAACTTGCGCAATACTACAAAGAGTAACGAATTCAAATATCGATTACAGGCACCATTATTCTGCAAATCAAACGTTCTATACCCTGGTACATATCTGCATGATGAAAACTACAAAACACATCCTAGGAAGCGCAGTTTTATGAGTACAGTGAATTCGAGGAAAAAATGTGTATACACTCGGAACTTTGCGATTTTTCCATATATGAGAAAAAGCTTTGTTTCCAAACACCCCACTTTTTACACATCATGCCAAACGTCACTGCATTGTCTCTCGATTCATCGAACTAGCACACCTATTCGACATATAGTACACAGTCTATTACCGTCTGAACTTGCGAAAAGCTACAAAGAGTAACGAATTCAAATATCGATTACAGGCACCATTATTCTGCAAATCTAACGTTCTATACTCTGGTACATATCTAGATGATGAAAACTACAAAACGCATCCTAGGAAGCGCAGTTCTATGAGTAAAGTGAATTCCAGGAAAAAATGTGTATACACCCGGGGCTTTGCGATTTTTCCATATTTGAGAAAAACCTTTGTTTCCAAAACCCCACTTTTTACACATCATGCCAAACGTCACTGCATTGTCTTTCGATTCATCGAACTAGCACACCTATTCGACATATAGTAAGCAGTCTAGTACCGTCTGAACTTGCGCGAAGCTGCAAAGAGTAACGAATTCAAATATCGATTACAGGCACCATTATTCTGCAAATCGAACGTTCTTTACCGTGGTACATATCTACATGATGAAAACTACAAAACACATCCTAGGAAGCGCAGTTTTGTAAGTACAGTGAATTCTTGGAAAAAATGTGTATACACCTGGGGCTTTGCAATTTTTCCACATATGAGAAAAAGCTTTGATTCCAAAAACCCCACTTTTTACACATCATGCCAAACGTCACTGCATTGTCTTTCGATTCATCGAACTAGCACACCTATTCGACATATAGTAAGCAGTCTATTACCGTCTGAACTTGCGCAAAGCTAAAAAGAGTAACGAATTCAAAAATCGATTACGGGCACCATTATTCTGCAAATCGAACGTTCCATACCATGGTACGTATCTACACGATGAAAACATAAAAACACATCCTAGGAAGTTCAGTTTCATGAGTACAGTGAATTCGAGGAAAAAATGTGTATACACCTGGGGCTTTGCGATTTTTCCATATTTGAGGAAAAGCTTTGTTTCAAAAAACCACACTTTTTACACATCATGCCAAACGTCACTGCATCGTCTTTCGATTCATCGAACCAGCACACCTATTCGACATATAGTACGCAGTCTATTACCGTCTGAACTTGCGCAAAGCTAGAAAGAGTAACGAATTCAAATATCGATTACAGGCACCATTATTCTGCAAATCGAACGTTCCTTACCCTGGTACATATCTACATGATAAAAATTACAAAACACATCCTAGGAAGCGCAGTTTTATAAGTACAGTGAATTCGAGGAAAGAATGTGTATACACCGGGGGCTTTGCGATTTTTCCATTTTTTAGAAAAAGCTTTGTTACCAAAAACCCACTTTTTACACATCTTGTCAAACGTCACTGCATTGTCTTTCGATTCATCGAACTAGCACACCTATTCGACATATAGTACGCAGTCTATTACCGTCTGAACTTGCGCAAAGCTAGGAAGAGTAACGAATTCCAATGTCGATTACAGGGACTATTAATCAGCAAATCTAACGGTCTTTACCCTGGTACATATCTACAAGATGGAAACTACAAAACACATCCTAAGAAGCGCAGTTTTATGTGTACAGTGAATTCGAGGAAAAATGTATATACACTCGGGGCTTTGCGATTTTTCCATCTTTTCGAAAAAGCTTTGTTTCCAAAAACCCACTTTTTACACATCATGCCAAACGTCAATGCATTGTCTTTCGATTCATCGAACTAGCACACCTATTCGACATATAGTACACAGTCTATTACCGTCTGAACTTGCGCAAAGCTACAAAGAGTAACGAATTCAAATGTCGATTACAGGGACCATTAACCAGCAAATCGAACGGTCTTTACCCTGGTACTTATCTACATGATGAAAACTACAAAACACATCATAGGAAGCGCAGTTCTATGAGTACAGTGAATTCGAGGAAAATATGTGTATACTTCGGGGGCTTTGCGATTTTCCCATATATGAGAAAAAGCTTTGTTTCCAAAAACCCCACTTTTTACACATTATGCCAAACGTCACTGCATTGTCTTTCGATTCATCGAACTAGCACATCTATTCGACATATAGTACGCAGTTTATTACCGTCTGAACTTGCGCAAAGCTAGAAAGAGTAACGAATTCAAATATCGATTACAGGCACCATTATTCTGCAAATCGAACGTTCCTTACCCTGGTACATATCTACATGATAAAAACTACAAAACACATCCTAGGAAGCGCAGTTTTATAAGTACAGTGAATTCGAGGAAAGAATGTGTATACACCGGGGGCTTTGCGATTTTTCCATTTTTTAGAAAAAGCTTTGTTTCCAAAAACCCACTTTTTACACATCTTGTCAAACGTCACTGCATTGTCTTTCGATTCATCGAACTAGCACACCTATTCGACATATAGTACGCAGTCTATTACCGTCTGAACTTGCGCAAAGCTAGGAAGAGTAACGAATTCCAATGTCGATTACAGGGACTATTAATCAGCAAATCTAACGGTCTTTACCCTGGTACATATCTACAAGATGGAAACTACAAAACACATCCTAAGAAGCGCAGTTTTATGTGTACAGTGAATTCGAGGAAAAATGTATATACACTCGGGGCTTTGCGATTTTTCCATCTTTTCGAAAAAGCTTTGTTTCCAAAAACCCACTTTTTACACATCATGCCAAACGTCAATGCATTGTCTTTCGATTCATCGAACTAGCACACCTATTCGACATATAGTACACAGTCTATTACCGTCTGAACTTGCGCAAAGCTACAAAGAGTAACGAATTCAAATGTCGATTACAGGGACCATTAACCAGCAAATCGAACGGTCTTTACCCTGGTACATGATGAAAACTACGAAACACATCATAGGAAGCGCAGTTCTATGAGTACAGTGAATTCGAGGAAAATATGTGTATACTTCGGGGGCTTTGCGATTTTCCCATATATGAGAAAAACTTTTTACACATTATGCCAAACGTCACTGCATTGTCTTTCGATTCATCGAACTAGCACATCTATTCGACATATAGTACGCAGTTTATTACCGTCTGAACTTGCGCAATACTACAAAGAGTAACGAATTCAAATATCGATTACAGGCACCATTATTCTGCAAATCAAACGTTCTATACCCTGGTACATATCTGCATGATGAAAACTACAAATCACATCCTAGGAAACGCAGTTTTATAAGTACAGTGAGTTCGAGGAAAAAACGTGTATACACCCGAGGCTTTGCGATTTTTCCACATGTGAGAAATAGCTTTGTTTCCAAAAACACCACTTTTTACACATCATGCCAAACGTCACTGCTTTGTCTTTCGATTCGTCGAACTAGCACACCTATTCGACATATAGTAAGCAGTCTATTACCGTCTGAACTTGCGGAAAGCTACAAAGAGTAACGAATTCAAATATCGATTACAGGCACCATTATTCTGCAAATCGAACGTTCTATACACTGGTACATATCTACATGATGAAAACTACAAAACACATCCTAGGAAACGCAGTTCTATGAGTAAAGTGAATTCGAGGAACAAATACGTATACAACGGGGGCTTTGCGATTTTTCCATATTTGAGAAAAAGCTTTGTTTCCAAAAACCCACTTTATACACATCATGCCAAACGTCACTGCATTGTCTTTCAATTCATCGAACTAGCACACCTTTTCGACATATAGTACGCAGTCTATTACCGTCTGAACTTGCGCAAAGCTACAAAGAGTAACGACTTCCAATGTCGATTACAGGGACTATTAATCATCAAATCGAACGGTCTTTACCCTGGTACATATCTACATGATGAATACTTCAAAACAGATCCTAGGAAGCGCAGTTTTATGAGTACAGTGAATTCGAGGAAAAAATCTGTATACACCCGGGGCTTTGCGTTTTTTCCATATTTGAGAAAAAGCTTTGTTTCAAAAACCCCACTTTTTACACATCATGCCAAACGTCACTGCATTGTCTTTCGATTCATCGAACTAGCACACCTTTTCGACATATAGTACGCAGTCTATTACCGTCCGAACTTGCGCAAAGCTACAAAGAGTAACGAATTCAAATATCGATTACAGGCACCATTATTCTGCAAATCGAACGTTCTTTACCCTGGTACATATCTACATGATGAAAACTACCAAACACATCTTAAGAAGCGCAGTTTCATGAGTACAGTGAATTCGAGAAAAAATGTGTATACACCCGGGGCTTTGCGATTTTTCCATATTTGAGAAAAATCTTTTTTTCCAAAAACCCCACTTTTTACACATCATGCCAAACGTCACTGCATTGTCTTTCGATTCATCGAACTAGCACACCTATTCGACATATAGTAAGCACTCTATTAACGTCTGAACTTGCGCAAAGCTACAAAGAGTAACGACTTCCAATGTCGATTACAGGGACCATTAATCAGTAAATCGAACGGTCTTTAATCTGGTACATATCTACATGATGAAAACTACAAAACACGTCCTAGGAAGCGCAGTTTTATGAGTACAGTGAATTCGAGGAAAAAATGTGTATACACCCGGGGCTTTGCGATTTTTCCATATATGAGAAAAAGCTTTGTTTCCAAAAACCCCACTTTTTACACATCATGCCAAACGTCACTGCATTGTCTTTCGATTCATCGAACTAGCAATCCTATTCGACATATAGTACACAGTCTATTACCGACTGAACTTGCGCAAAGCTACAAAGAGTAACGAATTCAAATATCGATTACAGGCACCATTATTCTGCAAATCGAACGTTCCTTACCCTGGTACATATCTACATGATGAAAACTACAAAACACATCCTAGGAAACGCAGTTTTATGAGTACAGTGAATTCGAGGAAAAAATGTGTATACATCGGGTGCTTTGCGATTTTCCCATATATGAGAAAAAGCTTTGTTTCCAAAAACCCCACTTTTTCACATCATGCCAAACGTCACTGCATTGTCTTTCGATTCATCGAACTAGCGCACCTATTCGACATATAGTACGCAGTCTATTAGCGTCTGAACTTGCGCAAAGCTACAAAGAGAAACGAATTCAAATATCGATTACAGGCACCATTATTCTGCAAATCGAACGTTCTATACCCTGGTACATATCTACATTATGAAAACTACAAAACACATCCTAGGAAGCGCAGTTTTATGAGTACAGTGAATTCGTGGAAAAAATGTGTATACACCTGGGGCTTTGCGATTTTTCCATATTTGAGAAAAAGCTTTGTTTCCAAAAACCCCACTTTTTACACGTCATGCCAAACGTCACTGCATCGTCTTTCGATTCATCGAACTAGCACACCTATTCGACGTATAGTACGCAGTCTATTACCGTCTGAACTTGCGCAAAGCTACAAAGAGTAAGGAATTCAAATATCGATTACAGGCACCATTATTCTGCAAATCGAACGTTCTATACCCTGGTACATATCTACATGATGAAAACTACAAAACACAACCTAGGAAGCGCAGTTTTATGAGTACAGTGAATTCGAGGAAAAAATGTGGATACACCCGGGGCTTTGCGATTTTTCCACATTTGCGAAAAGCTTTGTTTCCAAAAACCCCACTTTTTACACATCATGCCAAACGTCACTGCATTGTCTTTCGATTCATCGAACTAGCACACCTATTCGACACATAGTACGCAGTCTATTACTGTCTGAACTTGCGCAAAGCTATAAAGAGTAACGAATTCAAATATCGATTACAGGCACCATTATTCTGCAAATCGAACGTTCCTTACCCTGGTACATATCTACATGATGAAAACTACAAAACACATCCTAGGTAGGGCAGTTTTATAAGTACAGTGAATTCGAGGAAAAAATGTGTATACACCCGGGGTTTGCGATTTTTCCACATATGAGAAAAAGCTTTGATTCCAAAAACCACAATTTTTACACATCAAGGGAAACGTCACTGCATTGTTTTTCGATTCATCGAACTAGCACAGATATTCGACATATAGTAAGCAGTTTATTACCGTCTGAACTTGCGCAAAGCTACAAAGAGTAACGTATCCAAATGTCGATTACAGGGACTATTAATCAGCAAATCGAACGTTCCTTACCCTGGTACTTATCTACATGATGAAAACTACAAAACACATCCTAGGAAGTTCAGTTTCATGAGTACAGTGAATTCGAGGAAAAAATGTGTATACACCTGGGGCTTTGCGATTTTTCCAAATTTGAGAAAAAGCTTTGTTTCAAAAAACCACACTTTTTACACATCATGCCAAACGTCACTGCATCGTCTTTCGATTCATCGAACTAGCACACCTATTCGACATATAGTACGCAGTCTATTACCGTCTGAACTTGCGCAAAGATAGAAAGAGTAACGAATTCAAATATCGATTACAGGCACCATTATTCTGCAAATCGAACGTTCCTTACGCTGGTACATATCTACATGATAAAAACTACAAAACACATCCTAGGAAGCGCAGTTTTATAAGTACAGTGAATTCGAGGAAAGAATGTGTATACACCGGGGGCTTTGCGATTTTTCCATTTTTTAGAAAAAGCTTTGTTTCCAAAAACCCACTTTTTACACATCTTGTCAAACGTCACTGCATTGTCTTTCGATTCATCGAACTAGCACACCTATTCGACATATAGTACGCAGTCTATTACCGTCTGAACTTGCGCAAAGCTAGGAAGAGTAACGAATTCCAATGTCGATTACAGGGACTATTAATCAGCAAATCTAACGGTCTTTACCCTGGTACATATCTACAAGATGGAAACTACAAAACACATCCTAAGAAGCGCAGTTTTATGTGTACAGTGAATTCGAGGAAAAATGTATATACACTAGGGGCTTTGCGATTTTTCCATCTTTTCGAAAAAGCTTTGTTTCCAAAAACCCACTTTTTACACATCATGCCAAACGTCAATGCATTGTCTTTCGATTCATCGAACTAGCACACCTATTCGACATATAGTACACAGTCTATTACCGTCTGAACTTGCGCAAAGCTACAAAGAGTAACGAATTCAAATGTCGATTACAGGGACCATTAACCAGCAAATCGAACGGTCTTTACCCTGGTACTTATCTACATGATGAAAACTACAAAACACATCATAGGAAGCGCAGTTCTATGAGTACAGTGAATTCGAGGAAAATATGTGTATACTTCGGGGGCTTTGCGATTTTCCCATATTTGAGAAAAAGCTTTGTTTCCAAAAACCCCACTTTTTACACATTATGCCAAACGTCACTGCATTGTCTTTCGATTCATCGAACTAGCACATCTATTCGACATATAGTACGCAGTTTATTACCGTCTGAATTTGCGCAATACTACAAAGAGTAACGAATTCAAATATCGATTACAGGCACCATTATTCTGCAAATCAAACGTTCTATACCCTGGTACATATCTGCATGATGAAAACTACAAAACACATCCTAGGAAGCGCAGTTTTATGAGTACAGTGAATTCGAGGAAAAAATGTGTATACACTCGGAACTTTGCGATTTTTCCATATATGAGAAAAAGCTTTGTTTCCAAACACCCCACTTTTTACACATCATGCCAAACGTCACTGCATTGTCTCTCGATTCATCGAACTAGCTAACCTATTCGACATATAGTACACAGTCTATTACCGTCTGAACTTGCGAAAAGCTACAAAGAGTAACGAATTCAAATATCGATTACAGGCACCATTATTCTGCAAATCGAACGTTCTATACCCTGGTACATATCTAGATGATGAAAACTACAAAACGCATCCTAGGAAGCGCAGTTCTATGAGTAAAGTGAATTCCAGGAAAAAATGTGTATACACCCGGGGCTTTGCGATTTTTCCATATTTGAGAAAAACCTTTGTTTCCAAAACCCCACTTTTTACACATCATGCCAAACGTCACTGCATTGTCTTTCAATTCATCGAAATAGCACACCTATTCGACATACAGTACGCAGGTTATTACTGTCTGAATTTGCGCAAAGCTACAAAGAGTAACGAATAAAATATCGATTACAGGCACCACTATTCTGCAAATCGAACGTTCTTTACCCTGGTACATATCTACATGATGAAAACTACAAAACACATCCTAGGAAGCGCAGTTTTATAAGTACAGTGAATTCGAGGAAAAAATGTGTATACACCTGGGGCTTTGCGATTTTTCCACATATGAGAAAGAGCTTTGATTCGAAAACCCACACTTTTTACACATCATGCCAAACGTCTCTACTTTGTCTTTCGATTCATCGAACTAGCACACCTATTCGACATTTAGTAAGCAGTCTATTACCGTCTGAACTTGCGCAAAGCTACAAAGAGTAACGACTTCCAATGTCGATTACAGGGACTATTAATCAGCAAATCGAACGGTCTTTACCCTGGTACATATCTACATGATGAAACCTACAAAACACATCCTAGGAAGCGCAGTTTTATAAGTACAGTGAATTCGAGGAAAAAATGTGTATACAGCCGGGGCTTTGCGGTTTTCCATTATTTAGAAAAAGCTTTGTTTCCAAAAACCCACTTTTTACACATCATGCCAAACGTCACTGCATTGTCTTTCGATTCATCGAACTAGCACACCTATTCGACATATAGTACGCAGTCTATTAACGTCTGAACTTGCGCAAAGCTACAAAGAGTAACGACTTCCAATGTCGAATACAGGGACTATTAATCAGCAAATCGAACGGTCTTTACCCTGGTACATATCTACATGATGAAAACTACAAAACACATCCTAGGAAGCGCAGTTTTATGAGTACAGCGAATTCGAGGAAAAAATGTGTATACACCCGGCACTTTGCGACTTTTCCATATAAGAGAAAAAGCTTTGTTTCCAAAAACCCCACTTTTTACACTTCATGCCAAACGTCACTGCATTGTCTTTCGATTCATCGAACTAGCACACCTATTCGACATATAGTACGCAGTCTATTAACGTCTGAACTTGCGCAAAGCTACAAAGGGTGACGACTTCCAATGTCGATTACAGGGACTATTAATCAGCAAATCGAACGGTCTTTACCCTGGTACATATCTACATGATGAAAACTACAAAACACATCCTAGGAAGCGCAGTTTTATGAGTACAGTGAATTCGAGGAAAAATGTGTATACACTCGGGGCTTTGCAATTTTTCCATTTTTTCGAAAAAGCTTTGTTTCCAAAAACCCACTTTTTCACATCATGCCAAACGTCACTGCATTGTCTTTCGAATCATCGAACTAGCACACCTATTCGACATATAGTACGCAGTCTATTACAGTCTGAACTTGCGCAAAGCTACAAAGAGTAACGAATTCAAATATCGATTACAGGCACCATTATTCTGCAAATCGAACGTTCTATACACTGGTACATATCTAGATGATGAAAACTACAAAACGCATCCTAGGAAGCGCAGTTCTATGAGTAAAGTGAATTCCAGGAAAAAATGTGTATACACCCGGGGCTTTGCGATTTTTCCATATTTGAGGAAAACCTTTGTTTCCAAAAACCCACTTTTTACACATCATGCCAAACGTCACTACATTGTCTTTCAATTCATCGAACTAGCACACCTATTCGACATATAGTACGCAGTCTATTACCGTCTGAACTTGCGCAAAGCTACAAAGAGTAACGACTTCCAATGTCGATTACAGGGACTATTAATCAGCAAATCGAACGGTCTTTACCCTGGTACATATCTACGTGATGAAAACTACAAAACACATCCTAGGAAGCGCAGTTTTGTAAGTACAGTGAATTCGAGGAAAAAATGTGTATACACCTGGGGCTTTGCGATTTTTCCACATATGAGAAAAAGCTTTGATTCCAAAAACACCACTTTTTACACATCATGACAAACGTCACTGCATTGTCTTTCGATTCATCGAACTAGCACACCTATTCGACATATAGTACACTGTCTATTACCGACTGAACTTGCGCAAAGCTACAAAGAGTAACGAATTCAAATATCGATTACAGGCACCATTATTCTGCAAATCGAACGTTCCTTACCCTGGTACATCTCTACATGAAGAAAACTACAAAACACATCCTAGGAAGCGCAGTTTTATGAGTACAGTGAATTCGAGGAAAAATGTGTATACACTCGGGGCTTTGCAATTTTTCCATTTTTACGAAAAAGCTATGTTTCCAAAAACCCACTTTTTACACATCATGCCAAACGTCACTGCGTTGTGTTTCGATTCATCGAACTAGCACACCTATTCGACATATAGTACGCAGTCTATTACCGTCTGAACTTGCGCAAAGCTACAAAGAGTAACGAATTCAAATGTCGATTACAGGGACCATTAACCAGCAAATCGAACGGTCTTTACCCTGGTACATTTCTACATGATGAAAACTACAAAACACATCCTAGGAAGCGCAGTTTTGTAAGTACAGTGAATTCGAGGGAAAAATGTGTATACACCTGGGGCTTTGCGATTTTTCCACATATGAGAAAAAGCTTTGATTCCAAAAACCCAACTTTTTACACATCTTGCCAAACGTCACTGCATTGTCTTTCGATTCATCGAACTAACACACCTATTCGACATATAGTACACTGTCTATTACCGACTGAACTTGCGCAAAGCTACAAAGAGTAACGAATTCAAATATCGATTACAGGCACCATTATTCTGCAAATCGAATGTTCTATACACTGGTACATATCTAGATGATGAAAACTACAAAACGCATACTAGGAAGCGCAGTTCTATGAGTAAAGTGAATTCCAGGAAAAAATGTGTATACATCCGGGGCTTTGCGATTTTTCCGTATTTGAGGAAAACCTTTGTTTCCAAAAACCCACTTTTTACACATCATGCCACACGTCACTGCATTGTCTTTCAATTCATCGAACTAGCACACCTATTCGACATATAGTACGCAGTCTATTACCGTCTGAACTTGCGCATAGCTACAAAGAGTAACGAATAAAATATCGATTACAGGCACCATTATTCTGCAAATCGAACGTTCTTTACCCTGGTACATATCTACATGATGAAAACTACAAAACACATCCTAGGAAGCGCAGTTTTGTAAGTACAGTGAATTCGAGGAAAAAATGTGTATACACCTGGGGCTTTGCGATTTTTCCACATATGAGAAAAAGCTTTGATTCCAAAAACCCCACTTTTTACACATCATGCCAAACGTCACTGCATTGTCTTTCGATTCATCGAACTAGCACACCTATTCGACATATAGTAAGCAGTCTATTACCGTCTGAACTTGCGCAAAGCTACAAAGAGTAACGACTTCCAATGTCGATTACAGGGACTATTAATCAGCAAATCGAACGGTCTTTACCCTGATACATATCTACATGATGAAACCTACAAAACACAACCTAGGAAGCGCAGTTATATGAGTACAGTGAATTCGAGGAAAACATGTGTATACAGCCGGGGCTTTGCGGTTTTCCATTATTTAGAAAAAGCTTTGTTTCCAAAAACCCACTTTTTACACATCATGCCAAACGTCACTGCATTGTCTTTCGATTCATCGAACTAGCACACCTATTCGACATATAGTACGCAGTCTATTAACGTCTGAACTTGCGCAAAGCTACAAAGAGTAACGACTTCCAATGTCGATTACAGGGACTATTAATCAGCAAATAGAGCAGTCTTTACCCTGGTACATATCTACATGATGAAAACTACAAAACACATCCTAGGAAGCGCAGTTTTATGATTAGAGTGAATTCGAGGAAAAAATGTGTATACACCCGGGGCTTTGCGACATTTCCATATAAGAGAAAAAGCTTTGTTTCCAAAAACCCCACTTTTTACACATCATGCCAAACGTCACTGCATTGTCTTTCGATTCATCGAACTAGCACACCTATTCGACATATAGTACGCAGTCCATTAACGTCTGAACTTGCGCAAAGCTGCAAAGAGTAACGACTTCCAACGTCGATTACAGGGACTATTAATCAGCAAATCGAACGGTATTTACCCTGGTACATATCTACATGATGAAAACTACAAAACACATCCTAGGAAGCGCAGTTTTATGAGTACAGTGAATTCGAGGAAAAATGTGTATACACTCGGGGCTTTGCAATATTTCCATTTTTTCGAAAAAGCTTTGTTTCCAAAAACCCACTTTTTCACATCATGCCAAACGTCACTGCATTGTCTTTCGATTCATCGAACTAGCACACCTATTCGACATATAGTACGCAGTCTATTACAGTCTGAACTTGCGCAAAGCTGCAAAGAGTAACGAATTCAAATATCGATTACAGGCACCATTGTTCTGCAAATCGAACGTTCTATACACTGGTACATATCTAGATGATGAAAACTACAAAACGCATCCTAGGAAGCGCAGTTCTATGAGTAAAGTGAATTCCAGGAAAAATGTGTATACACCCGGGGCTTTGCGATTTTTCCATATTTGAGGAAAACCTTTGTTTCCAAAAACCCACTTTTTACACATCATGCCAAACGTCACTGCATTGTCTTTCGATTCATTGAACTAGCACACCTATTCGACATATAGTACGCAGTCTATTAACGTCTGAACTTGCGCAAAGCTACAAAGAGTAACGACTTCCAATGTCGATTACAGGGACTATTAATCAGCAAATCGAACGGTCTTTACCCTGGTACATATCTACATGATGAAAACTACAAAACACATCCTAGGAAGCGCAGTTTTATAAGTACAGTGAATTCGAGGAAAAAATTTGTATACACCCGGGGCTTTGCGACTTTTCCATATAAGAGAAAAAGCTTTGTTTCCAAAAACCCCACTTTTTACACATCATGCCAAACGTCACTGCATTGTCTTTCGATTCATCAAACTAGCACACCTATTCGACATATAGTACACTGTCTATTACCGACTGAACTTGCGCAAAGCTACAAAGAGAAACGAATTCAAATATCGATTACAGGCACCATTATTCTGCAAATCGAACGTTCTATACACTGGTACATATCTAGATGATGAAAACTACAAAACGCATCCTAGGAAGCGCAGTTCTATGAGTAAAGTGAATTCCAGGAAAAAATGTGTATACACCCGGGGCTTTGCGATTTTTCCATATTTGAGGAAAACCTTTGTTTCCAAAAACCCACTTTTTAGACATCATGCCAAATGTCACTGCATTGTCTTCCAATTCATCGAACTAGCACACCAATTCGACATATTGTACGTAGTCTATTACCATGTGAACTTGCGCAAAGCTACAAAGAGTAACGACTTCCAATGTCGATTACAGGGACTATTAATCAGCAAATCGAACGGTCTTTTCCCTGGTACATATCTACATGATGAAAACCACAAAACACATCCTAGGAAGCGCAGTATTATGAGTACAGTGAATTCGAGGAAAAAATGTGTATACACCCGGGGCTTTGCGACTTTTCCATATAAGAGAAAAAGTTTTGTTTCCAAAAACCCCACTTTTTACACATCATGCCAAACGTCACTGCATTGTCTTTCGATTCATCGAACTAGCACACCTATTCGACATATAGTACACTGTCTATTACCGACTGAACTTGCGCAAAGCTACAAAGAGTAACGAATTCAAATATCGATTACAGGCACCATTATTCTGCAAATCGAACGTTCCTTACCCTGGTACATCTCTACATGAAGAAAACTACAAAACACATCCTAGGAAGCGCAGTTTTATGAGTACAGTGAATTCGAGGAAAAATGTGTATACACTCGGGGCTTTGCAATTTTTCCATTTTTTCGAAAAAGCTTTGTTTCCAAAAGCCCACTTTTTCACATCATGCCAAACGTCACTGCATTGTCATTCTATTCATCGAACTAGCACACCTATTCGACATATAGTACGCAATCTATTACCGTCTGAACTTGCGCAGAGCTACAAAGAGTAACGAATAAAATATCGATTACAGGCACCATTATTCTGCAAATCGAACGTTCTTTACCCTGGTACATATCTACATGATGAAAACTACAAAACACATCCTAGGAAGCGCAGTTTTGTAAGTACAGTGAATTCGAGGAAAAAATGTGTATACACCTGGGGCTTTGCGATTTTTCCACATATGAGAACAAGCTTTGATTCCAAAAACCCCACTTTTTACACATCATGCCAAACGTCACTGCATTGTCTTTCGATTCATCGAACTAGCACACCTATTCGACATATAGTAAGCAGTCTATTACCGTCTGAACTTGTGCAAAGCTACAAAGAGTAACGACTTCCAATGTCGATTACAGGGACTATTAATCAGCAAATCGAACGGTCTTTACCCTGATACATATCTACATGATGAAACCTACAAAACACATCCTAGGAAGCGCAGTTTTATGAGTACAGTGAATTCGAGGAAAAAATGTGTATACAGCCGGGGCTTTGCGGTTTTCCATTATTTAGAAAAAGCTTTGTTTCCAAAAACCCACTTTTTACACATCATGCCAAACGTCACTGCATTGTCTTTCGATTCATCGAACTAGCACACCTATTCGACATATAGTACGCAGTCTATTACCGTCTGAACTTGCGCAAAGCTACAAAGAGTAACGACTTCCAATGTCGATTACAGGGACTATTAATCAGCAAATCGAACGGTCTTTACCCTGGTACATATCTACATGATGAAAACTACAAATCACATCCTAGGAAGCGCAGTTTTATGAGTACAGTGAATTCGAGGAAAAAATGTGTATACACCCGGGGCTTTGCGACTTTTCCATATAAGAGAAAAAGCTTTGTTTCCAAAAACCCCACTTTTTACACATCATGCCAAACGTCACTGCATTGTCTTTCGATTCATTGAACTAGCACACCTATTCGACATATAGTACACTGTCTATTACCGACTGAACTTGCGCAAAGCTACAAAGAGTAACGAATTCAAATATCGATTACAGGCACCATTATTCTGCAAATCGAACGTTCCTTACCCTGGCACATCTCTACATGAAGAAAACTACAAAACACATCCTAGGAAGCGCAGTTTTATGAGTACAGTGAATTCGAGGACAAATGTGTATACACTCGGGGCTTTGCAATTTTTCCATTTTTTCGAAAAAGCTATGTTTCCAAAAACCCACTTTTTACACAACATGCCAAACGTCACTGCATTGTCTTTCGATTCATCGAACTAGCACACCTATTCGACATATAGTATGCAGCCTATTACAGTCTGAACTTGCGCAAAGCTACAAAGAGTAACGAATTCAAATATCGATTACAGGCACCATTATTCTGCAAATCGAACGTTCTATACACTGGTAAATATCTAGATGATTAAAACTACAAAACGCATCCTAGGAAGCGCAGTTCTATGAGTAAAGTGAATTCCAGGAAAAAATGTGTATACACCCGGGGCTTTGCGATTTTTCCATATTTGAGGAAAACCTTTGTTTCCAAAAACCCACTTTTTACACATCATGCCAAACGTCACTGCATTGTCTTTCAATTCATTGATCTAGCACACCTATTCGACATATAGTACGCAGTCTATTACCTTCTGAACTTGCGCAAAGCTACTACGAGTAACGAATAAAATATCGATTACAGGCACCATTATTCTGCAAATCGAACGTTCTTTACCTTGGTACATATCTACATGATGAAAACTACAAAACACATCCTAGGAAGCGCAGTTTTGTAAGTACAGTGAATTCGAGGAAAAAATGTGTATACACTTGGGGCTTTGCGATTTTTCCACATATGAGAAAAAGCTTTGATTCCAAAAACCCCACTTATTACACATCATGCCAAACGTCACTGCATTGTCTTTCGATTCATCGAACTAGCACACCTATTCGACATATAGTACGCAGTCTATTACCGTCTGAACTTGCGCAGAGCTACAAAGAGTAACGAATAAAATATCGATTACAGGCACCATTATTCTGCAAATCGAATGTTCTTTACCCTGGTACATATCTACATGATGAAAACTACAAAACACATCCTAGGAAGCGCAGTTTTGTAAGTACAGTGAATTCGAGGAAAAAATGTGTATACACCTGGGGCTTTGCGATTTTTCCACATATGAGAACAAGCTTTGATTCCAAAAACCCCACTTTTTACACATCATGCCAAACGTCACTGCATTGTCTTTCGATTCATCGAACTAGCACACCTATTCGACATATTGTACGTAGTCTATTACCATGTGAACTTGCGCAAAGCTACGAAGAGTAACGACTTCCAATGTCGATTACAGGGACTACTAATCAGCAAATCGAACGGTTTTTACCCTGGTACATATCTACATGATGAAAACTACAAAACACATCCTAGGAAGCGCAGTATTATGAGTACAGTGAATTCGAGGAAAAAATGTGTATACAGCCGGGGCTTTGCGGTATTCCATTTTTTAGAAAAAGCTTTGTTTCCAAAAACCCACTTTTTAGACATCATGAAAAACGTCACTGCATTGTCTTTCGATTCATCGAACTAGCACACCTATTCGACATATTGTACGTAGTCTATTACCATGTGAACTTGCGCAAAGCTACGAAGAGTAACGACTTCCAATGTCGATTACAGGGACTATTAATCAGCAAATCGAACGGTCTTTACCCTGGTACATATCTACATGATGAAAACTACAAAACACATCCTAGGAAGCGCAGTATTATGAGTACAGTGAATTCGAGGAAAAAATGTGTATACACCCGGGGCTTTGCGACTTTTCCATATAAGAGAAAACGTTTTGTTTCCAAAAACCCCACTTTTTACACATCATGCCAAACGTCACTGCATTGTCTTTCGATTCATCGAACTAGCACACCTATTCGACATATAGTACACTGTCTATTACCGACTGAACTTGCGCAAAGCTACAAAGAGTAACGAATTCAAATATCGATTACAGGCACCATTATTCTGCAAATCGAACGTTCCTTACCCTGGTACATCTCTACATGAAGAAAACTACAAAACACATCCTAGGAAGCGCAGTTTTATGAGTACAGTGAATTCGAGGGAAAATGTGTATACACTCGGGGCTTTGCAATTTTTCCATTTTTTCGAAAAAGCTTTGTTTCCAAAAACCCACTTTTTCACATCATGCCAAACGTCACTGCATTGTCTTTCTATTCATCGAACTAGCACACCTATTCGACATATAGTACGCAGTCTATTACCGTCTGAACTTGCGCAGAGCTACAAAGAGTAACGAATAAAATATCGATTACAGGCACCATTATTCTGCAAATCGAATGTTCTTTACCCTGGTACATATCTACATGATGAAAACTACAAAACACATCCTAGGAAGCGCAGTTTTGTAAGTACAGTGAATTCGAGGAAAAAATGTGTATACACCTGGGGCTTTGCGATTTTTCCACATATGAGAACAAGCTTTGATTCCAAAAACCCCACTTTTTACACATCATGCCAAACGTCACTGCATTGTCTTTCGATTCATCGAACTAGCACACGTATTCGACATATAGTAAGCAGTCTATTACCGTCTGAACTTGCGCAAAGCTACAAAGAGTAACGACTTCCAATGTCGATTACAGGGACTATTAATCAGCAAATCGAACGGTCTTTACCCTGATACATATCTACATGATGAAACCTACAAATTACATCCTAGGAAGCGCAGTTTTATGAGTACAGTGAATTCGAGGAAAAAATGTGTATACAGCCGGGGCTTTGCGGTATTCCATTTTTTAGAAAAAGCTTTGTTTCCAAAAACCCACTTTTTAGACATCATGAAAAACGTCACTGCATTGTCTTTCGATTCATCGAACTAGCACACCTATTCGACATATTGTACGTAGTCTATTACCATGTGAACTTGCGCAAAGCTACGAAGAGTAACGACTTCCAATGTCGATTACAGGGACTACTAATCAGCAAATCGAACGGTCTTTACCCTGGTACATATCTACATGATGAAAACTACAAAACACATCCTAGGAAGCGCAGTATTATGAGTACAGTGAATTCGAGGAAAAAATGTGTATACACCCGGGGCTTTGCGACTTTTCCATATAAGAGAAAACGTTTTGTTTCCAAAAACCCCACTTTTTACACATCATGCCAAACGTCACTGCATTGTCTTTCGATTCATCGAACTAGCACAACTATTCGACATATAGTACACTGTCTATTACCGACTGAACTTGCGCAAAGCTACAAAGAGTAACGAATTCAAATATCGATTACAGGCACCATTATTCTGCAAATCGAACGTTCCTTACCCTGGTACATCTCTACATGAAGAAAACTACAAAACACATCCTAGGAAGCGCAGTTTTATGAGTACAGTGAATTCGAGGGAAAATGTGTATACACTCGGGGCTTTGCAATTTTTCCATTTTTTCGAAAAAGCTTTGTTTCCAAAAACCCACTTTTTCACATCATGCCAAACGTCACTGCATTGTCTTTCTATTCATCGAACTAGCACACCTATTCGACATATAGTACGCAGTCTATTACCGTCTGAACTTGCGCAGAGCTACAAAGAGTAACGAATAAAATATCGATTACAGGCACCATTATTCTGCAAATCGAATGTTCTTTACCCTGGTACATATCTACATGATGAAAACTACAAAACACATCCTAGGAAGCGCAGTTTTATGAGTACAGTGAATTCGAGGAAAAAATGTGTATACAGCCGGGGCTTTGCGGTATTCCATTTTTTAGAAAAAGCTTTGTTTCCAAAAACCCACTTTTTAGACATCATGAAAAACGTCACTGCATTGTCTTTCGATTCATCGAACTAGCACACCTATTCGACATATTGTACGTAGTCTATTACCATGTGAACTTGCGCAAAGCTACGAAGAGTAACGACTTCCAATGTCGATTACAGGGACTACTAATCAGCAAATCGAACGGTCTTTACCCTGGTACATATCTACATGATGAAAACTACAAAACACATCCTAGGAAGCGCAGTATTATGAGTACAGTGAATTCGAGGAAAAAATGTGTATACACCCGGGGCTTTGCGACTTTTCCATATAAGAGAAAACGTTTTGTTTCCAAAAACCCCACTTTTTACACATCATGCCAAACGTCACTGCATTGTCTTTCGATTCATCGAACTAGCACACCTATTCGACATATAGTACACTGTCTATTACCGACTGAACTTGCGCAAAGCTACAAAGAGTAACGAATTAAATATCGATTACAGGCACCATTATTCTGCAAATCGAACGTTCCTTACCCTGGTACATCTCTACATGAAGAAAACTACAAAACACATCCTAGGAAGCGCAGTTTTATGAGTACAGTGAATTCGAGGGAAAATGTGTATACACTCGGGGCTTTGCAATTTTTCCATTTTTTCGAAAAAGCTTTGTTTCCAAAAACCCACTTTTTCACATCATGCCAAACGTCACTGCATTGTCTTTCTATTCATCGAACTAGCACACCTATTCGACATATAGTACGCAGTCTATTACCGTCTGAACTTGCGCAGAGCTACAAAGAGTAACGAATAAAATATCGATTACAGGCACCATTATTCTGCAAATCGAATGTTCTTTACCCTGGTACATATCTACATGATGAAAACTACAAAACACATCCTAGGAAGCGCAGTTTTGTAAGTACAGTGAATTCGAGGAAAAAATGTGTATACACCTGGGGCTTTGCGATTTTTCCACATATGAGAACAAGCTTTGATTCCAAAAACCCCACTTTTTACACATCATGCCAAACGTCACTGCATTGTCTTTCGATTCATCGAACTAGCACACGTATTCGACATATAGTAAGCAGTCTATTACCGTCTGAACTTGCGCAAAGCTACAAAGAGTAACGACTTCCAATGTCGATTACAGGGACTATTAATCAGCAAATCGAACGGTCTTTACCCTGATACATATCTACATGATGAAACCTACAAATTACATCCTAGGAAGCGCAGTTTTATGAGTACAGAGAATTCGAGGAAAAAATGTGTATACAGCCGGGGCTTTGCGGTATTCCATTTTTTAGAAAAAGCTTTGTTTCCAAAAACCCACTTTTTAGACATCATGAAAAACGTCACTGCATTGTCTTTCGATTCATCGAACTAGCACACCTATTCGACATATTGTACGTAGTCTATTACCATGTGAACTTGCGCAAAGCTACGAAGAGTAACGACTTCCAATGTCGATTACAGGGACTACTAATCAGCAAATCGAACGGTCTTTACCCTGGTACATATCTACATGATGAAAACTACAAAACACATCCTAGGAAGCGCAGTATTATGAGTACAGTGAATTCGAGGAAAAAATGTGTATACACCCGGGGCTTTGCGACTTTTCCATATAAGAGAAAACGTTTTGTTTCCAAAAACCCCACTTTTTACACATCATGCCAAACGTCACTGCATTGTCTTTCGATTCATCGAACTAGCACAACTATTCGACATATAGTACACTGTCTATTACCGACTGAACTTGCGCAAAGCTACAAAGAGTAACGAATTCAAATATCGATTACAGGCACCATTATTCTGCAAATCGAACGTTCCTTACCCTGGTACATCTCTACATGAAGAAAACTACAAAACACATCCTAGGAAGCGCAGTTTTATGAGTACAGTGAATTCGAGGGAAAATGTGTATACACTCGGGGCTTTGCAATTTTTCCATTTTTTCGAAAAAGCTTTGTTTCCAAAAACCCACTTTTTCACATCATGCCAAACGTCACTGCATTGTCTTTCTATTCATCGAACTAGCACACCTATTCGACATATAGTACGCAGTCTATTACCGTCTGAACTTGCGCAGAGCTACAAAGAGTAACGAATAAAATATCGATTACAGGCACCATTATTCTGCAAATCGAATGTTCTTTACCCTGGTACATATCTACATGATGAAAACTACAAAACACATCCTAGGAAGCGCAGTTTTATGAGTACAGTGAATTCGAGGAAAAAATGTGTATACAGCCGGGGCTTTGCGGTATTCCATTTTTTAGAAAAAGCTTTGTTTCCAAAAACCCACTTTTTAGACATCATGAAAAACGTCACTGCATTGTCTTTCGATTCATCGAACTAGCACACCTATTCGACATATTGTACGTAGTCTATTACCATGTGAACTTGCGCAAAGCTACGAAGAGTAACGACTTCCAATGTCGATTACAGGGACTACTAATCAGCAAATCGAACGGTCTTTACCCTGGTACATATCTACATGATGAAAACTACAAAACACATCCTAGGAAGCGCAGTATTATGAGTACAGTGAATTCGAGGAAAAAATGTGTATACACCCGGGGCTTTGCGACTTTTCCATATAAGAGAAAACGTTTTGTTTCCAAAAACCCCACTTTTTACACATCATGCCAAACGTCACTGCATTGTCTTTCGATTCATCGAACTAGCACACCTATTCGACATATAGTACACTGTCTATTACCGACTGAACTTGCGCAAAGCTACAAAGAGTAACGAATTAAATATCGATTACAGGCACCATTATTCTGCAAATCGAACGTTCCTTACCCTGGTACATCTCTACATGAAGAAAACTACAAAACACATCCTAGGAAGCGCAGTTTTATGAGTACAGTGAATTCGAGGGAAAATGTGTATACACTCGGGGCTTTGCAATTTTTCCATTTTTTCGAAAAAGCTTTGTTTCCAAAAACCCACTTTTTCACATCATGCCAAACGTCACTGCATTGTCTTTCTATTCATCGAACTAGCACACCTATTCGACATATAGTACGCAGTCTATTACCGTCTGAACTTGCGCAGAGCTACAAAGAGTAACGAATAAAATATCGATTACAGGCACCATTATTCTGCAAATCGAATGTTCTTTACCCTGGTACATATCTACATGATGAAAACTACAAAACACATCCTAGGAAGCGCAGTTTTGTAAGTACAGTGAATTCGAGGAAAAAATGTGTATACACCTGGGGCTTTGCGATTTTTCCACATATGAGAACAAGCTTTGATTCCAAAAACCCCACTTTTTACACATCATGCCAAACGTCACTGCATTGTCTTTCGATTCATCGAACTAGCACACGTATTCGACATATAGTAAGCAGTCTAATACCGTCTGAACTTGCGCAAAGCTACAAAGAGTAACGACTTCCAATGTCGATTACAGGGACTATTAATCAGCAAATCGAACGGTCTTTAACCTGGTACATATCTACATGATGAAACCTACAAAACACATCCTAGGAAGCGCAGTTTTATGAGTAAAGTGAATTCCAGGAAAAAATGTGTATACAGCCGGGGCTTTGCGGTATTCCATTTTTTAGAAAAAGCTTTGTTTCCAAAAACCCACTTTTTAGACATCATGAAAAACGTCACTGCATTGTCTTTCGATTCATCGAACTAGCACACCTATTCGACATATTGTACGTAGTCTATTACCATGTGAACTTGCGCAAAGCTACGAAGAGTAACGACTTCCAATGTCGATTACAGGGACTACTAATCAGCAAATCGAACGGTCTTTACCCTGGTACATATCTACATGATGAAAACTACAAAACACATCCTAGGAAGCGCAGTATTATGAGTACAGTGAATTCGAGGAAAAAATGTGTATACACCCGGGGCTTTGCGACTTTTCCATATAAGAGAAAACGTTTTGTTTCCAAAAACCCCACTTTTTACACATCATGCCAAACGTCACTGCATTGTCTTTCGATTCATCGAACTAGCACACCTATTCGACATATAGTACACTGTCTATTACCGACTGAACTTGCGCAAAGCTACAAAGAGTAACGAATTAAATATCGATTACAGGCACCATTATTCTGCAAATCGAACGTTCCTTACCCTGGTACATCTCTACATGAAGAAAACTACAAAACACATCCTAGGAAGCGCAGTTTTATGAGTACAGTGAATTCGAGGGAAAATGTGTATACACTCGGGGCTTTGCAATTTTTCCATTTTTTCGAAAAAGCTTTGTTTCCAAAAACCCACTTTTTCACATCATGCCAAACGTCACTGCATTGTCTTTCTATTCATCGAACTAGCACACCTATTCGACATATAGTACGCAGTCTATTACCGTCTGAACTTGCGCAGAGCTACAAAGAGTAACGAATAAAATATCGATTACAGGCACCATTATTCTGCAAATCGAATGTTCTTTACCCTGGTACATATCTACATGATGAAAACTACAAAACACATCCTAGGAAGCGCAGTTTTGTAAGTACAGTGAATTCGAGGAAAAAATGTGTATACACCTGGGGCTTTGCGATTTTTCCACATATGAGAACAAGCTTTGATTCCAAAAACCCCACTTTTTACACATCATGCCAAACGTCACTGCATTGTCTTTCGATTCATCGAACTAGCACACCTATTCGACATATAGTAAGCAGTCTATTACCGTCTGAACTTGCGCAAAGCTACAAAGAGTAACGACTTCCAATGTCGATTACAGGGACTATTAATCAGCAAATCGAACGGTCTTTACCCTGATACATATCTACATGATGAAACCTACAAAACACATCCTAGGAAGCGCAGTTTTATGAGTACAGTGAATTCGAGGAAAAAATGTGTATACAGCCGGGGCTTTGCGGTTTTCCATTATTTAGAAAAAGCTTTGTTTCCAAAAACCCACATTTTACACATCATGCCAAACGTCACTGCATTGTCTTTCGATTCATTGAACTAGCACACCTATTCGACATATAGTACACTGTCTATTACCGACTGAACTTGCGCAAAGCTACAAAGAGTAACGAATTCAAATATCGATTACAGGCACCATTATTCTGCAAATCGAACGTTCCTTACACTGGTACATCTCTACATGAAGAAAACTACATAACACATCCTAGGAAGCGCAGTTTTATGAGTACAGTGAATTCGAGGACAAATGTGTATACACTCGGGGCTTTGCAATTTTTCCATTTTTTCGAAAAAGCTATGTTTCCAAAAACCCTCTTTTTACACATCATGCCAAACGTCACTGCATTGTCTTTCGATTCATCGAACTAGCACACCTATTCGACATATAGTACGCAGTCTATTACCGTCTGAACTTGCGCAAAGCTACAAAGAGTAACGACTTCCAATGTCGATTACAGGGACTATTAATCAGCAAATCGAACGGTCTTTACCCTGGTACATATCTACATGATGAAAACTACAAAACACATCCTAGGAAGCGCAGTTTTATGAGTACAGTGAATTCGAGGAAAAAATGTGTATACACCCGGGGCTTTGCGACTTTTCCATATAAGAGAAAAAGCTTTGTTTCCAAAAACCCCACTTTTTACACATCATGCCAAACGTCACTGCATTGTCTTTCGATTCATTGAACTAGCACACCTATTCGACATATAGTACACTGTCTATTACCGACTGAACTTGCGCAAAGCTACAAAGAGTAACGAATTCAAATATCGATTACAGGCACCATTATTCTGCAAATCGAACGTTCCTTACCCTGGTACATCTCTACATGAAGAAAACTACATAACACATCCTAGGAAGCGCAGTTTTATGAGTACAGTGAATTCGAGGACAAATGTGTATACACTCGGGGCTTTGCAATTTTTCCATTTTTTCGAAAAAGCTATGTTTCCAAAAACCCTCTTCTTACACATCATGCCAAACGTCACTGCATTGTCTTTCGATTCATCGAACTAGCACACCTATTCGACATATAGTACGCAGTCTATTACCGTCTGAACTTGCGCAGAGCTACAAAGAGTAACGAATAAAATATCGATTACAGGCACCATTATTCTGCAAATCGAATGTTCTTTACCCTGGTACATATCTACATGATGAAAACTACAAAACACATCCTAGGAAGCGCAGTTTTATGAGTACAGTGAATTCGAGGAAAAAATGTGTATACAGCCGGGGCTTTGCGGTATTCCATTTTTTAGAAAAAGCTTTGTTTCCAAAAACCCACTTTTTAGACATCATGAAAAACGTCACTGCATTGTCTTTCGATTCATCGAACTAGCACACCTATTCGACATATTGTACGTAGTCTATTACCATGTGAACTTGCGCAAAGCTACGAAGAGTAACGACTTCCAATGTCGATTACAGGGACTACTAATCAGCAAATCGAACGGTCTTTACCCTTGTACATATCTACATGATGAAAACTACAAAACACATCCTAGGAAGCGCAGTATTATGAGTACAGTGAATTCGAGGAAAAAATGTGTATACACCCGGGGCTTTGCGACTTTTCCATATAAGAGAAAACGTTTTGTTTCCAAAAACCCCACTTTTTACACATCATGCCAAACGTCACTGCATTGTCTTTCGATTCATCGAACTAGCACACCTATTCGACATATAGTACACTGTCTATTACCGACTGAACTTGCGCAAAGCTACAAAGAGTAACGAATTAAATATCGATTACAGGCACCATTATTCTGCAAATCGAACGTTCCTTACCCTGGTACATCTCTACATGAAGAAAACTACAAAACACATCCTAGGAAGCGCAGTTTTATGAGTACAGTGAATTCGAGGGAAAATGTGTATACACGCGGGGCTTTGCAATTTTTCCATTTTTTCGAAAAAGCTTTGTTTCCAAAAACCCACTTTTTCACATCATGCCAAACGTCACTGCATTGTCTTTCTATTCATCGAACTAGCACACCTATTCGACATATAGTACGCAGTCTATTACCGTCTGAACTTGCGCAGAGCTACAAAGAGTAACGAATAAAATATCGATTACAGGCACCATTATTCTGCAAATCGAATGTTCTTTACCCTGGTACATATCTACATGATGAAAACTACAAAACACATCCTAGGAAGCGCAGTTTTGTAAGTACAGTGAATTCGAGGAAAAAATGTGTATACACCTGGGGCTTTGCGATTTTTCCACATATGAGAACAAGCTTTGATTCCAAAAACCCCACTTTTTACACATCATGCCAAACGTCACTGCATTGTCTTTCGATTCATCGAACTAGCACACGTATTCGACATATAGTAAGCAGTCTATTACCGTCTGAACTTGCGCAAAGCTACAAAGAGTAACGACTTCCAATGTCGATTACAGGGACTATTAATCAGCAAATCGAACGGTCTTTAACCTGGTACATATCTACATGATGAAACCTACAAAACACATCCTAGGAAGCGCAGTTTTATGAGTAAAGTGAATTCCAGGAAAAAATGTGTATACAGCCGGGGCTTTGCGGTATTCCATTTTTTAGAAAAAGCTTTGTTTCCAAAAACCCACTTTTTAGACATCATGAAAAACGTCACTGCATTGTCTTTCGATTCATCGAACTAGCACACCTATTCGACATATTGTACGTAGTCTATTACCATGTGAACTTGCGCAAAGCTACGAAGAGTAACGACTTCCAATGTCGATTACAGGGACTACTAATCAGCAAATCGAACGGTCTTTACCCTGGTACATATCTACATGATGAAAACTACAAAACACATCCTAGGAAGCGCAGTATTATGAGTACAGTGAATTCGAGGAAAAAATGTGTATACACCCGGGGCTTTGCGACTTTTCCATATAAGAGAAAACGTTTTGTTTCCAAAAACCCCACTTTTTACACATCATGCCAAACGTCACTGCATTGTCTTTCGATTCATCGAACTAGCACACCTATTCGACATATAGTACACTGTCTATTACCGACTGAATTTGCGCAAAGCTACAAAGAGTAACGAATTAAATATCGATTACAGGCACCATTATTCTGCAAATCGAACGTTCCTTACCCTGGTACATCTCTACATGAAGAAAACTACAAAACACATCCTAGGAAGCGCAGTTTTATGAGTACAGTGAATTCGAGGGAAAATGTGTATACACTCGGGGCTTTGCAATTTTTCCATTTTTTCGAAAAAGCTTTGTTTCCAAAAACCCACTTTTTCACATCATGCCAAACGTCACTGCATTGTCTTTCTATTCATCGAACTAGCACACCTATTCGACATATAGTACGCAGTCTATTACCGTCTGAACTTGCGCAGAGCTACAAAGAGTAACGAATAAAATATCGATTACAGGCACCATTATTCTGCAAATCGAATGTTCTTTACCCTGGTACATATCTACATGATGAAAACTACAAAACACATCCTAGGAAGCGCAGTTTTGTAAGTACAGTGAATTCGAGGAAAAAATGTGTATACACCTGGGGCTTTGCGATTTTTCCACATATGAGAACAAGCTTTGATTCCAAAAACCCCACTTTTTACACATCATGCCAAACGTCACTGCATTGTCTTTCGATTCATCGAACTAGCACACCTATTCGACATATAGTAAGCAGTCTATTACCGTCTGAACTTGCGCAAAGCTACAAAGAGTAACGACTTCCAATGTCGATTACAGGGACTATTAATCAGCAAATCGAACGGTCTTTACCCTGATACATATCTACATGATGAAACCTACAAAACACATCCTAGGAAGCGCAGTTTTATGAGTACAGTGAATTCGAGGAAAAAATGTGTATACAGCCGGGGCTTTGCGGTTTTCCATTATTTAGAAAAAGCTTTGTTTCCAAAAACCCACATTTTACACATCATGCCAAACGTCACTGCATTGTCTTTCGATTCATTGAACTAGCACACCTATTCGACATATAGTACACTGTCTATTACCGACTGAACTTGCGCAAAGCTACAAAGAGTAACGAATTCAAATATCGATTACAGGCACCATTATTCTGCAAATCGAACGTTCCTTACACTGGTACATCTCTACATGAAGAAAACTACATAACACATCCTAGGAAGCGCAGTTTTATGAGTACAGTGAATTCGAGGACAAATGTGTATACACTCGGGGCTTTGCAATTTTTCCATTTTTTCGAAAAAGCTATGTTTCCAAAAACCCTCTTTTTACACATCAGGCAAACGTCACTGCATTGTCTTTCGATTCATCGAACTAGCACACCTATTCGACATATAGTACGCAGTCTATTACCGTCTGAACTTGCGCAAAGCTACAAAGAGTAACGACTTCCAATGTCGATTACAGGGACTATTAATCAGCAAATCGAACGGTCTTTACCCTGGTACATATCTACATGATGAAAACTACAAAACACATCCTAGGAAGCGCAGTTTTATGAGTACAGTGAATTCGAGGAAAAAATGTGTATACACCCGGGGCTTTGCGACTTTTCCATATAAGAGAAAAAGCTTTGTTTCCAAAAACCCCACTTTTTACACATCATGCCAAACGTCACTGCATTGTCTTTCGATTCATTGAACTAGCACACCTATTCGACATATAGTACACTGTCTATTACCGACTGAACTTGCGCAAAGCTACAAAGAGTAACGAATTCAAATATCGATTACAGGCACCATTATTCTGCAAATCGAACGTTCCTTACCCTGGTACATCTCTACATGAAGAAAACTACATAACACATCCTAGGAAGCGCAGTTTTATGAGTACAGTGAATTCGAGGACAAATGTGTATACACTCGGGGCTTTGCAATTTTTCCATTTTTTCGAAAAAGCTATGTTTCCAAAAACCCTCTTTTTACACATCATGCCAAACGTCACTGCATTGTCTTTCGATTCATCGAACTAGCACACCTATTCGACATATAGTATGCAGTCTATTACCGTCTGAACTTGCGCAAAGCTACAAAGAGTAACGAATTGAAATGTCAATTACAGGGACCATTAACCAGCAAATCGAACGGTCTTTACCCTGGTACTTATCTACATGATGAAAACTACAAAACACATCCTAGGAAGCGCAGTTTTATGAGTACAGTGAATTCGAGGAAAAAATGTGGATACACCCGGGGCTTTCCGATTTTTCCACATATGAGAAAAAGCTTTGATTCCAAAAACCCCACTTTTTACACATCATGCCAAACGTCACTGCATTGTCTTTCGATTCATCGAAGTAGCACACCTATTCGACATATAGTAAGCAGTCTATTACCGTCTGAACTTGCGTAAAGCTACTAAGAGTAACGTATTCAAATGTCGAATACAGGGACTATTAATCAGCAAATCGAACATTCTTTTCCCTGGTACTTATCTACATGATGAAAACTACAAAACACATCCTAGGAAGCGCAGTTTTATGAGTACAGTGAATTCGAGGAAACAATGTGTATACACCCGGGGCTTTGCGATTTTTCCACATATGAGAAAAAGCTTTGTTTCCAAAAACCCCACTTTTTACACATCATGCCAAACGTGACTGCATTGTCTTTCGATTCATCGAACTAGCACACCTGTTCGACAAATAGTACGCAGTCTATTACCGTCTGAACTTGCGCAAAGCTACAAAGAGTAACGAATTCAAATATCGATTACAAGCACCATTATTCTGCAAATCGAACGTTCTATACATTGGTACATATCTGCATGGTGAAAACTACAAAACACTTCCTAGGAAGGGCAGTTTTATGAGTACAGTGAATACGAGGAAAAAATGTGGATACACCCGGGGCTTTGCGATTTTTCCATATTTGCGAAAAAGCTTTGTTTCCAAAAAGCCCACTTTTTACACTTCATGCCAAACGTCACTGCATTGTCTTTCGATTCATCGAACTAGCACACCTATTCGACATATAGTACGCAGTCTATTACCGTCTGAACTTGCGTAAAGCTACAAAGAGTAACGATTTCAAATGTCGATTACAGGGACTATTAATCAGCAAATCGAACGTTCTTTACCCTGGTACTTATCTACATGATGAAAACTACAAAACACATCCTAGGAAGCGCAGTTTTATAAGTACAGTGAATTCGAGGAAAAAATGTGTATACACATGGGGCTTTGCGATTTTTCTATTTTTTAGGAAAAGCTTTGTTTCCAAAATCCCCACTTTTTACACATCGTGCCAAACGTCACGGCATTGTCTTTCGATTCATCGAACTAGCCCACCTATTCGACATATAGTACGCTGTCTATTACCGTCTGAACTTGCGCAAAGCTGCAAAGAGTAACGAATTCCAATGTCTATTACAGGGACTATTAACCAGCAAATCGAACGGTCTTTACCCTGGTACATATCTACATGATGAAAACTACAAAACACATTCTAGGAAGCGCAGATTTATGAGTATAGTGAATTCGAGGAAAAAATGTGTATACACCCGGGGCTTTGCGACTATTCCATACATGAGAAAAAGGATTGTTTCCAAAAACCCCACTTTTTACACATCATGCCAAACGTCACTGCATTGTCTTTCGATTCATCGAACTAGCACACCTTTTCGACATATAGTACACAGTCTATAACCGTCTGAACATGCGCAAAGCTACAAAGAGTAACGAATTCAAATATCGTTTACAGGCACCATTATTCTGCAAATCGAACGTTCTAAACCCTGGTACATATCTACATGATGAAAACTACAAAACACATCCTAGGAAGCGCAGTTTTATGAGTATAGTGAATTCGAATGAAAAAATGTGGATACACCCGGGGCTTTGCGATTTTTCCACATATGAGAAAAATCTTTGATTCCAAAAACCCCACTCTTTACACATCATGCCAAACGTCACTGCGTTGTCTTTCGATTCACCGAACTAGCACACCTATTCGACATATAGTAAGCAGTCTATTACCGTCTAAACTTGCGCAAAGCTACAATGAGTAACGTATTCAAATGTCGACTACAGGGACTATTAATCAGCAAATCGAACGTTCTTTACTCTGGTACTTATCTACATGATGAAAACTACAAAACACATCTTAGGAAGCGCAGTTTTATAAGTACAGTGAAACGAGGAAAAAATGTGTATACACCCGGGGCTTTGCGATTTTTCCACATATCAGAAAAAGCTTTGTTTCCAAAAACCCCACTTTTTACACATCATGCCAAACGTCACTGCATTGTCTTTCGATTCATCGAAGTAGCACACCTATTCGACATATAGTACGCAGTCTATTACCGTCAGAACTTGCGCAAAGCTACAAAGAGTAACGAATTCAAATATCGATTACAGGCACCATTATTCTGCAAATCGAACGTTCTATACCCTGGTACATATCTACATGATGAAAACTACAAAACACATCTTGAGAAGCGCAGTTTTATAAGTACAGTGAAACGGGGAAAAAATGTGTATACACCCGGGGCTTTGCGATTTTTCCACATATGAGAAAAAGCTTTGATTCCAACGACCCCACTATTTACACATCATGCCAAACGTCACTGCATTGTCTTTCGATTCATCGAATTAGCACACCTATTCGACATATAGTACGCAGTCTATTAACGTCTGAACTTGCCCAAAGCTACAAAGAGTAACGAATTCAAATATCGATTACAGGCACCATTATTCTGCAAATCGAACGTTCTTTACCCTGGTACATATCTGCATGATGAAAACTACAAAACACATCCTAGGAAGCGCAGTTTTATGAGTACAGTGAATTCGAGGAAGAAATGTGTATACACCCTGGGCTTTGCGATTTTTCCATTTTTTAGAAAAAGCTTTGTTTCCAAAAACCCACTTTTTACACATCATGCCAAACGTCACTGCATTGTCTTTCGATTCATCGAACTAGCACACCTATTCGACATATAGCATGCAGTCTATTACCGTCTGAACTTGTGCAAAGCTACAAAGAGTAACGAATTCAAATGTCGATTACAGGGACTTTTAATCGGCAAATCGAACGTTCTTTACCCTGGTACATATCTACATGATGAAAACTAGAAAACACATCCTAGGAAGCGCAGTTTTATGAGTACAGTGAATTCGAGGAAAAAATGTGTATACATCGGGGGCTCTGCAATTTTTCCATATATGAGAAAAAGATTTGTTTCCAAAACCCCCACTTTTTACATATCATGCGAAAAGTCACTGCATTGTCTTTCAATTCTACAAACTAGCACACCTTTTCGACATATAGTACGCAGTCTATTACCGTCCGAACTTGCGCAAAGCTACAAAGAGTAACGAATTCAAATATCGATTACAGGTACCATTATTCTGCAAATCGAACTTTCTTTACACTGCTACATATCTACATGATGAAAACTACAAAACACATCCTAGGAAGCGCAGTTTTATGGGTACAGTGAATTCGAGGAAAAAATGTGTATACACCTGGGGCTTTGCGACTTTTCCATATATGAGAAAAAGCTTTGTTTCCTAAAACCCACTTTTTACACATCATGCCAACCGTCACTGCATAGTCTCTCGATTCATCGAACTAGCACACCTATTCGACATATAGTACACAGTCTATTACCGTCTGAATTTGCGCAAAGCTACAAAGAGTAACGTATTCAAATATCGATTACAGGAACCATTATTCTGCAAATCGAATGTTCTTTACCCTGGTACATATCTACATGATGAAAACTACAAAACACATCCTAGGAAGCGCAGTTTTATGAGTACAGTGAATTCGAGGAAAAAATGTGTATACATCGGGGGCTTTGCGATTTTCCCATGTATGAGAAAAAGCTTTGTTTCCAAAAACCCCACTTTTTACACATAATGCCAAACGTCACTGCATTGTCTTTCGATTCATCCAACTAGCACACCTATTCGACACATACTACGCAGTCTATTACCGTCTGAACTTGCGCATAGCTACAAAGAGTAACGAATTCAAATATCGATTACAGGCACCATTATTCTGCAAATCGAACGTTCTTTACCCTGGTACATATCTACATGATGAAAACTACAAAACACATCCTAGGAAGCGCAGTTTTATAAGTAAAGTGAATTCGAGGAAAAAATGTGCATACACCCGGGGCTTTGCGAATTTTCCATATTTCAGAAAAAGCTTTGTTTCCAAAAACCCCACTTTTTACACATCATGCCAAACGTCACTGCATTGTCTTTCGATTCATCGAACTAGCACACCTATTCAACATATAGTACGCAGTCAATTACCGTCCGAACTTGCGCAAAGCTACAAAGAGTAACGAATTCAAATATCGATTACAGGCACCATTATTCTGCAAATCGAACGTTCTTTACCCTGGTACATATCAACATGATGAAAGCTACAAAACACATCCTAGGAAGCGCAGTTTTATGAGTACAGTGATTTCGAGGAAAAATGTGTATAATCCCGTGGCTTTGCGATTTTTCCATATTTGAGAAAAAGCTTTGTTTCCGAAAACACAGTTTTTACACATCATGCCAAACGTCACTGCATTGTCTTTCGATTCATCGAACTAGCACACCTTTTCGACATATAGTACGCAGTCTATTACCGTCTGAACTTGCGGAAAGCTACAAAGAGTAACGAATTCAAATATCGATTACAGGCACCATTATTCTGCAAATCGAACGTTCTTTACCCTGGTACATATCTACATGATGAAAACTACAAAACACATCCTAGGAAGCGCAGTTTTATGAGTACAGTGAATTCGAAGAAAAAATGTGTATACACCCGGGGCTTTGCGGTTTTCCATTTTTTAGAAAAAAAATTGTTTCCAAAAACCCACTTTTTACACATCATGCCAAACGTCACTGCATTGTCTTTCGATTCATCGAACTAGCACACCTATTAGACATATGGTACTTAGTCTATTACCATCAGAACTTGCGCAAAGCTACAAAGAGTAACGACTTCCAATGTCGATTACAGGGACTATTAATCAGCAAATCGAACGGTCTTTACCCTGGTACATATCAACATGATGAAAACTACAAAACACATCCAAGGAAGCGCAGTTTTATGAGTACAGTGAATTCGAGGAAAAAATGTGTATACAGCGAGTTTTCCATATAAGAGAAATAGCTTTGTTTCCAAAAACCCCACTTATTACACATCATGCCATATATCACTGCATTGTCTTTCGATTCATCGAACTAGCACACCTATTCGACATATAGTACACAGTCTATTACCGTCTGAACTTGCGCTAAGCTACAAAGAGTAACGTATTCAAATGTCGATTACAGGGACTATTAATCAGCAAATCGAACGGCCTTTACCCTGGTACTTATCTACATGATGAAAACTACAAAACACATCCTAGGAAGCGCAGTTTTATGAGTACAGTGAATTCGAGGAAAAAATGTGTTTGCGATTTTTCCCTTTTTTAGAAAAAGCTTTGTTTCCAAAAACCCACTTTTAACACATCATGCCAAACGTCACTGCATTGTCTTTCGATTTATTGAACTAGCACACCTATTCAACATATAGTACGCAGTCTATTACCGTCTGAACTTGCGCAAAGCTACAAAGAGTAACAACTTCCAATGTCGATTACAGGACTATTAAGCAGCAAATCGAACGGTCTTTACCCTGGTACATATCTACATGATGAAAACCACAAAACACATCCTAGGAAGCGCAGTTATATGAGTACAGTGAATTCGAGGAAAGATGTGTATACACCCGGGGCTTTGCGATTATTCCATATATGAGAAAAAGCTTTGTTTTCCAAAAACCCCACTTTTTACACATCATGCCAAACGTCACTGCATTGTCTTTCGATTCATCGAACTAGCACACCTTTTCGACATATAGTGCACAGTCAATTACCGACTGAACTTGCGTAAAGCTACAAAGAGTAACGAATTCAAATATCGATTACAGGCACCATTATTCTGCAAATCGAACGTTCTTTACCCTGGTACATATCTACATGATGGAAACTTTAAAACACATCCTAGGAAGCGCAGTTTTTTGAGTACAGTGAATTCGAGGAAAAAATGTGTATACACCCGGGGTTTTGCGATTTTTCCATATATGAGAAAAAGCTTTGTTTCCAAAAACCCCACTTTTTACATATCATGCCAAAAGTCACTGCATTGTCTTTCAATTCTACAAACTAGCACACCTTTTCGACATATAGTACGCAGTCTATTACCGTCCGAACTTGCGCAAAGCTACAAAGAGTAACGAATTCAAATATCGATTACAGGTACCATTATTCTGCAAATCGAACGTTCTTTACACTGCTACATATCTACATGATGAAAACTACAAAACACATCCTAGGAAGCGCAGTTTTATGGGTACAGTGAATTCGAGGAAAAAATTTGTATACACCCGGGGCTTTGCGACTTTTCCATATAAGAGAAAAAGCTTTGTTTCCTAAAACCCACTTTTTACACATCATGCCAAACGTCACTGCATAGTCTCTCGATTCATCGAACTAGCACACCTATTCGACATATAGTACACAGTCTATTACCGTCTGAATTTGCGCAAAGCTACAAAGAGTAACGAATTCAAATATCGATTACAGGAACCATTATTCTGCAAATCGAACGTTCTTTACCCTGGTACATATCTACATGATGAAAACTACAAAACACATCCTAGGAAGCGCAGTTTTAAGAGTACAGTGAATTCGAGGAAATAATGTGTATACATCGGGGGCTTTGCGATTTTCCCATGTATGAGAAAAAGCTTTGTTTCCAAAAACTCGACTTTTTACACATTATGCCAAACGTCACTGCATTGTCTTTCGATTCATCACATTAGCACACCTATTCGACATATAGTACGCAGTCTATTATCGTCTGAACTTGTGCAAAGCTACAAAGAGTAACGAATTCAAATATCGAATACAGGCACCATTATTCTGCAAATCGAACGTTCTATACCCTGGTACATATCTACATGATGAAAACTACAAAACGCATCCTAGGAGGCGCAGATTTATGAGTAAAGTGAATTCGAGGAAAAAATGTGTATACACCCGGGGCTTTGCGATTTTTCCATATATGATAAAAAGCTTTGTTTCCAAAAACCCAACTTTTTACACATCACGCCAAACGTCACTGCATTGTCTTTTCGATTTATCGAACTAGCACACCTATTCGATATATAGTACGCAGTCTATCACTGTCTGAACTTGCGCAAAGCTACAAAGAGTAACGAATTCAAATATCGATTACAGGCACCATTATTCTGCAAATCGAACGTTCTATACACTGGTACATATCTAGATGATGAAAACTACAAAACACATCCTAGGAAGCGCAGTTCTATGAGTAAAGTGAATTCCAGAAAAAATGTGTGTATACACCCGGGGCTTTGCGATATTTCCATATTTGAGAAAAAGCTTTGTTTCCAAAAACCCCACTTTTTACACATAATGCCAAACGTCACTGCATTGTCTTTCGATTCATCCAACTAGCACACCTATTCGACACATAGTACGCAGTCTATTACCGTCTGAACTTTCGCAAAGCTACAAAGAGTAACGAATTCAAATATCGATTACAGGCACCATTATTCTGCAAATCGAACGTTCTTTACCCTGGTACATATCTACATGATGAAAACTACAAAACACATCCTAGGAAGCGCAGTTTTATAAGTAGAGAGAATTCGAGGAAAAAATGTGCATACACCCGGCTATGCGATTTTTCCACATATGAGAAAAAGCTTTGATTCCAAAAACCCCACTTTTTACACATCATACCAAACGTCACTGCATTGTCTTTCGATTCATCGAACTAGCACACCTATTCGACATATAGTAAGCAGTCTATTACCGTCTGGACTTGCGCAAAGCTACAAAGAGTAACGTATTCAAATGTCGATTACAGGGACTATTAATCAGCAAATCGGTCTTTACCCTGGTACATATCTACATGATGAAAACTACGAAACACATCCTAGGAAGCGCAGTTTTATGAGTACAGTGAATTCGAAGAAAAAATGTGTATACACCCGGGGCTTTGCGGTTTTCCATTTCTTAGAAAAAAAATTGTTTCCAAAAATCCACTTTTTACACATCATGCCAAACGTCACTGCATTGTCTTTCGATTCATCGAACTAGCACACCTATTAGACATATAGTACGTAGTCTATTACCATCAGAACTTGCGCAAAGCTACAAAGAGTAACGACTTCCAATGTCGATTACAGGGACTATTAATCAGCAAATCGAACGGTCTTTACCCTGGTACATATCAACATGATGAAAAATACAAAACACATCCAAGGAAGCGCAGTTTTATGAGTACAGTGAATTCGAGGAAAAAATGTGTATACAGCGACTTTTCCATATAAGAGAAAAAGCTTTGTTTCCAAAAACCCCACTTTTTACACATCATGCCATATGTCACTGCATTGTCTTTCGATTCATCGAATTAGCACACCTATTCGACATATAGTACACAGTCAATTACCGTCCGAACTTGCGCAAAGCTACAAAGAGTAACGAATTCAAATATCGATTACAGGCACCATTATTCTGCAAATCGAACGTTCTTTACCCTGGTACATATCAACATGATGAAAACTACAAAACACATCCTAGGAAGCGCAGTTTTATGAGTACAGTGATTTCGATGAAAAAATGTGTATAATCCCGTGGCTTTGCGATTTTTCCATATTTGAGAAAAAGCTTTGTTTCCGAAAACACACTTTTTATACATCATGCCAAACGTCACTGCATTGTCTTTCGATTCATCGAACTAGCACACCTTTTCGACATATAGTACGCAGTCTATTACCGTCTGAACTTGCGGAAAGCTACAAAGAGTAACGAATTCAAATATCGATTACAGGCACCATTATTCTGCAAATCGAACGTTCTATGTCCTTTCACATATCTACATGATGAGAACAACAAAACACATCCTAGGGAGCGCAGTTTTATGAGTACAGTAAATTGAAGGAAAAAATGTGAGTACACCCGGGGCTTTGCGCTTTTTCCATATTTGAGAAAAAGCTTTGTTCCCAGAAACCCCACTTTTTAACATCATAACAAACGTCACCGCATTGTCTTTCGATTCATCGAACTTGCACACCTATTGGACATTTAGTACGCAGTCTATTACCGTCTGAACTTGAACAAAGCTACAAAGAGTAACGAATTCTAATATCGATTACAGGCACCATTAATATACAAATCGAATGTTCTATACACTGGTACATATCTACACGATGAAAACTACAAAACATATCCTAGGAAGCGCAGTTTTATAAGTACAGTGAATTCGAGGAAAAAATGTGTATACACCCGGCTTTGCGATTTTTCCATGTATGAGAAAAAGCTTTGATTCCAAAAACCCCACTTTTTACACATCATGCCAAACGTCACTGCATTGTCTTTCGATTCGTCGAACTAGCACACCTATTCGACATATAGTAAGCAGTCTATTATCGTCTGATCTTGCGCAAAGCTACAAAGAGTAATGAATTCAAATATCGGTTACAGGCACCATTATTCTGCAAATCGAACGTTCATTACCCTGGTAAATATCTACATGATGAAAACTACAAAACACATCCTAAGAAGCGCAGTTTTATGAGTACAGTGAATTCGAGGAAAAAATGTGTATACACCCGAGGCTATGTGATTTTTCCATTTTTTAGAAAAAGCTTTGTTTCCAAAAACCCACTTTTTACACATCATGCCAAACGTCACTGCATTGTCTTTTGATTCATTGAACTAGCATACCTATTCGACATATAGTGCGCAGTCTATTACCGTCTGAACTTGCGCAAAGCTACAAAGAGTAACGACTTCCAGTGTCGATTACAGGGACTATTAATCAGCAAATCGAGCAGTGTTTTCCCTGGTACATATCTACATGATGAAAAATACCAAACACATCCTAGGAAGCGCAGTTTTATGAGTACAGTGAATTCGAGGAAAAAATGTGTATACAGCGACTTTTCCATATAAGAGAAAAAGCTTTGTTTCCAAAAACCCCACTTTTTACACATCATGCCATATGTCACTGCATTGTCTTTCGATTCATCGAATTAGCACACCTATTCGACATATAGTACACAGTCTATTACCGTCTGAACTTGCGCTAAGCTACAAAAAGTAACCTATTCAAATGTCGATTACAGGGACTATTAATCAGCAAATCGAACGGCCTTTACCCTGGTACTTATCTACATGATGAAAACTACAAAACACATCCTAGGAAGCGCAGTTTTATGAGTACAGTGAATTCGAGGAAAAAATGTGTATACACACGGGCTTTGCGAATTTTCCATATTTCAGAAAAAGCTTTGTTTCCAAAAACCCCACTTTTTACACATCATGCCAAACGTCACTGCATTGTCTTTCGATTCATCGAACTAGCACACCTATCCAACATATAGTACGCAGTCAATTACCGTCCGAACTTGCGCAAAGCTACAAAGAGTAACGAATTCAAATATCGATTACAGGCACCATTATTCTGCAAATCGAACGTTCTTTACCCTGGTACATATCAACATGATGAAAACTACAAAACACATCCTAGGAAGCGCAGTTTTATGAGTACAGTGATTTCGATGAAAAAATGTGTATAATCCCGTGGCTTTGCGATTTTTCCATATTTGAGAAAAAGCTTTGTTTCCGAAAACACACTTTTTATACATCATGCCAAACGTCACTGCATTGTCTTTCGATTCATCGAACTAGCACACCTTTTCGACATATAGTGCGCAGTCTATTACCGTCTGAACTTGCGCAAAGCTACAAAGAGTAACGACTTCCAGTGTCGATTACAGGGACTATTAATCAGCAAATCGAGCAGTGTTTTCCCTGGTACATATCTACATGATGAAAAATACCAAACACATCCTAGGAAGCGCAGTTTTATGAGTACAGTGAATTCGAGGAAAAAATGTGTATACACCCGGGGCTTTGAGAATATTCCATATATGAGAAAAAGCTTTGTTTCCAAAAACCCCACTTATTACACATCATGCCAAACGTCACTGCATTGTCTTTCGATTCATCGAACTAGCTCACCTATTCGAGATATAGTGCACAGTCTATTACCGTCCGAACGTGCGCTAAGCTACAAAGAGTAACGAATTCAAATATCGATTACAGGCACCATTATTCTGCAAATCGAACGTTCTTTACCCTGGTACATATCTACATGATGAAAACTACAAAACACGTCCTAGGAAGCGCAGTTTTATAAGTACAGTGAATTCGAGGAAGAAATGTGTATACTACCGGGGCTTTGCGATTTTTCCACATATGAGAAAAAGCTTTGATTCCAAAACCCCACTTTTTACACATCATGCCAAACGTCACTGCATTGTCTTTCGATTCATCGAACCAGCACACCTACTCGACATATAGTAAGCAGTCTATTACCGTCTGAACTTGCGCCAAGCTACAAAGAGTAACGAATTCAAATGTCGATTACAGGGACTATTAATCAGCAAATCGAACGTTCTTTACCCTGGTACTTATCTACATGATGAAAACTACAAAACACATCCTAGGAAGCGCAGTTTTAAGAGTACAGTGAATTCGAGGAAGAAATGTGTATACACCCAGGGCTTTGCGATTTTTCCATATATGAGAAAAAGCTTTGTTTCCAAAAATCCCACTTATTACACATCATGCCAAACGTCACTGCATTGTCTTTCGATTCATCGAACTATCACACCTATTCGACATATAGTACGCAGTCTATTACCGTCTGAACTTGCGCAAAGCTACAAAGAGTAACGAATTCAAATATCGATTACAGGCACGTTTATTCTGCAAATTGAACGTTCTTTACCCTGGTACATATCTACATGATGAAAACTACAAAAGACATCCTAGGAAGCGCAGTTTTATGAGTACAGTGAATTCGAGGAAAAAATGTGTATACACCCGTGGCTATGTGATTTTTCCATTTTTTAGAAAAAGCTTTGTTTCCAAAAACCCACTTTTTACACATCATACCAAACGTCACTGCATTGTCTGTCAATTCATCGAACTAGCATACCTATTCGACATATAGTACGCAATCTATTACCGTCTCAACTTGCGCAAAGCTACAAAGAGTAACAGCTTCCATTGTCGATTACAGGACTATTAATCAGCAAATCGAACGGTCTTTACCCTGGTACATATCTACATGATGAAAACCACAAAACACATCCTAGGGAGCGCAGTTATATGAGTACAGTGAATTCGAGGAAAGATGTGTATACACCCGGGGCTTTGCGATTATTCCATATATGAGAAAAAGCTTTGTTTTCCAAAAACCCCACTTTTTACACATCATGCCAAACGTCACTGCATTGTCTTTCGATTCATCGAACTAGCACACCTTTTCGACATATAGTGCACAGTCTATTACCGACTGAACTTGCGCAAAGCTACAAAGAGTAACGAATTCAAATATCGATTACAGGCACCATTATTCTGCAAATCGAACGTTCTATATCCTTTCACAAATCTACATGATGAGAACTACAAAACACATCCTAGGAAGCGCAGTTTTATGAGTACAGTAAATTGAAGGAAAAAATGTGAGTACACCCGGGGCTTTGCGCTTTTTCCATATTTGAGAAAAAGCTTTGTTCCCAGAAACCCCACTTTTTAACATCATGACAAACGTCACTGCATTGTCTTTCGATTCATCGAACTTGCACACCTATTGGACATTTAGTACGCAGTCTATTACCGTCTGAACTTGAACAAAGCTACAAAGAGTAACGAATTCTAATATCGATTACAGGCACCACTAATATACAAATCGAATGTTCTATACACTGGTACATATCTACACGATGAAAACTACAAAACATATCCTAGGAAGCGCAGTTTTATAAGTACAGTGAATTCGAGGAAAAAATGTGTATACACCCGGCTTTGCGATTTTTCCATGTATGAGAAAAAGCTTTGATTCCAAAAACCCCACTTTTTACACATCATGCCAAACGTCACTGCATTGTCTTTCGATTCGTCGAACTAGCACACCTATTCGACATATAGTAAGCAGTCTATTATCGTCTGATCTTGCGCAAAGCTACAAAGAGTAATGAATTCAAATATCGGTTACAGGCACCATTATTCTGCAAATCGAACGTTCATTACCCTGGTAAATATCTACATGATGAAAACTACAAAACACATCCTAAGAAGCGCAGTATTATGAGTACAGTGAATTCGAGGAAAAAATGTGTATACACCCGAGGCTATGTGATTTTTCCATTTTTTAGAAAAAGCTTTGTTTCCAAAAACCCACTTTTTACACATCATGCCAAACGTCACTGCATTGTCTTTTGATTCATTGAACTAGCATACCTATTCGACATATAGTGCGCAGTCTATTACCGTCTGAACTTGCGCAAAGCTACAAAGAGTAACGACTTCCAGTGTCGATTACAGGGACTATTAATCAGCAAATCGAGCAGTGTTTTCCCTGGTACATATCTACATGATGAAAAATACCAAACACATCCTAGGAAGCGCAGTTTTATGCGTACAGTGAATTCGAGGAAAAAATGTGTATACTACCGGGGCTTTGAGAATATTCCATATATGAGAAAAAGCTTTGTTTCCAAAAACCCCACTTATTACACATCATGCCAAACGTCACTGCATTGTCTTTCTATTCATCGAACTAGCTCACCTATTCGAGATATAGTGCACAGTCTATTACCGTCCGAACGTGCGCTAAGCTACAAAGAGTAACGAATTCAAATATCGATTACAGGCACCATTATTCTGCAAATCGAACGTTCTTTACCCTGGTACATATCTACATGATGAAAACTACAAAACACATCCTAGGAAGCGCAGTTTTATAAGTACAGTGAATTCGAGGAAGAAATGTGTATACACCCAGGGCTTTGCGATTTTTCCATATATGAGAAAAAGCTTTGTTTCCAAAAATCCTACTTATTACACATCATGCCAAACGTCACTGCATTGTCTTTCTATTCATCGAACTAGCACACCTATTCGACATATAGTACGCAGTCTATTACCGTCTGAACTTGCGCAAAGCTACAAAGAGTAACGAATTCAAATATCGATTACAGGCACGTTTATTCTGCAAATTGAACGTTCTTTACCCTGGTACATATCTACATGATGAAAACTACAAAAGACATCCTAGGAAGCGCAGTTTTATGAGTACAGTGAATTCGAGGAAAAAATGTGTATACACCCGTGGCTATGTGATTTTTCCATTTTTTAGAAAAAGCTTTGTTTACAAAAACCCACTTTTTACACATCATACCAAACGTCACTGCATTGTCTTTCAATTCATCGAACTAGCATACCTATTCGACATATAGTACGCAATCTATTACCGTCTCAACTTGCGTAAAGCTACAAAGAGTAACAGCTTCCATTGTCGATTACAGGACTATTAATCAGCAAATCGAACGGTCTTTACCCTGGTACATATCTACATGATGAAAACCACAAAACACATCCTAGGAAGCGCAGTTATATGAGTACAGTGAATTCGAGGAAAGATGTGTATACACCCGGGGCTTTGCGATTATTCCATATATGAGAAAAAGCTTTGTTTTCCAAAAACCCCACTTTTTACACATCATGCCAAACGTCACTGCATTGTCTTTCGATTCATCGAACTAGCACACCTTTTCGACATATAGTGCACAGTCTATTACCGACTGAACTTGCGCAAAGCTACAAAGAGTAACGAATTCAAATATCGATTACAGGCACCATTATTCTGCAAATCGAACGTTCTTTACCCTGGTACATATCTACATGATGGAAACTTTAAAACACATCCTAGGAAGCGCAGTTTTGTGAGCACAGTGAATTCGAGGGAAAAATGTGTATACACCCGGGGCTTTGCGATTTTTCCATATATGAGAAAAAGCTTTGATTCCAAAAACCCCTCTATTTACACATCATGCCAAACGTCACTGCATTGTCTTTCGATTCATCGAACTAGCACACCTATTCAACATATAGTACGCAGTCTATTACCATGTGAACTTACGTAAAGCTACAAAGAGTAACGAATTCAAATATCGATTACAGGCACCATTATTCTGCAAATCGAACGTTCTATATCCCTTCACATATCTACATGATGAGAACAACAAGACACATCCTAGGAAGCGCAGTTTTATGAGTACAGTAAATTGAAGGAAAAAATGTGAGTACACCCGGGGCTTTGCGCTTTTTCCATATTTGAGAAAAAGCTTTGTTCCCAGAAACCCCACTTTTTAACATCATGACAAACGTCACTGCATTGTCTTTCGATTCATCGAACTTGCACACCTATTGGACATATAGTACGCAGTCCATTACCGTCAGAACTTGAACAAAGCTACAAAGAGTAACGAATTCTAATATCGATTACAGGCACCATTAATATACAAATCGAATGTTCAATACACTGGTACATATCAACACGATGAAAACTACAAAACACATCCTAGGAAGCGCAGTTTTATAAGTACAGTGAATTCGAGGAAAAAATGTGTATACACCCGGCTTTGCGATTTTTCCATGTATGAGAAAAAGCTTTGATTCCAAAAACCCCACTTTTTACACATCATGCCAAACGTCACTGCATTGTCTTTCGATTCGTCGAACTAGCACACCTATTGGACATATAGTAAGCAGTCTATTACCATCTGAACTTGCGCAAACCTACAAAGAGTAACGAATTCAAATGTCGATTACAGGGACTATTAATCAGCAAATCGAACGTTCTTTACCCTGGTACTTATCTACATGATGAAAACTACAAAACACATCCTAGGAAGCGCAGTTTTAAGAGTACAGTGAATTCGAGGAAGAAATTTGTATACACCCAGGGCTTTGCGATTTTTCCATATATGAGAAAAAGCTTTGTTTCCAAAAATCCCACTTATTACACATCATGCCAAACGTCACTTCATTGTCTTTCGATTCATCGAACTATCACACCTATTCGACATATAGTACGCAGTCTATTACCGTCTGAACTTGCGCAAAGCTACAAAGAGTAACGAATTCAAATGTCGATTACAGGCACATTTATTCTGCAAATTGAACGTTCTTTACCCTGGTACATATCTACATGATGAAAACTACAAAACACATCCTAGGAAGCGCAGTTTTATGAGTACAGTGAATTCGAGGAAAAAATGTGTATACACCCGGGGCTATGTGATTTTTCCATTTTTTAGAAAAAGCTTTGTTTCCAAAAACCCACTTTTTACACATCATGCCAAACGTCACTGCATTGTCTTTCAATTCATCGAACTAGCACACCTTTTCGACATATAGTACGCAGTCTATTACCGTCCGAACTTGCGCAAAGCTACAAAGAGTAACGAATTCAAATGTCGATTACAGGCACCATTAATCTACAAATCGAACGTTCTATAAACTGGTACATATCTACACGATGAAAACTACAAAACATATCCTAGGAAGCGCAGTTTTATGGGTACAGTGAATTCAAGCAAAAAATGTGTATACACCTGGGTCTTTGTGATTTTTCCACTTTTTAGAAAAAGCTTTGTTTCCAAAAACCCACTTTTTACACATCATGCCAAACGTCACTGCATTGTCTTTTGATTCATCGAACTAGCACACCTTTTCGACATATAGTGCACAGTCTATTACCGACTGAACTTGCGCAAAGCTACAAAGAGTAACGAATTCAAATATCGATTACAGGCACGTTTATTCTGCAAATTGAACGTTCTTTACCCTGGTACATATCTACATGATGAAAACTACAAAAGACATCCTAGGAAGCGCAGTTTTATGAGTACAGTGAATTCGAGGAAAAAATGTGTATACACCCGTGGCTATGTGATTTTTCCATTTTTTAGAAAAAGCTTTGTTTCCAAAAACCCACTTTTTACACATCATACCAAACGTCACTGCATTGTCTTTCAATTCATCGAACTAGCATACCTATTCGACATATAGTACGCAATCTATTACCGTCTCAACTTGCGCAAAGCTACAAAGAGTAACAGCTTCCATTGTCGATTACAGGACTATTAATCAGCAAATCGAACGGTCTTTACCCTGGTACATATCTACATGATGAAAACCACAAAACACATCCTAGGAAGCGCAGTTATATGAGTACAGTGAATTCGAGGAAAGATGTGTATACACCCGGGGCTTTGCGATTATTCCATATATGAGAAAAAGCTTTGTTTTCCAAAAACCCCACTTTTTACACATCATGCCAAACGTCACTGCATTGTCTTTCGATTCATCGAACTAGCACACCTTTTCGACATATAGTGCACAGTCTATTACCGACTGAACTTGCGCAAAGCTACAAAGAGTAACGAATTCAAATATCGATTACAGGCACCATTATTCTGCAAATCGAACGTTCTTTACCCTGGTACATATCTACATGATGGAAACTTTAAAACACATCCTAGGAAGCGCAGTTTTGTGAGCACAGTGAATTCGAGGGAAGAATGTGTATACACCCGGGGCTTTGCGATTTTTCCATATATGAGAAAAAGCTTTGATTCCAAAAACCCCTCTATTTACACATCATGCCAAACGTCACTGCATTGTCTTTCGATTCATCGAACTAGCACACCTATTCAACATATAGTACGCAGTCTATTACCATGTGAACTTACGTAAAGCTACAAAGAGTAACGAATTCAAATATCGATTACAGGCACCATTATTCTGCAAATCGAACGTTCTATATCCCTTCACATATCTACATGATGAGAACAACAAGACACATCCTAGGAAGCGCAGTTTTATGAGTACAGTAAATTGAAGGAAAAAATGTGAGTACACCCGGGGCTTTGCGGTTTTTCCATATTTGAGAAAAAGCTTTGTTCCCAGAAACCCCACTTTTTAACATCATGACAAACGTCACTGCATTGTCTTTCGATTCATCGAACTTGCACACCTATTGGACATATAGTACGCAGTCCATTACCGTCAGAACTTGAACAAAGCTACAAAGAGTAACGAATTCTAATATCGATTACAGGCACCATTAATATACAAATCGAATGTTCAATACACTGGTACATATCAACACGATGAAAACTACAAAACACATCCTAGGAAGCGCAGTTTTATAAGTACAGTGAATTCGAGGAAAAAATGTGTATACACCCGGCTTTGCGATTTTTCCATGTATGAGAAAAAGCTTTGATTCCAAAAACCCCACTTTTTACACATCATGCCAAACGTCACTGCATTGTCTTTCGATTCGTCGAACTAGCACACCTATTGGACATATAGTAAGCAGTCTATTATCGTCTGATCTTGCGCAAAGCTACAAAGAGTAACGAATTCAAATATCGGTTACAGGCACCATTATTCTGCAAATCGAACGTTCATTACCCTGGTAAATATCTACATGATGAAAACTACAAAACACATCCTAAGAAGCGCAGTTTTATGAGTACAGTGAATTCGAGGAAAAAATGTGTATACACCCGGGGCTATGTGATTTTTCCATTTTTTAGAAAAAGCTTTGTTTCCAAAAACCCACTTTTTACACATCATGCCAAACGTCACTGCATTGTCTTTTGATTCATCGAACCAGCACACCTACTCGACATATAGTAAGCAGTCTATTACCATCTGAACTTGCGCAAACCTACAAAGAGTAACGAATTCAAATGTCGATTACAGGGACTATTAATCAGCAAATCGAACGTTCTTTACCCTGGTACTTATCTACATGATGAAAACTACAAAACACATCCTAGGAAGCGCAGTTTTAAGAGTACAGTGAATTCGAGGAAGAAATTTGTATACACCCAGGGCTTTGCGATTTTTCCATATATGAGAAAAAGCTTTGTTTCCAAAAATCCCACTTATTACACATCATGCCAAACGTCACTTCATTGTCTTTCGATTCATCGAACTATCACACCTATTCGACATATAGTACGCAGTCTATTACCGTCTGAACTTGCGCAAAGCTACAAAGAGTAACGAATTCAAATGTCGATTACAGGCACATTTATTCTGCAAATTGAACGTTCTTTACCCTGGTACATATCTACATGATGAAAACTACAAAACACATCCTAGGAAGCGCAGTTTTATGAGTACAGTGAATTCGAGGAAAAAATGTGTATACACCCGGGGCTATGTGATTTTTCCATTTTTTAGAAAAAGCTTTGTTTCCAAAAACCCACTTTTTACACATCATGCCAAACGTCACTGCATTGTCTTTCAATTCATCGAACTAGCACACCTTTTCGACATATAGTACGCAGTCTATTACCGTCCGAACTTGCGCAAAGCTACAAAGAGTAACGAATTCAAATGTCGATTACAGGCACCATTAATCTACAAATCGAACGTTCTATAAACTGGTACATATCTACACGATGAAAACTACAAAACATATCCTAGGAAGCGCAGTTTTATGGGTACAGTGAATTCAAGCAAAAAATGTGTATACACCTGGGTCTTTGTGATTTTTCCACTTTTTAGAAAAAGCTTTGTTTCCAAAAACCCACTTTTTACACATCATGCCAAACGTCACTGCATTGTCTTTTGATTCATCGAACTAGCATACCTATTCGACATATAGTGCGCAATCTATTACCGTCTGAACTTGCGCAAAGCTACAAAGAATAACGTATTCCAATGTCGATTACAGGGACTATTAATCAGCAAATCGAACGGTGTTTACCCTGGTACATATCTACATGATGAAAAATACCAAACACATCCTAGGAAGCGCAGTTTTATGAGTACAGTGAATTCGAGGAAAAAACGTGTATACACCCGGGGCTTTGCGACTATTCCTTATATGAGAAAAAGCTTTGTTTCCAAAAACCCCTGTTTTTACACATCATGCCAAACGTCACTGCATTGTCTTTCGATTCATCGAACTAGCACACCTATTCGAGATATAGTGCACAGTCTATTACCGTCCGAACGTGCGCTAAGCTACAAAGATTAACGAATTCAAACTTTCGATTACAGGCACCATTATTCTGCAAATCGAACGTTCTTTACCCTGGTACATATCTACATGATGAAAACTACAAAACACATCCTAGGAAGCGCAGTTTTATGAGTAGAGTGAATTCGAGGAAAAAATGTGGATACACCCGGGGCTTTGCGATTCTTCCATATTTGAGAAAAAGCTTTGTTTCCAAAAACCCCACTTTTTACACATCATGCCAAAGGGAACTCCATTGTCTTTCGATTCATCCAACTAGCACACCTATTCGACACATAGTACGCAGTCTATTACCGTCTGAACTTGCGCAAAGCTACAAAGAGCAACGAATTCAAATATCGATTACAGGCACCATTATTCTGCAAATCGAACGTTCTTTACCCTGGTACATATCTACATGATGAAAACTACTAAACACATCATAGGAAGCGCAGTTTTATGAGTACAGTGAATTCGAGAAAAAAATGTGTTTGCGATTTTTCCATTTTTAGAAAACGCTTTGTTTCCAAAAACCCACTTTTAACACATCATGCCAAACGTCACTGCATTGTCTTTCGATTTATTGAACTAGCACACCTATTCGACATATAGTACGCAGTCTGTTACCGTCTGAACTTGCGCAAAGCTACAAAGAGTAACAACTTCCAATGTCGATTACAGGACTATTAATCAGCAAATCGAACGGTCTTTACCCTGGTACATATCAACATGATGAAAACCACAAAACACATCCTAGGAAGCGCAGTTATATGAGTACAGTGAATTCGAGGAAAGATGTGTATACACCCAGTGCTTTGCGATTATTCCATATATGAGAAAAAGCTTTGTTTCCAAAAACCCCACTTTTTACACATCATGCCAAACGTCACTGCATTGTCTTTCGATTCATCGAACTAGCACACTTTTTCGACATATAGTACACAGTCTATTAACGACTGAACTTGCGCAAAGCTACAAAGAGTAACGAATTCAAATATCGATTACAGGCACAATTATTCTGCAAATCGAACGTTCTTTACCCTGGTACATATCTACATGATGAAATCTTCAAAACGCATCCTAGGAAGCGCAGTTTTGTGAGTACAGTGAATTCGAGGAAGAAATGTGTATACACCCGGGGCTTTGCGATTATTCCATATATGAGAAAAAGCTTTGATTCCAAAAACCCCACTTTTTACACATCATGCCAAATGTCACTGCAATGTCTTTCGATTCATCGAACTAGCACACCTATTCAACATATAGTACGCAGTCTATTACCATGTGAACTTGCGCAAAGCTACAAAGAGTAACGAATTCAAATATCGATTACAGGCACCATTATTCTGCAAATCGGACGTTCTATATCCTTTCACATATCTACATGATGAGAACAAGAAAACACATCCTAGGAAGTGCAGTTTTATGAGTACAGTGAATTGAAGGAAAATATGTGTGTACACCCGGGGCTTTGCGATTTTACCATATTTGAGAAAAAGCTTTGTTTCCAAAAACCCCACTTCTTACACATCATGCCAAACGTCACTGCATTGTCTTTCGATTCATCGAACTTGCACACCTATTCGACATATAGTACGCAGTCTATTACCGTCTGAACTTGAACAAAGCTACAAAGAGTAACGAATTCTAATATCGATTACAGGCACCATTAATCTACAAATCGAACGTTCTATACTCTGGTACATATCTACACGATGAAAACTACAAATCACATCCTAGGAAGCGCAGTTTTATAAGTACAGTGAATTCTTGGAAAAAATGTGTATACACCTGGGGCTTTGTAATTTTTCAATTTTTTAGAAAAAGCTTTGTTTCCAAAAACCCACTTTTTACACATCATGCCAAACGTCACTGCATTGTCTTTTGATTCATTGAACTAGCATACCTATTCGACATATAGTGCGCAGTCTATTACCGTCTGAACTTGCGCAAAGCTGCAAAGAGTAACGAATTCAAATATCGATTACAGGCACCATTATTCTGCAAATCGAACGTTCTTTACCCTGGTACATATCTACATGATGAAAACTACAAAACACATCCTAGGAAGCGCAGTTTTATGAGTACAGTGAATTCGAGGAAAAAATGTGGATACACCCGGGGCTTAGCGATTTTTCCATATTTGAGAAAAAGCTTTGTTTCCAAAAACCCCACTTTTTACACATCATGCCAAACGTCACTGCATTGTCTTTCGACTCATCCAACTAGCACACCTATTCGACACATAGTACGCAGTCTATTACCGTCTGAACTTGCGCAAAGCTACAAAGAGCAACGAATTCAAATATCGATTACAGGCACCATTATTCTGCAAATCGAACGTTCTTTACCCTGGTACATATCTACATGATGAAAACTACAAAACACATCCTAGGAAGCGCAGTTTTATGAGTACAGTGAATTCGAGGAAAAATGTGTATAATGCCGGGGCTTTGCGATTTTTCCATATTTGAGAAAAAGCTTTGTTTCCGAAAACCCACTTTTTACACATCATATCCAAACGTCACTGCATTGTCTTTCGATTCATCGAACTAGCACACCTTTTCGACATATAGTACGCAGTCTATTACCGTGTGAACTTGCGCAAAGCTACAAAGAGTAACGAATTCAAATATCGATTACAGGCACCATTATTCTGCAAATCGAACGTTCTTTACCCTGGTACATATTTACATGATGAAAACTACAAAACACATCATAGGAAGCGGAGTTTTATGAGTACAGTGAATTCGAGGAAAAATGTGTTTGCGATTTTTCCATTTTTTAGAAAAACCTTTGTTTCCAAAAACCCACTTTTAACACATCATGCCAAACGTCACTGCATTGTCTTTCGATTTATTGAACTAGCACACCTATTCGAGAAATAGTGCACAGTCTATTGCCGTCCGAACGTGCGCTAAGCTACAAAGAGTAACGAATTCAAATATCGATTACAGGCACCATTATTCTACAAATCGAACGTTCTTTACCCTGGTACATATCTACATGATGAAAACTACAAAACACATCCTAGGAGGCGCAGTTTTATAAGTACAGTGAATTCGAGGAAGAAATGTGTATACACCCGGGCCTTTGCGATTTTTCCACACATGAGAAAAAGCTTTGATTCCAAAACCCCACTTTTTACACATCATGCCAAACGTCACTGTATTGTCTTTCGAATCATCGAACCAGCACACCTACTCGACATATAGTAAGCAGTCTATTACCGTCTGAACTTGCGCAAAGCTACAAAGAGTAACGAATTCAAATATCGATTACAGGCACCATTATTCTGCAAATTGAACGTTCTTTACCCTGGTACATATCTACATGATGAAAACTACAAAAGACATCCTAGGAAGCACAGTTTTATGAGTACAGTGAATTCGAGGAAAAATTGTGTATACACCCGGGGCTATGTGATTTTTCTATTTTTTAGAAATAGCTTTGTTTCCAAAAACCCACTTTTTACACATCATGCCAAACGTCACTGCATTGTCTTTCAATTCATCGAACTAGCACACCTTTTGTACATTTAGTACGCAGTCTATTACCGTCCGAACTTGCGCAAAGCTACAAAGAGTAACGAATTCAAATATCGATTACAGGCACCATTATTCTGCAAATCGAACGTTCTTTACCCTGGTACATATCTACATGATGAAAACTACAAAACACATCCTAGGAAGCGCAGTTTTATGAGTACAGTGAATTCGAGGAAAAATGTGTATAATCCCGGGGCTTTGCGATTTTTCCATATTTGGGAAAAAGCTTTGTTTCCAAAAACCCACTTTTTACACATCATGCCAAACGTCACTGCATTGTCTTTCGATTCATCGAACTAGCACACCTTTTCGACATATAGTACGCAGTCTATTACCGTCTGAACTTGCGCAAAGCTACAAAGAGTAACGAATTCAAATATCGATTACAGGCACCATTATTCTGCAAATCGAACGTTCTTTACCCTGGTACATATCTACATGATGAAAACTACAAAACACATCCTAGGAAGTGCAGTTTTATGAGTACAGTGAATTCGAGGAAAAAATGTGTATACACCTGGGGCTTTGTGATTTTTCAATTTTTTAGAAAAAGCTTTGTTTCCAAAAACCCACTTTTTACACATCATGCCAAACGTCACTGCATTGTCTTTTGATTCATTGAACTAGCATACCTATTCGACATATAGTGCGCAGTCTATTACCGTCTGAACTTGCGCAAAGCTGCAAAGAGTAACGAATTCAAATATCGATTACAGGCACCATTATTCTGCAAATCGAACGTTCTTTACCCTGGTACATATCTACATGATGAAAACTACAAAACACATCCTAGGAAGCGCAGTTTTATGAGTACAGTGAATTCGAGGAAAAAATGTGGATACACCCGGGGCTTAGCGATTTTTCCATATTTGAGAAAAAGCTTTGTTTCCAAAAACCCCACTTTTTACACATCATGCCAAACGTCACTGCATTGTCTTTCGACTCATCCAACTAGCACACCTATTCGACACATAGTACGCAGTCTATTACCGTCTGAACTTGCGGAAAGCTACAAAGAGCAACGAATTCAAATATCGATTACAGGCACCATTATTCTGCAAATCGAACGTTCTTTACCCTGGTACATATCTACATGATGAAAACTACAAAACACATCCTAGGAAGCGCAGTTTTATGAGTACAGTGAATTCGAGGAAAAAATGTGTATAATCCCGCGGCTTTGCGATTTTTCCATATTTGAGAAAAAGCTTTGTTTCCGAAAACCCACTTTTTACACATCATATCCAAACGTCACTGCATTGTCTTTCGATTCATCGAACTAGCACACCTTTTCGACATATAGTACGCAGTCTATTACCGTCTGAACTTGCGCAAAGCTACAAAGAGTAACGAATTCAAATATCGATTACAGGCACCATTATTCTGCAAATCGAACGTTCTTTACCCTGGTACATATCTACATGATGAAAACTACAAAACACATCATAGGAAGCGGAGTTTTATGAGTACAGTGAATTCGAGGAAAAATGTGTTTGCGATTTTTCCATTTTTTAGAAAAACCTTTGTTTCCAAAAACCCACTTTTAACACATCATGCCAAACGTCACTGCATTGTCTTTCGATTTATTGAACTAGCACACCTATTCGAGAAATAGTGCACAGTCTATTACCGTCCGAACGTGCGCTAAGCTACAAAGAGTAACGAATTCAAATATCGATTACAGGCACCATTATTCTACAAATCGAACGTTCTCTACCCTGGTACATATCTACATGATGAAAACTACAAAACACATCCTAGGAAGCGCAGTTTTATAAGTACAGTGAATTCGAGGAAGAAATGTGTATACACCCGGGCCTTTGCGATTTTTCCACATATGAGAAAAAGCTTTGATTCCAAAACCCCACTTTTTACACATCATGCCAAACGTCACTGTATTGTCTTTCGAATCATCGAACCAGCACACCTACTCGACATATAGTAAGCAGTCTATTACCGTCTGAACTTGCGCAAAGCTACAAAGAGTAACGAATTCAAATATCGATTACAGGCACCATTATTCTGCAAATTGAACGTTCTTTACCCTGGTACATATCTACATGATGAAAACTACAAAAGACATCCTAGGAAGCACAGTTTTATGAGTACAGTGAATTCGAGGAAAAATTGTGTATACACCCGGGGCTATGTGATTTTTCTATTTTTTAGAAATAGCTTTGTTTCCAAAAACCCACTTTTTACACATCATGCCAAACGTCACTGCATTGTCTTTCAATTCATCGAACTAGCACACCTTTTGTACATTTAGTACGCAGTCTATTACCGTCCGAACTTGCGCAAAGCTACAAAGAGTAACGAATTCAAATATCGATTACAGGCACCATTATTCTGCAAATCGAACGTTCTTTACCCTGGTACATATCTACATGATGAAAACTACAAAACACATCGTAGGAAGCGCAGTTTTATGAGTACAGTGAATTCGAGGAAAAAATGTGGATACACCCGGGGCTTTGCGATTTTTCTATATTTGAGAAAAAGCTTTGTTTCCAAAAACCCCACTTTTTACTCATCATGCCAAACGTCACTGCATTGTCTTTCGATTCATCCAACTAGCACACCTATTCGACACATAGTACGCAGTCTATTACCGTCTGAACTTGCGCAAAGCTACAAAGAGCAACGAATTCAAATATCGATTACAGGCACCATTATTCTGCAAATCGAACGTTCTTTACCCTGGTACATATCTACATGATGAAAACTACAAACTCATCATAGGAAGCGCAGTTTTATGAGTACAGTGAATTCGAGGAAAAAATGTGTTTGCGATTTTTCCATTTTTAGAAAAAGCTTTGTTTCCAAAAACCCACTTTTGACACATCATGCCAAACGTCACTGCATTGTCTTTCGATTTATTGAACTAGCACACCTATTCGACACATAGTACGCAGTCTATTACTGACTGAACTTGCGCAAAGCTACAAAGAGTAACGAATTAAAATATCGATTACAGGCACCATTATTCTGCAAATCGAACGTTCTTTACCCTGGTACATATCTACATGATGAAATCTTCAAAACACATCCTAGGAAGCGCAGTTTTGTGAGTACAGTGAATTCGAGGAAGAAATGTGTATACACCCGGGGCTTTGCGATTTTTCCATATATGAGAAAAAGCTTTGATTCCAAAAACCCCTCTATTTACACATCATGCCAAACGTCACTGCATTGTCTTTCGATTCATCGAACTTGCACACCTATTCGACATATAGTACGCAGTCTATTACCGTCTGAACTTGAACAAAGCTACAAAGAGTAACGAATTCAAATATCGATTACAGGCACCATTATTCTGCAAATCGAACGTTCTTTACCCTGGTACATATCTACATGATGAAAACTACAAAACACATCCTAGGAAGCGCAGTTTTATGAGTACAGTGAATTCGAGGAAAAAATGTGTATACACCTGGGGCTTTGTGATTTTTCAATTTTTTAGAAAAAGCTTTGTTTCCAAAAACCCACTTTTTACACATCATGCCAAACGTCACTGCATTGTCTTTTGATTCATTGAACTAGCATACCTATTCAACATATAGTGCGCAGTCTATTACCGTCTGAACTTGCGCAAAGCTGCAAAGAGTAACGAATCAAATATCGATTACAGGCACCATTATTCTGCAAATCGAACGTTCTTTACCCTGGTACATATCTACATGATGAAAACTACAAAACACATCCTAGGAAGCGCAGTTTTATGAGTACAGTGAATTCGAGGAAAAAATGTGGATACACCCGGGGCTTTGCGATTTTCCATATTTGAGAAAAAGCTTTGTTTCCAAAAACCACACTTTTTACACATCATGCCAAACGTCACTGCATTGTCTTTCGATTCATCCAACTAGCACACCTATTCGACACATAGTACGCAGTCTATTACCGTCTGAACTTGCGCAAAGCTACAAAGAGCAACGAATTCAAATATCGATTACAGGCACCATTATTCTGCAAATCGAACGTTCTTTACCCTGGTACATATCTACATGATAAAAACTACAAAACACATCCTAGGAAGCGCAGTTTTATGAGTACAGTGAATTCGAGGAAAAAATGTGTTTGCGATTTTTCCATTTTTTAGAAAAACCTTTGTTTCCAAAAACCCACTTTTAACACATCATGCCAAACGTCACTGCATTGTCTTTCGATTTATTGAACTAGCACACCTATTCGACATATAGTACGCAGTCTATTACCCTCTGAACTTGCGCAAAGCTACAAAGAGTAACAAATTCCAATGTCGATTACAGGACTATTAATCAGCAATTCGAACGGTCTTTACCCTGGTACATATCTACATGATGAAAACCACAAAACACATCCTAGGAAGCGCAGTTATATGAGTACAGTGAATTCGAGGAAAAAATGTGTATACACCCGGGGCTTTGCGATTTTTCCATATATGAGAAAAAGCTTTGATTCCAAAAACCTCTCTATTTACACATCATGCCAAACGTCACTGCATTGTCTTTCGATTCATCGAACTAGCACAACTTTTCGACATATAGTACACAGTCTATTACCGACTGAACTTGCGCAAAGCTACAAAGAGTAACGAATTCAAATATCGATTACAGGCACCATTATTCTGCAAATCGAAAGTTCTTTACCCTGGTACATATCTACGTGATGAAAACTTCAAAACACATCCTAGGAAGCGCAGTTTTGTGAATACAGTGAATTCGAGGAAAAAATGTGTATACACCCGGCTTTGCGATTTTTCCATGTATGAGAAAAAGCTTTGATTCCAAAAACCCCACTTTTTACACATCATGCCAAACGTCACTGCATTGTCTTTCGATTCATTGAACTAGCACACCTATTCGACATATAGTAAGCAGTCTATTATCGTCTGATCTTGCGCCAAGTTACAAAGAGTAACGAATTCAAATATCAGTTACAGGCACCATTATTCTGCAAACCGAACGTTCATTACCCCGGTACATATCTACATGATGAAAACTACAAATCCCATCCTAAGAAGCGCAGATTTATGAGGACAGTGAATTCGAGGAAAAAATGTGTATAATCCCGGGGCTTTGGGATTTTTCCATATTTGAGAAAAAGCTTTGTTTCCAAAAACCCACTTTTTACACATCATGCCAAACGTCACTGCATTGTCTTTCGATTCATTGAACTAGCATACCTATTCGACATATAGTACGCAGTCTATTACCATCTGAACTTGCGCAAAGCTACAAAAAGTAACGAATTCAAATATCGATTACAGGCACCGTTATTCTGCAAATCGAACGTTCTTTACCCTAGTACGTATCTACATGATGAAAACTACTAAACACATCCTAGGAAGCGCAGTTTTGTGAGTACAATGAATTCGAGGAAAAAATGTGTATACACCCGGGGCTTTGCGATTTTTCCATATATGAGAAAAAGCTTTGATTCCAAAAACCCCTCTATTTACACATCATGCCAAACGTCACTGCACTGTTTTTCGATTCATCAAACTAGCACACCTATTCAACATATAGTACGCAGTCTATTACCATATGAACTTGCGCAAAGGTACAAAGAGTAACGAATTCAAATATCGATTACAGGCACCATTATTCTGCAAATCGAACCTTCTATATCTTTTCACATATCTACATGATGAGAACAACAAAACACATCCTAGGAAGCGCAGTTATATGAGTACAGTGAATTGAAGGAAAAAATGTGCGTACACCCGGGGCTTTGCAATTTTTCCATATTTGAGAAAAAGCTTTGTTTCCAAAAACCCACTTTTTACACATCATGCCAAACGTCACTGCATTGTCTTTCGATTCATTGAACTAGCATACCTATTCGACATATAGTAAGCAGTCTATTACCGTCTGAACTTGAGCAAAGCTACAAAGAGTAACGTATTCAAATGTCGATTACAGGGACTAATAATCAGCAACTCGAACGTTCTTTACCTGGTACTTATCTACATGATAAAAACTACAAAACACATCCTAGGAAGCGCAGTTTTATGAGTACAGTGAATTCGAGGAAACAATGTGTATACACCCGGGGCTTTGCGATTTTTCCATTTTTTAGGATAAGCTTTGATTCCAAAAACCCACTTTTTACACATCATGCCAAACGTCACTCCATTGTCTTTCGATCCATCGAACTAGCACACCTTTTCGACATATAGTACGCAGTCTATTACCGTCTGAACTTGTGCAAAGCTACAAAGAGTAACGAATTCAAATATCGGTTAAAGGCACCATTATCCTGCAAATCGAACGTTCTTTACCCTGGTACATATCTACAAGATGAAAACTACAAAACACATCCTACGAAGCGCAGTTTTATGAGTACAGTGAATTCGAGGTAAAAATGTGAATACACCCGGGGCTTTGCGATTTTTCCATATATGAGAAAAAGCTTTGTTTCCAAAAAACCACTTTTTACACATCATGCCAAATGTCACTGCATTGTCTTTCGATTCATCGAACTAGCACACCTATTCGACATATAGTACACAGTCTATTACCGACTGAACTTGCGCAAAGCTACAAAGAGTAACGAATTCAAATATCGATTACAGGCACCATTATTCTGCAAATCAGACGTTCTTTACCCTGGTACATATCTACATGATGAAAACTACAAAACACATCCTAGGAAGCGCAGTTTTATGAGTACAGTAAGTCGAGAAAAAAATGTGTATACACCCGGGGCTTTGCGATTTTTCCACATATGAGCAAAAGCTTTGATTCCAAATATCCCACTTTTTACACATCGTGCCAAACGTCACTGCATTGTCTTTCGAATCAACGAACTAGCATACCTTTTCGACATATAGTACGCAGTCTGTTACCGTCTGAACTTGCGCAAAGCTACAAAGAGTAACGAATTCAAATATCGATTACAGGCACCATTATTCTGCAAATCGAACGCTCTTTACCCTGGTAAATATCTACATGATGAAAACTACAAAACACATCCTAGGAAGCTTAGTTTTATGAATACAGTGAATTCGAGGAAAAAATGTGTATACACCCGGGGCTTTGCGATTTTTCCATATTTGAGAAAAAGCATTGTTTCCAGAAACCCCACTTTTCACACATCTTGCCAAACGTCACTGCATTGTCTTTCGAATCAACGAACTAGCACACCTATTCGACATATAGTACGCAGTCTATTACCATCTGAACTTGCGCAAAGCTACAAAGAGTAACGAATTCAAATGTCGATTACAGGGACTATTAGTCACAAATCGAACGGTCTTTACCCTGGTACATATCTACATGATGAAAACTACAAAACACATCCTAGGAAGCGCAGTGTTATGAGTACAGTGAATTCGAGGAAAAAATTTGTATACACCCGGTGCTTTGCTATTTTTCCATATTTTAGAAAAAGCTTTCTTTCCAAAAACCCACTTTTTACACATCATGCCAAACGTCACAGCATTGTCTTTCGAATCATCGAACTAGCACACATTTTCGACATATAGTACACAGTCTATTACCGTCTGAACTTGCGCAAAGCTATAAAGATTAACGAATTCAAATGTCGATTACAGGCACCATTATTCTGCAAATCGAACGCTCTTTACCCTGGTACATATCTACATGATGAAAACTACAAAACACATCCTAGGAAGCGCAGTTTTATGAGTACAGCGAATTAGAGGAAAAAATTTGTATACACACGGGGCTTTGCGATTTTTACATACATGAGAAAAAGCATTGATTCCAAAAATCCCACTATTTACACATCATGCCAAACGTCACTGCATTGTCTTTCGATTCATCGAACAAGCACACCTATTCGGCATATAGTACGCAGTCTATTACCGTCTGAACTTGCGCAAAGCTACAAAGAGTAACGAATTCAAATATCGATTACAGGCACCGTTATTCTGCAAATCTAACGTTCTATACACTGGTACATATCTACATGATGAAAACTACAAAACAAATCCTAGGAAGCGCAATTCTATGAGTAAAGTGAATTCGAGGAAAAAATGTGTATACACCCGGGGCTTTGGGATTTTTCCATATTTGAGAAAAAGCTTTGTTTCCACAAACCCCACTTTTTACACATCATGCCAAACGTCACTGCATTGCCTTTCGAGTCATCGAACTAGCACACCTATTCGACATGTATAACGCAGTCTATTACCGTCTGAACTTGCGCAAAGCTACAAAGAGTAACCAATTTAAATATCGATTACAGGCACCATTATTCTGCAAATCGAACGTTTTTTACCCTGGTACTTATCTACATGATGAAAACTACAAATCACATCCTAGGAAGCGCAGTGTTATGAGTACAGTGAATTCGAGGAAAAAATTTGTACACACCCGGTGCTTTGCTATTTTTCCATATTTTAGAAAAAGCTTTGTTTCCAAAAACCCACTTTTTACACATCATGCCAAACGTCACAGCATTGTCTTTCGAATCATCGAACTAGCACACATTTTCGACATATAGTACACAGTCTATTACCGTCTGAACTTGCGCAAAGCTACAAAGATTAACGAATTCAAATGTCGATTACGGGCACCATTATTCTGCAAATCGAACGCCCTTTACCCTGGTACATATCTACATGATGAAAACTACAAAACACATCCTAGGAAGCGCAGTTTTATAAGTACAGTGAATTCGAGGTAAAAATGTGAATACACCCGGGGCTTTGCGATTTTTCCATATATGAGAAAAAGCTTTGTTTCCAAAAACCCACTTTTTACACATCATGCCAAATGTCACTGCATTGTCTTTCGATTCATCGAACTAGCACACCTATTCGACATATAGTACACAGTCTATTACCGACTGAACTTGCGCAAAGCTACAAAGACTAACGAATTCAAATGTCGATTACAGGGACTATTAGTCACAAATCGAACGGTCTTTACCCTTGTACATATCTACATGATGAAAACTACAAAACACATCCTAGGTAGCGCAGTTTTATGAGTACAGTGAATTCGAGGAAAAAATTTGTATACATTGCGATTTTTCCATATATGAGAAAAAGCATTGTTTCCAAAAACCGCAATTTTTACACATCATGCAAAACGTCACTGCATTGTCTTTCGATTCATCGAACTAGCACACCTATTCGACATATAGTACGCAGTCTATAACCGTCTGAACTTGCGCAAAGCTACAAAGAGTAACGAATTCAAATATCGATTACAGCACCGTTATTTTGCAAATCGAACGTTCTATACACTGGTACATATCTACATGATGAAAACTACAAATCACATCCTACGAAGCGCAGTTCTATGAGTAAAGTGAATTCGAGGAAAAAATGTGTATACACCCGGGGCTTTGGGATTTTTCCATATTTGAGAAAAAGCTTTGTTTCCACAAACCCCACTTTTTACACATCATGCCAAACGTCACTGCATTGCCTTTCGAGTCATCGAACTAGCACACCTATTCGACATGTATAACACAGTCTATTAGCGTCTGAACTTGCGCAAAGCTACAAAGAGTAACCAATTTAAATATCGATTACAGGCACCATTATTCTGCAAATCGAACGTTTTTTACCCTGGTACATATCTACATGATGAAAACTACAAATCACATCCTAGGAAGTGCAGTGTTATGAGTACAGTGAATTCGAGGAAAAAATTTGTACACAACCGGTGCTTTGCTATTTTTCCATATTTTAGAAAAAGCTTTGTTTCCAAAAACCCACTTTTTACACATCATGCCAAACGTCACAGCATTGTCTTTCGAATCATCGAACTAGCACACATTTTCGTCATATAGTACACAGTCTATTACCGTCTGAACTTGCGCAAAGCTACAAAGATTAACGAATTCAAATGTCGATTACAGGCACCATTATTCTGCAAATCGAACGCTCTTTACCCTGGTACATATCTACATGATGAAAACTACAAAACACATCCTAGGAAGGGCAGTTTTATAAGTACAGTGAATTCGAGGTAAAAATGTGAATACACCCGGGGCTTTGCGATTTTTCCATATATGAGAAAAAGCTTTGTTTCCAAAAACCCACTTTTTACACATCATGCCAAATGTCACTGCATTGTCTTTCGATTCATCGAACTAGCACACCTATTCGACATATAGTACACAGTCTATTACCGACTGAACTTGCGCAAAGCTACAAAGACTAACGAATTCAAATGTCGATTACAGGGACTATTAGTCACAAATCGAACGGTCTTTACCCTTGTACATATCTACATGATGAAAACTACAAAACACATCCTAGGTAGCGAAGTTTTATGAGTACAGTGAATTCGAGGAAAAAATTTGTATACATTGCGATTTTTCCATAAATGAGAAAAAGCATTGTTTCCAAAAACCCCCATTTTTACACATCATGCCAAACGTCACAGCATTGTCTTTCGAATCATCGAACTAGCACACATTTTCGACATATAGTACACAGTCTATTACCGTCTGAACTTATGCAAAGCTACAAAGATTAACGAATTCAAATGTCGATTACAGGCACCATTATTCTGCAAATCGAACGCTCTTCACCCTGGTACATATCTACATGATGAAAACTAAAAAACACATCCTAGGTAGCGCAGTTTTATGAGTACAGTGAATTCGAGGAAAAAATGTGTATACACGCGGGGCTTTGCGATTTTTCCACATATGAGCAAAACCTTTGATTCCAAAAACCCCACTATTTACACATCATGCAAAACGTCGCTGCATTGTCTTTCGAATCATCGAACTAGCACACCTATTCGACATATAGTACGCAGTCTATTACCGTCTGAACTTGCGCAAAGCTACAAAGAGTAACGTATTCAAATGTCGATTACAGGAACTATTAATCAGCAAATCGAACGTTCTTTACCCTGGTACTTATCTACATGATGAAAAATACAAAACACATCCTAGGAAGCGCAGTTTTATGAGTACAGTGAATTCGAGGAAAAAATGTGTATACGCCCGGGGCTCTGCGATTTTTCCAAGTAGGAAAAAAAGCTTTGTTTCCAAAAGCCCCACTTTTTACACATCATGCCAAACGTCACTGCATTGCCTTCGATTCACCGAACTAGCACACCTATTCAACGTATAGTACGCAGTCTATTACCGTCTGAACTTGCGCAAAGCTACAAAGAGTAACGAATTCAAATGTCGATTACAGGGACTATTAATCAGCAAATCGAACGGTCTTTACCCTTGTACATATGTACATGATGAAAACTACAAAACACATTCCACGTAGCGCAGTTTTATGAGTACAGTGAATTCGAGGAAAAAATGTGTATACACCCGGGGCTTTGCATTTTTTCCATATATGAGAAAAAGTTTTGTTTCCAAAAACCCCACTTTTTACACATCATGCCAAATGTCACTGCATTGCCTTTCGATTCATCGAACTATCACACCTATTCGACATATAGTACGCAGTCTATTACCGTCTGAACTTGCGCAAAGCTACAAAGAGTAACGAATTCAAATATCGATTACAGGCACCATTATTCTGCAAATCGAACGTTCTTTACCCTGGTACATATCTACAAGATGAAAACTACAAAACACATCCTACGAAGCGCAGTTTTATGAGTACTGTGAATTCGAGGAAAAAATGTGGATACACGCGGGGCTTTGCGATTTATCCATGTTTGAGAAAAAAAAATTGTTTCCAAAAACCCCACTTTTTACACATCATGCAAAACGTCACTGCATTGTCTTTCGATTCATCGAACTAGCACACCGATACGACATATAGTACGCAGTCTATAACCGTCTGAACTTGCGCAAAGCTACAAAGAATAACGAATTCAAATATCGATTACAGGCACCGTTATTCTGCAAATCGAACGTTCTATACTCTGGTACATATCTACATGATGAAAACTGCAAAACACATCCTAGGTAGCGCAGTTTTATGAGTACAGTGAATTCGAGGAAAAAATGTGTATACACCCGGGGCTTAGCGATTTTTCCATATTTGAGAAAAAGCTTTGTTTCCGAAAACCCCACTATTTACAAATCTAGCCAAACGTCACTGCATTGCCATTCGAGTCATCGAACTAGCACACCTATTCGACATGTATAACGCAGTCTATTACCGTCTGAACTTGCGCAAAGCTACAAAGAGTAACCAATTCAAATATCGTTTACAGGCACCATTATTCTGCAAATCGAACTTTTTTTACAATGGTACATATCTACATGATGAAAACTACAAATCACATCCTAGGAAGCGCAGTGTTATGAGTACAGTGAATTCGAGGAAAAAATTTGTATACACCCGGTGCTTTGCTATATTTCCATATTTTAGAAAAAGCTTTGTTTCCAAAAACCCACTTTTTACACATCATGCCAAACGTCACAGCATTGTCTTTCGAATCATCGAACTAGCACACATTTTCGACATATAGTACACAGTCTATTACCGTCTGAACTTGCGCAAAGCTACAAAGATTAACGAATTCAAATGTCGATTACAGGCACCATTATTCTGCAAATCGAACGCTCTTTACCCTGGTACATATCTACATGATGAAAACTACAAAACACATCCTAGGAAGCGCAGTTTTATAAGTACAGTGAATTCGAGGTAAAAATGTGAATACACTCGGGGCTTTCCGATTTTTCCATATATGAGAAAAAGCTTTGTTTCCAAAAACCCACTTTTTACACATCATGCCAAATGTCACTGCATTGTCTTTCGATTCATCGAACTAGCACACCTATTCAACATATAGTACACAGTCTATTACCGACTGAACTTGCGCAAAGCTACAAAGACTAACGAATTCAAATGTCGATTATAGGGACTATTAGTCACAAATCGAACGGTCTTTACCCTTGTACATATCTACATGATGAAAACTACAAAACACATCCTAGGTAGCGCAGTTTTATGAGTACAGTGAATTCGAGGAAAAAATTTGTATACATTGCGATTTTTCCATATATGAGAAAAAGCATTGTTTCCAAAAACCCCAATTTTTACACATCATGCCAAACGTCACTGAATTGTCTTTCGATTCATCGAACAAGCACACCTATTCGACATATAGTACGCAGTCTATTACCGTCTGAACTTGCGCAAAGCTACAAAGAGTAACGAATTCAAATATCGATTACAGGCACCGTTATTCTGCAAACCGAACGTTCTATACACTGGTACATATCTAAATGATGAAAACTACAAAACAAATCCTAGGAAGCGCAGTTCTATGAGTAAAGTGAATTCGAGGAAAAAATGTGTATACACCCGGGGCTTTGGGATTTTTCCATATTTGAGAAAAAGCTTTGTTTGCACAAACCCCACTTTTTACACATCATGCCAAACGTCACTGCATTGCCTTTCGAGTCATCGAACTAGCACACCTATTCGACATGTATAACGCAGTCTATTACCGTCTGAACTTGCGCAAAGCTACAAAGAGTAACCAATTTAAATATCGATTACAGGCACCATTATTCTGCAAATCGAACGTTTTTTACCCTGGTACATATCTACATGATGAAAACTACAAATCACATCCTAGGAAGCGCAGTGTTATGAGTACAGTGAATTCGAGGAAAAAATTTGTACACACCCGGTGCTTTGCTATTTTTCCATATTTTAGAAAAAGCTTTGTTTCCAAAAACCCACTTTTTACACATCATGCCAAACGTCACAGCATTGTCTTTCGAATCATCGAACTAGCACACATTTTCGACATATAGTACACAGTCTATTACCGTCTGAACTTGCGCAAAGCTACAAAGATTAACGAATTCAAATGTCGATTACAGGCACCATTATTCTGCAAATCGAACGCTCTTTACCCTGGTACATATCTACATGATGATAACTACAAAACACATCCTAGGAAGCGCAGTTTTATGAGTACAGTGAATTCGAGGTAAAAATGTGAATACACTCGGGGCTTTCCGATTTTTCCATATATGAGAAAAAGCTTTGTTTCCAAAAACCCACTTTTTACACATCATGCCAAATGTCACTGCATTGTCTTTCGATTCATCCAACTAGCACACCTATTCGACATGTATAACGCAGTCTATTACCGTCTGAACTAGCGCAAAGCTACAAAGAGTTACCAATTCAAATATCGATTACAGGCACCATTATTATGCAAATCGAACGTTTTTTACCCTGGTACATATCTACATGATGAAAACTACAAATCACAACCGAGGAAGTGCGGTTTTATGAGTACAGTGAATTCGAGGTAAAAATGTGTATACACCGGGGCTTTGCGATTTTTCCTTATATGAGAAAAAGCTATGTTTCCAAAAACTCCACTTTTTACACATCATGCCAAACGTCACTGCATTGTCTTTCGATTCATAAAACTAGCACACCTATTCGACATATAGTACACAGTCTATTACCGTCTGAACTTGCGCAAAGCTACAAAGAGTAACGAATTCAAATATCGATTACAGGCACCATTATTCTTTAAATCAAACGTTCTATACCCTGGTACGTATCTACATGATGAAAACTACAAAACACATCCTAGGTAGCGCAGTTTTATAAGTACAGTGAATTCGAGGAAAAAATGTGTATACACGCGGGGCTTTGAGATTTTTCCACATATGAGCAAAAGCTTTGATTCCAAAAACCCCACTATTTACACATCATGCAAAACGTCGCTGCATTGTCTTTCGAATCATCGAACTAGCACACCTATTCGACATATAGTACGCAGTCTATTACCGTCTGAACTTGCGCAAAGCTACAAAGAGTAACGTATTCAAATGTCGATTACAGGTACTATTAATCAGCAAATCGAACGTTCTTTACCCTGGTACTTATCTACATGATAAAAAATACAAAACACATCCTAGGAAGCGCAGTTTTATGAGTACAGTGAATTCGAGGAAAAAATGTGTATACACCCGGGGCTTTGCATTTTTTCCATATATGAGAAAAAGTTTTGTTTCCAAAAACCCCACTTTTTACACATCATGCCAAATGTCACTGCATTGCCTTTCGATTCATCGAACTATCACACCTATACGACATGTATAACGCAGTCTATTACCGTCTGAACTTGCGCAAAGCTACAAAGAGTAACCAATTCAAATATCGTTTACAGGCACCATTATTCTGCAAATCGAACGTTTTTTACCCTGGTACATATCTACATGATGAAAACTACAAATCACATCCTAGGAAGCGCAGTGTTATGAGTACAGTGAATTCGAGGAAAAAATTTGTATACACCCGGTGCTTTGCTATATTTCCATATTTTAGAAAAAGCTTTGTTTCCAAAAACCCACTTTTTACACATCATGCCAAACGTCACAGCATTGTCTTTCGAATCATCGAACTAGCACACATTTTCGACATATAGTACACAGTCTATTACCGTCTGAACTTGCGCAAAGCTACAAAGATTAACGAATTCAAATGTCGATTACAGGCACCATTATTCTGAAAATCGAACGCTCTTTACCCTGGTACATATCTACATGATGAAAACTACAAAACACAACCTAGGAAGCGCAGTTTTATAAGTACAGTGAATTCGAGGTAAAAATGTGAATACACTCGGGGCTTTCCGATTTTTCCATATATGAGAAAAAGCTTTGTTTCCAAAAACCCACTTTTTACACATCATGCCAAATGTCACTGCAGTGTCTTTCGATTCATCGAACTAGCACACCTATTCGACATATAGTACACAGTCTATTACCGACTGAACTTGCGCAAAGCTACAAAGACTAACGAATTCAAATGTCGATTACAGGGACTATTAGTCACAAATCGAACGGTCTTTACCCTTGTACATATCTACATGATGAAAACTACAAAACACATCCTAGGTAGCGCAGTTTTATGAGTACAGTGAATTCGAGGAAAAAATTTGTATACATTGCGATTTTTCCATATATGAGAAAAAGCATTGTTTCCAAAAACCCCAATTTTTACACATCATGCCAAACGTCACTGCATTGTCTTTCGATTCATAAAACTAGCACACCTATTCGACATATAGTACACAGTCTATTACCGTCTGAACTTGCGCAAAGCTACAAAGAGTAACAAATTCAAATATCGATTACAGGCACCATTATTCTGCAAATCGAACGATCATTACTCTGGTACATATCTACATGATGAAAACTGCAAAACACATCCTAGGAAGCGCAGTTTTATGAGTACAGTGAATTCGAGGAAAAAATGTTGGTACACCCGGGGCTTTACGATTTTTCCATGTATGAGAAAAAGCTTTGTTTCGAAAAACCCCACTTTTTACACATCATGTCAAATGTCACTAAATTATCTTTCGATTCATCGAACTAGCACACCTTTTCGACATATAGTATGCGGTCTATTACCATCTGAGCTTGGGCAAAGCTACAAAGAATAACGATTCAAATTTCGATTACAGGCACCATTATTCTGCAAATCGAACGTTCTTTACCCTGGTACATATCTACATGATGAAAACTACAAAACACATCCTAGGAAGCGCAGTTTTATGAGTACAGTGAATTCGAGGTAAAAATGGGTATACACCAGAGCTTAGCGATTTTTCCATACATGAGAAAAAGCTTTGTTTCCAAAAACACCATTTCTTACACATCGTGCCAAACGTCACTGCATTGTCTTTCGATTCATCGAAGTAGCACACCTATTCGACATATAGTACTTAGTCTATTACCGTCTGAACTTGCGGAAAGCTACAAAGAGTAACGAATTCAATATCGATTACAGGCACCATTATTCTACAAATCGAACGTTCTTTACCCTGGTACGTATCTACATGATGAAAACTACAAAACACATCCTAGGAAGCGCAGTTTTATAAGTACAGTGAACACGAGGAAAAAATGTGTATACACATTGGGCTTTGAGATTTTTCCATATTTGAGAAAAAGCTTTGATTCCAAAAACCCCACTTTTAACACATCATGCCAAAAGTCACTGCATTGTCTTTCGATTCATCCAACTAGTACACCTATTCGACGTATAGTACGCAGTCTATTACCGTCTGAACTTGCGCAAAGCTACAAAGAGTAACGAATTCAAATATCGATTACAGGCACCATTATTCTGCAAATCGAACGTTCTTTACCCTGGTACATATCTGCATGATGAAAACTACAAAACACATCCTAGGAAGCGCAGTTTTATGACTACAGTGAATTCGAGAAAAAAATGTGTATACACCAGGGCTTTGCGATTTTTCCATTTTTAGAAAAAGCTTTGATTCCAAAAACCCCCTTTTTACACATCATGCCAAACGTCACTGCATTGTCTTTCGATTCATTGAACTAGCATACCTATTCGACATATAGTACGCAGTCTATTACCGTCTGAAATTGTGCAAAGCTATAAAGAGTAACGAATTCAAATATCGATTACAGGCACCATTATTCAGCAAATCGAACGTTCTCTACCCTGGTACATATCTACATAATGCAAACTACAAAACACATTCTAGGAAGCGCAGTTTTATGAGTACAGTGAATTCGAGGAAAAAATGTGTATACACCCGGGGCTTTGCGATTTTTCCATATTTGAGAAAAAGTTTTGTTTCCAAAAACCCCACTTTTTACACATCGTGCCAAACGTCACTGCATTGTCTTTCGATTCATCGAACTAGCGCACCTTTTCGACATATAGTACGCAGTCTATTACCGTCTGAACTTGCGTAAAGCCACAAAGAGTAACGAATTCAAATATCGATTACAGGCACCATTATTCTGCAAATTGCACATTCTGTACACTGGTACATATCTACATGATGAAAACTAGAAAACACATCCTTGGATGCGCAGTTCTGTGAGTAAAGTGAATTCGAGGAAAAAATGTGTATACACCCGGGGCTATGCGATTTTTCCATATTTGAGAAAAAGCTTTGTTTCCATAAACCCACTTTTTACACATCATGCCAAACGTCACTGCATTGTCTTTCGATTCATCAAACTGGCACACCTTTTCGACATATAGTACGCAGTCTATTACCGACCGAACTTGCGGAAAGCTATAAAGAGTAACGAATTCAAATATCGATTACAGGCACCATTATTCTGCAAATCGAACGTTCTTTACCCTGTAAATATCTACATGATGAAAACTACAAAACACATTCTAGGAAGCGCAGTTTTATGAGTACAGTGAATTCGAGGAAAAAATGTGTATACACCCAGGATTTGCGATTTTTCCATATTTGGGAAAAAGCTTTGTTTCCAAAAACCCCACTTTTTACACATCATGCCAAACGTCACTGCATTGTCTTTCGATTCATCGTACTAGCACAACTATTTGACATATAGTACGCAGTCTATTACCGTCTGAACTTGCGTAAAGCTACAAAGAGAAACGAATTCCAATATCGATTACAGGCACCATTATTCTGAAAATCGAACGTTTTTTACCCTGGTACATATCTACATGATGAAAACTACAAAGCACATCCGAGGAAGTGCGGTTTTATGAGTACAGTGAATTCCAGGTAAAAATGTGTATACAACGTCGCTTTGGGATTTTTCCATATATGAGAAAAAGCTTTGTTTCCAAAAACCCCACTTCTTACCCATCATGCCAAACGTCACTGCATTGTCTCTCGATTCATCGAAGTAGCACACCTATTCGACATATAGTACGCAGTCTATTACCGTCTGAACTTGCGCAAAGCTACAAAGAGTAACCAATTCAAATATCGATTACAGGCACCATTATTCTGCAAATCGAACGTTCTTTACTCTGGTACATATCTACATGATGAAAACTACAAAACACATCGTAGGAAGCGCAGTTTTATGAGTACAGTGAATTCGCGAAAAAAATGTGGGTACACCCGGGGTTTGGCGATTTTTCCATATTTGAGAAAAACCTTTGTTTCCAAAAATCCCACTTTTTACACATCATGCCAAACGTCACTGCATTGTCTTTCGATTCATCGAACTAGCACAACTATTCGACACATAGTACGCAGTCTATTACCGTCTGAACTTCCGCAAAGCTACAAAGAGTAACGAATTCAAATATCGATTACAGGCACCACTATTCTGCAAATCGAACGTTCTTTACCCTGGTACATATCTACATGATGAAAACTACAAAACATATCCTAGGAAGCGCAGTTTTATAAGTACATTGAATACGAGGAAAAGATGTGTATACACCCTGGGCTTTGCGATTTTTCCATATTTGAGAAAAAGCTTTGTTTCCAAAAACACCACTTCTTACACATCATGCCAAACGTCACTGCATTGTCTTTCGATTCATCGAACTAGCACAACTATTCGACATATAGTACGCAGTCTATTACCGTCTGAACTTGCGCAAAGCTACAAAGAGTAACGAATTCAAATATCGATTACAGGTACCATTATTCTGCAAATCGAACGTTCTTTACCCTGGTACGTATCTACATGATGAAAACTACAAAACACATACTAGGAAGCGCAGTTTTATAAGTACAGTGAATACGAGGAAAAAATGTGTATACACCCTGGGCTTTGCGATTTTTCCATATTTGAGAAAAAGCTTTGTTCCAAAAACCCCACTTTTTACACATCATGCCAAACGTCACTGCATTGTCTTTCGATTCATCCAACTAGTACATCTATTCGACGTATAGTACGCAGTCTATTACTGTCTGAACTTACGCAAAGCTACAAAGAGTAACGTATTCAAATGTCGATTACAGTGACTATTAATCAGCAAATCGTACGTTCTTTACCCTGGTACTTATCTACATGATGAAAACTACAAAACACATCCTAGGAAGTGCAGTTTTATAAAAGCAGTGAATTCGAGGAAAAAATGTGTATACACCCGGGGCTTTTCGATTTTTCCATATATGAGAAAAAGCTTTGTTTCCAAAAACCACACTTCTTACACATCATACCAAACGTCACTGCATTGTCTTTCGATTCATCGAAGTAGCACACCTATACGACATATAGTACGCAGTCTATTCCCGTCTGAACTTGCGCAAAGCTACAAAGAGAAACAAATTCCAATATCGATTACAGGCACCATTATTCTGAAAATCGAACGTTTTTTACCCTGGTACATATCTACATGATGAAAACTACAAAACACATCCGAGGAAGTGCGGTTTTATGAGTACAGTAAATTCGAGGTAAAAATGTGTATACAACGTCGCTTTGGGATTTTTCCATATATGAGAAAAAGCTTTGTTTCCAAAAACCACACTTCTTACACATCATGCCAAACGTCACTGCATTGTCTTTCGATTCATCGAACTAGCACAACTATTCGACATATAGTACGCAGTCTATTACCGTCTGAACTTGCGTAAAGCTACAAAGAGTAACGAATTCCAATATCGATTACAGGCACCATTATTCTGCAAATCGAACGTTCTTTACCCTGGTACATATCTACATGATGAAAACTACAAAACACATCGTAGGAAGCGCAGTTTTATAAGTACAGTGAATACGAAGAAAAAATGTGTATACACCCAGGGCTTTGCGATTTATCCACATATGAGAAAAAGCTATGATTCCAAAAACCCCACTTTTTACACATCATGCCAAACGTCACTGCATTGTCTTTCGATTCATCGAAGTAGCACAACTATTCGACATATAGTATGCAGTCTATTACCGTCTGAGCATGGGCAAAGCTACGAAGATTAACGATTCAAATTTCGATTACAGGCACCATTATTCTGCAAATCGAACGTTCTTTACACTGGTACATATCTACATGATGAAAACTACAAAACACATCCTAGGAAGCGCAGTTTTATGAGTACAGTGAATTCGAGGTAAAAATGGGAATACACCGGGGCTTTGCGATTTTTCCATACATGAGAAAAAGCTTTGTTTCCAAAAACCCCACTTTTTACACATCATGCCAAACGTCACTAAATTATCTTTCGATTCATCGAAATAGCACACCTTTTCGACATATAGTATGCAGTCTATTACCGTCTGAGCATGGGCAAAGCTACGAAGATTAACGATTCAAATTTCGATTACAGGCACCATTATTCTGCAAATCGAACGTTCTTTACCCTGGTACATATCTACATGATGAAAACTACAAAACACATCCTAGGAAGCGCAGTTTTATGACTACTGTGAATTCGAGGAAAAAATGTGTATACACCCGGGCTTTGCGAATTTTCCATTTTTTAGAAAAAGTTTGATTCCAAAAACCCACTTTTTACACATCATGCCAAACGTCACTGCATTGTCTTTTGATTCATTGAACTAGCATACCTATTCGACATATAGTACGCAGTCTATTACCGTCTGAACTTGCGCAAAGCTACAAAGAGTAACGAATTCAAATATCGATTACAGGCACCATTATTCTGCAAATCGAACGTTCTTTACCCTGGTAGATATCTACATGATGAAAACTACAATACACATCCTAGGAAGCGCAGTTTTGTAAGAACAGTGAATTCGAGGAAAAAATGTGTAAACACCTGGGGCTTTGCAATTTTTCCACATATGTGAAAAAGCTTTGATTCCAAAAACCCCACTTTTTACACATCATGCCAAACGTCACTGCATTGTCTTTCGATTCATCGAACTAGCACACCTATTCGACATATAGTGCGCAGTCTATTACCGTCTCAACTTGCGCAAAGCTAGAAAGAGTAACGAATTCAAATATCGATTACAGGACCATTATTCTGCAAATCGAACGTTCTTTACCCTGGTACATATCTACATGATGAAAACTACAAAACACATCCTAGGAAGCGCAGTCTTATGAGTACAGTGAATTCGAGGAAAATATGTGTATACACCTGGGGCTTTGCGATTTTTCCATATATGAAAAAAAGCTTTGTTTCCAAAAACCCACTTTTTACACATCATGCAAAACGTCACTGCATTGTCTTTCGATTCATCGAACTAGAACTCCTTTTTGACATATAGTACGCAGTCTATAACCGTCTGAAATTGCGCAAAGCAACAAAGAGTAACGAATTCAAAAACCGATTATAGGCACCATTATTGTGCAAATCGAACGTTCTCTACCCTGGTACATATCTACATGGTGAAAACTACAAAACACATACTGGGAAGCGCAGTTTTATGAGTACAGTGAAGTCGAGGAAAAAATGTGTATACATCGGGGGCTTTGCAATTTTTCCATATATGAGAAAAAGCTTTGTTTCCAAAAACCCCACTTTTTACACATCATGCCAAACGTCACTGCATTGTCTTTCGATTCATCGAACTAGCGCACCTTTTCGACAAGTAGTACGCAGTCTATTACCGACCGAACTTGCGCAAAGCTACAAAGAGTAACGAATTCAAATATCGATTACAGGCACCATTATTCTGCAAAGCGAACGTTCTATACACTGGTACATATCTACATGATGAAAACTACAAAACACATCCTAGGAAGCGCAGTTTTATGAGTACAGTGAATTCGAGGAAAAAATGTGTATACACCCGGGGCTTTGCGATTTTTCCATATTTGAGAAAAAGCTTTGTTTCCAAAAATCCCACTATTTACAAATCAAGCCAAACGTCACTGCATTGTCTTTCGATTCATCGAACTAGCACACCTATTCGACATATAGTACACAGTCTATTACCGTCTGAACTTGCGCAAAGCTACAAAGAGTAACGAATTCAAATATCGATTACAGGCACCAACCACTATTGTGCAAATTGAACGTTCTTAACCCTGGTACATATCTACATGATGAAAACTACAAAACATATCCTAGGAAGCGCAGTTTTATAAGTACAGTGAATACGAGGAAAAAATGTGTATACACCCGGGGCTTTGCGATTTTTCCACACATGAGAAAAAGCTATGATTCCAAAAACCCCACTTTTTACACATCATGCCAAACGTCACTAAATTATCTTTCGGTTCATCGAACTAGCACACCTTTTCGACATATAGTACGCAGTCTATTACCGTCTGAGCTTGGGCAAAGCTACAAAGAGTAACGATTCAAATTTCGATTACAGGCACCATTATTCTGCAAATCGAACGTTCTTTACCCTGGTACATATCTACATGATGAAAACTACAAAACACATCCTAGGAAGTGCAGTTTTATGAGTACAGTGAATTCGAGGTAAAAATGGGTATACACCGGGGCTTTGCGATTTTTCCATACATGAGAAAAAGCTTTGTTTCCAAAAACACCACTTCTTACACATCATGCCAAACGTCACTGCATTGTCTTTCGATTCATCGAACTAGCACACCTATTCAACACATAGTATGCAGTCTATTACCGTCTGAACTTGCGCAAAGCTACAAAGAGTAACGAATTCAAATATCGATTACAGGCACCATTATTCTGCAAATCGAACGTTCTTTACCCTGGTACATATCTACATGATGAAAACTACAAAACACATCGTAGGAAGCGCAGTTTTATAAGTACAGTGAATACGAAGAAAAAATGTGTATACACCCAGGGCTTTGCGATATATCCACATATGAGAAAAAGCTATGATTCCAAAAACCCCACTTTTTACACATCATGCCAAACGTCACTGCATTGTCTTTCGATTCATCGAAGTAGCACAACTATTCGACATATAGTATGCAGTCTATTACCGTCTGAGCATGGGCAAAGCTACGAAGATTAACGATTCAAATTTCGATTACAGGCACCATTATTCTGCAAATCGAACGTTCTTTACCCTGGTACATATCTACATGATGAAAACTACAAAACACATCCTAGGAAGCGCAGTTTTATGAGTACAGTGAATTCGAGGTAAAAATGGGAATACACCGGGGCTTTGCGATTTTTCCATACATGAGAAAAAGCTTTGTTTCCAAAAACCCCACTTTTTACACATCATGCCAAACGTCACTAAATTATCTTTCGATTCATCGAACTAGCACACCTTTTCGACATATAGTATGCAGTCTATTACCGTCTGAGCATGGGCAAAGCTACGAAGATTAACGATTCAAATTTCGATTACAGGCACCATTATTCTGCAAATCGAACGTTCTTTACCCTGGTACATATCTACATGATGAAAACTACAAAACACATCCTAGGAAGCGCAGTTTTATGACTACAGTGAATTCGAGGAAAAAATGTGTATACACCCAGGCTTTGCGAATTTTCCATCTTTTAGAAAAAGTTTGATTCCAAAAACCCACTTTTTACACATCATGCCAAACGTCACTGCATTGTCTTTCGATTCATTGAACTAGCATACCTATTCGACATATAGTACGCAGTCTATTACCGTCTGAACTTGTGCAAAGCTATAAAGAGTAACGAATTCAAATATCGATTACAGGCACCATTATTCTGCAAATCGAACGTTCTTTACCCTGGTAAATATCTACATTATGAAAACTACAAAACACATCCTAAGAAGCGCAGTTTTATGAGTACAGTGAAATCGAGGAAAAAATGTGTATAATCCCGGGGCTTTGCGATTTTTCCATATTTGAGAAAAAGCTTTCTTTCCAAAAACCCACTTTTTACACATCATGCCAAACGTCACTGCATTGTCTTTGGATTCATCGAACTAGCACACCTTTTCGACATATAGTACGCAGTGTATAACCGTCTGAACTTGCGCAAAGCTAGAAAGAGTAACGAATTCAAATATCGATTACAGGCACCATTATTCTGCAAATCGAACGTTCTTTACCCTGGTACATATCTACATGATGAAAACTACAAAACACATCCTAGGAAGCGCAGTTTTATGACTACAGTGAATTCGAGGAAAAAATGTGTATACACCCGGGCTTTGCGATTTTTCCATTTTTTAGAAAAAGCTTTGATTCCAAAAACCCACTTTTTACACATCATGCCAAACGTCACTGCATTGTCTTTCGATTCATTGAACTAGCATACCTATTCGACATATAGTACGCAGTCTATTACCGTCTGAACTTGCGCAAAGCTACAAAGAGTAACGAATTCAAATATCGATTACAGGCACCATTATTCTGCAAATCGAACGTTCTTTACCCTGGTAGATATCTACATGATGAAAACTACAATACACATCCTAGGAAGCGCAGTTTTGTAAGAACAGTGAATTCGAGGAAAAAATGTGTAAACACCTGGGGCTTTGCAATTTTTCCACATATGTGAAAAAGCTTTGATTCCAAAAACCCCACTTTTTACACATCATGCCAAACGTCACTGCATTGTCTTTCGATTCATCGAACTAGCACACCTATTCGACATATAGTGCGCAGTCTATTACCGTCTCAACTTGCGCAAAGCTACAAAGAGTAACGAATTCAAATATCGATTACAGGACCATTATTCTGCAAATCGAACGTTCTTTACCCTGGTACATATCTACATGATGAAAACTACAAAACACATCCTAGGAAGCGCAGTCTTATGAGTACAGTGAATTCGAGGAAAATATGTGTATACACCTGGGGCTTTGCGATTTTTCCATATATGAAAAAAAGCTTTGTTTCCAAAAACCCACTTTTTACACATCATGCAAAACGTCACTGCATTGTCTTTCGATTCATCGAACTAGAACTCCTTTTTGACATATAGTACACAGTCTATAACCGTCTGAAATTGCGCAAAGCAACAAAGAGTAACGAATTCAAAAATCGATTATAGGCACCATTATTGTGCAAATCGAACGTTCTCTACCCTGGTACATATCTACAAGGTGAAAACTACAAAACACATACTGGGAAGCGCAGTTTTATGAGTACAGTGAAGTCGAGGAAAAAATGTGTATACATCGGGGGCTTTGCAATTTTTCCATATATGAGAAAAAGCTTTGTTTCCAAAAACCCCACTTTTTACACATCATGCCAAACGTCACTGCATTGTCTTTCGATTCATCGAACTAGCACACCTATTCGACATATAGTACACAGTCTATTACCGTCTGAACTTGCGCAAAGCCACAAAGGGTAACCAATTCAAATATCGATTACAGGCACCATTATTCTGCAAAGCGAACGTTCTATACACTGGTACATATCTACATGATGAAAACTACAAAACATATCCTAGGAAGCGCAGTTTTATAAGTACAGTGAATACGAGGAAAAAATGTGTATACACCCGGGGCTTTGCGATTTTTCCACACATGAGAAAAAGCTATAATTCCAAAAACCCCACTTTTTACACATCATGCCAAACGTCACTAAATTATCTTTCGGTTCATCGAACTAGCACACCTTTTCGACATATAGTACGCAGTCTATTACCGTCTGAGCTTGGGCAAAGCTACAAAGAGTAACGATTCAAATTTCGATTACAGGCACCATTATTCTGCAAATCGAACGTTCTTTACCCTGGTACATATCTACATGATGAAAACTACAAAACACATCCTAGGAAGTGCAGTTTTATGAGTACAGTGAATTCGAGGTAAAAATGGGTATACACCGGGGCTTTGCGATTTTTCCATACATGAGAAAAAGCTTTGTTTCCAAAAACACCACTTCTTACACATCATGCCAAACGTCACTGCATTGTCTTTCGATTCATCGAACTAGCACACCTATTCAACACATAGTATGCAGTCTATTACCGTCTGAACTTGCGCAAAGCTACAAAGAGTAACGAATTCAAATATCGATTACAGGCACCATTATTCTGCAAATCGAACGTTCTTTACCCTGGTACGTATCTACATGATGAAAACTACAAAACACATCCTAGGAAGCGCAGTTTTATGAGTACAGTGAATACGAGGAAAAAATGTGTATACACCCTGGGCTTTGCGATTTTTCCATATTTGAGAAAAAGCTTTGTTTCCAAAAACCCCACTTTTTACACATCATGACAAACGTCACTGCATTGTCTTTCGATTCATCGAACTAGCACAACTATTCGACACATAGTATGCAGTCTATTACCGTCTGAACTTGCGCAAAGCTACAAAGAGTAACGTATTCAAATGTCGATTACAGTGACTATTAATCAGCAAATCGTACGTTCTTTACCCTGGTACATATCTACATGATGAAAACTACAAAACATATCCTAGGAAGCGCAGTTTTATGACTACAGTGAATTCGAGGAAAAAATGTGTATACCTCCCGGGCTTTGCGATTTTTCCATTTTTTAGAAAAAGTTTGATTCCAAAAACCCACTTTTTACACATCATGCCAAACGTCACTGCATTGTCTTTCGATTCATTGAACTAGCATACGTCTTCGACATATAGTACGCAGTCTATTACCGTCTGAACTAGTGCAAAGCTATAAAGAGTAACGAATTCAAATATCGATTACAGGCACCATTATTCTTCAAATCGAACGTTATTTACCCTGGTACATATATACATGATGAAAACTACAAAACACATCCTAAGAAGCGCAGTTTTATGAGTACAGTGAAATCGAGGAAAAAATGTGTATAATCCCGGGGCTTTGCGATTTTTCCATATTTGAGAAAAAGCTTTGTTTCCAAAAACCCACTTATAACACATCATCCTAAACGTCACTGCATTGTCTTTGGATTCATCGAACTAGCACACCTTTTCGACATATAGTACGCAGTCTATAACCGTCTGAACTTGCGCAAAGCTACAAAGAGTATCGAATTCAAATATCGATTACAGGCACCATTATTCTGCAAATCGAACATTCTTTACCATGGTACATATCTACAAGATGAAAAGTACAAAACACATCCTAGGAAGCGCAGTTTTATGAGTACAGTGAATTCCAGGAAAAAATGTGTATACACCCGGGGCTTTGCGATTTTTCGATATTTGAGAAAAAGTATTGTTTTAAAAACCCCACTTTTTACACATCATGACAAACGTCACTGCATTGTCTTTCGATTCATCGATCTAGCACACATATTCGACATATAGTACGCAGTCTATTACCGTCTGAACTTGCGCAAAGCTACAAAGAGTAAAAAATTCAAATATCGATTACAGGCACCATTATTCTGCATATCGAAAGTTCTTTACCCTGGTACATATCTACATGATGAAAACTACAAAACACATCCTAGGAAGCGCAGTTTTATGAGTACAGTGAATACGAGGAAAAAATGTGGATACACCCTGGGCTTTGCGATTTTTCCATATTTGAGAAAAAGCTTTGTTTCCAAAAACCCCACTTTTTACACATCATGACAAACGTAACTGCATTGTCTTTCGATTCATCGAACTAGCACAACTATTCGACACATAGTATGCAGTCTATTACCGTCTGAACTTGCGCAAAGCTACAAAGAGTAACGTATTCAAATGTCGATTACAGTGACTATTAATCAGCAAATCGTACGTTCTTTACCCTGGTACATATCTACATGATGAAAACTACAAAACATATCCTAGGAAGCGCAATTTTATGACTACAGTGAATTCGAGGAAAAAATGTGTATACACCCGGGCTTTGCGATTTTTCCATTTTTTAGAAAAAGTTTGATTCCAAAAACCCACTTTTTACACATCATGCCAAACGTCACTGCATTGTCTTTCGATTCATCGAACTAGCAAACCTATTCGACATATAGTACGCAGTCTATTACCGTCTGAACTTGCGCAAAGTTACAAAGAGTAACGAATTCAAATATCGATTACAGGCACCATAATTCTGCAAATCGAACGTTCTTTACCCTGGTACATATCTACATGATGAAAACTACAAAACACATCCTTGGAAGCGCAGTTTTGTAAGAAGAGTGAATTCGAGGAAAAAATGTGTATACACCTGGGGCTTTGCAATTTTTCAACATATGAGAACAAGCTTTGATTCCAAAAACCTTACTTTTTACACATCATGCCAAACGTCACTGCATTGTCTTTCGATTCATCGAACTAGCACACCTATTCGACATATAGTACGCAGTCTATAACCGGCTGAACTTGCGCAAAGCTACAAAGAGTAAGGAATTCAAATATCGATTACAGGCACCATTATACTGCAAATCGAACTTTCTTTACCCTGGTACATATCTACATGATGAAAACTACAAAACACATACTGGGAAGCGCAGTTTTATGAGTACAGTGAATTCGAGAAAAATGTGTATACACCCGGGGCTTCGCGATTTTTCCATATTTGAGAAAAAGCTTTGTTTCCAAAAACCCCACTTTTTACACATCATGCCTAACGTCACTGCATTGTCTTTCGATTCATCGAACTAGCACACCTATTCGACATATAGTACGCAGTCTATTACCGTCTGAACTTGCGCAAAGCTACAAAGAGTAATGAATTCAAATATCGATTACAGGCACCATTATTCTGCATATCGAACGTTCTTTACCCTGGTATATATCTACATGATGAAAACTACAAAACACATCCTAGGAAGCGCAGTTTTATGAGTACAGTGGATTCGAGGAAAAAATGTGAATACACCTGGGGCTTTGCAATTTTTCCATATTTGAGAAAAAGCTTTGTTTCCAAAAACCCCACTTTTTACACAATATGCCAAACGTCACTGCATTGTCTTCCGATTCATCGAACTAGCACACCTATTCGACACATAGTATGCAGTGTATTACAGTCTGAACTTGCGCAAAGCTACAAAGAGTAACGAATTCAAATATCGATTACAGGCACCATTATTCTGCAAATCGAACGTTCTTTACCCTGGTACGTATCTACATGATGAAAACTACAAAACACATCCTAGGAAGCGCAGTTTTACAACTACAGTGAATACGAGGAAAATATGTGTATACACCCTGGGCTTTGCGATTTTTCCATATTTGAGAAAAAGCTTTGATTCCAAAAACCCCACTTTTTACACATCATGCCAAACGTCACTGCATTGTCTTTCGATTCATCCAACTAGTACACCTATTCGACATATAGTACGCAGTCTATTACCGTCTGAACTTGTGCAAAGCTACAAAGAGTAACGAATTCAAATGTCGATTACAGTGACTATTAATCAGCAAATCGTACGTTCTTTACCCTGGTACTTATCTACATGATAAAAACTACAAAACACATCCTAGGAAGCGCAGTTTTATGAGTACAGTGAATTCGAGGAAAAAATGTGTATACACCTGGGGCTTTGCAATTTTTCCACACATGAGAAAAAGCTTTGATTCCAAAAACCCCACTTTTTACACATCATGCCAAACGTCACTGCATTGTCTTTCGATTCATCGAACTAGCACACCTATTCGACATATAGTACGCAGTCTATAACCGGCTGAACTTGCGCAAAGCTACAAAGAGTAAGGAATTCAAATATCGATTACAGGCACCATTATTCTGCAAATCGAACTTTCTTTACCCTGGTACATATCTACATGATGAAAACCACAAAACACATTCTAGGAAGCGCAGATTTATGAGTACAGTGAATTCGAGGAAAAATGTGTATACACCCGGAGCTTCGCGACTTTTCCATATTTGAGAAAAAGTTTTGTTTCCAAAAACCCCATTTTTTACACATCATGACAAACGTCACTGCATTGTCTTTCGATTCATCGAAGTAGCACACCTATTCGACATATAGTACGCAGTCTATTACCGTCTGAACTTGTGCAAAGCTACAAAGAGTAACGAATTCAATATCGATTACAGGCACCATTATTCTGCAAATCGAACGTTCTTTACCCTGGTACATATCTACATGATGAAAACTACAAAACACATCCTAGGAAGCGCAGTTTTTGACTACAGTGAATTCGAGGAAAAAATGTGGATACACCCGGGGCTTTGCGATTTTTCCATATTTGAGAAAAAGCTTTGATTCCAAAAACCCCACTTTTTACACATCATGCCAAACGTCACTGCATTGTCTTTCGATTCATCGAACTAGCACACCTATTCGACACATAGTATGCAGTCTATTACCGTCTGAACTTGCCCAAAGCTACAAAGAGTAACGAATTCAAATATCGATTACAGGCACCATTATTCTGCAAATCGAACGTTCTTTACCCTGGTACGTATCTACATGATGAAAACTACAAAACACATCCTAGGAAGCGCAGTTTTATGAGTACAGTGAATACGAGGTAAACATGTGTATACACCCTGGGCTTTGCGATTTTTCCATATTTGAGAAAAAGCTTTGTTTCCAAAAACCCCACTTTTTCACATCATGACAAACGTCACTGCATTGTCTTTCGATTCATCGAACTAGCACACCTATTCGACACAGAGTATGCAGTCTATTACCGTTTGAACTTGCGCAAACCTACAAAGAGTAACGTATTCAAATGTCGATTACAGTGACTATTATTCAGCAAATCGAACGTTCTTTACCCTGGTACATATCTACATGATGAAAACTACAAAACACATCCTAGGAAGCGCAGTTTTATGAGTACAGTCAATTCGAGGAAAAAAAGTGTATACACCCGGGGCTTTGCGAATTTTCCATATTATAGAAAAATTTCTGTTTCCAAAAACCCCACTTTTTACACATCATGACGAACGTCACTGCATTGTCATTCGATTCAACGAACTAGCACAACTATTCGACACATAGTACGCAGTCTATTACCGTCTGAACTTGCGCAAAGCTACAAAGAGTAACGAATTCAAATATCGATTACAGGCACCACTATTCTGCAAATCGAACGTTCTTTACCCTGGTACATATCTACATGATGAAAACTACAAAACATATCCTAGGAAGCGCAGTTTTATAAGTACAGTGAATATGAGGCTAAAATGTGTATACACCCGGGGCTTTGGGATTTTTCCACACATGAGAAAAAGCTATGATTCCAAAAACCCCACTTTTTACACATCATGCCAAACGTCACTGCATTGTCTTTCGATTCATCGAACTAGCACACCCATTCGACATATAGTATGCAGTCTATTACCGTCAGAACTTGCGCAAAGCTACAAAGATTAATGTATTCAAATGTCGATTACAGGGACTATTAATCAGCAATTTGTACGGTCTTTACCCTGGTACATATCTACATGATGAAAACTACAAAACACATCCTAGGAAGCGCAGTTTTATAAGTACAGTGAATACGAGGAAAATTTGTGTATACACCCTGGGCTTTGCGATTTTTCCATATTTGAGAAAAAGCTTTGATTCCAAAAACCCCACTTTTTACACATCATGCCAAACGTCACTGCATTGTCTTTCGATTCATCCAACTAGTACACCTATTCGACATATAGTACGCAGTCTATTACCGTCTAACTTGTGCAAAGCTACAAAGAGTAACGTATTCCAATGTCGATTACAGTGACTATTAATCAGCAAATCGTACGTTCTTTACCCTGGTACTTATCTACATGATAAAAACTACAAAACACATCCTAGGAAGCGCAGATTTATAAGTACAGTGAATTCGAGGAAAAAATGTGTATACACCCGGGGCTTTTCGATTTTTCCATATATGAGAAAAAGCTTTGTTTCCAAAAACCCCACTTCTTACAAATCATGCCAAACGTCACTGCATTGTCTTTCGATTCAACGAACTAGCACACCTATTCGACATATAGTACGCAGTCTATTACCGTCTGAACTTGCGCAAAGCAACAAAGAGTAACGAATTCAAATATCGATTACAGGCACCATTATTCTGCAAATCGAACGTTCTTTACCCTGGTACATATCTACATGATGAAAACTACAAAACACATCCTAGGAAGCGCAGTTTTATGACTACAGTGAATTCGAGGAAAAAATGTGTATACACCCGGGCTTTGCGATTTTTCCATTTTTTAGAAAAAGCTTTGATTCCAAAAACCCACTTTTTACACATCATGCCAAACGTCACTGCATTGTCTTTCGTTTCATTGAACTAGCATACCTATTCGACATATAGTTCGCAGTCTATTACCGTCTGAACTTGCGCAAAGCTAGAAAGAGTAACGAATTCAAATATCGATTACAGGCACCATTATTCTGCAAATCGAACGTTCTTTACCCTGGTACATATCTACATGGTGAAAACTACAAAACACACCATAAGAAGCGCAGTTTTATGAGTACAGTGAATTCGAGGAAAAAATGGGTATACACCTGGGGCTTTGCATTTTTTCCACATATGAGAAAAAGCTTTGATTCCAAAAACCCCACTTTTTACACATCATGCCAAACGTCACTGCATTGTCATTCGATTCATCGAACTAGCACACCTATTCGACATATAGTACGCAGTCTATAACCGGCTGAACTTGCGCAAAGCTACAAAGAGTAAGGAATTCAAATATCGATTACAGGCACCATTATTCTGCAAATCGAACTTTTTTTACCCTGGTACATATCTACATGATGAAAACTACAAAACACATTCTAGGAAGCGCAGATTTATGAGTACAGTGAATTCGAGGAAAAATGTGTATACACCCGGAGCTTCGCGACTTTTCCATATTTGAGAAAAAGTTTTGTTTCCAAAAACCTCATTTTTTACACATCATGACAAACGTCACTGCATTGTCTTTCGATTCATCGAAGTAGCACACCTATTCGACATATAGTACGCAGTCTATTACCGTCTGAACTTGCGCAAAGCTACAAAGAGTAACGAATTCAATATCGATTACAGGCACCATTATTCTGCAAATCGAACGTTCTTTACCCTGGTACATATCTACATGATGAAAACTACAAAACACATCCTAGGAAGCGCAGTTTTTGACTACAGTGAATTCGAGGAATAAATGTGGATACAACCGGGGCTTTGCGATTTTTCCATATTTGAGAAAAAGCTTTGTTTCCAAAAACCCCACTTTTTACACATCATGACAAACGTCACTGCATTGTCTTTCGATTCATCGATCTAGCACACCTATACGACATATAGTACGCAGTCTATTACCGTCTGAACTTGCGCAAAGCTACAAAGAGTAACGAATTCAAATATCGATTACAGGCACCATTATTCTGCAAATCGAAAGTTCTTTACGCTGGTACATATCTACATGATGAAAACTACAAAACACATCCTAGGAAGCGCAGTTTTATGAGTACAGTGAATTCGAGGAAAATATGTGTATACACCCAGGGCTTTGCGGTTTCTCCATATACGAGAAAAAGCTTTGTTTCCAAAAACCCCACTTTTTACACATCATGCCAAACGTCACTGCATTGTCTTCCGATTCATCGAACTAGCACACCTATTCGACATATAGTACGCAGTCTATAACCGGCTGAACTTGCGCAAAGCTACAAAGAGTAACGAATTCAAATATCGATTACAGGCACCATCATTCTGCAAATCGAACGTTCTTTACTCTGGTACATATCTACATGATGAAAACTACAAAACACATCCTAGGAAGCGCAATTTTATGAGTACAGTGAATTCGAGAAAAAAATGTGGGTACACCCGAGGCTTTGCGATTTTTCCATATTTGAGAAAAATCTTTGTTTCCAAAAATCCCACTTTTTACACATCATGACAAACGTCACTGCATTGTCTTTCGATTCATCGAACTAGCACAACTATTCGACACATAGTACGCAGTCTATTACCGTCTGAACTTGCGCAAAGCTAGAAAGAGTAACGAATTCAAATATCGATTACAGGCACCACTATTCTGCAAATCGAACGTTCTTTACCCTGGTACATATCTACATGATGAAAACTACAAAACATATCCTAGGAAGCGCAGTTTTATAAGTACAGTGAATATGAGGAAAAAATGCGTATACACCCGGGGCTTTGGGATTTTTCCACACATGAGAAAAAGCTATGATTCCAAAAACCCCACTTTTCACACATCATGCCAAACGTCACTGCATTGTCTTTCGATTCATCGAACTAGCACACCCATTCGACATATAGTATGCAGTCTATTACCGTCTGAACTTGCGCAAAGCTACAAAGATTAATGTATTCAAATGTCGATTACAGGGACTATTAATCAGCAATTTGTACGGTCTTTACCCTGGTACATATCTACATGATGAAAACTACAAAACACATCCTAGGAAGCGCAGTTTTATGAGTACAGTGAATTCGAGGAAAAAATGTTTATACACCCGGGGCTTTACGATATTTCCATATATGAGAAAAAGCTTTGTTTCAAAAACCCCACTTTTTACACATCAAGCCAAACGTCACTAAATTATCTTTCGATTCATCGAACTAGCACACCTTTTCGACATATAGTATGCAGTCCATTACCGTCTGAGCTTGGGCAAAGCTACAAAGAGTAACGATTCAAATTTCGATTACAGGCACCATTATTCTGCAAATCGAACGTTCTTTACCTGGTACATATCTACATGATGAAAACTACAAAACACATCATAGGAAGCGCAGTTTTATGAGTACAGTGATTTCGAGGTAAAAATGGGTTTACACCTGGGCTTTGCGATTTTTCCATACATGAGAAAAAGCTTTGTTTCCAAAAACACCACTTCTTACACATCATGAAAAACGTCACTGCATTGTCTTTCGATTCATCGAAGTAGCACACCTATTCGACATATAGTATGCAGTCTATTACCGTCTGAACTTGCGCAAAGCTACAAAGAGTAACGAATTCAAATATCGATTACAGGCACCATTATTCTGCAAATCGAACGTTCTTTACCCTGGTACGTATCTACATGATGAAAACTACAAAACACATCCTAGGAAGCGCAGTTTTATGACTACAGTGAATTCGAGGAAAAAATGTCTATACACCCGGGCTTCGCGATTTTTCCATTTTTTAGAAAAAATTTGATTCCAAAACCCCCTTTATACACAGCATGCCAAACATCACTGCATTGTCTTTCGATTCATTGAACTAGCATACGTCTTCGACATATAGTACGCAGTCTATTACCGTCTGAACTTGCGCAAAGCTACAAAGAGTAACGAATTCAAATATCGATTACAGGCACCATTATTCTGCAAATCGAACGTTCTTTACCCTGGTATATATCTACATGATGAAAACTACAAAACACATCCTAGGAAGCGCAGTTTTATGAGTACAGTGAATTCGAGGAAAAAATGTGTATACACCCGGGGCTTTGCGATTTTTCCATATATGAGGAAAAGCTTTGTTTAAAAAACCCCACTTTTTACACATCATGCCAAACGTCATTGCATTATCTTTCGATTCATCGAAGTAGCACACCTATTCAACATATAGTACGCAGTCTATTACCGTCTGGACTTGCGCAAAGCTACAAAGAGTAACGAATTCAATATCGATTACAGGCTCCATTCATCTGCAAATCGAACGTTCTTTACCCTACTACATATCTACACGATGAAAACTACAAATCACATCCTAGGAAGCGCAGTTTTATGAGTATAGTGAATTCGAGGAAAAAATGTGGATACACCCGGGGCTTTGCGATTTTTCCATATTTGAGAAAAAGCTTTGTTTCCAAAAAACCCACTTTTTACACAATATGCCAAACGTCACTGCATTGTCTTTCGATTCATCGAACTAGCACACCTATTCGACACATAGTATGCAGTCTATTACAGTCTGAACTTGCGCAAAGCTACAAAGAATAACGAATTCAAATATAGATTACAGGCACCATTATTCTGCTAATCGAACGTTCTTTACCCTGGTATGTATCTACATGATGAAACTACAAAACACATCCTAGGAAGCGCAGTTTTATTAGTACAGTGAATACAAGGAAAAAATGTGTATACACCCTGGGCTTTTGGATTTTTCCATATATGAGAAAAAGCTTTGTTTCCAAAAACCCCACTTCTTACACATCATGCCAAACGTCACTGCATTGTCTTTCGATTCATCGAAGTAGCACACCTATTCGACATATAGTACGCAGTCTATTACCGTCTGAACTTGCGCAAAGCTACAAAGAGTAACGAATTCAAATATCGATTACAGGCACCATTATTCTGCAAATCGAACGTTCTTTACCCTGGTACATATCTACATGATGAAAACTACAAAACACATCCTAGGAAGCGCAGTTTTATGACTACAGTGAATTCGAGGAAAAAATGTGTATACACCCGTGCTTTGCGATTTTTCCATTTTTTAGAAAAAGCTTTGATTCCAAAAACCCACTTTTTACACATCATGCCAAACGTCACTGCATTGTCTTTCGATTCATTGAACTATCATACCTATTCGACATATAGTTCGCAGTCTATTACCGTCTGAACTTGCGCAAAGCTACAAAGAGTAACGAATTCAATATCGATTACAGGCACCATTATTCTGCAAATCGAACGTTCTTTACCCTGGTACATATCTACATGATGAAAACTACAAAACACATCCTAGGAAGCGCAGTTTTATGACTACAGTGAATTCGAGGAAAAAATGTGTATACACCCGTGCTTTGCGATTTTTCCATTTTTTAGAAAAAGCTTTGATTCCAAAAACCCACTTTTTACACATCATGCCAAACGTCACTGCATTGTCTTTCGATTCATTGAACTACCATACCTATTCGACATATAGTTCGCAGTCTATTACCGTCTGAACTTGCACAAAGCTACAAAGAGTAACGAATTCAATATCGATTACAGGCACCATTATTCTGCAAATCGAACGTTCTTTACCCTGGTACATATCTACACGATGAAAACTACAAAACACATCCTAGGAAGCGCAGTTTTATGAGTACAGTGAATTCGAAGAGAAAATGTGGATACACCCGGGGCTTTGCGATTTTTCATTATTTGAGAAAAAGCTTTGTTTCCAAAAACACCACTTTTTAGACATCATGCCAAACGTCAATGCATTGTCTTTCGATTCATCCAACTAGCACACCTATTCGACACATAGTATGCAGTCTATTACCGTCTGAACTTGCGCAAAGCTACAAAGAGTAACGAATTCAAATATCGATTACAGGCACCATTATTCTGCAAATCGAACGTTCTTTACCCTGGTACGTATCTACATGATGAAAACTACAAAACACATCCTAGGAAGCGCAGTTTTATGACTACAGTGAATTCGAGGAAAAAATGTCTGTACACCCGGGATTTGCGATTTTTCCATTTTTTAGAAAAAATTTGATCCCAAAACCCCCTTTATACACATCATGCCAAACATCACTGCATTGTCTTTCGATTCATTGAACTAGCATACGTCTTCGACATATAGTTCGCAGTCTATTACCGTCTGAACTTGCGCAAAGCTACAAAGAGTAACGAATTCAAATATCGATTACAGGCACCATTATTCTGCAAATCGAACGTTCTTTACCCTGGTACATATCTACATGATGAAAACTACAAAACACATCCTAAGAAGCGCAGTTTTATGAGTACAGTGAATTCGAGGAAAAAATGTGTATACACCTGGGGCTTTGCAATTTTTCCACATATGAGAAAAAGATTTGATTCCAAAAACCCCACTTTTTACACATCATGCCAAACGTCACTGCATTGTCTTTCGATTCATCGAACTAGCACACCTATTCGACATATAGTACGCTGTCTATAACCGGCTGAACTTGCGCAAAGCTACAAAGAGTAAGGAATTCAAATATCGATTACAGGCACCATTATTCTGCAAATCGAACTTTCTTTACCCTGGTACATATCTACATGATGAAAACTACAAAACACATCCTAGGAATGTGGATACACCCGGGGCTTTGCGTTTTTTCCATGTTTGAGAAAAAGCTTTGTTTCCAAAAACCCCACTTCTTACATATCATGCCAAACGTCACTGCATTGTCTTTCGATTCATCGAAGTAGCACACCTCTTCGACATATAGTTCACAGTCTATTACCGTCTTAACTTGTGCAAAGCTATAAAGAGTAACGAATTCAAATATCGATTACGGGCACCATTATACTGCAGATCGAACGTTCTTTACCCTGGTACATATCTACATGATGAAAACTACAAAACACACCCTAAGAAGCGCAGTTTTATGAGTACAGTGAATTCGAGGAAAAAATGTGTATACACCTGGGGCTTTGCAATTTTTCCACATATGAGAAAATAATTTTATTCCAAAGACCCCACTTTTTACACATCATGCCAAACGTCACTGCATTGTCTTTCGATTCATCGAACTAGCACACCTATTCGACATATAGTTCGCTGTCTATAACCGGCTGAACTTGCGCAAAGCTACAAAGAGTAAGGAATTCAAATATCGAATCCAGGCACCATTATTCTGCAAATCGAACGTTCTTTACCCTGGTACATATCTACATGATGAAAACTACAAAACACATCCTAGGAAGCGCAGTTTTATGACTACAGTGAATTCGAGGAAAAAATGTGTATACACCCGTGCTTTGCGATTTTTCCATTTTTTAGAAAAAGCTTTGATTCCAAAAACCCACTTTTTACACATCATGCCAAACGTCACTGCATTGTCTTTCGATTCATTGAACTATCATACCTATTCGACATATAGTTCGCAGTCTATTACCGTCTGAACTTGCGCAAAGCTACAAAGAGTAACGAATTCAATATCGATTACAGGCACCATTATTCTGCAAATCGAACGTTCTTTACCCTGGTACATATCTACATGATGAAAACTACAAAACACATCCTAGGAAGCGCAGTTTTATGACTACAGTGAATTCGAGGAAAAAATGTGTATACACCCGTGCTTTGCGATTTTTCCATTTTTTAGAAAAAGCTTTGATTCCAAAAACCCACTTTTTACACATCATGCCAAACGTCACTGCATTGTCTTTCGATTCATTGAACTACCATACCTATTCGACATATAGTTCGCAGTCTATTACCGTCTGAACTTGCACAAAGCTACAAAGAGTAACGAATTCAATATCGATTACAGGCACCATTATTCTGCAAATCGAACGTTCTTTACCCTGGTACATATCTACACGATGAAAACTACAAAACACATCCTAGGAAGCGCAGTTTTATGAGTACAGTGAATTCGAAGAGAAAATGTGGATACACCCGGGGCTTTGCGATTTTTCATTATTTGAGAAAAAGCTTTGTTTCCAAAAACACCACTTTTTAGACATCATGCCAAACGTCAATGCATTGTCTTTCGATTCATCCAACTAGCACACCTATTCGACACATAGTATGCAGTCTATTACCGTCTGAACTTGCGCAAAGCTACAAAGAGTAACGAATTCAAATATCGATTACAGGCACCATTATTCTGCAAATCGAACGTTCTTTACCCTGGTACGTATCTACATGATGAAAACTACAAAACACATCCTAGGAAGCGCAGTTTTATGACTACAGTGAATTCGAGGAAAAAATGTCTGTACACCCGGGATTTGCGATTTTTCCATTTTTTAGAAAAAATTTGATCCCAAAACCCCCTTTATACACATCATGCCAAACATCACTGCATTGTCTTTCGATTCATTGAACTAGCATACGTCTTCGACATATAGTTCGCAGTCTATTACCGTCTGAACTTGCGCAAAGCTACAAAGAGTAACGAATTCAAATATCGATTACAGGCACCATTATTCTGCAAATCGAACGTTCTTTACCCTGGTACATATCTACATGATGAAAACTACAAAACACATCCTAAGAAGCGCAGTTTTATGAGTACAGTGAATTCGAGGAAAAAATGTGTATACACCTGGGGCTTTGCAATTTTTCCACATATGAGAAAAAGATTTGATTCCAAAAACCCCACTTTTTACACATCATGCCAAACGTCACTGCATTGTCTTTCGATTCATCGAACTAGCACACCTATTCGACATATAGTACGCTGTCTATAACCGGCTGAACTTGCGCAAAGCTACAAAGAGTAAGGAATTCAAATATCGATTACAGGCACCATTATTCTGCAAATCGAACTTTCTTTACCCTGGTACATATCTACATGATGAAAACTACAAAACACATCCTAGGAATGTGGATACACCCGGGGCTTTGCGTTTTTTCCATGTTTGAGAAAAAGCTTTGTTTCCAAAAACCCCACTTCTTACATATCATGCCAAACGTCACTGCATTGTCTTTCGATTCATCGAAGTAGCACACCTCTTCGACATATAGTTCACAGTCTATTACCGTCTTAACTTGTGCAAAGCTATAAAGAGTAACGAATTCAAATATCGATTACGGGCACCATTATACTGCAGATCGAACGTTCTTTACCCTGGTACATATCTACATGATGAAAACTACAAAACACACCCTAAGAAGCGCAGTTTTATGAGTACAGTGAATTCGAGGAAAAAATGTGTATACACCTGGGGCTTTGCAATTTTTCCACATATGAGAAAATAATTTTATTCCAAAGACCCCACTTTTTACACATCATGCCAAACGTCACTGCATTGTCTTTCGATTCATCGAACTAGCACACCTATTCGACATATAGTTCGCTGTCTATAACCGGCTGAACTTGCGCAAAGCTACAAAGAGTAAGGAATTCAAATATCGAATCCAGGCACCATTATTCTGCAAATCGAACTTTCTTTACCCTGGTACATATCTACATGATGAAAACTACAAAACACAACCTAGGAAGCGCAGTTTTATGAGTACAGTGAATTCGAGGACAAAATGTGGATTTTCCATATTTGAGAAAAAGCTTTGTTTCCAAAAACCCCACTTTTTACACATCATGCCAAACGTCACTGCGTTGTCTTTCGATTCATCGTACTAGCCCACCTATTCGACACATAGTATGCAGTCTATTAGCGTTTGAACTTGCGCAAAGCTACAAAGAGTAACGAATTCAAATATCGATTACAGGCACCATTATTCTGCAAATCGAACGTTCTTTACCCTGGTACGTATCAACATGATGAAAACTACAAAACACATCCTAGGAAGCGCAGTTTTATGAGTACAGTGAATACGAGGAAAAAATGTGTATACACCCTGGGCTCTGCGATTTTTCCATATTTGAGAAAAAGCTTTGATTCCAAAAACCCCACTTTTTACACATCATGCCAAACGTCACTGCATTGTCCTTCGATTCATCGAAGTAGCACACCTATTCGACATATAGTACGCAGTCTATTACCGTCTGAACTTGCGCAAAGCTACAAAGAGTAACGAATTCAAATATCGATCACAGGCACCGTTCTCCTGCAAATCGAACGTTCTTTACCCTGGTACATATCTACATGATGAAAACTACAAAACACATCCTAGGAAGCGCAGTTTTATGAGTACAGTGAATTCGAGGAAAAAATGTGTATACACCCAGGGCTTTGCAATTTTTCCATATTTGAGAAAAAGCTTTGATTCCAAAAACCCCACTTTTTACACATCATGCCAAACGTCACTGCATTGTCTTTCGATTCATCGAAGTAGCACACCTATTCGACATATAGTACGCAGTCTATTACCGTCTGAACTTGCGCAAAGCTACAAAGAGTAACGAATTCAAATATCGATTACAGGACCCATTCTTCTGCAAATCGAACGTTCTTTACCCTGGTACATATCTACATGATAAAAACTACAAAACACATCCTAGGAAGCGCAGTTTTATGACTACAGTGAATTCGAGGAAAAAATGTGTATACACCCAGGCTTTGCGATTTTTCCATTTTTTAGAAAAAGCTTTGATTCCAAAAACCCACTTTTTACAAATCATGCCAAACGTCACTGCATTATCTTTCGATTCATTGAACTAGCATACCTATTCGACGTATAGTTTGCAGTCTATAACCGTCTGAACTTGCGCAAAGCAACAAAGAGTAACGAATTCAAATATCGATTACAGGCACCATTATTCTGCCAATCGAAAGTTCTTTACGCTGGTACATATCTACATGATGAAAACTACAAAACACATCCGAGGAAGCGCAGTTTTATGAGTACAGTGAATTCGAGGAAAATATGTGTATACACCCGGGGCTTTGCGGTTTTTCCATATATGAGTAAAGGCTTTGTTTCCAAAAACCCACTTTTTACACATCATGCAAAACGTCACTGCATTGTCTTCCGATTCATCGAACTAGCACACCTATTCGATATATAGTACGCAGTCTATTACCGTCTGAACTTGCGGAAAGCTACAAAGAGTAACGAATTCAAATATCGATTACAGGCACCATTATTCTGCAAATCGAACGTTCTTTTCCCTGGTACATATCTACATGATGAAAACTACAAAACACATCCTAGGAAGCGCAGTTTTATGACTACAGTGAATTCGAGGAAAAAATGTGTATACACCCAGGCTTTGCGATTTTTCCATTTTTGAGAAAAAGCTTTGATTCCAAAAACCCACTTTTTACAAATCATGCCAAACGTCACTGCATTGTCTTTCGATTCATTGAACTAGCATACCTATTCGACGTATAGTTTGCAGTCTATAACCGTCTGAACTTGCGCAAAGCTACAAAGAGTAACGAATTCAAATATCGATTACAGGCACCATTATTCTGCAAATCGAACGTTCTTTACCCTGGTACATATCTACATGATGAAAACTACAAAACACATCCTAGGAAGCGCAGTTTTATGAGTACAGTGAATTCGAGGTAAAAATGTGTATACACCGGGGCTTTGCGATTTTTCCATACATGAGAAAAAGCTTTGTTTCAAAAAACACCACTTCTTACACATCATGCCAAACGTCATTGCAATGTCTTTCGATTCATCGAAGTAGCACACCTATTCAACATATAGTACGCAGTCTATTACCGTCTGAACTTGCGCAAAGCTACAAAGAGTAACGAATTCAATATCGATTACAGGCACCATTATTCTGCAAATCGAACGTTCTTTACCCTGGTACATATCAACATGATGAAAACTACAAAACACATTATAGGAAGCGCAGTTTTATGAGTACAGTGAATTCGAGGAAAAAATGTGTATACACCCGGGGCTCTGCGATTTTTCCATATTTGAGAAAAAGCTTTGTTTCCAAAAACCCCACTTTTTACACATCATGCCAAACGTCACTGCATTGTCTTTCGATTCATCCAACTAGCACACCTATTCGACACATAGTATGCAGTCTATTACCGTCTGAACTTGCGCAAAGCTACAAAGAGTAACGAATTCAAATATCGATTACAGGCACCATTATTCTGCAAACCGAACATTCGTTACCCTGGTACGTATCTACATGATGAAAACTACAAAACACATCCTAGGAAGCGCAGTTTTATGACTACAGTGAATTCGAGGAAAAAATGTCTATACACCCGGGCTTTGCGATTTTTCCATTTTTTAGAAAAAATTTGATTCCAAAACCCCCTTTATACACATCATGCCAAACATCACTGCATTGTCTTTCGATTCATTGAACTAGCATACGTCTTGGACATATAGTACGCAGTCTATTACCGTTTGAACTTGCGCAAAGCTACAAAGAGTAACGAATTCAAATATAGATTACAGGCACCATTATTCTGCTAATCGAACGTTCTTTACCCTGGTATGTATCTACATGATGAAACTACAAAACACATCCTAGGAAGCGCAGTTTTATTAGTACAGTGAATACGAGGAAAAAATGTGTATACACCATGGGCTTTTGGATTTTTCCATATATGAGAAAAAGCTTTGTTTCCAAAAACCCACTTTTTACACATCATGCCAAACGTCACTGCATTGTCTTTCGATTCATTGAACTAGCATACCTATTCGACATATAGTTCGCAGTCTATTACCGTCTGAACTTGCGCAAAGCTACAAAGAGTAACGAATTCAAATATCGATTACAGGCACCATTATTCTGCAAATCGAACGTTCTTTACCCTGGTACATATCTACATGATGAAAACTACAAAACACACCCTAAGAAGCGCAGTTTTATGAGTACAGTGAATTCGAGGAAAAAATGTGTATACACCTGGGGCTTTGCAATTTTTCCACATATGAGAAAAAGCTTTGATTTCAAAAACCCCACTTTTTACACATCATGCCAAACGTCACTGCATTGTCTTTCGATTCATTGAACTAGCACACCTATTCGACATATAGTACGCAGTCTATAACCGGCTGAACTTGCGCAAAGCTACAAAGAGTAAGGAATTCAAATATCGATAACAGGCACCATTATTCTGCAAATCGAACTTTCTTTACCCTGGTACATATCTACATGATGAAAACTACAAAACACATCCTAGGAAGCGCAGTTTTATGAGTACAGCGAATTCGAGGTAAAAATGTGGATACACCCGGGGCTTTGCGTTTTTTTCCATATTTGAGAAAAAGCTTTGTTTCCAAAAACCCCACTTCCTACATATCATGCCAAACGTCACTGCATTGTCTTTCGATTCATCGAAGTAGCACACCTCTTCGACATATAGTTCACAGTCTATTACCGTCTTAACTTGTGCAAAGCTATAAAGAGTAACGAATTCAAATATCGATTACAGGCACCATTATACTGCAAATCGAACGTTCTTTACCCTGGTAAATATCTACATGATGAAAACTACAAAACACATCCTAGGAAGCGCAGTTTTATGAGTACAGTGAATTCGAGGAAAAAATGTGTATACACCGGGGCTTTGCGATTTTTCCATACATGAGAAAAAGCTTTGTTTCAAAAAACACCACTTCTTACACATCATGCCAAACGTCATTACATTGTCTTTCGATTCATCGAAGTAGCACACCTATTCAACATATAGTACGCAGTCTATTACCGTCTGAACTTGTGCAAAGCTACAAAGAGTAACGAATTCAATATCGATTACAGGCACCATTATTCTGCAAATCGAACGTTCTTTACCCTGGTACATATCTACATGATGAAAACTACAAAACACAACCTAGGAAGCGCAGTTTTATGAGTACAGTGAATTCGAGGAAAAAATGTGGCTTTGCGTTTTTTCCATATTTGAGAAAAAGCTTTGTTTCCAAAAACCCCACTTTTTACACATCATGCCAAACGTCACTGCATTGTCTTTCGATTCATCGTACTAGCACACCTATTCGACACATAGTATGCAGTCTATTACCGTCTGAACTTGCGCAAAGCTACAAAGAGTAACGAATTCAAATATCGATTACAGGCACCATTATTCTGCAAATCGAACGTTCTTTACCCTGGTACGTATCAACATGATGAAAACTACAAAACACATCCTAGGAAGCGCAGTTTTATGAGTGCAGTGAATACGAGGAAAAAATGTGTATACACCCTGGGCTCTGCGATTTTTCCATATTTGAGAAAAAGCTTTGATTCCAAAAACCCCACTTTTTACACATCATGCCAAACGTCACTGCATTGTCTTCCGATTCATCGAAGTAGCACACCTATTCGACATATAGTACGCAGTCTATTACCGTCTGAACTTGCGCAAAGCTACAAAGAGTAACGAATTCAAATATCGATCACAGGCACCGTTCTTCTGCAAATCGAACGTTCTTTACCCTGGTACATATCTACATGATGAAAACTACAAAACACATCCTAGGAAGCGCAGTTTTATGAGTACAGTGAATACGAGGAAAAAATGTGTATACACCCTGGGCTTTGCAATTTTTCCATATTTGAGAAAAAGTTTTGATTCCAAAAACCCCACTTTTTACACATCATGCCAAACGTCACTGCATTGTCTTTCGATTCATCGAAGTAGCACACCTATTCGACATATAGTATGCAGTCTATTACCGTCTGAACTTGCGCAAAGCTACAAAGAGTAACGAATTCAAATATCGATTACAGGCACCATTCTTCTGCAAATCGAACGTTCTTTACCCTGGTACATATCTACATGATGAAAACTACAAAACACATCCTAGGAAGCGTAGTTTTATGACTACAGTGAATTCGAGGAAAAAATGTGTATACACCCAGGCTTTGCGATTTTTGCATTTTTTAGAAAAAGCTTTGATTCCAAAAACCCACTTTTTACAAATCATGCCAAACGTCACTGCATTATCTTTCGATTCATTGAACTAGCATACCTATTCGACGTATAGTTTGCAGTCTATAACCGTCTGAACTTGCGCAAAGTTACAAAGAGTAAGGAATTCAAATATCGATTACAGGCACCATTATTCTGCAAATCGAACTTTCTTTACCCTGGTACATATCTACATGATGAAAACTACAAAACACATCCTAGGAAGCGCAGTTTTATGAGTACAGTGAATTCGAGGAAAAAATGTGTATACATCCGGTGCTTTGCGATTTTTCCATATTATAGAAAAATTTCTGTTTCCAAAAACCCCACTTTTTACACATCATGACAAACGTCACTGCATTGTCTTTCGATTCATCGATCTAGCACACCTATACGACATATAGTATGCAGTCTATTACCGTCTAAACTTGCGCAAAGCTACAAAGAGTAACGAATTCAAATATCGATTACAGGCACCATTATTCTGCAAATCGAAAGTTCTTTACCCTACTACATATCTACATGATGAAAACTACAAAACACATCCTAGGAAGCGCAGTTTTATGAGTACAGTGAATTCGAGGAAAATATGTGTATTCACCCGGGGCTTTGCGGTTTTTCCATATATGAGAAAAGGCTTTGTTTCCAAAAACCCAGTTTTTACACATCATGCAAAACGTCACTGCATTGTCTTCCGATTCATCGAACTAGCACACTTATTCGACATATAGTACGCAATCTATTACCGTCTGAACTTGCGCAAAGCTACAAAGAGTAACGAATTCAAATATCGATTACAGGCACCATTTTTCTGCAAATCGAACGTTCTTTTCCCTGGTACATATCTACATGATGAAAACTACAAAACACATCCTAGGTAGCGCAGTTTTATGAGTACAGTGAATTCGAGGAAAAAATTTGTGTATACACCCGGGGCTTTGCGATTTTTCCATATTTGAGAAAAAGCTTTGTTTCCAAAAACCCACTTTTTACACATCATGCCAAACGTCACTGCATTGTCTTTCGATTCATCGCACTAGCACACCCATTCGACGTATAGTACGCAGTCTATTACCGTCTGAACTTGCGCAAAGCTACAAAGAGTAACGAATTCCAATATCGATTACAGGCACCATTATTCTGCAAATCGAACGTTCTTTACCCTGGTACATATCTACATGATGAAAACTACAAAACACACCCTAAGAAGCGCAGTTTTATGAGTACAGTGAATTCGAGGAAAAAATGTGTATACACCTGGGGCTTTGCAATTTTTCCATATATGAGAAAAGGCTTTGTTTCCAAAAACCCACTTTTCACACATCATGCCAAACGTCACTGCATTGTCTTTCGATTCATCGAACTAGCACACCTATTCGACATATAGTACGCAGTCTATAACCGGCTGAACTTGCGCAAAGCTACAAAGAGTAAGGAATTCAAATATCGATTACAGGCACCATTATTCTGCAAATCGAACTTTCTTTACCCTGGTACATATCTACATGATGAAAACTACAAAACACATCCTAGGAAGCGCAGTTTTATGAGTACAGTGAATTCGAGGTAAAAATGTGGATACACCTGGGGCTTTGCGTTTTTTTCCATATTTGAGAAAAAGCTATGTCTCCAAAAACCCCACTTCTTTCATATCATGCCAAACGTCACTGCATTGTCTTTCGATTCATCGAAGTAGCACACCTCTTCGACATATAGTTCACAGTCTATTACCGTCTTAACTTGTGCAAAGCTATAAAGAGTAACGAATTCAAATATCGATTACAGGCTCCATTATACTGCAAATCGAACGTTCTTTACCCTGGTACATATCTACATGATGAAACCTACAAAACACAACCTAGGAAGCGCAGTTTTATGAGTACAGTGAATTCGAGGAAAAAATGTGTATACACCGGGGCTTTGCGATTTTTCCATACATGAGAAAAAGCTTTGTTTCAAAAAACACCACTTCTTACACATCATGCCAAACGTCATTACATTGTCTTTCGATTCATCGAAGTAGCACACCTATTCAACATATAGTACGCAGTCTATTACCGTCTGAACTTGTGCAAAGCTACAAAGAGTAACGAATTCAATATCGATTACAGGCACCATTATTCTGCAAATCGAACGTTCTTTACCCTGGTACATATCTACATGATGAAAACTACAAAACACAACCTAGGAAGCGCAGTTTTATGAGTACAGTGAATTCGAGGATAAAATGTGGCTTTGCGTTTTTTCCATATTTGAGAAAAAGCTTTGTTTCCAAAAACCCCACTTTTTACGCATCATGCCAAACGTCACTGCATTGTCTTTCGATTCATCGTACTAGCACACCTATTCGACACATAGTATTCAGTCTATTACCGTCTGAACTTGCGCAAAGCTACAAAGAGTAACGAATTCAAATATCGATTACAGGCACCATTATTCTGCAAATCGAACGTTCTTTACCCTGGTACGTATCAACATGATGAAAACTACAAAACACATCCTAGGAAGCGCAGTTTTATGAGTACAGTGAATACGAGGAAAAAATGTGTATACACCCTGGGCTTTGCGATTTTTCCATATTTGAGAAAAAGCTTTGATTCCAAAAACCCCACTTTTTACACATCATGCCAAACGTCACTGCATTGTCTTTCGATTCATCGTACTAGCACACCTATTCGACATATAGTACGCAGTCTATTACCGTCTGAACTTGCGCAAAGCTACAAAGAGTAACGAATTCAAATATCGATCACAGGCACCGTTCTTCTGCAAATCGAACGTTCTTTACCCTGGTACATATCTACATGATGAAAACTACAAAACACATCCTAGGAAGCGCAGTTTTATGAGTACAGTGAATACGTGGAAAAAATGTGTATACACCCTGGGCTTTGCAATTTTTCCATATTTGAGAAAAAGTTTTGATTCCAAAAACCCCACTTTTTACACATCATGCCAAAGGTCACTGCATTGTCTTTCGATTCATCGAACTAGCACAGCTTTTCGACATATAGTACGCAGTCTATTACCGTCTGAACTTGCACAAAGCTACAAAGAGTAACGAATTCAAATATCGATTACAGGCACCATTATTCTGCAAATCGAACGTTCTTTACCCTGGTACATATCTACATGATGAAAACTACAAAACACATCCTAGGAAGCGCAGTTTTATGACTACAGTGAATTCGAGGAAAAAATGTGTATACACCCAGGCTTTGCGATTTTTCCATTTTTTAGAAAAAGCTTTGATTCCAAAAACCCACTTTTTACAAATCATGCCAAACGTCACTGCATTATCTTTCGATTCATTGAACTAGCATACCTATTCGACGTATAGTTTGCAGTCTATAACCGTCTGAACTTGCGCAAAGCTACAAAGAGTAACGAATTCAAATATCGATTACAGGCACAATTATTCTGCAAATCGAACGTTCTTTACCCTGGTACATATCTACATGATGAAAACTACAAAACACATCCTAGGAAGCGCAGTTTTATGAGTACAGTGAATTCGAGGAAAAAATGTGGATACACCCGGGGCTTTGCGATTTTTCCATATTTGAGAAAAAGCTTTGTTTCCAAAAACCCCACTTTTTAGACATCATGCCAAACGTCACTGCATTGTCTTTCGATTCATCCAACTAGCACACCTATTCGACACATAGTACGCAGTCTTTTACCGTCTGAACTTGCGCAAAGCTACAAAGAGCAACGAATTCAAATATCGATTACAGGCACCATTATTCTGCAAATCGAACGTTCTTTACCCTGGTACATATCTACATGACGAAAACTACAAAACACATCCTAGGAAGCGCAGTTTTATGAGTACAGTGAATTCGAGGTAAAAATGTGTATACAATGGGGCTTTGGGATTTTTCCATATATGAGAAAAAGCTTTGTTTCCAAAAACCCCACTTCTTACACATCATGCCAAACGTCACTGCACTGTCTCTCGATTCATCGAACTAGCACACCTACTCGACATATAGTACGCAGTCTATTACCGTCTGAACTTGCGCAAACTACAAAGAGTAACGAATTCAAATATCGATTACAGGCACCATTATTCTGCAAATCGAACGTTCGTTACCCTGGTATTTATCTACATGATGAAAACTACAAAACACATCCTAGGAAGCGCAGTTTTATAAGTACAGTGAATTCGAGGAAAAAATGTGTATACACCCGGGGCTTTTCGATTTTTCCATGTATGAGAAAAAGCTTTCTTTCCAAAAACCCCACTTCTTACACATCATGCCAAACGTCACTGCATTTTCTTTCGATTCATCGAAGTAGCACACCTATTCGACATTTAGTACGCAGTCTATTACCGTCTGAACCTGCGCAAAGCTACAGAGAGTAACGAATTGAAATATCGATTACAGGCACCATTCTTCTGCAAATCGAACATTCTTTACCACGGTACATATCTACATGATGAAAACTACAAAACACATCATAGGAAGCGCAGTTTTATGACTACAGTGAATTCGAGTAAAAAATGTGTATACACCCGGGCTTTGCGATTTTTCCATATTTTAGAAAAAGCTTTGATTCCAAAAACCCACTTTTTACACATCATGCCAAACGTCACTGCATTGTCTTTCGATTCATTGAACTAGCATACCTATTCGACATATAGTTCGCAGTCTATTACCGTTTGAACTTGTGCAAAGCTATAAAGAGTAACGAATTCAAATATCGATTACAGGTACCATTATTCTGCAAATCGAACGTTCTTTACCATGGTACATTTCTACATGATGCAAACTACAAAACACACCCTAGGAAGCGCAGTTTTATGAGTACAGTGACATCGAGGAAAAAATGTGTATATTTCCATATTTGAGAAAAAGCTTTGTTTCCAAAAACCCACTTTTTACACATCATGCCAAACGTCACTGCATTGTCTTTCGATTCATCGAACTAGCACACCTTTTCGACATATAGTACGCAGTCTATAACCGTCTGAACTTGCGCAAAGCTACAAAGAGTAACGAATTCAAATATTGATTACAGGCACCATTATTCTGCAAATCGAACGTTCTTTACCCTGGTACATATCTACATGATGAAAACTACAAAACACATCCTAGGAAGCGCAGTTTTATGAGTACAGTGAATTCTAGGAAAAAAAGTGTATACACCCGGGGCTTTGCGATTTTTCCATATTTGAGAAAAAGCTTTGTTTCCAAAAACCCCACTTTTTACACATCATGCCAAACGTCACTGCATTGTCTTCCGATTCATCGCACTAGCACACCTATTCGACGTATAGTACGCAGTCTATTACCGTCTGAACTTGCGCAAAGCTACAAAGAGTAACGAATTCCAATATCGATTACAGGCACCATTATTCTGAAAATCGAACGTTTTTTACCCTGGTACATATCAACATGATGAAAACTACAAAACACATCCGAGGAAGTTCGGTTTTATGAGTACAGTGAATTGGAGGTAAAAATGTGTATACAATGGGGCTTTGGGATTTTTCCATATATGAGAAAAAGCTTTGTTTCCAAAAACCCCACTTCTTACACATCATGCCAAACGTCACTGCACTGTCTCTCAATTCATCGAAGTAGCACACCTATTCGACATATAGTACGCAGTCTATTACCGTCTGAACTTGCGCAAAGCTACAAAGAGTAACCAATTCAAATATCGATTACAGGCACCATTATTCTGCAAATCGAACGTTTGTTACTCTGGTACATATCTACATGATGAAAACTACAAAACACATCCTAGGAAGCGCAGTTTTATGAGTACAGTGAATTCGAGGAAAAATGTGGATACACCCGGGGCTTTGCGATTTTTCCATATTTGAGAAAAAGCTTTGTTTCCAAAAACCCCACGTTTTAGACATCATGCCAAACGTCACTGCATTGTCTTTCGATTCATCCAACTAGCACACCTATTCGACACATAGTACACAGTCTATTACCGTCTGAACTTGCGCAAAGCTACAAAAAGCAACGAATTCAAATATCGATTACAGGCACCATTATTCTGCAAATCGAACGTTCTTTACCCTGGTACATATCTACATGATGAAAACTACAAAACACATCCTAGGAAGCGCAGTTTTATGAGTACAGTGAATTCGAGGTAAAAATGTGTATACACCGGTTCTTTGCGATTTTTCCATACATGAGAAAGAGCTTTGATTCCAAAAACACCACTTCTTACACATCATGCCAAAAGTGACTGCATTGTTTTTCGATTCATCGAAGTAGCAGACCTATTCGACATATAGTACGCAGTCTATTACCGTCTGAACTTGCGCAAAGCTACAAAGAGTAACGAATTCCAATATCGATTACAGGCACCATTATTCTGAAAATCGAACGTTTTTTACCCTGGTACATATCTACATGATGAAAACTACAAAACACATCCTAGGAAGCGCAGTTTTATGAGTACAGTGAATTCGAGGAAAAAATGTGGATACACCCGGGGCTTTGCGATTTTTCCATATTTGAGAAAAAGCTTTGTTTCCAAAAACCCCACGTTTTAGACATCATGCCAAACGTCACTGCATTGTCTTTCGATTCATCCAACTAGCACACCTATTCGACACATAGTACGCAGTCTATTACCGTCTGAACTTGCGCAAAGCTACAAAGAGCAACGAATTCAAATATCGATTACAGGCACCATTATTCGGCAAATCGAACGTTCTTTACCCTGGTACATATCTACATGATGAAAACTACAAAACACATCCTAGGAAGCGCAGTTTTATGAGTACAGTGAATTCGAGGTAAAAATGTGTATACACCGGTTCTTTGCGATTTTTCCATACATGAGAAAAAGCTTTGATTCCAAAAACACCACTTCTTACACATCATGCCAAACGTCACTGCATTGTCTTTCGATTCATTGAACTAGCATACCTATTCGACATATAGTTCGCAGTCTATTACCGTTTGAACTTGTGCAAAGCTATAAAGAGTAACGAATTCAAATATCGATTACAGGTACCATTATTCTGCAAATCGAACGTTCTTTACCATGGTACATTTCTACATGATGCAAACTACAAAACACACCCTAGGAAGCGCAGTTTTATGAGTACAGTGACATCGAGGAAAAAATGTGTATATTTCCATATTTGAGAAAAAGCTTTGTTTCCAAAAACCCACTTTTTACACATCATGCCAAACGTCACTGCATTGTCTTTCGATTCATCGAACTAGCACACCTTTTCGACATATAGTACGCAGTCTATAACCGTCTGAACTTGCGCAAAGCTACAAAGAGTAACGAATTCAAATATCGATTACAGGCACCATTATTCTGCAAATCGAACGTTCTTTACCCTGGTACATATCTACATGATGAAAACTACAAAACACATCCTAGGAAGCGCAGTTTTATGAGTACAGTGAATTCTAGGAAAAAAAGTGTATACACCCGGGGCTTTGCGATTTTTCCATATTTGAGAAAAAGCTTTGTTTCCAAAAACCCCACTTTTTACACATCATGCCAAACGTCACTGCATTGTCTTCCGATTCATCGCACTAGCACACCTATTCGACGTATAGTACGCAGTCTATTACCGTCTGAACTTGCGCAAAGCTACAAAGAGTAACGAATTCCAATATCGATTACAGGCACCATTATTCTGAAAATCGAACGTTTTTTACCCTGGTACATATCAACATGATGAAAACTACAAAACACATCCGAGGAAGTTCGGTTTTATGAGTACAGTGAATTGGAGGTAAAAATGTGTATACAATGGGGCTTTGGGATTTTTCCATATATGAGAAAAAGCTTTGTTTCCAAAAACCCCACTTCTTACACATCATGCCAAACGTCACTGCACTGTCTCTCAATTCATCGAAGTAGCACACCTATTCGACATATAGTACGCAGTCTATTACCGTCTGAACTTGCGCAAAGCTACAAAGAGTAACCAATTCAAATATCGATTACAGGCACCATTATTCTGCAAATCGAACGTTTGTTACTCTGGTACATATCTACATGATGAAAACTACAAAACACATCCTAGGAAGCGCAGTTTTATGAGTACAGTGAATTCGAGGAAAAATGTGGATACACCCGGGGCTTTGCGATTTTTCCATATTTGAGAAAAAGCTTTGTTTCCAAAAACCCCACGTTTTAGACATCATGCTAAACGTCACTGCATTGTCTTTCGATTCATCCAACTAGCACACCTATTCGACACATAGTACACAGTCTATTACCGTCTGAACTTGCGCAAAGCTACAAAAAGCAACGAATTCAAATATCGATTACAGGCACCATTATTCTGCAAATCGAACGTTCTTTACCCTGGTACATATCTACATGATGAAAACTACAAAACACATCCTAGAAAGCGCAGTTTTATGAGTACAGTGAATTCGAGGTAAAAATGTGTATACACCGGTTCTTTGCGATTTTTCCATACATGAGAAAGAGCTTTGATTCCAAAAACACCACTTCTTACACATCATGCCAAAAGTGACTGCATTGTTTTTCGATTCATCGAAGTAGCAGACCTATTCGACATATAGTACGCAGTCTATTACCGTCTGAACTTGAGCAAAGCTACAAAGAGTAACGAATTCCAATATCGATTACAGGCACCATTATTCTGAAAATCGAACGTTTTTTACCCTGGTACATATCTACATGATGAAAACTACAAAACACATCCTAGGAAGCGCAGTTTTATGAGTACAGTGAATTCGAGGAAAAAATGTGGATACACCCGGGGCTTTGCGATTTTTCCATATTTGAGAAAAAGCTTTGTTTCCAAAAACCCCACGTTTTAGACATCATGCCAAACGTCACTGCATTGTCTTTCGATTCATCCAACTAGCACACCTATTCGACACATAGTACGCAGTCTATTACCGTCTGAACTTGCGCAAAGCTACAAAGAGCAACGAATTCAAATATCGATTACATTCACCATTATTCGGCAAATCGAACGTTCTTTACCCTGGTACATATCTACATGATGAAAACTACAAAACACATCCTAGGAAGCGCAGTTTTATGAGTACAGTGAATTCGAGGTAAAAATGTGTATACACCGGTTCTTTGCGATTTTTCCATACATGAGAAAAAGCTTTGATTCCAAAAACACCACTTCTTACACATCATGCCAAACGTCACTGCATTGTCTTTCGATTCATTGAACTAGCATACCTATTCGACATATAGTTCGCAGTCTATTACCGTTTGAACTTGTGCAAAGCTATAAAGAGTAACGAATTCAAATATCGATTACAGGTACCATTATTCTGCAAATCGAACGTTCTTTACCATGGTACATTTCTACATGATGCAAACTACAAAACACACCCTAGGAAGCGCAGTTTTATGAGTACAGTGACATCGAGGAAAAAATGTGTATATTTCCATATTTGAGAAAAAGCTTTGTTTCCAAAAACCCACTTTTTACACATCATGCCAAACGTCACTGCATTGTCTTTCGATTCATCGAACTAGCACACCTTTTCGACATATAGTACGCAGTCTATAACCGTCTGAACTTGCGCAAAGCTACAAAGAGTAACGAATTCAAATATCGATTACAGGCACCATTATTCTGCAAATCGAACGTTCTTTACCCTGGTACATATCTACATGATGAAAACTACAAAACACATCCTAGGAAGCGCAGTTTTATGAGTACAGTGAATTCTAGGAAAAAAAGTGTATACACCCGGGGCTTTGCGATTTTTCCATATTTGAGAAAAAGCTTTGTTTCCAAAAACCCCACTTTTTACACATCATGCCAAACGTCACTGCATTGTCTTCCGATTCATCGCACTAGCACACCTATTCGACGTATAGTACGCAGTCTATTACCGTCTGAACTTGCGCAAAGCTACAAAGAGTAACGAATTCCAATATCGATTACAGGCACCATTATTCTGAAAATCGAACGTTTTTTACCCTGGTACATATCAACATGATGAAAACTACAAAACACATCCGAGGAAGTTCGGTTTTATGAGTACAGTGAATTGGAGGTAAAAATGTGTATACAATGGGGCTTTGGGATTTTTCCATATATGAGAAAAAGCTTTGTTTCCAAAAACCCCACTTCTTACACATCATGCCAAACGTCACTGCACTGTCTCTCAATTCATCGAAGTAGCACACCTATTCGACATATAGTACGCAGTCTATTACCGTCTGAACTTGCGCAAAGCTACAAAGAGTAACCAATTCAAATATCGATTACAGGCACCATTATTCTGCAAATCGAACGTTTGTTACTCTGGTACATATCTACATGATGAAAACTACAAAACACATCCTAGGAAGCGCAGTTTTATGAGTACAGTGAATTCGAGGAAAAATGTGGATACACCCGGGGCTTTGCGATTTTTCCATATTTGAGAAAAAGCTTTGTTTCCAAAAACCCCACGTTTTAGACATCATGCCAAACGTCACTGCATTGTCTTTCGATTCATCCAACTAGCACACCTATTCGACACATAGTACACAGTCTATTACCGTCTGAACTTGCGCAAAGCTACAAAAAGCAACGAATTCAAATATCGATTACAGGCACCATTATTCTGCAAATCGAACGTTCTTTACCCTGGTACATATCTACATGATGAAAACTACAAAACACATCCTAGGAAGCGCAGTTTTATGAGTACAGTGAATTCGAGGTAAAAATGTGTATACACCGGTTCTTTGCGATTTTTCCATACATGAGAAAGAGCTTTGATTCCAAAAACACCACTTCTTACACATCATGCCAAAAGTGACTGCATTGTTTTTCGATTCATCGAAGTAGCAGACCTATTCGACATATAGTACGCAGTCTATTACCGTCTGAACTTGCGCAAAGCTACAAAGAGTAACGAATTCCAATATCGATTACAGGCACCATTATTCTGAAAATCGAACGTTTTTTACCCTGGTACATATCTACATGATGAAAACTACAAAACACATCCTAGGAAGCGCAGTTTTATGAGTACAGTGAATTCGAGGAAAAAATGTGGATACACCCGGGGCTTTGCGATTTTTCCATATTTGAGAAAAAGCTTTGTTTCCAAAAACCCCACGTTTTAGACATCATGCCAAACGTCACTGCATTGTCTTTCGATTCATCCAACTAGCACACCTATTCGACACATAGTACGCAGTCTATTACCGTCTGAACTTGCGCAAAGCTACAAAGAGCAACGAATTCAAATATCGATTACAGGCACCATTATTCGGCAAATCGAACGTTCTTTACCCTGGTACATATCTACATGATGAAAACTACAAAACACATCCTAGGAAGCGCAGTTTAATGAGTACAGTGAATTCGAGGTAAAAATGTGTATACACCGGTTCTTTGCGATTTTTCCATACATGAGAAAAAGCTTTGATTCCAAAAACACCACTTCTTACACATCATGCCAAACGTCACTGCATTGTCTTTCGATTCATCGAAGTAGCACACCTATTCGACATATATTACGCAGTCTATTACCGTCTGAACTTGCTATACCTTGGTACATATCTACACGATGAATACTACAAAACATATCCTAGGAAACGCAGTTCTATGTGTAAAGTGAATTCGAGGAAAAATGTGGATACACCCGGGGCTTAGCGATTTTTCCATATTTGAGAAAAAGCTTTGTTTCCAAAAACCCCGCTTTTTACACATCATGCCAAACGTCACTGCATTGTCTTTCGATTCATCGAACTAGCACACCTATTCGACACATAGTATGCAGTCTATTACCGTCTGAACTTGCGCAAAGCTACAAAGAGTAACGTATTCAAATGTCGATTACAGTGACTAATAATCAGCAATTCGTACGTTCTTTACCCTGGTACTTATCTACATGATAAAACTACAAAACACATCCTAGGAAGCGCAGTTTTATAAGTTTACTGAATTCGAGGAAAAAATGTGTATACAGCCGGGGCTTTGCGATTTTTCCATATATGAGAAAAAGCTTTGTTTCCAAAAACCCCACTTCTTACACAACATGCCAAACGTCACTGCATTGTCTTGCGATTCATCGAAGTATCACACCTATTCGACATATAGTACGCAGTGTATTACTGTCTCAACTTGCGCAAAGCTACAAAGAGTAACGAATTCAAATATCGATTACAGGCACCATTATTCTGCAAATCTAACGTTCTTTACCCTGGTACATATCTACATGATGAAAACTACAAAACACATCCTAGGAAGCGCAGTTTTATGACTACAGTGAATTCGAGGAAAAAATGTGTATACACCCGGGCTTTGCGATTTTTCCATTCTTTGAAATAGCTTTGATTCCAAAAACCCACTTTTTACACATCATGCCAAACGTCACTGCATTGTCTTTCGATTCATTGAACTAGCATACCTATTCGACATATAGTACGCAGTCTATTACCGTCTGAACTTGTGCAAAGCTATAAAGAGTAACGAACTCAAATATCGATTACAGGCACCATTATTCTACAAATCGAACGTTCCTTACCCTGGTACATATCTACATGATGAAAACTACAAAACACATCCTAAGAAGCGCAGTTTTATGGGTACAGTGAAATAGAGGAAAAAATGTGTATAATCCCGGGGCTTTGCGATTTTTCCATATTTGAGAAAAAGCTTTGTTTCCAAAAACCCACTTTTTACACATCATGCCAAACGTCACTGCATTGTCTTTCGATTCATCGAACTAGCACACCTTTTCGACATATAGTACGCAGTCTATTACCGTCTGAACTTGCGCAAAGCTACAAAGAGTAACGAATTCAAATATCGATTACAGGCACCATTTTCTGCAAATCGAACGTTCTTACCCTGGTACATATCTACATGATGAAACCTACAAAACACATCCTAGGAAGCGCAGTTTTATGAGTACAGTGAATTCGAGGAAAAAATTTGTATACACCCGGGGCTTTGCGATTTTTCCATTTTTTAGAAAAAGCTTTGTTTCCAAAAACCCACTTTTTACACATCATGCCAAAACGTCACTGCATTGTCTTTCGATTCATCGAACTATCACACCTATTCGACATATAGTACGCAGTCTATCACCGTCTGAACTTGCGCAAAGCTACAAAGAGTAACGTATTCAAATGTCGATTACAGGGACTATTAATCAGCAAATCGTACTTTCTTTACCCTGGTACTTATCTACATGATGAAGACTACTAAACACATCCTACGAAGCGCAGTTTTATAAGTACAGTGAATTCGAGGAAAAAATGTGTATACACCCGCGGCATTGCGATTTTTCCATATTTGAGGAAAAGCTTTGTTTCAAAAAACCCACTTTTTACACATCACGCCAAACGTCACTGCATTGTCTTTCGATTCATCGAACTAGCACACCTATTCGACATATAGTACGCAGTCTATTACCGTCTGAAGTTGCACAAAGCTACAAAGAGTAACGATTTCAAATATCGATTACAGGCACCATTATTCTGCAAATCGAACGTTCGTTACCCTGGTACATATTTACATGATGAAAACTACAAAACACTTCCAAGGAAGCGCAGTTTTATGAGTACACTGAATTCGAGGAAAAAATGTGTATACACCCGCGGCATTGCGATTTTTCCATATTTGAGTAAAAGCTTTGTTTGGAAAAACCCCACTTTTTACACATCATGCCAAACGTCACTGCATTGTCTTTCAATTCATCGAACTAGCATAACTATACGACATATAGTACGCAGTCTATTACCGTCTGAACTTGCGCAAAGCTACAAAGAGTAACGAATTCAAATATCGATTACAGGCACCATTATTCTGCAAATCGAACGTTCTTTACCCTGGTACATATCTACATGATGAAAACTACAAAACACATCCTATTAAGCGCAGTTTTATGAGTACAGTGAATTCGAGGAAAAAATGTGTATGCACCCGGGGCTTTGCGACTTTTCCATATATGAGAAAAAGCTTTGTTTAAAAAAACCCCACTTTTTACACATCATGCCAAACGTCACTGCATTGTCTTTCAATTCATCGAACTAGCACACCTATTCGCCATATAGTACGCAGTCTATTACAGTCTGAACTTGCGCAAAGCTACAAAGAGTAACGAATTCAAATATCGATTACAGGCACCACTATTCTGAAAATCGAACGTTCTTTACCCTGGTACATATCTACATGATGAAAACTACAAAACACATCCTAGGAAAGCAGTTTTATGAGTACAGTGAATTCGAGGAAAAAATGTGGATACACCCGGGTCTTTGCGATTTTTCCATATTTGAGAAAAGGCTTTGTTTCCAAAAACCCCACTTTTTACATATCATGCAAAACGTCACTGCATTTTCTTTCGATTCATCGAACTAGCACACCTATTCGACATATAGTACGCAGTCTATTACCATCTGAACTTGTGAAAAGCTACAAAGAGTAACGAATTCAAATATCGATTACAGGCATCATTATTCTGCAAATCGAACGTTCTTTACCCTGGTAAATATCTACATGATGAAAACTACAAAACACATTCTACGAAGCGCAGTTGTATCAGTACAGTGAATTCGAGGAAAAAATGTGTATACACCAGGAGCTTTGGGATTTTTCCATATATTAGAAAAAGCTTTGCTTCCAAAAACCCACATTTTACACATCATGCCAAACGTTACTGCATTGTCTTTCGATTCATCGATTTATCACACCTTTTCGACATATAGTACGCAGTCTGTGACCGTCTGAACTTGCGCAAAGCTACAAAGAGTAACGAATTCAAATATCGATTACAGGCCCCATTATTCTGCAAATCGAACGTTCTTTACCCTGGTACATATCTACATGATGAAAACTACAAAACACATCCTAGGAAGCGCAGTTTTATGAGTACAGTGAATTCGAGGAAAAAATGTGTATGCACCCGGGGCTTTGCGATTTTCCCATGTTTGAGAAAAAGCTTTGTTTCCAAAAACCCACTTTTTACACATCATGCCGAACGTCACTGCATTGTCTTTCGATTCATCGAACTAGCACAACAATTCTTCATATAGTACGCAGTCTATTACCGTCTGAACTTGCGCAAAGCTACAAAGAGTAACGAATTCAAATATCTATTACAGGCACCATTATTCTGCAAATCGAACGTTCTTCGCCCTGGTACATGATGAAAACTACAAAACACAAACTAGGAAGCGCAGTTTTATGAGTACAGTGAATTCGAGAAAAAATGTGTATACACCCGGGGCTTTGAGACTTTTCCATATATGAGAAAAAGCTTTGTTTCCAAAAACCCCACTTTTTACACATCAAGCCAAACGTCACTGCATTGTCTTTCGATTCATCGAACTAGCAAACCTATTCGACATATATTACGCAGTCTATTACCGTCTGAACTTGCGCATAGCTACAAAGAGTAACGAATTCAAATATCGATTACAGGCAGCATTATTCTGCAAATCGAACGTTCTATACCTTGGTACATACCTACATGATGAAAACTACAAAACACATCCTAGGAAACCTAGTTCTATGAGTAAAGTGAATTCGAGGAAAAAATGTGTTTACAACCGGGGCTTTGCGATTTTTCCATATTTGAGAAAAAGCTTTCTTTCAAAAATCCCACTTTTTACACATCATGCCAAACGTCACTGCATTGTCTTTCGATTCATCGACATATAGTACACAGTCTATTACCATCTGAACTTGCGCAAAGCTACAAAGAGTAACGAATTCAAATATCGATTACAGGCACCATTATTCTGCAAATCGAACGTTCTTTACCCTGGTACATATCTACATGATGAAAACTACAAAACACATCCTATTAAGCGCAGTTTTATGAGTACAGTGAATTCGAGGAAAAAATGTGTATGCACCCGGGGCTTTGCGACTTTTCCATATATGAGAAAAAGCTTTGTTTAAAAAAACCCCACTTTTTACACATCATGCCAAACGTCACTGCATTGTCTTTCAATTCATCGAACTAGCACACCTATTCGCCATATAGTACGCAGTCTATTACACTCTGAACTGGCGCAAAGCTACAAAGAGTAACGAATTCAAATATCGATTACAGGCACCACTATTCTGAAAATCGAACGTTCTTTACCCTGGTACATATCTACATGATGAAAACTACAAAACACATCCTAGGAAAGCAGTTTTATGATTACAGTGAATTCGAGGAAAAAATGTGGATACACCCGGGTCTTTGCGATTTTTCCATATTTGAGAAAAGGCTTTGTTTCCAAAAACCCCAATTTTTACATATCATGCAAAACGTCACTGCATTTTCTTTCGATTTATCGAACTAGCACACCTATTCGACATATAGTACGCAGTCTATTACCATCTGAACTTGTGAAAAGCTACAAAGAGTAACGAATTCAAATATCGATTACAGGCATCATTATTCTGCAAATCGAACGTTCTTTACCCTGGTAAATATCTACATGATGAAAACTACAAAACACAACCTACGAAGCGCAGTTGTATGAGTACAGTGAATTCGAGGAAAAAATGTGTATACACCCGGAGCTTTGGGATTTTTCCATATATGAGAAAAAGCTTTGTTTCCAAAAACCCACATTTTACACATCATGCCAAACGTTACTGCATTGTCTTTCGATTCATCGATTTATCACACCTTTTCGACATATAGTACGCAGTCTGTGACCGTCTGAACTTGCGCAAAGCTACAAAGAGTAACGAATTCAAATATCGATTAGAGGCCCCATTATTCTGCAAATCGAACGTTCTTTACCCTGGTACATATCTACATGATGAAAACTACAAAACACATCCTAGGAACCGCAGTTTTATGAGTACAGTGATTTCGAGGAAAAAATTTGTATACACCCGGGGCTTTGCGATTTTCCCATGTTTGAGAAAAAGCTTTGTTTCCAAAAACCCACTTTTTACACATCATGCCGAACGTCACTGCATTGTCTTTCGATTCATCGAACTAGCACAACAATTCTTCATATAGTACGCAGTCTATTACCGTCTGAACTTGCGCAAAGCTACAAAGAGTAACGAATTCAAATATCTATTACAGGCACCATTATTCTGCAAATCGAACGTTCTATGCCCTGGTACATGATGAAAACTACAAAACACAAACTAGGAAGCGCAGTTTTATGAGTACAGTGAATTCGAGGAAAAAATGTGTGTACACCCGGGGCTTTGAGACTTTTCCATATATGAGAAAAAGCTTTGTTTCCAAAAACCCCACTTTTTACACATCAAGCCAAACGTCACGGCATTGTCTTTCGATTCATCGAACTAGCAAACCTATTCGACATATATTACGCTGTCTATTACCGTCTGAACTTGCGCATAGCTACAAAGAGTAACGAATTCAAATATCGATTACAGGCAGCATTATTCTGCAAATCGAACGTTCTATACCTTGGTACATACCTACATGATGAAAACTACAAAACACATCCTAGGAAACCTAGTTCTATGAGTAAAGTGAATTCGAGGAAAAAATGTGTTTACAACCGGGGCTTTGCGATTTTTCCATATTTGAGAAAAAGCTTTCTTTCAAAATCCCACTTTTTACACATCATGCCAAACGTCACTGCATTGTCTTTCGATTCATCGACATATAGTACACAGTCTATTACCATCTGAACTTGCGCAAAGCTACAAAGAGTAACGAAATCAAATATCGATTACAGGCACCATTATTCAGCAAATCGAACGTTCTTTACCCAGGTAAATATCTACATGATGAAAACTATAAAACACATCCTAGGAAGCTCAGTTTGATGAGTACAGTGAATTCGAGGAAAAAATGTGTATACACCCGCGGCTTTGCGATTTTTCATTTTATGAGAAAAAGCTTTGTTTCCAAAAACCCACTTTTTACACATCATGCCGAACGTCACTGCAATGTCTTTCGATTCATCGTACCAGCACACCTTTTCGACATACAGTACGCAGTCTGTTACCGTCTGAACTTGCGCAAAGCTACAAAGAGTAACGAATTCAAATATCGATTACAGGCACCATTATTCTGCAAATCGAACGTTCTCTAACCTGGTACATATCTACACGACGAAAACTACAAAACACATCCTAGGAAGCGCAGTTTTATGAGTACAGTGAATTCGAGGAAAAAATGTGTATACACCCGGGGCTATGCACCTTTTCCATATATGAGAATAAGCTTTGTTTCCAAAAACCCCACTTTTTACACATCATGCCAAACGTCACTGCACTGTCTTTCGATTCATCGATTTAGCACACCTATTCGACATTTAGTACGCAGTCTATTACCGTCTGAACTTGCGCAAAGCTACAAAGAGTAACGAATTCCAATGTCGATTACAGGGACTATTAATCAGCAAATCGAACGGTCTTTACCCTGGTACTTATCTACATGATGAAAACTACAACACACATCCTACGAAGCGCAGTTATATGAGTACAGTGAATTCGAGGAAAAAATGTGTATACACCCGGGGCTTTACGATTTTTCCATATATGAGAAAAAGCTTTGTTTCCAAAACACCACTTTTTGAACATCATGCCAAAACGTCACTGCATTGCCTTTCGATTCATCGAACTAGCACACCTTTTCGACATGTAGTTCGCAATCTATTACTGTGTGAACTTGCTCAAAGCTACAAAGAGTAACGAATTCAATATCGATTACAGGCACCATTATTCTGCAAATCGAACGTTCTTTACCCTGGTACATGATGAAAACTACAAAACACAACCTAGGAAGCGCAGTTTTATAAGTACAGTGAATTCGAGGAAAAAATGTGTATACACGTGGGGCTTTGCGATTTTTCCACATATAAGCAAAAGCTTTGATTCCAAAAACCCCACATTTTACACATCATGCCAAACGTCGCTGCATTGTCTATCGAATCATCGAACTAGCACACCTATTCGACATATAGTACGCAGTCGATTACCGTCTGAACTTGCGCAAAGCTACAAAGAGTAACGTATTCAAATGTCGATTACAGGAACTATTAATCAGCAAATCGAACGTTCTTTACCCTGGTACTTATCTACATGATGAAAACTACAAAATACATCCTAGGATGCGCAGTTTTATGAGTACAGTGAATTCGAGGATAAAATGTGTATACACCCGGGGCTTTGAGACTTTTCCATATATGAGAAAAAGCTTTGTTTCCAAAAACCCCACTTTTTACACATCATGCCAAACGTCACTGCATTGTCTTTCGATTCATCGAACTAGCACACCTATTCGACATATAGTACGCAGTCTATTACCGTCTGAACTTGCGCAAAGCTACAAAGAGTAACGAATTCAAATATTGATTACAGGCACCATTATTCTGCAAATCGAACGTTCTTTACCCTGGTAAATATCTACATGATGAAAACTATAAAACACATCCTAGGAAGCGCAGTTTTATGAGTACAGTGAATTCGAGGAAAAAATGTGTATACACCCGCGGCTTTGCGATTTTTCATTTTATGAGAAAAAGCTTTGTTTCCAAAAACCCACTTTTTACACGTCATGCCAAACGTCACTGCAATGTCTTTCGATTCATCGTACTAGCACACCTTTTCGAAATACAGTACGTAGTCTGTTACCGTCTGAACTTGCGCAAAGCTACAAAGAGTAACGAATTCAAATATCGATTACAGGCACCATTATTCTGCAAATCGAACGTTCTCTAACCTGGTACATATCTACATGACGAAAACTACAAAACACATCCTAGGAAGCGCAGTTTTATGAGTACAGTGAATTCGAGGAAAAAATGTGTATACACCCGGGGCTATGCGACTTTTCCATATATGAGAAAAAGCTTTGTTTCCAAAAACCCCACTTTTTACACATCATGCCAAACGTCACTGCATTGTCTTTCGATTCATCGAACTAGCACACCTATTCAACACATAGTACGCAGTCTATTACCGTCTGAACTTGCGCAAAGCTACAAAGAGTAACGAATTCAAATATCGATTACAGGCACCATTATTCTGCAAATCGAACGTTCTTTACCCTGGTATAGATCTACATGATGCAAACTACAAAACACATCCTAGGAAGCGCAGTTTTATGAGTACAGTGAATTCGAAAAAAAAATGTGTATTCACCCTGGGCTTTGAGATTTTTCCATATTTGAGAAAAAGCTTTGTTTCCAAAAACCCCACTGTTTACACATCATGTCAAATGTCACTGCATTGTCTTTCGATTCATCGAACTAGCACACCTATTCGACAAATAGTACGCAGTCTATTACCGTCTGAACTTGTGGAAAGCTACAAAGAGTAACGAATTCAAATATCGATTACAGGCACCATTATTCTGCAAATCGAACGATCTATACCTTGGTACATATCTACATGATGAAAACTACAAAACACATCCTAGGAAACGCAGTTCTATGAGTAAAGTGAATTCGAGCAAAAAATGTGTATACACCCGGGGCTATGCGACTTTTCCATATATGAGAAAAAGCTTTGTTTCCAAAAACCCCACTTTTTACACATCATTCCAAACGTCACTGCATTGTCTTTCGATTTATCGAACTAGCACAACAATTCTTCATATAGTACGCAGTCTATTACCGTCTGAACTTGCGCAAAGCTACAAAGAGTAACGACTTCCAATGTCGATTACAGGGACTACTAATCAGCAAATCGAACGGTCTTTACATTGGTACATAACTACATGATGAAAACTACAAAACACATCCTAGGAAGCGCAGTTTTATGAGTACAGTGAATTCGAGGAAAAAATGTGTATACACCCGGGGCTTTGCGATTTTTCATTTTATGAGAAAAAGCTTTGTTTCCAAAAACCCACTTTTTACACTTCATGCCAAACGTCACTGCATTGTCTTTCGATTCATCGTATTAGCACACCTTTTCGACATGTAGTTCGCAATCTATTACCGTCTGAACTTGCGCAAAGCTACAAAGAGTAACGAATTCAAATATCGATTACAGGCACCATTATTCTCCAATTCGAACGTTCTTTAGCCTGGTACATGATGAAAACTACAAAAACACATCCTAGGAAGCGCAGTTTTATGAGTACAGTGAATTCGAGGAAAAAATGTGTATACACCCGGGGCTTTGAGACTTTTCCGTATATGAGAAAAAGCTTTGTTTCCAAAAACCCCACTTTTTACACATCATGCCAAACGTCACTGCATTGTCTTTCGATTCATCGAACTAGCACACCTATACGACATATAGTACGCAGTCTATTACAGTCTGAATTTGCGCAAAGCTGCAAAGAGTAACAAATTCAAATATCGATTACAGGCACCATTATTCTGGAAATCGAACGTTCTCTAACCTGGTACATATCTACATGATGAAAACTACAAAACACATCCCAGGAAGCGCAGTTTTATGATTACAGTGAATTCGAGGAAAAAATGTGTATACACCCGGGGCTTTGCGACTTTGCCATATATGAGAAAAAGCTTTGTTTCCAAAAACCCCACTTTTTACACATCATGCCAAACGTCACTGCATTGTCTTTCGATTCATCGAACTAGCACACCTATTCAACATATAGTACGCAGTGTATTACCGTCTGAACTTGCGCAAAGCTACAAAGAGTAACGAATTCAAATATCGATTACAGGCACCATTATTCTGCAAATTGAACGTTCTTACCCTGGTATAGATCTACATGATGAAAACTACAAAACACATCCCAGGAAACGCAGTTATATGAGTAAAGTGAATTCGAGAAAAAGGCTTTGCGATTTTTCCATATTTGAGAAACAGCTTTCTTTCAAAAAACCCACTTTTTAGACATCATGCCAAACGTCACTGCATTGTCTTTCGATTCATCGAACTAGCACACCTATACGACGTATAGTACGCAGTCTATTACAGTCTGAACTTGCGCAAAGCTACAAAGAGTAACGAATTCAAATATCGATTACAGGCCCCATTATTCTGCAAATCGAACGTTCTTTACCCTGGTACATATCTACATGATGAAAACTACAAAACACATCCTAGGAAGCGCAGTTTTATGAGTACAGTGAATTCGAAAAAAAAATGTGTATTCGCCCTGGCTTTGAGATTTTTCCATATTTGAGAAAAAGCTTTGTTTCCAAAAACCCCACTTTTTACACATCATGCCAAACGTCACTGCATTGTCTTTCGATTCATCGAACTAGCACACCTATTCAACACATAGTACGCAGTCTATTACCGTCTGAACTTGCGCAAAGCTACAAAGAGTAACGAATTCAAATATCGATTACAGGCACCATTATTCTGCAAATCGAACGTTCTTTACCCTGGTATAGATCTACATGATGAAAACTACAAAACACATCCTAGGAAGCGCAGTTTTATGAGTACAGTGAATTCGAAAAAAAAATGTGTATTCACCCTGGGCTTCTAGATTTTTCCATATTTGAGAAAAAGCTTTGTTTCCAAAAACCCCACTTTTTACACATCATGCCAAATGTCACTGCATTGTCTTTCGATTCATCGAACTAGCACACCTATTCGACAAATAGTACGCAGTCTATTACTGTCTGAACTTGTGGAAAGCTACAAAGAGTAACGAATTCAAATATCGATTACAGGCACCATTATTCTGCAAATCGAACGATCTATACCTTGGTACATATCTACATGATGAAAAATACAAAACACATCCTAGGAAACGCAGTTCTATGAGTAAAGTGAATTCGAGCAAAAAATGTGTATACACCCAGTGCTATGCGACTTTTCCATATATGAGAAAAAGCTTTGTTTCCAAAAACCCCACTTTTTACACATCATGCCAAACGTCACTGCATTGTCTTTCGATTCATCGAACTAGCACACCTATACGACATATAGTACGCAGTCTATTACAGTCTGAACTTGCGCAAAGCTACAAAGAGTAACGAATTCAAATATCGATTACAGGCACCATTATTCTGCAAATCGAACGTTCTCTAACCTGGTACATATCTACATGATGAAAACTACAAAACACATCCCAGGAAGCGCAGTTTTATGAGTACAGTGAATTCGAGGAAAAAATGTGTATACACCCAGGGCTTTGCGACTTTGCCATATATGAGAAAAAGCTTTGTTTCCAAAAACCCCACTTTTACACATCATGCCAAACGTCACTGCATTGTCTTTCGATTCATCGAACTAGCACACCTATTCAAAATATAGTACGCAGTCTATTACCGTCTAAACTTGCGCAAAGCTACAAAGAGTAACGAATTCAAATTTCGATTACAGGCACCACTATTCTGCAAATCGAACGTTCTTTACCCTGGTATAGATCTACGTGAAGAAAACTACGAAACACATCCTAGGAAGCGCAGTTTAATGAGTACAGTAAATTCGAAAAAAAATGTGTATACACCCTGGGCTTTGCGATTTTTCCATATTTGAGAAAAAGCTTTGTTTCCAAAAAACCCACTTTTTACACATCATGCCTAACGTCACTGCATTGTCTTTCGATTTATCGAACTAGCACAACAATTCTTCATATAGTACGCAGTCTATTACCGTCTGAACTTGCGCAAAACTACAAAGAGTAACGACTTCCAATGTCGATTACAGGGACTACTAATCAGCAAATCGAACGGTCTTTACATTGGTACATAACTACATGATGAAAACTACAAAACACATCCTAGGAAGCGCAGTTTTATGAGTACAGTTAATTCGAGGAAAAAATGTGTGTACACCCGGGGATTTGCGATTTTTCATTTTATGAGAAAAAGCTTTGTTTCCTAAAACCCACTTTTTACACTTCATGCCAAACGTCACTGCATTGTCTTTCGATTCATCGTATTAGCACACCTTTTCGACATGTAGTTCGCAATCTATTACCGTCTGAACTTGCGCAAAGCTACAAAGAGTAACGAATTCAAATATCGATTACAGGCACCATTATTCTCCAATTCGAACGTTCTTTAGCCTGGTACATGATGAAAACTACAAAACACATCCTAGGAAGCGCAGTTTTATGAGTACAGTGAATTCGAAAAAAAAATGTGTATACACCCGGGGCTTTGAGACTTTTCCATATATGAGAAAAAGCTTTGTTTCCAAAAACCCCACTTTTTACACATCATGCCAAACGTCACTGCATTGTTTTTCGAATCATCGAACTAGCACACCTTTTCGACATATAGTACGCAGTGTATTACCGTCTGAACTTGCGCAAAGCTACAAAGAGTAACGAATTCAAATATCGATTACAGGCCCCATTATTCTGCAAATCGAACGTTCTTTACCCTGGTACATATCTACATGATGAAAACTACAAAACACATCCTAGGAAGCGCAGTTTTATGAGTACAGTGAATTCGAGGAAAAAATGTGTATACACCCGGGGCTATGCGACTTTTCCATATATGAGAAAAAGCTTTGTTTCCAAAAACCCCACTTTTTACACATCATGCCAAACGTCACTGCATTGTCTTTCGATTCATCGAACTAGCACACCTATTCAACACATAGTACGCAGTCTATTACCGTCTGAACTTGCGCAAAGCTACAAAGAGTAACGAATTCAAATATCGATTACAGGCACCATTATTCTGCAAATCGAACGTTCTTTACCCTGGTATAGATCTACATGATGAAAACTACAAAACACATCCTAGGAAGCGCAGTTATATGAGTACAGTGAATTCGAAAAAAAAATGTGTATTCACCCTGGGCTTTGAGATTTTTTCATATTTGAGAAAAAGCTTTGTTTCCAAAAACCCCACTTTTTACACATCATGCCAAATGTCACTGCATTGTCTTTCGATTCATCGAACTAGCACACCTATTCGACAAATAGTACGCAGTCTATTACCGTCTGAACTTGTGGAAAGCTACAAAGAGTAACGAATTCAAATATCGATTACAGGCACCATTATTCTGAAAATCGAACGATCTATACCTTGATACATATGTACATGATGAAAAATACAAAACACATCCTAGGAAACGCAGTTCTATGAGTAAAGTGAATTCGAGCAAAAAATGTGTATACACCCGGTGCTATGCGACTTTTCCATATATGAGAAAAAGCTTTGTTTCCAAAAACCCCACTTTTTACACATCATGCCAAACGTCACTGCATTGTCTTTCGATTCATCGAACTAGCACACCTATACGACATATAGTACGCAGTCTATTACAGTCTGAACTTGCGCAAAGCTACAAAGAGTAACGAATTCAAATATCGATTACAGGCACCATTATTCTGCAAATCGAACGTTCTCTAACCTGGTACATATCTACATGATGAAAACTACAAAACACATCCCAGGAAGCGCAGTTTTATGTGTACAGTGAATTCGAGGAAAAAATGTGTATACACCCGGGGCTTTGCGACTTTGCCATATATGAGAAAAAGCTTTGTTTCCAAAAACCCCACTTTTTACACATCATGCAAAACGTCACTGCATTGTCTTTCGATTCATCGAACTAGCACACCTATTCAACATATAGTACGCAGTCTATTACCGTCTGAACTTGCGCAAAGCTACAAAGAGTAACGAATTCAAATATCGATTACAGGCACCATTATTCTGCAAATCGAACGATCTATACCTTGGTACATATCTACATGAAGAAAAATACAAAACACATCCTAGGAAACGCAGTTCTATGAGTAAAGTGAATTCGAGCAAAAAATGTGTATACACCCGGTGCTATGCGACTTTTCCATATATGAGAAAAAGCTTTGTTTCCAAAAACCCCACTTTTTACACATCATGCCAAACGTCACTGCATTGTCTTTCGATTCATCGAACTAGCACACCTATACGACATATAGTACGCAGTCTATTACAGTCTGAACTTGCGCAAAGCTACAAAGAGTAACGAATTCAAATATCGATTACAGGCACCATTATTCTGCAAATCGAACGTTCTCTAACCTGGTACATATCTACATGATGAAAACTACAAAACACATCCCAGGAAGCGCAGTTTTATGTGTACAGTGAATTCGAGGAAAAAATGTGTATACACCCGGGGCTTGCGACTTTGCCATATATGAGAAAAAGCTTTGTTTCCAAAAACCCCACTTTTTACACATCATGCCAAACGTCACTGCATTGTATTTCGATTCATCGAACTAGCACACCTATACGACATATAGTACGCAGTCTATTACAGTCTGAACTTGCGCAAAGCTACAAAGAGTAACGAATTCAAATATCGATTACAGGCACCACTATTCTGCAAATCGAACGTTCTTTACCCTGGTATAGATCTACGTGATGAAAACTACGAAACACATCCTAGGAAGCGCAGTTTAATGAGTACAGTAAATTCGAAAAAATATGTGTATACACCCTGGGCTTTGCGATTTTTCCATATTTGAGAAAAAGCTTTGTTTCCAAAAACCCCACTTTTTACACATCATGCCTAACGTCACTGCATTGTCTTTCGATTTATCGAACTAGCACAACAATTCTTCATATAGTACGCAGTCTATTACCGTCTGAACTTGCGCAAAGCTACAAAGAGTAACGACTTCCAATGTCGATTACAGGGACTACTAATCAGCAAATCGAACGGTCTTTACATTGGTACATAACTACATGATGAAAACTACAAAACACATCCTAGGAAGCGCAGTTTTATGAGTACAGTGAATTCGAGGAAAAAATATGTATACACCCGGGGCTTTGCGATGTTTCATTTTATGAGAAAAAGCTTTGTTTCCAAAAACCCACTTTTTACACTTCATGCCAAACGTCACTGCATTGTCTTTCGATTCATCGAACTAGCACACCTATTCAACACATAGTACGCAGTCTATTACCGTCTGAACTTGCGCAAAGCTACAAAGAGTAACGAATTCAAATATCGATTACAGGCACCATTATTCTGCAAATCGAACGTTCTTTACCCTGGTAAAAATCTACATGATGCAAACTACAAAACACATCCTAGGAAGCGCAGTTTTATGAGTACAGTGAATTCGAAAAAAAAATGTGTATTCACCCTGGGCTTTGAGATTTTTCCATATTTGAGAAAAAGCTTTGTTTCCAAAAACCCCACTTTTTACACATCATGCCAAATGTCACTGCATTGTCTTTCGATTCATCGAACTAGCACACCTATTCGACAAATAGTACCAGTCTATTACCGTCTGAACTTGTGGAAAGCTACAAAGAGTAACGAATTCAAATATCGATTACAGGCACCATTATTCTGCAAATCGAACGATCTATACCTTGGTACATATCTACATGATGAAAAATACAAAACACATCCTAGGAAACGCAGTTCTATGAGTAAAGTGAATTCGAGCAAAAAATGTGTATACACCCGGTGCTATGCGACTTTTCCATATATGAGAATAAGCTTTGTTTCCAAAAACCCCACTTTTTACACATCATGCCAAACGTCACTGCATTGTCTTTCGATTCATCGAACTAGCACACCTATACGACATATAGTACGCAGTCTATTACAGTCTGAACTTGCGCAAAGCTACAAAGAGTAACGAATTCAAATATCGATTACAGGCACCATTATTCTGCAAATCGAACGTTCTCTAACCTGGTACATATCTACATGATGAAAACTACAAAACACATCCCAGGAAGCGCAGTTTTATGTGTACAGTGAATTCGAGGAAAAAATGTGTATACACCCGGGGCTTGCGACTTTGCCATATATGAGAAAAAGCTTTGTTTCCAAAAACCCCAATTTTTACACATCATGCCAAACGTCACTGCATTGTCTTTCGATTCATCGAACTAGCACACCTATTCAACATATAGTACTCAGTCTATTACCGTCTGAACTTGCGCAAAGCTACAAAGAGTAACGAATTCAAATATCGATTACAGGCACCACTATTCTGCAAATCGAACGTTCTTTACCCTGGTATAGATCTACGTGATGAAAACTACGAAACACATCCTAGGAAGCGCAGTTTAATGAGTACAGTAAATTCGAAAAAAAATGTGTATACACCCTGGGCTTTGCGATTTTTCCATATTTGAGAAAAAGCTTTGTTTCCAAAAACCCCACTTTTTACACATCATGCCTAACGTCACTGCATTGTCTTTCGATTTATCGAACTAGCACAACAATTCTTCATATAGTACGCAGTCTATTACCGTCTGAACTTGCGCAAAGCTACAAAAAGTAACGACTTCCAATGTCGATTACAGGGACTACTAATCAGCAAATCGAACGGTCTTTACATTGGTACATAACTACATGATGAAAACTACAAAACACATCCTAGGAAGCGCAGTTTTATGAGTACAGTGAATTTGAGGAAAAAATATGTATACACCCGGGGCTTTGCGATTTTTCATTTTATGAGAAAAAGCTTTGCTTCCAAAAACCCACTTTTTACACTTCATGCCAAACGTCACTGCATTGTCTTTCGATTCATCGTATTAGCACACCTTTTCGACATGTAGTTCGCAATCTATTACCGTCTGAACTTGCGCAAAGCTACAAAGAGTAACGAATTCAAATATCGATTACAGGCACCATTATTCTCCAATTCGAACGTTCTTTAGCCTGGTACATGATGAAAACTACAAAACACATCCTAGGAAGCGCAGTTTTATGAGTACAGTGTATTCGAGGAAAAAATGTGTATACACCCGGGGCTTTGAGACTTTTCCATATATGAGAAAAAGCTTTGTTTCCAAAAACCCCACTTTTTACACATCATGCCAAACGTCACTGCATTGTCTTTCGATTCATCGAACTAGCACACCTATACGACGTATAGTACGCAGTCTATTACAGTCTGAACTTGCGCAAAGCTACAAAGAGTAACGAATTCAAATATCGATTACAGGCCCCATTATTCTGCAAATCGAACGTTCTTTACCCTGGTACATATCTACATGATGATAACTACAAAACACATCCTAGGAAGCGCAGTTTTATGAGTACAGTGAATTCGAGGAAAAAATGTGTATACACCCGGGGCTATGCGACTTTTCCATATATGAGAAAAAGCTTTGTTTCCAAAAACACCACTTTTTACACATCATGCCAAACGTCACTGCATTGTCTTTCGATTCATCGAACTAGCACACCTATTCAACACATAGTACACAGTCTATTACCGTCTGAACTTGCGCAAAGCTACAAAGAGTAACGAATTCAAATATCGATTACAGGCACCATTATTCTGCAAATCGAACGTTCTTTACCCTGGTATAGATCTACATGATGAAAACTACAAAACACATCCTAGGAAGCGCAGTTTTATGAGTACAGTGAATTCGAAAAAAAAATGTGTATTCACCCTGGGCTTTGAGATTTTTCCATATTTGAGAAAAAGCTTTGTTTCCAAAAACCCCACTTTTTACACATCATGCCAAATGTCACTGCATTGTCTTTCGATTCATCGAACTAGCACACCTATTCGACAAATAGTACGCAGTCTATTACCGTCTGAACTTGTGGTAAGCTACAAAGAGTAACGAATTCAAATATCGATTACAGGCACCATTATTCTGCAAATCGAACGATCTATACCTTGATACATATGTACATGATGAAAAATACAAAACACATCCTAGGAAACGCAGTTCTATGAGTAAAGTGAATTCGAGCAAAAAATGTGTATACACCCGGTGCTATGCGACTTTTCCATATATGAGAAAAAGCTTTGTTTCCAAAAACCCCACTTTTTACACATCATGCCAAACGTCACTGCATTGTCTTTCGATTCATCGAACTAGCACACCTATACGACATATAGTACGCAGTCTATTACAGTCTGAACTTGCGCAAAGCTACAAAGAGTAACGAATTCAAATATCGATTACAGGCACCATTATTCTGCAAATCGAACGTTCTCTAACCTGGTACATATCTACATGATGAAAACTACAAAACACATCCCAGGAAGCGCAGTTTTATGTGTACAGTGAATTCGAGGAAAAAATGTGTATACACCCGGGGCTTTGCGACTTTGCCATATATGAGAAAAAGCTTTGTTTCCAAAAACCCCACTTTTTACACATCATGCCAAACGTTACTGCATTGTCTTTCGATTCATCGAACTAGCACACCTATTCAACATATAGTACGCAGTCTGTTACCGTCTGAACTTGCGCAAAGCTACAAAGAGTAACGACTTCAAATATCGATTAGAGGCACCACTATTCTGCAAATCGAACGTTCTTTACCCTGGTATAGATCTACGTGATGAAAACTACGAAACACATCCTAGGTAGCGCAGTTTAATGAGTACAGTAAATTCGAAAAAAAATGTGTATACACCCTGGGCTTTGCGATTTTTCCATATTTGAGAAAAAGCTTTGTTTCCAAAAACCCCACTTTTTACACATCATGCCTAACGTCACTGCATTGTCCTTCGATTTATCGAACTAGCACAACAATTCTTCATATAGTACGCAGTCTATTACCGTCTGAACTTGCGCAAAGCTACAAAGAGTAACGACATCCAATGTCGATTACAGGGACTACTAATCAGCAAATCGAACGGTCTTTACATTGGTACATAACTACATGATGAAAACTACAAAACACATCCTAGGAAGCGCTTTTTATGAGTACAGTGAAGTCGAGGAAAAAATGTGTATACACCCGGGGCTTTGCGATTTTTCATTTTATGAGAAAAAGCTTTGTTTCCAAAAACCCACTTTTTACACTTCATGCCAAACGTCACTGCATTGTCTTTCGATTCATCGTATTAGCACACCTTTTCGACATGTAGTTCGCAATCTATTACCGTCTGAACTTGCGCAAAGCTACAAAGAGTAACGAATTCAAATATCGATTACAGGCACCATTATTCTCCAATTCGAACGTTCTTTAGCCTGGTACATGATGAGAACTACAAAACACATCCTAGGAAGCGCAGTTTTATGAGTACAGTGAATTCGAGGAAAAAATGTGTATACACCCGGGGCTTTGAGACTTTTCCATATATGAGAAAAAGCTTTGTTTCCAAAAACCCCACTTTTTACACATCATGCCAAACGTCACTGCATTGTTTTTCCATTCATCGAAGTAGCACACCTTTTCGACATATAGTACGCAGTGTATTACCGTCTGAACTTACGCAAAGCTACAAAGAGTAACGAATTCAAATATCGATTACAGGCCCCATTATTCTGCAAATCGAACGTTCTTTACCCTGGTACATATCTACATGATGAAAACTACAAAACACATCCTAGGAAGCGGAGTTTTATGAGTACACTGAATTCGAGGAAAAAATGTGTATACACCCGCTGCATTGCGATTTTTCCATATTTGAGAAAAAGCTTTGTTTCCTAAAACCCACTTTTTACACATCATGCCAAACGTCACTGCTTTGTCTTTCGATTCATCGAACTAGCACACCTATTTAACATATAGTACGCAGTCTATTACCGTCTGAACTTGCGCAAAGCTACAAAGAGTAACGAATTCACATATCGATTACAGGCACCATTATTCTGCAAATCGAACGATCTTTACCATGGTAAATATCTACATGATTAAAACTACAAAACACATTCTAGGAAGCGCAGTTTTATGAGTACAGTGAATTTGAGGAAAAAATGTGTATACACCCGGGGCTTTGCGATTTTTCCATATTTGAGAAAAAGCTTTGTTATCAAAAACCCCACTTCTTACACATCATGCCAAACGTCACTGCATTGTCTTTCGATTCATCGAACTAGCACTCCTATTCGACATATAGTACGCAGTCTATTACCGTCTGAACTTGCGCAAAGCTACAAAGAGTAACGAATTCAAATATCGATTACAGGCACCATTATTCTGCAAATCGAACGTTCTTTACCCTGGTATATATCTACATGATGAAAACTACAAAACACATTCTAGGAAGCGCAGTTTTATGAGTACAGTGAATTGCAGGAAAAAATGTGTATACACCCGGGGCTTTGCGATTTTTCCATATATGAGAAAAAGCTTTGTTTAACAAAACCCCACTTTTTACACATCATGCCAAACGTCACTGCATTGTCTTTCGATTCATCGAACTAGCACGCCTATTCGACATATAGTACGCAGTCTATTACCGTCTGAACTTGCGCAAAGCTACAAAGAGTAACGAATTCAAATATCGATTACAGGCACCATTATTCTGCAAATCGAACGTTCTTTACCCTGGTACATATCAAGATGATGAAAACTACAAAACACATCCTAAGAAGCGCAGTTTTATGAGTACAGTGAATTCGAGGAAAAAATGTGTATACACCCGGGGCTTTGCGACTTTTCCAATTATGAGAAAAAGCTTTGTTTCCAAAAACCCCACTCTTTACACATCATGCCAAACGTCACTGCATTGTCTTTCGATTCATCGAACTATCACACCTATTCGACATTTAGTACGCAGTCTATTACCGTCTGAACTTGCGCAAAGATACAAAGAGTAACGAATTCAAATATCGATTACAGGCACCATTATTCTGCAAATCGAACGCTCTTTACCCTGGTACATATCTACATGATGAAAAGTACAAAACACATTCTAGGAAGCTCAGTTTTACGAGTACAGTGAATTCGAGGAAAAAATGTGTATACTCCCGGGGCCTGCGATTTTTCCACATTTGAGAAAAACCTTTATTTCCAAACACCCACTTTTTACACATCATGCCAAACGTCACGGCATTGTCTTTCGAGTCATCGAACTAGCACACCTATTCAACATATAGTACGCAGTCTATTACCGTCTGAACTTGCGCAAAGATACAAAGAGTAACGAATTCAAATATCGATTACAGGCACCATTATTCTGCAAATCGAACGTTCTTTACCCTGGTATAGATCTACATGATGAAAACTACAAAACACATCCTAGGAAGCGCAGTTTTATGAGTACAGTGAATTCGAAAAATAAATGTGTATACCCCCTGGGCTTTGCGATTTTTCCATATTTGAGAAAAAGCTTTGTTTCCAAAAACCCCATTTTTTACACATCATGCCAAATGTCACTGCATTGTCTTTCGATTCATCGAACTAGCACACCGATTCGACATATAGTACGCAGTCTATTACCGTCTGAACTTGCTATACCTTGGTACATATCTACATGATGAATACTACAAAACATATCCTAGGAAACGCAGTTCTATGTGTAAAGTGAATTCGAGGAAAAATGTGTATACAACCGGGGCTTTGCGATTTTTCCATATTTGAGAAAAAGCTTTCTTTCAAAAAACCCACTTTTTACACATCATGCCAAACGTCACTCCATTGTCTTTCGATTCATCGGTCTAGCACACGTTTTCGACATATAGTACGCAGTCTATTACCGTCTGAACTTGCGGAAAGATACAAAGATTAACGAATTCAAATATCGATTACAGGCACCATTATTCTGCAAATCGAACGTTCTATACCTTGGTCATTTCTACATGATGAAAACTACAAAACACATCCTATGAAACGCAGTTCTATGAGTAAAGTGAATTCGAGAAAAAAATGTGTATACAACCGGGGCTTTGCGATTTTTCCATATTTGAGAAAAAGCTTTCTTTCAAAAAACCCACTTCTTACACATCATGCCAAACGTCACAGCATTGTCTTTCGATTCATTGAACTAGCACTCCTATTCGACATATAGTACGCAGTCTATTACCGTCTGAACTTTCGCAAAGCTACAAAGAGTAACGAATTCAAATATCGATTACAGGCACCATTATTCTGCAAATCGAACGTTCTTTACGCTGGTATATATCTACATGATGAAAACTACAAAACACATCCTAGGAAGCGCAGTTTTATGAGTACAGTGAACTCGAAGAAAAAATGTGTATACACACTGGGCTTTGCGATTTTTCCATATTTGAGTAAAAGCTTTGTTTCCAAAAACCCCATGCGAAATGTCACTGCATTGTCTTTCGATTCATCGAACTAGCACACCTATTCGACATATAGTACGCAGTCTATTACCGTCTGTACTTGCGCAAAGCTACAAAGAGTAACGAATTCAAATAGCGATTACAGGCACCATTATTCTGCAAATCGAACGTTCTATACCTTGGTACATATCTACATGATGAAAACTACAAAGCACATCCTAGGAAACGCAGTTCAATGAGTACAGCGAATTCGAAGAAAAAATGTGTATACACCCTGGGCTTTGCGATTTTTCCATCTTTGAGAAAAAACCACTTCTTACACATCATGCCAAACGTCACTGCATTGTCTTTCGATTCATCGAACTAGCACACCTATACGACATATAGTACGCAGTCTATTACCGTCTGAACTTGCGCAAAGCTACAAAGAGTAACGAATTCAAATATCGATTACAGGCACCATTATTCTGCAAATCGAACGTTCTTTACCCTGGTACATATCTACATGATGAAAACTACAAAACACATCCTAGGAAGCGCAGTTTTATGAGTACACTGAATTCGAGGAGAAAATGTGTATACAACCGCGGCATTGCGATTTTTCCATATTTGAGAAAAAGCTTTGTTTCCAAAATTCCCACATTTTACACATCATGCCAAACGTCACTGCATTGTCTTTCGATTCATCGAACTAGCACACCTTTTCGATATAAAGTACGCAATCTATTACCGTCTGAACTTGCGCAAAGCTACAAAGAGTAACGAATTCAAATATCGATTACAGGCACCATTATTCTGCAAATCGAACGTTCTTTACCCTGGTACATATCTACATGATGAAAACTACAAAACACATCCTAGGAACCGCAGTTTTATGAGTACAGTGAATTCCAGGAAAAAATGTGTATACACCCGGGGCTTTGCGATTTTTCCATATATGAGAAAAAGCTTTGTTTAACAAAACCCCACTTTTTACACATCATGCCAAACGTCACTGCATTGTCTTTCGATTCATCGAACTAGCACGCCTATTCGACATATAGTACGCAGTCTATTACCGTCTGAACTTGCGCAAAGCTACAAAGAGTAACGAATTCAAATATCAATTACAGGCACCATTATTCTGCAAATCGAACGTTCTTTACCCTGGTACATATCAAGATGATGAAAACTACAAAACACATCCTAAGAAGCGCAGTTTTATGAGTACAGTGAATTCGAGGAAAAAAGGTGTATACACCCGGGGCTTTGCGACTTTCCCATATATGAGAAAAAGCTTTGTTTCCAAAAACCCCACTTTTTACACATCATGCCAAACGTCACTGCATTGTCTTTCGATTCATCGAACTAGCACACCCATTCGACATTTAGTACGCAGTCTATTACCGTCTGAACTTGCGCAAAGATACAAAGAGTAACGAATTCAAATATCGATTACAGGCACCATTATTCTGCAAATCGAACGCGCTTTACCCTGGTACATATCTACATGATGAAAAGTACAAAACACATTCTAGGAAGCTCAGTTTTACGAGTACAGTGAATTCGAGGAAAAAATGTGTATACTCCCGGGCCCTGCGATTTTTCCACAATTGAGAAAAGGCTTTGTTTCCAAAAACCCCACTTTTTAGATATCATGCCAAACGTCACTGCATTGTCTTTCGATTCATCGAACTAGCACACCTATTCAACATATAGTACGCAGTCTATTACCGTCTGAACTTGCGCAAAGCTACAAAGAGTAACGAATTCACATATCGATTACAGACACCATTATTCTGCAAATCGAACGTTCTTTACCCTGGTATAGATCTACATGATGAAAACTACAATACACATCCTAGGAAGCGCAGTTTTATGAGTACAGTGAATTCGAAAAATAAATGTGTATACCCCCTGGGCTTTGCGATTTTTCCATATTTGAGAAAAAGCTTTGTTTCCAAAAACCCCATTTTTTACACATCATGCCAAATGTCACTGCATTGTCTTTCGATTCATCGAACTAGCACACCTATTCGACATATAGTACGCAGTCTATTACCGTCTGAACTTGCTATACCTTGGTACATATCTACACGATGAATACTACAAAACATATCCTAGGAAACGCAGTTCTATGTGTAAAGTGAATTCGAGGAAAAATGTGTATACAACAGGGGCTTTGCGATTTTTCCATATTTGAGAAAAAGCTTTCTTTCAAAAAACCCACTTTTTACACATCATGCCAAACGTCACTGCATTGTCTTTCGATTCATCGGTCTAGCACACGTTTTCGACATATAGTACGCAGTCTATTAGCGTCTGAACTTGCGGAAAGATACAAAGATTAACGAATTCAAATATCGATTACAGGCACCATTATTCAGCAAATCGAACGTTCTATACCTTGGTCATTTCTACATGATAAAAACTACAAAACACATCCTATGAAACGCAGTTCTATGAGTAAAGTGAATTCGAGGAAAAAATGTGTATACAACCGGGGCTTTGCGATTCTTCCATATTTCAGAAAAAGCTTTCTTTCAAAAAACCCACTTTTTACACATCATATCAAACGTCACTGCAATGTCTTTCGATTCATCGAACTAGCACACCTTTTCGACATATAGTACGCAGTCTATTACCGTCTGAACTTGCGCAAAGCTACAAAGAGTAACGAATTCAAATATCGATTACAGGCACCATTATTCTGCAAATCGAACCATCTTTACCATGGTAAATAACTACATGATGAAAACTACAAAACACATTCTAGGAAGCGCAGTTTTATGAGTACAGTGAATTTGAGGAAAAAATGTGTATACACCCGGGGCTTTGCGATTTTTCCATATTTGAGAAAAAGCTTTGTTATCAAAAACCCCACTTCCTACACATCATGCCAAACGTCACTGCATTGTCTTTCGATTCATCGAACTAGCACTCCTATTCGACATATAGTACGCAGTCTATTACCGTCTGAACTTGCGCAAAGCTACAAAGAGTAACGAATCCAAATATCGATTACAGGCACCATTATTCTGCAAATCGAACGTTCTTTACCCTGGTATATATCTACATGATGAAAACTACAAAACACAACCTAGGAAGCGCAGTTTTATAAGTACAGTGAATTCGAGGAAAAAATGTGTATACAACCAGGGCTTTGCGATTTTTCAATATTTGAGAAAAAGCCTTCTTTCAAAAAACCCAATTTTTACACATCATGCCAAACGTCACTGCATTGTCTTTCGAGTCATCGAACTAGCACACCTATTCAACATATAGTACGCAGTCTATTACCATCTGAACTTGCGCAAAGCTACAAAGAGTAACGAATTCAAATATCGATTACAGGCACCATTATTCTACAAATCGAACGTTCTTTACCCTGGTACTTATCTACATGATGAAAACTACAAAACACATCCTAGGAAGCGCAGTTTTATAAGTACAGTGAATTCGAGGAAAAAATGTGTATACAACCAGGGCTTTGCGATTTTTCAATATTTGAGAAAAAGCCTTCTTTCAAAAAACCCAATTTTTACACATCATGCCAAACGTCACTGCATTGTCTTTCGAGTCATCGAACTAGCACACCTATTCAACATATAGTACGCAGTCTATTACCATCTGAACTTGCGCAAAGATACAAAGAGTAACGAATTCAAATATCGATTACAGGCACCATTATTCTGCAAATCGAACGCGCTTTACCCTGGTACATATCTACATGATGAAAAGTACAAAACACATTCTAGGAAGCTCAGTTTTACGAGTACAGTGAATTCGAGGAAAAAATGTGTATACTCCCGGGCCCTGCGATTTTTCCACAATTGAGAAAAGGCTTTGTTTCCAAAAACCCCACTTTTTAGATATCATGCCAAACGTCACTGCATTGTCTTTCGATTCATCGAACTAGCACACCTATTCAACATATAGTACGCAGTCTATTACCGTCTGAACTTGCGCAAAGCTACAAAGAGTAACGAATTCACATATCGATTACAGGCACCATTATTCTGCAAATCGAACGTTCTTTACCCTGGTATAGATCTACATGATGAAAACTACAATACACATCCTAGGAAGCGCAGTTTTATGAGTACAGTGAATTCGAAAAATAAATGTGTATACCCCCTGGGCTTTGCGATTTTTCCATATTTGAGAAAAAGCTTTGTTTCCAAAAACCCCATTTTTTACACATCATGCCAAATGTCACTGCATTGTCTTTCGATTCATCGAACTAGCACACCTATTCGACATATAGTACGCAGTCTATTACCGTCTGAACTTGCTATACCTTGGTACATATCTACACGATGAATACTACAAAACATATCCTAGGAAACGCAGTTCTATGTGTAAAGTGAATTCGAGGAAAAATGTGTATACAACAGGGGCTTTGCGATTTTTCCATATTTGAGAAAAAGCTTTCTTTCAAAAAACCCACTTTTTACACATCATGCCAAACGTCACTGCATTTTCTTTCCATTCATCGAACTAGCACACCTTTTCGACATATAGTGCGCAGTCTGTTACCGTCTGAACTTGCGCAAACCTACAAAGAGAAACGAATTCAAATATCGACTACAGGCACCATTATCCTGCAAATCGAACGTTCTTTACCCTGGTACATATCTACATGATGAAAACTACAAAACACATCCTAGGAAGCGCAGTATTATGACTACAGTGAATTCGAGGAAAAAATGTGTATACTCCCGGGGCTTTGCGATTTTTCATTTTATGAGAAAAAGCTTTGTTTCCAAAAACCCACTTTTTACACATAATGCCAAACGTCACTGCATTGTCTTTCCATTCATCGAACTAACACACCTTTTCGACATATAGTACGCAGTCTGTTACCGTCTGAACTTGCGCAAAGCTACAAAGAGTAACGAATTCAAATATTGATGACAGGCACCATTATCCTGCAAATCGAACGTTCTTTACCCTGGTACATATCTACATGATGAAAACTACAAAACACATCCTAGGAGGCGCAGTTTTATGACTACAGTGAAATCGAGGAAAAAATGTGTATACACCCGGGGCTTTGCGATTTTTCCATTTTTTAGAAAAAAGCTTTGTTTCCAAAAACCCACTTTTTACACATCATGCCAAACGTCACTGCATTGTCTTTCGATTCATCGAACTAGCACACCTTTTCGACATATAGTGCGCAGTCTGTTACCGTCTGAACTTGCGCAAAGCTACAAAGAGTAACGAATTTAAATATCGATGACAGCACCATTATCCTGCAAATCGAACGTTCTTTACCCTGGTACATATCTACATGATGAAAACTACAAAACACATCCTAGGAAGCTCAGTTTTATGACTACAGTGAATTCGAGGACAAAATGTGTATACTCCCGGGGCTTTGCGATTTTTCCATATTTGAGAAAAAGATTTGTTTCCAAAAACCCCACATTTTACACATCATGCCAAACGTCACTGCATTGTCTTTCGATTCATCGAACTAGCACACCTTTTCGACATATAATGCGCAGTCTGTTACCGTCTGAACTTGCGCAAAGCTACAAAGAGTAACTAATTCAAATATCGATTACAGGCACCATTATTCTACAAATAGAACGTTCTTTACCCTGGTACATATCTACATGATGAAAACTACAAAACACATCCTGTGAAGCTCAGTTTTATGACTACAGTGAAATCGAGGAAAAAATGTGTATACTCCCGGGGCTTTGCGATTTTTCCATATTTGGGAAAAAGTTTTGTTTCCAAAAACCCCACATTCTACACATCATGCCAAACGTCACTGCATTGTCTTTCGATTCATCGAACTAGCAAACCTTTTCGACATATAGTACGCAGTCTGTTATCGTCTGAACTTGATCAAAGCTACAAAGAGTAACGAATTCAAATATCGATTACAGGCACCATTATTCTGCAAATTGAACGTTCTTTACCCTGGTACATATCTACATGATGAAAACTACAAAACACATCCTAGGAAGCGCAGTTTTATGACTACAGTGAACTCGAGGAAAAAATGTGTATACTCCCGGGGCTTTGCGATTTTTCATTTTATGAGAAAAAGCTTTGTTTCCAAAAACCCACTTTTTACACATCATGCCAAACGTCACTGCATTGTCTTTCCATTCATCGAACTAGCACACCTTTTCGACATATAGTGCACAGTCTGTTACCGTCTGAACTTGCGCAAAGCTACAAAGAGTAACGAATTCAAATATCGATTACAGGCACCATTATCCTGCAAATCGAACGTTCTTTACCCTGGTACATATCTACATGATGAAAACTACAAAACACATCCTAGGAAGCGCAGTTTTATGACTACAGTGAATTCGAGGAAAAAATGTGTATACACCCGGGGCTTTGCGATTTTTCCATTTTTTAGAAAAAGCTTTGTTTCCAAAAACCCACTTTTTACACATCATGCCAAACGTCACTGCATTGTCTTTCGATTCATCGAACTAGCACACCTTTTCGACATATAGTGCGCAGTCTGTTACCGTCTGAACTTGCGCAAAGCTACAAAGAGTAACGAATTCAAATATCGATTACAGCCACCAATATTCTGCAAATCGAACGTTCTTTACCCTGGTACATATCTACATGATGAAAACTACAAAACACATCCTAGGAAGCTCAGTTTTATGACTACAGTGAATTCGAGGACAAAATGTGTATACTCCCGGGGCTTTGCGATTTTTCCATATTTGAGAAAGAGATTTGTTTCCAAAAACCCCACAATTTACACATCATGCCAAAAGTCACTGCATTGTCTTTCGATTCATCGAACTAGCACACTTTTTCGACATATAATTCGCAGTCTGTTACCGTCTGAACTTGCGCAAAGCTACAAAGAGTAACGAATTCAAATATCGATTACAGCCACCAATATTCTGCAAATCGAACGTTCTTTACCCTGGTACATATCTACATGACGAAAACTACAAAACACGTCCTAGGAGCTCAGTTTTATGACTACAGTGAATTCGAGGAAAAAATGTGTATACTCCCGGGGCTTTGCGATTTTTCATTTTATGAGAAAAAGCTTTGTTTCCAAAAACCCACTTTTTACACATCATGCCAAACGTCACTGCATTGTCTTTCCATTCATCGAACTAGCACACCTTTTCGACATATAGTGCGCAGTCTGTTACCGTCTAAACTTGCGCAAAGCTACAAAGAGAAACGAATTCAAATATCGACTACAGGCACCATTATCCTGCAAATCGAACGTTCTTTACCCTGGTACATATCTACATGATGGAAACTACAAAACACATCCTAGGAAGCGCAGTTTTATGACTACAGTGAATTCGAGGAAAAAATGTGTATACTCCCGGGGCTTTGCGATTTTTCCATATTTGAGAAAAAGTTTTGTTTCCAAAAACCCCACATTTTACACATCATGCCAAACGTCACTGCATTGTCTTTCCATTCATCGGACTAGCACACCTTTTCGACATATAGTGCGTAGTCTGTTACCGTCTGAACTTGCGCAAAGCTACAAAGAGTAACGAATTCAAATATCGATGACAGGCACCATTATCCTGCAAATCGATGGTTCTTTACCCTGGTACATATCTACATGATGAAAACTACAAAACACATCCTAGGAAGCTCAGTTTTATGACTACAGTGAATTCGAGGAAAAAAAGTGTATACTCCCGGGGCTTTGCGATTTTTCATTTTATGAGAAAAAGCTTTGTTTCCAAAAACCCACTTTTTACACATCATGCCAAACGTCACTGCATTGTCTTTCCATTCATCGAACTAGCACACCTTTTCGACATATAGTGCGCAGTCTGTTACCGTCTGAACTTGCGCAAAGCTACAAAGAGTAACGAATTCAAATATCGATTACAGGCACCATTATCCTGCAAATCGAACGTTCTTTACCCTGGTACATATCTACATGATGAAAACTACAAAACACATCCTAGGAAGCGCAGTTTTATGACTGCAGTGAATTCGAGGAAAAAATGTGTATACTTCCGGGGCTTTGCGATTTTTCCATATTTGAGAAAAAGTTTTGTTTCCAAAAACCCCACTTTTTACACATCATGCCAAACGTCACTGCATTGTCTTTCGATTCATCGAACTAGCACACCTTTTCGACATATAGTGCGCAGTCTGTTACCGTCTGAACTTGCGCAAAGATACAAAGAGTAACGAATTCAAATATCGATGACAGGCACCATTATCCTGCAAATCGAACGTTCTTTACCCTGGTACATATCTACATGATGAAAACTACAAATCACATCCTAGGAAGCTCAGTTTTATGACTACAGTGAATTCGAGGAAAAAATGTGTATACTCCCGGGGCTTTGCGATTTTTCATTTTATGAGAAAAAGCTTTGTTTCCAAAAACCCACTTTTTACACATCATGCCAAACGTCACTGCATTGTCTTTCCATTCATCGAACTAGCACACCTTTTCGACATATAGTGCGCAGTCTGTTACCGTCTGAACTTGCGCAAAGCTACAAAGAGTAACGTATTCAAATATCGATTACAGGCACCATTATCCTGCAAATCGAACGTTCTTTACCCTGGTACATATCTACATGATAAAAACTACAAAACACATCCTAGGAAGCGCAGTTTTATGACTACAGTGACTTCGAGGAAAAAATGTGTATACACCCGGGGCTTTGCGATTTTTCCATATTTGAGAAAAAGCTTTGTTTCCAAAAACCCACTTTTTACACATCATGCCAAACGTCACTGCATTGTCTTTCCATTCATTGAACTAGCACACCTTTTCCACATATAGTGCGCAGTCTGTTACCGTCTGAACTTGCGCAAAACTACAAAGAGTAACGAATTCAAATATCGATTACAGGCACCATTATTCTACAAATCGAACGTTCTTTACCCTGGTACATATCTACATGATGAAAACTACAAAACACATCCTAGGAAGCTCAGTTTTATGACTACAGTGAATTCGAGGAAAAAATGTGTATACACCCGGGGCGTTGCGATTTTTCATTTTATGAGAAAAAGCTTTGTTTCCAAAAACCCACTTTTTACACATCATGCCAAACGTCACTGCATTGTCTTTCCATTCATCGAACTAGCACACCTTTTCGACATATAGTGCGCAGTCTGTTATCGTCTGAACTTGCGCAAAGCTACAAAGAGTAACGAATTCAAATATCGATTACAGGCACTATTATTCTACAAATCGAACGTTCTTTACCCTGGTACATATCTACATGATGAAAACTACAAAACACATCCTAGGAAGCGCAGTTTTATGACTACAGTGAATTCGAGGAAAAAATGTGTATACACCCGGGGCTTTGCGATTTTTCCATTTTTTAGAAAAAGCTTTGATTCCAAAAACCCACTTTTTACTCATCATGCCAAACGTCACTGCATTGTCTTTCCATTCATGGAACTAGCACACCTTTTCGACATATAGTGCGCAGTCTGTTACCGTCTGAACTTGCGCAAAGCTACAAAGAGTAACGAATTCAAATATCGATTTCAGGCACCATTATTCTACAAATCGAACGTTCTTTACCCTGGTACATATCTACATGATGAAAACTACAAATCACATCCTAGGAAGCTCAGTTTTATGACTACAGTGAATTCGAGGAAAAAATGTGTATACTCCCGGGGCTTTGCGATTTTTCATTTTATGAGAAAAAGCTTTGTTTCCAAAAACCCACTTTTTACACATCATGCCAAACGTCACTGCATTGTCTTTCCATTCATCGAACTAGCACACCTTTTCGACATATAGTGCGCAGTCTGTTACCGTCTGAACTTGCGCAAAGCTACAAAGAGTAACGTATTCAAATATCGATTACAGGCACCATTATTCTACAAATCGAACGTTCTTTACCCTGGTACATATCTACATGATGAAAACTACAAAACACATCCTAGGAAGCTCAGTTTTATGACTACAGTGAATTCGAGGAAAAAATGTGTATACACCCGGGGCGTTGCGATTTTTCATTTTATGAGAAAAAGCTTTGTTTCCAAAAACCCACTTTTTACACATCATGCCAAACGTCACTGCATTGTCTTTCCATTCATCGAACTAGCACACCTTTTCGACATATAGTGCGCAGTCTGTTATCGTCTGAACTTGCGCAAAGCTACAAAGAGTAACGAATTCAAATATCGATTACAGGCACTATTATTCTACAAATCGAACGTTCTTTACCCTGGTACATATCTACATGATGAAAACTACAAAACACATCCTAGGAAGCGCAGTTTTATGACTACAGTGAATTCGAGGAAAAAATGTGTATACACCCGGGGCTTTGCGATTTTTCCATTTTTTAGAAAAAGCTTTGATTCCAAAAACCCACTTTTTACTCATCATGCCAAACGTCACTGCATTGTCTTTCCATTCATGGAACTAGCACACCTTTTCGACATATAGTGCGCAGTCTGTTACCGTCTGAACTTGCGCAAAGCTACAAAGAGTAACGAATTCAAATATCGATTTCAGGCACCATTATTCTACAAATCGAACGTTCTTTACCCTGGTACATATCTACATGATGAAAACTACAAAACACATCCTAGGAAGCGCAGTTTTATGACTACAGTGAATTCGAGGAAAAAATGTGTATACACTCAAGGCTTTGCGATTTTTCCATTTTTTGAAAAACCTTTGATTCCAAAAACCCACTTTTTACTCATCATGCCAAACGTCACTGCATTGTCTTTCGATTCATCGAACTAGCACACCTTTTCGACATATAATGCGCAGTCTGTTACCGTCTGAACTTGCGCAAAGCTACAAAGAGTAACGAATTCAAATATCGATTACAGCCACCATTATCCTGCAAATCGAAGGTTCTTTACCCTGGTACATATCTACATGATGAAAACTACAAAACACATCCTAGGAAGCGCAGTTTTATGACTACAGTGAATTCGAGGAAAAAATTTGTATACTCCCGGGGCTTTGCGATTTTTCCATATTTGAGAAAAAGCTTTGTTTCCAAAAACCCACTTTTTACACATCATGCCAAACGTCACTGCATTGTCTTTCCATTCATCAAACTAGCACACCTTCTCGACATATAGTGCACAGTCTGTTACCGTCTGAACTTGCGCAAAGCTACAAAGAGTAACGAATTCAAATATCGATTACAGGCACCATTATCCTGCAAATCGAACGTTCTTTACCCTGGTACATATCTACATGATGAAAACTAGAAAACACATCCTAGGAAGCTCAGTTTTATGACTACAGTGAATTCGAGGAAAAAAAGTGTATACTCCCGGGGCTTTGCGATTTTTCATTTTATGAGAAAAAGCTTTGTTTCCAAAAACTCACTTTTTACACATCATGCCAAACGTCACTGCATTGTCTTTCCATTCATCGAACTAGCACACCTTTTCGACATATAGTGCGCAGTCTGTTACCGTCTGAACTTGCGCAAAGCTACAAAGAGTAACGTATTCAAATATCGATTACAGGCACCATTATCCTGCAAATCGAACGTTCTTTACCCTGGTACATATCTACATGATAAAAACTACAAAACACATCCTAGGAAGCGCAGTTTTATGACTACAGTGAATTCGAGGAAAAAATGTGTATACTCCCGGGGCTTTGCGATTTTTCCATATTTGAGAAAAAGCTTTGTTTCCAAAAACCCACTTTTTACACATCATGCCAAACGTCACTGCATTGTCTTTCCATTCATCAAACTAGCACACCTTTTCGACATATAGTGCACAGTCTGTTACCGTCTGAACTTGCGCAAAGCTACAAAGAGTAACGAATTCAAATATCGATTACAGGCACCATTATCCTGCAAATCGAACGTTCTTTACCCTGGTACATATCTACATGATGAAAACTACAAAACACATCCTAGGAAGCGCAGTTTTATGACTACAGTGAATTCGAGGAAAAAATGTGTATACACCCGGGGCTTTGCGATTTTTCCATTTTTTAGAAAAAGCTTTGATTCCAAAAACCCACTTTTTACTCATCATGCCAAACGTCACTGCATTGTCTTTCGATTCATCGAACTAGCACACCTTTTCGACATATAGTGCGCAGTCTGTTACCGTCTGAACTTGCGCAAAGCTACAAAGAGTAACGAATTCAAATATCGATTTCAGGCACCATTATTCTACAAATCGAACGTTCTTTACCCTGGTACATATCTACATGATGAAAACTACAAAACACATCCTAGGAAGCTCAGTTTTATGACTACAGTGAATTCGAGGACAAAATGTGTACACTCCCGGGGCTTTACGATTTTTCCATATTTGAGAAAAAGTTTTGTTTCCAAAAACCCCACATTTTACACATCATGCCAAACGTCACTGCATTGTCTTTCCATTCATCGAACTAGCACACCTTTTCGACATATAGTGCGCAGTCTGTTACCGTCTGAACTTGCACAAAGCTACAAAGAGTAACGAATTCAAATATCGATTACAGGCACCATTATCCTGCAAATCGAACGTTCTTTACCCTGGTACATATCTACATGATGAAAACTAATAAACACATCCTAGGAAGCGCAGTTTTATGACTACAGTGAATTCGAGGAAAAAATGTGTATACACCTGTGGCTTTGCGATTTTTCCATATTTGAGAAAAAGTTTTGTTTCCAAAAACCCCACATTTTACACATCATGCCAAACGTCACTGCATTGTCTTTCCATTCATCGAACTAGCACACCTGTTCGACATATAGTGCGCAGTCTGTTACCGTCTGAACTTGCGCAAAGCTACAAAGAGTAACGAATTCAAATATCGATTACAGGCACCATTATTCTACAAATCGAACGTTCTTTACCCTGGTATATATCTACATAATGAAAACTACAAAACACATCCTAGGAAGCGCAGTTTTATGACTACAGTGAATTCGAGGAAAAAATGTGTATACACCCGGGGCTTTGCGATTTTTCCATTTTTTAGAAAAAGCTTTGTTTCCAAAAACCCACTTTTTACACATCATGCCAAACGTCACTGCATTGTCTTTCGATTCATCTAACTAGCACACCTTTTCGACATATAGTGCGCAGTCTGTTACCGTCTGAACTTGCGCAAAGCTACAAAGAGTAAAGAATTCAAATACCGATTACAGGCACCATTATTCTACAAATCGAACGTTCTTTACCCTGGTACATATCTACATGATGAAAACTTCAAAACACATCCTAGGAAGCGCAGTTTTATGACTACAGTGAATTCGAGGAAAAAATGTGTATACACCCGGGGCTTTGCGATTTTTCCATTTTTTAGAAAAAACTTTGATTCCAAAAACCCACTTTTTACTCATCATGCCAAACGTCACTTCATTGTCCTTCGATTCATGGAACTAGCACACCTTTTCGACATATAGTGCGCAGTCTGTTACCGTCTGAACTTGCGCAAAGCTACCAAGAGTAACGAATTCAAATATCGATTACAGGAACCATTATTCTACAAATCGAACGTTCTTTACCCTGGTACATATCTACATGATGAAAACTACAAAACACATCCTAGGAAGCGCAGTTTTATGACTACAGTGAATTCGAGGAAAAAATGTGTATACTCCCGGGGCTTTGCGATTTTTCCATATTTGAGAAAAAGCTTTGTTTCCAAAAACCCACTTTTTACACATCATGCCAAACGTCACTGCATTGTCTTTCCATTCATCGAACTAGCACACCTTTTCGACATATAGTGCGCAGTCTGTTACCGTCTGAACTTGCGCAAAGCTACAAAGAGTAACGAATTCAAATATCGATTACAGGCACCATTATTCTACAAATCGAACGTTTTTTACCCTGGTACATATCTACATGATGAAAACTACAAAACACATCCTAGGAAGCTCAGTTTTATGACTACAGTGAATTCGAGGAAAGAAAGTGTATACACCCGGGGCGTTGCGATTTTTCATTTTATGAGAAAAAGCTTTGTTTCCAAAAACCCACTTTTTACACATCATGCCAAACGTCACTGCATTGTCTTTCCATTCATCGAACTAGCACACCTTTTCGACATATAGTGCGCAGTCTGTTACCGTCTGAACTTGCGCAAAGCTACAAAGAGTAACGAATTCAAATATCGATTACAGGCACCATTATTCTACAAATCGAACGTTCTTTACCCTGGTACATATCTACATGATGAAAACTACAAAACACATCCTAGGAAGCGCAGTTTTATGACTACAGTGAATTCGAGGAAAAAATGTGTATACACCTGGGGCTTTGCGATTTTTCCATTTTTTAGAAAAAGCTTTGATTCCAAAAACCCACTTTTTACTCATCATGCCAAACGTCACTGCATTGTCTTTCGATTCATCGAACTAGCACACCTTTTCGACATATAGTGCGCAGTCTGTTACCGTCTGAACTTGCGCAAAGCTACAAAGAGTAACGAATTCAAATATCGATTACAGGCACCATTATTCTACAAATCGAACGTTCTTTACCCAGGTACATATCTACATGATGAAAACTACAAAACACATCCTAGGAAGCTCAGTTTTATGACTACAGTGAATTCGGGGACAAAATGTGTATACTCCCGGGGCTTTGCAATTTTTCCATATTTGAGAAAAAGTTTTGTTTCCAAAAACCCCACATTTTACACATCATGCCAAACGTCACTGCATTGTCTTTCCATTCATCGAACTAGCACACCTTTTCGACATATAGTGCGCACTCTGTTACCGTCTGAACTTGCGCAAAGCTACAAAGAGTAACGAATTTATATATCGGTTACAGGCACCATTATCCTGCAAATCGAACGTTCTTTACCCTGGTACATATCTACATGATGAAAACTACAAAACACATCCTAGGAAGCGCAGTTTTATGACTACAGTGAATTCGAGGAAAAAATGTGTATACACCCGGGGCTTTGCGATTTTTCCATTTTTTGAAAAAGCTTTGATTCCAAAAACCCACTTTTTACTCATCATGCCAAACGTCACTGCATTGTCTTTCGATTCATGGAACTAGCACACCTTTTCGACATATAGTGCGCAGTCTGTTACCGTCTGAACTTGCGCAAAGCTACAAAGAGTAACGAATTCAAATATCGATTACAGGCATCATTGTTCTGCAAATCGAACGTTCTTTACCCTGGTACATATCTACATGATGAAAACTACAAAACACATCCTAGGAAGCTCAGTTTTATGACTACAGTGAATTCGAGGAAAAAAAGTGTATACACCCGGGGCGTTGCGATTTTTCATTTTATGAGAAAAAGCTTTGTTTCCAAAAACCCACTTTTTACACATCATGCCAAACGTCACTGCATTGTCTTTCCATTCATCGAACTAGCACACCTTTTCGACATATAGTGCGCAGTCTGTTACCGTCTGAACTTGCGCAAAGCTACAAAGAGTAACGAATTCAAATATCGATTACAGGCACCATTATTCTACAAATCGAACGTTCTTTACCCTGGTACATATCTACATGATGAAAACTACAAAACACATCCTAGGAAGCGCAGTTTTATGACTACAGTGAATTCGAGGAAAAAATGTGTATACTCCCGGGGCTTTGCGATTTTTCCATATTTGAGAATAAGCTTTGTTTCCAAAAACCCACTTTTTACACATCATGTTAAACGTCACTGCATTGTCTTTCCATTCATCGAACTAGCACACCTTTTCGACATATAGTGCGCAGTCTGTTACCGTCTAAACTTGCGCAAAGCTACAAAGAGTAACGAATTCAAATATCGATTACAGGCACCATTATTCTACAAATCGAACGTTCTTTACCCTGGTACATATCTACATGATGAAAACTACAAAACACATCCTAGGAAGCTCAGTTTTATGACTACAGTGAATTCGAGGAAAAAAAGTGTATACACCCGGGGCGTTGCGATTTTTCATTTTATGAGAAAAAGCTTTGTTTCCAAAAACCCACTTTTTACACATCATGCCAAACGTCACTGCATTGTCTTTCCATTCATCGAACTAGCACACCTTTTCGACATATAGTGCGCAGTCTGTTACCGTCTGAACTTGCGCAAAGCTACAAAGAGTAACGAATTCAAATATCGATTACAGGCACCATTATTCTACAAATCGAACGTTCTTTACCCTGGTACATATCTACATGATGAAAACTACAAAACACATCCTAGGAAGCGCAGTTTTATGACTACAGTGAATTCGAGGAAAATATGTGTATACACCCGGGGCTTTGCGATTTTTCCATTTTTTAGAAAAAGCTTTGATTCCAAAAACCCACTTTTTACTCATCATGCCAAACGTCACTGCATTGTCTTTCGATTCATGGAACTAGCACACCTTTTCGACATATAGTGCGCAGTCTGTTACCGTCTGAACTTGCGCAAAGCTACAAAGAGTAACGAATTCATATATCGATTACAGGCACCATTATACTACAAATCGAACGTTCTTTACCCTGGTACATATCTACATGATGAAAACTACAAAACACATCCTAGGAAGCTCAGTTTTATGACTACAGTGAATTCGAGGACAAAATGTGTATACTCCCGGGGCTTTGCGATTTTTCCATATTTGAGATAAAGTTTTGTTTCCAAAAACCCCACATTTTACACATCATGCCAAACGTCACTGCATTGTCTTTCCATTTATCGAACTAGCACACCTTTTCGACATATAGTGCGCAGTCTGTTACCATCTGAACTTGCGCAAAGCTACAAAGAGTAACGAATTCAAATATCGATTACAGGCACCATTATCCTGCAAATCGAACGATCTTTACCCTGGTACATATCTACATGATGAAAACTACAAAACACATCCTAGGAATCGCAGTTTTATGACTACAGTGAATTCGAGGAAAAAATGTGTATACACCCGGGGCTTTGCGATTTTTCCATTTTTTGAAAAAGCTTTGATTCCAAAAACAGACTTTTAACTCATGATGCCAAACGTCACTGCATTGTCTTTCGATTCATGGAACTAGCACACCTTTTCAACATATAGTGAGCAGTCTGTTATCGTCTGAACTTGCGCAAAGCTACAAAGAGTAACGAATTCAAATATCGATTACAGGCACCATTATTCGACAAATCGAACGTTCTTTACCCTGGTACATATCTACATGATGAAAACTACAAAACACATCCTAGGAAGCTCAGTTTTATGACTACAGTGAATTCGAGGAAAAAATGTGTATAATCCCGGGGCTTTGCGATTTTTCCATATTTGAGAAAAAGTTTTGTTTCCAAAAACCCCACATTTTACACATCATGCCAAACGTCACTGCATTGTCTTTCCATTCATTGAACTAGCACATCTTTTCGACATATAGTGCGCAGTCTGTTACCGTCTGAACTTGCGCAAAGCTACAAAGAGTAACGAATTCAAATATCGATTACAGGCACCATTATCCTGCAAATCGAACGATCTTTACCCTGGTACATATCTACATGATGAAAACTACAAAACACATCCTAGGAAGCGCGGTTTTATGACTACAGTGAATTCGAGGAAAAAAAGTGTATACACCCGAGGCTTTGCGATTTTTCATTTTATGTGAAAAAGCTTTGTTTCCAAAAACCCACTTTTTACACATCATGCCAAACGTCACTGCATTGTCTTTCCATTCATCGAACTAGCACACCTTTTCGACATATAGTGCGCAGTCTGTTACCGTCTGAACTTGCGCAAAGCTACAAAGAGTAACGACTTCCAATGTCGATTACATGGACTATTAATCAGCAAATCGTACGTTCTTTACCCTGGTACATATCTACATGATGAAAACTACAAAACACATACTAGGAAGCGCAGTTTTATGAGTACAGTGAATTCGAGGAAAAAAAGTGTATACACACGGGGCTTTGCGATTTTTCATTTTATGAGAAAAAGCTTTGTTTCCAAAAACCCACTTTTTACACATCATGCCAAACGTCACTGCATTGTCTTTCCATTCATCGAACTAGCACACCTTTTCGACATATAGTGCGCAGTCTGTTACCGTCTGAACTTGCGCAAAGCTACAAAGAGTAACGAATTCAAATATCGATGACAGGCACCATTACCTTGCAAATCGAACGTTCTTTACCCTGGTACATATCTACATGATGAAAACTACAAAACACATCCTAGGAAGCGCAGTTTTATGACTACAGTGAATTCGAGGAGAAAATGTGTATACACCCGGGGCTTGCGGGTTTTCAATTTTTTAGAAAAAGCTTTGTTTCCAAAAACCCACTTTTTACACATCATGCCAAACGTCACTGCATTGTCTTTCGATTCATCGAACTAGCATACCCATTCGACATATAGTACGCAGTCTATTACCGTCTGAACTTGCGCAAAGCTACAAAGAGTAACGAATTCAAATATCGATTACAGGCACCATTATTCTGCAAATCGAACGTTCTTTACCCTGGTACATATCTACATGATGAAAACTACAAAACACATCCTAGGAAGCGCAGTTTTATGAGTACAGTGAATTCGAGGAAAAAATGTGTATACTCCCGGAGCTTTGCGACTTTTCCATATATGAGAAAAAGCTTTGATTCCAAAAACCCCACTTTTTACACATCATGCCAAACGTCAATGCATTGTCTTTCGATTCATCGAAGTAGCACACCTATTCGACATATAGTACGCTGTCTATTACCGTCCGAACTTGCGCAAAGCTACAAAGAGTAACGAATTCAAATGTCGATTACATTGACTATCAATCAGCAAATCGAACGGTTTTTACCCTGGTACTTATCTACATGATGAAAACTACAAAACACATCCTAGGAAGCGCAGTTTTATGAGTAGAGTAAAATCGAGGAAAAAATGTTTATACACCCGGGGCTTTACGATTTTTCCATATATGAGAAAAAGCTTTGTTTCCAAAAACCCTACTTTTTACACATCATGCCAAACGTCACATCATCCTCTTTAGATTCATATCACTGGCACGTCTATTCGACAAATAGTACGCAGTCTACTACCGTCTGAACTTGCGCAAAGCTACAAAGAGTAACGAATTCAAATATCGATTACAGGCACCATTATTCTGCAAATCGAAATTTCTTTTCCCTTGTACGTATCTGCATGATGAAAACTACAAAACACATCCTAGGAAGCGCAGTTTTATGACTACAGTGAATTCGAGGAAAAAATGTGTATACTCCCGGGGCTTTGCGATTTTTCCATATATGAGAAAGAGCTTTGTTTCCAAAAACCCACTTTCTACACATCATGCCAAACGTCACTGCATTGTCTTTCGATTCATCGAACTAGCACACCTTCTCGACATATAGTACGCAGTCTGTTACCGTCTGAACTTGCGCAAATCTACAAAGAGAACAAATTCAAATATCGATGACAGGCGCCATTATCCTGAAAATCGAACGTTCTTTACCCTGGTACATATCTACATGATGAAAACTACAAAACACATCCTAGGAAGCGAAGTTTTATGAGTACAGTGAATTAGAGGAAAAATGTGTATACACCCGGGGCTTTGCAATTTTTAGATATATGAGGAAAAGCTTTGTTTCCAAAAACCCACTTTTCACACATCATGCCACACGTCACTGCATTGTCTTTCGATTCATCGAACTAGCACACCTTTTCGGCATATAGTACGCAGTCTGTTACCGTCAGAACTTGCCCAAAGCTACAAAGAGTAACGAATTCAAATATCGATTACAGGCACCATTATTCTGCAAATCGAACGTTCTTTACCCTGGTACATATCTACATGATGAAAACTACAAAATACATCCTAGGAAGCTCAGTTTTATGGGTACAGTGAATTCGAAAAAAAATGTGTATACACCCGGGGCTTTACGATTTTTCCATTTTTTAGAAAAAGCTTTGTTTCCAAAAACCCACTTTTTACACATCATGCCAAACGTCACTGCATTGTCTTTCGATTCATCGAACTAGCATACCTATCCGACATATAGTACGCAGTCTATTACCGTCTGAACTTGCGCAAAGCTACAAAGAGTAACGAATTCAAATATCGATTACAGGCACCATTATTCTGCAAATCGAACGTTCTTTACCCTGGTACATATCTACATGATGAAAACTACAAAACACGTCCTAGGAAGCGCAGTTTTATGAGTACAGTGAATTCGAGGAAAAAATGTGTATACTCCCGGAGCTTTGCGGTTATCCATATTTGAGAAAAAGTTTTGTTTTCCAAAAACCCCACTTTTTACACATCATGCCAAACGTCACTGCATTGTCTTGCGATTCATGGAACTAGCACACCTATTCGACTTATAGTACGCTGTCTACTACCGTCTGAACTTGCGCAAAGCTACAAAGAGTAACGAATTCAAATATCGATTACAGGCACTAATATTCTGCAAATTGAACTTTCTTTTTCCTTGTACATATCTGCATGATGAAAACTACAAAACACATCCAAGGAAGCGCAGTTTCATGACTACAGTGAATTCGAGGAAAAAATGTGTATACTCCCAGGGCTTTGCGATTTCTCCATATTTGAGAAAAAGTTTTGTTTCCAGAAACCTCACAATTTATTCATCATGCCAAACGCCACTGCATTGTCTTTCCATTCATCGAACTAGCACACCTTTTCGACATATAGTGCGCAGTCTGTTACCGTCTGAACTTGCGCAAAGCTACAAAGAGTAACGAATTCAAATATCGATTACAGGCACCATTATTCTACAAATCGAACGTTCTTTACCCTGGTACATATCTACATGATGAAAACTACAAAACACATCCTAGGAAGCGCAGTTTTATGACTACAGTGAATTCGAGGAAAAAATGTGTATACTCCCGGGGCTTTGCGATTTTTCCATATTTGAGAAAAAGTTTTGTTTCCAAAAACCCCACATTTTACACATCATGCCAAACGTCACTGCATTGTCTTTCCATTCATCGAACTAGCACACCTTTTCGACAAATAGTGCGCAGTCTGTTACCGTCTGAACTTGCGCAAAGCTACAAAGAGTAACGAATTCAAATATCGATGACAGGCACCATTATCCTGCAAATCGAACGTTCTTTACCCTGGTACATATGTACATGATGAAAACTACAAAACACATCCTAGGAAGCGCGGTTTTATGACTACAGTGAATTCGAGGAAAAAAAGTGTATACACCTGGGGTTTGCGATTTTTCATTTTATGAGAAAAAGCTTTGTTTCCAAAAACCCACTTTTTACACATCATGCCAAACGTCACAGCATTGTCTTTCCATTCATCGAACTAGCACACCTTTTCGACATATAGTGCGCAGTCTGTTACCGTCTGAACTTGCGCAAAGCTACAAAGAGTAACGACTTCCAATGTCGATTACAGGGACTATTAATCAGCAAATCGTACGTTCTTTACCCTGGTACATATCTACATGATGAAAACTACAAAACACATCCTAGGAAGCGCAGTTTTATGAGTACAGTGAATTCGAGGAAAAAAAGTGTATACACCCGGGGCTCTGCGATTTTTCATTTTATGAGAAAAAGCTTTGTTTCCAAAAACCCACTTTTTACACATCATGCCAAACGTCACTGCATTGTCTTTCCATTCATCGAACTAGCACACCTTTTCGACATATAGTGCGCAGTCTGTTACCGTCTGAACTTGCGCAAAGCTACAAAGAGTAACGAACTCAAATATCGATGACAGGCACCATTATCTTGCAAATCGAACGTTCTTTACCCTGGTACATATCTACATGATGAAAACTACAAAACACATCCTAGGAAGCGCAGTTTTATGACTACAGTGAATTCGAGGAAAAATGTGTATACACCCGGGGCTTTGCGATTTTTCCATTTTTTAGAAAAAGCTTTGTTTCCAAAAACCCACTTTTTACACATCATGCCAAACGTCACTGCATTGTCTTTCGATTCATCGAACTAGCACACCTTTTCGACATATAGTGCGCAGTCTGTTACCGTCTGAACTTGCGCAAAGCTACAAAGAGTAACGACTTCCAATGTCGATTACAATAACTACTAATCAGCAAATCGAACGTTCTTTACCCTGGTACATATCTACATGATGAAAACTACAAAACACATCCTAGGAAGCGCAGTTTTATGAGTACAGTGAATTCGAGGAAAAAATGTGTATACACCCGGGGCTTTACGATTTTTCCATATATGAGAAAAAGCTTTGTTTCCAAAAACCCTACTTTTTACACATCATGCCAAACGTCACATCATCCTCTTTAGATTCATATCACTGGCACGTCTATTCGACAAATATTACGCAGTCTACTACCGTCTGAACTTGCGCAAAGCTACAAAGAGTAACGAATTCAAATATCGATTACAGGCACCATTATTCTGCAAATCGAAATTTCTTTTCCCTTGTACGTATCTGCATGATGAAAACTACAAAACACATCCTAGGAAGCGCAGTTTTATGACTGCAGTGAATTCGAGGAAAAAATGTGTATACTCCCGGGGCTTTGCGATTTTTCCATATATGAGAACAAGCTTTGTTTCAAAAAACCCACTTTCTACACATCATGCCAAACGTCACTGCATTGTCTTTCGATTCATCGAACTAGCACACCTTCTCGACATATAGTACGCAGTCTGTTACCGTCTGAACTTGCGCATATCTACAAAGAGTAACAAATTCGAATATCGATGACAGGCGCCATTATCCTGAAAATCGAACGTTCTTTACCCTGGTACATATCTACATGATGAAAACTACAAAACACATCCTAGGAAGCGAAGTTTTATGAGTACAGTGAATTAGAGGAAAAATGTGTATACACCTGGGGCTTTGCAATTTTTAGATATATGAGGAAAAGCTTTGTTTCCAAAAACACACTTTTCACACATCATGCCACACGTCACTGCATTGTCTTTCGATTCATCGAACTAGCACACCTTTTCGGCATATAGTACGCAGTCTGTTACCGTCAGAACTTGCCCAAAGCTACAAAGAGTAACGAATTCAAATATCGATTACAGGCACCATTATTCTGCAAATCGAACGTTCTTTACCCTGGTACATATCTACATGATGAAAACTACAAAACACATCCTAGGAAGCTCAGTTTTATGGGTACAGTGAATTCGAGGAAAAAATGTGTATACACCCGGGGCTTTGCGATTTTTCCATTTTTTAGAAAAAGCTTTGTTTCCAAAAACCCACATTTTACACATCATGCCAAACGTTACTGCATTGTCTTTCGATTCATTGAACTAGCATACCTATTCGACATATAGTACGCAGTCTATTACCGTCTGAACTTGCGCAAAGCTACAAAGAGTAACGAATTCAAATATCGATTACAGGCACCATTATTCTGCAAATCGAACGTTCTTTACCCTGGTACATATCTACATGATGAAAACTACAAAACACATCCTAGGAAGCGCAGTTTTATCAGTACAGTGAATTCGAGGAAAAAATGTGGATACACCCGGGGCTTTGCAATTTTTAGATATATGAGAAAAAGCTTTGTTTCCAAAAACCCACTTTTTACACATCATGCCACACGTCACTGCATTGTCTTTCGATTCATCGAACTATCACACCTTTTCGGCATATAGTACGTAGTCTGTTACCGTCAGAACTTGCGCAACGCTACAAAGAGTAACGAATTCAAATATCGATTACAGGCACCATTATTCTGCAAATCGAACGTTCTTTACCCTGGTACATATCTACCTGATGAAAACTACAAAACACGTCCTAGGTAGCGCAGTTTTATGAGTACCGTGAATTCGAGGAAAAAATGTGTATACTCCCGGAGCTTTGCGATTATCCATATTTGAGAAAAAGTTTTGTTTCCAAAAACCCCACTTTTTACACATCATGCCAAACGTCACTGCATTGTCTTTCGATTCATGGAACTAGCACACCTATTCGACTTATAGTACGCTGTCTATTACCGTCTGAACTTGCGCAAAGCTACAAAGAGTATCGAATTCAAATATCGATTACAGGCACCATTATTCTGCAAATCGAATTTTCTTTACCCTGGTACATATCTGCATGATGAAAACTACAAAACACATCCTAGGAAGCGCAGTTTTATGACTGCAGTGAATTCGAGGAAAAATGTGTATACTCCCGGGGCTTTGCGATTTTTCCATATATGAGAACAAGCTTTGTTTCCAAAAACCCACTTTCTACACATCATGCCAAACGTCACTGCATTGTCTTTCGATTCATCGAACTAGCACACCTTCACGACATATAGTACGCAGTCTGTTACCGTCTGAACTTGCGCAAATCTACAAAGAGTAACAAATTCAAATATCGATGACAGGCGCCATTATCCTGAAAATCGAACGTTCTTTACCCTGGTACATATCTACATGATGAAAACTACAAAACACATCCTAGGAAGCGAAGTTTTATGAGTACAGTGAATTAGAGGAAAAATGTGTATACACCTGGGGCTTTGCTATTTTTAGATATATGAGGAAAAGCTTTGTTTCCAAAAACCCACTTTTCACACATCATGCCACACGTCACTGCATTGTCTTTCGATTCATCGAACTAGCACACCTTTTCGGCATATAGTACGTAGTCTGTTACCGTCAGAACTTGCGCAAAGCTACAAAGAGTAACGAATTCAAATATCGATTACAGGCACCATTATTCTGCAAATCGAACGTTCTTTACCCTGGTACATATCTACCCGATGAAAACTACAAAACACGTCCTAGGTAGCGCAGTTTTATGAGTACAGTGAATTCGAGGAAAAAATGAGTATACTCCAGGAGCTTTGCGATTATCCATATTTGAGAAAAAGTTTTGTTTCCAAAAACCCCACTTTTTACACATCATGCCAAACGTCACTGCATTGTCTTTCGATTCATGGAACTAGCACACCTATTGGACTTATAGTACGCTGTTTATTACCGTCTGAACTTGCGCAAAGCTACAAAGAGTATCGAATTCAAATATCGATTACAGGCACCATTATTCTGCAAATCGAATTTTCTTTACCCTGGTACATAAATGCATGATGAAAACTACAAAACACATCCTAGGAAGCGCAGTTTTATGACTGCAGTGAATTCGAGGAAAAAATGTGTATACTCCCGGGGCTTTGCGATTTTTAGATATATGAGGAAAAGCTTTGTTTCCAAAAACCCACTTTCTACACATCATGCCAAACGTCACTGCATTGTCTTTCGATTCATCGAACTAGCACACCTTCTCGATATATAGTACGCAGTCTGTTACCGTCTGAACTTGCGCAAATCTACAAAGAGTAACAAATTCAAATATCGATGAGAGGCGCCATTATCCTGAAAATCGAACGTTCTTTACCCTGGTACATATCTACATGATGAAAACTACAAAACACATCCTAGGAAGCGAAGTTTTATTAGTACAGTGAATTAGAGGAAAAATGTGTATACACCTGGCGCTTTGCTATTTTTAGATATATGAGGAAAAGCTTTGTTTCCAAAAACCCTACTTTTTACACATCATGCCAAACGTCACATCATCCTCTTTAGATTCATATCACTGGCACCTCTATTCGACAAATAGTACACAGTCTACTAGCGTCTGAACTTGTGCAAGGCTACAAAGAGTAACGTATTCAAATGTCGATTACAGGGAATATTATTCTGCAAATCGAATGTTCTTCACCCACGATGAAAACTACAAGACACATCCTAGGAAGCGCAGTTTTATGAGTACAGTCAATTCGAGGAAAAAATGTGTATACACCCGGGGCTTTACGATTTTTCCATATATGAGAAAAAGCTTTGTTTCCAAAAACCCTACTTTTTACACATCATGCCAAACGTCACATCATCCTCTTTAGATTCATATCACTGACATGTCTATTCGACAAATAGTACGCAGTCTACTACCGTCTGAACTTGCGCAAAGCTACAAAGAGTAACGAATTCAAATATCGATTACAGGCACGTTTATTCTGCAAATCGAACGTTCTTTACCCTGGTACATATCTACATGATGAAAACTACAAAACACATCCTAATAAGCTCAGTTATATGGGTACAGTGAATTCGAGGAAAAAATGTGTATACACCCGGAGCTTTGCGATTTTTCCATATATGAGAAAAAGCTTTGTTTCCAAAAACCCACTTTTTACACATCATGCCACACGTCACTGCATTGTCTTTCGATTCATCGAACTAGCACACCTTTTCGGCATATAGTACGCAGTCTGTTATCGTCAGAACTTGCGCAATGCTACAAAGAGTAACGATTTCAAATATCGATTACAGGCACCATTCTTCTGCAAATCGAACGTTCTTTCCTCTGGTTCATATCTACATGATGAAAACTACGAAACACAACCTAGGAAGCGCAGTTTTATGAGTACAGTGAATTCGAGGATAAAATGTGTATACACCCGGGGCTTTGCAATTTTTAAATATATGAGAAAAAGCTTTGTTTCCAAAAACCCACTTTTTACATATCATGCCACACGTCACTGCATTGTCTTTCGATTCATCGAACTAACACACCTTTTCGACATATAGTACGCAGTCTATTAGCGTCTGAACTTGCGCAAAGCTACAAAGAGTAACGAATTCAAATATCGATTACAGGCACCATTATTCTGCAAATCGAACGATCTTTTCCCTGGTAGATATCTACATGATGAAAACTACAAAACACGTCCTAGGAAGCGCAGTTTTATGAGTACAATGAATTCGAGGAAAAAATTTGTATACTCCCGGAGCTTTGCGATTATCCATATGTGAAAAAAAGTTTTGTTTCCAAAAACGTCACTTTTTACACATCATGCCAAACGTCACTGCATTGTCTTTCGATTCATGGAACTAGCACACCTATTCGACATATAGTACGCTGTCTATTACCGTCTGAACTTGCGCAAAGCAACAAAGTGTAACGAATTCAGATATCGATTACAGGCACCATTATTCTGCAAATCGAACTTTCTTTACCCTGGTACATATCTACATGATGAAAACTACAAAACACATCATAGGAAGCGCAGTTTTATGAGTACAATGAATTCGAGGATAAAATGTGTATACACCCAGTGCTTTGCGACTTTTCCATATATGAGAAAAAGCTTTGATTCCAAAAACCCCACTTTTTACACATCATGCCAAACGTCACTGCATTGTCTTTCGATTCATGGAACTAGCACACCTATTCGACATATAGTACGCCGTCTATTACCGACCGAACGTGTGCAAAGCTACAAAGAGTAACGAATTCAAATGTCGATTACATTGACTATTAATCAGCAAATCGAACGGTTATTACCCTGGTACTTATCTACATGACGAAAACTACAAAACACCTCCTACGAAGCGCAGTTTTATGAGTACAGTGAAATCGAGTAAAAACTGTGTATACATCCGGGGCTTTACGATTTTTCCATATATGAGAAAAAGCTTTGTTTCCAAAAACCCTACTTTTTACACATCATGCCAAACGTCACATCATCCTCTTTAGATTCATATCACTGGCACGTCTATTCGACAAATAGTACGCAGTCTACTACCGTCTGAACTTGCGCAAAGCTACAAATAGTAACGAATTCAAATATCGATTACAGGCACTAATATTCTGCAAATCGAACTTTCTTTTACCTTGTACATATCTGCATGATGAAAACTACAAAACACATCCTAGGAAGCGCAGTTTTATGAGTACAGTGAATTCGAGGAAAAAATGTGTATGCACCCGGGGCTTTGCAATTTTTAGATATATGAGAAAAAGCTTTGTTTCCAAAAACCCACTTTTTCACATCATGCCACATGTCACTGCATTGTCCTTCGATTCATCGAACTAGCACACCTTTTCGACATATAGTATGCAGTCTATTACCGTCTGAACTTGCGCTAAGCTACAAAGAGTAACGAATTCAATTATCGATTACAGGCACCATTATTCTGCAAATCGAACGTTCTTTACCCTGGTACATATCTACATGATGAAAACTACAAAACACATTTAGTAAGCGCAGTTTTATGAGTACAGTGAATTCGAGGAAAAAATGTGTATACTCCCGGGGCTATGCGATTTTTCCATTTTTGGGAAAAAGTTTTGTTTCCAAAAACCCCACTTTTTACACATCATGCCAAACGTCACTGCTTTGTCTTTCGATTCAATGAACTAGCACACCTATTCGACATATAGTACGCTGTCTATTACCGTCTGAACTTGCGCAAAGCTACAAAGAGTAACGAATTCAAATATCGATTACAGGCACCATGATTCTGCAAATCGAACGTTCTTTAACCTGGTACATATCTACATGATGAAAACTACAAAACACATCCTAGGAAGCGCAGTTTTATAAGTACAGTGAATTCGAGGAAAAAATGTGTATACTCCCGGGGCATTGCCATTTTCCATATTTGAGAAAAAGATTTTGTTTCCAAAAACCCACTTTTTACACATCATGCCAAACATCACTGCATTGTCTTTCGATTCATCGAACTAGCACACCTATTCGACATATAGTACGCAGTCTATTACCGTCTGAACTTGCGCAAAGCTACAAAGAGTAACGAATTCAAATATCTATTACAGGTACCATTATTCCGCAAATCGAACGTTTTTTACCCTGGTACATATCTACATGATGAAAACTACATAACACATCATAGGATGCGCAGTTTTATGAGTACAGTGAATTCGAGGAAAAAATGTGTATACACCCGGGGCTTTGCGTCTTTTCCATATATGAGAAAAAGCTTTGATTCCAAAAACCCCACTTTTTACACATCATGCCAAACGTCACTGCATTGTCTTTCTATTCATCGAACTAGCACACCTACTCGACATATAGTACGCAGTCTATTACCGTCCGAACTTGCGCAAAGCTACAAAGAGTAACGAATTCAAATGTCATTTACATTGACTATTAATCAGCAAATCGAATGGTTTTTACGCTGGTACTTATCTACATGATGAAAACTACAAAACACATCCTAGGAAGCGCAGTTTTATGAGTACAGTGAATTCGAGGAAAAAATGTGTATACACCCGGGGCTTTAGGATTTTTCCATATTTGAGAAAAAGCTTTGTTTCCAAAAACCCACTTTTTACACATCATGACAAATGTCACTGCATTGTCTTTCGATTCATCGAACTAGGACACCTATTCGACATATAGTACGCAGTCTATTACCGTCTGAACTTGTGCAAAGCTACAAAGAGTAACGAATTCCAATGTCAATTACAGTGACTATTAATCAGCAAATCGAACGGTCTTTACCCTGGTACATGTCTACATGATGAAAACTACAAAACACATCCTAGGAAGCGAAGTTTTATGAGTACAGTGATTTCGAGGAAAAAATGTGTATACACCTGGGGCTTTGTGATTTTTCCATATACGAGAAAAAGCTTTGTTTCCAAAAAGCCAGTTTTTACACATCATGCCAAACATCACTGCATTGTCTTTCGATTCATCGAACTAGCACATTTTATCGACATTTAGTACGCATTCTATTAGCGTCTGAACTTGCGCAAAGCTACAAAGAGTAACGAATTAAAATATCGATTACAGGCACAATTATTCTGCAAATCGAACGTTCTTTTCCCTGGTACATATCTACATGATGAAAACTACAATACACATCCTAGGAAGCGCAGTTTTATGAGTACAGTGAATTCGAGGAAAAAATGTGTATACACCCGGGGCTCTTTGATTTTTTCATATTTGAGGAAAAGCTTTGTTTCCAAAAACCCACTTTTTACACATCATGCCAAACGTCACTGCATTGTCTTTCGATTATTCGAAATATCACACCCATTCGACATATAGTACGCAGTCTACTACCGTCTGAACTTGCGCAAATCTACAAAGAGTAACGAATTCAAATATCGATTACAGGCACCATTGTTCTGCAAATCGAACGTTCTTTACCCTGGTACATATCTACATGATGAAAACTACAAAACACATCCTAGGAAGCGCAGTTTTTTGAGTACAGTGAATTCGAGTAAAAGAATGTGTATACACCTAGGGCTTTGCGATTTTTCCATATTTGAGAAAAAGCTTTGTTTACAAAAACCCCACTTTTTACACATCATGCCAAACGTCACTGCATTGTATTTCGATTCATCGAACTAGCACACCTATTCCACATATAGTATGCAGTCTATTACCGTCTGAAGTTGCGCAAAGCTACAAAGAGTAACGAATTCAAATATCGATTACAGGCACCATAGTTCTGCAAATCGAACGTTCTTTACCCTGGTACATATCTACATGATGAAAACTACAAAACACATCCTAGGAAGCGCAATTTTATGAGTACAGTGAATTCGAGGAAAAAATGTGTATACACCTGGCCGGGGCTTTGCGATTTTTCCATATATGAGAAAAAACTTTGTTTCCAAAAACCCACTTTTTACACATCATGCCAAACGTCACTGCATTGTCTTTCGATTCATCGAACTAGCTAATTTTATCGACATATAGTGCGCAGTCTATTACCGTCTGAACTTGCGCAAAGCTACAAAGAGTAACGAATTCAAATATCGATTACAGGCACCATTATTCTGCAAATCGAACGTTCTTTTCCCAGGTACACATCTACATGATGAAAACTACAAAACACATCCTAGGAAGCGCAGTTTTATGAGTACAGTGAATTCGAGGATAAAATGTGTATACACCCGGGGCTTTGCGATTTTTCCATATTTGAGAAAAAGTTTTGTTTCCAAAAACCCCACTTTTTACACATAATGCCAAACGTCACTGCATTGTCTTTCGATTCATCGAACTAGCACACCTATTCGACATATAGTATGCAATCTATTACCGCCCATACTTGCGCAAACCATCAAAGGGTAACGAATTCAAATGTCGATTAAAGGCACTATTAATCAGCAAATCGAACGTTCTTTACCCTGGTACATATCTACATGATGAAAACTACAAGACACATCCTAGGAAGCGCAGTTTTATGAGTACAGTGAATTCGAGGAAAAAATGTGTATACACCCGGGGCTTCGCGATTTTTCCATATTTGAGAAAAACCTTTGTTTCCAAAAACCCACTTTTTACACATCATGCCAAACGTCACTGCATTGTCTTTCGACTCATCGAACTAGCACAATTTATCGACATATAGTGCGCAGTCTATTACTGTCTGAACTTGCGCTAAGCTACAAAGAGTAACGAATTCAAATATCGATTACAGGCACCATTATTCTGCAAATCGAACGTTCTTTACCCTGGTACATATCTACATGATGAAAACTACAAAACACATCCTAGGAAGCGCAGTTTTATGAGTACAGTGAATTCGAGGAAAAAAATGTGTATACACCTGGGGCTTTGCGAATTTTCCATATTTGAGAAAAAGCTTTGTTTCCAAAAACACACTTTTTGCACATCATGCCCAACGTCACTGCATTGTCTTTCGATTCATCGAACTAGCACACCTATTCGACATATAGTACGCAGTCTATTACCGTCTGAACATGCGCAAAGCTACAAAGAGTAACGAGTTCCAATGTCGATTACAGGGACTACTAATCAGCAAATCGAACGGTCTTTACCCTGGTACATATCTACATGATGAAAACTACAATACACATCCTAGGAAGCGCAGTTTTATGAGTATAGTGAATTCGAAAAAAAAATGTGTATTCACCCTGGGCTTTGCGACTTTTCCATATTTGAGAAAAAGCTTTGTTTCCAAAAACCGCATTTTTTACACATCATGCCAAACGTCACTGCATTGTCTTTCGATTTATCGACCTAGCACAGGTTTTCGACATATAGTACGCAATCTATTACCGTCTGAACTTGCGCATAGCTACAAAGAGTAACGAATACAAATATCGATTACAGGCACCATTATTCTGCAAATCGAACGTTCTTTACCCTGGTACATATCTACATGATGAAAACTACAAAGCACATCCTAGGAGGCGCAGTTTTATGAGTTCAGTGAATTCGAGGAAAAATGTGTATACACCCAGGGCTTTGCGATTTTTCCATATTTGAGAAAAAGCTTTGTTTCCAAAAACCCCACTTTTTACACATCATGCCAAACGTCACTGCATTGTCTTTCGATTCATCGAACTAGCACACCTATTCGACATATAGTACGCAGTCTATTACCGTCTGAACTTGCGCAAATCTACAAAGAGTAACAAATTCAAATATCGATTACAGGCACCATTATTCTGCAAATCGAACGTTATTTACCCTGGTACATATCTACATGATGAAAACTACAAAACACATCCTAGGAAGCGCAGTTTTATAAGTACAGTGAATTCGAGGAAAAAATGTGTATACACCCGGGGTTTTGCGATTTTTCCATATATGAGAAAAAGCTTTGTTTCCAAAAACCCACTTTTTACACATCTTGCCAAACGTCACTGCATTGTCTTTCGATTCATCGAACTAGCACACCTTTTCGACATACAGTACGCAGTCTATTACCATCTGAACTTGCGCAAAGCTACAAAGAGTAACGAATTCAAATATCGATTACAGGCACCATTGTTCCGCAAATCGAACGTTCTTTATGCTGGTACATATCTACATGATGAAAAGTACAAAACACATCCTAGGAAGCGCAATTTTATGAGTACAGTGAATTCGAGGAAAATTGTGTATACACCTGGCCGGGGCTTTGCGATTTTTCCATAAATGAGAAAAAGCTTTGTTTTCAAAAACCCACTTTTTACACATAATGCCAAACGTCACTGCATTGTCTTTCGATTCATCGAACTAGCACACCTATTCGACATATAGTATGCAGTCTATTACTGCCTGTACTTGCGCAAATCATCAAAGGGTAACGAATTCCAATGTCGATTACAGGCACTATTATTCAGCAAATCGAACGTTCTTTACCCTGGTACATATCTACATGATGAAAATTACAAAACACATCCTAGGAAGCGCAGTTTTATGAGTACAGTGAATTCGAGGAAAGAATGTGTATACACCCAGGGCTTTGCGATTTTTCCATATTTGAGAAAAAGCTTTGTTTCCAAAAACCCCACTTTTTACACATCATGCCAAACGTCACTGCATTGTCTTTCGATTCATCGAACTAGCACACCTATTCGACATATAGTATGCAGTCTATTACTGCCTGTACTTGCGCAAATCATCAAAGGGTAACGAATTCCAATGTCGATTACAGGCACTATTATTCAGCAAATCGAACGTTCTTTACCCTGGTACATATCTACATGATGAAAATTACAAAACACATCCTAGGAAGCGCAGTTTTATGAGTACAGTGAATTCGAGGAAAGAATGTGTATACACCCAGGGCTTTGCGATTTTTCCATATTTGAGAAAAAGCTTTGTTTCCAAAAACCCCACTTTTTACACATCATGCCAAACGTCACTGCATTGTAATTCGATTCAACGAACTAGCACACCTATTCGACATATAGTACGCAGTCTATTACCGTCTGAAGTTGCGCAAAGCTACAAAGAGTAACGAATTCAAATATCGATTACAGGCACCATTGTTCCGCAAATCGAACGTTCTTTATGCTGGTACATATCTACATGATGAAAAGTACAAAACACATCCTAGGAAGCGCAATTTTATGAGTACAGTGAATTCGAGGAAAATTGTGTATACACCTGGCCGGGGCTTTGCGATTTTTCCATAAATGAGAAAAAGCTTTGTTTCCAAAAACCCACTTTTTACACATAATGCCAAACGTCACTGCATTGTCTTTCGATTCATCGAACTAGCACATTTTATCGACATATAGTGCGCAGTCTATTACCGTCTGAACTTGCGCAAAGCTACAAAGAGTAACGAATTGAAATATCGATTACAGGCACCATTATTCTGCAAATCGAACGTTCTTTTCCCTGGTACACATCTACATGATGAAAACTACAAAACACATCCTAGGAAGCGCAGTTTTATGAGTACAGTGAATTCGAGGAAAAAATGTGTATACACCCGGGGCTTTGCGATTTTTCCATATTTGAGAAAAAGTATTGTTTCCAAAAACCCCACTTTCGACACATCATGCCAAACGTCACTGCATTGTCTTTCGATTCATCGAACTAGCACACCTATTCGAAATATAGTATGCAGTCTATTACCACCTGTACTTGCGCAAACCATCAAAGGGTAACGAATTCAAATGTCGATTACAGGCACTATTAATCAGCAAATCGATCGTCCTTTACCCTGGTACATATCTACATGATGAAAACTACAAAACACATCCTAGGAAGCGCAGTTTTATGAGTACAGTGAAATCGAGGAAAAAATGTTTATACACCCGGGCTTTACGATTTTTCCATATATGAGAAAAAGCTTTGTTTCCAAAAACCCCACTTTTTACACATCATGCCAAACGTCACATCATCCTCTTTAGATTCATATCACTTGCACCTCTATTCGACAAATAGTACACAGTCTACTACCGTCTGAACTTGCGCAAGGCTACAAAGAGTAACGTATTCAAATGTCGATTACAGGGAATATTATTCTGCAAATCGAATGTTCTTCACCCTGGTACATATCTACATCATGAAAACTACAAAACACATCCTAGGAAGCGCAGTTTTATGAGTACAGTGAGTTCGAGGGAAAAATGTGTATACACCTGGGGCTTTGCGATTTTTCTAATTTGAGAAAAAGCTTTGTTTCCAAAAACCCACTTTTTACACATTATGCCAAACTTCACTGCATTGTCTTTCGATTCATCGAACTAGCACACCTATTCGACATATAGTACGCAGTCTATTACCGTCTGAACTTGCGCAAAGCTACAAAGAGTAACGAATTCAAATATCTATTACAGGCACCATTATTCTGCAAATCGAACGTTTTTTACCCTGGTACATATCTACATGATGAAAACTACATAACACATCATAGGAAGCGCAGTTTTATGAGTACAGTGAATTCGAGGAAAAAAATGTGTATACACCCAGGTCTTTGCGACTTTTCCATATATAAGAAAAAGCTTTGATTCCAAAAACCCCACATTTTACACATCATGCCAAACGTCACTGCATTGTCTTTCTATTCATCGAACTAGCACACCTACTCGACATATAGTACGCAGTCTATTACCGTCTGAACTTGCGCAAAGCTACAAAGAGTAACGAATTCAAATGTCGATTACATTGACTATTAATCAGCAAATCGAACGGTTTTTACGCTGGTACTTATCTACATGATGAAAACTACAAAACACATCCTAGGAAGCGCAGTTTTATGAGTACAGTGAATTCGAGGAAAAAATGTGTATACACCTGGGGCTTTACGATTTTTCCATATTTGAGAAAAAGCTTTGGTTCCAAATACCCACTTTTTACACATCATGACAAATGTCACTGCATTGTCTTTCGATTCATCGAAGTAGGACACCTATTCGACATTTAGTACGCAGTCTATTACCGTCTGAACTTGCGCAAAGCTACAAAGAGTGACGAATTTTAATGTCAATTACAATGACTATTAATCAGCAAATCGCACGGTCTTTACCCTGGTACGTGTCTACATGATGAAAACTACAAAACACATCCTAGGAAGCGAAGTTTTATGAGTACAGTGAATTCCAGGAAAAAATGTGTATACACCCGGGGCTTTGCGATTTTTCCATATATGAGAAAAAGCTTTGTTTCCAAAAAGCCAGTTTTTACACATCATGCCAAACGTCACTGCATTGTCTTTCGATTCATCGAACTAGCACATTTTATCGACATATAGTGCGCATTCTATTAGAGTCTGAACTTGCGCAAAGCTACAAAGAGTAACGAATTAAAATATCGATTACAGGCACCATTATTCTGCAAATCGAACGTTCTTTTCCCTGGTACATATCTACATGATGAAAACTACAAAACACATCCTAGGAAGCGCAGTTTTATGAGTACAGTGAATTCGAGGAAAAAATGTGTATACACCCGGGGCTTTGCGATTTTTTCATATTTGAGGAAAAGCTTTGTTTCCAAAAACCCACTTTTTACACATCATGCCAAACGTCACTGCATTGTCTTTCGATTCATCGAACTAGCACACCTTTTCGACATACAGTACGCAGTCTATTACCGTCTGAACTTGCGCAAAGCTACAAAGAGAAACGAATTCAAATATCAATTACAGGCACCATTATTCTGCAAATCGAACGTTCTTTACCCTGGTACATATCTACATGATGAAAACTACAAAACACATCATAGAAAGCGCAGTTTTATGAGTACAGCGAATTCGAGGAAAATATGTGTATACACCCGGGGCTTTGCGATTTTCCCATATTTGAGAAAAAGTTTTGTTTCCAAAAACCCCACTTTTTACACATCAAGCCAAAAGTCACTGCATTGTCTTTCGATTCATCGAACTAGCACACCTATTCGACATATAGTATGCATTCTATTACCGCCTGTACTTGCGCAAATCATCAAAGGGTAACGAATCCAATGTCGATTACAGGCACTATTAATCAGCAAATCGAACGTTCTTTACCCTGGTACATATCTACATGATGAAAACTACAAAACACATCCTAGGAAGCGCAGTTTTATGAGTACAGTGAATTCGAGGAAAGAATGTGTATACACGCAGGGCTTTGCGATTTTTCCATATTTGAGAAAAAGCTTTGTTTCCAAAAACCCCACTTTTTACACATCATGCCAAACGTCACTGCATTGTATTTCGATTCATCGAACTAGTACACCTATTCGACATACAGTACGCAGTCTATTACCGTCTGAAGTTGCGCAAAGCTACAAAGAGTAACGAATTCAAATATCAATTACAGGCACCATTGTTCTGCAAATCGAACGTTCTTTACCCTGGTACATATCTACATGATGAAAAGTACAAAACACATCCTAGGAAGCGCAATTTTATGAGTACAGTGAATTCGAGGAAAAAATGTGTATACACCTGGCCGGGGCTTTGTGATTTTTCCATATATGAGAAAAAGCTTTGTTTCCAAAAACCCACTTTTTACACATCATGCCAAACGTCACTGCATTGTCTTTCGATTCATCGAACTAGCTCATTTTATCGACATATAGTGCGCAGTCTATTACCGTCTGAACTTGCGCAAAGCTACAAAGAGTAACGAATTCAAATATCGATTACAGGCACCATTATTCTGCAAATCGAACGTTCTTTTCCCTGGTACACATCTACATGATGAAAACTACAAAGCACATCCTAGGAAGCGCAGTTTTATGAGTACAGTGAATTCGAGGAAAAAATGTGTATACACCCGGGGCTTTGCGATTTTTCCATATTTGAGAAAAAGTTTTGTTTCCAAAAACCCCACCTTTTACAAATCATGCCAAACGTCACTGCATTGTCTTTCGATTCATCGAACTAGCACACCTATTCGACATATAGTATGCAGTCTATTACCGCCCGTACTTGCGCAAACCATCAAAGGGTAACGAATTCAAATGTTGATTAAAGGCACTATTAATCAGCAAATCGAACGTTCTTTACCCTGGTTCATACCTACATGATGAAAACTACAAAACACATCCTAGGAAGCGCAGTTTTATGAGTACAGTGAATTCGAGGAAAAAATGTGTATACACCCGGGGCTTCGCGATTTTTCCATATTTGAGAAAAACCTTTGTTTCCAAAAACCCACTTTTTACACATCATGCCAAACGTCACTGCATTGTCTTTCGACTCATCGAACTAGCACGTTTTATCGACATATAGTGCGCAGTCTATTACCGTCTGAACTTGCGCAAAGCTACAAAGAGTAACGAATTCAAATATCGATTACAGGCACCATTATTCTGCAAATCGAACGTTCTTTTCCCTGGTACACATCTACATGATGAAAACTACAAAACACATCCTAGGAAGCGCAGTTTTATGAGTACAGTGAATTCGAGGAAAAAATGTGTATACACCCGGGGCTTTGCGATTTTTCCATATTTGAGAAAAAGCTTTGTTTCCAAAAACCTACTTTTTACACATCATGCCGAACGTCACTGCATTGTCTTTCGATTCATCGAACTAGCACACCTATTCGACATATAGTACGCAGTCTATTACCGTCTGAACTTGCGCAAAGCTACAAAGAGTAACGAATTCAAATATCGATTACAGGCACCATTATTCTGCAAATAGCACGTTGTTTACCCTGGTACATATCTATATGATTAAAACTACAAAACACATCCTAGGAAGCGCAGTTTTATGAGTACAGTGAATTCAAGGAAAAAATGTGTATACACCCGGGGCTTTGCGATTTCTCCATATATGAGAAAAAGCTTTGTTTCCAAAAACCCTACTATTTACACATCATGCCAAACGTCACTGCATTGTCTTTCGATTCATCGAACTAGCACACCTATTCGACATATAGTACGCAGTCTATTACCGTCTGAACTTGCGCAAAGCTACAAAGAGTAACGAATTCAAATATCGATTACAGGCACCATTATTCCGCAATTCGAACTTTCTTTACCATGGTACATAACTACATGATGAAAAATACAAAACACATCTTAGGAAGCGCAGTTTTATGAGTACAGTGAATTCGAGGAAAAAATGTGTATACACCCGCGGCTTTGCGATTTTTCCATATTTGAGAAAAAGCTTTGTTTCCAAAAACCCCACTTTTTACACATCATGCCAAATGCCACTGCATTGTCTTCCGATTCATCGAACTAGCACACCTTTTCGACATATAGTACGCAATCTATTACCGTCTGAACTTGCGCAAAGCTACAAAGAGTAACGAATTCAAATATCGATTACAGGCACCATTATTCTGCAAATCGAACGTTCTTTACCCTGGTACATATCTACATGATGAAAACTACAAAACACATCCTAGGAAGCGCAGTTTTGTGAGTACAGTGAATTCGAGGAAGAAATGCGTATACACACGCGGCTTTGCGATTTTTCCATATTTGAGAAAAAGCTTTGTTTCCAAAAACCCCACTTTTTACACATGATGTCAAACGTCACTGCATTGTCTTTCGATACATCAACTATCACACATTTTCGACATATAGTACGCAGTCTACTACCGTCTGAACTTGCGCAAAGCTACAAAGAGTAACGAATTCTAATATCGATTACAGGCACCATTATTCTGCAAATAGCACGTTGTTTACCCTGATACATATCTATATGATTAAAACTACAAAACGCATCCTAGGAAGCGCAGTTTTATGAGTACAGTGAATTCGAGGAAGAAATGCGTATACACACGCGGCTTTGCGATTTTTCCATATTTGAGAAAAAGGTTTGTTTCCAAAAACCCTACTTTTTACACATGATGTCAAACGTCACTGCATTGTCTTTCGATTCATCAACTATCATACATTTTCGACATATAGTACGCAGTCTACTACCGTCTGAACTTGCGCAAAGCTACAAAGAGTAACGAATTCAAATATCGATTACAGGCACCATTATTCTGCAAATAGCACGTTGTTTACCCTGGTACATATCTATATGATTAAAACTACAAAACACATCCTAGGAAGCGCAGTTTTATGAGTACAGTGAATTCAAGGAAAAAATGTGTATACACCCGGGGCTTTGCGATTTCTCCATATATGAGAAAAAGCTTTGTTTCCAAAAACCCTACTATTTACACATCATGCCAAACGTCACTGCATTGTCTTTCGATTCATCGAACTAGCACACCTATTCGACATATAGTACGCAGTCTATTACCGTCTGAACTTGCGCAAAGCTACAAAGAGTAACGAATTCAAATATCGATTACAGGCACCATTATTCTGCAATTCGAACTTTCTTTACCATGGTCCATATCTACATGATGAAAAATACAAAACACATCTTAGGAAGCGCAGTTTTATGAGTACAGTGAATTCGAGGAAAAAATGTGTATACTCCCGGGGCTTTGCGATTTTTCCATATTTGAGAAAAAGCTTTGTTTCCAAAAACCCCACTTTCTACACATCATGCCAAACGTCACTGCATTGTCTTTCGATTCATCGAACTATCACACCTATTCGACATATAGTACGCAGTCTATTACCGTCTGAACTTGCGCAAAGCTACAAAGAGTAACGAACTAAAATATCGATTACAGGCACCATTATTCTGCAAATCGAACGTTCTTTACCCTGGTACATATCTACATGATGAAAACTACAAAACACATCCTAGGAAGCGCAGTTTTATGAGTACAGTGAATTCGAGGAAAAAATGTGTATACACCCGGGGCTTTGCGAGTTTTCCATATATGAGAAAAAGCTTTGTTTCCAAAAACCCCACTTTTCACACATCATGCCAAACGTCACATCATCCTCTTTAGATTCATTTCACTGTCACCACTATTCGACAAATAGTACGCAGTCTACTACCGTCTGAACTTGCGCAAGGCTACAAAGAGTAACGTATTCAAATGTCGATTACAGGGAATACTATTCTGCATTTCGAATGTTCTTCACCCTGGTACACATCTACATGATGAAAACTACAAAACACATCCTGTGAAGCACAGTTGTATGAGTAGAGTGAATTCGAGGAAAAAATGTGTATACACCCGAGGCTTTGCGATTTTTCCATATTTGAGAAAAAGCTTTGTTTCCAAAAACCCCACTTTTTACACATCATGCCAAACGTCACTGCATTGTCTTTCGATTCATCGAACTAGCACACCCATTCGACATATAGTACGCAGTCTATTACCGTCTGAACTTGCGCAAAGCTACAAAGAGTAACGACATCCAATGTCGATTACAGGGACTACTAATCAGCAAATCGAACGGTCTTTACCCTGGTATTTATCTACATGATGAAAACTACAAAACACATCCTAGGAAGCGCAGTTTTATGAGTACAGTGAATTCGAGGAAAAAATGTGTATACACCCGCGGCTTTGCGATTTTTCCATATTTGAGAAAAAGCTTTGTTTCCAAAAACCCCATTTTTTACACATCAAGCCAAAAGTCACTGCATTGTCTTTCGATTCATCGAACTAGCACACCTATTCGACATATAGTATGCAGTCTATTACCGCCCGTACTTGCGCAAACCATCAAAGGGTAACGAATTCAAATGTTGATTAAAGGCACTATTAATCAGCAAATCGAACGTTCTTTACCCTGGTTCATACCTACATGATGAAAACTACAAAACACATCCTAGGAAGCGCAGTTTTATGAGTACAGTGAATTCGAGGAAAAAATGTGTATACACCCGGGGCTTCGCGATTTTTCCATATTTGAGAAAAACCTTTGTTTCCAAAAACCCACTTTTTACACATCATGCCAAACGTCACTGCATTGTCTTTCGACTCATCGAACTAGCACGTTTTATCGACATATAGTGCGCAGTCTATTACCGTCTGAACTTGCGCAAAGCTACAAAGAGTAACGAATTCAAATATCGATTACAGGCACCATTATTCTGCAAATCGAACGTTCTTTTCCCTGGTACACATCTACATGATGAAAACTACAAAACACATCCTAGGAAGCGCAGTTTTATGAGTACAGTGAATTCGAGGAAAAAATGTGTATACACCCGGGGCTTTGCGATTTTTCCATATTTGAGAAAAAGCTTTGTTTCCAAAAACCTACTTTTTACACATCATGCCGAACGTCACTGCATTGTCTTTCGATTCATCGAACTAGCACACCTATTCGACATATAGTACGCAGTCTATTACCGTCTGAACTTGCGCAAAGCTACAAAGAGTAACGAATTCAAATATCGATTACAGGCACCATTATTCTGCAAATAGCACGTTGTTTACCCTGGTACATATCTATATGATTAAAACTACAAAACACATCCTAGGAAGCGCAGTTTTATGAGTACAGTGAATTCAAGGAAAAAATGTGTATACACCCGGGGCTTTGCGATTTCTCCATATATGAGAAAAAGCTTTGTTTCCAAAAACCCTACTATTTACACATCATGCCAAACGTCACTGCATTGTCTTTCGATTCATCGAACTAGCACACCTATTCGACATATAGTACGCAGTCTATTACCGTCTGAACTTGCGCAAAGCTACAAAGAGTAACGAATTCAAATATCGATTACAGGCACCATTATTCCGCAATTCGAACTTTCTTTACCATGGTACATAACTACATGATGAAAAATACAAAACACATCTTAGGAAGCGCAGTTTTATGAGTACAGTGAATTCGAGGAAAAAATGTGTATACACCCGCGGCTTTGCGATTTTTCCATATTTGAGAAAAAGCTTTGTTTCCAAAAACCCCACTTTTTACACATCATGCCAAATGCCACTGCATTGTCTTCCGATTCATCGAACTAGCACACCTTTTCGACATATAGTACGCAATCTATTACCGTCTGAACTTGCGCAAAGCTACAAAGAGTAACGAATTCAAATATCGATTACAGGCACCATTATTCTGCAAATCGAACGTTCTTTACCCTGGTACATATCTACATGATGAAAACTACAAAACACATCCTAGGAAGCGCAGTTTTGTGAGTACAGTGAATTCGAGGAAGAAATGCGTATACACACGCGGCTTTGCGATTTTTCCATATTTGAGAAAAAGCTTTGTTTCCAAAAACCCCACTTTTTACACATGATGTCAAACGTCACTGCATTGTCTTTCGATACATCAACTATCACACATTTTCGACATATAGTACGCAGTCTACTACCGTCTGAACTTGCGCAAAGCTACAAAGAGTAACGAATTCTAATATCGATTACAGGCACCATTATTCTGCAAATAGCACGTTGTTTACCCTGATACATATCTATATGATTAAAACTACAAAACGCATCCTAGGAAGCGCAGTTTTATGAGTACAGTGAATTCGAGGAAGAAATGCGTATACACACGCGGCTTTGCGATTTTTCCATATTTGAGAAAAAGGTTTGTTTCCAAAAACCCTACTTTTTACACATGATGTCAAACGTCACTGCATTGTCTTTCGATTCATCAACTATCATACATTTTCGACATATAGTACGCAGTCTACTACCGTCTGAACTTGCGCAAAGCTACAAAGAGTAACGAATTCAAATATCGATTACAGGCACCATTATTCTGCAAATAGCACGTTGTTTACCCTGGTACATATCTATATGATTAAAACTACAAAACACATCCTAGGAAGCGCAGTTTTATGAGTACAGTGAATTCAAGGAAAAAATGTGTATACACCCGGGGCTTTGCGATTTCTCCATATATGAGAAAAAGCTTTGTTTCCAAAAACCCTACTATTTACACATCATGCCAAACGTCACTGCATTGTCTTTCGATTCATCGAACTAGCACACCTATTCGACATATAGTACGCAGTCTATTACCGTCTGAACTTGCGCAAAGCTACAAAGAGTAACGAATTCAAATATCGATTACAGGCACCATTATTCTGCAATTCGAACTTTCTTTACCATGGTCCATATCTACATGATGAAAAATACAAAACACATCTTAGGAAGCGCAGTTTTATGAGTACAGTGAATTCGAGGAAAAAATGTGTATACTCCCGGGGCTTTGCGATTTTTCCATATTTGAGAAAAAGCTTTGTTTCCAAAAACCCCACTTTCTACACATCATGCCAAACGTCACTGCATTGTCTTTCGATTCATCGAACTATCACACCTATTCGACATATAGTACGCAGTCTATTACCGTCTGAACTTGCGCAAAGCTACAAAGAGTAACGAACTAAAATATCGATTACAGGCACCATTATTCTGCAAATCGAACGTTCTTTACCCTGGTACATATCTACATGATGAAAACTACAAAACACATCCTAGGAAGCGCAGTTTTATGAGTACAGTGAATTCGAGGAAAAAATGTGTATACACCCGGGGCTTTGCGAGTTTTCCATATATGAGAAAAAGCTTTGTTTCCAAAAACCCCACTTTTCACACATCATGCCAAACGTCACATCATCCTCTTTAGATTCATTTCACTGTCACCACTATTCGACAAATAGTACGCAGTCTACTACCGTCTGAACTTGCGCAAGGCTACAAAGAGTAACGTATTCAAATGTCGATTACAGGGAATACTATTCTGCATTTCGAATGTTCTTCACCCTGGTACACATCTACATGATGAAAACTACAAAACACATCCTGTGAAGCACAGTTGTATGAGTAGAGTGAATTCGAGGAAAAAATGTGTATACACCCGAGGCTTTGCGATTTTTCCATATTTGAGAAAAAGCTTTGTTTCCAAAAACCCCACTTTTTACACATCATGCCAAACGTCACTGCATTGTCTTTCGATTCATCGAACTAGCACACCCATTCGACATATAGTACGCAGTCTATTACCGTCTGAACTTGCGCAAAGCTACAAAGAGTAACGACATCCAATGTCGATTACAGGGACTACTAATCAGCAAATCGAACGGTCTTTACCCTGGTATTTATCTACATGATGAAAACTACAAAACACATCCTAGGAAGCGCAGTTTTATGAGTACAGTGAATTCGAGGAAAAAATGTGTATACACCCGCGGCTTTGCGATTTTTCCATATTTGAGAAAAAGCTTTGTTTCCAAAAACCCCATTTTTTACACATCAAGCCAAAAGTCACTGCATTGTCTTTCGATTCATCGAACTAGCACACCTATTCGACATATAGTATGCAGTCTATTACCGCCTGTACTTGCGCAAATCATCAAAGGGTAACGAATCCAATGTAGATTACAGGCACTATTAATCAGCAAATCGAACGTTCTTTACCCTGGTACATATCTACATGATGAAAACTACAAAACACATCCTAGGAAGCGCAGTTTTATGAGTACAGTGAATTCGAGGAAAGAATGTGTATACACGCAGGGCTTTGCGATTTTTCCATATTTGAGAAAAAGCTTTGTTTCCAAAAACCCCACTTTTTACACATCATGCCAAACGTCACTGCATTGTATTTCGATTCATCGAACTAGCACACCTATTCGACATATAGTACGCAGTCTATAACCGTCTGAAGTTGCGCAAAGCTACAAAGAGTAACGAATTCAAATATCAATCACAGGCACCATTGTTCTGCAAATCGAACGTTCTTTATGCTGGTACATATCTACATGATGAAAAGTACAAAACACATCCTAGGAAGCGCAATTTTATGAGTACAGTGAATTCGAGGAAAAAATGTGTATACACCTGGCCGGGGCTTTGTGATTTTTCCATATATGAGAAAAAGCTTTGTTTCCAAAAACCCACTTTTTACACATCATGCCAAACGTCACTGCATTGTCTTTCGATTCATCGAACTAGCTCATTTTATCGACATATAGTGCGCAGTCTATTACCGTCTGAACTTGCGCAAAGCTACAAAGAGTAACGAATTGAAATATCGATTACAGGCACCATTATTCTGCAAATCGAACGTTCTTTTCCCTGGTACACATCTACATGATGAAAACTACAAAACACATCCTAGGAAGCGCAGTTTTATGAGTACAGTGAATTCGAGGAAAAAATGTGTATACACCCGGGGCTTTGCGATTTTTCCATATTTGAGAAAAAGTTTTGTTTCCAAAAACCCCACTTTTTACACATCATGCCAAACGTCACTGCATTGTCTTTCGATTCATCGAACTAGCACACCTATTCGACATATAGTATGCAGTCTATTACCGCCCGTACTTGCGCAAACCATCAAAGGGTAACGAATTCAAATGTTGATTAAAGGCACTATTAATCAGCAAATCGAACGTTCTTTACCCTGGTTCATACCTACATGATGAAAACTACAAAACACATCCTAGGAAGCGCAGTTTTATGAGTACAGTGAATTCAAGGAAAAAATGTGTATACACCCGGGGCTTTGCGATTTCTCCATATATGAGAAAAAGCTTTGTTTCCAAAAACCCTACTATTTACACATCATGCCAAACGTCACTGCATTGTCTTTCGATTCATCGAACTAGCACACCTATTCGACATATAGTACGCAGTCTATTACCGTCTGAACTTGCGCAAAGCTACAAAGAGTAACGAATTCAAATATCGATTACAGGCACCATTATTCCGCAATTCGAACTTTCTTTACCATGGTACATAACTACATGATGAAAAATACAAAACACATCTTAGGAAGCGCAGTTTTATGAGTACAGTGAATTCGAGGAAAAAATGTGTATACACCCGCGGCTTTGCGATTTTTTCATATTTGAGAAAAAGCTTTGTTTCCAAAAACCCCACTTTTTACACATCATGCCAAATGCCACTGCATTGTCTTCCGATTCATCGAACTAGCACACCTTTTCGACATATAGTACGCAATCTATTACCGTCTGAACTTGCGCAAAGCTACAAAGAGTAACGAATTCAAATATCGATTACAGGCACCATTATTCTGCAAATCGAACGTTCTTTACCCTGGTACATATCTACATGATGAAAACTACAAAACACATCCTAGGAAGCGCAGTTTTGTGAGTACAGTGAATTCGAGGAAGAAATGCGTATACACACGCGGCTTTGCGATTTTTCCATATTTGAGAAAAAGCTTTGTTTCCAAAAACCCCACTTTTTACACATGATGTCAAACGTCACTGCATTGTCTTTCGATACATCAACTATCACACATTTTCGACATATAGTACGCAGTCTACTACCGTCTGAACTTGCGCAAAGCTACAAAGAGTAACGAATTCTAATATCGATTACAGGCACCATTATTCTGCAAATAGCACGTTGTTTACCCTGGTACATATCTATATGATTAAAACTACAAAACGCATCCTAGGAAGCGCAGTTTTATGAGTACAGTGAATTCGAGGAAGAAATGCGTATACACACGCGGCTTTGCGATTTTTCCATATTTGACAAAAAGGTTTGTTTCCAAAAACCCTACTTTTTACACATGATGTCAAACGTCACTGCATTGTCTTTCGATTCATCAACTATCATACATTTTCGACATATAGTACGCAGTCTACTACCGTCTGAACTTGCGCAAAGCTACAAAGAGTAACGAATTCAAATATCGATTACAGGCACCATTATTCTGCAAATCGAACGTTCTTTACCCTGGTACATATCTACATGATGAAAACTACAAAACACATCCTAGGAAGCGCAGTTTTATGAGTACAGTGAATTCGAGGAAAAAATGTGTATACACCCGAGGCTTTGCGATTTTTCCATATTTGAGAAAAAGCTTTGTTTCCAAAAACCCCACTTTTTACACATCATGCCAAACGTCACTGCATTGTCTTTCGATTCATCGAACTAGCACACCCATTCGACATATAGTACGCAGTCTATTACCGTCTGAACTTGCGCAAAGCTACAAAGAGTAACGACATCCAATGTCGATTACAGGGACTACTAATCAGCAAATCGAACGGTCTTTACCCTGGTATTTATCTACATGATGAAAACTACAAAACACATCCTAGGAAGCGCAGTTTTATGAGTACAGTGAATTCGAGGAAAAAATGTGTATACACCCGCGGCTTTGCGATTTTTCCATATTTGAGAAAAAGCTTTGTTTCCAAAAACCCCACTTTTTACACATCATGCCAAACGTCACTGCATTGTCTTTCGATTCATCGAACTAGCTCATTTTATCGACATATAGTGCGCAGTCTATTACCGTCTGAACTTGCGCAAAGCTACAAAGAGTAACGAATTGAAATATCGATTACAGGCACCATTATTCTGCAAATCGAACGTTCTTTTCCCTGGTACACATCTACATGATGAAAACTACAAAACACATCCTAGGAAGCGCAGTTTTATGAGTACAGTGAATTCGAGGAAAAAATGTGTATACACACGGGGCTTTGCGATTTTTCCATATTTGAGAAAAAGTTTTGTTTCCAAAAACCCCACTTTTTACACATCATGCCAAACGTCACTGCATTGTCTTTCGATTCATCGAACTAGCACACCTATTCGACATATAGTATGCAGTCTATTACCGCCCGTACTTGCGCAAACCATCAAAGGGTAACGAATTCAAATGTTGATTAAAGGCACTATTAATCAGCAAATCGAACGTTCTTTACCCTGGTTCATACCTACATGATGAAAACTACAAAACACATCCTAGGAAGCGCAGTTTTATGAGTACAGTGAATTCGAGGAAAAAATGTGTATACACCCGGGGCTTCGCGATTTTTCCATATTTGAGAAAAACCTTTGTTTCCAAAAACCCACTTTTTACACATCATGCCAAACGTCACTGCATTGTCTTTCGACTCATCGAACTAGCACGTTTTATCGACATATAGTGCGCAGTCTATTACTGTCTGAAATTGCGCAAAGCTACAAAGAGTAACGAATTCAAATATCGATTACAGGCACCATTATTCTGCAAATCGAACGTTCTTTACCCTGGTACATATCTACATGATGAAAACTACAAAACACATCCTAGGAAGCGCAGTTTTATGAGTACAGTGAATTCGAGGAAAAAATGTGTATACACCCGGGGCTTTGCGATTTTTCCATATTTGAGAAAAAGCTTTGTTTCCAAAAACCTACTTTTTACACATCATGCCGAACGTCACTGCATTGTCTTTCGATTCATCGAACTAGCACACCTATCGACATATAGTACGCAGTCTATTACCGTCTGAACTTGCGCAAAGCTACAAAGAGTAACGAATTCAAATATCGATTACAGGCACCATTATTCTGCAAATAGCACGTTGTTTACCCTGGTACATATCTATATGATTAAAACTACAAAACACATCCTAGGAAGCGCAGTTTTATGAGTACAGTGAATTCAAGGAAAAAATGTGTATACACCCGGGGCTTTGCGATTTCTACATATATGAGAAAAAGCTTTGTTTCCAAAAACCCTACTATTTACACATCATGCCAAACGTCACTGCATTGTCTTTCGATTCATCGAACTAGCACACCTATTCGACATATAGTACGCAGTCTATTACCGTCTGAACTTGCGCAAAGCTACAAAGAGTAACGAATTCAAATATCGATTACAGGCACCATTATTCCGCAATTCGAACTTTCTTTACCATGGTACATAACTACATGATGAAAAATACAAAACACATCTTAGGAAGCGCAGTTTTATGAGTACAGTGAATTCGAGGAAAAAATGTGTATACACCCGCGGCTCTGCGATTTTCCCATATTTGAGAAAAAGCTTTGTTTCCAAAAACCCCACTTTTTACACATCATGCCAAATGCCACTGCATTGTCTTCCGATTCATCGAACTAGCACACCTTTTCGACATATAGTACGCAATCTATTACCGTCTGAACTTGCGCAAAGCTACAAAGAGTAACGAATTCAAATATCGATTACAGGCACCATTATTCTGCAAATCGAACGTTCTTTACCCTGGTACATATCTACATGATGAAAACTACAAAACACATCCTAGGAAGCGCAGTTTTGTGAGTACAGTGAATTCGAGGAAGAAATGCGTATACACACGCGGCTTTGCGATTTTTCCATATTTGAGAAAAAGCTTTGTTTCCAAAAACCCCACTTTTTACACATGATGTCAAACGTCACTGCATTGTCTTTCGATACATCAACTATCACACATTTTCGACATATAGTACGCAGTCTACTACCGTCTGAACTTGCGCAAAGCTACAAAGAGTAACGAATTCTAATATCGATTACAGGCACCATTATTCTGCAAATAGCACGTTGTTTACCCTGGTACATATCTATATGATTAAAACTACAAAACGCATCCTAGGAAGCGCAGTTTTATGAGTACAGTGAATTCGAGGAAGAAATGCGTATACACACGCGGCTTTGCGATTTTTCCATATTTGACAAAAAGGTTTGTTTCCAAAAACCCTACTTTTTACACATGATGTCAAACGTCACTGCATTGTCTTTCGATTCATCAACTATCATACATTTTCGACATATAGTACGCAGTCTACTACCGTCTGAACTTGCGCAAAGCTACAAAGAGTAACGAATTCAAATATCGATTACAGGCACCATTATTCTGCAAATAGCACGTTGTTTACCCTGGTACATATCTATATGATTAAAACTACAAAACACATCCTAGGAAGCGCAGTTTTATGAGTACAGTGAATTCAAGGAAAAAATGTGTATACACCCGGGGCTTTGCGATTTCTCCATATATGAGAAAAAGCTTTGTTTCCAAAAACCCTACTATTTACACATCATGCCAAACGTCACTGCATTGTCTTTCGATTCATCGAACTAGCACACCTATTCGACATATAGTACGCAGTCTATTACCGTCTGAACTTGCGCAAAGCTACAAAGAGTAACGAATTCAAATATCGATTACAGGCAGCATTATTCTGCAATTCGAACTTTCTTTACCATGGTCCATATCTACATGATGAAAAATACAAAACACATCTTAGGAAGCGCAGTTTTATGAGTACAGTGAATTCGAGGAAAAAATGTGTATACTCCCGGGGCTTTGCGATTTTTCCATATTTGAGAAAAAGCTTTGTTTCCAAAAACCCCACTTTTTACACATCATGCCAAACGTCACTGCATTGTCTTTCGATTCATCGAACTAGCACACCTATTCGACATATAGTATGCAGTCTATTACCGCCCGTACTTGCGCAAACCATCAAAGGGTAACGAATTCAAATGTTGATTAAAGGCACTATTAAGCAGCAAATCGAACGTTCTTTACCCTGGTTCATACCTACATGATGAAAACTACAAAACACATCCTAGGAAGCGCAGTTTTATGAGTACAGTGAATTCGAGGAAAAAATGTGTATACACCCGGGGCTTCGCGATTTTTCCATATTTGAGAAAAACCTTTGTTTCCAAAAACCCACTTTTTACACATCATGCCAAACGTCACTGCATTGTCTTTCGACTCATCGAACTAGCACGTTTTATCGACATATAGTGCGCAGTCTATTACTGTCTGAAATTGCGCAAAGCTACAAAGAGTAACGAATTCAAATATCGATTACAGGCACCATTATTCTGCAAATCGAACGTTCTTTACCCTGGTACATATCTACATGATGAAAACTACAAAACACATCCTAGGAAGCGCAGTTTTATGAGTACAGTGAATTCGAGGAAAAAATGTGTATACACCCGGGGCTTTGCGATTTTTCCATATTTGAGAAAAAGCTTTGTTTCCAAAAACCTACTTTTTACACATCATGCCGAACGTCACTGCATTGTCTTTCGATTCATCGAACTAGCACACCTATTCGACATATAGTACGCAGTCTATTACCGTCTGAACTTGCGCAAAGCTACAAAGAGTAACGAATTCAAATATCGATTACAGGCACCATTATTCTGCAAATAGCACGTTGTTTACCCTGGTACATATCTATATGATTAAAACTACAAAACACATCCTAGGAAGCGCAGTTTTATGAGTACAGTGAATTCAAGGAAAAAATGTGTATACACCCGGGGCTTTGCGATTTCTCCATATATGAGAAAAAGCTTTGTTTCCAAAAACCCTACTATTTACACATCATGCCAAACGTCACTGCATTGTCTTTCGAGTCATCGAACTAGCACACCTATTCGACATATAGTACGCAGTCTATTACCGTCTGAACTTGCGCAAAGCTACAAAGAGTAACGAATTCAAATATCGATTACAGGCACCATTATTCCGCAATTCGAACTATCTTTACCATGGTACATAACTACATGATGAAAAATACAAAACACATCTTAGGAAGCGCAGTTTTATGAGTACAGTGAATTCGAGGAAAAAATGTGTATACACCCGCGGCTTTGCGATTTTTCCATATTTGAGAAAAAGCTTTGTTTCCAAAAACCCCACTTTTTACACATCATGCCAAATGCCACTGCATTGTCTTCCGATTCATCGAACTAGCACACCTTTTCGACATATAGTACGCAATCTATTACCGTCTGAACTTGCGCAAAGCTACAAAGAGTAACGAATTCAAATATCGATTACAGGCACCATTATTCTGCAAATCGAACGTTCTTTACCCTGGTACATATCTACATGATGAAAACTACAAAACACATCCTAGGAAGCGCAGTTTTGTGAGTACAGTGAATTCGAGGAAGAAATGCGTATACACACGCGGCTTTGCGATTTTTCCATATTTGAGAAAAAGCTTTGTTTCCAAAAACCCCACTTTTTACACATGATGTCAACCGTCACTGCATTGTCTTTCGATACATCAACTATCACACATTTTCGACATATAGTACGCAGTCTACTACCGTCTGAACTTGCGCAAAGCTACAAAGAGTAACGAATTATAATATCGATTACAGGCACCATTATTCTGCAAATAGCACGTTGTTTACCCTGGTACATATCTATATGATTAAAACTACAAAACGCATCCTAGGAAGCGCAGTTTTATGAGTACAGTGAATTCGAGGAAGAAATGCGTATACACACGCGGCTTTGCGATTTTTCCATATTTGACAAAAAGGTTTGTTTCCAAAAACCCTACTTTTTACACATGATGTCAAACGTCACTGCATTGTCTTTCGATTCATCAACTATCATACATTTTCGACATATAGTACGCAGTCTACTACCGTCTGAACTTGCGCAAAGCTACAAAGAGTAACGAATTCAAATATCGATTACAGGCACCATTATTCTGCAAATAGCACGTTGTTTACCCTGGTACATATCTATATGATTAAAACTACAAAACGCATCCTAGGAAGCGCAGTTTTATGAGTACAGTGAATTCGAGGAAGAAATGCGTATACACACGCGGCTTTGCGATTTTTCCATATTTGACAAAAAGGTTTGTTTCCAAAAACCCTACTTTTTACACATGATGTCAAACGTCACTGCATTGTCTTTCGATTCATCAACTATCATACATTTTCGACATATAGTACGCAGTCTACTACCGTCTGAACTTGCGCAAAGCTACAAAGAGTAACGAATTCAAATATCGATTACAGGCACCATTATTCTGCAAATCGAACGTTCTTTACCCTGGTACATATCTACATGATGAAAACTACAAAACACATCCTAGGAAGCGCAGTTTTATGAGTACAGTGAATTCGAGGAAAAAATGTGTATACACCCGAGGCTTTGCGATTTTTCCATATTTGAGAAAAAGCTTTGTTTCCAAAAACCCCACTTTTTACACATCATGCCAAACGTCACTGCATTGTCTTTCGATTCATCGAACTAGCACACCCATTCGACATATAGTACGCAGTCTATTACCGTCTGAACTTGCGCAAAGCTACAAAGAGTAACGACATCCAATGTCGATTACAGGGACTACTAATCAGCAAATCGAACGGTCTTTACCCTGGTATTTATCTACATGATGAAAACTACAAAACACATCCTAGGAAGCGCAGTTTTATGAGTACAGTGAATTCGAGGAAAAAATGTGTATACACCCGCGGCTTTGCGATTTTTCCATATTTGAGAAAAAGCTTTGTTTCCAAAAACCCCACTTTTTACACATCATGCCAAACGTCACTGCATTGTCTTTCGATTCATCGAACTAGCTCATTTTATCGACATATAGTGCGCAGTCTATTACCGTCTGAACTTGCGCAAAGCTACAAAGAGTAACGAATTGAAATATCGATTACAGGCACCATTATTCTGCAAATCGAACGTTCTTTTCCCTGGTACACATCTACATGATGAAAACTACAAAACACATCCTAGGAAGCGCAGTTTTATGAGTACAGTGAATTCGAGGAAAAAATGTGTATACACACGGGGCTTTGCGATTTTTCCATATTTGAGAAAAAGTTTTGTTTCCAAAAACCCCACTTTTTACACATCATGCCAAACGTCACTGCATTGTCTTTCGATTCATCGAACTAGCACACCTATTCGACATATAGTATGCAGTCTATTACCGCCCGTACTTGCGCAAACCATCAAAGGGTAACGAATTCAAATGTTGATTAAAGGCACTATTAATCAGCAAATCGAACGTTCTTTACCCTGGTTCATACCTACATGATGAAAACTACAAAACACATCCTAGGAAGCGCAGTTTTATGAGTACAGTGAATTCGAGGAAAAAATGTGTATACACCCGGGGCTTCGCGATTTTTCCATATTTGAGAAAAACCTTTGTTTCCAAAAACCCACTTTTTACACATCATGCCAAACGTCACTGCATTGTCTTTCGACTCATCGAACTAGCACGTTTTATCGACATATAGTGCGCAGTCTATTACTGTCTGAAATTGCGCAAAGCTACAAAGAGTAACGAATTCAAATATCGATTACAGGCACCATTATTCTGCAAATCGAACGTTCTTTACCCTGGTACATATCTACATGATGAAAACTACAAAACACATCCTAGGAAGCGCAGTTTTATGAGTACAGTGAATTCGAGGAAAAAATGTGTATACACCCGGGGCTTTGCGATTTTTCCATATTTGAGAAAAAGCTTTGTTTCCAAAAACCTACTTTTTACACATCATGCCGAACGTCACTGCATTGTCTTTCGATTCATCGAACTAGCACACCTATCGACATATAGTACGCAGTCTATTACCGTCTGAACTTGCGCAAAGCTACAAAGAGTAACGAATTCAAATATCGATTACAGGCACCATTATTCTGCAAATAGCACGTTGTTTACCCTGGTACATATCTATATGATTAAAACTACAAAACACATCCTAGGAAGCGCAGTTTTATGAGTACAGTGAATTCAAGGAAAAAATGTGTATACACCCGGGGCTTTGCGATTTCTACATATATGAGAAAAAGCTTTGTTTCCAAAAACCCTACTATTTACACATCATGCCAAACGTCACTGCATTGTCTTTCGATTCATCGAACTAGCACACCTATTCGACATATAGTACGCAGTCTATTACCGTCTGAACTTGCGCAAAGCTACAAAGAGTAACGAATTCAAATATCGATTACAGGCACCATTATTCCGCAATTCGAACTTTCTTTACCATGGTACATAACTACATGATGAAAAATACAAAACACATCTTAGGAAGCGCAGTTTTATGAGTACAGTGAATTCGAGGAAAAAATGTGTATACACCCGCGGCTCTGCGATTTTCCCATATTTGAGAAAAAGCTTTGTTTCCAAAAACCCCACTTTTTACACATCATGCCAAATGCCACTGCATTGTCTTCCGATTCATCGAACTAGCACACCTTTTCGACATATAGTACGCAATCTATTACCGTCTGAACTTGCGCAAAGCTACAAAGAGTAACGAATTCAAATATCGATTACAGGCACCATTATTCTGCAAATCGAACGTTCTTTACCCTGGTACATATCTACATGATGAAAACTACAAAACACATCCTAGGAAGCGCAGTTTTGTGAGTACAGTGAATTCGAGGAAGAAATGCGTATACACACGCGGCTTTGCGATTTTTCCATATTTGAGAAAAAGCTTTGTTTCCAAAAACCCCACTTTTTACACATGATGTCAAACGTCACTGCATTGTCTTTCGATACATCAACTATCACACATTTTCGACATATAGTACGCAGTCTACTACCGTCTGAACTTGCGCAAAGCTACAAAGAGTAACGAATTCTAATATCGATTACAGGCACCATTATTCTGCAAATAGCACGTTGTTTACCCTGGTACATATCTATATGATTAAAACTACAAAACGCATCCTAGGAAGCGCAGTTTTATGAGTACAGTGAATTCGAGGAAGAAATGCGTATACACACGCGGCTTTGCGATTTTTCCATATTTGACAAAAAGGTTTGTTTCCAAAAACCCTACTTTTTACACATGATGTCAAACGTCACTGCATTGTCTTTCGATTCATCAACTATCATACATTTTCGACATATAGTACGCAGTCTACTACCGTCTGAACTTGCGCAAAGCTACAAAGAGTAACGAATTCAAATATCGATTACAGGCACCATTATTCTGCAAATAGCACGTTGTTTACCCTGGTACATATCTATATGATTAAAACTACAAAACACATCCTAGGAAGCGCAGTTTTATGAGTACAGTGAATTCAAGGAAAAAATGTGTATACACCCGGGGCTTTGCGATTTCTCCATATATGAGAAAAAGCTTTGTTTCCAAAAACCCTACTATTTACACATCATGCCAAACGTCACTGCATTGTCTTTCGATTCATCGAACTAGCACACCTATTCGACATATAGTACGCAGTCTATTACCGTCTGAACTTGCGCAAAGCTACAAAGAGTAACGAATTCAAATATCGATTACAGGCAGCATTATTCTGCAATTCGAACTTTCTTTACCATGGTCCATATCTACATGATGAAAAATACAAAACACATCTTAGGAAGCGCAGTTTTATGAGTACAGTGAATTCGAGGAAAAAATGTGTATACTCCCGGGGCTTTGCGATTTTTCCATATTTGAGAAAAAGCTTTGTTTCCAAAAACCCCACTTTTTACACATCATGCCAAACGTCACTGCATTGTCTTTCGATTCATCGAACTAGCACACCTATTCGACATATAGTATGCAGTCTATTACCGCCCGTACTTGCGCAAACCATCAAAGGGTAACGAATTCAAATGTTGATTAAAGGCACTATTAAGCAGCAAATCGAACGTTCTTTACCCTGGTTCATACCTACATGATGAAAACTACAAAACACATCCTAGGAAGCGCAGTTTTATGAGTACAGTGAATTCGAGGAAAAAATGTGTATACACCCGGGGCTTTGCGATTTTTCCATATTTGAGAAAAAGCTTTGTTTCCAAAAACCTACTTTTTACACATCATGCCGAACGTCACTGCATTGTCTTTCGATTCATCGAACTAGCACACCTATTCGACATATAGTACGCAGTCTATTACCGTCTGAACTTGCGCAAAGCTACAAAGAGTAACGAATTCAAATATCGATTACAGGCACCATTATTCTGCAAATAGCACGTTGTTTACCCTGGTACATATCTATATGATTAAAACTACAAAACACATCCTAGGAAGCGCAGTTTTATGAGTACAGTGAATTCAAGGAAAAAATGTGTATACACCCGGGGCTTTGCGATTTCTCCATATATGAGAAAAAGCTTTGTTTCCAAAAACCCTACTATTTACACATCATGCCAAACGTCACTGCATTGTCTTTCGAGTCATCGAACTAGCACACCTATTCGACATATAGTACGCAGTCTATTACCGTCTGAACTTGCGCAAAGCTACAAAGAGTAACGAATTCAAATATCGATTACAGGCACCATTATTCCGCAATTCGAACTATCTTTACCATTGTACATAACTACATGATGAAAAATACAAAACACATCTTAGGAAGCGCAGTTTTATGAGTACAGTGAATTCGAGGAAAAAATGTGTATACACCCGCGGCTTTGCGATTTTTCCATATTTGAGAAAAAGCTTTGTTTCCAAAAACCCCACTTTTTACACATCATGCCAAATGCCACTGCATTGTCTTCCGATTCATCGAACTAGCACACCTTTTCGACATATAGTACGCAATCTATTACCGTCTGAACTTGCGCAAAGCTACAAAGAGTAACGAATTCAAATATCGATTACAGGCACCATTATTCTGCAAATCGAACGTTCTTTACCCTGGTACATATCTACATGATGAAAACTACAAAACACATCCTAGGAAGCGCAGTTTTGTGAGTACAGTGAATTCGAGGAAGAAATGCGTATACACACGCGGCTTTGCGATTTTTCCATATTTGAGAAAAAGCTTTGTTTCCAAAAACCCCACTTTTTACACATGATGTCAACCGTCACTGCATTGTCTTTCGATACATCAACTATCACACATTTTCGACATATAGTACGCAGTCTACTACCGTCTGAACTTGCGCAAAGCTACAAAGAGTAACGAATTATAATATCGATTACAGGCACCATTATTCTGCAAATAGCACGTTGTTTACCCTGGTACATATCTATATGATTAAAACTACAAAACGCATCCTAGGAAGCGCAGTTTTATGAGTACAGTGAATTCGAGGAAGAAATGCGTATACACACGCGGCTTTGCGATTTTTCCATATTTGACAAAAAGGTTTGTTTCCAAAAACCCTACTTTTTACACATGATGTCAAACGTCACTGCATTGTCTTTCGATTCATCAACTATCATACATTTTCGACATATAGTACGCAGTCTACTACCGTCTGAACTTGCGCAAAGCTACAAAGAGTAACGAATTCAAATATCGATTACAGGCACCATTATTCTGCAAATAGCACGTTGTTTACCCTGGTACATATCTATATGATTAAAACTACAAAACACATCCTAGGAAGCGCAGTTTTATGAGTACAGTGAATTCAAGGAAAAAATGTGTATACACCCGGGGCTTTGCGATTTCTCCATATATGAGAAAAAGCTTTGTTTCCAAAAACCCTACTATTTACACATCATGCCAAACGTCACTGCATTGTCTTTCGATTCATCGAACTAGCACACCTATTCGACATATAGTACGCAGTCTATTACCGTCTGAACTTGCGCAAAGCTACAAAGAGTAACGAATTCAAATATCGATTACAGGCACCATTATTCTGCAATTCGAACTTTCTTTACCATGGTCCATATCTACATGATGAAAAATATAAAACACATCTTAGGAAGCGCAGTTTTATGAGTACAGTGAATTCGAGGAAAAAATGTGTATACTCCCGGGGCTTTGCGATTTTTCCATATTTGAGAAAAAGCTTTGTTTCCAAAAACCCCACTTTTTACACATCATGCCAAACGTCACTGCATTGTCTTTCGATTCATCGAACTATCACACCTATTCGACATATAGTACGCAGTCTGTTACCATCTGAACTTGCGCAAAGCTACAAAGAGTAACGAACTAAAATATCGATTACAGGCACCATTATTCTGCAAATCGAACGTTCTTTACCCTGGTACATATCTACATGATGAAAACTACAAAACACATCCTAGGAAGCGCAGTTTTATGAGTACAGTGAATTCGAGGAAAAAATGTGTATACACCCGGGGCTTTGCGAGTTTTCCATATATGAGAAAAAGCTTTGTTTCCAAAAACCCCACTTTTCACACATCATGCCAAACGTCACATCATCCTCTTTAGATTCATTTCACTGTCACCACTATTCGACAAATAGTACGCAGTCTACTACCGTCTGAACTTGCGCAAGGCTACAAAGAGTAACGTATTCAAATGTCGATTACAGGGAATACTATTCTGCATTTCGAATGTTCTTCACCCTGGTACACATCTACATGATGAAAACTACAAAACACATCCTGTGAAGCACAGTTGTATGAGTAGAGTGAATTCGAGGAAAAAATGTGTATACACCCGAGGCTTTGCGATTTTTCCATATTTGAGAAAAAGCTTTGTTTCCAAAAACCCCACTTTTTACACATCATGCCAAACGTCACTGCATTGTCTTTCGATTCATCGAACTAGCACACCCATTCGACATATAGTACGCAGTCTATTACCGTCTGAACTTGCGCAAAGCTACAAAGAGTAACGACATCCAATGTCGATTACAGGGACTACTAATCAGCAAATCGAACGGTCTTTACCCTGGTATTTATCTACATGATGAAAACTACAAAACACATCCTAGGAAGCGCAGTTTTATGAGTACAGTGAATTCGAGGAAAAAATGTGTATACACCCGCGGCTTTGCGATTTTTCCATATTTGAGAAAAAGCTTTGTTTCCAAAAACCCCACTTTTTACACATCATGCCAAATGCCACTGCATTGCCTTCCGATTCATCGAACAAGCACACCCTTTCGACATATAGTACGCAATCTATTACCGTCTGAACTTGCGCAAAGCTACAAAGACTAACGAATTCAAATATCGATTACAGGCACCATTATTCTGCAAATCGAACGTTCTTTACCCTGGTACATATCTACATGATGAAAACTACAAAACACATCCTAGGAAGCGCAGTTTTGTGAGTACAGTGAATTCGAGGAAGAAATGCGTATACACACGCGGCTTTGCGATTTTTCCATATTTGAGAAAAAGCTTTGTTTCCAAAAACCCCACTTTTTACACATGATGTCAAACGTCACTGCATTGTCTTTCGATTCATCAACTATCACACATTTTCGACATATAGTACGCAGTCCACTACCGTCTGAACTTGCGCAAAGCTACAAAGAGTAACGAATTCAAATATCGATTACAGGCACCATCATTCTGCAATTCGAACTTTCTTTACCGTGGTCCATATCTACATGATGAAAAATACAAAACACATCTTAGGAAGCGCAGTTTTATGAGTACAGTGAATTCGAGGAAAAAATGTGTATACTCCCGGTGCTTTGCGATTTTTCCATATTTGAGAAAAAGCTTTGTTTCCAAAAACCCCACTTTTTACACATCATGCCAAACGTCACTGCATTGTCTTTCGATTCATCGAACTATCACACCTATTCGACATATAGTACGCAGTCTATTACCGTCTGAACTTGCGCAAAGCTACAAAGAATAATGAATTCAAATGTGGATTACAGGGACCATTAATCGGCAAATCGTACGGTCTTTACCCTGGTACATATCTACATGATGAAAACTACAAAACACATCCTAGGAAGCGCAGTTTTATGAGTACAGTGAAATCGAGGAAAAAATCTGTATACACACGCGGCTTTGCGATTTTTCCATATTTGAGAAAAAGCTTTGTTTCCAAAAACCCCACTATTTACACATCATGCCAAACGTCACTGCATTGTCTTTCGATTCATCGAACTAGCACACCTATTCGACATATAGTACGCAGTCTATTACCGTCTGAACTTGCGCAGCTACGAAGAGTAACGAATTCAAATATCGATTACAGGCACCATTATTCTGCCTATCAACGTTCTTTACCCTGGTACATATCTACATGATGAAAACTACATAACACATCCTAGGAAGCGCAGTTTTATGAGTACAGTGAATTCGAGGAAAAAAATTTGTATACACCCGGGGCTTTGCGACTTTTCCATAAATGAGAAAAAGCTTTGTTTCCGAAAACCTCACTTTTCACACATCATGCCAAACGTGACTGCATTGTCTTTCGATTCATCGAACTAGCACTCCTTTTCGACATATAATACGCAGTCTATTACCGTCTGAACTTGCGCAAAGCTACAAGAGTAACGAATTCAAATATCGATTACAGGCACCATTATTCTGCAAATCGAACGTTCCTTACAATGGTACATATCTACATGATGAAAACTACAAAACACGTCTTAAGAAGCGCAGTTTTATGAGTACAGTGAATTCGAGGAAAAAATGTGTATACACCCACGGCTTTGCGATTATTCCATATATGAGAAAAAGCTTTGTTTCCAAAAACCCCACTTTTTACACATCATGCCAAACGTCACTGCACTGTCTTTCGATTCATCGAACTAGCACACCTATTTGACATTTAGTACGCAGTCTTATACCGTCTGAACTTGCGCAAAGCTACAAAGAGTAACGAATTCAAATGTCGATTACAGGGACTATTAATCAGCAAATCGAACGGTCTTTACCCTGGTACTTATCTACATGATGAAAACTACAGAACACATCCCACGAAGCGCAGTTATATGACTACAGTGAATTCGAGGAAAAAATGTGTATACACCCGGGGCTTTGGGATTTTTCCATATATGAGAAAAAGCTTTGTTTCCAAAAACCCCACTTTTTACACATCATGCCAAACGTCACTGCATTGTCTTTCGATTCATCGAACTAGCACACCTATTCGACATATAGTACGTAGTCTATTACCGTCTGAACTTGCGCAAAGATACAAAGAGTAACGAGTTCAAATATCGATTACAGGCACCATTATTTTGCAAATCGAACGCTCTTTACCCTGGTAAATATCTACGTGATGAAAACTACAAAACACATCCTAGGTAGCGCAGTTTTATGAGTACAGAGAATTCGAGGAAAAATTGTGTATACACCCGGGGCTTTGCGATTTTTCCATATTTGAGAAAAAGCTTTGTTTCCAAAAACCCACTTTTTACACAACATGCCAAATGTCACTGCATTGTCTTTCGATTCATCGAACTAGGACACCTATTCGACATATAGTACGCAGTCTATTACCGTCTGAACTTGCGCAAAGCTACAAAGAGTAACGAATTCCAATGTCGATTACAGGGACTATTAATCAGCAAATCGAACGGTCTTTACCCTGGTACATATCTACATGATGAAAAGTACAAAACACATCCTAGGAAGCGCAATTTTATGAGTACAGTGAATTCGAGGAAAAAATGTGTAAACACCCGGTGCTTTGCGATTTTTCCATATATGAGAAAAAGCTTTGTTTCCAAAAACCCACTTTTTACACATCATGCCAAACGTCACTGCATTGCCTTTCGATTCATCGATTTAGCACAACTTTTCGACATATAGTACGCAGTCTGTTACCGTCTGAACTTGCGCAAAGCTACAAAGAGTAACGAATTCAAATATCGATTACAGGCACCATTATTCTGCAAATCGTTCTTTACCCTGGTACATATCTACATGATGAAAACTACAAAACACATCCTAGGAAGCGCAGTTTTATGAGTACAGTGAATTCGAGGAAAAAATGTGTATACACCCGTGCTTTGGGATTTTTCCATATATGAGAAAAAGCTTTGTTTCCAAAAACCCCGCTTTTTACACATCATGCCAAACGTCACTGCATTGTCTTTCGATTCATCGAACTAGCACACCTATTCGACATATAGTACACAGTCTATTACTGTCTGAACTTGCGCAAAGATACAAAGAGTATCGAATTCAAATATCGATTACAGGGCCTATTAATCAGCAAATCGAACGATCTTTATCCTGGTACATATCTACATAATGAAAACTACGAAACACATCCTACGAAGCGCGCTTTTATGAGTACAGTGAATTCGAGAAAAAAATGTGAATACACCCGGTGCTTTGCGATTTTTCCATATATGAGAAAAAGCTTTGTTTCCAAAAACCCACTTTTTACACATCATGCCAAACGTCACTGCATTGTCTTTCGATTCATTGAACTAGCACACCTTTTCGACATATAGTACGCAGTCTATTACCGTCTGAACTTTCGCAAATCTACAAAGAGTAACAAATTCAAATATCGATTACAGGCACCATTATCCTGCAAATCGAACGTTCTTTACCCTGGTACATATCTACATGATGAAAAGTACAAAACACATCCTAGGAAGCGCAGTTCTATGAGTACAGTGAATTCGAGGAAAAAATGTGTGTACACGCGCGGCTTTGTGTTTTTTCCATATTTGAGAAAAAGCTTTGTTTCCAAAAACCCCACTTTTTACACATCATGCCAAACGACACTGCATTGTCTTTCGATTCATCGAACTAGCACACCTTTTCGACATATAGTTCGCAATCTATTACCGTCTGAACTTGCGCAAAGATATAAAGAGTAACGAATTCAAATATCGATTACAGGCACCATTATTCTGCAAATCGAACGTATTTTCCCTGGTACATATCTACATCATGAAAACTACAAAACACATCTTAGGAAGCGCATTTTTATGAGTACAGTGAAATCGATGAAAAAATGTGTATACACCCGGGGCTTTGCGATTTTTCCATATTTGAGAAAAAGCTTTGTTTCCAAAAACCTCACTTTTTACACATCATGCCAAACGTCACTGCATTGTCTTTCCATTCATCGATCTAGCACACCTTTTCGACATATAGTGCACAGTCTATTACCGTCTGAACTTGCGCAAAGCTACAAAGAGTAACGAATTCAAATATTGATTACAGGCACCATTATTCCGCAAATCGAACGTTCTTTACCCTGGTACATATCTACATGATGAAAACTACAAAACACATCCTAGGAAGCGCAGTCTTATGAGTACAGTGAATTCGAGGAAAAAATGTGTATACACCCGGGGCTCTGCGATTTTTCCATATTTGAGAAAAAGCTTTGTTTCCAAAAAGCCACTTGTTACACATCATGTCAAACGTCAGTGCATTGTCTTTCGATTCATCGAACCAGCGCACCTTTTCGACATATAGTGCGCATTCTATTACCATCTGAACTTGCGCAAAGCTACAAAGAGTAACGAATTCTAATATCGATTACAGGCACCATTATTCCGCAAATCGAACTTTCTTTACCCTGGTATATATCTACAAGATGAAAACTACAAAACACATTCTAGGAAGCGCAGTTTTATGAGTACAGTGAATTCGAGGAAAAAATGTGTATACATCCGGGGCTTTGCGATTTTTCCATATTTGAGAAAAAGCTTTGTTTCCAAAAACCCACTTTTTACACATCATGTCACACGTCACTGCATTGTCTTTCGATTCATCGAACTAGCACACCTTTTCGACATATAGTGCGCAGTCTATTACCATCTGAACTTGCGCAAAGCTACAAAGAGTAACGAATTCTAATATCGATTACAGTCACCATTATTCCGCAAATCGAACGTTCTTTACCCTGGTACATATCTACATGATGAAAACTACAAAACACATCCTAGGAAGCGCAGTTTTATGAGTTCAGTGAATTCGAGGAAAAAATGTGTATACACCCGGGGCTTTGCGATTTTTCATTTTATGAGAAAAAGCTTTCTTTCAAAAAACCCACTTTTTACACATCATGCCAAACGTCACTGCATTGTCTTTCGATTCATCGAACTAGCACACCTTTTCGACATATAGTACGCAGTCTTTTACCGTCAGAACTTGCGCAAAGCTACAAAGAGTAACGAATTAAAATATCGATTACAGGCACCATTATTCTGCAAATCGAACGTTCTTTAACCTGGTACATATCTACATGATGAAAACTACAAAATACATCCTAGGAAGCGCAGTTTTATGAGTACAGTGAATTCGAAGAAAAAATGTGTATACACCTGGGGCTTTGCGATTTTTCATTTTATGAGAAAAAGCTTTCCTTAAAAAAACCCACTTTTTACACTCATGCCAAACGTCACTGCATTGATTTTCGATTCATCGAACTAGCACACCTTTTCGCAAATCGAACGTTCTTTACCCTGGTACATATCTACATGATGAAAACTACAAAACACATCCTAGGAAGCGCAGTTTTATGAGTACAGTGAATTCGAGGAAAAAATGTGTATACACCCGGGGCTTTGCGATTTTTCCATATTTGAGAAAAAGTTTTGTTTCCAAAAACCCCACTTTTTACACATCATGCCAAACGTCACATCATCCTCTTTAGATTCATATCACTGGCACCTCTATTCGACAAATAGTACACAGTCTACTACCATCTGAACTTGCGCAAGGCTGCAAAGAGTAACGTATTCAAATGTCGATTACAGGGAATATTATTCTGCAAATCGAATGCCTAGGAAGCGCAGTTTTATGAGTACAGTGAATTCGAGGAAAAAATGTGTATACACCCGGGGCTTTGCGATTTTTCCATATTTGAGAAAAAGCTTTGTTTCCAAAAACCCACTTTTTACACATCATGCCAAATGTCACTGCATTGTCTTTCGATTCATCGAACTAGGACACCTATTCGACATATAGTACGCAGTCTATTACGGTCTGAACTTGCGCAAAGCTACAAAGAGTAACGAATTCCAATGTCGATTACAGGGACTATTAATCTGCAAATCGTACGGTCTTTACCCTGGTACATATCTACATGATGAATACTACAAAACACATCCTAGGAATCGCAGTTTTATGAGTACAGTGAATTCGAGAAAAAAATGTGTATACACCCGGTTCTTTGCGATTTTTCCATATATGAGAAAAAGCTTTGTTTTCAAAAACCCCACTTTTTACACATCATGCCAAACGTCACTGCATTGTCTTTCGATTCATCGATTTAGCACACCTTTTCGACATATAGCACGCAGTCTGTTATCGTCTGAACTAGCGCAAAGCTACAAAGAGTAACGAATTCAAATATCGATTACAGGCATCATTATTCTGCAAATCGTTCTTTACCCTGGTACATATCTACATGATGAAAACTACAAAACACATCCTAGGAAGCGCAGTTCTGTGAGTACAGTGAATTCGAGGAAAAAATGTGTATACACCCGGGGCTTTGCGATTTTTCCATATATGAGAAAAAGCTTTGTTTCCAAAAACCCACTTTTTACACATCATGCCAAACGTCACTGCATTGTCTTTCGATTCATAAAACTAGCACACCTATTCGACATATAGTGCGCAGTCTATTACCGTTTGAACTAGCGCAAAGCTACAAAGAGTAACGAATTCAAATATCGATTACAGGCATCATTATTCTGCAAATCGTTCTTTACCCTGGTACATATCTACATGATGAATACTACAAAACACATCCTAGGAATCGCAGTTTTATGAGTACAGTGAATTCGAGAAAAAAATGTGTATACACCCGGTTCTTTGCGATTTTTCCATATATGAGAAAAAGCTTTGTTTTCAAAAACCCCACTTTTTACACATCATGCCAAACGTCACTGCATTGTCTTTCGATTCATCGATTTAGCACACCTTTTCGACATATAGAACGCAGTCTGTTATCGTCTGAACTAGCGCAAAGCTACAAAGAGTAACGAATTCAAATATCGATTACAGGCATCATTATTCTGCAAATCGTTCTTTACCCTGGTACATATCTACATGATGAAAACTACAAAACACATCCTAGGAAGCGCAGTTCTGTGAGTACAGTGAATTCGAGGAAAAAATGTGTATACACCCGGGGCTTTGCGATTTTTCCATATATGAGAAAAAGCTTTGTTTCCAAAAACCCACTTTTTACACATCATGCCAAACGTCACTGCATTGTCTTTCGATTCATAAAACTAGCACACCTATTCGACATATAGTGCGCAGTCTATTACCGTCTGAACTAGCGCAAAGCTACAAAGAGTAACGAATTCAAATATCGATTACAGGCATCATTATTCTGCAAATCGTTCTTTACCCTGGTACATATCTACATGATGAATACTACAAAACACATCCTAGGAATCGCAGTTTTATGAGTACAGTGAATTCGAGAAAAAAATGTGTATACACCCGGTTCTTTGCGATTTTTCCATATATGAGAAAAAGCTTTGTTTTCAAAAACCCCACTTTTTACACATCATGCCAAACGTCACTGCATTGTCTTTCGATTCATCGATTTAGCACACCTTTTCGACATATAGCACGCAGTCTGTTATCGTCTGAACTAGCGCAAAGCTACAAAGAGTAACGAATTCAAATATCGATTACAGGCATCATTATTCTGCAAATCGTTCTTTACCCTGGTACATATCTACATGATGAAAACTACAAGACACATCCTAGGAAGCGCAGTTCTGTGAGTACAGTGAATTCGAGGAAAAAATGTGTATACACCCGGGGCTTTGCGATTTTTCCATATATGAGAAAAAGCTTTGTTTCCAAAAACCCACTTTTTACACATCATGCCAAACGTCACTGCATTGTCTTTCGATTCATAAAACTAGCACACCTTTTCGACATATAGCACGCAGTCTGTTATCGTCTGAACTAGCGCAAAGCTACAAAGAGTAACGAATTCAAATATCGATTACAGGCATCATTATTCTGCAAATCGTTCTTTACCCTGGTACATATCTACATGATGAATACTACAAAACACATCCTAGGAATCGCAGTTTTATGAGTACAGTGAATTCGAGAAAAAAATGTGTATACACCCGGTTCTTTGCGATTTTTCCATATATGAGAAAAAGCTTTGTTTTCAAAAACCCCACTTTTTACACATCATGCCAAACGTCACTGCATTGTCTTTCGATTCATCGATTTAGCACACCTTTTCGACATATAGCACGCAGTCTGTTATCGTCTGAACTAGCGCAAAGCTACAAAGAGTAACGAATTCAAATATCGATTACAGGCATCATTATTCTGCAAATCGTTCTTTACCCTGGTACATATCTACATGATGAAAACTACAAAACACATCCTAGGAAGCGCAGTTCTGTGAGTACAGTGGATTCGAGGAAAAAATGTGTATACACCCGGGGCTTTGCGATTTTTCCATATATGAGAAAAAGCTTTGTTTCCAAAAACCCACTTTTTACACATCATGCCAAACGTCACTGCATTGTCTTTCGATTCATAAAACTAGCACACCTATTCGACATATAGTGCGCAGTCTATTACCGTCTGAACTAGCGCAAAGCTACAAAGAGTAACGAATTCAAATATCGATTACAGGCATCATTATTCTGCAAATCGTTCTTTACCCTGGTACATATCTACATGATGAAAACTACAAAACACATCCAAGGAAGCGCAATTTATGAGTACAGTGAATTCGAGGAAAAATGTGTATACAACCGCGGCTTTGCGATTTTTCCATATTTGAGAAAAAGCTTCGTTTCGAAAAACCCCACTTTTTACACATCATGCCAAACGTCACTGCATTGTCTTTCGATTCATCGAACTAGCACACCTTTTCGACATATAATACGCAGTCTATTACCGTATGAACTTGCGCAAAGCTACAAGAGTAACGAATTCAAATATCGATTACAGGTACCATTATTCTGCAAATCGAACGTTCCTTACCCTGGTACATATCTACATGATGAAAACTACAAAACACGTCCTAAGAAGCGCAGTTTTATGAGTACAGTGAAATTCGAGGAAAAAATGTGTATACACCCGCGGCTTTGCGATTTTTCCATATTTGAGAATAGGCTTTGTTTCCAAAAACCAACTTTTTACACATCATGTCAAACGTCACTGCATTGTCTTTCGATTCATCGAACTAGCACACCTTTTCGACATATAGAGCGCAGTTTATTACCATCTGAACTTGCGCAAAGCTACAAAGTGTAACGAATTCTAATATCGATTACAGGCACCATTATTCCGCAAAACGAACGTTCTTTACCCTGGTACATATCTACATGATGAAAACTACAAAACACATCCTAGGAAGCGCAGTTTTATATGTACAGTGCATTCGAGGTAAAAATATGTATACACCCGGGGGTTGGCGATTTTTTCATATTTGAGAAAAGCTTTGGTTCCAAAAACCAACTTTTTACACATCATGCCAAACGTCACTGCATTGTCTTTCGATTCATCCAACTAGCACATTTTATCGACACAAAGTGCGCAGTCTATTACCGTCTGAACTTGCACAAAGCTACAAAGAGTAACGAAATCAAATATCGATTACAGGCACCATTATTCTGCAAATCGAACGTTCTTTACCCTGGTACATATCTACATGATGAAAACTACAAAACACATCCTAGGAAGCGCAGTTTTATGAAAACAGTGAATTCGAGGAAAAAATGTGTATACACCCGGGTCTTTGCGATTTTTCCATATTTGAGAAAAAGCTTTGTTTCCAAAAACCCACTTTTTACACTTCATGCCAAACGTCACTGCATTGTCTTTCGATTCATCGAACTAGCACATCTATTCGACATATTGTACGCAGTCTATTACCGTCTGATCTTGCGCAAAGCTACGGAGAGTAACGACTTCCAATGTCGATTACAGGGACTACTAATCAGCAAATCGAACGGTCTTTACCCTGGTAGATATCTACATGATGAAAACTACAAGACACATCCTAGGAAGCGCAGTTTTATGAGTACAGTGAATTCGAGGAAAAAATGTGTATACACCTGGGGCTTTGCGATTTTTCCATATTTGAGAAAAAGCTTTGTTTCCAAAAACCCCACTTTTTACACACCATGACAAATGTCACTGCATTGTCTTTCGATTCATCGACCTAGCACACCTTTTCGATATATAGTACGCAATATATTACCGTCTGAACTTGCGCAAAGCTACAAAGAGTAACGAATTAAAATATAGATTACAGGCACCATTATTCTGCAAATCGAACGTTCTTTAAACAGGTACATATCTACATGATGAAAACTACAAAACACATCCTAGGAAGCGCAGTTTTATGTGTTCAGTGAATTCGAGATAAAATGTGTATACACCCAGGGCTTTGCGATTTTTCCACATTTGAGAAAAAGCTTTGTTTCCAAAAACCCCACTTTTTACACATCATGCCAAACGTCACTGCATTGTCTTTCGATTCATCGAACTAGCACACCTATTCGACATATAGTACGCAGTCTATTACCGTATGAACTTACGCAATGCTACAAAGAGTAACGAATTCAAATATCGATAACAGGCACCATTATTCTGCAAATCGAACGTACTTTACCCTGGTACATATTACATGATGAATAGTACAAAACACATCATAGTAAGCACAGTTTTATGAGTCCAGTGAATTCGAGGAAAAAATGTGTATACACCCGGGTCTTTGCGATTTTTCCATATATGAGAAAAAGCTTTGGTTCCAAAAACCCCACTTTTTACACATCACGCCAAACGTCACTGCATTGTCTTTCGATTCATTGAACTAGCACACCTTTTCGACATATAGTACGCAGTCTGTTACCGTCTGAACTTGCGCAAAGCTACAAAGAGTAACGACTTCCAATGTCGATTACAGGGACTATTAATCAGCAAATCAAACGGTCTTTACCCTGGTACATATCTACATGATGAAAACTACAGAACACATCCTAGGAAGCGCAGTTTTATGAGTACAGTGAATTCGAGGAAAAAATGTGTATTCACCCGGGGCTTTGCGATTTTTCCATATTTGAGAAAAAGCTTTGTTTCCAAAAACCCACTTTTTACACATCATGCCAAACGTCACTGCATTGTCTTTCGATTCATCGAACTAGCACACCTATTCGACATATTGTACGCAGTCTATTACCGTCTGAACTTTGCAAATCTACAAAGAGTAACAAAGTCAAATATCGATTACAGGCACCATTATTCTGCAAATCGAACGTTCTTTACCCCATTACATATCTACATGATGAAAACTACAAAACACATCCTAGGAAGCGCAGTTTTATGAGTACAGTGAATTCGAAGGAAAATGAGTATACACCCGGGGCTCTGCGATTTTCCATATATGAGAAAAAGCTTTGTTTCCAAAAACCCACTTTTTACCCATCATGCCGAACGTCACTGCATTGTCTTTCGATTCATCGAACTAACACACCTTTACGACATATAGTACGTAGTCTATTACTGTCTGAACTTGCGCAAAGCTACAAAGAGTAACGAATTCAAATATCGATTACATACACCATTATTCTGCAAATCGAATGTTCTTTACTCTGGTACATATCTACATGATGAAAACTACAAAACACATCCTAGAAAGCGCAGTTTTATGATTACAGTGAATTCGAGGAAAAAATGTGTATACTCCCGGGGCTTTGCGATTTTTCCATATTTGAGAAAATGCTTTGTTTCCAAGAACCCACTTTTTACACATCATGCCAAACGTCACTGCATTGTCTTTCGATTCATCGAACTAGCACATTTTATCGACATATAGTGCGCAGTCTATTACCGTCTGAACTTGCGCAAAGCTACAAAGAGTAACGAATTCAAATATCGATTACAGGCACCATTATTCTGCAAATCGAACGTTCTTTAACCTGGTACACATCTACATGGTGAAAACTACAAAACACATCCTAGTAAACGCAGTTTTATGAGTACTGTGAATTCGAGGAAAAAATGTGTATACACCCGGGGCTTTGCGATTTTTCCATATTTGAGAAAAAGCTTTGTTTCCAAAAACCCACTTTTTACACATCATGCCGAACGTCACTGCATTGTATTTCGATTCATCGAACTAGCACACCCATTCGACATATAGTACGCAGTCTATTACCGTCTGAACTTGCGCAAAGCTACAAAGAGTAACGACTTCCATTGTCGATTACAGGGACTACTAATCAGTAAATCGAATGGTCTTTACCCTGGTACATATCTACATGATGAAAACTAAAAAACACATCCTAGGAAGCGCAGCTTTATGAATACAGTGAATTCGAGGAAAAAATGTGTATATTTGCGATTTTTCCATATTTGAGAAAAAGCTTTGTTTCCAAAAACCTACTTTTTACACATCATGCCAAACGTCACTGCATTGTATTTCGATTTATCGAACTAGCACACCTATTCGACATATAGTACGCAGTCTATTACGGTATGAACTTGCACAAAGCTACAAAGAGTAACGAATTCAAATATCGATTACAGGCACCATTATTCTGCAAATCGAACGTTGTTTACCCTGGTACATATCTACATGATGAAAAGTACAAAACACGTCATAGGAAGCGCAATTTTATGAGTACAGTGAATTCGAGGAAAAAATGTGTATACACCCGGGGCTTTGCGATTTTTCCATATATGAGAAAAAGCTTTGGTTCCAAAAACCCCACTTTTTACACATCATGCCAAACATAGCTGCATTGTCTTTCGATTCATCGAACTAGCACACCTTTTCGACATATAGTACGCAGTCTATTACCGTATGAACTTGCGCAAAGCTACAAGAGTAACGAATTCAAATATCGATTACAGGTACCATTATTCTGCAAATCGAACGTTCCTTACCCTGGTACATATCTACATGATGAAAACTACAAAACACGTCCTAAGAAGCGCAGTTTTATGAGTACAGTGAAATTCGAGGAAAAAATGTGTATACACCCGCGGCTTTGCGATTTTTCCATATTTGAGAATAGGCTTTGTTTCCAAAAACCAACTTTTTACACATCATGTCAAACGTCACTGCATTGTCTTTCGATTCATCGAACTAGCACACCTTTTCGACATATAGAGCGCAGTTTATTACCATCTGAACTTGCGCAAAGCTACAAAGTGTAAACGAATTCTAATATCGATTACAGGCACCATTATTCCGCAAAACGAACGTTCTTTACCCTGGTACATATCTACATGATGAAAACTACAAAACACATCCTAGGAAGCGCAGTTTTATATGTACAGTGCATTCGAGGTAAAAATATGTATACACCCGGGGGTTGGCGATTTTTTCATATTTGAGAAAAGCTTTGGTTCCAAAAACCAACTTTTTACACATCATGCCAAACGTCACTGCATTGTCTTTCGATTCATCCAACTAGCACATTTTATCGACACAAAGTGCGCAGTCTATTACCGTCTGAACTTGCACAAAGCTACAAAGAGTAACGAAATCAAATATCGATTACAGGCACCATTATTCTGCAAATCGAACGTTCTTTACCCTGGTACATATCTACATGATGAAAACTACAAAACACATCCTAGGAAGCGCAGTTTTATGAAAACAGTGAATTCGAGGAAAAAATGTGTATACACAGATTTGCGATTTTTCCATATTTGAGAAAAAGCTTTGTTTCCAAAAACCCACTTTTTACACTTCATGCCAAACGTCACTGCATTGTCTTTCGATTCATCGAACTAGCACATCTATTCGACATATTGTACGCAGTCTATTACCGTCTGATCTTGCGCAAAGCTACGGAGAGTAACGACTTCCAATGTCGATTACAGGGACTACTAATCAGCAAATCGAACGGTCTTTACCCTGGTAGATATCTACATGATGAAAACTACAAGACACATCCTAGGAAGCGCAGTTTTATGAGTACAGTGAATTCGAGGAAAAAATGTGTATACACCTGGGGCTTTGCGATTTTTCCATATTTGAGAAAAAGCTTTGTTTCCAAAAACCCCACTTTTTACACACCATGACAAATGTCACTGCATTGTCTTTCGATTCATCGACCTAGCACACCTTTTCGATATATAGTACGCAATATATTACCGTCTGAACTTGCGCAAAGCTACAAAGAGTAACGAATTAAAATATAGATTACAGGCACCATTATTCTGCAAATCGAACGTTCTTTAAACAGGTACATATCTACATGATGAAAACTACAAAACACATCCTAGGAAGCGCAGTTTTATGTGTTCAGTGAATTCGAGATAAAATGTGTATACACCCAGGGCTTTGCGATTTTTCCACATTTGAGAAAAAGCTTTGTTTCCAAAAACCCCACTTTTTACACATCATGCCAAACGTCACTGCATTGTCTTTCGATTCATCGAACTAGCACACCTATTCGACATATAGTACGCAGTCTATTACCGTATGAACTTACGCAATGCTACAAAGAGTAACGAATTCAAATATCGATAACAGGCACCATTATTCTGCAAATCGAACGTACTTTACCCTGGTACATATTACATGATGAATAGTACAAAACACATCATAGTAAGCACAGTTTTATGAGTCCAGTGAATTCGAGGAAAAAATGTGTATACACCCGGGTCTTTGCGATTTTTCCATATATGAGAAAAAGCTTTGGTTCCAAAAACCCCACTTTTTACACATCACGCCAAACGTCACTGCATTGTCTTTCGATTCATTGAACTAGCACACCTTTTCGACATATAGTACGCAGTCTGTTACCGTCTGAACTTGCGCAAAGCTACAAAGAGTAACGACTTCCAATGTCGATTACAGGGACTATTAATCAGCAAATCAAACGGTCTTTACCCTGGTACATATCTACATGATGAAAACTACAGAACACATCCTAGGAAGCGCAGTTTTATGAGTACAGTGAATTCGAGGAAAAAATGTGTATTCACCCGGGGCTTTGCGATTTTTCCATATTTGAGAAAAAGCTTTGTTTCCAAAAACCCACTTTTTACACATCATGCCAAACGTCACTGCATTGTCTTTCGATTCATCGAACTAGCACACCTATTCGACATATTGTACGCAGTCTATTACCGTCTGAACTTTGCAAATCTACAAAGAGTAACAAAGTCAAATATCGATTACAGGCACCATTATTCTGCAAATCGAACGTTCTTTACCCTATTACATATCTACATGATGAAAACTACAAAACACATCCTAGGAAGCGCAGTTTTATGAGTACAGTGAATTCGAAGGAAAATGAGTATACACCCGGGGCTCTGCGATTTTCCATATATGAGAAAAAGCTTTGTTTCCAAAAACCCACTTTTTACCCATCATGCCGAACGTCACTGCATTGTCTTTCGATTCATCGAACTAACACACCTTTACGACATATAGTACGTAGTCTATTACTGTCTGAACTTGCGCAAAGCTACAAAGAGTAACGAATTCAAATATCGATTACATACACCATTATTCTGCAAATCGAATGTTCTTTACTCTGGTACATATCTACATGATGAAAACTACAAAACACATCCTAGAAAGCGCAGTTTTATGATTACAGTGAATTCGAGGAAAAAATGTGTATACTCCCGGGGCTTTGCGATTTTTCCATATTTGAGAAAATGCTTTGTTTCCAAGAACCCACTTTTTACACATCATGCCAAACGTCACTGCATTGTCTTTCGATTCATCGAACTAGCACATTTTATCGACATATAGTGCGCAGTCTATTACCGTCTGAACTTGCGCAAAGCTACAAAGAGTAACGAATTCAAATATCGATTACAGGCACCATTATTCTGCAAATCGAACGTTCTTTAACCTGGTACACATCTACATGGTGAAAACTACAAAACACATCCTAGGAAACGCAGTTTTATGAGTACTGTGAATTCGAGGAAAAAATGTGTATACACCCGGGGCTTTGCGATTTTTCCATATTTGAGAAAAAGCTTTGTTTCCAAAAACCCACTTTTTACACATCATGCCGAACGTCACTGCATTGTATTTCGATTCATCGAACTAGCACACCCATTCGACATATAGTACGCAGTCTATTACCGTCTGAACTTGCGCAAAGCTACAAAGAGTAACGACTTCCATTGTCGATTACAGGGACTACTAATCAGTAAATCGAATGGTCTTTACCCTGGTACATATCTACATGATGAAAACTAAAAAACACATCCTAGGAAGCGCAGCTTTATGAATACAGTGAATTCGAGGAAAAAATGTGTATATTTGCGATTTTTCCATATTTGAGAAAAAGCTTTGTTTCCAAAAACCTACTTTTTACACATCATGCCAAACGTCACTGCATTGTATTTCGATTTATCGAACTAGCACACCTATTCGACATATAGTACGCAGTCTATTACGGTATGAACTTGCACAAAGCTACAAAGAGTAACGAATTCAAATATCGATTACAGGCACCATTATTCTGCAAATCGAACGTTGTTTACCCTGGTACATATCTACATGATGAAAAGTACAAAACACGTCATAGGAAGCGCAATTTTATGAGTACAGTGAATTCGAGGAAAAAATGTGTATACACCCGGGGCTTTGCGATTTTTCCATATATGAGAAAAAGCTTTGGTTCCAAAAACCCCACTTTTTACACATCATGCCAAACATAGCTGCATTGTCTTTCGATTCATCGAACTAGCACACCTTTTCGACATATAGTACGCAGTCTGTTACCGTCTGAACTTGCGCAAAGCTACAAAGAGTAACGAATTCTAATATCGATTACAGGCACCATTATTCTGCAAATCGAACGTTCTTTACCCTGGTACATATCTACATCATGAAAACTACAAAACACATCCTAGGAAGCGCAGTTTTATGAGTACAGTGAATTCGAGGAAAAATTGTGTAAACACCCGGGGCTTTGTGATTTTTCCACTTATGAGAAAAAGCTTTGTTTCCAAAAACCCACTTTTTACACATCATGCCAAACGTCACTGCATTGTCTTTCTATTCATCGAACTAGCACATTTTATCGACATATAGTGCACAGTCTATTACCGTCTGAACTTGAGCAAAGCTACAAAGAGTAACGAATTCAAATATCGATTACAGGCACCATTATTCTGCAAATCGAACGTTCTTTACCCTGGTACACATCTACATGATGAAAACTACAAAACACATCCTAGGAAGCGCTGTTTTATGAGTACAGTGAATTCGAGGAAAAAATGAGTATACACCCGGGGCTTTGCGATTTTCCATATATGAGAAAAAGCTTTGTTTCCAAAAACCCACTTTTTACACATCATGCAAAACGTCACTGCATTCTCTTTCGATTCATCGAACTAGCACACCTTTTCGACATATAGTACGCAGTCTTTTACCGTCTGAACTTGCGCAAAGCTACAAAGAGTAACAAATTCAAATATCGATTACAGGCACCATTATTCTGCAAAATCGAACGTTCTTCACCCGGTACATATCTACATGATGAAAACTACAAAACACATCCTAGGAAGCGCAGTTTCATGAGTACAGTGAATTCGACTATAAAATGTGTATGCACCCGGGGCTTTGCGATTTTTCCATATATGAGAAAAAGCTTTGATCCAAAAAACCATACTTTTTACACATCATGCCAAACGTCACTGCATTGTCTTTCGATTCATCGAACTAGCACACATACTCGACACATAGTACGTAGTCTATTACCATCCGAACTTGCGCAAAGCTACAAAGAGTAACGAATTCAAATGTGGATTACAGGGACTATTAATCAGCAAATCGGACGGTCTTTACCCTGGTACATATCTACATGATGAAAACTACAAAACACATCCTAGGAAGCACAGTTTTATGAGTACAGTGAATTCGAGGAAAAAATGTGTATACAACCGGGGCTTTGCGATTTTTCCATATATGAGAAAAAGCATTGTTTCCAAATACACCACTTTTTTCACATCATGCCAAACATAGCTGCATTGTCATTCGATTCATCGAACTAGCACACCTATTCGACATATAGTACGCAGTCTATTACCGTCTGAACTTGCACAAAGATACAAAGAGTAACGAATTCAAATATCGATTACAGGCACCATTATTCTGCAAATCGAACGCTCTTTACCCACGTACATATTTACTTGATGAAAACTACAAAACACTTCCTAGGAAGCGCAGTTTTATGAGTACAGTGAATTCGAGGATAAAATGTGTATACACCCGGGGCTTTGAGAGTTTTCCATATATGAGAAAAAGCTTTGTTTAAAAATAGCCCACTTTTTACACATCATACCAAACGTCACTGCATTGTATTTCGATTCATCGAACTAGCACACCCATTCGACATATAGTACGCAGTCTGTTACCGTCTGAACTTGCGCAAAGCTACAAACAGTAACGAATTCTAATATCGATTACAGGCCCCATTATTCTGCAAATCGAACGTTCTTTACCCTGGTACATATCTACATGATGAAAACTACAAAACACATCCTAGGAAGCGCAGTTTTATGAGTACAGTGAATTCGAGGAAAAAATGTGTATACACCCGGGGCTTTGCGATTTTTCCATATTTGAGAAAAAGCTTTGTTTCCAAAAACCCACTTTTTACACATCATGCCGAACGTCACTGCATTGTATTTCGATTCATCGAACTAGCACACCCATTCGACATATAGTACGCAGTCTATTACCGTCTGAACTTGCACAAAGATACAAAGAGTAACGAATTTTAATTTCGATTACAGGCCCCATTATTCTGCAAATCGAACGTTCTTTACCCTGGTACATATCTACATGATGAAAACTACAAAACACATCCTAGGAAGCGCAGTTTTATGAGTACAGTGAATTCGAGGAAAAAATGTGTATACACCCGGGGCTTTGCGATTTTTCCACATATGAGAAAAAGCTTTGTTTCCAAAAACCCACTTTTTACACATCATGCCAAACGTCACTGCATTGTCTTTCGATTCATCGAACTAGCACATTTTATCGACATATACTGCGCAATCTATTACCGTCTGAACTTGCGCAAAGCTACAAAGAGTAACGAATTCAAATATCGATTACAGTCACCATTATTCTGCAAATTGAACGTTCTTTACCCTGGTACACATCTACATGATGAAAACTACAAAACACATCCTAGGAAGCGCAGTTTTATGAGTACTGTGAATTCGAGGAAAAAATGTGTATACACCCGGGGCTTTGCGATTTTTCCACATATGCGAAAAAGCTTTGTTTCCAAAAACCCACTTTTTACACATCATGCCAAACGTCACTGCATTGTCTTTCGATTCATCGAACTAGCACATTTTATCGACATATATTGCGCAATCTATTACCGTCTGAACTTGCGCAAAGCTACAAAGAGTAACGAATTATAATATCGATTACAGTCACCATTATTCTGCAAATTGAACGTTCTTTACCCTGGTACACATCTACATGATGAAAACTACAAAACACATCCTAGGAAGCGCAGCTTTTTGAGCACAGTGAATTCGAGGAAAAAATGTGTATACACCCGGGGCTTTGCGACTTTTCCATATATGAGAAAAAGCTTTGTTTCCAAAAACCCCACTTTTTACACATCATGCCAAACGTCACTGCATTGTCTTTCGATTCATCGAACTAGCACACCTATTCGACATATAGTACGCAGTCTTTTACCGTCTGAACTTGCGCAAAGCAACAAAGAGTAACGTATTCAAATATCGATTACATTCATTATTAACAAAGTCAAATATCGATTACAGGCACCATTATTCTGCAAATCGAACGTTCTTTACCCTGGTACATATCTACATGATGAAAACTACAAAACACATCCTAGGAAGCGCAGTTTTATGAGTAAAGTGAATACGAGGAAAAAATGAGTATACACCCGGGGCTTTGCGATTTTTCCATATATGAGAAAAAGCTTTGTTTCCAAAAACACACTCTTTACACATCATGCCAAACGTCACTTCATTGTCTTTCGATTCATCGAACTAGCACACCTTTTCGACATATAGTACGCAGTCATTTACTGTCTGAACTTGCGCAAAGCTACAAAGAGTAACGAATTCAAATATCGATTGCAGGCACCATTATTCTGCAAAACGAATGTTCTTCACCCTGGTACATATCTACATAATGAAAACTACATAACACATCCTAGGAAGCGCAGTTTTAAGAGTACAGTGAATTCGACTATAAAATGTGTATGCACCCGGGGCTTTGCGATTTTTCCATATATGAGAAAAAGCTTTGTTTCCTAAAACCCACTTTTTACACATCATGCCAAACGTCACTGCATTGTCTTTCGATTCATCGAACTAGCACACCCATTCGACATATAGTACGCAGTCTATTTCCGTCTGAACTAGAGCAAAGCTACAAAGACTAACGAATTCAAATATCGATTACAGGCACCATTATTCCGCAAATCGAACGTTCTTTACCCTCGTACATATCTACATGATGAAAACTACAAAACACATCCTAGGAAGCGCAAGTTTCATGAGTACAGTGAATTCGAAGATAAAATGTGTATACACCCGGGGCTTTGCGATTTTTCCATATATAAGAAAAAGCTTTGATTCCAAAAACACCACTTTTTACACATAATGCCAAACGTCACTGCATTGTCTTTCGATTCATCGAACTAGCACACCTATTCCACATATAGTACGCAGTCTATTACCGTCCGAACTTGCCCAAAGCTACAAAGAGTAACGAATTCAAATGTCGATTACAGGAACTATTAATCAGCAAATCGAACGGTCTTTACCCTGGTACTTATCTACATGATGAAAACTACAAAACACATCCTAGGAAGCGCAGTTTTATGAGTACAGTGAATTCGAGGATAAAATGTGTATACACCTGGGGCTTTGCGATTTTTCCATATATGAGAAAAAGCTTTAATTCCAAAAACCCCACTTTTTACACATCATGCCAAACGTCACTGCATTGTCTTTCGATTCATCGAACTAGCACATCTGTTCGACATATACTAGGCAGTCTTTTACCGTCTGAACTTGCGCAAAGCTGCAAAGAGTAACGAATTCAAATATCGATTACAGGTACCATTATTCTGCAAATCGAACGTTCTTTACCCTGGTACATATCTACATGATGAAAACTACAAAACACATCCTAGGAAGCGCAGTTTTATGAGTACAGTGAATTCGAGGGAAAATTGTGTATACATCCGGGGCTTTGCGATTTTTCCATATATGAGAAAAAGCTTTGTTTCCAAAAATCCACTTTTTACACATCATGCCAAACGTCACTGCATTGTCTTTCGATTCATCGAACTAGCACATTTTATCGACATATAAGGCGCAGTCTATTACCGTCTGAACTTGCGCAAAGCTACAAAGAGTAATGAATTCAAATATCGATTACAGGCACCATTATTCTGCAAATCGAACGTTCTTTTCCCTGGTACATATCTTCATGATGAAAACTACAAAACACATCCTAGGAAGCGCAGTTTTATGAGTACTGTGAATTCGAGGAAAAAATGTGTATACACCCGATGCTTTGCGATTTTTCCATATTTGAGAAAAAGCTTTGTTTCCAAAAACCCTTTCTTTATACATCATACCAAACGTCACTGCATTGTCTTTCGATTCATCGAACTAGCACACCTATTCGACAAATAGTACGCAGTCTATTACCGTCTGAACTTGCGCAAATCTACAAAGAGTAACAAAGTCAAATATCGATTACAGGCACCATTATTCTGCAAATCGAACGTTGTTTACCCTGGTACATATCTACACGATGAAAACTACAAAACACATCCTAGGAAGCGCAGTTTTATGAGTAAAGTGAATACGAGATAAAAATGAGTATACACCCGGGGCTTTGCGATTTTTCCATATATGAGAAAAAGCTTTGTTTCCTAAAAGCCACTCTTTACACATCATGCCAAACGTCACTGCATTGTCTTTCGATTCATCGAGCTAGCACACCTTTTCGACATATAGTACGCAGTCTATTACTGTCTGAACTTGCGCAAAGCTACAAAGAGTAACGAATTCAAATATCGATTACAGGCACCATTATTCTGCAAATCGAACGTTCTTCACCCTGGTACATATCTACATAATGAAAACTACAAAACACATCCTAGGAAGCGCAGTTTTATGGGTAAAGTGAATTCGACTATAAAATGTGTATCCACCCGGGGCTTTGCGATTTTTCCATATATGAGAAAAAGCTTTGTTTCCAAAAACCCCACTTTTTACACATCATGCCAAACGTCACTGCATTGTATTTCGATACATCGAACTAGCACACCTATTCGACATATAGTACGCAGTCTATTACCGTCTGAAGTTGCGCAAAGCTACAAAGAGTAACCAATTCAAATATCGATTACAGGCACCATTATTCTGCAAATCGAACGTTCTTTACCCTGGTACATATCTACATGATGAAAAGTACAAAACACATCCTAGGAAGCGCAATTTTATGAGTCCAGTGAATTCGAGGAAAAAATGTGTATACACCCGGGGCTTTGCGATTTTTCCGTATATGAGAAAAAGCTTTGGTTGCAAAAACCCCACTTTTTACACATCATGCCAAACGTCACTGCATTGTCTTTCGATTCATCGAACTAGCACACCTTTTCTACATATAGTACGCAGTCTGTTACCGTCTGAACTTGCGCAAAGCTACAAAGAGTAACGAATTCTAATATCGATTACAGGCACCATTATTCTGCAAATCGAACGTTCTTTACCCTGGTACATATCTACATGATGAAAACTACAAAACACATCCTAGGAAGCGCAGTTTTATGAGTACAGTGAATTCGAGGAAAAAATTTGTGTACGCCCGGGGCTTTGCGATTTTTCTATATATAAGAAAAAGCTTTGTTTCCAAAAACCATCTTTTTACACATCATGCCAAACGTCACTGCATTGTCTTTCGATTCATCGAACTAGGACATTTTATCGACATATAGAGGGCAGTCTATTACCGTCTGAACTTGCGCAAAGCTACAAAGAGTAACGAATTCAAATATCGATTACAGGCACCATTATTCTGCAAATCGAACGTTCTTCACCCTGGTACATATCTACATAATGAAAACTACAAAACACATCCTAGGAAGCGCTGTTTTATGATTACAGTGAATTCGACTATAAAATGTGTATGCACCCGGGGCTTTGCGATTCTTCCATATATGAGAAAAAGCTTTGTTTCCAAAAACCCCACTTTTTACACATCATGCCAAACGTCACTGCATTGTATTTCGATACATCGAACTAGCTCACCTATTCGACATATAGTTCGCAGTCTATTACCGTCTGAACTTGCGCAAAGATACAAAGAGTAATGAATTCTAATATCGATTACAGGCACCATTATTCTGCAAAACGAACGTTCTTTACCCTGGTACATATCTACATGATGAAAACTACATAACACATCCTAGGGAGCGAAGTTTTATGAGTACAGTGAATTCGAGGAAAAAATTTGTATACGCCCGGGGCTTTGCGATTTTTCCATATATGAGAAAAAGCTTTGTTTCCAAAAACCCACTTTTTACACATCATGCCAAACGTCACTGCATTGTCTTTCGATTCATCGAACTAGCACATATTACCGACATATAGAGCGCAGTCTACTACCGTCTGAACTTGCGCAAAGCTACAAAGAGTAACGAATTCTAATATCGATTACAGGCACCATTATTCTGCAAATCAAACGTTCTTCACCCTGGTACATATCTACACAATGAAAACTACAAAACACATCCTATGAAACGCAGTTCTATGAGTAAAGTGAATTCGAGGAAAAAATGTGTATTCAACCGGGGCTTTGCGATTTTTCCATATTTCAGAAAAAGCTTTCTTTCAAAAAACCCACTTTTTACACATCATATCAAACGTCACTGCATTGTCTTTCGATTCATCGAACTAGCACACCTTTTCGACATATAGTACGCAGTCTATTACCGTCTGAACTTGCGCAAAGCTACAAAGAGTAACGAATTCAAATATCGATTACAGGCACCATTATTCTGCAAATCGAACGATCTTTACCATGGTAAATATCTACATGATGAAAACTACAAAACACATTCTAGGAAGCCCAGTTTAATGAGTACAGTGAATTTGAGGAAAATATGTGTATACACCCGGGGCTTTGCGATTTTTCCATATTTGAGAAAAAGCTTTGTTATCAAAAACCCCACTTCTTACACATCATACCAAACGTCACTGCATTGTCTTTCGATTCATCGAACTAGCACTCCTATTCGACATATAGTACGCAGTCTGTTACCGTCTGAACTTGCGCAAAGCTACAAAGAGTAACGAATTCTAATATCGATTACAGGCACCATTATTCTGCAAATCGAACGTTCTTTACCCAAGTACATGTCTACATGATGAAATCTACAAAACACATCCTAGGAAGCGCAGTTTTATGAGTACAGTGAATTCGAGTAAAAAATTTGTATACGCCCGGGGCTTTGCGATTTTTCCATATATGAGAAAAAGCTTTGTTTCCAAAAACACACTTTTTACACATCATGCCAAACGTCACTGCATTGTCTTTCGATTCAACGAACTAGCACATTTTATCGACTATATAGAGCGCAGTCTATTACCGTCTGAACTTGCGCAAAGCTACAAAGAGTAACGAATTCAAATATCGATTACAGGCACCATTATTCTGCAAATCGAACGTTCTTTACCCTGGTACATATCTACATGATGAAAACTACAAAACACATCCTAGGAAGCGCAGTTTTATGAGTACTGTGAGTTCGAGGAAAAAATGTGTATACACCCGATGCTTTGCGATTTATCCATATTTGAGAAAAAGCTTTGTTTCCAAAAACCCTTTTTTTACACATCATGCCAAACGACACTACATTGTCTTTCGATTCATCGAACTAGCACACCTATTCGACATATAGTACGCAGTCTGTTACCGTCTGAACTTCCGCAAATCTACAAAGAGTAACAAGGTCAAATATCGATTACAGGCACCATTATTCTGCAAATCGAACGTTCTTTACCCTGGTACATATCTACATGATGAAAACTACAAAACACATCCTAGGAAGCGCAGTTTTATGAGTAAAGTCAACACGAGGAAAAAATGAGTATACACCCGGGGCTATGCGATTTTTCCATATATGAGAAAAAGCTTTGTTTCCAAAAACCCACTCTTTACACATCATGCCAAACGTCACTGCATTGCCTTTCGATTCATCGAACTAGCACACCTTTTCGACATATATTACGCAGTCTATTACTGTATGAACTTGCGCAAAGCTACAAAGAGTAACGAATTCAAATATCGATTACAGGCACCATTATTCTGCAAATCGAACGTTCTTCACCCTGGTACATATCTACATGATGAAAACTACAAAACACATCCTAGGAAGCGCAGTTTTATGAGTACAATGAATTCAACTATAAAATGTGTACACCTGGGGCTTTGCGACTTTTCCATATATGAGAAAAAGCTTTGTTTCCAAAAACCCCACTTTTTACACATAATGCCAAACATAGCTGCATTGTCATTCGATTCATCGAACTAGCACACCTATTCGACATATAGTACGCAGTCTATTACCGTCTGAACTTGCACAAAGATACAAAGAGTAACGAATTCAAATATCGATTACAGGCACCATTATTCTGCAAATCGAACGCTCTTTACCCACGTACATATTTACTTGATGAAAACTACAAAACACTTCCTAGGAAGCGCAGTTTTATGAGTACAGTGAATTCGAGGAAAAAATGTGTATACACCCGGGGCTTTGCGATTTTTCCATAAATGAGAAAAAGCTTTGTTTAAAAATAGCCCACTTTTTACACATCATGCCAAACGTCACTGCATTGTATTTCGATTCATCGAACTAGCACACCCATTCGACATATAGTACGCAGTCTGTTACCGTCTGAACTTGCACAAAGCTACAATCAGTAACGAATTCTAATATCGATTACAGGCACCATTATTCTGCATATCGAACGTTCTTTACCCTGGTACATATTTACATGATGAAAACTACAAAACACATACTAGGAAGCGCAGTTTTATGAGTACAGTGAATTCGAGGAAAAAATGTGTATACACCCGGGGCTTTGCGATTTTTCCACATATGAGAAAAAGCTTTGTTTCCAAAAACCCACTTTTTACACATCATCCCAAACGTCACTGCATTGTCTTTCGATTCATCGAACTAGCACACCTATTCGACATATATTACGCAGTCTATTACCGTCTGAACTTGCGCAAATCTACAAAGAGTAACAAAGTCAAATATCGATTACAGTCACCATTATTCTGCAAATCGAACGTTCTTTACCCTGGTACATATCTACATGATGAAAACTACAAAACACATCCTAGGAAGCGCAGTTTTATGAGTAAAGTGAATACGAGAAAAAAATGAGTATACACCCGGGGCTTTGCGATTTTTCCATATATGAGAAAAAGCTTTGTTTCCTAAAAGCCACTCTTTACACATCATGCCAAACGTCACTGCATTGTCTTTCGATTCATCGAGCTAGCACACCTTTTCGACATATAGTACGCATTCTATTACTGTCTGAACTTGCGCAAAGCTACAAAGAGTAACGAATTCAAATATCGATTACAGGCACCATTATTCTGCAAATCGAACGTTCTTCACCCTGGTACATTTCTACATAATGAAAACTACAAAACACATCCTAGGAAGCGCAGTTTTATGGGTAAAGTGAATTCGACTATAAAATATGTATGCACCCGGGGCTTTGCGATTCTTCCATATATGAGAAAAAGCTTTGTTTCCAAAAACCCCACTTTTTACACATCATGCCAAACGTCACTGCATTGTATTTCGATACATCGAACTAGCACACCTATTCGACATATAGTACGCAGTCTATTACCGTCTGAAGTTGCGCAAAGCTACAAAGAGTAACCAATTCAAATATCGATTACAGGCACCATTATTCTGCAAATCGAACGCTCTTTACCCTGGTACATATCTACATGATGAAAAGTACAAAACACATCCTAGGAAGCGTAATTTTATGAGTCCAGTGAATTCGAGGAAAAAATGTGTATACACCTGGGGCTTTGCGATTTTTCCGTATATGAGAAAAAGCTTTGGTTGCAAAAACCCCACTTTTTACACATCATGCCAAACGTCACTGCATTGTCTTTCGATTCATCGAACTAGCAATCCTTTTCTACATATAGTACGCAGTCTGTTACCGTCTGAACTTGCGCAAAGCTACAAAGAGTAATGAATTCTAATATCGATTACAGGCACCATTATTCTGCAAATCGAACGTTCTTTACCCTGGTACATATCTACATGATGAAAACTACATAACACATCCTAGGGAGCGAAGTTTTATGAGTACAGTGAATTCGAGGAAAAAATTTGTATACGCCCGGGGCTTTGCGATTTTTCCATATATGAGAAAAAGCTTTGTTTCCAAAAACCCACTTTTTACACATCATGCCAAACGTCACTGCATTGTCTTTCGATTCATCGAACTAGCACATATTACCGACATATAGAGCGCAGTCTACTACCGTCTGAACTTGCGCAAAGCTACAAAGAGTAACGAATTCAAATATCGATTACAGGCACCATTATTCTGCAAATCGAACGTTCTTTTCCCTGGTACATATCTACATGATGAAAACTACAAAACACATCCTAGGAAGCGCAGTTTTATGAGTAAAGTGAATACGAGGAAAAAATGAGTATACACCCGGGGCTTTGCGATTTTTCCATATATGAGAAAAAGCTTTGTTTCCAAAAACCCCACTTTTTACACATCATGCCAAACGTCACTGCATTGTCTTTCGATTCATCGAACTAGCACACCTTTTCGACATATAGTACGCAGTCTATTACTGTCTGAACTTGCGCAAAGCTACAAAGAGTAACGAATTCTAATATCGATTACAGGCACCATTATTCTGCAAATCGAACGTTCTTCACCCTGGTACATATCTACACAATGAAAACTACAAAACACATCCTATGAAACGCAGTTCTATGAGTAAAGTGAATTCGAGGAAAAAATGTGTATTCAACCGGGGCTTTGCGATTTTTCCATATTTCAGAAAAAGCTTTCTTTCAAAAAACCCACTTTTTACACATCATATCAAACGTCACTGCATTGTCTTTCGATTCATCGAACTAGCACACCTTTTCGACATATAGTACGCAGTCTATTACCGTCTGAACTTGCGCAAAGCTACAAAGAGTAACGAATTCAAATATCGATTACAGGCACCATTATTCTGCAAATCGAACGATCTTTACCATGGTAAATATCTACATGATGAAAACTACAAAACACATTCTAGGAAGCGCAGTTTAATGAGTACAGTGAATTTGAGGAAAAAATGTGTATACACCCGGGGCTTTGCGATTTTTCCATATTTGAGAAAAAGCTTTGTTATCAAAAACCCCACTTCTTACACATCATGCAAAACGTCACTGCATTGTCTTTCGATTCATCGAACTAGCACATTTTATCGACATATAGAGCGCAGTCTATTACCGTCTGAACTTGCGCAAAGCTACAAAGAGTAACGAATTCAAATATCGATTACAGGCACCATTATTCTGCAAATCGAACGTTCTTTACCCTGGTACATATCTACATGATGAAAACTACAAAACACATCCTAGGAAGCGCAGTTTTATGAGTAAAGTCAACACGAGGAAAAAATGAGTATACACCCGGGGCTTTGCGATTTTTCCATATATGAGAAAAAGCTTTGTTTCCAAAAACCCACTCTTTACACATCATGCCAAACGTCACTGCATTGCCTTTCGATTCATCGAACTAGCACACCTTTTCGACATATAGTACGCAGTCTATTACTGTATGAACTTGCGCAAAGCTACAAAGAGTAACGAATTCAAATATCGATTACAGGCACCATTATTCTGCAAATCGAACGTTCTTCACCCTGGTACATATCTACATGATGAAAACTACAAAACACATCCTAGGAAGCGCAGTTTTATGAGTACAGTGAATTCAACTATAAAATGTGTATACACCCGGGGCTTTGCGACTTTTCCATATATGAGAAAAAGCTTTGTTTCCAAAAACCCCACTTTTTACACATAATGCCAAACGTCACTGCATTGTCCTTCGATTCATCGAACTAGCACACCTATTCGACATATAGTACGCAGTCTATTACCGTCCGAACTTGCCAAAAGCTACAAAGAGTAACGAATTCAAATATCGATTACAGGCACCATTATTCTGCAAATCGAACGCTCTTTACCCTGGTAGATATCTACATGATGAAAACTACAAAACACATCCTAGGAAGCGCAGTTTTATGACTACAGTGAATTCGAGGATAAAATGTGTATACACCCGGGGCTTTGAGAGTTTTCCATATATGAGAAAAAGCTTTGTTTAAAAATAGCCCACTTTTTACACATCATGCCAAACGTCACTGCATTGTATTTCGATTCATCGAACTAGCACACCCATTCGACATATAAAACGCAGTCTGTTACCGTCTGAACTTGCACAAAGCTACAATCAGTAACGAATTCTAATATCGATTACAGGCACCATTATTCTGCATATCGAACGTTCTTTACCCTGGTACATATTTACATGATGAAAACGACAAAACACATCCTAGGAAGCGCAGTTTTATGAGTACAGTGAATTCGAGGAAAAAATGTGTATACACCCGGGGCTTTGCGATTTTTCCACATATGAGAAAAAGCTTTGTTTCCAAAAACCCCACTTTTTACACATCATCCCAAACGTCACTGCATTGTCTTTCGATTCATCGAACTAGCACACCTATTCGACATATAGTACGCAGTCTATTACCGTCTGAACTTGCGCAAATCTACAAAGAGTAACAAAGTCAAATATCGATTACAGTCACCATTATTCTGCAAATCGAACGTTCTTTACCCTGGTACATATCTACATGATGAAAACTACAAAACACATCCTAGGAAGCGCAGTTTTATGAGTACAGTGAATTCGAGGAAAAAACGAGTATACACTCGGGGCTTTGCGATTTTCCATATATGAGAAAAAGCTTTGTTTCCAAAAACTCACTTTTTACACATCATGCCAAACGTCACTGCATTGTCTTTCGATTCATCGAACTAGCACACCTTTTCATCATATAGTACGCAGTCTATTACTGTCTGAACTTGCGCAAAGCTACAAAGAGTAACGAATTCAAATATCGATTACAGGCACCATTATTCTGCAAATCGAACGTTCTTTACCCTGGTACATATCTACATGATGAAAACTACAAAACACATCCTACTAAGCGCAGTTTTATGAGTAAAGTGAATACGAGGAAAAAATGAGTATACATCCGGGGCTTTGCGATTTTTCCATATATGAGAAAAAGCTTTGTTTCCTAAAACCCACTCTTTACACATCATGCCAAACGTCCCTGCATTGTCTTTCGATTCATCGAACTAGCACACCTATTCGACATATAGTACGCAGTCTATTACCATCTGAACTTGCGCAAATCTGTAAAGAGTAACAAAGTCAAATATCGATTACAGGCACCATTATTCTGCAAATCGAACGTTCTTTACCCTGGTACATATCTACATGATGAAAACTACAAAACACATCCTAGGAAGCGCAGTTTTATGAGTAAAGTGAATACGAGGAAAATATGAGTATACGATTTTTCCATATATGAGAAAAAGCTTTGTTTCCAAAAACCCCACTTTTTACACATCATGCCAGACGTCTCTGCATTGTCTTTCGATTCATCGAACTAGCACACCTATTCGACATATACTACACAGTGTTTTACCGTCTGAACTAGCGCAAAGCTACAAAGAGTAACGAATGCAAATATCGATTACAGGCACCATTATTCTGCAAATCGAACGTTCTTTACCCTGGTACATATCTACATGATGAAAACTACAAAACACATCCTAGTAAGCGCAAGTTTCATGAGTACAGTGAATTCGAAGATAAAATGTGTATACACCCGGGGCTTTGCGATTTTTCCATATATGAGAAAAAGCTTTGTTTCCAAAAACCCCACTTTTTACACATCATGCCAAACGTCACTGCATTGTCTTTCGATTCATCGAACTAGCACATCTATTCGACATATACTATGCAGTCTTTTACCGTCTGAACTTGCGCAAAGCTGCAAAGAGTAACGAATTCAAATATCGATTACAGGCACCATTATTCTGCAAATCGAACGTTCTTTACCCTGGTACATATCTACATGATGAAAACTACAAAACACATCCTAGGAAGCGCAGTTTTATGAGTACAGTGAATTCGAGGAAAAAATGTGTATACACCTGGGGCTTTGTGATCTTTCCATATATGAGAAAAAGCTTTGTTTCCAAAAACCGCACTTTTATCACATCATGCCAAACGTCACATCATCCTCTTTAGATTCATATCACTGGCACCTCTATTCGACAAATAGTACGCAGTCTACTACCGTCTGAACTTGCGCAAGGCTACAAAGAGTAATGTAATTAAATGTCGATTACAGGGAATATTATTCTGCAAATCGAATGTTCTTCACCCTGGTACATATCTACATGATGAAAACTACAAAACACATCCTACGAAGCGCAGTTTTATGAGTACAGTGAATTCGAGGAAAAAATGTGTATACACCTCTGGCTTTGCGATTTTTCCATATTTGAGAAAAAGCTTTGTTTCCAAAAACCCACTTTTTACACATCATGCCAAATATCACTGCATTGTCTTTCGATTCATCGAACTACCACACCTATTCGACATAGAGTACGCAGTCTATTACCGTCTGAACGTGCGCAAATCTACAAAGAGTAACAAAGTCAAATATCGATTACAGGCACCATTATTCTGCAAATCGAACGTTCTTTACCCTGGTACATATCTACATGATGAAAACTACAAAACACATCCTAGGAAGCGCAGTTTTATGAGTACAGTGAATTCGAGGAAAAAACGAGTATACACTCGGGGCTTTACGTTTTCCATATATGAGAAAAAGCTTTGTTTCCAAAAACTCACTTTTTACACATCATGCCAAACGTCACTGCATTGTCTTTCGATTCATCGAACTAGCACACCTTTTCATCATATAGTACGCAGTCTATTACTGTCTGAACTTGCGTAAAGCTACAAATCGTAACGAATTCAAATATCGATTAAGGCACCATTATTCTGCAAATCGAACGTTCTTTACCCTGGTAAATATCTACATGATGAAAACTACAAAACACATCCTAGGAAGCGCAGTTTTATGAGTAAAGTGAATACGAGGAAAAAATGAGTATACACCCGGGGCTTTGCGATTTTTCCATCTATGAGAAAAAGCTTTGTTTCCTAAAACCCACTCTTTACACATCATGCCAAACGTCACTGCATTGTATTTCGATACATCGAACTAGCACACCTATTCGACATATAGTACGCAGTCTATTACCGTCTGAAGTTGCGCAAAGCTACAAAGAGTAACGAATTCAAATATCGATTACAGGCACCATTATTCTGCAAATCGAACGTTCTTTACCCTGGTACATATCTACATGATGAAAAGTACAAAACACATCCTAGGAAGCGCAATTTTATGAGTACAGTGAATTCGAGGAAAAAATGTGTATACACCCGGGGCTTTGCGACTTTTCCATATATAAAAAAAAATTTTTGTTTCCAAAATCGCACTTTTTACACATCATGCCAAACGTCACTGCATTGTCCTTCGATTCATCGAACTAGCACACCTTTTCGACATATAGTACGCAGTCTGTTACCGTCTGAACTTGCGCAAAGCTACAAAGAGTAACGAATTCAAATATCGATTACAGGCACCATTATTCTGCAAATCGAACGTTCTTTTCCCTGGTACACATCTACATGATGAAAACTACAAAACACATCCTAGTAAGCGCAAGTTTCATGAGTACAGTGAATTCGAAGATAAAATGTGTATACACCCGGGGCTTTGCGATTTTTCCATATATGAGAAAAAGCTTTGTTTCCAAAAACCCCACTTTTTACACATCATGCCAAACGTCACTGCATTGTCTTTCGATTCATCGAACTAGCACACCTATTCGACATATACTACGCAGTCTTTTACCGTCTGAACTTGCGCAAATCTACAAAGAGTAACAAAGTCAAATATCGATACAGGCACCATTATTCTGCAAATCGAATTTTCTTTACCCTTGTACATATCTACATGTTGTAAATTACAAAACCCATCCTACGAAGCGCAGTTTTCTGTGTACAGTGAATTCGAGGAAAAAATGTGTATACACCCGGAGCTTTGCGATTTTTCCATATATAAGAAAAAGATTTTTGTTTCCAAAATCCCACTTTTTACACATCATGCCAAACGTCACTGCATTGTCTTTCGATTCATCGAACTAGCACACCTTTTCGACCTACAGTTTGAAGTCTATTACCGTCTGTACTTGCGCAAAGCTACAAAGAGAAACGAATTCAAATATCAATTACAGGCACCATTATTCTGCAAATCGAACGTTCTTTACCCTGGTACATATCTACATGATGAAAACTACAAAACACATCCTAGGAAGCGCAGTTTTATGAGTACAGTGAATTCGAGGATAAAATGTGTATATGCGATTTTTCCATATATGAGAAAAAGTTTCCTTTCCAAAAACCCCACTTTCTACACATCATGCCAAACGTCACTGCATTGTCTTTCGATTCATCGAACTAGCACATCTATTCGACATATACTATGCAGTCTTTTACCGTCTGAACTTGCGCAAAGCTGCAAAGAGTAACGAATTCAAATATCGATTACAGGCTCCATTATTCTGCAAATCGAACGTTCTTTACCCTGGTACATATCTACATGATGAAAACTACAAAACACATCCTAGGAAGCGCAGTTTTATGAGTACAGTGAATTCGAGGAAAAAATGTGTATACACACGGGGCTTTGCGATCTTTCCATATATGAGAAAAAGCTTTGTTTCCAAAAACCGCACTTTTATCACATCATGCCAAACGTCACATCATCCTCTTTAGATTCTTATCACTGACACCTCTATTCGTCAAATAGTACGCAGTCTACTACCGTCTGAACTTGAGCAAGGCTACAAAGAGTAATGTAATTAAATGTCGATTACAGGGAATATTATTCTCCAAATCGAATGTTCTTCACCCTGGTACATATCTACATGATGAAAACTACAAAACACATCCTACGAAGCGCAGTTTTATGAGTACAGTGAATTCGAGGAAAAAATGTGTATACACCTCTGGCTTTGCGATTTTTCCATATTTGAGAAAAAGCTTTGTTTCCAAAAACCCACTTTTTACACATCATGCCTAACATCACTGCATTGTCTTTCGATTCATCGAACTACCACACCTATTCGACATATAGTACGCAGTCTATTACCGTCTGAACTTGCGCAAATCTACAAAGAGTAACAAAGTCAAATATCGATTACAGGCACCATTATTCTGCAAATCGAACGTTCTTTACCCTGGTACATATCTACATGATGAAAACTACAAAACACATCCTAGGAAGCGCAGTTTTATGAGTACAGTGAATTCGAGGAAAAAACGAGTATACACTCGGGGCTTTGCGATTTTCCATATATGAGAAAAAGTTTTGTTTCCAAAAACTCACTTTTTACACATCATGCCAAACGTCACTGCATTGTCTTTCGATTCATCGAACTAGCACACCTTTTCATCATATAGTACGCAGTCTATTACTGTCTGAACTTGCGCAAAGCTACAAAGAGTAACGAATTCAAATATCGATTACAGGCACCATTATTCTGCAAATCGAACGTTCTTTACCCTGGTACATATCTACATGATGAAAACTACAAAACACATTCTAGGAAGCTCAGTTTGATGAGTAAAGTGCATGTTGTTGTTGTTGTCTTCAGTCCTGAGACTTGTTTGATGCAGCTCTCCACGCTACTCTATCCTGTGCAAGCTGCTTCATCTCCCAGTACCTACTGCAACCTACATCCTTCTGAATCTGCTTAGTGTACTCATCTCTCGGTCTCCCTCTACGATTTTTACCCTCCACGCTGCCCTCCAATGCTAAATTTGTGATCCCTTGATGCCTCAAAACATGTCCTACCAACCGATCCCTTCTTCTAGTCAAGTTGTGCCACAAACTTCTCTTCTCCCCAATCCTATTCGATACCTCCTCATTAGTTACGTGATCTATCCACCTTATCTTCAGTATTCTTCTGTAGCACCACATTTCGAAAGCTTCTATTCTCTTCTTGTCCAAACTAGTTATCGTCCATGTTTCACTTCCATACATGGCTACACTCCAAACAAATACTTTCAGAAACGACTTCCTGACACATAAATCTATATTCGATGTTAACAAATTTCTCTTCTTCAGAAACGATTTCCTTGCCATTGCCAGTCTACATTTTATATCCTCTCTACTTCGACCATCATCAGTTATTTTGCTCCCCAAATAGCAAAACTCATTTACTACTTTAAGTGTCTCATTTCCTAATCTAATTCCCTCAGCATCACCCGATTTAATTTGACTACATTCCATTATCCTCGTTTTGCTTTTGTTAATGTTCATCTTATACCCTCCTTTCAAGACACTGTCCATTCCGTTCAACTGCTCTTCCAAGTCCTTTGCCGTCTCTGACAGAATTACAATGTCGTCGGCGAACCTCAAAGTTTTTACTTCGTCTCCATGAATTTTAATACCTACTCCAAATTTTTCTTTTGTTTCCTTTACTGCTTGCTCAATATACAGATTGAATAACATCGGGGAGAGGCTACAACCCTGTCTCACTCCTTTCCCAACCACTGCTTCCCTTTCATGCCCCTCGACTCTTATTACTGCCATCTGGTTTCTGTACAAATTATAAATAGCCTTTCGCTCCCTGTATTTTACCCCTGCCACCTTTAGAATTTGAAAAAGAGTATTCCAGTCAACATTGTCAAAAGCTTTCTCTAAGTCTACAAATGCTAGAAACGTAGGTTTGCCTTTTCTTAATCTTTCTTCTAAGATACGTCGTAAGGTCAGTATTGCCTCACGTGTTCCAACATTTCGACGGAATCCAAACTGATCCTCCCCGAGGTCTGCATCTACCAGTTTTTCCATTCGTCTGTAAAGAATTCGCGTTAGTATTTTGCAGCCGTGGCTTATTAAACTGATAGTTCGGTAATTTTCACATCTGTCAGCACCTGCTTTCTTTGGGATTGGAATTATTATATTCTTCTTGAAGTCTGAGGGTACTTCGCCTGTCTCATACATCTTGCTCACCAGCTGGTAGAGTTTTGTCATGACTGGCTCTCCCAAGGCCGTCAGTAGTTCTAATGGAATGTTGTCTACTCCGGGGGCCTTGTTTCGACTCAGGTCTTTCAGTGCTCTGTCAAACTCTTCACGCAGTATCGTATCTCCCATTTCGTCTTCATCTACATCCTCTTCTATTTCCATAATATTGTCCTCAAGTACATCGCCCTTGTATAAACCTTCTATATACTCCTTCCACCTTTCTGCCTTCCCTTCTTTGCTTAGAACTGGGCTGCCATCTGAGCTCTTGATATTCATACATGTGGTTCTCTTCTCTCCAAAGGTCTCTTTAATTTTCCTGTAGGCAGTATCTATCTTACCCCTAGTGAGATAAGCTTCTACATACTTACATTTGTCCTCTAGCCATCCCTGTTTAGCCATTTTGCACTTCCTGTCGATCTCATTTTTGAGACGTTTGTATTCCTTTTTGCCTGCTTCATTTACTGCATTTTTATATTTTCTCCTTTCATCAATTAAATTCAATAATTCTTCTGTTACCCAAGGATTTCTAGCAGCCCTCGTCTTTGTACCTACTTTATCCTCTGCTGCCTTCACTACTACATCCCTCAGAGCTACCCATTCTTCTTCTACTGTATTTCTTTCCCCTATTCCTGTCAATTGTTCCCTTATGCTCTCTCTGAAACTCTGTACAACCTCTGGTTCTTTCAGTTTATCCAGGTCCCATCTCCTTGATTTCCCACATTTTTGCAATTTCTTCAGTTTTAATCTACAGGTCATAACCAATAGATTGTGGTCAGAGTCCACATCTGCCCCTGGAAATGTCTTACAACTTAAAACCTGGTTCCTAAATCTCTGTCTTACCATTATATAATCTATCTGATACCTTTTAGTATCTCCAGGGTTCTTCCACGTATACAACCTTCTTTCATGATTCTTAAACCAAGTGTTAGCTATGATTAAGTTGTGCTCTGTGCAAAATTCTACTAGGCGGCTTCCTCTTTCATTTCTTAGCCCCAATCCATATTCACCTACTATGTTTCCTTCTCTCCCTTTTCCTACACTCGAATTCCAGTCACCCATTACTATTAAATTTTCGTCTCCCTTCACTATCTGAATAACTTCGTTTATTTCATCGTACATTTCTTCAATTTCTTCATCATCTGCAGAGCTAGTTGGCATATAAACTTGTACTACTGTAGTAGCTGTGGGCTTCGTATCTATCTTGGCCACAATAATGCGTTCACTATGCTGTTTGTAGTAGCTTACCCGCATTCCTATTTTCCTATTCATTATTAAACCTACTCCTGCATTACCCCTATTTGATTTTGTGTTTATAACCCTGTAGTCACCTGACCAGAAGTCTTGTTCCTCCTGCCACCGAACTTCACTAATTCCCACTATATCTAACTTTAACCTATCCATTTCCCTTTTTAAATTTTCTAACCTACCTGCCCGATTAAGGGATCTGACATTCCACGCTCCGATCCGTAGAACGCCAGTTTTCTTTCTCCTGATAACGACATCCTCCTGAGTAGTCCCCGCCCGGAGATCCGAATGGGGGACTATTTTACCTCCGGAATATTTTACCCAAGAGGATGCCATCATCATTTAATCATACAGTAAAGCTGCATGTCCTCGGGAAAAATTACGGCTGTAGTTTCCCCTTGCTTTCAGCCGTTCGCAGTACCAGCACAGCAAGGCCGTTTTGGTTAATGTTGCAAGGCCAGATCAGTCAATCATCCAGACTGTTGCCCCTGCAACTACTGAAAAGGCTGCTGCCCCTCTTCAGGAACCACACGTTTGTCTGGCCTCTCAACAGATACCCCTCCGTTGTGGTTGCACCTACGGTACGGCCATCTGCATCGCTGAGGCACGCAATCCTCCCCACCAACGGCAAGGTCCATGGTTCATGGGGGGGTAAAGTGCATACGAGGAAAAAATGAGTATACACCTGGGGCTTTGCGATTTTTCCATATATGAGAAAAAGCTTTGTTTCCTAAAACCCACTCTTTACACATCATGCCAAACGTCACTGCATTGTCTTTCGATTCATCGAACTAGCACACTTTTCGACATATAGTACGCAGTCTATTACTGTCTGAACTTGCGCAAAGCTACAAAGAGTAACGAATTCAAATATCGATTACAGGCACCATTATTCTGCAAATCGAACGTTCTTCACCCTGGTACATATCTACATAATGAAAACTAGAAAACACATCCTAGAAAGCGCAGTTTTATGAGTACAGTGAATTCGACTATAAAATGTGTATGCACCCGGGGCTTTGCGATTTTTCCATTTATGAGAAAAAGCTTTGTTTCCAAAATCCCCACTTTTTACACATCATGCCAAACGTCACTGCATTGTATTTCGATACATCGAACTAGCACACCTATTCGACATATAGTACGCAGTCTATTACCGTCTGAAGTTGCGCAAAGCTACAAAGAGTAACGAATTCAAATATCGATTACAGGCACCATTATTCTGCAAATCGAACGTTCTTTACCCTGGTACATATCTACATGATGAAAAGTACAAAACACATCCTAGGAAGCGCAATTTTATGAGTACAGTGAATTCGAGGAAAAAATGTGTATACACCCGGGGCTTTGCGATTTTTCCATATATGAGAAAAAGCTTTGGTTGCAAAAACCCCACTTTCTACACATCATGCCAAACGTCACTGCATTGTTCTTCGATTCATCGAACTAGCACACCTTTTCGACATATAGTACGCAGTCTGTTACCGTCTGAACTTGCGCAAAGCTACAAAGAGTAACGAATTCAAATATCGATTACAGGCACCATTATTCTGCAAATCGAACGTTCTTTTCCCTGGTACACATCAACATGATGAAAACTACAAAACACATCCTAGGAAGCGCAGTTTTATGAGTACTGTGAATTCGAGGAAAAAATGTGTATACACCCGATGCTTTGCGATTTTTCCATATTTGAGAAAAAGCTTTGTTTCCAAAAACCCTTTTTTTACACAACATGCCAAACGACACTGCATTGTCTTTCGATTCATCGAACTAGCACACCTATTCGACATATAGTACGCAGTCTATTACCGTCTGAACTTGCGCAAATCTACAAAGAGTAACAAAGTCAAATATCGATTACAGGCACCATTATTCTGCAAATCGAACGTTCTTTACCCTGGTACATATCTACATGATGAAAACTACAAAACACATCCTAGGAAGCGCAGTTTTATGAGTAAAGTGAATACGAGGAAAAAATGAGTATACGATTTTTCCATATATGAGAAAAAGCTTTGTTTCCAAAAACCCACTCTTTACACATCATGCCAAACGTCACTGCATTGTCTTTCGATTCATCGAACTAGCACACCTTTTCGACAAATAGTACGCAGTCTATTACTGTCTGAACTTGCGTAAAGCTACAAAGAGTAACGAATTCAAATATCGATTACAGGCACCATTATTCTGCAAATCGAACGTTCTTTACCCTGGTACATATCTACATGTTGTAAATTACAAAACCCATCCTACGAAGCGCAGTTTTCTGTGTACAGTGAATTCGAGGAAAAAATGTGTATACACCTGGGGCTTTGCGATTTTTCCATATATAAGAAAAAGCTTTGTTTCCAAAATCCCACTTTTTACACATCATGCAAAACGTCACTGCATTGTCTTTCGATTCATCGACCTAGCACACCTTTTCGACATACAGTTTGAAGTCTATTACCGTCTGAACTTGCGCAAAGCTACAAAGAGAAACGAATTCAAATATCAATTACAGGCACCATTATTCTGCAAATCGAACGTTCTTTACCCAGGTACATATCTACATGATGAAAACTACAAAACACATCCTAGGAAGCGCAGTTTTATGAGTACAGTGAATTCGAGGATAAAATGTGTATACACCCGGGGCTATGCAATTTTTCCATATATGAGAAAAACTTTCCTTTCCAAAAACCCCACTTTTTACACATCATGCCAAACGTCACTGCATTGTCTTTCGATTCATCGAACTAGCACATCTATTCGACATATACTATGCAGTCTTTTACCGTCTGAACTTGCGCAAAGCTGCAAAGAGTAACGCATTCAAATATCGATTACAGGCACCTTAATTCTGCAAATCGAACGTTCTTTACCCTGGTACATATCTACATGATGAAAACTACAAAACACATCCTAGGAAGCGCAGTTTTATGAGTACAGTGAATTCGAGGAAAAAATGTGTATACACCCGGGGCTTTGCGATCTTTCCATATATGAGAAAAAGCTTTGTTTCCAAAAACCGCACTTTTATCACATCATGCCAAACGTCACATCATCCTCTTTAGATTCATATCACTGGCACCTCTATTCGACAAATAGTACGCAGTCTACTACCGTCTGAACTTGCGCAAGGCTACAAAGAGTAATGTAATTAAATGTCAATTACAGGGAATATTATTCTGCAAATCGAATGTTCTTCACCCTGGTACATATCTACATGATGAAAACTACAAAACACATCCTACGAAGCGCAGTTTTATGAGTACAGTGAATTCGAGGAAAAAATGTGTATACACCTCTGGCTTTGCGATTTTTCCATATTTGAGAAAAAGCTTTGTTTCCAAAAACCCACTTTTTACACATCATGCCAAACATCACTGCATTGTCTTTCGATTCATCGAACTACCACACCTATTCGACATATAGTACGCAGTCTATTACCGTCTGAACTTGCGCAAAGCTACAAAGAGTAACGAATTCAAATGTGGATTACAGGGACTATTAATCGGCAAATCGAACGGTCTTTACCCTGGTACATATCTACATGATGAAAACTACAAAACACATCCTAGGAAGCGCAGTTTTTGAGTACAGTTACTTCGATGAAAAAATGGGTATACAGCCGCAGCTTTTCGATTTTTTCATATTTGAGGAAAAGCTTTGTTTCCAAAAACCCACTTTTTACACATCATGCCAAACGTCACTGCATTGTCTTTCGATTCTTCGAACTAGCACACCTATTCGACATATAGTACGCAGTCTATTACCGTCTCAACTTGCGCAAATCTACAAAGAGTAACAAATTCAAATATCGATTACAGGCACTATTATTCTGCAAAACGAACTTTCTTCACCCTTGTACATATCTACATGTTGAAAACTACAAAACCCATCCTACGAAGCGCAGTTTTCTGTGTACAGTGAATTCGAGGAAAAAATGTGTATACACCCGGGGCTTTGCGATTTTTCCATATATGAGAAAAAGCGTTGTTTCCAAAAACCCACCTTTTACACATCATGCCAAACGTCACTGCATGGTATTTCGATTCATCGAACTAGCACACCTTTTCGACATACAGTACGAAGTCTATTACCGTCTGAACTTGCGCAAAGCTACAAAGAGAAACGAATTCAAATATCAATTACAGGCACCATTATTCTGCAAATCGAACGTTCTTTACCCTGGTACACATCTACATGATGAAAACTACAAAACACATCCTAGGAAGCGCAGTTTTATGAGTACAGTGTATTCGAGGATAAAATGTGTATACACCCGGGGCTATTTGATTTGTCCATATATGAGAAAAAGTATCCTTTCCAAAAACCCCACTTTTTACACATCATGCCAAACGTCACTGCATTGTCTTTCGATTCATCAAACTAGCACATCTATTCGACATATAGTACGCAGTCTATTACCGTCTGAAATTGCGCAAAGCTAGAAGGAGTAACGAATTCAAATATCGATTACAGGCACCATTATTCTGCAAAACGAACGGTCTTTACCCTGGTACATATCTACATGATGAAAACTACAAAACACATCCCAGGAAGCGCAGTTTTATGAGTACAGTGAATTCGAGGAAAAAATGTGTATACACCCGGGGATTTGCGATTTTTCCATATATGAGAAAAAGCTTTGTTTCCAAAAACCCCACTTTTTACACATCATGCCAAACGTCACATCATCGTCTTTAGATTCATATCACTGGTACCTCTATTCGACAAATAGTACGCAGTCTATTACCGTCTGAACTTGCGCAAAGCTAGAAAGAGTACCGAATTCAAATATCGATTACAGGCACCATAATTCTGCAAATAGCACGTTGTTTACCCTAGTACATATCTACATGATGAAAACTACAAAACACATCCTAGGAAGCGCAGTTTTATGAGTACAGTGAATTCGAGGAAAAAATGTGTATACACCCGGGGCTTTGCGATTTTTAAATATATGAGAAAAAGCTTTGTTTCCAAAAACCCCACTTTTTACACATCATGCCAAACGTCACTGCAATGTCTTTCGATTCTTCGAACTAGCACACCTATTCGACATATAGTACGCAGTCTATTACCGTCTCAACTTGCGCAAATCTACAAAGAGTAACAAATTCAAATATCGATTACAGGCACTATTATTCTGCATAACGAACTTTCTTCAACCTTGTACATATCTACATGTTGAAAACTACAAAACCCATCCTACGAACCGCAGTTTTATGAGTACAGTGAATTCGAGGAAAAAATGTGTATACACCCGGGGCTTTGCGATTTTTCCATATATGAGAAAAAGCTTTGTTTCCAAAAACCCACCTTTTACACATCATGCCAAACGTCACTGCATGGTCTTTCGATTCATCGAACTAGCACAGCTTTTCGACATACAGTACGAAGTCTATTACCGTCTGAACTTGCGCAAAGCTACAAAGAGAAACGAATTCAAATATCAATTACAGGCACCATTATTCTGCAAATCGAACGTTCTTTACCCTGGTACACATCTACATGATGAAAACTACAAAACACATCCTAGGAAGCGCAGTTTTATGAGTACAGTGTATTCGAGGATAAAATGTGTATACACCCGGGGCTATGCGATTTGTCCATATATGAAAAAAAGTTTCCTTTCCAAAAACCCCACTTTTTACACATCATGCCAAACGTCACTGCATTGTCTTTCGATTCATCAAACTAGCACACCTATTCGACATATAGTACGCAGTCTATTACCGTCTGAAATTGCGCAAAGCTAGAAAGAGTAACGAATTCAAATATCGATTACAGGCACCATTATTCTGCAAATCAAACGTTCTTTACCCTGGTACATATCTACATGATGAAAACTACAAAACACATCCTAGGAAGCGCAGTTTTATGAGTACAGTGTATTCGAGGAAAAAATGTGTATACACCCGGGGATTTGCGATTTTTCCATATATGAGAAAAAGCTTTGTTTCCAAAAACCCCACTTTTTACACATCATGCCAAACGTCACATCATCGTCTTTAGATTCATATCACTGGTACCTCTATTCAACAAATAGTACGCAGTCTATTACCGTCTGAACTTGCGCAAGTCTACAAAGAGTAACGTATTCAAATCTCGATTACAGGGAATATTATTCTGCAAATCGAATGTTCTTCACCCTGGTACATATCTTCATGATGAAAACTACAAAACACATCCTAGGAAGCGCAGTTTTATGAGTACAGTGAATTCGAGGAAAAAATGTGTATACACCCAGTGCTGTGCGATTTTTCCATATTTGAGAAAAAGCTTTGATTCCAAAAACCCACTTTTTACACATCATGCCAAAAGTCACTGCATTGTCTTTCGATTCATCGAACTACCACACCTATTCGACATATAGTACTCAGTCTATTACCGTCAGAACTTGCGAAAAGCTACAAAGAGTAACGAATTCAAATGTGGAATTCAGGGACTATTAATCGGCAAATCGAACGGTCTTTACCCTGGTACATATCTACATGATGAAAACTACAAAACACATCCTAGGAAGCGTAGTTTTATGAGTACAGTGAATTCGAGGAAAAAAAGTGTATACACCCGGGGCTTTGTGATTTTTCCGAAAATGAGAACAAGCTTTGATTCCAAAAACCAAACTTCTTACACATCATGCCAAACATCACTGCATTGTCTTTTGATTCATCGACCTAGCACACCTTTTCGACATACAGTACGCAATCTATTACCGTCTGAACTTGCGCAAATCTACAAAGGGTAACAAATTCAAAAATCGATTACAGGCACCATTATTCTGCAAATCGAACGTTCTTTACCCTGGTACATATCTACATGATGAAAACTACAAAACACTTCCAAGGAAGCGCAGTTTTAGGGTACAGTGAGTTCGAGGAAAAAATGTGTATACACTCGGGGCTTTGCGATTTTTCCATATTTGAGAAAAACCTTTGTTTCCAAAAACCCCACTTTTTACACATCATGCCAAATGTCACTGCATTGTCTTTCGATTCATCGAACTAGCACACCTATTCGACATATAGTACGCAGTCTATTACCGTCTGAACTTGCGCAAAGCTACAAAGAGTAACGAATTCAAATGTGGATTACAGGGACTATTAATCGGCAAATCGTACGGTCTTTACCCTGGTATATATCTACATGATGAAAACTACAAAACACATCCTAGGAAGCGCAGTTTTATGAGTACAGTGAATTCGAGGAAAAAATGTGTATACACCCGCAGCTTTGCGATTTTTCCATATATGAGAAAAAGTTTCCTTTCCAAAAACCCCACTTTTTACACATCATGCCAAACATCACTGCATTGTCTTTCGATTCATCAAACTAGCACACCTATTCGACATATAGTACGCAGTCTATTACCGTCTGAACTTGCGCAAAGCTAGAAAGAGTACCGAATTCAAATATCGATTACAGGCACCATTATTCTGCAAATAGCACGTTGTTTACCCTGGTACATATCTACATGATGAAAACTACAAAACACATCCTAGGAAGCGCAGTTTTATGAGTACAGTGAATTCGAGGAAAAAATGTGTATACACCCGGGGCTTTGCGATTTTTAAATATATGAGAAAAAGCTTTGTTTCCAAAAACCCCACTTTTTACACATCATGCCAAACGTCACTGCATTGTCTTTCGATTCTTCGAACTAGCACACCTATTCGACATATAGTACGCAGTCTATTACCGTCTCAACTTGCGCAAATCTACAAAGAGTAACAAATTCAAATATCGATTACAGGCACCATTATTCTGCAAATCGAACGTTCTTTACCCTTGTACATATCTACATGTTGAAAACTACAAAACACATCCTACGAAGCGCAGTTTTCTGTGTACAGTGAATTCGAGGAAAAAATGTTTATACACTCGGGGCTTTGCGATTTTTCCATATATGAGAAAAAGCTTTGTTTCCAAAAACCCACTTTTTACACATCATGCCAAACGTCACTGCATTGTCTTTCGATTCATCGAACTAGCACACCTTTTCGACATACAGTACGCAGTCTATTACCGTCTGAACTTGCGCAAAGCTACAAAGAGAAACGAATTCAAATATCAATTACAGGCACCATTATTCTGCAAATCGAACGTTCTTTACCCTGGTACATATCTACATGATGAAAACTACAAAACACATCCTAGGAAGCGCAGTTTTATGAGTACAGTGAATTCGATGAAAAGATGTGTATACACCCGGGGCTATGCGATTTTTCCATATATGAGAAAACGTTTCCTTTACAAAAACCCCACTTTTTACACATCATGCCAAACGTCACTGCATTGTCTTTCGATTCATCAAACTAGCTCACCTATTCGACATATAGTACGCAGTCTATAACCGTATGAACTTGCGCAAAGCTAGAAAGAGTAACGAATTAAAATATCGATTACAGGCACCATTATTCTGCAAATCGAACGTTCTTTACCCTGGTACATATCTACATGATGAAAACTACAAAACACATCCTAGGAAACGCAGTTTTATGAGTACAGTGAATTCGAGCAAAAAATGTGTATACACCCGGGGCTGTGCGATTTTTCCATATTTGAGAAAAAGCTTTGATTCCAAAAACCCACTTTTTACACATCATGCCAAAAGTCACTGCATTGTCTTTCGATTCATCGAACTACCACACCTATTCGACATATAGTACGCAGTCTATTACCGTTAGAACTTGCGAAAAGCTACAAAGAGTAACGAATTCAAATGTGGATTACAGGGACTATTAATCGGCAAATCGAACGGTCTTTACCCTGGTACATATCTACATGATGAAAACTACAAAACACATCCTAGGAAGCACAGTTTTATGAGTACAGTGAATTCGAGGAAAAAATGTGTATACGCACGCGGCTTTGCGATTTTTCCATATTTGAGAAAAAGCTTTGTTTCCAAAAACCCCACTATTTACACATCATGCCAAACGTCACTGCATTGTCTTTCGATTCATCGAACTATCACACATTTTCGAGATATAGTACGCAGTCTACTACCGTCTGATCTTGCGCAAAGCTACAAAGGGTAACGAATTCAAATATCGATTACAGGCACCAATTTTCTGCAAATAGCACCTTATTTACCCTGGTACATATCTACATGATGAAAACTACAAAACACATCCTAGGTGGCGCAGTTTTATGAGTACAGTGAATTCTAGGAAAAAATGTGTATATACCCGGGGCTTTGCGATTTTTCCATATTTGAGAAAAAGTTTCTTATCCAAAAACCACACTTTTTACACATCATGCCAAACGTCACGGCATTGTCTTTCGATTCATCAAACTAGCACACCTATTCGACATATGGTACGCAGTCTATTATCGTCTGAACTTGCGCAAAGCTAGAAAAAGATACGAATTGAAATATCGATTACAGGCACCATTATTCTGCAAATCGAACGTTCTTTACCCTGGTACATATCTACATGATGAAAACTACAAAACACATCCTAGAAAGCGCAGTTTTATGAGTACAGTGAATTCGAGGAAAAAATGTGTATACACCTTGGGCGTTGCGGTTTTTCCATATTTGAGAAAAGCTTTGTTTCCAAAAACCCACTTTTTACCCATCATGCCAAACGTCACTGCATTGTCTTTCGATTCATCGAACTAGCACAACTATTCGACATATGGTACGCAGTCTATTACCGTCTGAACTTGCGCAAAGCTACAAAGAGTAACGAATTCAAATATCGATTACAGGGAATATTATTCTGCAAATCGAATGTTCTTCATCCTGGTAAATATCTACATGATGAAAACTACAAAACACATCCTAGGAAGCGCAGTTTTATGAGTACAGTGAATTCGAGGATAAAATGTGTATACACCCGGGGCTTTGCGATTTTTCCATATATGAGAAAAAGCTTTGATTCCAAAAACCAGACTTTTTGCACATCATGCCAAACGTCACTGCATTTTCTTTCGATTCATCGAACTAGCACACCTATTTGACATATAGTACGCAGTCTATTACTGTCTGAACTTGCGCAAAGCTACAAAGAGTAACGACTTCCAATGTCGATTACAGGGACTACTAATCAGCAAATCGAACGGTCTTTACCCTGGTACATATCTACATGATGAAAACTACAGAACACATCCTAGGAAGCGCAGTTTTATGAGTAGAGTGAATTCGAGGAAAAAATGTGTATACACCCGGGGCTTTGCGATTTTTCCATATTTGAGAAAAAGCTTTGTTTCCAAAAACCCCTCTTTTTACACATCATGCCAAATGTCACTGCATTGCCTTTCGATTCATCGAACTAGCAAATCTTTTCGACATACAGTACGCAATCTATAACCGTCTGAACTTGCGCAAAGCTACAAAGAGTAATGAATTCAAATATCGATTACAGGCACCATTATTCTGCAGATCGAACGCTCTTTACCCTGGTACATATCTACATGATGAAAACCACAAAACACATCCTAGGATGCGCAGTTTTATGAGTACAGTGAATTCGAGGAAAAAATGTGTATACACCCAGGGCTCTGCGACTTTTCCATATATGAGAAAAAGCTTTGTTTCCAAAAAACCCACTTTTTACACATCATGCCAAACTTCACTGCATTGTCTTTGGATTCATCGAACTAGCACACCTATTCGACATATAGTACGCAGTCTATTACCGTCTGAACTTGCGCAAAGCTACAAAGAGTGACGAATTCAAATATCGATTACAGGCACCATTATTCTGCAATTCGAACGTTCTCTACATTGGTACATATCTACATGATGAAAACTACAAAACACATCCTAGGAAGCGCAGTTTTATGAGTACAGTGAATTCGAGAAAAAAATGTGTATACACCCGGGTCTTTGCGATTTTTCTAAAAATGAGATAAAGCTTTGATTCCAAAAACCCCACTTTTTACACATCATGCCAAACATCACTGCATTGTCTTTCGATTAATCGACCTAGCACACCTTTTCGACATATAGTACGCAATCTATTACCATCTGAACTTGCGTAAAGCTACAAAGAGTAACGAATTCAAATATCGATTACATTCACCATTATTCTGCAAATCGAACGTTCTTTACCCTGGTACATATCTACATGATGAAAACTACAAAACACATCCTAGGAAGCGCAGTTTTATGAGTACACTGAGTTCGAGGAAAAAATGTGTATGCACCCGTTGCTCCGCGATTTTTCCATATTTGAGAAAAAACTTTGTTTCCAAAAACCCCACTTTTTACACATCATGCCAAACGTCACTGCATTGTCTTTCGATTCATCGAACTAGCACACCTATTCGACATATAGTACGCAGTCTATTACCGTCTGAACATGCGCAAAGCTACAAAGAGTAACGAATTCAAATGTGGATTACAGGGACTATTAATCGGCAAATCGGTCTTTACCCTGTACATATCTACATGATGAAAACTACAAAACACATCCTAGGAAGCGCAGTTTTATGAGTACACTGAGTTCGAGGAAAAAATGTGTATGCACCCGTTGCTCTGCGATTTTTCCATATTTGAGAAAAAACTTTCTTTCCAAAAACCCCACATTTTACACATCATGCCAAACGTCACTGCATTGTCTTTCGATTCATCGAACTAGCACACCTATTCGACATATAGTACGCAGTCTACTACCATCTGAACTTGCGCAAAGCCACAAAGAGTAACGAATTCAAATATCGATTACAGGCACCATTATTCTGCAAATAGCACGTTGTTTACCCTGGTACATATCTACATGATGAAAACTACAAAACACATCCTAGGAAGCGCTGTTTTATGAGTACAGTGAATTCGAGGAAAAAATGTGTATGCACCCGGGGCTTTGCGATTTTTCCATATTTGAGAAAAACTTTGTTTCCAAAAACCCCACTTTTTACACATCATGCCGAACGTCACTGCATTCTCTTTCGATTCATCGAACTAGCACACCTATTCGTCATATAGTACGCACTCTATTACCGTCTGAACATGCGCAAAGCTACAAAGAGTAACGAATTCAAATGTGGATTACAGGGACTATTAATCGGCAAATCGAACGGTCTTTACCCTGTACATATTCTACATGATGAAAACTACAAAACACATCCTAGGAAGCTCAGTTTTATGAGTACAGTGAATACGAGGAAAAAAGTGTATACACCCACTGCTTTGCGATTTTTTAAAGATGAGAAAAAGCTGTGTTTCCAAAAACCCAACTTTTTACACATCATGCCAAACATCACTGCATTGTCTTTCGATTCATCGACCTAGCACACCTTTTCGACATATAGTACGCAATCTATTACCGTCTTAACTTGCGCAAAGACACAAAGAGTAACGAATTCAAATATCGATAACAGGCACCAATATTTTGCAAATTGAACGTTCTTTTCCCTGGTACACATCTACTTGATGGAAACTACAAAACACATCCTAGGAAGCGCAGTTTTATGAGTACAGTGAAGTCGAGGAACAAATGTGAATACACCCGGGGCTTTGCGATTTTTCCATATATGAGGAAAAGCTTTGTTTCAGAATACCCCACTTTTTACACATCATGCCAAACATCGCTGCATTGTCTTTCGATTCATCGAACTAGCACACCTATTCGACAAATAGTACGCAGTCTATTACCGTCAGAACTTGCGCAAAGATACAAGAAGTAACGAATTCAAATATCGATTACAGGCACCATTATTCTGCAAATCGAATGTTCTTCACCCTGGTACATATCTACATGATGAAAACTACAAAACACATCCTAGGAAGCGCAGTTTTATGAGTACAGTGAATTCGAAAAAAAAATGTGTATACTCCCGGGGCTTTGCGAATTTTCCATATTTGAGAAAAAGCTTTGTTTTAAAAAACCCACTTTTTACACATCATGCCAAACGTCACTGCATTGTCTTTCGATTCATCGAACTAGCACACCTATTCGACATATAGTACGCAGTCTATTACCGTCTGAACATGCGCAAAGCTACAAAGAGTAACGAATTCAAATGTGGATTACAGGGACTATTAATCGGCAAATCGGTCTTTACCCTGTACATATCTACATGATGAAAACTACAAAACACATCCTAGGAAGCGCAGTTTTATGAGTACACTGAGTTCGAGGAAAAAATGTGTATGCACCCGTTGCTCTGCGATTTTTCCATATTTGAGAAAAAACTTTCTTTCCAAAAACCCCACATTTTACACATCATGCCAAACGTCACTGCATTGTCTTTCGATTCATCGAACTAGCACACCTATTCGACATATAGTACGCAGTCTACTACCATCTGAACTTGCGCAAAGCCACAAAGAGTAACGAATTCAAATATCGATCACAGGCACCATTATTCTGCAAATAGCACGTTGTTTACCCTGGTACATATCTACATGATGAAAACTACAAAACACATCCTAGGAAGCGCAGTTTTATGAGTACAGTGAATTCGAGGAAAAAATGTGTATGCACCCGGGGCTTTGCGATTTTTCCATATTTGAGAAAAACTTTGTTTCCAAAAACCCCACTTTTTACACATCATGCCGAACGTCACTGCATTCTCTTTCGATTCATCGAACTAGCACACCTATTCGTCATATAGTACGCACTCTATTACCGTCTGAACATGCGCAAAGCTACAAAGAGTAACGAATTCAAATGTGGATTACAGGGACTATTAATCGGCAAATCGGTCTTTACCCTGTACATATCTACATGATGAAAACTACAAAACACATCCTAGGAAGCGCAGTTTTATGAGTACACTGAGTTCGAGGAAAAAATGTGTATGCACCCGTTGCTCTGCGATTTTTCCATATTTGAGAAAAAACTTTCTTTCCAAAAACCCCACATTTTACACATCATGCCAAACGTCACTGCATTGTCTTTCGATTCATCGAACTAGCACACCTATTCGACATATAGTACGCAGTCTACTACCATCTGAACTTGCGCAAAGCCACAAAGAGTAACGAATTCAAATATCGATTACAGGCACCATTATTCTGCAAATAGCACGTTGTTTACCCTGGTACATATCTACATGATGAAAACTACAAAACACATCCTAGGAAGCGCAGTTTTATGAGTACAGTGAATTCGAGGAAAAAATGTGTATGCACCCGGGGCTTTGCGATTTTTCCATATTTGAGAAAAACTTTGTTTCCAAAAACCCCACTTTTTACACATCATGCCGAACGTCACTGCATTCTCTTTCGATTCATCGAACTAGCACACCTATTCGTCATATAGTACGCACTCTATTACCGTCTGAACATGCGCAAAGCTACAAAGAGTAACGAATTCAAATGTGGATTACAGGGACTATTAATCGGCAAATCGAACGGTCTTTACCCTGTACATATTCTACATGATGAAAACTACAAAACACATCCTAGGAAGCTCAGTTTTATGAGTACAGTGAATACGAGGAAAAAAGTGTATACACCCACTGCTTTGCGATTTTTTAAAGATGAGAAAAAGCTGTGATTCCAAAAACCCAACTTTTTACACATCATGCCAAACATCACTGCATTGTCTTTCGATTCATCGACCTAGCACACCTTTTCGACATATAGTACGCAATCTATTACCGTCTTAACTTGCGCAAAGACACAAAGAGTAACGAATTCAAATATCGATTACAGGCACCATTATTCTCAAATCGAACGTTCTTTACCCTGGCACATATCTACATGATGAAAACTACAAAACACATCCTAGGAAGCGCAGTTTTATGAGTACAGTGAATTAGAGGATTTTTCCATATACGAGAAAAAGCTTTGATTCCAAAAACCCCACTTTTTACACATCATGCCAAACGTCACTGCATTGTCTTTCGATTCATCGAACTAGCACACCTATTCGACATATAGTACGCAGTCTGTTACCGTCCGAACTTGCGCAAAGAGACAAAGAGTAACGAATTCAAATGTCGATTACAGGGACTATTAATCAGCAAATCGAACGGTCATTACCCTGGTACTTATCTACATGATGGAAACTATAAAACACATCCTAGGAAGCGCAGTTTTATGAGTAGAGTGAATTCGAGGAAAAAATGTGTATACACATATAGTACGCAGTCTGTTACCGTCTGAACTTGCGCAAAGCTACAAAGAGTAACGACTTTCAATGTCGATTACAGGGACTACTAATCAGCAAATCGAACGGTCTTTACCCTGGTACATTTCTACATGATGGAAACTACAAAAGACATCCTAGGAATCGCAGTTTTATGTTGTACAGTGAATTCGAGGAAAAAATGTGTATACACCCGCGGGTTTGCGATTTTTCCATATTTGAGAAAAGCTTTGTTTCCAAAAACTCCACTTTTTACACATCATGCCAAATGTTACTGCATTTTCTTTCGATTCATCGAACTAGCACACCTTTTCGACATATAGTATGCAATCTATAACCGTCTGAACTTGAGCAAAGCTACTAAGAGTAACGAATTCAAATATCGATTACGGGCACCATTATTCTGCAGATCGAACGCTCTTTACATTGGTACATATCTACTGGATGAAAACTACAAAATACATCCTAGGAAGCGAAGTTTTATGAGTACAGTGATTTCGAGGAAAAAATGTGTATACACCCAGGGCTTTGCAACTTTTCCATATATGAGAAAAAGCTTTGTTTCCAAAAACCCCACTTTTTACACATCATGCCAAACGTCACTGCATTGTCTTTCGATTAAACGATCTAGCACACTTTTTCGACATATAGTACGCAATCTATTACCGTCTGAACTTGCGCAAAGCTACAAAGAGTGACGAATTCAAATATCGATTACAGGCACCATTATTCTGCAAATCGAACGTTCTTTACCCTGGTACATATCTACATGATGAAAACTAAAAAACACATATTAAGAAGTGCAGTTTCATGAGTACAGTGAATTCGAGGAAAAAAAGTGTATACTTCTGAGGCTTTGCAATTTTTCCATATATGAGAAAAAGCTTTGTTTCCAAAAACCCACTTTTTACACATCATGCCAAACGTCACTGCATTGTCTTTCGATTCATCGAACTAGCACAAAATATTCGACATATAGTACGCAGTCTATTACCGTTCGAACTCGCGCAAAGCTATAAAGAGTAACGAATTCAAATTTCGATTACAGGCACCATTATTCTGCAAATCGAACGTTCTTTACCCTGGTACATATCTACATGATGAAATCTACAAAACACATCCTAGGTAGCGCAGTTTTATGAGTACAGTGAATTCGAGGAAAAAATGTGTGTACACCCGGGGCTTCGCGATTTTTCCATATATGAGAAAAAGCTTTGTTTCCAAAAACCCCACTTTTTACACATCATGCCAAACGTCACTGGATTGTCTTTCGATTCATCGAACTAGCACACCTATTCGACATATAGTACGCAGTCTATTACCGTCTGAACTTGCGCAAAGCTAGAAAGAGTAATGAATTCAAATATAGATTACAGGCACCACTATTCTGCAAATCGAACGTTTTTTACCCTGGTAAATATCTACATGATGAAAACTACAAAACACATCCTAGGAAGCGCAGTTTTTTGAGTACACTGAATTCGAGAAAAAAATGTGTATGCACCCGGGGTTTTGCGATTTTTCCATATATGAGAAAAAGCTTTGATTACAAAAACCCCACTTTTTTTTTACACATCATGCCAAATGTCACTGCATTGTCTTTCGATTCATCGAACTAGCACACCTATTCGACATATAGTACTCAGTCTATTACCGTCCGAACTTGCGCAAAGCTACAAAGAGTAACGAATTCAAATGTCGATTACAGGGACTATTAATCAGCAAATCGAATGGTCTTTACCCTGGTACTTATCTACATGATGAAAACTACAAACACATCCTTGGAAGCCCAGTTTTATGAGTACAGTGAATTCGAGGAAAAAATGTGTTTACGACCGGGGCTTTGCGATTTTACCATATATGAGAAAAACCTTTGTTTCCAAAAACCCCACTTTTTACACATCATGCCAAACGTCGCTGCATTGTCTTTCGATTCATCGAACTAGCACACCTATTCAACATATAGTACGCAGTCTATTACCGTCTGAACTTGCGCAAAGATACAAAGAGTAACGAATTGAAATATCGATTACAGGCACCATTATTCTACAAATCGAACGCTCTTTACCCTGGTACATATCTACATGATGAAAACTACAAAACACATCCAAGGAAGCGCAGTTTTATGAGTACAGTGAATTCGAGGAAAAAATGTGTATACACCCGGGGCTTTGCGATTTTTCCATATATGAGAAAAAGCCTTGTTTCCAAAAACCACACTTTTTACACATCATGCCAAACGTCACTGCATTGTGTTTCGATTCATCGAACTAGCACACCTTTTCGACATATAGTGCGCAGTCTATTACCGTCTGAACTTGTGCAAAGCTACAAAGAGTAACGAATTCAATTATCGATTACAGGCACCATTATTCTGCAAATCGAACGTTCTTTTCCCTGGTACACAGCTTCATGATGAAAACTACAAAACGCATCCTAGGAAGCGCAGTTTTAGGAGTACAGTGAATCCGAGGAAAAAATGTGTATACACCCGGGGCTTTGCGATTTTTCCATATTTGAGAAAAAGCTTTGTTTCCAAAACCCCACTTTTTACACATCATGCCAAACGTCACTGCATTGTCTTTCGATTCATGAACTAGCACACCTATTCGACATATAGTACGCAGTCTATTACCTTCTCAACTTGCGCTAATCTACAAAGAGTAAAAAATTCAAATATCGATTACAGGCACCATTATTCTGCAAATCGAACGTTCTTTACCCTGGTACATATCTACATGATGAAAACTACAAAACACATCCTAGGAAGCGCAGTTTTATGAGTACAGTGAATTCGAGGAAAAAATGTCTTTGCACCCTTGGCTTTGCGATTTTTCCATATATGAGAAAAAGCTTTGTTTCCAACAACCCACTTTTTACACATCATGCCAAAGGTCACTGCATTGTCTTTCGATTCATCGAACTAGCACACCTTTTCGACATATAGTACGCAGTCTATTACCGTCTGAACTTGCTCAAAGCTACAAAGAGTAACGAAATCACATATGGATTACAGCCACCATTATTCAGCAAATCGAACGTTCTTTACCCTGGTATATATCTACATGATGAAAACTACAAAACACATTCTAGGAAGCGCAGTATTATGAGTAGAGTGAATTTGAGGAAAAAATGTATATACTCCCGGGGCTTTGCAATTTTTCCATATTTGAGAAATAGCTTTGTTTCCAAAAACTGCAATTTTTACACATCATGCCAACCGTCACTGCATTGTCTTTCGATTCATCGAACTAGCACACCTATTCGACATATAGTACGCTGTGTATTACCGTCTGAACTTGCGCAAAGCTACAAAGAGTAACGAATTCAAATATCGATTCCAGGCACCACTATTCTGCAAATCGAACGTTCTTTAGCCTGGTACATATCTACATGATGAAAACTACAAAACACATCCTAGGAAGCGCAGTTTTATGAGTACAGTGAATTCGAGGAAAAAATGTGTATACACCCGGGGCTTTGCGATTTTCAAATATTTGAGAAAAAGCTTTGTTTCCAAAAACCCCACATTTTACACATCATGCCGAACGTCACTGCATTGTCTTTCGATTCATCGAACTACCACACATATTGGACATATAGTACGCAGTCTATTAGCGTCTGAACTTGCGCAAAGCTACAAAGAGTAACGAATTCAAATATCGATTACAGGCACCATCATTCTGCAAATCGAACGTTCTTTACCCTGGTACACATCTACATGATGAAAACTACAAAATACATCCTAGGAAGCGAAGTTTTATGAGTACAGTGATTTCGAGGAAAAAATGTGTATACACCCAGGGCTTTGCAACTTTTCCATATATGAGAAAAAGCTTTGTTTCCAAAAACCCCACTTTTTACACATCATGCCAAACGTCACTGCATTGTCTTTCGATTAAACGATCTAGCACACTTTTTCGACATATAGTACGCAATCTATTACCATCTGAACTTACGCAAAGCTACAAAGAGTGACGAATTCAAATATCGATTACAGGCACCATTATTCTGCAAATCGAACGTTCTTTACCCTGGTACATATCTACATGATGAAATCTACATAACACATCCTAGGTAGCGCAGTTTTATGAGTACAGTGAATTCGAGGAAAAAATGTGTGTACACCCGGGGCTTCGCGATTTTTCCATATATGAGAAAAAGCTTTGTTTCCAAAAACCCCACTTTTTACACATCATGCCAAACGTCACTGGATTGTCTTTCGATTCATCGAACTAGCACACCTATTCGACATATATTACGCAGTCTATTACCGTCTGAACTTGCGCAAAGCTAGAAAGAGTAATGAATTCAAATATAGATTACAGGCACCACTATTCTGCAAATCGAACGTTCTTTACCCTGGTAAATATCTACATGATGAAAACTACAAAACACATCCTAGGAAGCGCAGTTTTTTGAGTACACTGAATTCGAGAAAAAAATGTGTATACACCCGAGGTTTTGCGATTTTTCCATATATGAGAAAAAGCTTTGATTACAAAAACCCCACTTTTTTTTACACATCATGCCAAATGTCACTGCATTGTCTTTCGATTCATCGAACTAGCACCCCTATTCGACATATAGTACTCAGTCTATTACCGTCCGAACTTGCGCAAAGCTACAAAGAGTAACGAATTCAAATGTCGATTACAGGGACTATTAATCAGCAAATCGAATGGTCTTTACCCTGGTACTTATCTACATGATGAAAACTACAAACACATCCTTGGAAGCCCAGTTTTATGAGTACAGTGAATTCGAGGAAAAAATGTGTTTACGACCGGGGCTTTGCGATTTTTCCATATATGAGAAAAAGCCTTGTTTCCAAAAACCACACTTTTTACACATCATGCCAAACGTCACTGCATTGTGTTTCGATTCATCGAACTAGCACACCTTTTCGACATATAGTGCGCAGTCCATTACCGTCTGAACTTGTGCAAAGCTACAAAGAGTAACGAATTCAATTATCGATTACAGGCACCATTATTCTGCAAATCGAACGTTCTTTTCCCTGGTACACAGCATCATGATGAAAACTACAAAACACATCCTAGGAAGCGCAGTTTTAGGAGTACAGTGAATCCGAGGAAAAAATGTGTATACACCCGGGGCTTTGCGATTTTTCTATATTTGAGAAAAAGCTTTGTTTCCAAAACCCCACTTTTTACACATCATGCCAAATGTCACTGCATTGTCTTTCGATTCATCGAACTAGCACACCTATTTGACATATAGTACGCGGTCTATTATCGTCTGAACTTGCGCAAAGCTACAAAGAGTAACGAAATCACATATCGATTGCAGCCACCATTATTCAGCAAATCGAACGTTCTTTACCCTGGTATATATCTACATGATGAAAACTACAAAACACATTCTAGGAAGCGCAGTATTATGAGTAGAGTGAATTTGAGGAAAAAATGTATATACTCCCGGGGCTTTGCGATTTTTCCATATTTGAGAAATAGTTTTGTTTCCAAAAACTGCAATTTTTACACATCATGCCAACCGTCACTGCATTGTCTTTCGATTCATCGAACTAGCACACCTATTCGACATATAGTACGCTGTGTATTACCGTCTGAACTTGCGCAAAGCTACAAAGAGTAACGAATTCAAATATCGATTACAGGCACCATTATTCTGCAAATCGAACGTTCTTTACCCTGGTACATATCTACATGATGAAAACTACCAAACACATCCTAAGAAGCGCAGTTTTATGAGTACAGTGAATTCGAGGAAAAAATGTGTATACCCCCCGGGCTTTGCAATTTTTCCATATATGAGAAAAAGCTTTGATTCCAAAAACCCCACTTTTTACACATCATGCCAAATGTCACTGCATTGTCTTTCGATTCATCGAACTAGCACACCTATTTGACATATAGTACGCGGTCTATTATCGTCTGAACTTGCGCAAAGCTACAAAGAGTAACGAATTCAAATATCGATTACAGGCACCATTATTCTGCAAATCGAACGTTCTTTACCCTGGTACATATCTACATGATGAAAACTACAAAAAACATCATAGGTAGCGCAGTTTTATGAGTACAGTGAATTCGAGGAAAAAATGTGTATACAACCGGGGCTTTGCGATTTTTCCATATATGAGAAAAAGCTTTGTTTCCAAAAAGCCCGCTTTTTACACATCATGCCAAACGTCACATCATACTCTTTAGATTCATATCACTGGCACCTCTATTCGACAAATAGTACGCAGTCTACTAACTTCTGAACTTGCGCAAGGCTACAAAGAGTAACGTATTCAAATGTCGATTACAGGCACCATTATTCTGCAAATAGAACGTTTTTAACCCTGGTACTTATCTATATGATGAAAACTACAAAACACATCCTAGGAAGCGCAGTTTTATGAGTACAGTGAATTCGAGGAAAAAATGTGTATACACCCAGGGCTTTGCGATTTTTCCATATTTAAGAAAAAGCAATGTTTCGAAAACCCACTTTTTACATATCATGACAAACGTCACTGCATTGTCTTTCGATTCATCGAACTAGCACACCTTTTCGACATGTAGTACGCAGTCTATTACCGTCTGAACTTGCGCAAAGCTACAAAGAGTAACGAGTTCAAATATCGATTCCAGGCACCACTATTCTGCAAATCGAACGTTCTTTAGCCTGGTACATATCTACATGATGAAAACTACAAAACACATCCTTGGAAGCGCAGTTTTATGAGTACAGTGAAGTCGAGGAAAAAATGTGTATACACCCGGGGCTTTGCGATTTTCAAATATTTGAGAAAAAGCTTTGTTTCCAAAAACCCCACATTTTACACATCTTGCCAAACGTCACTGCATTGTCTTTCGATTCATCGAACTACCACACATATTGGACATATAGTACGCAGTCTATTAGCGTCTGAACTTGCGCAAAGCTACAAAGAGTAACGAATTCAAATATCGATTACAGGCACCATCATTCTGCAAATCGAACGTTCTTTACCCTGGTACATATCTACATGATGAAAACTACCAAACACATCCTAGGAAGCGCAGTTTTATCAGTACAGTGAATTCGAGGAAAAAATGTCTATCCCCTCCGGGCTTTGCGATTTTTTCATATATGAGAAAAAGCTTTGTTTCCAAAAACCCACTTTTTACACATCATGCCAATCGTCACTGCATTGTCTTTCGATTCATCGAACTAGCACACCTTTTCGACATATAGTACGCAGTCTATTACCGTCTGAACTTGCGCAAAGCTACAAAGAGTAACGAGTTCAAATATCGATTCCAGGCACCACTATTCTGCAAATCGAACGTTCTTTAGCCTGGTACATATCTACATGATGAAAACTACAAAACACATCCTAGGAAGCGCAGTTTTATGAGTACAGTGAATTCGAGGAAAAAATGTGTATACACCCAGGGCTTTGCGATTTTTCCATATTTAAGAAAAAGCAATGTTTCGAAAACCCACTTTTTACATATCATGACAAACGTCACTGCATTGTCTTTCGATTCATCGAACTAGCACACCTTTTCGACATGTAGTACGCAGTCTATTACCGTCTGAACTTGCGCAAAGCTACAAAGAGTAACGAGTTCAAATATCGATTCCAGGCACCACTATTCTGCAAATCGAACGTTCCTTAGCCTGGTACATATCTACATGATGAAAACTACAAAACACATCCTTGGAAGCGCAGTTTTATGAGTACAGTGAAGTCGAGGAAAAAATGTGTATACACCCGGGGCTTTGCGATTTTCAAATATTTGAGAAAAAGCTTTGTTTCCAAAAACCCCACATTTTACACATCATGCCAAACGTCACTGCATTGTCTTTCGATTCATCGAACTAGCACACCTTTTCGACATGTAGTACGCAGTCTATTACCGTCTGAACATGCGCAAAGCTACAAAGAGTAACGAATTCAAATATCGATTACAGGCACCATTATTCTGCAAATCGAACGTTCTTTACCCTGGTACATATCTACATGATGAAAACTACCAAACACATCCTAGGAAGCGCAGTTTTATCAGTACAGTGAATTCGAGGAAAAAATGTCTATCCCCTCCGGGCTTTGCGATTTTTTCATATATGAGAAAAAGCTTTGTTTCCAAAAACCCACTTTTTACACATCATGCCAAACGTCACTGCATTGTCTTTCGATTCATCGAACTACCACACCTATTCGACATATAGTATGGAGTCTATTACCGTCTGAACTTGTGCGAAGCTACATAGAGTAACGAATTCAAATGTCGATTACAGGGACTATTAATCGGCAAATCGAACGTTCTTTACCCTGGTACATATCTACATGATGAAAACTACAAAAAACATCATAGGTAGCGCAGTTTTATGAGTACAGTGAATTCGAGGAAAAAATGTGTATACTACCGGGGCTTTGCGATTTTTCCATATATGAGAAAAAGCAATGTTTCGAAAACCCACTTTTTACATATCATGACAAACGTCACTGCATTGTCTTTCGATTCATCGAACTAGCACACCTTTTCGACATGTAGTACGCAGTCTATTACCGTCTGAACTTGCGCAAAGCTACAAAGAGTAACGAATTCAAATATCGATTACAGGCACCATCATTCTGCAAATCGAACGTTCTTTACCCTGGTACATATCTACATGATGAAAACTACCAAACACATCCTAGGAAGCGCAGTTTTATCAGTACAGTGAATTCGAGGAAAAAATGTCTATCCCCTCCGGGCTTTGCGATTTTTTCATATATGAGAAAAAGCTTTGTTTCCAAAAACCCACTTTTTACACATCATGCCAATCGTCACTGCATTGTCTTTCGATTCATCGAACTAGCACACCTTTTCGACATATAGTACGCAGTCTATTACCGTCTGAACTTGCGCAAAGCTACAAAGAGTAACGAGTTCAAATATCGATTCCAGGCACCACTATTCTGCAAATCGAACGTTCTTTAGCCTGGTACATATCTACATGATGAAAACTACAAAACACATCCTAGGAAGCGCAGTTTTATGAGTACAGTGAATTCGAGGAAAAAATGTGTATACACCCAGGGCTTTGCGATTTTTCCATATTTAAGAAAAAGCAATGTTTCGAAAACCCACTTTTTACATATCATGACAAACGTCACTGCATTGTCTTTCGATTCATCGAACTAGCACACCTTTTCGACATGTAGTACGCAGTCTATTACCGTCTGAACTTGCGCAAAGCTACAAAGAGTAACGAGTTCAAATATCGATTCCAGGCACCACTATTCTGCAAATCGAACGTTCTTTAGCCTGGTACATATCTACATGATGAAAACTACAAAACACATCCTTGGAAGCGCAGTTTTATGAGTACAGTGAAGTCGAGGAAAAAATGTGTATACACCCGGGGCTTTGCGATTTTCAAATATTTGAGAAAAAGCTTTGTTTCCAAAAACCCCACATTTTACACATCATGCCAAACGTCACTGCATTGTCTTTCGATTCATCGAACTACCACACATATTGGACATATAGTACGCAGTCTATTAGCGTCTGAACTTGCGCAAAGCTACAAAGAGTAACGAATTCAAATATCGATTACAGGCACCATTATTCTGCAAATCGAACGTTCTTTACCCTGGTACATATCTACATGATAAAAACTACCAAACACATCCTAGGAAGCGCAGTTTTATCAGTACAGTGAATTCGAGGAAAAAATGTCTATCCCCTCCGGGCTTTGCGATTTTTTCATATATGAGAAAAAGCTTTGTTTCCAAAAACCCACTTTTTACACATCATGCCAAACGTCACTGCATTGTCTTTCGATTCATCGAACTACCACACCTATTCGACATATAGTATGGAGTCTATTACCGTCTGAACTTGTGCGAAGCTACATAGAGTAACGAATTCAAATGTCGATTACAGGGACTATTAATCGGCAAATCGAACGTTCTTTACCCTGGTACATATCTACATGATGAAAACTACAAAAAACATCATAGGTAGCGCAGTTTTATGAGTACAGTGAATTCGAGGAAAAAATGTGTATACTACCGGGGCTTTGCGATTTTTCCATATATGAGAAAAAGCTTTGTTTCCAAAAAGCCCGCTTTTTACACATCATGCCAAACCGCACATCATACTCTTTAGATTCATATCACTGGCACCTCTATTCGACAAATAGTACGCAGTCTACTACCGTTTGAACTTGCGCAAGGCTACAAAGAGTAACGTATTCAAATGTCGATTACAGGCACCATTATTCTGCAAATAGATCGTTTTTAACCCTGGTACTTATCTATATGATGAAAACTACAAAACACATCCTAGGAAGCGCAGTTTTATGAGTACAGTGAATTCGAGGAAAAAATTTGTATACACCAGGGGCTTTGCGATTTTTCCATATTTAAGAAAAAGAATTGTTTCGAAAACCAACTTTTTACACATCATGCCAAACGTCACTGCATTGTCTTTCGATTCATCGAACTAGCACACCTTTTCGACATATAGTACGCAGTCTATTACCGTCTGAACTTGCGCAAAGCTACAAAGAGTAACGAGTTCAAATATCGATTCCAGGCACCACTATTCTGCAAATCGAACGTTCTTTAGCCTGGTACATATCTACATGATGAAAACTACAAAACACATCCTTGGAAGCGCAGTTTTATGAGTACAGTGAAGTCGAGGAAAAAATGTGTATACACCCGGGGCTTTGCGATTTTCAAATATTTGAGAAAAAGCTTTGTTTCCAAAAACCCCACATTTTACACATCATGCCAAACGTCACTGCATTGTCTTTCGATTCATCGAACTACCACACATATTGGACATATAGTACGCAGTCTATTAGCGTCTGAACTTGCGCAAAGCTACAAAGAGTAACGAATTCAAATATCGATTACAGGCACCATTATTCTGCAAATCGAACGTTCTTTACCCTGGTACATATCTACATGATGAAAACTACCAAACACATCCTAGGAAGCGCAGTTTTATCAGTACAGTGAATTCGAGGAAAAAATGTCTATCCCCTCCGGGCTTTGCGATTTTTTCATATATGAGAAAAAGCTTTGTTTCCAAAAACCCACTTTTTACACATCATGCCAAACGTCACTGCATTGTCTTTCGATTCATCGAACTACCACACCTATTCGACATATAGTATGGAGTCTATTACCGTCTGAACTTGTGCGAAGCTACATAGAGTAACGAATTCAAATGTCGATTACAGGGACTATTAATCGGCAAATCGAACGTTCTTTACCCTGGTACATATCTACATGATGAAAACTACAAAAAACATCATAGGTAGCGCAGTTTTATGAGTACAGTGAATTCGAGGAAAAAATGTGTATACTACCGGGGCTTTGCGATTTTTCCATATATGAGAAAAAGCAATGTTTCGAAAACCCACTTTTTACATATCATGACAAACGTCACTGCATTGTCTTTCGATTCATCGAACTAGCACACCTTTTCGACATGTAGTACGCAGTCTATTACCGTCTGAACTTGCGCAAAGCTACAAAGAGTAACGAATTCAAATATCGATTACAGGCACCATCATTCTGCAAATCGAACGTTCTTTACCCTGGTACATATCTACATGATGAAAACTACCAAACACATCCTAGGAAGCGCAGTTTTATCAGTACAGTGAATTCGAGGAAAAAATGTCTATCCCCTCCGGGCTTTGCGATTTTTTCATATATGAGAAAAAGCTTTGTTTCCAAAAACCCACTTTTTACACATCATGCCAATCGTCACTGCATTGTCTTTCGATTCATCGAACTAGCACACCTTTTCGACATATAGTACGCAGTCTATTACCGTCTGAACTTGCGCAAAGCTACAAAGAGTAACGAGTTCAAATATCGATTCCAGGCACCACTATTCTGCAAATCGAACGTTCTTTAGCCTGGTACATATCTACATGATGAAAACTACAAAACACATCCTAGGAAGCGCAGTTTTATGAGTACAGTGAATTCGAGGAAAAAATGTGTATACACCCAGGGCTTTGCGATTTTTCCATATTTAAGAAAAAGCAATGTTTCGAAAACCCACTTTTTACATATCATGACAAACGTCACTGCATTGTCTTTCGATTCATCGAACTAGCACACCTTTTCGACATGTAGTACGCAGTCTATTACCGTCTGAACTTGCGCAAAGCTACAAAGAGTAACGAGTTCAAATATCGATTCCAGGCACCACTATTCTGCAAATCGAACGTTCTTTAGCCTGGTACATATCTACATGATGAAAACTACAAAACACATCCTTGGAAGCGCAGTTTTATGAGTACAGTGAAGTCGAGGAAAAAATGTGTATACACCCGGGGCTTTGCGATTTTCAAATATTTGAGAAAAAGCTTTGTTTCCAAAAACCCCACATTTTACACATCATGCCAAACGTCACTGCATTGTCTTTCGATTCATCGAACTACCACACATATTGGACATATAGTACGCAGTCTATTAGCGTCTGAACTTGCGCAAAGCTACAAAGAGTAACGAATTCAAATATCGATTACAGGCACCATTATTCTGCAAATCGAACGTTCTTTACCCTGGTACATATCTACATGATAAAAACTACCAAACACATCCTAGGAAGCGCAGTTTTATCAGTACAGTGAATTCGAGGAAAAAATGTCTATCCCCTCCGGGCTTTGCGATTTTTTCATATATGAGAAAAAGCTTTGTTTCCAAAAACCCACTTTTTACACATCATGCCAAACGTCACTGCATTGTCTTTCGATTCATCGAACTACCACACCTATTCGACATATAGTATGGAGTCTATTACCGTCTGAACTTGTGCGAAGCTACATAGAGTAACGAATTCAAATGTCGATTACAGGGACTATTAATCGGCAAATCGAACGTTCTTTACCCTGGTACATATCTACATGATGAAAACTACAAAAAACATCATAGGTAGCGCAGTTTTATGAGTACAGTGAATTCGAGGAAAAAATGTGTATACTACCGGGGCTTTGCGATTTTTCCATATATGAGAAAAAGCTTTGTTTCCAAAAAGCCCGCTTTTTACACATCATGCCAAACCGCACATCATACTCTTTAGATTCATATCACTGGCACCTCTATTCGACAAATAGTACGCAGTCTACTACCGTTTGAACTTGCGCAAGGCTACAAAGAGTAACGTATTCAAATGTCGATTACAGGCACCATTATTCTGCAAATAGATCGTTTTTAACCCTGGTACTTATCTATATGATGAAAACTACAAAACACATCCTAGGAAGCGCAGTTTTATGAGTACAGTGAATTCGAGGAAAAAATTTGTATACACCAGGGGCTTTGCGATTTTTCCATATTTAAGAAAAAGAATTGTTTCGAAAACCAACTTTTTACACATCATGCCAAACGTCACTGCATTGTCTTTCGATTCATCGAACTAGCACACCTTTTCGACATATAGTACGCAGTCTATTACCGTCTGAACTTGCGCAAAGCTACAAAGAGTAACGAGTTCAAATATCGATTCCAGGCACCACTATTCTGCAAATCGAACGTTCTTTAGCCTGGTACATATCTACATGATGAAAACTACAAAACACATCCTTGGAAGCGCAGTTTTATGAGTACAGTGAAGTCGAGGAAAAAATGTGTATACACCCGGGGCTTTGCGATTTTCAAATATTTGAGAAAAAGCTTTGTTTCCAAAAACCCCACATTTTACACATCATGCCAAACGTCACTGCATTGTCTTTCGATTCATCGAACTACCACACATATTGGACATATAGTACGCAGTCTATTAGCGTCTGAACTTGCGCAAAGCTACAAAGAGTAACGAATTCAAATATCGATTACAGGCACCATTATTCTGCAAATCGAACGTTCTTTACCCTGGTACATATCTACATGATGAAAACTACCAAACACATCCTAGGAAGCGCAGTTTTATCAGTACAGTGAATTCGAGGAAAAAATGTCTATCCCCTCCGGGCTTTGCGATTATTTCATATATGAGAAAAAGCTTTGTTTCCAAAAACCCACTTTTTACACATCATGCCAAACGTCACTGCATTGTCTTTCGATTCATCGAACTACCACACCTATTCGACATATAGTATGGAGTCTATTACCGTCTGAACTTGTGCGAAGCTACATAGAGTAACGAATTCAAATGTCGATTACAGGGACTATTAATCGGCAAATCGAACGTTCTTTACCCTGGTACATATCTACATGATGAAAACTACAAAAAACATCATAGGTAGCGCAGTTTTATGAGTACAGTGAATTCGAGGAAAAAATGTGTATACTACCGGGGCTTTGCGATTTTTCCATATATGAGAAAAAGCTTTGTTTCCAAAAAGCCCGCTTTTTACACATCATGCCAAACCGCACATCATACTCTTTAGATTCATATCACTGGCACCTCTATTCGACAAATAGTACGCAGTCTACTACCGTTTGAACTTGCGCAAGGCTACAAAGAGTAACGTATTCAAATGTCGATTACAGGCACCATTATTCTGCAAATAGATCGTTTTTAACCCTGGTACTTATCTATATGATGAAAACTACAAAACACATCCTAGGAAGCGCAGTTTTATGAGTACAGTGAATTCGAGGAAAAAATTTGTATACACCAGGGGCTTTGCGATTTTTCCATATTTAAGAAAAAGCATTGTTTCGAAAACCAACTTTTTACACATCATGCCAAACGTCACTGCATTGTCTTTCGATTCATCGAACTAGCACACCTTTTCGACATATAGTACGCAGTCTATTACCGTCTGAACTTGCGCAAAGCTACAAAGAGTAACGAGTTCAAATATCGATTCCAGGCACCACTATTCTGCAAATCGAACGTTCTTTAGCCTGGTACATATCTACATGATGAAAACTACAAAACACATCCTAGGAAGCGCAGTTTTATGAGTACAGTGAATTCGAGGAAAATATGTGTATACACCCAGGGCTTTGCGATTTTTTCATATTTAAGAAAAAGCAATGTTTCGAAAACCCACTTTTTACACATCATGACAAACGTCACTGCATTGTCTTTCGATTCATCGAACTAGCACACCTTTTCGACATATAGTACGCAGTCTGAACTTGCGGAAAGCTACAAAGAGTAACGAATTTAAATATCGATTACAGGAGCCATTATTCAGCAACTCGAACGTTCTTTACCCTGGTACATATCTACATGATGAAAACTACAAAACACATCCTTGGAAGCGCAGTTTTATGAGTACAGTGAATTCGAGGAAAAAATGTGTATACACCCGGGGCTTAGCGATTTTTCCATATATGAGAAAAGGCTTTGTTTCCAAAAACCCACTTTTTACACATCATGCCAAACGTCACTGCATTGCCTTTCGATTCATCGAACTACCACACCTATTCGACATATAGTATGGAGTCTATAACCGTCTGAACTTGCGCAAAGCTACAAAGAGTAAAAAATTCAAATGTCGATTACAGGGACTATTAATCGGCAAATCGAACGGTCTTTACCCTGGTACATATCTACATGATGAAAACTACAAAACACATCCAAAAAAAGCGCAGTTTTATGAGTACAGTGAATTCGAGGAAAAAATGTGTATACATCCGGGGCTTTGCGATTTTTCCATATATGAGAAAAGGCTTTGTTTCCAAAAACCACACTTTTTACACATCATGCGAAACGTCACTGCATTGTCTTTCGATTCATCGAACTAGCACACCTTTTACACATATAGTGCGCAGTCTATTACCGTCTGAACTTGCGCAAAGCTACAAAGAGTAACGAATTCATTTATCGATTACAGGCACCATTATTCTGCAAATAGAACGTTTTTTACCCTGGTACATATCTATATGATGAAAACTACAAAACACATCCTAGGAAGCGCAGTTATATGAGTACAGTGTATTCGAAGAAAAAATGTGTATACACCAGGGGCTTTGCGATTTTTCCATATTTAAGAAAAAACATTGTTTTGCAAACCCACTTTTAACACATCATGCCAAACGTCACTGCATTGTCTTTCGATTCATCGAACTACCACACCTATTCGACATATAGTATGGAGTCTATTACCGTCTGAACTTGTGCGAAGCTACATAGAGTAACGAATTCAAATGTCGATTACAGGGACTATTAATCGGCAAATCGAACGTTCTTTACCCTGGTACATATCTACATGATGAAAACTACAAAAAACATCATAGGTAGCGCAGTTTTATGAGTACAGTGAATTCGAGGAAAAAATGTGTATACTACCGGGGCTTTGCGATTTTTCCATATATGAGAAAAAGCTTTGTTTCCAAAAAGCCCGCTTTTTACACATCATGCCAAACCGCACATCATACTCTTTAGATTCATATCACTGGCACCTCTATTCGACAAATAGTACGCAGTCTACTACCGTTTGAACTTGCGCAAGGCTACAAAGAGTAACGTATTCAAATGTCGATTACAGGCACCATTATTCTGCAAATAGATCGTTTTTAACCCTGGTACTTATCTATATGATGAAAACTACAAAACACATCCTAGGAAGCGCAGTTTTATGAGTACAGTGAATTCGAGGAAAAAATTTGTATACACCAGGGGCTTTGCGATTTTTCCATATTTAAGAAAAAGCATTGTTTCGAAAACCAACTTTTTACACATCATGCCAAACGTCACTGCATTGTCTTTCGATTCATCGAACTAGCACACCTTTTCGACATATAGTACGCAGTCTATTACCGTCTGAACTTGCGCAAAGCTACAAAGAGTAACGAGTTCAAATATCGATTCCAGGCACCACTATTCTGCAAATCGAACGTTCTTTAGCCTGGTACATATCTACATGATGAAAACTACAAAACACATCCTAGGAAGCGCAGTTTTATGAGTACAGTGAATTCGAGGAAAATATGTGTATACACCCAGGGCTTTGCGATTTTTTCATATTTAAGAAAAAGCAATGTTTCGAAAACCCACTTTTTACACATCATGACAAACGTCACTGCATTGTCTTTCGATTCATCGAACTAGCACACCTTTTCGACATATAGTACGCAGTCTGAACTTGCGGAAAGCTACAAAGAGTAACGAATTTAAATATCGATTACAGGAGCCATTATTCAGCAACTCGAACGTTCTTTACCCTGGTACATATCTACATGATGAAAACTACAAAACACATCCTTGGAAGCGCAGTTTTATGAGTACAGTGAATTCGAGGAAAAAATGTGTATACACCCGGGGCTTAGCGATTTTTCCATATATGAGAAAAGGCTTTGTTTCCAAAAACCCACTTTTTACACATCATGCCAAACGTCACTGCATTGTCTTTCGATTCATCGAACTACCACACCTATTCGACATATAGTATGGAGTCTATAACCGTCTGAACTTGCGCAAAGCTACAAAGAGTAAAAAATTCAAATGTCGATTACAGGGACTATTAATCGGCAAATCGAACGGTCTTTACCCTGGTACATATCTACATGATGAAAACTACAAAACACATCCAAAAAAAGCGCAGTTTTATGAGTACAGTGAATTCGAGGAAAAAATGTGTATACATCCGGGGCTTTGCGATTTTTCCATATATGAGAAAAGGCTTTGTTTCCAAAAACCACACTTTTTACACATCATGCCAAACGTCACTGCATTGTCTTTCGATTCATCGAACTAGCACACCTTTTCGACATATAGTGCGCAGTCTATTACCGTCTGAACTTGCGCAAAGCTACAAAGAGTAACGAATTCATTTATCGATTACAGGCACCATTATTCTGCAAATAGAACGTTTTTTACCCTGGTACATATCTATATGATGAAAACTACAAAACACATCCTAGGAAGCGCAGTTATATGAGTACAGTGTATTCGAAGAAAAAATGTGTATACACCAGGGGCTTTGCGATTTTTCCATATTTAAGAAAAAACATTGTTTTGCAAACCCACTTTTAACACATCATGCCAAACGTCACTGCATTGTCATTCGATTCATCGAACTAGCACACCTTTTCGACATATAGTACGCAGTCTATTACCTTCTCAACTTGCGCTAATCTACAAAGAGTAAAAAATTCAAATATCGATTACAGGCACCATTATTCTGCAAATCGAACGTTCTTTACCCTGGTACATATCTACATGATGAAAACTACAAAACACATCCTAGGAAGCGCAGTTTTATGAGTACAGTGAATTCGAGGAAAAAATGTCTTTGCACCCTTGGCTTTGCGATTTTTCCATATATGAGAAAAAGCTTTGTTTCCAACAACCCACTTTTTACACATCATGCCAAAGGTCACTGCATTGTCTTTCGATTCATCGAACTAGCACACCTTTTCGACTTATAGTACGCAGTCTATTACCGTCTGAACTTGCTCAAAGCTACAAAGAGTAACGAAATCACATATCGATTACAGCCACCATTATTCAGCAAATCGAACGTTCTTTACCCTGGTATATATCTACATGATGAAAACTACAAAACACATTCTAGGAAGCGCAGTATTATGAGTAGAGTGAATTTGAGGAAAAAATGTATATACTCCCGGGGCTTTGCGCTTTTTCCATATTTGAGAAATAGTTTTGTTTCCAAAAACCGCAATTTTTACACATCATGCCAACCGTCACTGCATTGTCTTTCGATTCATCGAACTAGCACACCTATTCGACATATAGTACGCTGTGTATTACCGTCTGAACTTGCGCAAAGCTACAAAGAGTAACGAATTCAAATATCGATTACAGGCACCATTATTCTGCAAATCGAACGTTCTTTACCCTGGTACATATCTACATGATGAAAACTACCAAACACATCCTAGGAAGCGCAGTTTTATCAGTACAGTGAATTCGAAAAAAAAATGTGTATACCCCCCGGGCTTTGCGATTTTTCCATATATGAGAAAAAGCTTTGATTCCAAAAACCCCACTTTTTACACATCATGCCAAATGTCACTGCATTGTCTTTCGATTCATCGAACTAGCACACCTATTTGACATATAGTACGTGGTCTATTATCGTCTGAACTTGCGCAAAGCTACAAAGAGTAACGAATTCAAATATCGATTACAGGCACCATTATTCTGCAAATCGAACGTTCTTCACCCTGGTACATATCTACATGATGAAAACTACAAAAAACATCATAGGTAGCGCAGTTTTATGAGTACAGTGAATTCGAGGAAAAAATGTGTATACAACCGGGGCTTTGCGATTTTTCCATATATGAGAAAAAGCTTTGTTTCCAAAAAGCCCGCTTTTTACACATCATGCCAAACGTGACATCATACTCTTTAGATTCATATCACTGGCACCTCTATTCGACAAATAGTACGCAGTCTACTACCGTTTGAACTTGCGCAAGGCTACAAAGAGTAACGTATTCAAATGTCGATTACAGGCACCATTATTCTGCAAATAGAACGTTTTTTACCCTGGTACTTATCTATATGATGAAAACTACAAAACACATCCTAGGAAGCGCAGTTTTATGAGTACAGTGAATTCGAGGAAAAAATGTGTATACACCAGGGGCTTTGCGATTTTTCCATATTTAAGAAAAAGCATTGTTTCGAAAACCCACTTTTTACACATCATGGCAAACGTCACTGCATTGTCTTTCGATTCATCGAACTAGCACACCTTTTCGACATATAGTACGCTGTCTATTACCGTCTGAACTTGCGCAAAGCTACAAAGAGTAACGAGTTCAAATATCGATTCCAGGCACCACTATTCTGCAAATCGAACGTTCTTTAGCCTGGTACATATCTACATGATGAAAACTACAAAACACATCCTAGGAAGCGCAGTTTTATGAGTACAGTGAATTCGAGGAAAAAATGTGTATACACCCAGGGCTTTGCGATTTTTCCATATTTAAGAAAAAGCAATGTTTCGAAAACCCACTTTTTACACATCATGACAAACGTCACTGCATTGTATTTCGATTCATCGAACTAGCACACCTTTTCGACATATAGTACGCAGTCTATTACCGTCTGAACTTGCGGGAAGCTACAAAGAGTAACGAATTTAAATATCGATTACAGGAACCATTATTCAGCAAATCGAACTTTCTTTACCCTGCTACATATCTACATGATGAAAACTACAAAACACATCCTTGGAAGCGCAGTTTTATGAGTACAGTGAATTCGAGGAAAAAATGTGTATACACCCGGGGCTTTGCGATTTTCAAATATTTGAGAAAAAGCTTTGTTTCCAAAAACCCCACATTTTACACATCATGATAAACGTCACTGCATTGTCTTTAGATTCATCGAACTACCACACATATTGGACATATAGTACGCAGTCTATTAGCGTCTGAACTTGCGCAAAGCTACAAAGAGTAACGAATTCAAATATCGATTACAGGCACCATTATTCAGCAAGTCGAACGTTCTTTACCCTGGTACATATCTACATGATGAAAACTACAAAACACATCCTTGGAAGCGCAGTTTTATGAGTACAATGAATTCGAGGAAAAAATGTGTATCCTTTCCGGGCTTTGCGATTTTTCCATATATGAGAAAAAGCTTTGTTTCCAAAAACCCACTTTTTACACATCATGCCAAACGTCACTGCATTGTCTTTCGATTCATCGAACTACCACACCTATTCGACATATAGTATGGAGTCTATTACCGTCTGAACTTGCGCAAAGCAACAAAGAGTAACGAATTCAAATGTCGATTACAGGGACTATTAATCGGCAAATCGAACGGTCTTTACCCTGGTACATATCTACATGATGAAAACTACAAAACACATCCAAAAAAAGCGCAGTTTTATGAGTACAGTGAATTCGAGGAAAAAATGTGTATACATCCGGGGCTTTGCGATTTTTCCATATATGAGAAAAGGCTTTGTTTCCAAAAACCACACTTTTTACACATCATGCCAAACGTCACTGCATTGTCTTTCGATTCATCGAATTAGCACACCTTTTCGACATATAGTGCGCAGTCTATTACCGTCTGAACTTGCGCAAAGCTACAAAGAGTAACGAATTCATTTATCGATACACCAGGGGCTTTGCGATTTTTCCATATTTAAGAAAAAACATTGTTTTGCAAACCCACTTTTTACACATCATGCCAAACGTCACTGCATTGTCTTTCGATTCATCGAACTAGCACACCTTTTCGACATATAGTATGCAGTCTATTACCGTCTGAACTTGCAGAAAGCTACAAAGACTAACGAATTCAAATGTCGATTACAGGGACTATTAATCGGCAAATCGAACGTTCTTTACCCTGGTACATTTCTACATGATGAAAACTACAAAAAACATCATAGGTAGCGCAGTTTTATGAGTACAGTGAATTCGAGGAAAAAATGTGTATACAACCGGGGCTTTGCGATTTTTCCATATATGAGAAAAAGCTTTGTTTCCAAAAAGCCCGCTTTTTACACATCATGCCAAACGTCACATCATACTCTTTAGATTCATATCACTGGCACCTCTATTCGACAAATAGTACGCAGTCTACTACCGTTTGAACTTGCCCAAGGCTACAAAGAGTAACGTATTCAAATATCGATTCCAGGCACCACTATTCTGCAAATCGAACGTTCTTTAGCCTGGTACATATCTACATGATGAAAACTACAAAACACATCCTTGGAAGCGCAGTTTTATGAGTACAGTGAATTCGAGGAAAAAATGTGTATACACCCAGGGCTTTGCGATTTTTTCATATTTAAGAAAAAGCAATGTTTCGAAAACCCACTTTTTACACATCATGACAAACGTCACTGCATTGTCTTTCGATTCATCGAACTAGCACACCTTTTCGACATATAGTACGCAGTCTATTACCGTCTGAACTTGCGCAGCGCTACAAAGAGTAACGAATTAAAATATCGATTACAGGCACCATTACTCTGCAAATCGAACGTTCTTTACCCTGGTACATATCTACATGATGAAAATTACCAAACACATCCTAGGAAGCGCAGATTTATCAGTACAGTGAATTCGAGGAAAAAATGTCTATCCCCTCCGGGCTTTGCGATTTTTCCATATATGAGAAAAAGCTTTGTTTCCAAAAACCCACTTTTTACACATCATGCCAAACGTCACTGCATTGTCTTTCGATTCATCGAACGACCACACCTATTCGACATATAGTATGGAGTCTATTACCGTCTGAACTTGCGCAAAGCTACAAAGAGTAACGAATTCAAATGTCGATTACAGGGACTATTAATCGGCAAATCGAACGGTCTTTACCCTGGTACATATCTACATGATGAAAACTACAAAACACATCCAAAAAAGGCGCAGTTTTATGAGTACAGTGAATTCGAGGAAAAAATGTGTATACATCCGGGGCTTTGCGATTTTTCCATATATGAGAAAAGGCTTTGTTTCCAAAAACCTCACTTTTTACACATCATGCCAAACGTCACTGCATTGTCTTTCGATTCATCGAACTAGCACACCTTTTCGACATATAGTGCGCAGTCTATTACCGTCTGAACTTGCGCAAAGCTACAAAGAGTAACGAAGTCATTTATCGATTACTGGCACCATTATTCTGCAAATAGAACGTTTTTTACCCTGGTACATATCAATATGATGAAAACTACAAAACACATCCTAGGAAGCGCAGTTTTATGAGTACAGTGTATTCGAGGAAAAAATGTGTATACACCAGGGGCTTTGCGATTTTTCCATATTTAAGAAAAAACATTGTTTTGCAAACCCACTTTTTACACATCATGCCAAACGTCACTGCATTGTCTTTCGATTCATCGAACTAGCACACCTTTTCGACATATAGTATGCAGTCTATTACCGTCTGAACTTGCAGAAAGCTACAAAGAGTAACGAATTTAAATATCGATTACAGGAACCATTATTCAGCAAATCGAACGTTCTTTACCCTGGTACATATCTACATGATGAAAACTACAAAACACATCCTTGGAAGCGCAGTTTTATGAGTACAGTGAATTCGAGGAAAAAATGTGTATACACCCGGGGCTTAGCGATTTTCAAATATTTGAGAAAAAGCTTTGTTTCCAAAAACCCCACATTTTACACATCATGCCAAACGTCACTGCATTGTCTTTAGATTCATCGAACTACCACACATATTCGACATATAGTACGCAGTCTATTAGTGTCTGAACTTGCGCAAAGCTACAAAGAGTAACGAATTCAAATATCGATTACAGGCACCATTACTCTGCAAATCGAACGTTCTTTACCCTGGTACATATCTACATGATGAAAACTACCAAACACATCCTAGGAAGCGCAGTTTTATCAGTACAGTGAATTCGAGGAAAAAATGTGTATCCTTTCCGGGCTTTGCGATTTTTCCATATATGAGAAAAAGCTTTGTTTCCAAAAACCCACTTTTTACACATCATGCCAAACGTCACTGCATTGTCTTTCGATTCATCGAACTACCACACCTATTCGACATATAGTATGGAGTCTATTACCGTCTGAACTTGCGCAAAGCAACAAAGAGTAACGAATTCAAATGTCGATTACAGGGACTATTAATCGGCAAATCGAACGGTCTTTACCCTGGTACATATCTACATGATGAAAACTACAAAACACATCCAAAAAAAGCGCAGTTTTATGAGTACAGTGAATTCGAGGAAAAAATGTGTATACATCCGGGGCTTTGCGATTTTTCCATATATGAGAAAAGGCTTTGTTTCCAAAAACCACACTTTTTACACATCATGCCAAACGTCACTGCATTGTCTTTCGATTCATCGAATTAGCACACCTTTTCGACATATAGTGCGCAGTCTATTACCGTCTGAACTTGCGCAAAGCTACAAAGAGTAACGAATTCATTTATCGATTACAGGCACCATTATTCTGCAAATAGAACGTTCTTTACCCTGGTACATATCTACATGATGAAAACTACCAAACACATCCTAGGAAGCGCAGTTTTATCAGTACAGTGAATTCGAGGAAAAAATGTGTATCCTTTCCGGGCTTTGCGATTTTTCCATATATGAGAAAAAGCTTTGTTTCCAAAAACCCACTTTTTACACATCATGCCAAACGTCACTGCATTGTCTTTCGATTCATCGAACTACCACACCTATTCGACATATAGTATGGAGTCTATTACCGTCTGAACTTGCGCAAAGCAACAAAGAGTAACGAATTCAAATGTCGATTACAGGGACTATTAATCGGCAAATCGAACGGTCTTTACCCTGGTACATATCTACATGATGAAAACTACAAAACACATCCAAAAAAAGCGCAGTTTTATGAGTACAGTGAATTCGAGGAAAAAATGTGTATACATCCGGGCTTTGCGATTTTTCCATATATGAGAAAAGGCTTTGTTTCCAAAAACCACACTTTTTACACATCATGCCAAACGTCACTGCATTGTCTTTCGATTCATCGAATTAGCACACCTTTTCGACATATAGTGCGCAGTCTATTACCGTCTGAACTTGCGCAAAGCTACAAAGAGTAACGAATTCATTTATCGATTACAGGCACCATTATTCTGCAAATAGAACGTTTTTTAACCTGGTACATATCTATATGATGAAAACTACAAAACACATCCTAGGAAGCGCAGTTTTATGAGTACAGTGTATTCGAGGAAAAAATGTGTATACACCAGGGGCTTTGCGATTTTTCCATATTTAAGAAAAAACATTGTTTTGCAAACCCACTTATTACACATCATGCCAAACGTCACTGCATTGTCTTTCGATTCATCGAACTAGCACACCTTTTCGACATATAGTACGCAGTCTATTACCGTCTGAACTTGCGCAAATCTACAAAGAGTAACGAGTTCAAATATCGATTCCAGGCACCACTATTCTGCAAATCGAACGTTCTTTAGCCTGGTACATATCTACATGATGAAAACTACAAAACACATCCTAGGAAGCGCAGTTTTATGAGTACAGTGAATTCGAGGAAAAAATGTGTATACACCCAGGGCTTTGCGATTTTTCCATATTTAAGAAAAAGCAATGTTTCGAAAACCCACTTTTTACACATCATGACAAACGTCACTGCATTGTCTTTCGATTCATCGAACTAGCACACCTTTTCGACATACAGTACGCAGTCTATTACCGTCTGAACTTGCGGAAAGCTACAAAGAGTAACGAATTTAATTATCGATTACAGGAACCATTATTCAGCAAATCGAACGTTCTTTACCCTGGTACATATCTACATGATGAAAACTACAAAACACATCCTTGGAAGCGCAGTTTTATGAGTACAGTGAATTCGAGGAAAAAATGTGTATACACCCGGGGCTTTGCGATTTTCCCATATTTGAGAAAAAGCTTTGTTTCCAAAAACCCCACATTTTACACATCATGCCAAACGTCACTGCATTGTCTTTCGATTCATCGAACTACCACACCTATTCGACATATAGTACGCAGTCTTATAGCGTCTGAACTTGCGCAAAGCTACAAAGAGTAACGAATTCAAATATCGATTACTGGCACCATTATTCTGCAAATCGAACGTTCTTTACCCTGGTACATATCTACATGATGAAAACTACCAAACACATCCTAGGAAGCGCAGATTTATCAGTACAGTGAATTCGAGGAAAAAATGTCTATCCCCTCCGGGCTTTGCGATTTTTCCATATATGAGAAAAAGCTTTGTTTCCAAAAACCCACTTTTTACACATCATGCCAAACGTCGCTGCATTGTCTTTCGATTCATGGAACTAGCACACCTATTCAACGTATAGTACGCAGTCTATTACCGTCTGAACTTGCGCAAAGCTACAAAGAGTAACGAATTCAAATGTCGATTACAGGGACTATTAATCGGCAAATCGAACGGTCTTTACCCTGGTACATATCTACATGATGAAAACTACAAAACACATCCTAGGAAGCGCAGTTTTATGAGTACAATGAATTCGAGGAAAAAATGTGTATACACCTGGGGCTTTGCGATGTTTCCATATTTGAGATAAAGCTTTGTTTCCAAAAACACACTTTTTACACATCATGCCAAACGTCACAGCATTGTCTGTCTATCCATCGCACTAGCACACCTATTCGACATATAGTACGCAGTCTGTTACCGTCTGAACTTGCGCAAAGCTACAAAGAGTAACGAATTCAAATGTCGATTACAGGGACTATTAATCAGCAAATCGAACGGTCTTTAACCTGGTACATATCTACATGATGAAAACTACAAAACACATCCTAGGAAGCGCACTTTTATGAGTACAGTGAATTTGAGGAAAAAATGTGTATACACCCGGGCTTTGCTATTTTTCCATATTTGAGAAAAAGCTTTGTTTCCAAAAACCCACTTTTTACACATCATGCCAAACGTCACTGCATTGTCTGTCGATCCATCGCACTAGCACACCTATTCGACATATAGTACGCAGTCTGTTACCGTCTGAACTTGCGCAAAGCTACAAAGAGTAACGACTTCCAATGTCGATTACAGGAACTACTAATCAGCAAATCGAACGGTCTTAAACCTGGTACATATCTACATGATGAAAACTACAAAACACATCCTAGGAATCGCAGTTTTATGTTGTACAGTGAATTCGAGTAAAAAATGTGTATACACCCGCGGCTTTGCGATTTTTCCATATTTGAGAAAAGCTTTGTTTCCAAAAAACCCACTTTTTACACATCATGCCAAATGTTACTGCATTGCCTTTCGATTCATCGAACTAGCACGCCTTTCCGACATATCGTACGCAGTCTATTACCGTCTGAACTTGTGCAAAGCTACAAAGAGTAATGAACTCAAATACCGATTACAGGCACCACTATTCTGCAAATTGAACGTTCTTTACCCTGGTAAATATCTACATGATGAAAACTACAAAACACATCCTAGGAACCGCATTTTTATGAGTACAGTGAATTCAAGGAAAAAATGTGTATACACCCGGGGCTTTGCGAATTTTCCATATATGAGAAAAAGCTTTGATTCCAAAAACCCCACATATTACACATCATGCCAAATGTCACTGCATTGTCTTTCGATTCATCGAACTAGCACACCTATTCGACATATAGTACGCAGTCTATTACCGTCCGAACTTGCGCAAAGCTACAAAGAGTAACGAATTCAAATGTCGATTACAGGGACTATTAATCAGCAAATCGAACTGTCTTTACCCTGGTACTGATCTACATGATGAAAACTACAAAACACATCCTTGGAAGCGCAGATTTATGATTACAGTGAATTCGAGGAAAAAATGTGTTTACGACCGGGGCTTTGCGATTTTTCCATATATGAGAAACACCTTTGTTTCCAAAAACCCCACTTTTTACATATCATGCCAAACGTCGCTGCATTGTCTTTCGATTCATGGAACTAGCACACCTATTCAACGTATAGTACGCAGTCTATTACCGTCTGAACTTGCGCAAAGATACAAAGAGTAACAAATTCAAATATCGATTACAGGCACCATTATTCTACAAATCGAACGCTCTTTACCCTGGTACATATCTACATGATGAAAACTACAAAACGCATCTAGGAAGCGCAGTTTTATAAGTACAGTGAATTCGAGGAAAAAATGTGTATACACCCGATTCTTTGCGATTTTTCCATATATGAGAAAAAGCTTTGATTCCAAAAACCCCACTTTTTACACATCATGCCAAACGTCACTGCACTGTCATTCGATTCATCGCACTAGCACACCTATTCGACATATAGTACGCAGTTTTTTACCGTCTGAACTTGCGCAAAGCTACAAAGAGTAACGAATTCAAATGTAGATTACAGGGACTATTATTCAGCAAATCGAACGGTCTTTACCATGGTACTTATCTACATGATGAAAACTACTAAACACATCCTAGGAAGCGCAGTTTTATGGGTACAGTGAATTCGAGGAAAAAATGTGTATACACCCGGGGCTTTGCTATTTTTCCATATATGAGAAAAGCTTTGTTTCCAAAAACCCACTTTTTACACATCATGCCAAACGTCACTATATTGTCTTTCGATTCTTCGAACTAGCACACCTTTTCCACATACAGTGTTCAGTCTATTACCGTCTGAACTTGCGCAAAGCTACAAAGAGTAATGAATTCAAATATCGATTACAGGCACCATTATTCCGCAAATCGAACGTTCTTTACCCTGGTACATATCTACATGATGAAAACTACAAAACACATCCTAGGAAGCGCAGTTTAATGAGTACAGTGAATTCAAGGAAGAAATGTGTATACACCCGGGGCTTTGCGATTTTTCCATATTTGAGAAAAAAGCTTTGTATCCAAAAACCCACTTTTTACACATCATGCCAAACGTGACTACATTGTCTTTCGATTCATCGAACTAGCACACCTTTTCCACATATAGTGTTCAGTCTATCACAGTCTAAACTTGCGCAAAGCTACAAAGAGTAACGAATTCAAATATCGATTACAGGCACCATTATTCCGCAAATCGAACGTTCTATAACCTGGTACATATCTATATGATGAAAACTACAAAACACATCCTAGGAAGCGCAGTTTAATGTGTACAGTGAATTCAAGGAAGAAATGTGTATACACCCGGGGCTTTGCGATTTTTCCATAAGTGAGAAAAAAGCTTTGTATCCAAAAACCCACTTTTTACACATCAAGCCAAACGTCACTGCATTGTCTTTCGATTCATCGAACTAGCACATTTTATCGACATATAGTGCGCAGTCTATTACCATCTGAACTTGCGCAAAGCTACAAAGAGTAACGAATTCAATTATCGATTACAGGCACCATTATTCTGCAAATCGAACGTTCTTTTCCCTGGTACACATCTTCATGATGAAAACTACAAAACACATCCTAGGAAGCGCAGTTTTATTAGTACAGTGAATTCAAGGAAAAAATGTGTATTCACCTGGGGCTTTGCGATTTTTCCATATATGAGAAAAAGCTTTGTATCCAAAAAGCCCACTTTTTACACATCATGCCAAACGTCACTGCATTGTCTTTCGATTCATCGAACTAGCACACCTTTTCGACATATAGTAGGCAGTCTATTACCGTCTGAACTTGCGCAAAGCTACAAAGAGTAACGAATTCAAATATCGATTCCAGGCACCACTATTCTGCAAATCGAACGTTCTTTACCCTGGTACATATCTACATGATGAAAACTACAAAACACATCCTAGGAAGCGCAGTTTTATGAGTACAGTGAATTAGAGGAAAAAAATGTGTATACACCCGGGGCTTTGCGATTTTTCCATATTTAAGAAAAAGCTTTGTTTCAAAAACCCACTTTTACACATCATGCCAAACGTCACTGCATTGTCTTACGATTCCTCGAACTACCACACCTATTCGACATATAGTACGCAGTCTATTACCATCTGAATTTGCGCAAAGCTACAAAGAGTAACGAATTCAATTATCGATTACAGGCACCATTATTCTGCAAATCGAACGTTCTTTTCCCTGGTACACATCTTCATGATGAAAACTACAAAACACATCCTAGGAAGCGCAGTTTTATTAGTACAGTGAATTCAAGGAAAAAATGTGTATTCACCTGGGGCTTTGCGATTTTTCCATATATGAGAAAAAGCTTTGTATCCAAAAAGCCCACTTTTTACACATCATGCCAAACGTCACTGCATTGTCTTTCGATTCATCGAACGAGCACACCTATTCGACATATAGTACGCAGTTTATTACCGTCTGAACTTGCGCAAAGCTCCAAAGACTAACGAATTCAAATATCGATTACAAGCACCATTATTCTGCACATCGAACGTTCATTACCCTGGTACATATCTACATGATGAAAACTACCAAACACATCCTAGGAAGCGCAGTTTTATCAGTACACTGAATTCGAGGAAAAAATGTGTGTCCCCTCCGGGCTTTGCGATTTTTCCATATATGAGAAAAAGCTTTGTTTCCAAAAACCAACTTTTTACACATCATGCCAAACGCCATTGCATTGTCTTTCGATTCATCGAACTAGCACACCTATTCGACATATAGTACGCAGTCTATTACCGTCTGAACTTGCGCAAAGCTACAAAGAGTAACGAATTCAAATGTCGATTACAATAACTACTAATCAGTAAATCGAACGGTCTTTACCCTGGGTCATATCTACATGATGAAAACTACAAAACACATCCTAGGAAGCGCAGTTTTGTGAGTACAGTGAATTCGAGGAAAAAATGTGTATACACCCGGGTCTTTGCGATTTTTCCATATTTGAAAAGAAGCTTTGTTTCCAAAAACCCACTTTTTACACATCATGCCAAACGTCACTGCATTGTCTTTCGATTCATCGAACTAGCACACCTATTCGACATATAGTATGCAGTCTATTACCGTCTGTACTTGCGCAAAGCTACAAAGAGTAACGAATTCCAATGTCGATTACAGGGACTATTAATCAGCAAATCGAACGGTCTTCACCCTGGTACATATCTACATGATGAAAACTACCAAACACATCCTAGGAAGCGCAGTTTTATGAGTACAGTGATTTCGAAGAAAAAATGTGTACACACCCGGGGATGTGCGATTTTTTTATATTTGAGAAACAGCTTTGCTTCCAAAAACCCCACTTTTTACACATCATGCCAAACGTCACATGATCCTCTTTAGATTCATATCACTGGCATCTCTATTCGACAAATAGTACGCAGTCTACTACCGTCTAAACTTGCGCAAGGCTACAAAGAGTAACGTATTCAAATGTCGATTACAGGGAATATTATTCTGCAAATCGAACGTTCTTCACCCTGGTACATATCTACATGATGAAAACTACAAAACACATCCTAGGATGCGCAGTTTTATGAGCACAGTGAATTGGAGGAAAAAATGTGTATACACCCGGGGCTTTGCGACTTTTCATTATATGAGAAAAAGCTTTGTTTCCAAAAACCCCACTTTTTACACATCATGCCAAACGTCACTGCAGTGTCTTTCGATTCATCGAACTAGCACACCTATTCGACATATAGTACGCAGTCTATTAGCGTGTGAACTTGCGCAAAGCTACAAAGAGTAACGAATTCAAATATCGATTACAGGCACCATTATTCTGCAAATCGAACGTTCTTTACCCTGGTACATATCTACATGATGAATAATACAAAACACATCCTAGGCAGCGCAGCTTTATGAGTACAGTGAATTGGAGGAAAAAATGTGTATGCACCCGGGGCTCTCTGACTTTTCCATATATGAGAAAAAGCTTTGTTTCCAAAAACCCACGTTTACACATCATGCCAAACGTCACTGCATTGTCTTTCGATTCATCGAAATAGCACATTTTATCGACATATAGTGCGCAGTCTATTACCGTCTGAACTTGCGCAAAGCTACAAAGAGTAACGAATTCAATTATCGATTACAGGCACCATTATTCTGCAAATCGAACGTTCTTTTCCCTGGTACACATCTTCATGATGAAAACTACAAGACACATCCTAGGAAGCGCAGTTTTATGAGTACAGTGAATTCGAGGAAGAAATGTGTATACACCCGCGGCTTTGCGATTTCTCCATATTTGAGATAAAGCTTTGTTTCCAAAAAACCCCTTTTTACAAATCATGCCAAACGTCACTGCATTGTCTTTCGATTCATTGAACTAGCACACCTATTCGACATATAGTACGCAGTCTATTACCGTCTGAACTTGCGCAAAGCTACAAAGAGTAACGAACTCAAATATCGATTACAGGTAACATTATTCTGCAAATCGAACGTTCTTTACCCTGGTACATATCTACATGATGAAAACTACAAAACACATCCTAGGAAGCGCAGTCTTATAAGTACAGTGAATTCGAGGAAAAAATGTGTATACACCCGGGGCTTTGCGATTTTTCCATATATGAGAAAAAGCGTTGATTCCAAAAACCCCACTGTTTACACATCATGCCAAACGTCACTGCATTGTCTTTCGATTCATTGAACTAGCACACCTATTCGACGTATAGTACGCAACCTATTACCGTCTGAACTTGCGCAAAGCTACAAAGAGTAACGAATTCCAATGTTGATTACAGGGACTATTAATCAGAAAATCGAACGGTCTTCACCCTGGTACATATCTACATGATGAAAACTACAAAACACATCCTAGGAATCGTAGTTTTATGAGTACAGTGAATTCGAAGAAAAAATGTGTACACACCTGGGGCTTTGCGATTTTTCCATATTTAAGAAAAAGCTTTGTTTCCAAAAACCCCACTTTTTACACATCATGCCAAACGTCACATGATCCTCTTTAGATTCATATCACTGGCACCTCTATTCGACAAATAGTACGCAGTCTACTACCGTCTGAACTTGCGCAATGCTACAAAGAGTAACGTATTCAAATGTCGATTACAGGGAATATTATTCTGCAAATCGAACGTTCTTCACCCTGGTATATATCTACATGATGAAAACTACAAAACACATCCTAGGAAGCGCAGTTTTATGAGTACAGTGAATTCGAGGAAAAAATGTGTATACACCCGGAGCTTTGCGATTTTTCCATATATGAGAAAAAGTTTGATTCCAAAAACCCCACTTTTTACACATCATGCCAAACGTCACTGCATTGTCTTTCGATTCATCGAACTAGCACACCTATTTGACATATAGTACGCAGTCTATTACCGTCTGAACTTGCGCAAAGCTACAAAGAGTAACGAATTCAAATGTCGATTACAGGGACTATTAATCAGCAAATCAAACGGTCTTTACCCTGGTACTTATCTACATGTTGAAAACTACAAAACACATCCTAGGAAGCGCAGTTTTATGAGTACAGTGAATTCGATGGAAAAATGTGTATACACCCGAGGCCTTGCGATTTTTCCATATATGAGAAAAAGCATTGTTTCCAAAAACCCCACTTTTTACACATCATGCCAAACGTCGCAGAATTGTCTTTCGATTCATCGAACTAGCACACCTATTCGACATATAGTACGCAGTCTATTACCGTCTGAACTTGCGCAAAGATACAAAGAGTAACGAATTCACATATCGATTACAGGCACCATTATTCTGCAAATCGAACGTTCTTTACCCTGGTACATATCTACATGATGAAAACTACAAAACACATCCTAGGAAGCGCAGTCTTATGAGTACAGTGAATTCGAGGAAAAAATGTGTATACACCCGGGGCTTTACGATTTTTCCACATTTGAGAAAAAGCTTTGTTTCCAAAAACCCACTTTTTACACATCATGCCAAACGTCACTGCATTGTCTTTCGATTCATCGAACTAGCACACCTATTCGACATATAGTACGCAGTCTATTACCGTCTGAACTTACGCAAAGCTACAAAGAGTAACGAATTCCAATGTTTTTACATTGACTATTAATCGGCAAATCGAACGGTCTTTACCCTGGTACATATCTACATGATGAAAACTACAAAACACATCCTAGAAAGCGCAGTTTTATGAGTACAATGAATTCGAGGAAAAAATGTGTATACACCTGCGGCTTTGCAATTTTTCCATATTTGAGATAAAGCTTTGTTTCCAAAAACCCCACTTTTTACACATCATGCCAAACGTCACTGCATTGTCTTTCGATTCATCGAAGTAGCACACCTATTTGACATATAGTACGCAGTCTATTACCGTCCAAACTTGCGCAAAGCTACAAAGAGTAACGAATTCAAATATCGATTACAGGCACCATTATTCTGCAAATCGAACGTTCTTTACCCTGGTACATATCTACATGATGAAAACTACAAAACACATCCTAGGAAGCGCAGTTTTATGAGTACAGTGAATTCGAGGAAAAAATGTGTATACACCTGCGGCTTTGCAATTTTTCCATATTTGAGATAAAGCTTTGTTTCCAAAAACCCCACTTTTTACACATCATGCCAAACGTCACTGCATTGTCTTTCGATTCATTGAACTAGCACACCTATTCGACGTATAGTACGCAACCTATTACCGTCTGAACTTGCGCAAATCTACAAAGAGTAACGACTTCAAGTGTCGATTACAGGGACTATTAATCAGCAAATCGAACGGTCTTTACCCTGGTACATATCTACATGATGAAAACTACAAAACACATCCTAGAAAGCGCAGTTTTATGAGTACAGTGAAATCGAGGAAAAAATGTGTATACGCCCAGGGCTTTGCGATTTTTCCATATATGAGAAAAATCTTTGACTCCAAAAACCCACTTTTTACACATCATGCCAAACGTCACTGCATTGTCTATCGATTCATCGAACTAGCACTCCTATTCCACATATAGTACGCAGTCTATTAGCGTCCGAACTTGTGCAAAGCTGCAAAGAGTAACGAATTCAAATGTCGATTACAGGGAATATTAATCAGCAAATCGAACGGTCTTTACCCTGGTACTTATCTACATGATGAAAACTACAAAACACATCCTAGGAAGCGCAGATTTATGAGTACAGTGAATTCGAGGAAAAAATGTGTATACACCCGCGGCATTGCGATTTTTCCATATTTGAGAAAAAAGCTTTGTTTCCAAAAACCTCACTTTTTACACATCATGCCAAACGTCACATCATCCTCTTTAGATTCATATCACTGGCACCTCTATTCGACAAATAGTACGCAGTCTACTACCCTCTGTACTTGCGCAAAGCTACAAAGAGTAACGAATTCAAATATCGATTACAGGCACCATTATTCTGCAAATCGAACGTTCTTTACCCTGGTACATATCTACATGATGAAAATAACAAAACACATCCTAGGAAGCGCAGTTTTATGAGTACAGTGAATTCGAGGAAAAAATGTGTATACACCCGGGGCTTTGCGATTGTTCCATATATGAGAAAAAGCTTTGATTAAAAAAAAACCACTTTTTACACATCATGCCAAACATCACTGCATTGTCTTTCGATTCATCGAACTAGCACACCTATTTTACATATAGTACGCAGTCTATTACCGTCTGAACTTGCGGAAAGCTACAAAGAGTAACGAATTCAAATGTCTATTACAGGGACTATTAATCAGCAAATCGAACGGTCTTTACCCTGGTACTTATCTACATGATGAAAACTACAAAACACATCCTAGGAAGCGCAGTTTTATGAGTACAGTGAATTGGAGGAAAAAATTTGGATACACCCGGGGCTTTGCGATTTTTCCATGTATGAGAAAAAGCTGTGTTTCCAAAAACCCCACTTTTTACACATCATGCCATACGTCGCAGAATAGTCTTTCGATTCATCGAAGTAGCACACCTGTTCGACATATAGTACGCAGTCTATTACCGTCTGAACTTGCGCAAAGATACAAAGAGTAACGAATTCAAATATCGACTACAGGCACCATTATTCTGCAAATCGAACGCCCTTTACGCTGGTACATATCTACATGATGAAAACTACAAAACACATCCTAGGAAGCGCAGTTTTATGAGTACAGTGAATTCGAGGAAAAAATGTGTATACACCCGGGGCTTTGCGATTTTTCCATATTTGAGAAAAAGCTTTGTTTCCAAAAACCCTCTTTTTACACATCATGCCAAACGTCACTGCATTGTCTTTTGATTCATCGAACTAGCACACCTATTCGACATATAGTATGCAGTCTATTACCGTCTGAACTTGCGCAAAGCTACAAAGAGTAACGAATTCCAATGTCGATTACAGGGAGTATTAATCAGCAAATCGAACGGTCTTCACCCTGGTACATATCTATATGATGAAAACTACAAAACACATCCTAGGAAGCGCAGATTTATGAGTACAGTGATTTCGAAGAAAAAATGTGTACACACCCGGGGCTTTGCGATTTTTCCATATATGAGAATCAGCTTTGTTTCCAAAAACCCCACTTTTTACACATCATGGCAAACGTCACATCATCCTCTTTAGATTCATATCACTGGCACCTCTATTCGACAAATAGTACGCAGTCTACTACCGTCTGAACTTGCGAAAGGCTACAAAGGGTAACGTATTCAAATGTCGATTACAGGGAATATTATTCTGCAAATCGAACGTTCTTCACCCTGGTACATATCTACATGATGAAAACTACAAAACACATGCTAGGAAGCGCAGTTTTATGAGTACAGTGAATTCGAGGAAAAAATGTGTATACACCCGCGGCTTTGCGATTTTTCCATATTTGAGAAAAAGCTTTGTTTCCAAAAACCCCACTTTTTACACATCATGCCAAACGTCACTGCATTGTCTTTCGTTTCATCGAACTAGCACACCTTTTCGACATATAGTACGCAGTCTATTACCGTCTGAACTTGCGCAAAGCTACAAAGAGTAACTAATCCAAATGTCGATTACCGGGACTATTATTCAGCAAAACTAACGGTCTTTACATGATGAAAACTACAAAACACATCCTAGGAAGCGAAGTTTTATGAGTACAGTGAATTCGAGGAAAAGATGTGTGTACACCTGGGGATTTGCGATTTTTCCATTTATGTGAAAAAGCTTTGATTCCAAAAACCCACTTTTTACACGTCATGCCAAACGTCACTGCATTGTCTTTCCATTCATCGAACTAGCACACCTATTCGACATATAGTACGCAGTCTATTACCGTCTGAACTTGCGGAAAGCTACAAAGAGTAACGAATTCAAATATCGATTACAGGCACCATTATTCTGGAAATCGAACGTTCTTTACCCTGGTACATATCTACATGATGAAAATTACAAAACACATCCTAGGAAGCGCAGTTTTATGAGTACATTGAATTCGAGGAAAAAATGTGTATACACCCGGGCTTTGCGATTTTTCCATATATGACAAAAAGCTTTGATTCCAAAAACCCCACTTTTTACACATCATGCCAAATGTCACTGCATTTTCTTTCGATTCATTGAACTAGCAAACATATTCGACATATAGTTCGCGGTCTATTACCGTTTGAACTTGCGCAAATCTACAAAGAGTGACGAATTCAAATGTCGATTACAGGGACTATTAATCAGCAAATCGAACGGTCTTTACCCTGATACTTATCTACATGATGAAAACTACAAAACACATCCTAGGAAGCGCAGTTTTATGAGTACAGTGAATTCGAGGAAAAAATGTGTATACACCCGCGGCATTGCGATTTTTCCATATTTGAGAAAAAAGCTTTGTTTCCAAAAACCTCACTTTTTACACATCATGCCAAACGTCACATCATCCTCTTTAGATTCATATCACTGGCACCTCTATTCGACAAATAGTACGCAGTGTACTACCGTCTGAACTTGCGCAAGGCTACAAAGAGTAACGTATTCAAATGTCGATTGCAGGCACCATTATACTGCGAATCGAACGTTCTTTACCCTGGTACATATCTACATGATGAAAACTACAAAACACAACCTAGGAAGCGCAGTTTTATGAGAACAGTGAATTCGAGAAAAAAATGTGTATACACCCGGGGCTTTGCGATTTTTCCATATATGAGAAAAAGCTTTGTTTCCAAAAACCAACTTTTTACACATCATGCCAAACGTCACTGCATTGTCTTTCGATTCATCGAACTAGCACACCTTTTCGACATATAGTACACAGTCTATTACCGTCTGAACTTGCGCAAAGCTACAAAGAGTAACGAATTCAAATATCGATTACAGGCACCATTATTCAGCAAATCGAACGTTCTTTACCCTGGTACATATCTACATGATGAAAACTACAAAACACATCCTAGGAAGCGCAGTTTTATGAGTAAAGTGAATTCCAGGAAAAAATGTATATACACCCGGGGCTTTCTGACTTTTCCATATATGAGAAAAAGCTTTGTTTCCAAAAACTCCACTTTTTACACATCATGCCAAACTTCACAGCATTGTCTTTCGATTCATCGAACTAGCACACCTATTCGACATATAGTACGCAGTCTATTACCGTCTGAACTTGCGCAAAGCTACAAAGAGTAACGAATTCAAATATCGATTACAGGCACCATTATTCTGCAAATCGAACGTTCTTTACCCTGGTACATATCTACATGATGAAAATAACAAAACACATCCTAGGAAGCGCAGTTTTATGAGTACATTGAATTCGAGGAAAAAATGTGTATGCACCCGGGCTTTGCGATTTTTCCATATATGACAAAAAGCATTGATTCCAAAAACCCCACTTTTTACACATCATGCCAAATGTCACTGCATTTTCTTTCGATTCATTGAACTAGCACACATATTCGACATATAGTACGCGGTCTATTACCGTTTGAACTTGCGCAAATCTACAATGAGTGACGAATTCAAATGTCGATTACAGGGACTATTAATCAGCAAATCGAACGGTCTTTACCCTGGTACTTATCTACATGATGAAAACTACAAAACACATACTAGGAAGCGCAGTTTTATGAGTACAGTGAATTCGAGGAAAAAAAGTGTATACACCCGCAGCTTTGCGATATTTCCATATTTGAGAAAAAGCTTTGTTTCCAAAACCCCCACTTTTTACACATCCTGCCAAACGTCACATCATCCTCTTTAGATTCATATCACTGGCACCTCTATTCGACAAATAGTACGCAGTCTACTACCCTCTGAACTTGCGCAAAGCTACAAAGAGTAACGAATTCAAATATCGATTACAGGCACCATTATTCTGCAAATCGAACTTTCTTTACCCTGGTACATATCTACATGATGAAAATAACAAAACACATCCTAGGAAGCGCAGTTTTATGAGTACAGTGAATTCGAGGAAAAAATGTGTATACACCCGGGGCTTTGCGATTGTTCCATATATGAGAAAAAGCTTTGATTAAAAAAAAAACCACTTTTTACACATCATGCCAAACGTCACTGCATTGTCTTTCGATTCATCGAACTAGCACACCTATTTTAAATATAGTACGCAGTCTATTACCGTCTGAACTTGCGCAAAGCTTCAAAGAGTAACGAATTCAAATTTCGATTACAGGGACTATTAATCAGCAAATCGAACGTTCTTTACCCAGGTACTTATCTACGTGATGAAAACTACAAAACACATCCTAGGAAGCGCAGTTTTATGAGTACAGTGAATTCGAGGAAAAAATGTGTATATACCCGGGGCTTTGCGATTTTTCCATATTTGAGAAAAAGCTTTGTTTCCAAAAACCCACTTTTTACACATCATGCCAAACGTCACTGCATTGTCTTTCGATTCATCGAACTAGCACACCTATTCGACATATAGTATGCAGTCTATTACCGTCTGAACTTGCGCAAAGCTACAAAGAGTAACGAATTCCAATGTCGATTACAGGGACTATTAATCAGCAAATCGAACGGTCTTCACCCTGGTACATATCTATATGATGAAAACTACAAAACACATCCTAGGAAGCGCAGATTTATGAGTACAGTGAATTCGAAGAAAAAATGTGTACACACCCGGGGCTTTACGATTTTTCCATATTTGAGAAAAAGCTTTGTTTCCAAAAACCCCACTTTTTACACATCATGGCAAACGTCACATGATCCTCTTTAGATTCATATCACTTGGCACCTCTATTCGACAAATAGTACGCAGTCTACTACCGTCTGAAGTTGCGAAAGGCTACAAAGGGTAACGTATTCAAAAGTCGATTACAGGGAATATTATTCTGCAAATCGAACGTTCTTCACCCTGGTACATATCTACATGATGAAAACTACAAAACACATGCTAGGAAGCGCAGTTTTATGAGTACAGTGAATCGAGGAAAAAATGTGTATACACCCGCGGCTTTGCGATTTTTCCATATTTGAGAAAAAGCTTTGTTTCCAAAAACCCCATTTTTTACACATCATGCCAAACGTCACTGCATTGTCTCTCGTTTCATCGAACTAGCACACCTTTTCGACATATAGTACGCAGTCTATTACCGTCTGAACTTGCGCAAAGCTACAAAGAGTAACTAATCCAAATGTCGATTACCGGGACTATTATTCAGCAAATCTAACGGTCTGTACATGATGAAAACTACAAAACACATCCTAGGAAGCGAAGTTTTATGAGTACAGTGAATTCGAGGAAAAAATGTGTGTACACCCGGGGATTTGCGATTTTTCCATTTATGAGAAAAAGCTTTGTTTCCAAAAACCCACTTTTTACACATCATGCCAAACGTCACTGCATTGTCTTTCGATTCATCGAACTACCACACCTATTCGACATATAGTATGCAGTCTATTACCGTCTGAACTTGCGCAAAGCTACAAGGAGTAACGAATTCAAATTTCGATTACAGGGACTATTAATCAGCAAATCGAACGTTCTTCACCCTGGTACATATCTACATGATGAAAACTACAAATCACATCCTAGGAAGCGCAGTTTTATGAGTACAGTGAATTCGAGGGAAAAATGAGTTTACACCTGGGGCTTTGCGATTTTTCCATATATGAGAAAAAGCTTTGTTTCCAAAAACCCCACTTTTTACACATCATGCCAAACGTCGCAGAATTGTCTTTCGATTCAACGAACTAGCACACCTATTCGACATATAGTACGCAGTCTGTTACCGTCTGAACTTGCGCAAAGCTACAAAGAGTAACGAATTCAAATATCGATTACAGGCACCATTATTCTGCAAATCGAACGTTCTTCACCCTGGTACATATCTACATGATGAAAACTACAAAACACATCCTAGGAAGCGCAGTTTTATGAGTACAGTGAATTCGAGGAAAAAATATGTATACACCTGCTGCTTTGCGATTTTTCCATATTTTAGAAAAAGCTTTGTTTCCAAAATCCCCACTTTTCACACATCATGCCAATTGTAACTGCGTTGTCTTTCGATTCATCGAAGTAGCACACCTTTTCGACATATAGTACACAATCTATTACCGTCTGAACTTGCGCAAAGCTACAAAGAGTAACGAATACAAATTTCGATTACAGGGACTATTAATCAGCAAATCGAACATTCTTTACCCTGGTACTTATCTACGTGATGAAAACTACAAAACACATTCTAGGAAGCGCAGTTTTATGAGTACAGTGAATTCGAGGAAAAAATGTGTATACACCCGGGGCTTTGCGATTTTTCCATATATGAGAAAAAGCCCTGTTTCCAAAAACCCCACTTTTTACACCTCATTCAAAACGTTGCAGAATTGTCTTTCGATTCATCGAACTGGCACACCAATTCGACATATAGTACGCAGTCTATAACCCTCTGAACTTGCGCAAAGATACAAAGAGTAACAAATTCAAATATCGATTACAGGCACCATTATTCTGCAAATCGAACGCTCTTTACCCTGGTACATATCTACATGATGAAAACTACAAAACACATCGTAGGAAGCGCAGTTTTATGAGTACAGTGAATTCGAGGAAAAAATGTGTATACACTCGGGGCTTTGCGATTTTTCCATATTTGAGAAAAAGCTTTGTTTCCAAAAACCCACTTTTTACACATCATGCCAAACGTCACTGCATTGTCTTTCGATTCATCGAACTAGCACACCTATTCGACATATAGTATGCAGTCTATTACCGTCTGTACTTGCGCAAAGCTACAAAGAGTAACGAATTCCAATGTCGATTACAGGGACTATTAGTCAGCAAATCGAACGGTCTTCACCCTGGTACATATCTATATGATGAAAACTACAAAACACATCCTAGGAAGCGCAGATTTATGAGTACAGTGAATTCGAAGAAAAAATGTGTACACACCCCAGGCTTTGCGATTTTTCCATATTTGAGAAAAAGCTTTGTTTCCAAAAACCCCACTTTTTACACATCATGGCAAACGTCACATGATCCTCTTTAGATTCATATCACTGGCACCTCTATTCGACAAATAGTACGCAGTCTACTACTGTCTGAACTTGCGAAAGGCTACAGAGGGTAATGTATTCAAATGTCGATTACAGGTAATATTATTCTGCAAATCGAACGTTCTTCACCCTGGTACATATCTACATGATGAAAACTACAAAACACATCCTAGGAAGCGCAATTTTATGAGTACAGTGAATTCGAGGAAAAAATGTGTATACACTCGGGGCTTTGCGATTTTTCCATATTTGAGAAAAAGCTTTGTTTCCAAAAACCCACTTTTTACACATCATGCCAAACGTCACTGCATTGTCTTTCGATTCATCGAACTGGCACACCTATTCGACATATAGTATGCAGTCTATTACCGTCTGTACTTGCGCAAAGCTACAAAGAGTAACGAATTCCAATGTCGATTACAGGGACTATTAGTCAGCAAATCGAACGGTCTTCACCCTGGTACATATCTATATGATGAAAACTACAAAACACATCCTAGGAAGCGCAGATTTATGAGTACAGTGAATTCGAAGAAAAAATGTGTACACACCCCGGGCTTTGCGATTTTTCCATATTTGAGAAAAAGCTTTGTTTCCAAAAACCCCACTTTTTACACATCATGGCAAACGTCACATGATCCTCTTTAGATTCATATCACTGGCACCTCTATTCGACAAATAGTACGCAGTCTACTACTGTCTGAACTTGCGAAAGGCTACAGAGGGTAATGTATTCAAATGTCGATTACAGGTAATATTATTCTGCAAATCGAACGTTCTTCACCCTGGTACATATCTACATGATGAAAACTACAAAACACATCCTAGGAAGCGCAGTTTTATGAGTACAGTGAATTCGAGGGAAAAATGAGTTTACACCCGGGGCTTTGCGATTTTTCCATATATGAGAAAAAGCTTTGTTTCCAAAAACCCCACTTTTTACACATCATGCCAAACGTCGCAGAATTGTCTTTCGATTCAACGAACTAGCACACCTATTCGACGTATAGTACGCAGTCTGTTACCGTCTAAACTTGCGCAAAGCTACAAAGAGTAACGAATTCAAAAATCGATTACAGGTACCATTATTCTGCAAATCGAACGTTCTTCACCCTGGTACATATCTACATGATGAAAACTACAAAACACATCCTAGGAAGCGCAGTTTTATGAGTACAGTGAATTCGAGGAAAAAATGTGTATACACCCGCTGCTTTGCGATTTTTCCATATTTGAGAAAAAGCTTTGTTTCCAAAAACCCCACTTTTCACACATCATGCCAGTTGTAACTGCATTGTCTTTCGATTCATCGAAGTAGCACACCTTTTCGACATATAGTACACAATCTATTACCGTCTGAACTTGCGCAAAGCTACAAAGAGTAACGAATACAAATTTCGATTACAGGGACTATTAATCAGCAAATCGAACATTCTTTACCCTGGTACTTATCTACGTGATGAAAACTACAAAACACATTCTAGGAAGCGCAGTTTTATGAGTACAGTGAATTCGAGGAAAAAATGTGTATACACCCGGGGCTTTGCGATTTTTCCATATATGAGAAAAAGCCCTGTTTCCAAAAACCCCACTTTTTACACCTCATTCAAAACGTTGCAGAATTGTCTTTCGATTCATCGAACTGGCACACCAATTCGACATATAGTACGCAGTCTATTACCCTCTGAACTTACGCAAAGATACAAAGAGTAACAAATTCAAATATCGATTACAGGCACCATTATTCTGCAAATCGAACGCTCTTTACCCTGGTACATATCTACTTGATGAAAACTACAAAACACATCGTAGGAAGCGCAGTTTTATGAGTACAGTGAATTCGAGGAAAAAATGTGTATACACTCGGGGCTTTGCGATTTTTCCATATTTGAGAAAAAGCTTTGTTTCCAAAAACCCACTTTTTACACATCATGCCAAACGTCACTGCATTGTCTTTCGATTCATCGAACTAGCACACCTATTCGACATATAGTATGCAGTCTATTACCGTCTGTACTTGCGCAAAGCTACAAAGAGTAACGAATTCCAATGTCGATTAAAGGGACTATTAGTCAGCAAATCGAACGGTCTTCACCCTGGTACATATCTATATGATGAAAACTACAAAACACATCCTAGGAAGCGCAGATTTATGAGTACAGTGAATTCGAAGAAAAAATGTGTACACACCCCGGGCTTTGCGATTTTTCCATATTTGAGAAAAAGCTTTGTTTCCAAAAACCCCACTTTTTACACATCATGGCAAACGTCACATGATCCTCTTTAGATTCATATCACTGGCACCTCTATTCGACAAATAGTACGCAGTCTACTACTGTCTGAACTTGCGAAAGGCTACAGAGGGTAATGTATTCAAATGTCGATTACAGGTAATATTATTCTGCAAATCGAACGTTCTTCACCCTGGTACATATCTACATGATGAAAACTACAAAACACATCCTAGGAAGCGCAGTTTTATGAGTACAGTGAATTCGAGGGAAAAATGAGTTTACACCCGGGGCTTTGCGATTTTTCCATATATGAGAAAAAGCTTTGTTTCCAAAAACCCCACTTTTTACACATCATGCCAAACGTCGCAGAATTGTCTTTCGATTCAACGAACTAGCACACCTATTCGACGTATAGTACGCAGTCTGTTACCGTCTAAACTTGCGCAAAGCTACAAAGAGTAACGAATTCAAAAATCGATTACAGGTACCATTATTCTGCAAATCGAACGTTCTTCACCCTGGTACATATCTACATGATGAAAACTACAAAACACATCCTAGGAAGCGCAGTTTTATGAGTACAGTGAATTCGAGGAAAAAATGTGTATACACCCGCTGCTTTGCGATTTTTCCATATTTGAGAAAAAGCTTTGTTCCTAAAAACCCCACTTTTCACACATCATGCCAATTGTAACTGCATTGTCTTTCGATTCATCGAAGTAGCACACCTTTTCGACATATAGTACGCAATCTATTACCGTCTGAACTTGCGCAAAGATACAAAGAGTAACGAATTCAAATTTCGATTACAGGGACTATTTATCAGCAAATGGAACGTTCTTTACCCTGGTACTTATCTACGTGATAAAAACTACAAAACACATCCTAGGAAGCGCAGTTTTATGAGTACAGTGAATTCGAGGAAAAAATGTGTATACACCCGGGGCTTTGCGATTTTTCCATATATGAGAAAAAGCTTTGTTTCCAAAAATCCCACTTTTTACACATCATTCAAAACGTCGCAGAATTGTCGTTCGATTCATCGAACTGGCACACATATTCGACATATAGTACGCAGTCTATTGCCCTCTGAACTTGCGCAAAGATACAAAGAGTAACAAATTCAAATATCGATTACAGGCACCATTACTCTGCAAATCGAACGCTCTTTACCCTGGTACATATCTACATGATGAAAACTACAAAACACATCGTAGGAAGCGCAGTTTTATGAGTACAGTGAATTCGAGGAAAAAATGTGTATACACCCGGGGCTTTGCGATTTTTCCATATTTGAGAAAAAGCTTTGTTTCCAAAAACCCACTTTTTACACATCATGCCAAACGTCACTGCATTGTCTTTCGATTCATCGAACTAGCACACCTATTCGACATATAGTATGCAGTCTATTACCGTCTGAACTTGCGCAAAGCTACAAAGAGTAACGAATACCAATGTCGATTACAGGGACTATTAATCAGCAAATCGAACGGTCCTCACCCTGGTACATATCTATATGATGAAAACTACAAAACACATCCTAGGAAGCGCAGATTTATGAGTACAGTGAATTCGAAGAAAAAATGTGTATACTCCCGCGGCTTTACGATTTTTCCATATTTGAGAAAAAAGCTTTGTTTCCAAAAACCCCACTTTTTACACATCATGGCAAACGTCACATGATCCTCTTTAGACTCATATCACTGGCACCTCTATTCGACAAATAGTACGCAGTCTACTACTGTCTGAACTTGCGAAAGGCTACAGAGGGTAATGTATTCAAATGTCGATTACAGGTAATATTATTCTGCAAATCGAACGTTCTTCACCCTGGTACATATCTACATGATGAAAACTACAAAACACATCCTAGGAAGCGCAGTTTTATGAGTACAGTGAATTCGAGGGAAAAATGAGTTTACACCCGGGGCTTTGCGATTTTTCCATATATGAGAAAAAGCTTTGTTTCCAAAAACCCCACTTTTTACACATCATGCCAAACGTCGCAGAATTGTCTTTCGATTCAACGAACTAGCACACCTATTCGACGTATAGTACGCAGTCTGTTACCGTCTAAACTTGCGCAAAGCTACAAAGAGTAACGAATTCAAAAATCGATTACAGGTACCATTATTCTGCAAATCGAACGTTCTTCACCCTGGTACATATCTACATGATGAAAACTACAAAACACATCCTAGGAAGCGCAGTTTTATGAGTACAGTGAATTCGAGGAAAAAATGTGTATACACCCGCTGCTTTGCGATTTTTCCATATTTGAGAAAAAGCTTTGTTTCCAAAAACCCCACTTTTCACACATCATGCCAATTGTAACTGCATTGTCTTTCGATTCATCGAAGTAGCACACCTTTTCGACATATAGTACGCAATCTATTACCGTCTGAACTTGCGCAAAGATACAAAGAGTAACGAATTCAAATTTCGATTACAGGGACTATTTATCAGCAAATGGAACGTTCTTTACCCTGGTACTTATCTACGTGATAAAAACTACAAAACACATCCTAGGAAGCGCAGTTTTATGAGTACAGTGAATTCGAGGAAAAAATGTGTATACACCCGGGGCTTTGCGATTTTTCCATATATGAGAAAAAGCTTTGTGTCCAAAAATCCCACTTTTTACACATCATTCAAAACGTCGCAGAATTGTCGTTCGATTCATCGAACTGGCACACATATTCGACATATAGTACGCAGTCTATTGCCCTCTGAACTTGCGCAAAAATACAAAGAGTAACAAATTCAAATATCGATTACAGGCACCATTATTCTGCAAATCGAACGCTCTTTACCCTGGTACATATCTACATGATGAAAACTACAAAACACATCGTAGGAAGCGCAGTTTTATGAGTACAGTGAATTCGAGGAAAAAATGTGTATACACCCGGGGCTTTGCGATTTTTCCATATTTGAGAAAAAGCTTTGTTTCCAAAAACCCACTTTTTACACATCATGCCAAACGTCACTGCATTGTCTTTCGATTCATCGAACTAGCACACCTATTCGACATATAGTATGCAGTCTATTACCGTCTGAACTTGCGCAAAGCTACAAAGAGTAACGAATACCAATGTCGATTACAGGGACTATTAATCAGCAAATCGAACGGTCCTCACCCTGGTACATATCTATATGATGAAAACTACAAAACACATCCTAGGAAGCGCAGATTTATGAGTACAGTGAATTCGAAGAAAAAATGTGTATACTCCCGCGGCTTTACGATTTTTCCATATTTGAGAAAAAAGCTTTGTTTCCAAAAACCCCACTTTTTACACATCATGGCAAACGTCACATGATCCTCTTTAGACTCATATCACTGGCACCTCTATTCGACAAATAGTACGCAGTCTACTACCGTCTGAACTTGCGAAAGGCTACAAAGGGTAACGTATTCATATGTCGATTACAGGGAATATTATTCTGCAAATCGAACGTTCTTCACCCTGGTACATATCTACATGATGAAAACTACAAAACACATCCTAGGAAGCGCAGTTTTATGAGTACAGTGAATTCGAGGAAAAAATGTGTATACACGCACGGCTTGCGATTTTTCCATATATGAGAAAAAGCTTTGTTTCCAAAAACCCCACTTTTTACACATCATGCCAAACGTCACTGCATTGTCTTTCGATTCATCGAACTAGCACACCTTTTCGGAATATAGTACGCAGTCTATTACCGTCTGAACTTGCGCAAAGCTACAAAGAGTAACGAATTCCAATGTCGATTACAGGGACTGTTAATCAGCAAATCGAACGGTCCTCACCCTGGTACATATCTGCATGATGAAAACTACAAAACACATCCTAGGAAGCGCAGATTTTCATGAGTACAGTGAATTCGAAGAAAAAATGTGTACACACCCGGGGCTTTGCGATTTTTCCATATTTGAGAAAAAGCTTTGTTTCCAAAAACCCCACTTTTTACACATCATGCCAAACGTCACATGATCCTCTTTAGATTCATATCACTCTCACCTCTATTCGACAAATAGTACGCAGTCTACTATCGTCTGAACTTGCGAAAGGCTACAAAGGGTAACGTATTCAAATGTCGATTACAGGGAATATTATTCTGCAAATCGAACGTTCTTCACCCTGGTACATATCTACATGATGAAAACTACAAAACACATCCTAGGAAGCGCAGTTTTATGAGTACAGTGAATTCGAGGGAAAAATGAGTTTACAAACGGGGCTTTGCGATTTTTCCATATATGAGAAAAAGCTTTGTTTCCAAAAACCCCACTTTTTACACATCATGCCAAACGTCGCAGAATAGTCTTTCGATTCAACGAACTAGCACACCTATTCGACATATAGTACGCAGTCTATTACCGTCTGAACTTGCGCAAAGATACAAAAAGTAACGAATTCAAATGTCGATTACAGGCACCATTATTCTGCAAATCGAACGCTCTTTACACTGGTACATATCTAAATGATGAAATCTACAAAACACATCCTAGAAAGCGCAGTTTTATGAGTACAGTGAATTCGAAGAAAAAATGTGTATACACCCAGGGCTTTACGATTTTTCCATATTTGAGAAAAAAGCTTTGTTTCCAAAAACCCACTTTTTACACATCATGCCAAAACGTCATTGCATTGTCTTTCGATTCATCGAACTAGCACACCTATTCGACATATAGTACGCAGTCTATTACCGTCTGAACTTGCGCAAAGCTACAATGAGTAACGAAATCAAATAAAGATTACAGGCACCATTATTCTGCAAATAGAACGTTCTTCACCCTGGTACATATCTACATGATGAAAACTACAAAACACATCCTAGGAAGCGCAGTTTTATGAGTACAGTGAATTCGAGGAAAAAATGTGTTTACACCTGGGACTTTGCGATTTTTCCATATATGAGAAAAAGCTTTGTATCCAAAAACCCCACTTTTTACACATCATGCCAAACGTCGCAGAATTGTCTTTCGATTCAACGAACTAGCACACCTATTCGACATATAGTACGCAGTCTATTACCGTCTGAACTTGCGCAAAGATACAAAGAGTAACGAATTCAAATATCGATTACAGGCACCATTATTCTGCAAATCGAACGCTGTTTATCCTGGTACATATCTACATGATGAAAACTACAAAACACATCCTAGGAAGCGCAGTTTTATGAGTACAGTAAATTCGAGGAAAAAATGTGTATACACCCGGGGCTTTGCGATTTTTCCATATTTGAGAAAAAGCTTTGTTTCCAAAAACACCACTTGTTACACATCATGCCAAACGTCACTGCATTGTCTTTCGATTCATCGAACTAGCACACCTATTCGACATATAGTATGCAGTCTATTACCGTCTGAACTTGCGCAAAGCTACAAAGAGTAACGAATTCCAATGTTGATTACAGGGACTATTAATCAGCAAATCGAACGTTCTTTACCCTGGTACATATCTACATGATGAAAACTACAAAACACATCCTAGGAAGCGCTTTTTTATGAGTACAGTGAATTCGAGGAAAAAATGTGTATACACCCAGGGCTTTGCGATTTTTCCATATTTAAGAAAAAGCTTTGTTTCCAAAAACCCACTTTTTACACATCATGCCAAACGCCACTGCATTGTCTTTCGATTCATCGAACTAGCACACCTATTCGACATATAGTACGCAGTCTATTACCGTCTGAACTTGCGCAAAGCTACAAAGAGTAACGACTTCATATGTCGATTACAGGGGCTACTAATCAGCAAATCGAACGGTCATTACCCTGGGTCATATCTACATGATGAAAACTATAAAACACATCCTAGGAAGCGCAGTTTTATGAGTACAGTGAATTCTAGGAAAAAATGAGGATACACCCGGGGCTTTGCGATATTTCCATATTTGAGAAAAAGCTTTGTTTCCATAAACCCCACTTTTCACAAATCATGCCAAATGTCACTGCATTTTCTATCGATTCATCGAACTAGCACACCTTTTCGACATATAGTACGCAATCCATTACCGTCTGAACTTGCGCAAAGCTACAAACAGTAACGAAGTCAAATATCGATTACAGGCACCATTATTCTGCAGATCGAAAGTTCTTTACCCTGGTACATATCCACATGATGAAAACTACAAAACACATCCTAGGAAGCGCAGTTTTATTCGTACAGTGAATTCGAGGAAAAAATGCGATTTATCCATATATGAGAAAAAGCTTTGATTCCAAAAACCCACTTTTAACACATCATGCCAAAACGTCATTGCATTGTCTTTCGATTCAACGAACTAGCACACCTATTCGACATATAGTACGCAGTCTATTACCGTCTGAACTTGCGCAAAGCTACAAAGAGTTACGAAATCAAATAAAGATTACAGGCACCATTATTCTGCAAATAGAACGTTCTTCACCCTGGTACATATCTACATGATGAAAACTACAAAACACATCCTAGGAAGCGCAGTTTTATGAGTACAGTGAATTCGAGGAAAAAATGTGTTTACACCTGGGGCTTTGCGATTTTTCCATATGTGAGAAAAAGCTTTGTATCCAAAAACCCCACTTTTTACACATCATGCCAAACGTCGCAGAATTGTCTTTCGATTCAACGAACTAGCACACCTATTCGACGTATAGTACGCAGTCTATTACCGTCTGAACTTGCGCAAAGATACAAAGAGTAACGAATTCAAATATCGATTACAGGCACCATTATTCTGCAAATCGAACGCTGTTTACCCTGGTACATATCTACATGATGAAAACTACAAAACACATCCTAGGAAGCGCAGTTTTATGAGTACAGTAAATTCGAGGAAAAAATGTGTATACACCCGGGGCTTTGCGATTTTTCCATATTTGAGAAAAAGCTTTGTTTCCAAAAACCCCACTTGTTACACATCATGCCAAACGTCACTGCATTGTCTTTCGATTCATCGAACTAGCACACTTATTCGACATATAGTACGCAGTCTATTACCGTCTGAACTTGCGCAAAGCTACAAAGAGTAACGAATTCCAATGTCGATTACAGGGACTATTAATCAGCAAATCGAACGGTCTTCACCCTGGTACATATCTACATGATGAAAACTACAAAACACATCCTAGGAAGCGCTTTTTTATGAGTACAGTGAATTCGAGGAAAAAATGTGTATACACCCAGGGCTTTGCAATTTTTCCATATTTGAGAAAAAGCTTTGTTTCCAAAAACCCACTTTTTACACATCATGCCAAACGCCACTGCATTGTCTTTCGATTCATCGAACTAGCACACCTATTCGACATATAGTACGCAGTCTATTACCGTCTGAACTTGCGCAAAGCTACAAAGAGTAACGACTTCATATGTCGATTACAGGGACTACTAATCAGCAAATCGAACGGTCATTACCCTGGGTCATATCTACATGATGAAAACTATAAAACACATCCTAGGAAGCGTAGTTTTATGAGTACAGTGAATTCTAGGAAAAAATGAGTATACACCCGGGGCTTTGCGATTTTTCCATATTTGAGAAAAAGCTTTGTTCCCATAAACCCCACTTTTCACAAATCATGCCAAATGTCACTGCATTTTCTTTCGATTCATCGAACTAGCACACCTTTTCGACATATAGTACGCAATCCATTACCGTCTGAACTTGCGCAAAGCTACAAACAGTAACGAATTCAAATATCGATTACAGGCACCATTATTCTGCAGATCGAAAGTTCTTTACCCTGGTACATATCTACATGATGAAAACTACAAAACACATCCTAGGAAGCGCAGTTTTATGAGTACAGTGAATTCGAGGAAAAAATGCGATTTATCCATATATGAGAAAAAGCTTTGATTCCAAAAACCCCACTTTTTACACATCATGCCAAACGTCACAGCATTGTCTTTCGATTCATCGAACTAGCACACTTATTCGACATATAGTACGCAGTCTACTACCGTCTGAACTTGCGCAAAGTTACAAAGAGTAACGAATTCAAATATCGATTACAGGCACAATTATTCTGCAAATCGAACGTTCTTTACTCTGGTACATATCTACATGATGAAAACTACAAAACACATCCTAGGAAGCGCAGTTTTATGAGTACAGTGAATTCGAGGAAAAAATGTGTATACACTCGGGGCTTTGCGATTTTTCCATATTTGAGAAAAAGCTTTGTTTCCAAAAACCCTCTTTTTACACATCATGCCAAACGTCACTGCATTGTCTTTCGATTCATCGAACTAGCACACCTATTCGACATATAGTACGCAGTCTATTACCGTCAGAACTTGTGCAAAGCTACAAAGAGTAACGACTTCCAATGTCGATTACAGGGACTACTAATCAGCAAATCGAACGGTCTTTACCCTGGGTCATATCTACATGATGAAAACTACAAAATACATCCTAGGAAGTGCAGTTTTATGAGTACACTGAATTCTAGGAAAAATTGTGTATACACCCTGGGCTTTGCGATTTTTCCATATTTGAGAAAAAGCTTTCTTTCCATAAAAGCCACTTTTCACACATCATGCCAAATGTCACTGCATTTTCTTTCCATTCATCGAACTAGCACACCTTTTCGACATATGGTACGCAATCTATTACCGTCTGGACTTGCGCAAAGCTACTAAGAGTAACGAATTCAAATATCGATTACAGGCACCATTATTCTGCAGATCGAAAGTTCTTTACCCTGGTACATATCTACATGATGAAAACTACAAAACACATCCTAGGAAGCGCAGTTTTATGAGTACAGTGAATTCGAGGAAAAAATTTGTATACACCCGGGGCTTTGCGATTTATCCATATATGAGGAAAAAGCTTTGTTTCCAAAAACCCACTTTTTACACATCATGCCAAACGTCACTGCATTGTCTTTCGATTCATCGAACTAGCACACCTATTCGACATATAGTACGCAGTCTATTACCGTCTGAACTTGCGCAAAGCTACAAAGAGTAACTAATTCAAATGTCGATTACAGGGACAATTAATCAGCAAATCGAAGGGTCTTTACCCTGGTACTTATCTACATGATGAAAACTACAAAACACATCCTAGGAAGCGCAGTTTTATGAGTACAGTGAATTCGAGGAAAAAATGTGTGTACACCTGGGGCTTTGCGACTTTTTCCATTTATGAGAAAAAGCTTTGTTTCCAAAAACCTCACTTTTTACACATCATGCCAAACGTCGCAGAATTGTCTTTCGATTCATCGAACTAGCACTCCTATTCGACATATAGTACGCAGTCTATTACCGTCTGAACTTGCGCAAAGATACAAAGAGTAGCGAATTCAAATATCGATTACAGGCACCATTATTCTGCAGATCGAAAGTTCTTTACCTGGTACATATCTACATGATGAAAACTACAAAACACATCCTAGGAAGAGCAGTTTTATGAGTACAGTGAATTCGAGGAAAATATGTGTATACACCCGGGGCTTTGCGACTTTTCCATATATGAGAAAAAGCTTTGTTTCCAAAAACCCCACTTTTTACACATCATGGCAAACGTCACTGCATGGTCTTTCGATTCATCGAAATAGCACACCTATTCGACATATAGTACGCAGTCTATTACCGTCTGAACTTGCGCAAAGCTACAAAGAGTAACGAATTTAAATGTCGATTATAGGGACTATTAATCAGCAAATCGAACGGTCTTTACCCTGGTACTTATCTACATGATGAAAACTACAAAACACATCCTAGGAAGCGCAGTTTTATGAGTACAGTGAATTCTAGGGAAAAATGTGTATACACATTGCTTTGCGACTTTTCCATATATGAGAAAAGGCTTTGTTTCCAAAAACCCCACTTTTTACACATCATGCCAAACGTCACTGCATTGTCTTTCGATTCATCGAACTAGCACACCTATTCGACATATAGTACGCAATCTATTAACGTCTGAACTTGCGCAAAGCTACAAGGAGTAACGAATTCAAATATCGATTACAGGCACCATTATTCTGCAAATCGAACGTCCTTTACCCTGGTACATATCTACATGATGAAAACGACAAAACACATCCTAGGAAGCGCAGTTTTATGAGTACAGTGAATTCGAGGAAAAAAATGTGTATACACCAAGGGCTTTGCGATTTATCCATATATGAGAAAAAGCTTTGATTCCAAAAACCCCACTTTTTACACATCATGCCAAACGTCACTGCATTGTCTTTCGATTCATCGAACTAGCACACCTATTCGACATATAGTACGCAGTCTATTACCATCTGAACTTGCGCATAGCTACAAAGAATAACGAATTTAAATGTCGATTACAGGGACTATTAATCAGCAAATCGAACGGTCTTTACCCTGGTACTTATCTACATAATGAAAACTACAAGACACATCCTAGGAAGCGCAGTTTTATGAGTACAGTGAATTCGAGGAAAAAATGTGTATACACACGGGGCTTTGCGATTATTCCATTTATGAGAAAAAGCTTTGTTTCCAAAAACCCCACTTTTTACACATCATGCCAAACGTCGCAGAATTGTCTTTCGATTCATCGAACTAGCACTCCTATTCGACATATAGTACGCAGTCTATTACCGTCTGAACTTGCGCAAAGATACAAAGAGTAACGAATTCAAATATCGATTACAGGCAACATTATTCTGCAAATCGAACGCTCTTTACCCTGGTACATATCTACATGATGAAAACTACAAAACACATCCTAGGAAGCGCAGTTTTATGAGTACAGTGAATTCGAGGTAAAAATGTATATACACCCGCAGCTGTGTGATTGTTCCATATTTGAGAAAAAGCTTTGCTTCCAAAAACCCACTTTTTACACATCATGCCAAACGTCACTGCATTGTCTTTCGATTCATCGAACTAGCACACCTATTCGACATATAGTACGCAGTCTATTACCGTCTGAACTTGCGCAAAGCTACAAAGAGTAACGAATTCCAATGTCGATTACAGGGACTATTAATAAGCAAATCGAACGGTCTTCACCCTGGTACATATCTACATGAGGAAAACTACAAAACACATCTTAGGAAGCGCAGTTTTATGAGTACAGTGAATTCGAAGAAAAAATGTGTACACACCCGGGGCTTTGCGATTTTTCCATATTTGAGAAAAAGTTTTGTTTCCAAAAACCCCACTTTTTACACATCATGCCAAACGTCACATGATCCTCTTTAGATTCATATCACTGGAACCTCTATTCGACAAATAGTACGCAGTCTACTAGCGTCTGAACTTGCGCAAGGCTACAAAGAGTAATGTATTCAAGTATCGATTACAGGGAATATTATTCTGCAAATCGAACGTTCTTCACCCTGGTACATATCTACATGATGAAAACTACAAAACACATCCTAGGAAGCACAGTTTTATGAGTACAGTGAATTCGAGGAAAAAATGTGTATACACCCGTGGCTTTGCGATTTTTCCATTTTTTAGAAAAAGCTTTGTTTCTAAAAGCCCACTTTTTACACATCATGCCAAACGTCACTGCATTGTCTTTCGATTCATCAAACTAGCACACCTATTCGACATATAGTACGCAGTCCATTACCGTCTGAACTTGCCCAAAGCTACAAAGAGTAACGACTTCCAATGTCGATTACAGGGAATACTAATCAGCAAATCGAACGGTCTTTACCCGGAGTTATATCTACATGATGAAAACTATAAAACACATCCTAGGAAGCGCAGTTTTATGAGTACATTGAATTCGAGGAAAAAATGTGCATACACCCGGGGCTTTGCAATTTTTCCATTATTTAGAAAAAGCTTTGTTTACAAAAGCCCACTTTTTACACATCATGCCAAACGTCACTGCATTGTCTTTCGATTCATCGAACTAGCACACCTTTTCGACATATAGTACGCAATCTATTACCGTCTGAACTTGCGCAAAGCTACAAAGAGTAACGAATTCAAATATCGATTACAGGCACCATTATTCTGCAGATCGAAAGTTCCTTACCCTGGTACATATCTACATGATGAAAACTACAAAACACATCCTAATAAGCGCAGTTTTATGAGTACAGTGAATTCGAGGAAAAAATGTGTATACATCTGGGGCTTTGCGACTTTTCCATATTTGAGAAAAAGCTTTGTTTCCAAAAACCCCCCTTTTTACACTTCATATCAAACGTCACTGCATTGTCTTTCGATTCATCGAACTAGCACACCTATTCGACATATAGTACGCAGCCTATTACCGTCTGAACTTGCGCAAAGCTACAAAGAGTAACGAATTCCAATGTCGATTACATGGACTATTAGTCAGCAAATCGAACGGTCTTTATCCTGGTACTTATCTACATGATGAAAACTACAAAACACATCCTATTAAGCGCAGTTTTATGAGTACAGTGAATTCGAGGAAAAAATGTGTATACACACGGGGCTTTGCGATTTTTCCATTTATGAGAAAAAGCTTTGTTTCCAAAAACCTCACTTTTTACACATCATGCCAAACGTCGCAGAATTGTCTTTCGATTCATCGAACTAGCACTCCTATTCGACATATAGTACGCAGTCTATTACCGTCTGAACTTGCTCAAAGTTACAAAGAGTAACGACTTCCAATGTCGATTACAGGGACTACTAATCAGCAAATATAACGGTCTTTGCCCTGGGTCATATCTACACGATGAAAACTATAAAACACATCCTAGGAAGCGCAGTTTTATGAGTACAGTGAATTCTAGGAAAAAATGTGTATACACCCGGGGGTTTGCGATTTTTCCATTTTTTAGAAAAAGCTTTGTTTCCAAAAACCCACTTTTTACACATCATGCCAAACGTCACTGCATTGTCTTTCGATTCATCGAACTAGCACACCTATTCAACATATAGTACGCAGTCTATTACCGTCTGAACTTGCGCAAAGCTACAAAGAGTAACGAATTCAAATATCGATTACAGGCACAATTATTCTGCTATTCGAACGTTCTTTACCCTGGTACATACCTACATGACGAAAACTATGAAACACATCCTAGGAAGCGCAGTTTTCTGAGTACAGTGAATTCGAGGAAAAAATAAGTATACTTCTGGGGCTTTGCGACTTTTCCATTTATGAGAAAAAGCTTTGTTTCCAAAAACCCACTTTTTAAACATCATGCCAAACGTCACTGCATTGTCTTTCGATTCATCGAACTAGCACATCTATTCGACATATAGTACGCAGTCTATTACCGTCTGAACTTGCGCAAAGTTACAAAGAGTAACGACTTCCAATGTCGATTACAGGGACTACTAATCAGCAAAACGAACGGTCTTTACCCATGGTCATATTTACACGATGAAAACTATACAACACATCCTATGAAGCGCAGTTTTATGAGTACAGTGAATTCTAGGAAAAAATGTGTATACACCCGGGGCTTTGGGACTTTTCATATATGAGAAAAAGCTTTGTTTCCAAAAACCCCACTTTTTACACATCGTGCCCAACGTCACTGCATTGTCTTTCGATTCATCGAACTAGCACACCTATTCGTCAAATAGTACGCAGTCTACTACCGTCTGAACTTGCGCAAGGCTACAAAGAGTAATGTATTCAAATGTCGATTACAGGGAATATTATTCTGCAAATCGAACGTTCTTCACCCTGGTACATATCTACATGATGAAAACTACAAAACACATCCTAGGAAGCGCAGATTTATGAGTACAGTGAATTCGAGGAAAAAACGTGTATACACCCGGGGCTTTGCGATTTTTCCATTTTTTAGCAAAAGCTTTGTTTCCAAAAACCCCACTTTTTACACATCATTCCAAACGTCACTGCATTGTCTTTCGATTCATCGAACTAGCACACCTATTCGACATATAGTACGCAGTCTATTACCCTCTGAACTTACGCAAAGATACAAAGAGTAACGAATTCAAATATCGATTACAGAAACCATTATTCTGCAAATCGAACGCTCTTTACCCTGGTACATACCTACATGATGAAAACTACAAAACACATCCTAGGAAGCGCAGTTTTAAGAGTACAGTGAATTCGAGGAGAAAATGTGTATACACCCGGGGCTTTGCGATTTTTCCATATATGAGAAAAAGCTATGTTTCCAAAAACCCCACTTTTACACATCATGATAAACGTCACTGCATTGTCTTTCGATTCATCGAACTACCACACCTATTCGACTTATAGTACGTAGTCTATTACCGTCTGAACTTGCGCAAAGCTACAAAGAGTAACGAATTCAAATATCGATTACAGGCACCATTATTCTGCAAATCGAACGTTCTTTACCCTGGTACATATCTACATGATGATTACTACAAAACACATCCTAGGAAGCGCAGTTTTATGAGTACAGTGAATTCGAGGAAAAAATGTGTATACAACCGGGGCTTTGCGATTTTTCCATATTTGAGAAAAAGCTTTGTTTCCAAAAACCCACTTTTTACACATCATGCCAAACGTCAATGCATTGTCTTTCGATTCATCGACCTAGCAAATTTATTAGACATATAGTACGCAGTCTATTACCGTCTGAACTTGCGCAAAGCTACAAAGAGTAACGAATTCCAATGTCGATTAAATGGACTATTAATCAGCAAATCGAACGGTCTTAACATTGGTACATATCTACATCATGAAAACTACAAAACACATCCTAGGAAGCGCAGTTTTATGAGTACAGTGAATTCGAGGAAAAAATGTGTATACACCCGGGGCTCTGCAATTTTTCCATATTTGAGAAAAAGCTTTGTTTAAAAAAACCACACTTTTTACACATCATGCCAAACGTCACTGCTTTGTCTTTAGATTCATCGAACTAGCACAGCTATTCGACATATAGTACGCAGTCTATTACCGTCAGAACTTGCGCAAAGATACAAAGAGTAACGAATTCAAATGTCAATTACAGGGACATTTAATCGGCAAATCGAACGGTCTTTACCCTGGTACATATGTACATGATGAAAACTACAAAACACATCCTAGGAAGCGCAGTTTTATGAGTACAGTGAAATCGAGGAAAAAATGTGTATACACCCGGGGCTTTGTGATTGTTCCATATTTGAGAAAAAGCTTTGTTTCCAAAAACCCCACTTTTTACACATCATGCCAAACGACACTGCATTGACTTTCGATTTATCGAACTAGCACACCTTTTCGACATATGGTACGCAGTCTATTACCGTCTGAACTTGCGCAAAGCTACAAAGAGTAACGAACTAAAATATCGATTACAGGCACCATTATTCTGCAAATCGAACATTCTATACCCTGGTACATATCTACATGATGAAAACTACAAAACACATCCTAGGTAGCGCCGTTTTATGAGTACAGTGAATTCGAGGAAAAAAATGTGTATACACCCGCGGCTTTGCGATTTTTTCATATTTGAGAAAAGCTTTGTTTCCAAAAACCCCACTTTTTACACATCATTCCAAACGTCACATTATCCTCTTTAGAGACATATCACTGGCACCTCTATTCGACAAATAGTGCGCAGTCTACTACCGTCTGAACTTGCGCAAGGCTACAAAGAGTAACGTATTCAAATGTCGATTACAGGGAATATTATTCTGCAAATCGAACGTTCTTCACCCTAATACATATCTACATGATGAAAATTAAGAATCACATCTAGGAAGCGCAGTTTTATGAGTACAGTGAATTCGAGGAAAAGATGTGTATACACCCGGGGCTTTGCGATTTTTCCATATTTGAGAAAAAACTTTGTTTCCAAAAACCCACTTCTTACACATCTTGCCAAACGTCACTGCATTGTCTTTCGATTCATCGAACTAGCACACCTTTTCGACATATAGTACGCAGTCTATTACCGTCTGAACTTGCGCAAAGCTACAAAGAGTAACGAATTCAAATATCGATTACAGGCACCATTATTCTGCAAATCGAACGTTCTTTACCCTGGTACATATCTACATGATGAAAACCACAAAACACATCCTAGGAAGCGCAGTTTTATGAGTACAGTGAATTCGAAAAAAAAATGTGTATACACGGGGCTTTGCGATTTTTCCATATTTGAGAAAAATCTTTGTTTCCAAAAACCAACTTTTTACACATCATGCCAAAAGTCAATGCATTGTCTTTCGATTCATCGAACTAGCAAATTTATTAGACATATAGTATGCAGTCTATTACCGTCTGAACTTGCGCAAAGCTACAAAGAGTAACGAATTCCAATGTCGATTACAGGGACATTTAATCGGCAAATCGAACGGTCTTTACCCTGGTACATATGTACATGATGAATACTACAATACACATCCTAGGAAGTGCAGTTTTATGAGTACAGTGAATTCGAGGAAAAAATGTGTGTACACCCGGGGCTTTGCGATTTTTCCATATTTGAGAAAAAGCTTTGTTTCCAAAAACCCACTTTTTACACATCTTGCCAAACGTCACTGCATTGTCTTTCGATTCATCGAAATAGCACACCTTTTCAACATATAGTACGCAGTCTATTACCGTCTGAACTTGCGCAAAGCTACAAAGAGTAACGAATTCAAATATCGATTACAGGCACCATTATTCTGCAAATCGAACGTTCTTTACCCTGGTACATATCTACATGATGAAAACTACAAAACACATCCTAGGAAGCGCAGTTTTATGAGTAAAGTGAATTGGAAATAAAAATGTGTATATTTATTTATTTATTTATTTGTGCATTTATTTTACCTGGCAAGATTAGGGCCTTCAGGCCCTCTCTTACACCTAACCAGGCTTACTCAGGTTGAACGAGTTACAGTTTCTACTTAACATTAAGGACATATAGCCTATTATGCTGTATTGATGTTAAAGAAAAAAATAGATATTATAACAGTAGTATATTGATAATTATAACAATAAAAATAATTATAACAATCAATAATAATAATAATAATAATAATAATAATAATAATAATGACTATGTATATGAAAGTAAACATACTTTTCTTTTCTGAATGTCAGTCCCATTGTTAGTTGGGAATTTTCTCGTTATGTTCTTGCAGCTTGTGAGTTATTCTCATCGAGCAGAGACATAAGACGATAGAATGGGGTGAAAGAGATATATAAGAGGTAGATAGGTTAGAGGAAGAGAAATAGAACGGTAAAATTCGAAGCTGTGATGGAGAGGAGAAAGAAAGAGATGGGAAAGGCACAAGAATGGTGGTTATACCGTCCCTAATATGTAAGCTTTGAGTTCCCTCTTGAATGTTGAGTAGTTCTGGATAAGACGCAGATCACAGGGGAGCGCGTTCCATAGTCGTATGGCTGAGATGGAGAATGACACAGAGAAAGATTTTGTGTTATGTAAAGGTACAGCCAAGATGATAGACGTATCCGATCTGGTGTTGCGATTGTGGAATGACGATAGGTGTTTAATGTGAGAAGATAAGTATTGGGGGCACCAGTGGCTAAGAAATCGATGAAGTAAGCACATCGTGTGGAGATCACGTGCCGTATGTGGGCGTATCAAACCTAGCTGGGAGTATGAAGGACTGATATGATCATACAACCGAATATTGCACACGTATCTAACGCAAGCATTCAACCACTAGCTCGAGGCATCTAGAATTTTCACTATTTGTGCCGTGTTGAACTACATCGCAGTAGTAAAGATTAGGCAAGACTAGTGTTTGGACTAATTTTTGTTTAACATGGGTTGGAAATATTTTTCTAAACTTTTGAATTGCATGTAGGGAGGAGAGCGATTTCCGGCAAGCTGTGACTGTTTGTTCTTCCCAGTTTAGGTGTTCATCCAAGATTATTCCAAGGCCTTTTACTGTGTTTTGGTATGGTAGTTGGGTACCATTGAGGAGTCTTTTAGGGACTGTTTCGCGAAAGTACCGGCTGATTAACCTTGGATGAGATATAAGTATGACCTGGGATTTCTTGGGGTTTAGTTTCAGACCTAGGTTCTGTGCCCATCGAGAAACAGAGCAAAGATCTGCGTTCATACTCGCTACTGCGCCAGCAATGTTTTTGGGGCTTGCACTTATGTACAGTTGGATGTCGTCGGCATAAAGATGGTAGTTGCAGGAGTGAATCACTGAAGAAATATCGTTAATGTACAGTGAGAAGAGTAGTGGACCAAGGACGGAGCCTTGGGGAACTCCAGAGCGCACGCTTTTCCATGATGACTTTTCCGACCCACAAATGACTTGTTGACTTCTGTTTTTGAGGTAGCTGTCGAACCATTGTATTGCGCTGTTTGAGAAATTCAGCTGTTTCATTTTAATTAGTAATATATCGAAGTCAACTGTGTCAAAAGCCTTGCTAAAGTCGAGCAGTGTTAGGATAGTAGCTTCACGTCTGTCCATAGCATGTTTAATGTCATCAGTTACTTTGATTAATGCGGTTGCTGTACTATGGTGCTTTCGAAAGCCTCACTGATATTCGTCATGGATGTTATGAGTTTTGAGGTAATCCGTCAGTTGTTCATGGACGATGTGCTCTAGGGCTTTAGAAATTGCAGGTAGTATGCTGATCGGCCTGTAGTCACCTGGCGACTTAGGGTTGTCAGTCTTGGGTATAGGCTTAATTAAACTTTGCTTCCACTCAGTAGGATATGTACTACTGACAAGAGACAGGTTGAAGATGTCTGTGATAACTGGAATAATAGTGTCTACGACGTTCTTAATCATGCCAATGCTCACTCCATCACTTCCTACTGCCTCGGAAGAGATTCTCATAATTGCCTTGTGTACTGTGCCGGTAGTGACATGTTTTAGGAAAAACTTGTCTCTCGAGAGATTGATATCTTGGGGCTGGTAATTTGTCGCTGCGTGGCAGTTTGCAGCTGTTGAGAAGAAATCGTTTAATTCTTCTGCAGACGCTTGATAAACAGCGTCAGATCTTCGCTTCCCTATACCGAAACTGCGCAGCTTTTTCCACAGTGCAGCAGGTTTTGATATGCCGCATACGACAGAGCGGGCATGTCTGATTTTGGCATTCCTCACGCTTTGCTTGGTTCTGTTTCGGAGTTTCCTATAAGCTTCGTACGCCTCGGGAGTTGGGTTACGCTTGAAGGCCCTATGTGCAGCATCACGTTTATTCATTAACTGACGTAATGCAGTGGTGAGCCACGGAGCGGGAGCTCTCTTTACCTTAACAGTGCGTTGAGGAGCATGTTTATCATACAGTGCAATAATTTTGCGACATAATTGCCGAATTTTTTCGTCTAAAGTCGGTTCATCGTTTATATCATACCAAGGGATGTCTGAGCAATCCTTTTGAAGAGCGTCATGGTTAACATTTTTTAAGTTTCTGTAGGTTACCAGGTGAGATTTTTCTTTGGTAGTATGCATTGAGTAATTTAAAAATATCACGTCATGAGCAGAGAGTCCCGGAGCGGATGTCTGATTGGCGCGGATTATTTTATCTGGTCGCTTTGTTGCTATTATATCTATGATTGTGTGGCTGTGTGGCGTGTGATGAGTTGGGTCCAGCGGTGTTAAACTCATATCATTGGAGTGGAACAGTCGCCTTAGTTTTTCGGCAGAGGGAGATTTTAACTGTAAGTCGATGTTTGTGTCGCCCATAATGATTATGTGTTCATACTGTGTCACGAGTGAGGACAGGGCAGACTGAAAGGAGGACATGGCACCGGCGTTTGGAGGTTTATAGATTACTCCAATTAGCAGTTTCTGATTTGATGTATTTATTTCGAAAAACAAGAACTCTGCTTCTCCTTCGCCCTTTGCATCCGATGTGCATAGCACAGTAGGTGTCAGATCAGAGCGAACATAGGCACCCACACCACCCCCGCGTCGTGTTTCACGATCTGCCCTTAGGAGAGAGTAACCAGCGATTCGGATAGCGTCGGAAGAAATGTTTGGTTTCAACCAAGTTTCCGAGACGAGGATAATGTGGAACAGCGATTGGCAGAACAGGTCACAGAACTCGTCGAAGTGAGCCGTTAGCGACTGCGCGTTCGCGTGGGCCACAAAGAGCCCGCCGCCGGAACCGGTCCGTCCCATTGTGGCCGCCTGTAGGACCGAGCGCGCTCCGTTTACCTGCTGGCCGGAAGAGGGACAAAAGCTGGATTTCGCGGGGCAAGACATATTTACAGGTGTGTCCAAGGTCGTGACTGACTCAAGCGTCTGTGGACTAAAGGTGAAAAACACGCTGGAAGTATCGAAGAAGGGAGTGAAAAGAAAGATGGAAAGTGGCAGTAGTAGTTACGAAAAAGATAGTAGTAGTAGTAGTGGTAGTGGCGAAGATGGAAATAACAGATATAGAAAGGCGGTTGTAAGGAGATTCCTGTTAATGGAGGATGTTAATTCCCATTTGACTGACAATATGAATATACATGAGCACTTATAATAGACAAATAAAGAAACAATATTTTTGTGAAACAATTGACTGATTTTAAGTAGAGTACTTATGGTACTTATAGAAATAACGGAGCAGTATTTAAGCTAAAAAAATGAAAAGAAAGGATAAAAAAATTAACTTATATTAGACAGATTACAATATGAGACTTTGTGTCTCGCGAGATTTCGCTCAGTCTTTCAGTTCGAACATGTTTGTCACCGTTTTCCTCCCTCCTTCCGTCTTGATTACGATCCTGCCATCCTGGGTCCATACATTTTGAAGGCCAAACTGTGTGATCGCAGCGTTCAAAACTTTTAGTCTTTCGCGCGTCAGATCTTCCCTCAGGGTAACCCCACTCTTGGCGAGTTTTCTTTTCTGAGCAAACACTTCAGCTCTTTTCCGGTAAGACACAAATTTAATTATTATGGGCCTGGGTTTCATGGCACCTGGTGTCCTGCGCCCAACACGGTGGCTTCTGTCAATATCGGCCACGTCGATCTGCACGCCAAGTTTCTCACGCACGAGGCTAATGGCCAGGTCGTCGGTGTTTTCGCGATCGTTTTCAGCTACCCCGAACAAGCGCAAGCTATTCCTTCGCTGATACTGCTCAATTTCATCGGTGGCAGCAGACAGTTTAGCCTCTAGGCCGGCGGCTTTTTTCTCTTGTGCGGCCAGGGACTTTCTAAGAGACTGGATTTCGGTGCTGTTGCGCCCGACAGACTCTTGTAGTTTGTCCATGACCGCGGCCGTCACGGAGTCCGTGATGGATTGGACGATTACGTCTAGCGTGTCTTTGCTGTGCAGCGCCGCACTCACCTGGGACCGGACGAGCTCCCCGATGTCGGGAAGCGAGGCCTCACCTGCCGCCGGAGACCAGGCACCCGCGCAGCCTGCACCCCTGTAGCCTCGCCTGCTGCCGCTTACTCGTGCTCTTCCCATTTTTCACTCACTTATCACTTATCACTTGTGGTAATCAACGGAGAACAATACACTACGGCAAGTAACACTTGTTTAGTCGGATGCACACGTTGTGGACTGCCGTACTTCTCTGTAACACCTTCAATGAGCGGAAAAACTCGCGAGCCGAAGAAACGCGCGTGATTTTTCCATATATGAGAAAAAGCTTTGTTTGCAAAAACCCCACTTTTTACACATCATGCCAAACGTCACTGCATTGTCTTTCGATTCATCGAACTAGCACACCTATTCGACATATAGTACGCAGTCTATTACCGTCTGAACTTGCCCAAAGCTACAAAGAGTAACGAATTCAAATATCGATTACAGGCACCATTATTCTGCAAATCGAACGTTCTTTACCCTGATACATATCTACATGATGAAAAGTACAAAACACATCCTAGGAAGCGCAGTTTTATGAGTACAGTGAATTCGAGGAAAAAAATGTGTATACACCCGCGGCTTTGCGATTTTTCCATATTTGAGAAAAGGCTTTGTTTCCAAAAACCCCACTTCTTACACATCATGACAAACGTCACTGCATTGTCTTTCGCTTCATCGAACTAGCACACCTATTCGACATATAGTACACAGTCTATTACCGTCTGATCTTGCGCAAAGCTACAAAGAGTAACGAATTCAAATGTCGATTACAGGGACTATTAATCGGCAAATCGAACGTTCTTTACCCTGGTACATATCTACATGATGAAAACTACAAAACACATCCTAGGAAGCGCAGTTTTATGAGTACAGTGAATTCGAGGAAAAATTGTGTATACACCCGGGTTTTGCGATTTTTCCATATTTGAGAAAAAGCTTTGTTTCCAAAAACTCCACTTTTTACACATCATGCCAAACGTCACAACATTGTCTTTCGATTCATCGAACTAGCACACCTTTTCGCCATGTGGTACGCAGTCTATTACCGTCTGAACTTGCGCAAGGCTACAAAGAGTAACGTATTCAAATGTCGATTACAGGGAATATTATTCTGCAAATCGAACGTTCTTCACCCTGGTACATATCTACATGATGAAAACTAAGAATCACATCTAGGAAGCGCAGTTTTATGAGTACAGTGAATTCGAGGAAAAAATGTGTATACACCCGGTGCTTTGCGATTTTTCCATATTTGAGAAAAAGCTTTGTTTCCAAATACCCACTTTTTACACATCTTGCCAAACGTCACTGCATGGTCTTTCGATTCATCGAACTAGCACACCTTTTCGACATATAGTACGCAGTCTATTACCGTCTGAACTTGCGCAAAGCTACAAAGAGTAACGAATTCAAATATCGATTACACGCACCATTATTATGCAAATCGAACGTTCTTTACCCTGGTTCATATCTACATGATGAAAACTACAAAACACATCCTAGGAAGCTCAGTTTTATGAGTACAGTGAATTCGAGGAAAAAATGTGTATACACCCGTGGCTTTGCGATTTTTCAATATTTGAGAAAAAGCTTTGTTTCCAAAAACCCCACTTTTTACACATCATGCCAATTGTCACTGCATTGTCTTTCGATTCATCGAACTAGCACACCTTTTCGACATATGGTACGCAGTCTATTACCGTCTGAACTTGCGCAAAGCTACAAAGAGTAACGAATTCAAATATCGATTACAGGCACCATTAATCTGCAAATCGAACGTTCTTTACCCTGGTACATATCTACATGATGAAAACTACAAAACACATCCTAGGAAGCGCAGATTTAAGAGTACAGTGAATTCGAGGAAAAAAATGTGTATACACCCGGGGCTTTGCGATTTTTCCATATTTGAGAAAAAGCTTTGTTTCCAAAAACCCCACTTTTTACACATCATGATAAACGTCACTGCATTGTCTTTCGATTCAACGAACTAGCACACCTATTCGACTTATAGTACGCAGTCTATTACCGTCAGAACTTGCGCAAATCTACAAAGAGTAACGAATTCAAATGTCGATTACACCGACATTTAATCGGCAAATCGAACGGTCTTTATCCTTGTACATATGTACATGATGAAAACTACAAAACACATCCTAGGAAGCGCAGTTTTATGAGTACAGTGAATTCGAGGAAAAAATGTGTATACACCCGGTGCTTTGTGATTTTTCTGTATTTGAGAAAAAGCTTTGTTTCAAAAAACCCCACTTTTTACACATCATGCCAAACGACACTGCATTGACTTGCGATTTATCGAACTAGCACACCTTTTCGCCATATGGTACGCAGTCTATTACCATCTGAACTTGCGCAAAGCTACAAAGAGTAACGAATTCAAATATCGACTACAGGCACCATTATTCTGCAAATCGAACGTTCTATACCCTGGTACATATCTACATGATGAAAACTACAAAACACATCCTAGGAAGCGCAGTTTTATGAGTACAGTGAATTCGAGGAAAAAATGTGTATACACCCGCGGCTTTGCGATTTTTCCATATTTGAGAAAAAGCTTTGTTTCCAAAAACCCCACTTTTTACACATCATGCCAAAAGTCACTGCATTGTCTTTCGATTCATGAAAGTAGCACACCTCTTCGACATATGGTACGCAGTCCATTACCGTCTGAACTTGCGCAAATCTACAAAGAGTAACAAATTCAAATATCGATTACAGGCACCACTGTTCTGCAAATCGGACGTTCTTTCCCTTGTACATATCTACATGATGAAAACTACAAAACACATCCTAGGAAGCGTAGTTTTATGAGTACAGTGAATTTGAGGAAAAAATGTGTATACACCCGGGGCTTTCCGATTTTGCCATATATGAGAAAAAGCTTTGTTTCCAAAAACCCACTTTTTACACATAATGCAAAACGTCACTGCATTGTCTTTCGATTCATCGAACTAGCACACCTTTTCGACATATAGTACGCAGTCTATTACCGTCTGAACTTGCGCAAGGCTACAAAGAGTAACGAATTCAAAAGTCGATTACAGGGACTATTAATCGGCAAATAGAGCGGTCTTTACCCTGGTACATATCTACATGATGAAAACTACAAAACACATCCTAGGAAGCGCAGTTTTATGAGTACAGTGAATTTGAGGAAAAAATGTGTATACACCCGCGGCTTTGCGATTTTTCCATATATGAGAAAAAGCTTTGTTTCAAAAAACCCCACTTTTTACACATCATGCCAAAAGTCACTGCATTGTCTTTCGATTCATGAAACTAGCACACCTCTTCGACATATGGTACGCAGTCCATTACCGTCTGAACTTGCGCAAATCTACAAAGAGTAACAAATTCAAATATCGATTACAGGCACCACTATTCTGCAAATCGGACGTTCCTTCCCTTGTACATATCTACATGATGAAAACTACAAAACACATCATAGGAATCGTAGTTTTATGAGTACAGTGAATTTGAGGAAAAAATGTGTATACACCCGGGGCTTTCCGATTTTGCCATATATGAGAAAAAGCTTTGTTTCCAAAAACCCACTTTTTACACATCATGCAAAACGTCACTGCATTGTCTTTCGATTCATCGAACTAGCACACCTTTTCGACATATAGTACGCAGTCTATTACCGTCTGAACTTGCGCAAGGCTACAAAGAGTAACGAATTCAAAAGTCGATTACAGGGACTATTAATCGGCAAATAGAACGGTCTTTACCCTGGTACATATCTACATGATGAAAACTAAAAAACACATCCTAGGAAGCGCAGTTTTATGAGTACAGTGAATTCGAGGAAAAAATGTGTATACACCCGCGCCTTTGCGATTTTTCCATATTTGAGAAAAAGCTTTGTCTCCAAAAACCCCACTATTTACACATCATGCCAAACGTCACTGCACTGTCTTTCGATTCATCGAACTAGCACACCTATTCGACATAAAGTACGCAGTCTATTACCGTCTGAACTTGTTCAAAGCTACAAAGAGTAACGAATTCAAATATCGATTACATTCACCATTATTATGCAAATCGAACGTTCTTTACCCTGGTACATATCTACATGATGAAAACTACAAAACACATCCTAGGAAGCGGAGTTTTATGAGTACAGTGAATTGGAGGAAAAAATGTGTATACACTCGGAGCTTTGCGATTTATCCATATATGAGCAAAAGCTTTGTTTCCAAAAACCCCACATTTTACACATCATGCCAAACGTCACTGCACTGTCTTTCGATTCATCGAACTAGCACACCAATTCGACATAAAGTACGCAGTCTATTACAGTCTGAACTTGCGCAAAGCTACAAAGAGTAACGAATTCAAATATCGATTACAGGCACAATTATTCTGCAAATCGAACGTTCGTTACCCTGGTACATATCTACATAATGAAAACTACAAAACACATCCTAGGAAACGCAGTTTTATGAGTACAGTGAATTCGAGGAAAAAATGTGTATACATCCGGGGCTTTGCGATTTTTCCATATATGAGAAAAAGCTTTGTTTCCAAAAACCCCACTCTTTACACATCATGCCAAACGTCACTGCATTGTCTTTCGACTCATCGAACTAGCACACCTTTTCGACATATAGTCCACAGTCTATTACCGTCTGAACTTGCGCAAAGATACAAAGAGTAACGAATTCAAATATCGATTACAGGCACCATTACTCTGCAAATCGAACGCTCTTTACCCTGGTACATATCTACATGATGAAAACTACAAAACACATCCTAGGAAGCGCAGTTTTATGAGTACAATGAATTCAAGGTACAAATGTGTATACACCTGGGGCTTTGCGATTTTTCCATATTTGAGAAAAAGCTTTGTTTCCAAAAACCCACTTTTTAAACATTATGCCAAACGTCACTGCATTGTCTTTCGATTCATCGAACTAGCACACCTATTCGACATATCGTACGCAGTCTATTACCGTCTGAACTTGCGCAAATCTACAAAGAGTAACAAATTCAAATACCGATTACAGGCACCACTATTCTGCAAATCGGACGTTCTTCCCCTTGTACATATCTACATGATGAAAACTACAAAACACATCCTAGGAATCGTAGTTTTATGAGTACAGTGAATTTGAGGAAAAAATGTGTATACACCCGGGGCTTTGCGATTTTACCATTTATGAGAAAAAGCTTTGTTTCCAAAAACCCACTTTTTACACATCATGCAAAACGTCACTGCATTGTCTTTCGACTCATCGAACTAGCACACCTATTCGACATATAGTACGCAGTCTATTACCGTCTGAACTTGCGCAAAGCTACAAAGAGTAACGAATTCAAATGTCGATTACAGGGACTATTAATCGGCAAATCGAACGGTCTTTACCCTGGTACATATCTACATGATGAAAACTACACAACACATCCTAGGAAGCGCTGTTTTATGAGTACAGTGAATTCGAGGAAAAAATGTGTATAAACTCGGAGCTTTGCGATTTTTCCATATATGAGAAAAAGCTTTGTTTCCAAAAACACCACTTCTTACACATCATGCCAAACGTCACTGCATTGTCTTTCGATTCATCGAAACAGCACACCTATTCGACATATAGTACGCAGTCTATTACCGTCTCAACTTGCGCAAAGATACAAAGAGTAACGAATTCAAATATCGATTACAGGCACCATTATTCTGCAAATCGAACGCTCTTTACCCTGGTACATATCTACATGATGAAAACTACTAAACACATCCTAGGAAGCGCAGTTTTATGAGTACAATGAATTCAAGGAACAAATGTGTATACACCTGCGGCTTTGAGATTTTTCCATATATGAGAAAAAGCTTTGTTTCCAAAAACCCACTGTTTACACATCATGCCAAACGTCACTGCATTGTCTTTCGATTCATCGAACTAGCACACCTTTTCGACATATAGTGCGCTGTCTATTACCGTCTGAACTTGCGCAAAGCTACAAAGAGTAACGAATTCAAATATCGATTACAGGCACCATTACTCTGCAAATCGAACGTTCTTTACCCTGATACATATCTACATGATAAAAAGTACAAAACACATCCTAGGAAGCGCAGTTTTATGAGTACAGTGAATTCGAGGAAAAAAATGTGTATACACCCGCGGCTTTGCGATTTTTCCATATTTGAGAAAAGGCTTTGTTTCCAAAAACCCCACTTCTTACACATCATGCCAAACGTCACTGCATTGTCTTTCGCTTCATCGAACTAGCACACCTATTCGACATATAGTACACAGTCTATTACCGTCTGATCTTGCGCAAAGCTACAAAGAGTAACGAATTCAAATGTCGATTACAGGGACTATTAATCGGCGAATCGAACGTTCGTTACCCTGGTACATATCTACATGATGAAAACTAAGAATCACATCTAGGAAGCGCAGTTTTAATGAGTACAGTGAATTCGAGGAAAAAATGTGTATACACCTGGGGCTTTGCGATTTTTCCATATTTGAGAAAAAGCTTTGTTTCCAAAAACCCACTTTTTACACATCTTGCCAAACGTCACTGCATTGTCTTTCGATTCATCGAACTAGCACACCTTTTCGACATATAGTACGCAGTCTATTACCGTCTGAACTTGCGCAAAGCTACAAAGAGTAACGAATTCAAATATCGATTACACGCACCATTATTCTGCAAATCGAACGTTCTTTACCCTGGTACATATCTACATGATGAAAACTACAAAACACATCCTAGGAAGCGCAGTTTTATGAGTACAGTGAATTCGAGGAAAAAATGTGTATACACTCGGGGCTTTGCGATTTTTCCATATATGAGAAATAGCTTTGGTTCCAAAAACACCACTTTTTACACATCATGCCAAACGTCACTGCATTGTCTTTCGATTCATCGAACCAGCACACCTATTCGACATATAGTACGCAGTCTATCACCGTCTGAACTTGAGCAAAGATACAAAGAGTAACGAATTCAATTATCGATTACAGGCACCATTACTCTGCAAATTGAACGCTCTTTACCCTGGTACATATCTACATGATGAAAACTACAAAACACATCCTAGAAAGCGCAGTTTTATGAGTACAATGAATTCAAGGAACAAATGTGTATACACCTGGGGCTTTGCGATTTTTCCATATTTGAGAAAAAGCTTTGTTTCCAAAAACCCACTTTTTAAACATTATGCCAAACGTCACTGCATTGTCTTTCGATTCATCGAACTAGCACACCTATTCGACATATAGTATGCAGTCTATTACCGTCTGAACTTGCGCAAATCTACAAAGAGTAACAAATTCAAATATCGATTACAGGCACCACTATTCTGCAAATCGGACGTTCGTCCCCTTGTACATATCTACGTGATGAAAACTACAAAACACATCCTAGGAAGCGTAGTTTTATGAGTAAAGTGAATTTGAGGAAAAAATTGTATACACCCGGGGTTTTGCGATTTTGCCATATATGAGAAAAAGCTTTGTTTCCAAAAACCCACTTTTTACACATCATGCAAAACGTCACTGCATTGTCTTTCGACTCATCGAACAAGCACACCTATTCGACATATAGTACGCAGTCTATTACCGTCTGAACTTGCGCAAAGCTACAAAGAGTAACGAATTCAAATGTCGATTACAGGGACTATTAATCGGCAAATCGAACGTTCTTTACCCTGGTACATATCTACATGATGAAAACTACAAAACACATCCTAGGAAGCGCAGTTTTATGAGTACAGTGAATTCGAGGAAAAAATGTGTATACACTCGGAGCTTTGCGATTTTTCCATATATGAGAAAAAGCTTTGTTTCCAAAAACCCCACTTTTTACACATCATGCCAAACGTCACAGCACTGTCTTTCGATTCATCGAACTAGCACACCTATTCGACATATAGTACTCAGTCTATTACCGTCTGAACTTGCGAAAAGCTACAAAGAGTAACGAATTCAAATATCGATTACAGGCACCATTATTCTGCAAATCGAACGTTCGTTACCCTGGTACATATCTACATGATGAAAACTACAAAACACATCCTAGGAAACGCAGTTTTATGAGTACAGTGAATTCGAGGAAAAAATGTGTATACACCCAGGGCTTTGCGATTTTTCCATATATGAGAAAAAGCTTTGTTTCCAAAGACCCACTTTTTACACATCATGCCAAACGTCACTGCATTGTCTTTCGATTCATCGAACTAGCACACCTTTTCGACATATAGTGCGCTGTCTATTACCGTCTGAACTTGCGCAAAGCTACAAAGAGTAACGAATTCAAATATCGATTACAGGCACCATTATTCTGCAAATCGAACGTTCTTTACCCTGATACATATGTACATGATGAAAAGTACAAAACACATCCTAGGAAGCGCAGTTTTATGAGTACAGTGAATTCGAGGAAAAAAATGTGTATACACCCGCGGCTTTGCGATTTTTCCATATTTGAGAAAAGGCTTTGTTTCCAAAAACCCCACTTCTTACACATCATGCCAAACGTCACTGCATTGTCTTTCGCTTCATCGAACTAGCACACCTATTCGACATATAGTACACAGTCTATTACCGTCTGATCTTGCACAAAGCTACAAAGAGTAACGAATACAAAAGTCGATTACAGGGACTATTAATCGGCAAATCGAACGGTCTTTATCCTTGTACATATGTACATGATGAAAACTACAAAACACATCCTAGGAAGCGCAGTTTTATGAGTACAGTGAATTCGAGGAAAAAATGTGTATACACCCGGTGCTTTGTGATTTTTCTGTATTTGAGAAAAAGCTTTGTTTCAAAAAACCCCACTTTTTACACACATGCCAAACGACACTGCATTGACTTGCGATTTATCGAACTAGCACACCTTTTCGCCATATGGTACGCAGTCTATTACCATCTGAACTTGCGCAAAGCTACAAAGAGTAACGAATTCAAATATCGACTACAGGCACCATTATTTTGCAAATCGAACGTTCTATACCCTGGTACATATCTACATGATGAAAACTACAAAACACATCCTAGGAAGCGCAGTTTTATGAGTACAGTGAATTCGAGGAAAAAATGTGTATACACCCGCGGCTTTGCGATTTTTCCATATTTGAGAAAAAGCTTTGTTTCCAAAAACCCCACTTTTTACACATCATGCCAAAAGTCACTGCATTGTCTTTCGATTTATGAAAGTAGCACACCTCTTCGACATATGGTACGCAGTCCATTACCGTCTGAACTTGCGCAAATCTACAAAGAGTAACAAATTCAAATATCGATTACAGGCACCACTGTTCTGCAAATCGGACGTTCTTTCCCTTGTACATATCTACATGATGAAAACTACAAAACACATCCTAGGAAGCGTAGTTTTATGAGTACAGTGAATTTGAGGAAAAAATGTGTATACACCCGGGGCTTTCCGATTTTGCCATATATGAGAAAAAGCTTTGTTTCCAAAAACCCACTTTTTACACATAATGCAAAACGTCACTGCATTGTCTTTCGATTCATCGAACTAGCACACCTTTTCGACATATAGTACGCAGTCTATTACCGTCTGAACTTGCGCAAGGCTACAAAGAGTAACGAATTCAAAAGTCGATTACAGGGACTATTAATCGGCAAATAGAGCGGTCTTTACCCTGGTACATATCTACATGATGAAAACTACAAAACACATCCTAGGAAGCGCAGTTTTATGAGTACAGTGAATTCGAGGAAAAAATGTGTATACACCCGCGGCTTTGCGATTTTTCCATATATGAGAAAAAGCTTTGTTTCCAAAAACCCCACTTTTTACACATCATGCCAAAAGTCACTGCATTGTCTTTCGATTCATGAAACTAGCACACCTCTTCGACATATGGTACGCAGTCCATTACCGTCTGAACTTGCGCAAATCTACAAAGAGTAACAAATTCAAATATCGATTACAGGCACCACTATTCTGCAAATCGGACGTTCCTTCCCTTGTACATATCTACATGATGAAAACTACAAAACACATCATAGGAATCGTAGTTTTATGAGTACAGTGAATTTGAGGAAAAAATGTGTATACACCCGGGGCTTTCCGATTTTGCCATATATGAGAAAAAGCTTTGTTTCCAAAAACCCACTTTTTACACATCATGCAAAACGTCACTGCATTGTCTTTCGATTCATCGAACTAGCACACCTTTTCGACATATAGTACGCAGTCTATTACCGTCTGAACTTGCGCAAGGCTACAAAGAGTAACGAATTCAAAAGTCGATTACAGGGACTATTAATCGGCAAATAGAACGGTCTTTACCCTGGTACATATCTACATGATGAAAACTAAAAAACACATCCTAGGAAGCGCAGTTTTATGAGTACAGTGAATTCGAGGAAAAAATGTGTATACACCCGCGCCTTTGCGATTTTTCCATATTTGAGAAAAAGCTTTGTCTCCAAAAACCCCACTATTTACACATCATGCCAAACGTCACTGCACTGTCTTTCGATTCATCGAACTAGCACACCTATTCGACATAAAGTACGCAGTCTATTACCGTCTGAACTTGTTCAAAGCTACAAAGAGTAACGAATTCAAATATCGATTACATTCACCATTATTATGCAAATCGAACGTTCTTTACCCTGGTACATATCTACATGATGAAAACTACAAAACACATCCTAGGAAGCGGAGTTTTATGAGTACAGTGAATTGGAGGAAAAAATGTGTATACACTCGGAGCTTTGCGATTTATCCATATATGAGCAAAAGCTTTGTTTCCAAAAACCCCACATTTTACACATCATGCCAAACGTCACTGCACTGTCTTTCGATTCATCGAACTAGCACACCAATTCGACATAAAGTACGCAGTCTATTACAGTCTGAACTTGCGCAAAGCTACAAAGAGTAACGAATTCAAATATCGATTACAGGCACAATTATTCTGCAAATCGAACGTTCGTTACCCTGGTACATATCTACATAATGAAAACTACAAAACACATCCTAGGAAACGCAGTTTTATGAGTACAGTGAATTCGAGGAAAAAATGTGTATACATCCGGGGCTTTGCGATTTTTCCATATATGAGAAAAAGCTTTGTTTCCAAAAACCCCACTCTTTACACATCATGCCAAACGTCACTGCATTGTCTTTCGACTCATCGAACTAGCACACCTTTTCGACATATAGTCCACAGTCTATTACCGTCTGAACTTGCGCAAAGATACAAAGAGTAACGAATTCAAATATCGATTACAGGCACCATTACTCTGCAAATCGAACGCTCTTTACCCTGGTACATATCTACATGATGAAAACTACAAAACACATCCTAGGAAGCGCAGTTTTATGAGTACAATGAATTCAAGGTACAAATGTGTATACACCTGGGGCTTTGCGATTTTTCCATATTTGAGAAAAAGCTTTGTTTCCAAAAACCCACTTTTTAAACATTATGCCAAACGTCACTGCATTGTCTTTCGATTCATCGAACTAGCACACCTATTCGACATATCGTACGCAGTCTATTACCGTCTGAACTTGCGCAAATCTACAAAGAGTAACAAATTCAAATACCGATTACAGGCACCACTATTCTGCAAATCGGACGTTCTTCCCCTTGTACATATCTACATGATGAAAACTACAAAACACATCCTAGGAATCGTAGTTTTATGAGTACAGTGAATTTGAGGAAAAAATGTGTATACACCCGGGGCTTTGCGATTTTACCATTTATGAGAAAAAGCTTTGTTTCCAAAAACCCACTTTTTACACATCATGCAAAACGTCACTGCATTGTCTTTCGACTCATCGAACTAGCACACCTATTCGACATATAGTACGCAGTCTATTACCGTCTGAACTTGCGCAAAGCTACAAAGAGTAACGAATTCAAATGTCGATTACAGGGACTATTAATCGGCAAATCGAACGGTCTTTACCCTGGTACATATCTACATGATGAAAACTACACAACACATCCTAGGAAGCGCAGTTTTATGAGTACAGTGAATTCGAGGAAAAAATGTGTATAAACTCGGAGCTTTGCGATTTTTCCATATATGAGAAAAAGCTTTGTTTCCAAAAACACCACTTTTTACACATCATGCCAAACGTCACTGCATTGTCTTTCGATTCATCGAAACAGCACACCTATTCGACATATAGTACGCAGTCTATTACCGTCTCAACTTGCGCAAAGATACAAAGAGTAACGAATTCAAATATCGATTACAGGCACCATTATTCTGCAAATCGAACGCTCTTTACCCTGGTACATATCTACATGATGAAAACTACTAAACACATCCTAGGAAGCGCAGTTTTATGAGTACAATGAATTTAAGGAACAAATGTGTATACACCTGCGGCTTTGAGATTTTTCCATATATGAGAAAAAGCTTTGTTTCCAAAAACCCACTGTTTACACATCATGCCAAAGGTCACTGCATTGTCTTTCGATTCATCGAACTAGCACACCTTTTCGACATATAGTGCGCTGTCTATTACCGTCTGAACTTGCGCAAAGCTACAAAGAGTAACGAATTCAAATATCGATTACAGGCACCATTACTCTGCAAATCGAACGTTCTTTACCCTGATACATATCTACATGATAAAAAGTACAAAACACATCCTAGGAAGCGCAGTTTTATGAGTACAGTGAATTCGAGGAAAAAAATGTGTATACACCCGCGGCTTTGCGATTTTTCCATATTTGAGAAAAGGCTTTGTTTCCAAAAACCCCACGTCTTACACATCATGCCAAACGTCACTGCATTGTCTTTCGCTTCATCGAACTAGCACACCTATTCGACATATAGTACACAGTCTATTACCGTCTGATCTTGCGCAAAGCTACAAAGAGTAACGAATTCAAATGTCGATTACAGGGACTATTAATCGGCGAATCGAACGTTCGTTACCCTGGTACATATCTACATGATGAAAACTAAGAATCACATCTAGGAAGCGCAGTTTTAATGAGTACAGTGAATTCGAGGAAAAAATGTGTATACACCTGGGGCTTTGCGATTTTTCCATATTTGAGAAAAAGCTTTGTTTCCAAAAACCCACTTTTTACACATCTTGCCAAACGTCACTGCATTGTCTTTCGATTCATCGAACTAGCACACCTTTTCGACATATAGTACGCAGTCTATTACCGTCTGAACTTGCGCAAAGCTACAAAGAGTAACAAATTCAAATATCGATTACACGCACCATTATTCTGCAAATCGAACGTTCTTTACCCTGGTACATATCTACATGATGAAAACTACAAAACACATCCTAGGAAGCGCAGTTTTATGAGTACAGTGAATTCGAGGAAAAAATGTGTATACACTCGGGGCTTTGCGATTTTTCCATATATGAGAAATAGCTTTGGTTCCAAAAACACCACTTTTTACACATCATGCCAAACGTCACTGCATTGTCTTTCGATTCATCGAACCAGCACACCTATTCGACATATAGTACGCAGTCTATCACCGTCTGAACTTGAGCAAGATACAAAGAGTAACGAATTCAAATATCGATTACAGGCACCATTACTCTGCAAATTGAACGCTCTTTACCCTGGTACATATCTACATGATGAAAACTACAAAACACATCCTAGAAAGCGCAGTTTTATGAGTACAATGAATTCAAGGAACAAATGTGTATACACCTGGGGCATTGCGATTTTTCCATATTTGAGAAAAAGCTTTGTTTCCAAAAACCCACTTTTTAAACATTATGCCAAACGTCACTGCATTGTCTTTCGATTCATCGAACTAGCACACCTATTCGACATATAGTATGCAGTCTATTACCGTCTGAACTTGCGCAAATCTACAAAGAGTAACAAATTCAAATATCGATTACAGGCACCACTATTCTGCAAATCGGACGTTCTTCCCCTTGTACATATCTACGTGATGAAAACTACAAAACACATCCTAGGAAGCGTAGTTTTATGAGTACAGTGAATTTGAGGAAAAAATTGTATACACCCGGGGTTTTGCGATTTTGCCATATATGAGAAAAAGCTTTGTTTCCAAAAACCCACTTTTTACACATCATGCAAAACGTCACTGCATTGTCTTTCGACTCATCGAACAAGCACACCTATTCGACATATAGTACGCAGTCTATTACCGTCTGAACTTGCGCAAAGCTACAAAGAGTAACGAATTCAAATGTCGATTACAGGGACTATTAATCGGCAAATCGAACGTTCTTTACCCTGGTACATATCTACATGATGAAAACTACAAAACACATCCTAGGAAGCGCAGTTTTATGAGTACAGTGAATTCGAGGAAAAAATGTGTATACACTCGGAGCTTTGCGATTTTTCCATATATGAGAAAAAGCTTTGTTTCCAAAAACCCCACTTTTTACACATCATGCCAAACGTCACAGCACTGTCTTTCGATTCATCGAACTAGCACACCTATTCGACATATAGTACTCAGTCTATTACCGTCTGAACTTGCGAAAAGCTACAAAGAGTAACGAATTCAAATATCGATTACAGGCACCATTATTCTGCAAATCGAACGTTCGTTACCCTGGTACATATGTACATGATGAAAAGTACAAAACACATCCTAGGAAACGCAGTTTTATGAGTACAGTGAATTCGAGGAAAAAAATGTGTATACACCCGCGGCTTTGCGATTTTTCCATATTTGAGAAAAGGCTTTGTTTCCAAAAACCCCACTTCTTACACATCATGCCAAACGTCACTGCATTGTCTTTCGCTTCATCGAACTAGCACACCTATTCGACATATAGTACACAGTCTATTACCGTCTGATCTTGCACAAAGCTACAAAGAGTAACGAATACAAAAGTCGATTACAGGGACTATTAATCGGCAAATCGAACGTTCTTTATCCTGGTACATATCTACATGATTTAATGTACAAAACACATCCTAGGAAGCGCAGTTTTATGAGTACAGTGAATTCGAGGAAAAATTGTGTATACACCCGGGTTTTGCGATTTTTCCATATTTGAGAAAAAGCTTTGTTTCCAAAAACCCACTTTTTACACATCATGCCAAACGGCACAACATTGTCTTTCGATTCATCGAACTAGCACACCTTTTCGCCATGTGGTACGCAGTCTATTACCGTCTGAACTTGGGCAAGGCTACAAAGAGTAACGTACTCAAATGTCGATTACAGGGAATATTATTCTGCAAATCGAACGTTCTTCACCCTGGTACATATCTACATGATGAAAACTAAGAATCACATCTAGGAAGCGCAGTTTTATGAGTACAGTGAATTCGAGGAAAAAATGTGTATACACCCGGGGCTTTGCGATTTTTCCATATTTGAGAAAAAGCTTTGTTTCCAAAAACCCACTTTTTACACATCTTGCCAAACGTCACTGCATTGTCTTTCGATTCATCGAACTAGCACACCTTTTCGACATATAGTACGCAGTCTATTACCGTCTGAACTTGCGCAAAGCTACAAAGAGTAACGAATTCAAATATCGATTACACGCACCATTATTCTGCAAATCGAACGTTCTTTACCCTGGTACATATCTACATGATGAAAACTACAAAACACATCCTAGGAAGCGCAGTTTTATGAGTACAGTGAATTCGAGGAAAAAATGTGTATACACCCGTGGCTATGCGATTTTTCCATATTTGAGAAAAAGCTTTGTTTCCAAAAACCCCACTTTTTACACATCATGCCAAACGTCACTGCATTGTCTTTCGATTCATCGAACTAGCACACCTTTTCGACATATGGTACGCAGTCCTTTACCGTCTGAACTTGCGCAAAGCTACAAAGAGTAACGAATTCAAATATCGATTACAGGCACCATTGTTCTGCAAATCGAACGTTCTTTACCCTGGTACATATCTACATGATGAAAACTACAAAACACATCCTAGGAAGCGCAGTTTTAAGAGTACAGTGAATTCGAGGAAAAAAATGTGTATACACCCGGGGCTTTGCGATTTTTCCATATTTGAGAAAAAGCTTTGTTTCCAAAAACCCCACTTTTTACACATCATGATAAACGTCACTGCATTGTCTTTCGATTCATCGAACTAGCACACCTATTCGACTTATAGTACGCAGTCTATTACCGTCAGAACTTGCGCAAAGCTACAAAAAGTAACGAATTCAAATGTCGATTACACGGACATTTAATCGGCAAACCGAACGGTCTTTACCCTTGTACATATGTACATGATGAAAACTAGAAAACACATCCTAGGAAGCGCAGTTTTATGAGTACAGTGAATTCGAGGAAAAAATGTGTATACACCCGGGGCTTTGCGATTTTTCCATATATGAGAAAAAGCTTTGTTTCCAAAAACACCACTTTTTACACATCATGCCAAACGTCACTGCATTGTCTTTCGATTCATCGAACTAGCACACCTATTCGACATATAGTACGCAGTCTATTACCGTCTCAACTTGCGCAAAGATACAAAGAGTAACGAATTCAAATATCGATTACAGGCACCATTATTCTGGAAATCGAACGTTCTATACCCTGGTACATATCTACATGATGAAAAGTACAAAACACATCCTAGGAAGCGCAGTTTTATGAGTACAGTGAATTCGAGGAAAAAATGTGTATACACCCGCGGCTTTGCGATTTTTCCATATTTGAGAAAAAGCTTTGTTTCCAAAAACCCCACTTTTTACACATCATGCCAAAAGTCACTGCATTGTCTTTCGATTCATGTAACTAGCACACCTCTTCGACATATGGTACGCAGTCCATTACCGTCTGAACTTGCGCAAATTTACAAAGAGTAACAAATTCAAATATCGATTACAGGCACCACTATTCTGCAAATCGGACGTTCTTTCCCTTGTACATATCTACATGATGAAGACTACAAAACACATCCTAGGAAGCGTAGTTTTATGAGTACAGTGAATTTGAGGAAAAAATGTGTATACACCCGGGGCTTTCCGATTTTGCCATATATGAGAAAAAGTATTGTTTCCAAAAACCCACTTTTTACACATCATGCCAAACGTCACTGCACTGTCTTTCGATTCGTCGAACTAGCACACCTATTCGACATAAAGTACGGAGTCTATTACCGTCTGAACTTGCGCAAAGCTACAAAGAGTAACGAATTCAAATATCGATTACAGGCACCATTATTCTGCAAATCGTACGTTCTTTACCCTTGTACATATCTACATGATGAAAACTACAAAACACATCCTAGGAAGCGCAGTTTTATGAGTACAGTGAATTGGAGGAAAAAATGTGTATACACTCAGAGCTTTGCGATTTTTCCATATAGGAGAAAAAGCTTTGTTTCCAAAAACCCCACATTTTACACATCATGCCAAACGTCACTGCACCGTCTTTCGATTCATCGAACTAGCACACCTATTCGACATAAAGTACGCAGTCTCTTACCGTCTGAACTTGCGCAAAGCTACAAAGAGTAACGAATTCAAATATCGATTACAGGCACCATTATTCTGCAAATCGAACGTTCGTTAGCCTAATACATATCTACATGATGAAAACTACAAAACACATCCTAGGAAACGCAGTTTAATGAGTACAGTGAGTTCGAGGAAAAAATGTGTATACACCCGGGGCTTTGCGATTATTCCATATATGAGAAAAAGCTTTGTTTCCAAAAACACCACTTTTTACACATCATGCCAAACGTCACTGCATTGTCTTTCGATTCATCGAACTAGCACACCTATTCGACATATAGTACGCAGTCTATTACCGTCTCAACTTGCGCAAAGATACAAAGAGTAACGTATTCAAATGTCGATTACATGGAATATTATCCTGCAAATCGAACGCTCTTTACCCTGGTACATATCTACATGATGAAAAGTACTAAACACATCCTAGGAAGCGCAGTTTTATGAGTACAATGAATTCAAGGAACGAATGTGTATACACTTGCGGCTTTGCGATTTTTCCATATATGAGAAAAAGCTTTGTTTCCAAAAACCCACTTTTTACACATCATGCCAAACGTCACTGCATTGTCTTTCGATTCATCGAACTAGCACACCTTTTCGACATATAGTGCGCAGTCTATTACCGTCTGAACTTGCGCAAAGCTACAACGAGTAAAGAATTCAAATATCGATTACAGGCACCATTATTCTGCAAATCGAACGTTCTTTACCCTGGTACATATCTACATGATGAAAACTACAAAACACATCCTAGAAAGCGCAGTTTTATGAGTACAGTGAATTCGAGGAAAAACTGTGTATACATCCGGGGCTTTGCGATTTTTCCATATATGAGAAAAAGCTTTGTTTCCAAAAACCCCACTCTTTACACATCATGCCAAACGTCACTGCATTGTCTTTCGACTCATCGAACTAGCACACCTTTTCGACATGTAGTCCACAGTCTATTACCGTCTGAACTTGCGCAAAGATACAAAGAGTAACGAATTCAAATATCGATTACAGGCACCATTACTCTGCAAATCGAACGCTCTTTACCCTGGTACATATCTACATGATGAAAACTACAAAACACATCCTAGGAAGCGCAGTTTTATGAGTACAGTGAATTCGAGGAAAAAAATGTGTATACACCCTCGGCTTTGCGATTTTTCCATATTTCAGAAAAAGCTTTGTTTCCAAAAACCCCACTTTTTACACATCATTCCAAACGTCACATCATCCTCTTTAGAGACATATCACTGGCACCTCTATTCGACAAATAGTACGCAGTCTACTACCGTCTGAACTTGCGCAAGGCTACAAAGAGTAACGTATTCAAATGTCGATTACAGGGAATATTATTCTGCAAATCGAATTTTCTTCACCCTGGTACATATCTACACTATGAAAACTAAGAATCACATCTAGGAAGCGCAGTTTTATGAGTACTGAGAATTCGAGGAAAAAATGTGTATACACCCGTGGCTTTGCGATTTTTCCATATTTGAGAAAAAGCTTTGTTTCCAAAAACCCACTTTTTACACATCTTGCAAAACGTCACTCCATTGTCTGTCGATTCATCGAACTAGCACACCTTTTCGACATATAGTACGCAGTCTATTACCGGCTGAACTTGCGCAAAGCTACAAAGAGTAACGAATTCAAATATCGATTACAGGCACCATTATTCTGCAAATCGAACGTTCTTTACCCTGGTACATATCTACATGATGAAAACAACAAAACACATCCTAGGAAGCGCAGTTTTATGAGTACAGTGAATTCGAGGAAAAAATGTGTATACACCCGCGGCTTTTCGATTTTTCCATATTTGAGAAAAGGCTTTGTCTCCAAAAACCCCACTTCTTACACATCATGCCAAACGTCACTGCATTGTCTTTCGCTTCATCGAACTAGCACACCTATTCGACATATAGTACACAGTCTATTACCGTCTGAACTTGCGCAAAGCTACAAAGAGTAACGAATTCAAATGTCGATTACAGGGACTATTAATCGGCAAATCGAACGTTCTTTACCCTGGTACATGTCTACATGATGAAAACTACAAAACACATCCTACGAAGCGCAGTTTTATGAGTAAAGTGAATTGGAGGAAAAAATGTGTATACACACGGAGCTTTGTGATTTTTCCATATATGAGAAAAAGCTTTGTTTCCAAAAACACCACTTTTTACACATAATGCCAAACGTCACTGCATTGTCTTTCGATTCATCGAACCAGCACACCTATTCGACATATAGTACACGGTCTATTACCGTCTGAACTTGCGCAAAGATACAAAGAGTAACGAATTCAGATATCGATTACAGGCACTATTACTCTGCAAATCGAACGCTCTTTACCCTGGTACATATCTACATGATGAAAACTACAAAACACATCCTAGGAAGCGCAGTTATATGAGTACAATGAATTCAAGGAACAAATGTGTATACACCTGGGGCTTTGCGATTTTTTCATATTTGAGAAAAAGCTTTGTTTCCAAAAACCCACTTTTTACACATTATGCCAAACATCACTGCATTGTCTTTCGATTCATCGAACTAGCACACCTATTCGACATATAGTATGCAGTCTATTACCGTCTGAACTTGCGCAAATCTACAAAGAGTAACAAATTCAAATATCGATTACAGGCACCACTATTCTGCAAATCAGACGTTCTTCCCCTTTTACATATCTACATGATGAAAACTACAAAACACATCCTAGGAAGCGTAGTTTTATGAGTACAGTGAATTTGAGGAAAAAATGTGTATACACCCGGGGCTTTGCGATTTTGCCATATATGAGAAAAAGCTTTGTTTCCAAAAACCCACTTTTCACACATCATGCAAAACGTCACTGCATTGTCTTTCGACTCATCGAACTAGCACACCTATTCGACATATAGTACGCAGTCTATTACCGTCTGAACTTGCGCAAAGCTACAAAGAGTAACGAATTCAAAAGTCGATTACAGGGACTATTAATCGGCAAATCGAACGGTCTTTACCCTGGTACATATCTACATGATGAAAACTACAAAACACATCCTAGGAAGCGCAGTTTTATGAGTACAGTGAATTCGAGGAAAAAATGTGTATACACTCGGAGCTTTGCGATTTTTCCATATATGAGAAAAAGCTTTGTTTCCAAAATCCCCACTTTTTACACATCATGCCAAACGTCACAGCACTGTCTTTCGATTCATCGAACTAGCACACCTATTCGACATAGAGTACTCAGTCTATTACCGTCTGAACTTGCGCAAAGCTACAAAGAGTAACGAATTCAAATATCGATTACAGGCACCATTATTCTGCAAATCGAACGTTCGTTACCCTGGTACATATCTACATGATGAAAACTACAAAACACATCCTAGGAAACGCAGTTTTATGAGTACAGTGAATTCGAGGAAAAAGTGTGTATACACCCGGGGCTTTGCGATTTTTCCATATATGAGAAAAAGCTTTGTTTCCAAAAACACCACTTTTTACACATCATGCCAAACGTCACTGCACTGTCTATCGATTCATCGAACTAGCACACCTATTCGACATAAAGTACGCAGTCTCTTACCGTCTGAACTTGCGCAAAGCTACAAAGAGTAACGAATTCAAATATCGATTACAGGCACCATTATTCTGCAAATCGAACGTTCGTTACCCTAATACATATCTACATGATGAAAACTACAAAACACATCCTAGGAAACGCAGTTTAATGAGTACAGTGAGTTCGAGGAAAAAATGTGTATACACCCGGGGCTTTGCGATTATTCCATATATGAGAAAAAGCTTTGTTTCCAAAAACACCACTTTTTACACATCATGCCAAACGCCACTGCATTGTCTTTCGATTCATCGAACTAGCACACCTATTCGACATATAGTGCGCAGTCTATTACCGTCTGAACTTGCGCAAAGCTACAACGAGTAAAGAATTCAAATATCGATTACAGGCACCATTATTCTGCAAATCGAACGTTCTTTACCCTGGTACATATCTACATGATGAAAACTACAAAACACATCCTAGAAAGCGCAGTTCTATGAGTACAGTGAATTCGAGGAAAAACTGTGTATACATCCGGGGCTTTGCGATTTTTCCATATATGAGAAAAAGCTTTGTTTCCAAAAACCCCACTCTTTACACATCATGCCAAACGTCACTGCATTGTCTTTCGACTCATCGAACTAGCACACCTTTTCGACATATAGTCCACAGTCTATTACCGTCTGAACTTGCGCAAAGATACAAAGAGTAACGAATTCAAATATCGATTACAGGCACCATTACTCTGCAAATCGAACGCTCTTTCTCCTGGTACATATCTACATGATGAAAACTACAAAACACATCCTAGGAAGCGCAGTTTTATGAGTACAGTGAATTCGAGGAAAAAAATGTGTATACACCCTCGGCTTTGCGATTTTTCCATATTTCAGAAAAAGCTTTGTTTAAAAAAACCCCACTTTTTACACATCATTCCAAACGTCACATCATCCTCTTTAGAGACATATCACTGGCACCTCTATTCGACAAATAGTACGCAGTCTACTACCGTCTGAACTTGCGCAAGGCTACAAAGAGTAACGTATTCAAATGTCGATTACAGGGAATATTATTCTGCAAATCGAATTTTCTTCACCCTGGTACATATCTACACTATGAAAACTAAGAATCACATCTAGGAAGCGCAGTTTTATGAGTACTGAGAATTCGAGGAAAAAATGTGTATACACCCGTGGCTTTGCGATTTTTCCATATTTGAGAAAAAGCTTTGTTTCCAAAAACCCACTTTTTACACATCTTGCAAAACGTCACTCCATTGCCTGTCGATTCATCGAACTAGCACACCTTTTCGACATATAGTACGCAGTCTATTACCGGCTGAACTTGCGCAAAGCTACAAAGAGTAACGAATTCAAATATCGATTACAGGCACCATTATTCTGCAAATCGAACGTTCTTTACCCTGGTACATATCTACATGATGAAAACAACAAAACACATCCTAGGAAGCGCAGTTTTATGAGTACAGTGAATTCGAGGAAAAAATGTGTATACACCCGCGGCTTTGCGATTTTTCCATATTTGAGAAAAGGCTTTGTCTCCAAAAACCCCACTTCTTACACATCATGCCAAACGTCACTGCATTGTCTTTCGCTTCATCGAACTAGCACACCTATTCGACATATAGTACACAGTCTATTACCGTCTGAACTTGCGCAAAGCTACAAAGAGTAACGAATTCAAATGTCGATTACAGGGACTATTAATCGGCAAATCGAACGTTCTTTACCCTGGTACATGTCTACATGATGAAAACTAAGAATCACATCTAGGAAGCGCAGTTTTAATGAGTACAGTGAATTCGAGGAAAAAATGTGTATACACCTGGGGCTTTGCGATTTTTCCATATTTGAGAAAAAGCTTTGTTTCCAAAAACCCACTTTTTACACATCTTGCCAAACGTCACTGCATTGTCTTTCGATTCATCGAACTGGCACACCTTTTCGACATATAGTACGCAGTCTATTACCGTCTGAACTTGCGCAAAGCTACAAAGAGTAACGAATTCAAATATCGATTACACGCACCATTATTCTGCAAATCGAACGTTCTTTACCCTGGTACATATCTACATGATGAAAACTACAAAACACATCCTAGGAAGCGCAGTTTTATGAGTACAGTGAATTCGAGGAAAAAATGTGTATACACTCGGGGCTTTGCGATTTTTCCATATATGAGAAAAAGCTTTGGTTCCAAAAACACCACTTTTTACACATCATGCCAAACGTCACTGCATTGTCTTTCGATTCATCGAACCAGCACCCCTATTCGACATATAGTACGCAGTCTATCACCGTCTGAACTTGAGCAAAGATACAAAGAGTAACGAATTCAAATATCGATTACAGGCACCATTACTCTGCAAATCGAACGCTCTTTACCGTGGTACATATCTACATGATGAAAACTACAAAACACATCCTAGAAAGCGCAGTTTTATGAGTACAATGAATTCAAGGAACAAATGTGTATACACCTGGGGCTTTGCGATTTTTCCATATTTGAGAAAAAGCTTTGTTTCCAAAAACCCACTTTTTAAACATTATGCCAAACGTCACTGCATTGTCTTTCGATTCATCGAACTAGCACACCTATTCGACATATAGTATGCAGTCTATTACCGTCTGAACTTGCGCAAATCTACAAAGAGTAACAAATTCAAATATCGATTACAGGCACCACTATTCTGCAAATCGGACGTTCTTCCCCTTGTACATATCTACATGATGAAAACTACAAAACACATCCTAGGAAGCGTAGTTTTATGAGTACAGTGAATTTGAGGAAAAAATTGTATACACCCGGGGTTTTGCGATTTTGCCATATATGAGAAAAAGCTTTGTTTCCAAAAACCCACTTTTTACACATCATGCAAAACGTCACTGCATTGTCTTTCGACTCATCGAACAAGCACACCTATTCGACATATAGTACGCAGTCTATTACCGTCTGAACTTGCGCAAAGCTACAAAGAGTAACGAATTCAAATGTCGATTACAGGGACTATTAATCGGCAAATCGAACGTTCTTTACCCTGGTACATATCTACATGATGAAAACTACAAAACACATCCTAGGAAGCGCAGTTTTATGAGTACAGTGAATTCGAGGAAAAAATGTGTATACACTCGGAGCTTTGCGATTTTTCCATATATGAGAAAAAGCTTTGTTTCCAAAAACCCCACTTTTTACACATCATGCCAAACGTCACAGCACTGTCTTTCGATTCATCGAACTAGCACACCTATTCGACATATAGTACTCAGTCTATTACCGTCTGAACTTGCGAAAAGCTACAAAGAGTAACGAATTCAAATATCGATTACAGGCACCATTATTCTGCAAATCGAACGTTCGTTACCCTGGTACATATCTACATGATGAAAACTACAAAACACATCATAGGAAACGCAGTTTTATGAGTACAGTGAATTCGAGGAAAAAATGTGTATACACCCAGGGCTTTGCGATTTTTCCATATATGAGAAAAAGCTTTGTTTCCAAAGACCCACTTTTTACACATCATGCCAAACGTCACTGCATTGTCTTTCGATTCATCGAACTAGCACACCTTTTCGACATATAGTGCGCTGTCTATTACCGTCTGAACTTGCGCAAAGCTACAAAGAGTAACGAATTCAAATATCGATTACAGGCACCATTATTCTGCAAATCGAACGTTCTTTACCCTGATACATATGTACATGATGAAAAGTACAAAACACATCCTAGGAAGCGCAGTTTTATGAGTACAGTGAATTCGAGGAAAAAAATGTGTATACACCCGCGGCTTTGCGATTTTTCCATATTTGAGAAAAGGCTTTGTTTCCAAAAACCCCACTTCTTACACATCATGCCAAACGTCACTGCATTGTCTTTCGCTTCATCGAACTAGCACACCTATTCGACATATAGTACACAGTCCATTACCTTCTGATCTTGCACAAAGCTACAAAGAGTAACGAATACAAAAGTCGATTACAGGGACTATTAATCGGCAAATCGTACGTTCTTTATCCTGGTACATATCTACATGATTTAATGTACAAAACACATCCTAGGAAGCGCAGTTTTATGAGTACAGTGAATTCGAGGAAAAATTGTGTATACACCCGGGTTTTGCGATTTTTCCATATTTGAGAAAAAGCTTTGTTTCCAAAAACCCACTTTTTACACATCATGCCAAACGGCACAACATTGTCTTTCGATTCATCGAACTAGCACACCTTTTCGCCATGTGGTACGCAGTCTATTACCGTCTGAACTTGGGCAAGGCTACAAAGAGTAACGTACTCAAATGTCGATTACAGGGAATATTATTCTGCAAATCGAACGTTCTTCACCCTGGTACATATCTACATGATGAAAACTAAGAATCACATCTAGGAAGCGCAGTTTTATAAGTACAGTGAATTCGAGGAAAAGATGTGTATACACCCGGGGCTTTGCGATTTTTCCATATTTGAGAAAAAGCTTTGTTTCCAAAAACCCACTTTTTACACATCTTGCCAAACGTCACTGCATTGTCTTTCGATTCATCGAACTAGCACACCTTTTCGACATATAGTACGCAGTCTATTACCGTCTGAACTTGCGCAAAGCTACAAAGAGTAACGAATTCAAATATCGATTACACGCACCATTATTCTGCAAATCGAACGTTCTTTACCCTGGTACATATCTACATGATGAAAACTACAAAACACATCCTAGGAAGCGCAGTTTTATGAGTACAGTGAATTCGAGGAAAAAATGTGTATACACCCGTGGCTATGCGATTTTTCCATATTTGAGAAAAAGCTTTGTTTCCAAAAACCCCACTTTTTACACATCATGCCAAACGTCACTGCATTGTCTTTCGATTCATCGAACTAGCACACCTTTTCGACATATGGTACGCAGTCTATTACCGTCTGAACTTGCGCAAAGCTACAAAGAGTAACGAATTCAAATATCGATTACAGGCACCATTGTTCTGCAAATCGAACGTTCTTTACCCTGGTACATATCTACATGATGAAAACTACAAAACACATCCTAGGAAGCGCAGTTTTAAGAGTACAGTGAATTCGAGGAAAAAAATGTGTATACACCCGGGGCTTTGCGATTTTTCCATATTTGAGAAAAGGCTTTGTTTCCAAAAACCCCACTTTTTACACATCATGATAAACGTCACTGCATTGTCTTTCGATTCATCGAACTAGCACACCTATTCGACTTATAGTACGCAGTCTATTACCGTCAGAACTTGCGCAAAGCTACAAAAAGTAACGAATTCAAATGTCGATTACACGGACATTTAATCGGCAAATCGAACGGTCTTTACCCTTGTACATATGTACATGATGAAAACTAGAAAACACATCCTAGGAAGCGCAGTTTTATGAGTACAGTGAATTCGAGGAAAAAATGTGTATACACCCGGGGCTTTGCGATTTTTCCATATATGAGAAAAAGCTTTGTTTCCAAAAACACCACTTTTTACACATCATGCCAAACGTCACTGCATTGTCTTTCGATTCATCGAACTAGCACACCTATTCGACATATAGTACGCAGTCTATTACCGACTCAACTTGCGCAAAGATACAAAGAGTAACGAATTCAAATATCGATTACAGGCACCATTATTCTGGAAATCGAACGTTCTATACCCTGGTACATATCTACATGATGAAAACTACAAAACACATCCTAGGAAGCGCAGTTTTATGAGTACAGTGAATTCGAGGAAAAAATGTGTATACACCCGCGGCTTTGCGATTTTTCCATATTTGAGAAAAAGCTTTGTTTCCAAAAACCCCACTTTTTACACATCATGCCAAAAGTCACTGCATTGTCTTTCGATTCATGTAACTAGCACACCTCTTCGACATATGGTACGCAGTCCATTACCGTCTGAACTTGCGCAAATTTACAAAGAGTAACAAATTCAAATATCGATTACAGGCACCACTATTCTGCAAATCGGACGTTCTTTCCCTTGTACATATCTACATGATGAAAACTACAAAACACATCCTAGGAAGCGTAGTTTTATGAGTACAGTGAATTGGAGGAAAAAATGTGTATACAGTCAGAGCTTTGCGATTTTTCCATATAGGAGAAAAAGCTTTGTTTCCAAAAACCTAACATTTTACACATCATGCCAAACGTCACTGCACCGTCTTTCGATTCATCGAACTAGCACACCTATTCGACATAAAGTACGCAGTCTCTTACCGTCTGAACTTGCGCAAAGCTACAAAGAGTAACGAATTCAAATATCGATTACAGGCACCATTATTCTGCAAATCGAACGTTCGTTACCCTAATACATATCTACATGATGAAAACTACAAAACACATCCTAGGAAACGCAGTTTAATGAGTACAGTGAGTTCGAGGAAAAAATGTGTATACACCCGGGGCTTTGCGATTATTCCATATATGAGAAAAAGCTTTGTTTCCAAAAACACCACTTTTTACACATCATGCCAAACGTCACTGCATTGTCTTTCGATTCATCGAACTAGCACACCTATTCGACATATAGTACGCAGTCTATTACCGTCTCAACTTGCGCAAAGATACAAAGAGTAACGTATTCAAATGTCGATTACATGGAATATTATCCTGCAAATCGAACGCTCTTTACCCTGGTACATATCTACATGATGAAAAGTACTAAACACATCCTAGGAAGCGCAGTTTTATGAGTACAATGAATTCAAGGAACGAATGTGTATACACTTGCGGCTTTGCGATTTTTCCATATATGAGAAAAAGCTTTGTTTCCAAAAACCCACTTTTTACACATCATGCCAAACGTCACTGCATTGTCTTTCGATTCATCGGACTAGCACACCTTTTCGACATATAGTGCGCAGTCTATTACCGTCTGAACTTGCGCAAAGCTAAAACGAGTAAAGAATTCAAATATCGATTACAGGCACCATTATTCTGCAAATCGAACGTTCTTTACCCTGGTACATATCTACATGATGAAAACTACAAAACACATCCTAGAAAGCGCAGTTTTATGAGTACAGTGAATTCGAGGAAAAACTGTGTATACATCCGGGGCTTTGCGATTTTTCCATATATGAGAAAAAGCTTTGTTTCCAAAAACCCCACTCTTTACACATCATGCCAAACGTCACTGCATTGTCTTTCGACTCATCGAACTAGCACACCTTTTCGACATGTAGTCCACAGTCTATTACCGTCTGAACTTGCGCAAAGATACAAAGAGTAACGAATTCAAATATCGATTACAGGCACCATTACTCTGCAAATCGAACGCTCTTTACCCTGGTACATATCTACATGATGAAAACTACAAAACACATCCTAGGAAGCGCAGTTTTATGAGTACAGTGAATTCGAGGAAAAAAATGTGTATACACCCTCGGCTTTGCGATTTTTCCATATTTCAGAAAAAGCTTTGTTTCCAAAAACCCCACTTTTTACACATCATTCCAAACGTCACATCATCCTCTTTAGAGACATATCACTGGCACCTCTATTCGACAAATAGTACGCAGTCTACTACCGTCTGAACTTGCGCAAGGCTACAAAGAGTAACGTATTCAAATGTCGATTACAGGGAATATTATTCTGCAAATCGAATTTTCTTCACCCTGGTACATATCTACACTATGAAAACTAAGAATCACATCTAGGAAGCGCAGTTTTATGAGTACTGAGAATTCGAGGAAAAAATGTGTATACACCCGTGGCTTTGCGATTTTTCCATATTTGAGAAAAAGCTTTGTTTCCAAAAACCCACTTTTTACACATCTTGCAAAACGTCACTCCATTGTCTGTCGATTCATCGAACTAGCACACCTTTTCGACATATAGTACGCAGTCTATTACCGGCTGAACTTGCGCAAAGCTACAAAGAGTAACGAATTCAAATATCGATTACAGGCACCATTATTCTGCAAATCGAACGTTCTTTACCCTGGTACATATCTACATGATGAAAACAACAAAACACATCCTAGGAAGCGCAGTTTTATGAGTACAGTGAATTCGAGGAAAAAATGTGTATACACCCGCGGCTTTTCGATTTTTCCATATTTGAGAAAAGGCTTTGTCTCCAAAAACCCCACTTCTTACACATCATGCCAAACGTCACTGCATTGTCTTTCGCTTCATCGAAATAGCACACCTATTCGACATATAGTACACAGTCTATTACTGTCTGAACTTGCGCAAAGCTACAAAGAGTAACGAATTCAAATGTCGATTACAGGGACTATTAATCGGCAAATCGAACGTTCTTTACCCTGGTACATGTCTACATGATGAAAACTACAAAACACATCCTACGAAGCGCAGTTTTATGAGTAAAGTGAATTGGAGGAAAAAATGTGTATACACACGGAGCTTTGTGATTTTTCCATATATGAGAAAAAGCTTTGTTTCCAAAAACACCACTTTTTACACATAATGCCAAACGTCACTGCATTGTCTTTCGATTCATCGAACCAGCACACCTATTCGACATATAGTACACGGTCTATTACCGTCTGAACTTGCGCAAAGATACAAAGAGTAACGAATTCAGATATCGATTACAGGCACTATTACTCTGCAAATCGAACGCTCTTTACCCTGGTACATATCTACATGATGAAAACTACAAAACACATCCTAGGAAGCGCAGTTATATGAGTACAATGAATTCAAGGAACAAATGTGTATACACCTGGGGCTTTGCGATTTTTTCATATTTGAGAAAAAGCTTTGTTTCCAAAAACCCACTTTTTACACATTATGCCAAACATCACTGCATTGTCTTTCGATTCATCGAACTAGCACACCTATTCGACATATAGTACGCAGTCTATTACCGTCTGAACTTGCGCAAATCTACAAAGAGTAACAAATTCAAATATCGATTACAGGCACCACTATTCTGCAAATCAGACGTTCTTCCCCTTTTACATATCTACATGATGAAAACTACAAAACACATCCTAGGAAGCGTAGTTTTATGAGTACAGTGAATTTGAGGAAAAAATGTGTATACACCCGGGGCTTTGCGATTTTGCCATATATGAGAAAAAGCTTTGTTTCCAAAAACCCACTTTTCACACATCATGCAAAACGTCACTGCATTGTCTTTCGACTCATCGAACTAGCACACCTATTCGACATATAGTACGCAGTCTATTACCGTCTGAACTTGCGCAAAGCTACAAAGAGTAACGAATTCAAAAGTCGATTACAGGGACTATTAATCGGCAAATCGAACGGTCTTTACCCTGGTACATATCTACATGATGAAAACTACAAAACACATCCTAGGAAGCGCAGTTTTATGAGTACAGTGAATTCGAGGAAAAAATGTGTATACACTCGGAGCTTTGCGATTTTTCCATATATGAGAAAAAGCTTTGTTTCCAAAATCCCCACTTTTTACACATCATGCCAAACGTCACAGCACTGTCTTTCGATTCATCGAACTAGCACACCTATTCGACATATAGTACTCAGTCTATTACCGTCTGAACTTGCGCAAAGCTACAAAGAGTAACGAATTCAAATATCGATTACAGGCACCATTATTCTGCAAATCGAACGTTCGTTACCCTGGTACATATCTACATGATGAAAACTACAAAACACATCCTAGGAAACGCAGTTTTATGAGTACAGTGAATTCGAGGAAAAAGTGTGTATACACCCGGGGCTTTGCGATTTTTCCATATATGAGAAAAAGCTTTGTTTCCAAAAACACCACTTTTTACACATCATGCCAAACGTCACTGCATTGTCTTTCGATTCATCGAACTAGCACACCTATTCGACATAAAGTACGCAGTCCATTACCGTCTGAACTTGCGCAAAGCTACAAAGAGTAACGAATTCAAATATAGATTACAGGCACCATTATTCTGCAAATCGAACGTTCTTTACCCTGGTACATATCTACATGATGAAAACTACAAAACACATCCTAGGAAGCGCAGTTTTATGAGTACAGTGAATTGGAGGAAAAAATGTGTATACACCAGCGGCTTTGCGATTTTTCCATATTTGAGAAAAAGCTTTGTTTCCAAAAACCCCACTATTTACACATCATGCCAAACGTCACTGCACTGTCTTTCGATTCATCGAACTAGCACACCTATTCGACATAAAGTACGCAGTCTATTACCGTCTGAACTTGCGCAAAGCTACAAAGAGTAACGAATTCAAATATCGATTACAGGCACCATTATTCTGCAAATCGTACGTTCTTTACGCTGGTACATATCTACATGATGAAAACTACAAAACACATCCTAGGAAGCGCAGTTTTATGAGTACAGTGAATTGGAGGAAAAAATGTGTATACACTCAGAGCTTTGCGATTTTTCCATATATGAGAAAAAGCTTTGTTTCCAAAAACCCCACATCTTACACATCATGCCAAACGTCACTGCACTGTCTATCGATTCATCGAACTAGCACACCTATTCGACATAAAGTACGCAGTCTCTTACCGTCTGAACTTGCGCAAAGCTACAAAGAGTAACGAATTCAAATATCGATTACAGGCACCATTATTCTGCAAATCGAACGTTCGTTACCCTAATACATATCTACATGATGAAAACTACAAAACACATCCTAGGAAACGCAGTTTAATGAGTACAGTGAGTTCGAGGAAAAAATGTGTATACACCCGGGGCTTTGCGATTATTCCATATATGAGAAAAAGCTTTGTTTCCAAAAACCCCACTCTTTACACATCATGCCAAACGTCACTGCATTGTCTTTCGACTCATCGAACTAGCACACCTTTTCGACATATAGTCCACAGTCTATTACCGTCTGAACTTGCGCAAAGATACAAAGAGTAACGAATTCAAATATCGATTACAGGCACCATTACTCTGCAAATCGAACGCTCTTTCTCCTGGTACATATCTACATGATGAAAACTACAAAACACATCCTAGGAAGCGCAGTTTTATGAGTACAGTGAATTCGAGGAAAAAAATGTGTATACACCCTCGGCTTTGCGATTTTTCCATATTTCAGAAAAAGCTTTGTTTCCAAAAACCCCACTTTTTACACATCATTCCAAACGTCACATCATCCTCTTTAGAGACATATCACTGGCACCTCTATTCGACAAATAATACGCAGTCTACTACCGTCTGAACTTGCGCAAGGCTACAAAGAGTAACGTATTCAAATGTCGATTACAGGGAATATTATTCTGCAAATCGAATTTTCTTCACCCTGGTACATATCTACACTATGAAAACTAAGAATCACATCTAGGAAGCGCAGTTTTATGAGTACTGAGAATTCGAGGAAAAAATGTGTATACACCCGTGGCTTTGCGATTTTTCCATATTTGAGAAAAAGCTTTGTTTCCAAAAACCCACTTTTTACACTTCTTGCAAAACGTCACTCCATTGCCTGTCGATTCATCGAACTAGCACACCTTTTCGACATATAGTACGCAGTCTATTACCGGCTGAACTTGCGCAAAGCTACAAAGAGTAACGAATTCAAATATCGATTACAGGCACCATTATTCTGCAAATCGAACGTTCTTTACCCTGGTACATATCTACATGATGAAAACAACAAAACACATCCTAGGAAGCGCAGTTTTATGAGTACAGTGAATTCGAGGAAAAAATGTGTATACACCCGCGGCTTTGCGATTTTTCCATATTTGAGAAAAGGCTTTGTCTCCAAAAACCCCACTTCTTACACATCATGCCAAACGTCACTGCATTGTCTTTCGCTTCATCGAACTAGCACACCTATTCGACATATAGTACGCAGTCTATTACCGTCAGAACTTGCGCAAAGCTACAAAGAGTAACGAATTCAAAAGTCGATTACAGGGACTATTAATCGGCAAATCGAACGGTCTTTACCCTGGTACATGTCTACATGATGAAAACTACAAAACACATCCTACGAAGAGCAGTTTTATGAGTAAAGTGAATTGGAGGAAAAAATGTGTATACACACGGAGCTTTGTGATTTTTCCATATATGAGAAAAAGCTTTGTTTCCAAAAACCTCACTTTTTACACATCATGCCAAACGTCACTGCTTTGTCTTTCGATTCATCGAACTAGCACACCTATTCGACATATAGTACGCAGTCTATTACCGTCTGAACTTGCCCAAAGCTACAAAGAGTAACGAATTCAAATATCGATTACAGGCATCATTATTCTGCAAATCGAACGTTCTTTACCCTGATACATATCTACATGATGAAAAGTACAAAACACATCCTAGGAAGCGCAGTTTTATGAGTACTGTAAATTCGAGGAAAAAATGTGTATACACTCGGGGCTTTGCGATTTTTCCATATATGAGAAAAAGCTTTGTTTCCAAAAACACCACTTTTTACACATAATGCCAAACGTCACTGCATTGTCTTTCGATTCATCGAACCAGCACACCTATTCGACATATAGTACACAGTCTATTACCGTCTGAACTTGCGCAAAGATACAAAGAGTAACGAATTCAAATATCGATTACAGGCACCATTACTCTGCAAATCGAATGCTCTTTACCCTGGTACATATCTACATGATGAAAACTACAAAACACATCATAGGAAGCGCAGTTATATGAGTACAATGAATTCAAGGAACAAATGTGTATACACCTGGGGCTTTGCGATTTTTCCATATTTGAGAAAAAGCTTTATTTCCAAAAACCCACTTTTTACACATTATGCCAAACTTCACTGCATTGTCTTTCGATTCATCGAACTAGCACACCTATTCGACATATAGTACGCAGTCTATTACCGTCTGAACTTGCGCAAATCTACAAAGAGTAACAAATTCAAATATCGATTACAGGCACCACTATTCTGCAAATCAGACGTTCTTCCCCTTTTACATATCTACATGATGAAAACTACAAAACACATCCTAGGAAGCGTAGTTTTATGAGTTCAGTGAATTTGAGGAAAAAATGTGTATACACCTGGGACTTTGCGATTTTGCCATATATGAGAAAAAGCTTTGTTTCCAAAAACCCACTTTTCACACATCATGCAAAACGTCACTGCATTGTCTTTCGACTCATCGAACTAGCACACCTATTCTACATATAGTACGCAGTCTATTACCGTCTGAACTTGCGCAAAGCTACAAAGAGTAACGAATTCAAATGTCGATTACAGGGACTATTAATCGGCAAATCGAACGGTCTTTACCCTGGTACATATCTACATGATGAAAACTACAAAACACATCCTAGGAAGCGCAGTTTTATGAGTACAGTGAATTCGAGGAAAAAATGTGTATACACTCGGAGCTTTGCGATTTTTCCATATACGAGAAAAAGCTTTGTTTCCAAAAACCCCACTTTTTACACATCATGCCAAACGTCACTGCATTGTCCTTCGACTCATCGAACTAGCACACCTTTTCGACTTATACTGAACAGTCTATTACCGTCTGAACTTGCGCAATGCTACAAAGAGTAACGAATTCAAATATCGATTACAGGCACCATTATTCTGCAAATCGAACGTTCGTTACCCTGGTACATATCTACATGATGAAAACTACAAAACACATCCTAGGAAACGCAGTTTTATGAGTACAGTGAATTCGAGGAAAAAATGTGTATACACCCGGGGCTTTGCGATTTTTCCATATATGAGAAAAAGCTTTGTTTCCAAAAACACCACTTTTTACACATCATGCCGAACGTCACTGCATTGTTTTTGGATTCATCGAACTAGCACACCTATTCGACATATGGTACGCAGTCTATTACCGTCTCAACTTGCGCAAAGATACAAAGAGTAACGAATTCAAATATCGATTGCAGGCACCATTATTCTGCAAATCGAACGCTCTTTACCCTGGTACATATCTACATGATGAAAACTACTAAACACATCCTAGGAAGCGCAGTTTTATGAGTACAATGAATTCAAGGAACAAATGTGTATACACCTGCGGCTTTGCGATTTTTCCATATATGAGAAAAAGCTTTGTTTCCAAAAACCCACTCTTTACACATCATGCCAAACGTCACTGCATTGTCTTTCGATTCATCGAACTAGCACACCTTTTCGACATATAGTGCGCTGTCTATTACCGTCTGAAGTTGCGCAAAACTACAAAGAGTAACGAATTCAAATATCGATTAAAGGCACCATTATTCTGCAAATCGAACGTTCTTTACCCTGGTACATATCTACATGATGAAAACTACAAAACACATCCTAGAAAGCGCAGTTTTATGAGTATAGTGAATTCGAGGAAAAACTGTGTATACACCCGGGGCTTTGCGATTTTTCCATCTATGAGAAAAAGCTTTGTTTTCAAAAACCCCACTTTTTACACATCATGCCAAACGTCAATGCATTGTCCTTCGACTCATCGAACTAGCACACCTTTTCGACTTATAGTGAACAGTCTATTACCGTCTGAACTTGCGCAAAGCTACAAAGAGTAACGAATTCAAATATCGATTACAGGCACCATTATTCTGCAAATCGAACGTTCGTTACCCTGGTACATATCTACATGATGAAAACTACAAAACACATCCTAGGAAACGCAGTTTTATGAGTACAGTGAATTCGAGGAAAAAATGTGTATACACCCAGGGCTTTGCGATTTTTCCATATATGAGAAAAAGCTTTGTTTCCAAAAGCACCACTTTTTACACATCATGCCAAACGTCACTGCATTGTCTTTCGATTCATCGAACTAGCACACCTATTCGACATAAAGTACGCAGTCCATTACCGTCTGAACTTGCGCAAAGCTACAAAGAGTAACGAATTCAAATATAGATTACATTCACCATTATTCTGCAAATCGAACGTTCTTTACCCTGGTACATATCTACATGATGAAAACTACAAAACACATCCTAGGAAGCGCAGTTTTATGAGTACAGTGAATTGGAGGAAAAAATGTGTATACACCCGCGGCTTTGCGATTTTTCCATATTTGAGAAAAAGCTTTGTTTCCAAAAACCCCACTATTTACACATCATGCCAAACGTCACTGCACTGTCTTTCGATTCATCGAACTAGCACACCTATTCGACATAAAGTACGCAGTCTATTACCATCTGAACTTGCGCAAAGCTACAAAGAGTAACGAATTCAAATATCGATTACAGGCACCATTATTCTGCAAATCGAACGTTCTTTACCCTGGTACATATCTACATGATGAAAACTACAAAACACATCCTAGGAAGTGCAGTTTTATGAGTACAGTGAATTGGAGGAAAAAATGTGTATACACTCGGAGCTTTGCGATTTTTCCATATATGAGAAAAAGCTTTGTTTCCAAAAACCCCACATTTGACACATCATGCCAAACATCACTGCACTGTCTTTCGATTCATCGAACTAGCACACCTATTCGACATAAAGTACGCAGTCTGTTACCGTCTGAACTTGCGCAAAGCTACAAAGAGTAACGAATTCAAATATCGATTACAGGCACCATTATTCTGCAAATCGAACGTTCGTTACCCTAATACATATCTACATGATGAAAACTACAAAACACATCCTAGGAAACGCAGTTTAATGAGTACAGTGAGTTCGAGGAAAAAATGTGTATACACCCGGGGCTTTGCGATTATTCCATATATGAGAAAAAGCTTTGTCTCCAAAAACACCACTTTTTACACATCATGCCAAACGTCACTGCATTGTCTTTCGATTCATCGAACTAGCACACCTATTCGACATATAGTACGCAGTCTATTACCGTCTCAACTTGCGCAAAGATACAAAGAGTAACGTATTCAAATGTCGATTACATGGAATATTATTCTGCAAATCGAACGCTCTTTACCCTGGTACATATCTACATGATGAAAAGTACTAAACACATCCTAGGAAGCGCAGTTTTATGAGTACAATGAATTCAAGGAACAAATGTGTATACACTTGCGGCTTTGCAATTTTTCCATATATGAGAAAAAGCTTTGTTTCCAAAAACCCACTTTTTACACATCATGCCAAACGTCACTGCATTGTCTTTCGATTCATCGAACTAGTACACCTATTCGACATATAGTACTCAGTCTATTACCGTCTGAACTTGCGCAAAGATACAAAGAGTAACGAATTCAAATATCGATTACAGGCACCATTATTCTGCAAATCGAACGTTCGTTACCCTGGTACATATCTACATGATGAAAACTACAAAACACATCCTAGGAAACACAGTTTTATGAGTACAGTGAATTCGAGGAAAAAATGTGTATACACCCGGGGCTTTGCGATTTTTCCATATATGAGAAAAAGCTTTGTTTCCAAAAACACCACTTTTTACACATCATGCCAAACGTCACTGCATTGTCTTTGGATTCATCGAACTAGCACACCTATTCGACATATAGTGCGCTGTCTATTACTGTCTGAAGTTGCGCAAAGCTACAAAGAGTAACGAATTCAAATATCGATTACAGGCACCATTATTCTGCAAATCGAACGTTCTTTACTCTGGTACATATCTACATGATGAAAACTACAAAACACATCCTAGAAAGCGCAGTTTTATGAGTGCAGTGAATTCGAGGAAAAACTATGTATACACCCGGGGCTTTGCGATTTTTCCATATATGAGAAAAAGCTTTGTTTTCAAAAACCCCACTTTTTACACATCATGCCAAACGTCACTGCATTGTCCTTCGACTCATCGAACTAGCACACCTTTTCGACTTATACTGAACAGTCTATTACCGTCTGAACTTGCGCAAAGCTACAAAGAGTAACGAATTCAAATATCGATTACAGGCACCATTATTCTGCAAATCGAACGTTCGTTACCCTGGTACATATCTACATGATGAAAACTACAAAACACATCCTAGGAAACGCAGTTTTATGAGTACAGTGAATTCGAGGAAAAAATGTGTATACACACAGGGCTTTGCAATTTTTCCATATATGAGAAAAAGCTTTGTTTCCAAAAGCACCACTTTTTACACATCATGCCAAACGTCACTGCATTGTCTTTCGATTCATCGAACTAGCACACCTATTCGACATATAGTACGCAGTCTATTACCGTCTCAACTTGCGCAAAGATACAAAGAGTAACGAATTCAAATATCGATTACAGGCACTATTATTCTACAAATCGAACGCTCTTTACCCTGGTACATATCTACATGATGAAAACTACTAAACACATCCTAGGAAGCGCAGTTTTATGAGTACAATGAATTCAAGGAACAAATGTGTATACACCTGCGGCTTTGCGATTTTTCCATATATGAGAAAAAGCTTTGTTTCCAAAAACCCACTTTTTACACATCATGCCAAACGTCACTGCATTGTCTTTCGATTCATCGAACTAGCACACCTTTTCGACATATAGTGCGCTGTCTATTACCGTCTGAACTTGCGCAAAGCTACAAAGAGTAACGAATTCAAATATCGATTACAGGCACCATTATTCTGCAAATCGAACGTTCTTTACCCTGGTACATATCTACATGATGAAAACTACAAAACACATCCTAGGAAGCGCAGTTTTATGAGTACAGTGAATTCCAGGAAAAAATGTGATTTTTCCAGATATGAGAAAAAGCTTTGTTTCCAAAAACACCACTTTTTACACACCATGCCAAACGTCACTGCATTGTCTTTCGATTCATCGAACTAGCACAGCTATTCGACATATAGTACGCAGTCTATTACCGTCTGAACTTGCGCAAATCTACAAAGAGTAACTAATTCAAATATCGATTACAGGCACCACTATTCTGCAAATCGGACGTTCTTTACCCTGGTACATATCTACATGATGAAAACAACAAAACACATCCTAGGAAGCGTAGTTTTATGAGTACAGTGAATTTGAGGAAAAAATGTGTATACACCCGGGGCTTTGCGATTTTGCCATATATGAGAAAAAGCTTTGTTTCCAAAAACCCACTTTTTACACATCATGCAAAACGTCACTGCATTGTCTTTCGATTCATCGAACTAGCACACCTTTTCGACATATAGTACGCAGTCTATTACCGTCTGAACTTGCGCAAAGCTACAAAGAGTATCGAATTCAAATGTCGGTTACAGGGACTATTAATCGGCAAATCGAACGGTCTTTACCCTGGTACATATCTACTCGATGAAAACTACAAAACACATCCTAGGAAGCGCAGTTTTATGAGTACAATGAATTGGAGGGAAAAATGTGTATACATTCGGAGCTTTGCGATTTTTCTATATATGGGAAAAAGCTTTGTTTCCAAAAACCCCACTTTTTACACATCATGCCAAACGTCACAGCACGGTCTTTCGATTCATCGAACTAGCACACCTATTCGACATATAGTACGCAGTCTATTACCGTCTGAACTTGAGCAAAGCTACAAAGAGTAACGAATTCAAATATCGATTACAGGCACCATTATTCAGCAAATCGAACGTTCTTTACCCTGGTACATATCTACATGATGAAAACTACAAAACACATCCTAGGAAGCGCAGTTTTATGAGTACAGTGAATTCGAGGAAAAAATGTGTATACACCTGGGGCTTTGCGATTTTTCCATATTTGAGAAAAAGCTTTGTTTCCAAAAACCCCACTTTTTATACATCATGCCAAACGTCACTGCATTGTCTTTCGATTCATCGAACTGGCACACCTTTTCGACATATAGTACGCAGTCTATTACCGTCTAAACTTGCGCAAAGCTACAAAGAGTAACGAATTCAAATATCGATTACAGGCACCATTATTTTGCAAATCGAACGTTCTTTACCCTGGTACATATCTACATGATGAAAACTATAAAACACATCCTAGGAAGCGCAGTTTTATGAGTACAGTGAATTCGAGGAAAAAATGTGTATACACCTGGAGCTTTGCGATTTTTCCATATATAAGAAAAAGCTTTGTTTCCAAAAACCCCACTTTTTACACATCATGCCAAACGTCACTGCATTGTCTTTCGATTCATCGAACTAGCACACATTATCGACATATAGTGCGCTGTCTATTACCGTCTGAAGTTGCGCAAAGCTACAAAGAGTAGCGAATTCAAATATCGATTACAGGCACCATTATTCTGCAAATCGAACGTTCTTTACCCTGGTACATATCTACATGATGAAAACTACAAAACACATCCTAGGAAGCGCAGTTTTATGAGTACAGTGAATTCGAGGAAAAACTGTGTATACACCCGGAGCTTTGCGATTTTTCCACATATGAGAAAAAGCTTTGTTTCCAAAAACTCCACATGTACACATCATGCCAAACGTCACTGCATTGTCTTTCGATTCATCTAACTGGCACACCTTTTCGACATATAGTACGCAGTCTATTACCATCTGAACTTGCGCAAATCTACAAAGAGTAACAAATTCAAATATTGATTACAGGCACCATTATTCTGCAAATAGGACGTTCTTTCCCTTGTACATATCTACATGATGAAAACTACAAAACACATCCTAGGAAGCGCAGTTTTATGAGTACAGTGAATTCGAGGAAAAAATGTGTGTACACCTGGGGCTTACAGATTTTTCCATATTTGAGAAAAAGCTTTGTTCCAAAAACCCCACTTTTTACACATCATGTAAAAACGTCACTGCATTGTCTTTCGATTCATCGACCTGGCACACCTTTTCGACATATAGTCCGCAGTCTATTACCATCTGAACTTGCGCAAAGCTACAAAGAGTAACGAATTCAAATATCGATTACAGGCACCATTATTCTGCAAATCGAACGTTCTTTACCCTGGTACATATCTACATGATGAAAACTACAAAACACATCCTAGGAAGCGCAGTTTTATGAGTACAGTGAATTGGAGGAAAAAATGTGTATACACCGGAGCTTTGCGATTTTTCCATATATGAGAAAAGGCTTTGTTTCCAAAAACCCCACTTTTCACACATCATGCCAAACGTCACAGCACTGTCTTTCTATTCATCGAACTAGCACACCTATTCGACATATAATACTCAGTCTATTACCGTCTGAACTTGCGCAAAGCTACAAAGAGTAACGAATTCAAATATCGATTACAGGCACCATTATTCTGCAAATCGAACGTTCGTTACCCTGGTACATATCTACATGATGAAAACTACAAAACACATCCTAGGAAACGCAGTTTTATGAGTACAGTGAATTCGAGGAAAAAATGTGTATACACCCGGGGCTTTGCGAATTTTCCATATATGAGAAAAAGCTTTGTTTCCAAAAACACCACTTTTTACACATCATGCCAAACGTCACTGCTTTGTCTTTGGATTCATTGAACTAGCACACCTATTCCACATATAGTACGCAGTCTATTACCGTTTCAACTTGCGCAAAGATACAAAGAGTAACGAATTCAAATATCGATTGCAGGCACCATTATTCTGCAAATCGAACGCTCTTTACCCTGGTACATATCTACATGATGAAAACTACTAAACACATCCTAGGAAGCGCAGTTTTATGAGTACAATGAATTCAAGGAACAAATGTGTATACACCTGCGGCTTTGCGATTTTTCCATATATGAGAAAAAGCTTTGTTTCCAAAAACCCACTTTTTACACATCATGCCAAACGTCACTGCATTGTCTTTCGATTCATCGAACTAGCACACCTTTTCGACATATAGTGCGCTGTCTATTACCAAAGTTGCGCAAAGCTACAAAGAGTAACGAATTCAAATATCGATTACAGGCACCATTATTCTGCAAATCAAACGTTCTTTACCCTGGTACATATCTACATGATGAAAACTACAAAACACATCCTAGAAAGCGCAGTTTTATGAGTACAGTGAATTCGAGGAAAAACTGTGTATACACCCGGGGCTTTGCGATTTTTCCATATTTGAGAAAAAGCTTTGTTTTCAAAAACCCCACTTTTTACACATCATGCCAAACGTCACTGCATTGTCCTTCGACTCATCGAACTAGCACACCTTTTCGACTTATAGTGAACAGTCTATTACCGTCTGAACTTGCGCAAAGCTACAAAGAGTAACGAATTCAAATATCGATTACAGGCACCATTATTCTGCAAATCGAACGTTCCTTACCCTGGTACATATCTACATGATGAAAACTACTAAACACATCCTAGGAAGCGCAGTTTTATGAGTACAATGAATTCAAGGAACAAATGTGTATACACCTGCGGCTTTGCGATTTTTCCATATATGAGAAAAAGCTTTGTTTCCAAAAACCCACTTTTTACACATCATGCCAAACGTCACTGCATTGTCTTTCGATTCATCGAACTAGCACACCTTTTCGACATATAGTGCGCTGTCTATTACCGTCTGAACTTGCGCAAAGCTACAAAGAGTAACGAATTCAAATATCGATTACAGGCACCATTATTCTGCAAATCGAACGTTCTTTACCCTGGTACATATCTACATGATGAAAACTACAAAACACATCCTAGAAAGCGCAGTTTTATGAGTACAGTGAATTCGAGGAAAAACTGTGTATACACCCGTGGCTTTGCGATTTTTCCATATATGAGAAAAAGCTTTGTTTTCAAAAACCCCACTTTTTGCACATCATGCCAAACGTCACTGCATTGTCCTTCGACTCATCGAACTAGCACACCTTTTCGACTTATAGTGAACAGTCTATTACCGTCTGAACTTGCGAAAAGCTACAAAGAGTAACGAATTCAAATATCGATTACAGGCACCATTATTCTGCAAATCGAACGTTCTTTACCCTGGTACATATCTACATGATGAAAACTACAAAACACATCCTAGGAAGCACAGTTTTATGAGTACAGTGAATTCGAGGAAAAAAATGTGATTTTTCCATATATGAGAAAAAGCTTTGTTTCCAAAAACACCACTTTTTACACACCATGCCAAACGTCACTGCATTGTCTTTCGATTCATCGAACTAGCACAGCTATTCGACATATAGTACGCAGTCTATTACCGTCTGAACTTGCGCAAATCTACAAAGAGTAACTAATTCAAATATCGATTACAGGCACCACTATTCTGCAAATCGGACGTTCTTTACCCTGGTACATATCTACATGATGAAAACAACTAAACACATCCTAGGAAGCGTAGTTTTATGAGTACAGTGAATTTGAGGAAAAAATGTGTATACACCCGGGGCTTTGCGATTTTGCCATATATGAGAAAAAGCTTTGTTTCCAAAAAGCCACTTTTTACACATCATGCAAAACGTCACTGCATTGTCTTTCGATTCTTCGAACTAGCACACCTTTTCGACATATAGTACGCAGTCTATTACCGTCTGAACTTGCGCAAAGCTACAAAGAGTAACGAATTCAAATGTCGGTTACAGGGACTATTAATCGGCAAATCGAACGGTCTTTACCCTGGTACATATCTACATGATGAAAACTACAAAACACATCCTACGAAGCGCAGTTTTATGAGTACAATGAATTGGAGGAAAAAATGTGTATACACTCAGAGCTTTGCGATTTTTCTATATATGAGAAAAAGCTTTGTTTCCAAAAACCCCACTTTTTACACATCATGCCAAACGTCACAGCACGGTCTTTCGATTCATCGAACTAGCACACCTATTCGACATATAGTACTCAGTCTATTACCGTCTGAACTTGCGCAAAGCTACAAAGAATAACGAATTCAAATATCGATTACAGGCACCATTATTCTGCAAATCGAACGTTCTTTACCCTGGTACATATCTACATGATGAAAACTACAAAACACATCCTAGGAAGCGCAGTTTTATGAGTACAGTGAATTCGAGGAAAAAATGTGTATACACCCGGAGCTTTGCGATTTTTCCATATATAAGAAAAAGCTTTGTTTCCAAAAACCCCACTTTTTACACATCATGCCAAACGTCACTGCATTGTCTTTCTATTCATCGAACTAGCACATTTTATCGACATATAGTGCGCTGTCTATTACCGTCTGAAGTTGCGCAAAGCTACAAAGAGTAACGTATTCAAATATCGATTACAGGCACCATTATTCTGCAAATCGAACGTTCTTTACCCTGGTACATATCTACATGATGAAAACTACAAAACACATCCTAGGAAGCGCAGTTTTATGAGTACAGTGAATTCGAGGAAAAAATGTGTATACACCCAGAGCTTTGCGATTTTTCCACATATGAGAAAAAGCTTTGTTTCCAAAAACTCCACTTTTTACACATCATGCCAAACGTCACTGCATTGTCTTTCGATTCATCTAACTGGCACACCTTTTCGACATATAGTACGCAGTCTATTACCATCTGAACTTGCGCAAATCTACAAAGAGTAACAAATTCAAATATCGATTACAGGCACCATTATTCTGCAAATAGGACGTTCTTTCCCTTGTACATATCTACATGATGAAAACTACAAAACACATCCTAGGAAGCGCAGTTTTGTGAGTACAGTGAATTCGAGGAAAAAATGTGTGTACACCTGGGGCTTAGCGATTTTTCCATATTTGAGAAAAAGCTTTGTTCCAAAAACCCCACTTTTTACACATCATGCCAAACGTCACTGCATTGTCTTTCGATTCATCGAACTAGCACACCTTTTCGACTTATAGTCCGCAGTCTATTACCGTCTGAACTTGCGCAAAGCTACAAAGAGTAACGAATTCAAATATCGATTACAGGCACCATTATTCTGCAAATCGAACGTTCTTTACCCTGGTACATATCTACATGATGAAAACTACAAAACACATCCTAGGAAGCGCAGTTTTATGAGGACAGTGAATTGGAGGAAAAAATGTGTATACACCGGAGCTTTGCGGTTTTTCCATATATGAGAAAAGGCTTTGTTTCCAAAAACCCCACTTTTCACACATCATGCAAAACGTCACAGCACTGTCTTTCGATTCATCGAACTAGCACACCTATTCGACATATAGTGCGCAGTCTATTACCGTCTGAACTTGCGCAAAGCTACAAAGAGTAACGAATTCAAATATCGATTACGGGCACCATTATTCTGCAAATCGAACGCTCTTTACCCTGGTACATTTCTACATGATGAAAACTACAAAACACATACTAGGAAGCGCAGTTTTATGAGTACAGTGAATTCGAGGAAAAAATGTGTGTACACCTGGGGCTTAGCGATTTTTCCATATTTGAGAAAAAGCTTAGTTCCAAAAACCACACTTTTTACACATCATGCCAAACGTCACTGCATTGTCTTTCGATTCATCGAACTGGCACACCTTTTCGACATATAGTCCGCAGTCTATTACCGTCTGAACTTGCGCAAAGCTACAAAGAGTAACGAATTCAAATATCGATTACAGGCACCATTATTCTGCAAATCGAACGTTCTTTACCCTGGTACATTTCTACATGATGAAAACTACAAAACACATCCTAGGAAGCGCAGTTTTATGCGTACAAAAATTTCAAGGAACAAATGTCTATACACCTGGGGCTTTGCGATTTTTCCATATATGAGAAAAAGCTTTGTTTCCAAAAACCCACTTTTTACACATCATGCCAAACGTCACTGCATTGTCTTTCGATTCATCGAACTAGCACACCTTTTCGACATATAGTACGCAGTCTATTACCGTCTGAACTTGCGCAAAGCTACAAAGAGTAACGAATTCAAATATCGATTACAGGCACCGTTATTCTGCAAATCGAACGTTTTTTACCCTGGTACATATCTACATGATGAAAACTACAAAACGCATCCTAGGAAGCGCAGTTTTATGAGTACAGTGAATTCGAGGAAAAAGTGTGTATACACGCGGGGCTTTGCGATTTTTCCATATTTGAGAAAAAGCTTTGTTTTCAAAAACCCCACTTTTTACACATCATGCCAAACGTCACTGCACTGTCTTTCGATTCATCTAACTGGCACACCTTTTCGACATATAGTACGCAGTCTATTACCGTCTGAACTTGCGCAAAGCTACAAAGATTAACGAATTCAAATATCGATTACAGGCACCATTACTCTGCAAATCGAACGTTCTTTACCCTGGTACATATCTACATGATGAAAACTACAAAACACATCCTAGGAAGCGCAGTTTTATGAGTACAGTGAATTGGAGGAAAAAATGTGTATACACACGGAGCTTTGCGATTTTTCCAGATATGAGAAAAGGCTTTGTTTCCAAAAACCCCACTTTTTACGCATCATGCCAAACGTCACAGCACTGTCTTTCGATTCATCGAACTAGCACACCTATTCGACATATACTACGCAGTCTATTACCGTCTGAACTTGCGCAAAGCTACAAAGTGTAACGAATTCAAATATCGATTACAGGCACCATTATTCTGCAAATCGAACGCTCTTTACCCTGGTACATATCTACATGATGAGAACTACAAAACACATCCTAGGAAGCGCAATTTTATGCGTACAAAGATTTCAAGGAACAAATGTGTATACACCTGGGGCTTTGCGATTTTTCCATATATGAGAAAAAGCTTTGTTTCCAAAAACCCACTTTTTACACATCATGCCAAACGTCACTGCATTGTCTTTCGATTCATCGAACTAGCACACCTTTTCGACATATAGTGCGCAGTCTATTACCGTCTGAAATTGCGCAAAGCTACAAAGAGTAACGAATTCAAATGTCGATTACAGGGACTATTAATCGGCAAATTGAACGGTCTTTACCCTGGTACTTATCTACATGATGAAAACCACAAAACACATCCTAGGAAGCGCAGATTTATGAGTACATTGAATTCGAGGAAAAAATGTGTATACACCCGGGGCTTTGCGATTTTTCCATATATGAGAAAAAGCATTGTATCCAAATACTCACTTTTTACACATCATGATAAACGTCACTGCATTGTCTTTCGATTCATCGAACTACCACACCTATTCGACATACAATACGCAGACTATTACCGTCTGAACTTGCGCAAAGCTACAAAGAGTAACGAATTCAAATGTCGATTACAGGGACTATTAATCGGCAAATTGAACGGTCTTTACCCTGGTACTTATCTACATGATGAAAACCACAAAACACATCCTAGGAAGCGCAGTTTTATAAGTACAGTGAATACGAGGAAAAAATATGTATACACCCGGAGCTTAGCGATATTTCCATATATGAGAAAAAGCTTTGTTTACAAAAACCCCACTTTTTACACATCATGCCAAACGTCACTGCACTGACTTTCGATTCATCTAACTGGCACACCTTTTCGACATATAGTACGCAGTCTATTACCGTCTGAACTTGCGCAAAGCTACAAAGAGTAACGAATTCAAATGTCGATTACAGGGACTATTAATCGGCAAATTGAACGGTCTTTACCCTGGTACTTATCTACATGATGAAAACCACAAAACACATGCTAGGAAGCGCAGATTTATGAGTACAGTGAATTCGAGGAAAAAATGTGTATACACCCGGGGCTTTGCGATTTTTCCATATATGAGAAAAAGCATTGTATCCAAATACTCACTTTTTACACATCATGCCAAACGTCACTGCATTGTCTTTCGATGCATAGAACTGGCACACCTTTTCGACTAATAGTACGCAGTCTATTACCGTCTGAACTTGCGCAAAGCTACAAAGAGTAACGAATTCAAATATCGATTACAGGCACCATTATTCTGCAAATCGAACGTTCTTTACCCTTTTACATATCCACATGATGAAAACTACAGAACACATCCTAGGAAGCGCAGTTTTATGAGTACAGTGAATTGGAGGAAAAAATGTGTATACACCCGGGGCTCTGCGGTTTTTCCATATTTGAGAAAAAGCTTTGTTTCCAAAAACCCACTTTTTACACATCATGCCAAACTTCACTGCATTCTCTTTCGATTCATCGAACTAGCACACCTATTCGACATATAGTACGCAGTCTATTACCATCTGAACTTGCGCAAAGATACAAAGAGTAACGACTTCCAATGTCTATTACAGGGACTACTAATCAGCAAATCGAACGGTCTTCACCCTGGTACATATCTACATGATGAAAACTGTAAAACACATCCTAGGAAGCGTAGTTTTATGAGTACAGTGAATTCGAGGAAAAATTGTGTATACACCTGGAGCTTTGCGATTTTCTCCATATATGAGAAAAAGCTTTGTTTCCAAAATCATCACTTTTTACACATCATGACAAGCGTCACTGCATTGTCTTTCGATTTATCGAACTAGCACACCTATTCGACATATAGTACGCAGTCGATTACCGTCTGAACTTGCGCAAAGCTACAAAGGGTAACGAATTCAAATATCGATTACAGGCACCATTATTCTGCAAATCGAACGTTCTTTAGCCTGGTACATATCTACATGATGAAAACTACAAAACACATCCTAGGAAGCGCAGTTTTATGAGTACAGTGAATTCGAGGAAAAAATTTATATACACCCGGGGCTTTGCGATTTTCTCCATATATGAGAAAAAGCTTTGTTTCCAAAATCACCACTTTTTACACATCATGACAAGCGTCACTGCATTGTCTTTCGATTCATCGAAGTAGCACATATTATCGACATATAGTGCGCAGTCTATAACCGTCTGAACTTGCGCAAAGCTACAAAGAGTAACGACTTCCAATGTCGATTACAGGGACTACTAATAAGCATATCGAACGGTCTTTATCCTGGCACATATCTACATGATGAAAACTACAAAACACATCCTACAAAGCGCAGTTTTATGAGTACAGTGAATTCGAGGAAAAACTGTGTATACACACAGGGCTTTGCGATTTTTCCTCATATGAGAAAAAGCTTCGTTCCCAAAAACCCCACTTTTTACACATCAGGCAAAACGTCACTGCATTGTCTTCCGACTCATCGAACTAGCACACCTTTTCGACATATAGTGCGCAGTCTATTACCGTCTGAACTTGGGCAAAGCTACAAAGAGTAATGAATTCAAATATCGAAAACAGGCACCATTATTCCGCAAATCGAACGTTCTTTACCCTGGTACATATCTACATGATGAAAACTACAAAACACATCCTAGGAAGCGCAGTTTTATGAGTACTGTGAATTCGCGGAAAAAATGTGTATACACCCGGCGCTTTGCGATTTTTCCATATTTGAGTAAAAGCTTTGTTTCCAAAAACCCACTTTATACACATCATGCCAAAAGTCACTGCAATGTCTTTCGATTCATCGAACTAGCAAACCTATTCGACATATAGTACGCAGTCTATTACCGTCTGAACTTGCGCAAAGGTACAAAGAGTAACGAATTCAAATATCGATTACACCCAACATTATTCTGCAAAAGAACGTTTTTTACCCTTGTACATATCCACATGATGAAAACTACAAAACACATCCTAGGAAGCGCAGTTTTATGAGTACAGTGAATTCGAGGAAAAACTGTGTATACACACTGGGCTTTGCGATTTTTCCTCATATGAGAAAAAGCTTCGTTCCCAAAAACCCCACTTTTTACACATCAGGCAAAACGTCACTGCATTGTCTTTCGACTCATCGAACTAGCACACCTATTCGACATATAGTACGCAGTCTATTACCGTCTGAATTTGCGCAAAGCTACAAAGAGTAACGAATTCAAATATCGAATACAGGCACCATTATTCTGCAAATCGAACGTTCTTTACCCTGGTACATATCTACATGATGAAAACTACAAAACACATCCTAGGAAGCGCAGTTTTATGAGTACAGTGAATTCGAGGAAAAAATGTGTATACACCCGGCGCTTTGCGATTTTTCCATATTTGAGAAAAAGCTTTGATTCCAAAAACCCCACTTTTTACACATCATGCCAAACGTCACTACATTGTCTTGCGATTCATCGTAGTAGCACACCTATTCGACATATAGTACACAGTCTATTACTGTCTGAACTTGCGCAAAGCTACAAAGAGTAATGAATTCAAATGTCGATTACAGGGTCTATTAATCAGCAAATCGAACGGTCTTTACCCTGGTACTTATCTACATGATGAAAACTACAAAACACATCATAGGAAGCGCAGTTTTATGAGTACAGTGAATTCGAGGAAAATATGTGTATACACCCGCGGCTTTGCGATTTTTCTATATTTGAGAAAAGGCTTTTATTCCAAAAACCCCACTCCTTACACATCATGATAAATGTCACTGCATTGTCTTTCGATTCATCGAACTAGCACACCTATTTGACATATAGTACGCAGTCTATTACTGTCTGAACTTGCGCAAAGCTACAAAGAGTAATGAATTCAAATGTCGATTACAGGGTCTATTAATCAGCAAATCGAACGGTCTTTACCCTGGTACTTTTCTACATGATGAAAACTACAAAACACATCATAGGAAGCGCAGTTTTATGAGTACAGTGAATTCGAGGAAAAAATGTGTGTACAACCGGGGCTTTGCAATTTTTCCATATATGAGAAAAAGCTTTGTTTCCAAAAACCCCACTTTTTACACATCATGCCAAATTTCACTGCATTGTCTTTCGATTCATCGAACTAGCGCACCTATTCGACATATAGTACGGAGTCTATTACTGTCTGAACTTGCGCAAGGCTACAAAGAGTAACGAATTCCAATGTCGATTACAGGGACTATTAATCAGCAAATCGAACGGTCTTCACCCTGGTACATATCCACATGATGAAAACTACAAAACACATCCTAGGAAGCGCTGTTTTATGAGTACAGTGAATACGAGGAAAAAATGTGTACACACCCGGGGCTTTGCGACCTTTCCATGTTTGAGAAAAAGCTTTGTTTCCAAAAAACCCACTTTTTACACATCATGCCAAACGTCACATCATCCTCGTTAGATTCATATCACTGGCACCTCTATTCGACAAATAGTACGCAGTCTACTACCGACTGAACTTGCGCAAGGCTACAAAGAGTAACGTACTCAAATGTCGATTACAGGGAATATTATTCTGCGAATCGAACGTTCTTAACCCTGGTACATATTTACATGATGAAAACTACAAAACACATCCTAGGAAGCGTAGTTATATGAGTACAGTGAATTCGAGGAAAAAATGTGTATACACCCGCGGCTTTGCGATTTTTCTATATTTGAGAAAAGGCTTTGTTTCCAAAAACCCCACTCCTTACACATCATGCCAAATGTCACTGCATTGTCTTTCGATTCATCGAACTAGCACACCTATTCGACATATAGTACGCAGTCTATTACCGTCTGAAATTGCTCAAAGATACAAACAGTAACGAATTGAAATATCGATTACAGGCACCATTACTCTGCTAATCGAACGCTCTTTATCCTGGTACATATCTTCATGATGATTACTGCAAAACACATCCTAGGATGCGCAGTTTTATGAGTACAGAGAACTCGAGGAAAAAAGGTGTATACAATCGGGGCTTTACAATTTTTCCATTTTTGAGAAAAAGCTTTGTTTCCAAAAACCCACTTTATACCCATCATGCCAAAAGTCACTGCATTGTCTTTCGATTCATCGAACTAGCACACCTATTCGACATATACTACGCAGTCTATTACCGTCTGAACTTGCGCAAAGCTACAAAGAGTAACGAATTCAAATATTGATTACAGGCACCTTTATTCTGCAAATCGAACGTTCTTTATCCTGGTACATATCTACATGATGAAAACTACAAAACACATCCTAGGAAGTGCAGTTTTATGAGTACAGTGAATTCGAGGAAAAAATGTGTATACACCCGGCGCTTTGCGATTTTTCCATATTTGAGAAAAAGCTTTGATTCCAAAAACCCCACTATTTACACATCATGCCAAACGTCACTGCATTGTCTTTCGATTCATCGAAGTCGAACACATATTCGACATATAGTACGCAGTCTATTACCGTCTGAACTTGAGCAAAGTTACAAAGAGTAACGTATTCAAATATCGATTACAGGCACCATTATTCTGCAAATCGAACATTCTTTACCCTGGTACATATCTACATGATGAAAACTACAAAACACATCCTAGGGTGCGCAGTTTTATGAGTACAGTGAATTCGAGGAAAAAATGTGTATACACCCGGGGCGTTGCGATTTTTCCATATTTGAGAAAAAGCTTTGTTTCCAAAAACCCACTTTTTACCCATTATGCAAAAAGTCACTGCATTGTCCTTCGATTCATCGAACTAGCACACCTATTCGACATATAGTACGCAGTCTATTACCGTCTGAACTTGCGAAAAAGCTACAAAGAGTAACGAATTCAAATATCGATTACAGGCACCATTATTCTGCAAATCGAACGTTCTTTACCATGGTTCATATCTACATGATGAAAACTACAAAACATATCCTAGGAAGCGCACTTTTATGAGTACAGTGAAATCGAGGAAAAAATGTGTATACACTTGGGGTTTTGCGATTTTTCCATATATGAGAAAAAGCTTTGTTTCCAAAAACCCCACTTTTTACACATCATGCCAAACGTCACTGCATTGTCTTTCGATTCATCGAACTAGCACACCTATTCGACATATAGTACGCAGTCTATTACCGTCTGAACTTGCGCAAAGCTACAAAGAGAAACGAATTCAAGTCTCGATTACAGGGACTATTAATAGGCAAATCAAACGGTCTTTACCCTGGTACATATCTACATGATGAAAACTACAAAACACATCCTAGGAAGCGCAGTTTTATGAGTACAGTGAATTCGAGGAAAAAATGTGTATACACCCGGGGCTTTGCGATTTTTCCATTTATGAGAAAAAGCTTTGTTTCCAAAAACCCCACTTTTTACACATCATTCCAAACGTCGCAGAATTGTCTTTCGATTCATCGAACTATCACACCTATTCGACATAGAGTACGCAGTCTATTACCGTATGAACTTGCGCAAAGCTACAAAGAGTATCGAATTCAAGTGTCGATTACAATGACTATTAATCGGCAAATAATACGGTCTTTACCCTGGTACATATCTACATGATGAAAACTACAAAACACATCCTAGGAAGCGCAGTTTTATGAGTACAGTGAATTCGAGGAAAAAATGTGTATACACCCGCGGCTTTGCGATTTTTCCACATTTGAGAAAAAGCTTTGTTTCCAAAAACCCACTTTTTACACATCATGCCAAATGTCACTGCATTGTCTTTCGATTCATCGAAATAGCACACCTATTCGACATATAGTACGCAGTCTACTACTGTCTCAACTTGCGCAAGGCTACAAAGAGTAACGTATTCAAATGTCGATTACAGGGAATATTATTCTGCAAGTCGAACATTCTTTACCCTGGTACATATCTACATGATGAAAACTACAAAACACATCCTAGGGTGCGCAGTTTTATGAGTACAGTGAATTCGAGGAAAAAATGTGGATTCACCCAGGGCTTTGCGATTTTTCCATAATTGAGAAAAAGCTTTGTTTCCAAAAACCCCACTTCTTACACATCATGCCAAACGTCACTGCATTGTCTTTCGATTCATCGAACTAGCAAACCTATTCGACATATAGTACGCAGTCTATTACCGTCTGAACTTGCGCAAAGCTACAAAGAGTAACGAATTCAAATATCGATTACACCCAACATTATTCTGCAAAAGAACGTTCTTTACCCTGGTACATATCTACATGATGAAAACTACAAAACACATCCTAGAAAGCGCAGTTTTATGAGTACAGTGAATTCGAGGAAAAAATGTGTATACACCCGGCGCTTTGCGATTTTTCCATATTTGACAAAAAGCTTTGATTCCAAAAACCCACTTTTTACACATCATGCCAACGTCACTGCATTGTCTTTCGATTCATCGAACTAGCGCACCTATACGACATATAGTACGCTCTCTATTACCGTCTGAACTTGCGCAAGACTACAAAGAGTAACGAATTCCAATGTCGATTACAGGGACTATAAATCAGCAAATCGAAAGTTCTTTACCCGGGTACATATCTACATGATGAAAACTACAAAACACATCCTAAGAAGCGCAGTTTTATGAGTACAGAGAATTCGAGGAAAAATGTGTATACAACCAGGGCTTTGCAATTTTTCCATATTTGAGAAAAAACTTTGTTTCCAAAAACCCCACTTTTTACACATCATGCCAAATGTCACTGCTTTGCCTTTCGATTCATCGAACTAGCACACCTATTCGACATATAGTACGCAGTCTATTACCGTCTGAACTTGCTCAAAGATACAAAGAGTAACGAATTCAAATATCGATTACAGGCACCATTATTCTGCTAATCGAACGCTCTTTATCCTGGTACATATCTACACGATGAAAACTACAAAACACATCCTAGGATGCGCAGTTTTATGAGTACAGAGAACTCGAGGAAAAAATGTGTATACAATCGGGGCTTTACAATTTTTCCATATTTGAGAAAAAGATTTGTTTCCAAAAACCCACTTTTTACACATCATGCCAAACGTCACTGCATTGTCTTTCGATTCATCGAACTAGCACACCTATTCGACATATAGTACACAGTCTATTACTGTCTGAACTTGCGCAAAGCTACAAAGAGTAACGAATTCAAATGTCGATTACAGGGACTATTAATCACCAAATCGAACGGTCCTTACCCTGGTACTTATCTACATGATGAAAACTACAAAACACATCCTGGGAAGCGCAGTTTTATGAGTACAGAGAATTCGAGGAAAAAATGTGTATATAATCGGGGCTTTACAATTTTTCCCAATTTGAGAAAAAGATTTGTTTCCAAAAACCCACTTTTTACACATCATGACAAAGGTCACTGCATTGTCTTTCGATTCATCGAACTAGCGCACCTATTCAACATATAGTACGCTGTCTACTACCGTCTGAACTTGTGCAAAGCTAGAAAGAGTAACGAATTCCAATGTCGATTACAGGGACTATTAATCAGCAAATCGAACGTTCTTCACACTGGTACATATCTACATGATGAAAACTACAAAACACATCCTACGAAGCGCAGTTTTATGAGTAAAGTGAATTCGAGGAAAAAAAGTGTATACACCCAGGGCGTTGCGATTTTTCCATATTTGAGAAAAAGCTTTGTTTCCAAAAACCCACTTTTTACCCATCATGCCAAAAGTCACTGCATTGTCTTGCGATTCATCGAACTAGCACACCTATTCGACATATAGTACGCAGTCTATTACCGTCTGAACTTGCGCAAAGCTACAAAGGGTAACGAATTCAAATATCGATTACAAGCACCTTTATTCTGCAAATCGAACGTTCTTTATCCTGGTACATATCTACGTGATGAAAAATACAAAACACATCCTAGGAAGCGCAGTTTTGTGAGTACAGTGAATTCGAGGAAAAAATGTGTATACACCCGGCGCTTTGCGATTTTTCCATATTTGAGAAAAAGCTTTGATTCCAAAAACCCCACTGTTTACACATCATGCCAAACGTCACTGCATTGTCTTTCGATTCATCGAACTAGCACACCTATTCGACATATAGTACACAGTCTATTACTGTCTGAACTTGCGCAAAGCTACAAATAGTAACGAATTCAAATGTCGATTACAGGTACTATTAATCAGAAAATCGAACGGTCTTTACCCTGGTACTTATCTACATGATGAAAACTACAAAACACACCCTAGGAAGCGCAGTTTTATGAGTACAGTGAATTCGAGGAAAAAATGTGTCTACACCCGGGGCTTTGCAATTTTTCCATATATGAGAAAAAGCTTTGTTTCCAAAAACCCCACTTTTTACACATCATGCCAAATGTCACTGCATTGTCTTTCGATTCATCGAACTAGCACACCTATTCGACATATAGTACGCAGTCTATTACCGTCTGAACTTGCTCAAAGATACAAAGAGTAACGAAGTCAAATACCGATTACAGGCAAAATTATTCTGCCAATCGAACGCTCTTTATCCTGGTACATATCTACATGATGAAAACTACAAAACACATCCTAGGATGCGCAGTTTTATGAGTACAGGGAACTCGAGGAAAAAATGTGTATACAATCGGGGCTTTACAATTTTTCCATATTTGAGAAAAAGATTTGTTTCCAAAAACCCACTTTTTACACATCATGCCAAACGTCAATATATTGTCTTTCGATTCATCCAACTAGCACACCTATTCGACATATAGTACGCAGTCTATTACCGTCTGAACTTGCGCAAAGCTACAAAGAGTAACGAATTCCAATGTCCATTACAGGGACTATTAATCAGCAAATCGAACGGTCTTCACCCGGGTACATATCTACATGATGAAAACTACAAAACACATCCTAGGAAGCGCAGTTTTATGAGTACAGTGAATTCGAGGAAAAAATGTGTATACACCCAGCGCTTTGCGATTTTTCCATATTTGACAAAAAGCTTTGATTCCAAAAACCCCACTTTTTACACGTCCTGCCAACGTCACTGCATTGTCTTTCGATTCATCGAACTAGCGCACCTATTCCACATATAGTACGCTGTCTATTACCGTCTGAACTTGCGCAAGGCTACAAAGAGTAACGAATTCCAATGTCGATTACAGGGACTATTAATCAGCAAATCGAAAGTTCTTTACCCGGGTACATATCTACATGATGAAAACTACAAAACACATCCTATGAAGCACAGTTTTATGAGTACAGAGAATTCGAGGAAAAAATGTGTATACACCCAGGGCTTTGCGATTTTTCCATATTTGAGAAAAAGGTATGTTTCCAAAAACCCACTTTTTACACATCATGACAAACATCACTGCATTGTCTTTCGATTCATCGAACTAGCACACCTATTCGACATATAGTACGCAGTCTATTACCGTCTGAACTTGTGCAAAGCTACAAAGAGTAACGAATTCCAATGTCGATTACAGGGACTATTAATCAGCAAATCGAACGTTCCTCACCCTGGTACATATCTACATGATGAAAACTACAAAACACATCCTAGGAAGCGCAGTTTCATGAGTACAGTGAATTCGAGGAAAAAATGTGTATACACCCGGCGCTTTGCGATTTTTCCATATTTGAGAAAAAGCTTTGATTCCAAAAACCCCACTGTTTACACATCATGCCAAACGTCACTGCATTGTCTTTCGATTCATCGAACTAGCACACCTATTCGACATATAGTACACAGTCTATTACTGTCTGAACTTGCGCAAAGCTACAAAGAGTTACGAATTCAAATGTCGATTACATGGACTATTAATCAGCAAATCGAACGGTCTTTACCCTGGTACTTATCTACATGATGAAAACTACTAAACACATCCTGGGAAGCGCAGTTTTATGAGTACAACGAATTCGAGGAAAAAATGTGTATACACCCGGGGCTTTGCGACTTTTCCATATATGAGAAAAAGCTTTGTTTCCAAAAACCCCACTTTTTACACATCATGCCAAACGTCACTGCATTGTCTTTCGATTCATCGAACTAGCACACCTATTCGACATATAGTACGCAGTCTATTACCGTCTGAACTTGCGCAAAGCCACATTGAGTAACGAATTCAAATATTGATTACAGGCACCTTTATTCTGCAAATCGAACGTTCTTTATCCTGGTACATATCTACATGATGAAAACTACAAAACACATCCTAGGAAGCGCAGTTTTATGAGCACAGTGAATTCGAGGAAAAAATGTGTATACACCCGGCGCTTTGCGATTTTTCCATATTTGAGAAACAGCTTTGATTCCAAAAAACCACTTTTTACACATCATGCCAAACGTCACTGCATTGTCTTTCGATTCATCGAACTAGCACACCTATTCGACATATAGTACGCTGTCTATTACTGTCTGAACTTGCGCAAGGCTACAAAGAGTAACGATTTCCAATGTCGATTACAGGGACTATTAATCAGCAAATCGAACGTTCTTTACCCGGGTACATATCTACATTATGAAAACTACAAAACACATCCTAGGAAGCGCAGTTTTATGAGTACAGAGGATTCGAGGAAAAAATGTGTATACACCCAGGGCTTTGCGATTTTTCTATATTTGAGAAAAAGATTTGTTTCCAAAAACGCACTTTTTACACATCATGCCAAACATCACTGCATTGTCTTTCGATTCATCGAACTAGCACACCTATTCGACATATAGTACGCAGTCTATTACCGTCTGAACTTGCGCAAAGCTACAAAGAGTAACGAATTCAAATATCGATTACAGGCACCATTATTCTGCTAATCGAACGCTCTTTATCCTGGTACATATCTACATGATGAAAACTACAAAACACATCCTAGGATGCGCAGTTTTTTGAGTACAGAGAACTCGAGGAAAAAATGTGTATACAATCGGGGCTTTACAATTTTTCCATATTTGAGAAAAAGATTTGTTTCCAAAAACCCACTTTTTACACATCATGCCAAACGTCACTGCATTGTCTTTCGATTCATCGAACTAGCACACCTATTCGACATATATTACGCAGTCTATTACTGTCTGAACTTGCGCAAAGCTACAAAGAGTAACGAATTCAAATGTCGATTACAGGGACTATTAATCAGCAAATCGAACGGTATTTACCCTGGTACTTATCTACATGATGAAAACTACAAAACACATCCTGGGAAGCGCAGTTTTATGAGTACAGTGAATTCGAGGAAAAAATGTGTCTACACCCGGGGCTTTGCAATTTTTCCATATATGGGAAAAAGCTTTGTTTCCAAAAACCCCACTTTTTAAACATCATGCCAAATGTCACTGCATTGTCTTTCGATTCATCGAACTAGCACACCTATTCGACATATAGTACGCAGTCTATTACCGTCTGAACTTGCTCAAAGATACAAAGAGTAACGAATTCAAATATCGATTACAGGCACCATTATTCTGCAAATCGAACGCTCTTTATCCTGGTACATATCTACATGATGAAAACTACAAAACACATCCTAGGAAGCGCAGTTTTATGAGTACAGAGAATTCGAGGAAAAAATGTGTATACAATCGGGGCTTTACAATTTTTCCATATTTGAGAAAAAGATTTGTTTCCAAAAACCCACTTTTTACACATCATGCCAAACATCACTGCATTGTCTTTCGATTCATCGAACTAGCGCCCTTATTCGACTTATAGTACGCACTCTATTACAGTCTGAACTTGCGCAAAGCTACAAAGAGTAACGAATTCAAATGTCGATTTAGGGACTATTAATCAGCAAATCGAACGGTCTTTACCCTGGTTTTTATCTACATGATGAAAACTACATAACACATCCTAGGAAGCGCAGTTTTATGAGTACAGTGAATTCGAGGAAAAAATGTGTATACACCCGGGGCTTTGCGATTTTTCCATATATGAGAAAAAGCTTTGTTTCCAAAAACCCCACTTTTTACACATCATGCCAAACGTCACAGTATTGTCTTTCGATTCATCGAACTAGCACACCTTTTCGACATATAGTACGCAGTCTATTACCGTCTGAACTTGCGCAAAGCTACAAAGATTAACGAATTCAAATATCGATTACAGGCACCATTATTCTGCAAATCGAACGTTCTTTACCCTGGTACATATCTACATGACGAAAACTACAAAACACATCCTAGGAAGCGCAGTTTTATGAGTACAGTGAATTCGAGGAAAAAATGTGTATACTCCCGGGGCTATACGATTTTTCCATATATGCGAAAAAGCTTTGTTTCCAAAAACCCACTTTTTACACATCATGCCAAACGTCACTGCATTCTCTTTCGATTCATCGAACTAGCACAGCTATTCGACATATAGTACGCAGTCTATTACCGTCTGAACTTGCGCAAAGCTACAGAGAGTAACGAATTCAAATGTCGATTACAGGCACCATTGTTTTGCAAGTCGAACGTTCTTTACCGTGGTACATATCTACATGATGAAAACTACAAAACACATCCTAGGAAGCGCAGTTTTATGAGTACAGTGAATTCGAGGAAAAAATGTGTATACACCCGGGGTTTTGCGTTTTTTCCATATTTGAGAAAAATCTTTGTTTCCAGAAACCCACTTTTTACACATCATGCCAAACGTCACTGCATTCTCTTTCGATTCATCGAACTAGCACAGCTGCTCGACATATAGTACGCAGTCTATTACCGTCTGAACTGGCGCAAAGCTACAGAGAGTAACGAATTCAAATATCGATTACAGGCACCATTATTCTGCAAGTCGAACGTTCTTTACCCTGGTACATATGTACATGATGAAAACTACAAACCACGTCCTAGGGATCGCAGTTTTATGAGTACAGTGTACTCGAGGAAAAAATGTGTATACACCCGGGGCTTAGCGATTTTTCCATATATGAGAAAAACATTTGTTTCCAAAAACCCTACTTTTTACACATCATGCCAAACGTCACTGCATTGTCTTTCGAATCATCGAACTTGCACACCTATTCGATCATACGGTACGCAGTCTATTAACGTCTGAACTTGCGCAAAGCTACAAAGAGTAACAGAATCAAATGTCGATTACAGGGACAATTAATCAGCAAATCGAACAATCTTTACACTGGTACTTATCTACATGATGAAAACTACAAAACACATCATAGGAAGCGCAGTTATATGAGTACAGTGAATTCGAGGAAGAAATGTGTATACACCCGGAGCTTTGCGATTTTTCCATATATGAGAAAAAGCTTTGTTACCAAAAACCCCACGTTTTACACACCATGCCAAACGTCACTGCATTGTCTTTCGATTCATCGAACTATCACACCTATTCGACATATGGTATGCAGTCTATTACCGTCTGAACTTGCGCAAAGCTACAAAGAGTAACGAATTCAAATGTCGATTGCAGCGACTATTAATCGGCAAGTCGAACGGTCTTTACCCTGGTACATATCTACATGATGAAAACTAGAAAACACATCCTAGGAAGCGCAGTTTTATGAGTACAGTGAATTCGAGGAAAAAATGTGTATACACCCGGGGCTTTGCGATTTTTCCAAATTTGAAAAAAGTTTTGTTTCCAAAAATCCCACTTTTTACACATCATGCCAAACGTCACAACATTGTCTTTCGATTCATCGAACTAGCACACCTTTTCGCCATGTGGTACGCAGTCTCTTACCGTCTGAACTTGCGCAAAGCTACAATGAGTAACAAATTCAAATATCGATTACAGGCACCATTATTCTCCAAATCGAACTTTCTTTACCCTGGTACATATCTACATGATGAAAACTACAAACCACATCCTAGGGATCGCAGTTTTATGAGTACAGTGTACTCGAGGAAGAAATGCGTATACACCCGGGGCTTAGCGATTTTTCCATATATGAGAATAAGCTTTGTTTCCAAAAACCCCACGTTTCACACACTATGCCAAACGTCACTGCATTGTCTTTCGATTCATCGAACTAGCACAATTTTTCGACATATAGTACGCAGTCTATTACCGTCTGAACTTGCGCAAAGCTACAGAGAGTAACGAACTCAAATATCGATTACAGGCACCATTATTCTGCAAGTCGAACGTTTTTTACCCTGGTACATTTCTACATGATGAAAACTACAAAACACATCCAAGGAAGCGCAGTTTTATGAGTACAGTGAATTCGAGGAAAAAATGTGTATACACCCGGGGCTTTGCGATTTTTCCATATTTGAGAAAAAGTTTTGTTTCCAAAAACCCACTTTTTACACATCATGCCAAAAGTCACTGCATTGTCTTTCGATTCATCGAACTAGCACACCTATTCGACATATAGTACGCAGTCTAACACCGTCTGAACTTGCGCAAAGACACAAAGAGTAACAAATTCAAATATCGATTACAGGCACCATTATTCTGCAAATCGAACGTTCTTTACCCTGGTACATATCTACATGATGAAAACTACAAAACACATCCTATTGATCGCAGTTTTATGAGTACAGTGAACTCGAGGAACAAATGTGTATACACCCGGGGCTTTGTGATTTTTCCATATTTGAGAAAAAGCTTTGTTTCCAAAAACCCACTTTTTACCTATCATGCCAAACGTCACTGCATTGTCTTTCGAATCATCGAACTAGCACACCTGTTCGACATATAGTACACAGTGTATTACTGTCTGAACTTGCGCAAAGCTACAAAGAGTAACGAATTCAAATATCGATTACAGGCACCATTATTCTGCAAATCGAACGTTCTTTATTTATTTATTTATGCATTTATTTTATCGGGCAAGATTAGGGCCGTCATGCCCTCTCTTACACCTAACCAGGCATACTGAGATTGAACGAGTTACAGTTTCTACTTAACATTAAGGACATACATCCTACTATGCAGTATTGATGTTAAAGAAAAAAATCGATATTATAACAGTAGTACAATGATAATAATAGCAATAAAAAAATTATTACAATAATAATAGTAATAATAATAATAATAATAATAATAATAATAATAATAGTTATAATAATAATAGTAATAATAATAATAATACTTATAATAATAATAATAGTAATAATAATAATAATAATGACTATGTATATGAAAGTAAACATACTTTTCTTATCTGAATGTCAGTCCCATTGTTATTTGGGAATTTTCTCCTTATGTTCTTGCAATTTGTGAGTTATTCTCATCGAGCAGAGACATAAGACGATAGAATGGGGTGAAAGAGATATATAAGAGGTAGATAGGTTTAAGGAAGAGAAATAGAACCGTAAAATTTGTAGCTGTGATGGAGAGGAGAAAGAAAGAGATGGGAGGGGCACAACAATGGTGGCTATACCGTCATTAATATGTAAGTTTTGAGTTCCCTCTTGAATGTTGAGTAGTTCTGGATAAGAAGCAGATCACAGGGGAGCGCATTCCATAGTCGTATGGCTGAGATGGAGAATGACACGGAGAAAGATTTTGTGTTATGTAAAGGTACAGCCAAGATGATAGACGTATCCGATCTGGTGTTGCGATTGTGGAATGATGATAGGTGTTTAATGTGAGAAGATAAGTTTTGGGGGCACCAGTGGCTAAGAAATCGATGAAGTAAGCACATCGTGTGGAGATCGCGTGCCGTCTGTGGGCGTATCCAACCCAGCTGGGAGTATGAAGGACTGATATGATCATACAACCGAATATTGCACACGTATCTAACGCAAGCATTCATCACTAGCTCGAGGCATCTAGAATTTTCACTATTTGTGCCGTGTTGTACTCGTCGCAGTAGTAAAGATTAGGCAAGACTAGTGTTTGGACTAATTTTTGTTTAACATGGGTTGGAAATATTTTTCTAAATTTTTGAATTGCATGTAGGGACGAGAGCGATTTCTGGCAAGCTGTGACTGTTTGTTCTTCCCAGTTTAGGTGTTCATCCAAGATTATTCCAAGGTCTTTTACTGTGTTTTGGTATGGTAGTTGGGTACCATTGAGGAGTATTTTAGGGACTGTTTCGCGAAAGTACCGGCTGATTAACCGTGGATGAGATATAAGTATGACCTGGGATTTCTTGGGGTTTAGTTTCAGACCTAGGTTCTGTGCCCATCGAGAAACAGAGCAAAGATCTGCGTTCATACTCCCTACTGCGCCAGCAATGTTTTTGGGGCTTGCACTTATGTACAGTTGGATGTCGACGGCATAAAGATGGTAGTTGCAGGAGTGAATCACTGAAGAAATATCATTAATGTACAGTGAGAAGAGTAGTGGACCAAGGACGGAGCCTTGGGGAACTCCAGAGCGCACGCTTTTCCATGATGACTTTTCCGACCCACAAATGACTTGTTGACTTCTGTTTATGAGGTAGCTGTCGAACCAGTGTATTGTGCTGTTTGAGAAATTCAGCTGTTTTATTTTAATTAGTAATATATCGAAGTCAACTATGTCAAAAGCCTTGCTAAAGTCAAGCAGTGTTAGGATAGTAGCTTCACGTCTGTCCATAGCATGTTTAATGTCATCAGTTACTTTGATTAATGCGATTGCTGTACTATGGTGCTTTCGAAAGCCTGACTGATATTCGTCATGGATGTTATGAGTTTTGAGGTAATCCGTCAGTTGTTCATGGACGATGTACTCGAGGGCTTTAGAGATTGCAGGTAGTATGCTGATCGGCCTGTAGTCACCTGGCGACTTAGGGTTGTCAGTCTTGGGTATAGGCTTAATTAAACTTTGCTTCCACTCAGTAGGATATGTACTACTGACAAGAGACAGGTTGAAGATGTCTGTGATAACTGGAATAATAGTGTCTACGATGTACTCAATCATGCCAATGCTCACTCCATCATTTCCTACTGCCTTGGAAGAGATTCTCATAATTGCCTTGTGTACTGTGCCGGTAGTGACATGTTTTAGGAAAAAACTTGTCTCTCGAGAGATTGATATCTTGGGGCTGGTAATTTGTCGCTGCGTGGCAGTTTGCAGCTGTTGAGAAGAAATCGTTTAATTCTTCTGCAGACGCTTGATAAACAGCGTCAGATCTTCGCTTCCCTATACCGAAACTGCGCAGCTTTTTCCACAGTGCAGCAGGTTTTGATATGCCGCATACGACAGGGCTCGCATGTCTGATTTTGGCATTCCTCACTCTTTGCTTGGTTCTGTTTCGGAGTTTCCTATAAGCTTCGTACCCCTCGGGAGTTGGGTTACGCTTGAAGGCCCTATGTGCAGCATCACGTTTATTCATTAACTGGCGTAATGCAGTTGTGAGTCAAGGAGCGGGAGCTCTCTTTACCTTGACAGTGCGTTGAGGAGCATGTTTATCATACAGTGCAATAATTTTGCGACATAATTGCCGAATTTTTTCGTCTAAAAAATCTACATGATGAAAACTACAAAACACATCCTAGGAAGCGCAGTTTTATGAGTACAGTGAATTCGAGGAAAAAATGTGCATACCCCCGGAGCTTTGCGATTTTTCCATATTTGAGATAAAGTTTTGTTTCCAAAAACCCCACTTTTACACATCATGCCAAACGTCACTGCATTGTCTTTCGATTCATCGAACTAGCACACCTATTCGACATATAGTACAGAGTCTACTACTGTCTTAACTTGCGCAAAGCTACCAAGAGTAACGAATTCAAATGTCGATTACTGGGACTATTAATCAGCAAACATAACGTTCTTTACCCTGGTACATATCTACATGATGAAAACTACAAAACACATCCTAGGAAGCGCAGTTTTATGAGTACAGTGAATTCGAGGAAAAAATGTGTATACACCCGGGGCTTTGCGATTTTTCCATAAATGAGAAGAAGCTTTGTTTCCAAAAACCCCACTTTTTTTACATCATGCCAAACGTCACTGCATTGTCTTTCGATTCATCGACCTAGCACACCTATTCGACATATAGTACAGAGTCTATTACCGTCTGAACTTGCGCAAGGCTACAAAGAGTAATGAATTCAAATGTCGCTTACAGGGACTATTAATCAGCAAATCGAACGTTCTTTACCCTGGTACATATCTACATGATGAAAACTACAAAACACATCCTAGGAAGCGCAGTTTTATGAGTACAGTGAATTCGAGGAAAAAATGTGTATACACCCGGGGCTTTGCGATTTTTCCATATTTGAGAAAAAGCTTTGTTTCCAAAAACCCCACTTTTACACATCATGCCAAACGTCACTGCATTGTCTTCCGAATCATCGAACTAGCACACCTTTTCGACATATAGTACGCTGTCCATTACTGTCTGAACCTGCGCAAAGCTACAAAGAGTAACGAATTCAAATATCGATTACAGGCACCATTATTCTGCAAATCGAACGTTCTTTACCCTTGTACATATCTACATGATGAAAACTACAAAACACATCCTAGGAAGCGCAGTTTTATGAGTACAGTGAATTCGAGGAAAAAATGTGTATACACCCGGGGCTTTGCGATTTTTCCATATTTGAGAAAAAGCTTTGTTTCCAAAAACCCACTTTTCACACATCATGCCAAACGTCACTGCATTGTCTTTCGAATCATTGAACTAGCACATCTATTCGACATGTAGTACGCAGTCTAACACCGTCTGAACTTGCGCAAAGACACAAAGAGTAAAAAAGTCAAATATCGATTACAGGCACCATTATTCTGCAAGTCGAACGTTCTTTACCCTGGTACATATCTACATGATGAAAACTACAAAACACATCCTAGGAAGCGCAGTTTTATGAGTACAGTGAATTCGAGGAATAAATGTGTATACACCTGGGGCTTTGCGATTTTTCCATATTTGAGAAAAAGCTTTGTATCCAAAAACCCACTTTTTACACATCATGCCAAACGTCAGTTCATTGTCTTTTGATTCATCGAACTAGCACAAAATTTCGACATATAGTACGCAGTCTATTACTGTCTGAACTTGCGCAAAGCTACAAAGAGTAACGAATTCAAATATCGATTACAGGCACCATTGTTCTGCAAATCGAACTTTGTTTACCCTGGTACATATCTACATGATGAAAACTACAAAACACATCCTTGGGATCGCAGTTTCATGAGTCGAGGAAAAATTGTGTATACACCCGGGGCTTTGCGATTTTTCCATAGATGAGAAAAAGCTTTGTTTCCAAAAACCCCACGTTTTACACACCATGCCAAACGTCACTGCATTGGCTTTCGATTCATCGAACTAGCACACCTTTTCGACATATAGTACGCAGTCTATTACCGTCTGAACTTGCGCAAAGCTACAGAGAGTAACGAATTCATATACCTATTACAGGCACCGTTCTTTACCCTGGTACATATCTACATCATGAAAACTACAAAACACATCCTAGGAAGCGCAGTTTTATGAGTACAGTGAATTCGAGGAAAAAATGTGTATACACCCGTTGCTTTGCGATTTTTCCATATTTGAGAAAAAGCTTTCTATCCAAAAACCCACTTTTTACACATCATGCCAAACGTCACTGCATTGTCTTTTGATTCATCGAACTAGCGCACCATTTCGACGTATAGTACGCAGTCTATTACCGTCTGAACTTGCGCAAGGCTACAAAGAGTAACGAATTCAAATATCGATTACAGGCACCATTATTCTGCAAATCGAACTTTCTCTACCCTGGTACATATCTACATGATGAAAACTACAAAACACATCCAAGGAAGCGCAGTTTTATGAGTACAGTGAAATCGAGGAAAAAATGTGCGATTTTTCCATATTTGAGAAAAAGTTTTGTTTCCAAAAACCCACTTTTTACACATCATGCTAAAAGTCACTGCATTGTCTTTCGATTCATCGAACTAGCACACCTATTCGACATATAGTAGGCAGTCTATTACCGTCTGAACTTGCGCAAAGACGCAAAGAGTAACAAATTCAAATATCGATTACAGGCATCATTATTCTGCAAATCGAACGTTCTTTACCCTGGTACATATCTACATGATGAAAACTACAAAACACATCCTATTGATCGCAGTTTTATGAGTACAGTGAACTCGAGGAACAAATGTGTATACACCCGGGGCTTTGCGATTTTTCCATATTTGAGAAAAAGCTTTGTTTCCAAAAACCCACTTTTTACACATCATACCAAACGTCACTGCATTGTCTTTCCAATCATCGAACTAGCACACCTTTTCGACATATAGTACGCAGTGTATTACTGTCTGAACTTGCGCGAAGCTAGAAAGAGTAACGAATTCAAATATCGGTTACAGGCACCATTATTCTGCAAATCGAACGTTCTTTACCCTGGTACATATGTACATGATGAAAACTACAAAACACGTCCTAGGAAGCGCAGTTTTATGAGTACAGTGAATTCGAGGAAAAAATGTGTATACACCCGGGGCTTTGCGATTTTTCCATATTTGAGAAAAAGCTTTGTTTCCAAAAACCAAACTTTTACACATCATGCCAAACGTCACTGCATTGTCTTCCGATTCATCGAACTAGCACACCTTTTCGACATATTGTACGCAGTCTATTACCGTCTGAACTTGCGCAAGGCTATAAAGAGTAACGAATTCAAATATCGATTACAGGCACCATTATTCTGCAAATCGAACGTCCTTTATTTATTTATTTATGCATTTATTTTATCTGGCAAGATTATGGCCTCCAGGCCCTCTCTTACACCTAACCAGGCATACTCAGATCGAATGAGTTACAGTTTCTACTTAACATTAAGGACATACAGCCTACTATGCAGTACTGATGTTAACGAAAAAAATCGATATTATAACAGTAGTACAATGATAATTATAGCAATAAATATTATTATTACAATAATAATAATAATAATAATAATAATAATAATAGTAATAATAATAATAATAATAGTTATAATAATAATAATAGTAATAATAATAATAATAGTTATAATAATAATAATAGCAAGAATAATAATAATAGTTATAATAATAATAATAATGACTATGTATATGAAAGTAAACATACTTTTCTTTTCTGAATGTCAGTCCCATTGTTATTTGGGAATTTTCTCCTTATGTTCTTGCAGTTTGTGAGTTATTCTCATCGAGCAGAGACATAAGACGATAGAATGGGGTGAAAGAGATATATAAGAGGTAGATAGGTTAGAGGAAAAGAAATAGAACTGTAAAATTCGTAGCTGTGATGGAGAGGAGAAAGAAAGAGATGGGAGGGGCACAACAATGGTGGCTATACCGACCCTAATATGTAAGTTTTGAGTTCCCTTTTGAATGTTGAGTAGTTCTGGATAAGACGCAGATCACAGGGGAGCGCGTTCCATAGTCGTATGGCTGAGATGGAGAATGACACGGAGAAAGATTTTGTGTTATGTAAAGGTACAGCCAAGATGATAGACGTATCCGATCTGGTGTTGCGATTGTGGAATGATGATAGGTGTTTAATGTGAGAAGATAAGTTTTGGGGGCACCAGTGGCTATGAAATCGATGAAGTAAGCACATCGTGTGGAGATCGCGTGCCGTATGTGGGCGTATCCAACCCAGCTGGGAGTATGAAGGACTGATATGATCATACAACCGAATATTGCACACGTATCTAACGCAAGCATTCATCACTAGCTCGAGGCATCTAGAATTTTCACTATTTGTGCCGTGTTGTACTACGTCGCAGTAGTAAAGATTAGGCAAGACTAGTGTTTGGACTAATTTTTGTTTAACATGGGTTGGAAATATTTTTCTAAATTTTTGAATTGCATGTAGGGAGGAGAGCGATTTCTGGCAAGCTGTGACTGTTTGTTCTTCCCAGTTTAGGTGTTCATCCAAGATTATTCCAAGGTCTTTTACTGTGTTTTGGTATGGTAGTTGGGTACCATTGTGGAGTATTTTGGGGACTGTTTCGCGAAAGTACCGGCTGATTAACCTTGGATGAGATATAAGTATGACCTGGGATTTCTTGGGGTTTAGTTTCAGAACTAGGTTCTGTGCCCATCGAGAAACAGAGCAAAGATCTGCGTTCATACTCGCTACTGCGCCAGCAATGTTTTTGGGGCTTGCACTTATGTACAGTTGGATGTCGACAGCATAAAGATGGTAGTTGCAGGAGTGAATCACTGAAGAAATATCATTAATGTACAGTGAGAAGAGTAGTGGACAAGGACGGAGCCTTGGGGAACACCAGAGCGCACGCTTTTCCATAATGACTTTACCGACCCACAAATGACTTGTTGACTTCTGTTTTTGAGGTAGCTGTCGAACCAGTGTATTGTGCTGTTTGAGAAATTCAGCTGTTTTATTTTAATTAGTAATATATCGAAGTCAACTATGTCAAAAGCCTTGCTAAAGTCTAGCAGTGTTAGGATAGTAGCTTCACGTCTGTCCATAGCATGTTTAATGTCATCAGTTACTTTGATTAATGCGGTTGCTGTACTATGGTGCTTTCGAAAGCCTGACTGATATTTGTCATGGATGTTATGAGTTTTGAGGTAATCCGTCAGTTGTTCATGGACGATGTACTCTAGGGCTTTAGAAATTGCAGGTAGTATGCTGATCGGCCTGTAGTCACCTGGCGACTCAGGGTTGTCAGTCTTGGGTATAGGCTCAATTAAACTTTGCTTCCACTCAGTAGGATATGTACTACTGACAAGAGACAGGTTGAAGATGTCTGTGATAACTGGAATAATAGTGTCTACGACGTTCTTAATCATGCCAATGCTCACTCCATCATTTCCTACTGCCTCGGAAGAGATTCTCATAATTGCCTTGTGTACTGTGCCGGTAGTGACATGTTTTAGGAAAAACTTGTCTCTCGAGAGATTGATTTCTTGGGGCTGGTAATTTGTCGCTGCGTGGCAGTTTGCAGCTGTTGAGAGGAAATCGTTTAATTCTTCTGCAGACGCTTGATAAACAGCGTCAGATCTTCGCTTCCCTATACCGAAACTGCGCAGCTTTTTCCACAGTGCAGCAGGTTTTGATATGCCGCATACGACAGAGCTCGCATGTCTGATTTTGGCATTCCTCACTCTTTGCTTGGTTCTGTTTCGGAGTTTCCTATAAGCTTCGTACCCCTCGGGAGTTGGGTTACGCTTGAAGGCCCTATGTGCAGCATCACGTTTATTCATTAACTGGCGTAATGCAGTTGTGAGTCAAGGAGCGGGAGCTCTCTTTACCTTGACAGTGCGTTGAGGAGCATGTTTATCATACAGTGCAATAATTTTGCGACATAATTGCCGAATTTTTTCGTCTAAAAAATCTACATGATGAAAACTACAAAACACATCGTAGGAAGCGCAGTTTTATGAGTACAGTGAATTCGAGGAAAAAATGTGTATATACCCGGGGCTTTGCGATTTTTCCATATTTGAGAAAAAGCTTTGTTTCCAAAAACCCCACTTTTACACATCATGCCAAACGTCACTGCATTGTCTTTCGATTCATCGAACTAGCACACCTATTCGACATATAGTACGCAGTCTATTACCGTCTGAACTTGCGCAAAGCTACAAAGAGTAACGAATTCAAATATCGAATACAGTCACCTTTATTCTGCAAATCGAACGTTCTTTATCCTGGTACATATCTACATGATGAAAACTACAAAACACATCCTAGGAAGCGCAGTTTTATGAGTACAGTGAATTCGAGGAAAAAATGTGTATACACCCGGGGCTTTGCGATTTTTCCATATTTGAGAAGAAGCATTGTTTCCAAAAGTCCGACTTATTACATATCATGCCAAACATCACTGCATTGTCTTTCGATTCATCGAGCTAGCACACCTATTCGACATATAGTACGCAGTCTATTACCGTCTGAACTTGCGCAAAGCTACAAAGAGTAACGAATTCAAATACCGATTACAGGCACCATTATTCTGCAAATCGAACGTACTTTACCCTGGTACAAATCTACATGATGAAAACTACAAAACACATCCTAGGAAGCGCAGTTTTATGAGTACAGTGAATTCGAGGAATAAATGTGTATACACCTGGGGCTCTGCGATTTTTCCATATTTGAGAAAAAGCTTTGTTTCCAAAAATCCCACTTATAACACATCATGCCAAACGTCACATCATCCTCTTTAGATTCATATCTCTGGCACCTCTATTCGACAAATAGTACGCAGTCTGTTACCGTCTGAACTTGCGCAAGGCTACAAAGAGTAACGTATTCAAATGTCGATTACAGGGATTATTATTCTGCATATCGAACGTTCTTCACCCTGGTACATATCTACATGATGAAAACTACAAAACACATCCTAGGAAGCGCAGTTTTATGAGTACAGTGAATTCGAGGTTTGCGATTTTTCCATATTTGAGAAAAAGCTTTGTTTCCAAAAACCCACTTTTTACATATCATGCCAAACGTCACTGCATTGTCTTTCGATTCATCGAACTAGCACACCTATTCGACATATAGTACGCAGTCTATTACCGTCTGAACTTGCACAAAGCTACAAAAAGTAACGAATTCAAATACCGATTACAGGCACCATTATTTTGCAAATCGAACATTCTTTTCCCTGGTACAAATCTACATGATGAAAACTACAAAACACATCCTAGGAAGCGCAGTTTTATGAGTACAATGAATTCGAAAAAAAATGGTGTATGCACCTGGGGCTTTGCGATTTTTCCATATTTGAGAAAAAGCTTTGTTTCCAAAAACCCCACTTTTTACACATCATGCCAAACGTCACTGCATTGTCTTTCGATTCATCGAACCAGCACACCTATTCGACATATAGTACGCAGTCTACTACCGTCTGCACTTGCGCAAAGCTACCAAGAGTAACGAATTCAAATGTCGATTACTGGGACTATTAATCAGCAAATAGAACGTTCTTCACCCTGGTACATATCTACATGATGAAAACTACAAAACACATCCTAGGAAGCGCAGTTTTATGAGTACAGTGAATTCGAGGAAAAAATGCGTATACACCCGGGGCTTTGCGATTTTTCCATATTTGAGAAAAAGCTTTGTTTCCAAAAACACCACTTCTTACACATCATGCCAAACGTCACTGCATTGTCTTTCGATTCATCGAACTAGCATACCTATTCGACACATAGTACGCAGTCTATTACCGTCTGAACTTGCGCAAAGCTACAAAGAATAACGAATTCAAATATCGACGACAGGCACCATTATTGTGCAAATCGAACCTTCTTTACCCTGGTACATATCTACATGATGAAAACTACAAAACACATCCTAAGAAGCGCGGTTTTATGAGTACAGTGAATTCGAGGAAAAAATGTGTATACACCCGGGGCTTTGCGATTTTTCCATATTTGAGAAAAAGCTTTGTCTCCAAAAACCCCACTTTTTACACATCATGCCAAACGTCACTGCATTGTCTTTCGATTCATCGAACTAGCACACCTATTCGACATATAGTACGCAGTCTATTACTGTCTGAACTTGCGCAAAGCTACAAAGAGTAACGAATTCAAATATCGATTACAGGCACCATTATTCTGCAAATCGAACGATCTTTACCCTTGTACATATCAACATGATGAAAACTACAAAACACATCCTAGGAAGCGCTGTTTTATGAGTACAGTGAATTCGAGGAAAAAATGTGTATACACGTGGGCTTTGCGATTTTTCCATATATGAGAAAAAGCTTTGTTTCCAAAAACCCACTTTTTACACATCAGGTCCAACGTCAATCCATTGTCTTTCGATTCATCGAACTAGCACACCCTTTCGACATATAGTACGGAGTGTATTACCGTCTGAACTTGCGCAAAGCTACAAAGAGTAACGAATGCAAATATCGATTACAGGCACCATTATTCTGCAAATTGAACGTTCTTTACCCTGGTACATATCTACATGATGAAGACTACAAAACACATCCTAGGAAGCGCAGATTTATGAGTACAGTTTAATCGAGGAAAAAATGTGTATACACCCGGGGCTTTGCGATTTTTCCATATTTGAGAAAAAGCTTTGTTTCCAAAAACCCCACTTTTTACACATCATGCCAAACGTCACTGCATTGTCTTTCGATTCATCGAACTAGCACACCTATTCGACATATAGTACGCAGTCTATTACCGTCTGAACTTGCACAAAGCTACAAAAAGTAAGGAATTCAAATACCGATTACAGGCACCATTATTCTGCAAATCGAACGTTCTCTTCCCTGGTACAAATCTACATGATGAAAACTACAAAACACATCCTAGGAAGCGCAGTTTTATGAGTACAGTGAATTCGAGGAAAAAATGTGTATACACCCAGGGCTCTGCGATTTTTCCATATTTGAGAAAAACCTTTTTTTCCAAAAACCCCACTTCTTACACATCATGCCAAACGTCACTGCATTGTCTTTCGATTCATCGAACTAGGACACCTATTCGACATATAGTACGCAGTCTATTACCGTCTGAACTTGCGCAAAGGTACAAAGAGTAACGAATTCAAATGTCGATAACAAGCACTATTAATCAGAAAATCGAACGGTCTTTACCCTGGTACATATGTACGTGATGAAAACTACAAAACACATCCTAGGAAGCTCAGTTTTATGAGTACAGTGAATTCGAGGAAAAAATGAGTATACACCCGGGGCTCTGCGATTTTTCCATATTTGAGAAAAAGCTTTGTTTCCAAAAACCCACTTTTTACACATCATTCCAAACGTCACTGCATTGTCTTTCGATTCATCGAACTAGCACACCTATTCGACATATAGTACGCAGTCTATTACCGTCTGAACTTGCGCAACGCTACAAAGAGTAACGAATCCAAATACCGATTACAGACACCATTATTTTGCAAATCGAACGTTCTATACCCTGGTACTTATTTACATGATGAAAACTACAAAACACATCCTAGGAAGCGCAGTTTTATGAGTACAGTGAATTAGAGGAAAAAATGTGTATACATAAGGGGCTCTGCGATTTTTCCATATTTGAGAAAAAGCTTTGTTTCCAAAAACCCACTATTTTCACATCAGGAAAAACGTCACAGCATTGCCTTTCGATTCATCGAACTAGCACACCTTTTCGACACATAGTACGCAGTCAATTACCGTCTGAACTTGCGCAAAGCTACAAAGAGTTACGAATTCAAATATCGATTACTGGCACCATTATTCAGCAAATCGAACGTTCTATACCCTGGTACATATCTACATGATGAAGACTGCAAAACACATCCTAGGAAGCGCAGTCTTATGAGTACAGTGAATTCGAGGAAAAAATGTGTATACACCCGGGGCTTTGCGATTTTTCCATATTTGAGAAAAAGCTTTGTTTCCAAAAAACCTACTATTTTCACATCAGGCCAAACGTCACTGCATTGTCTTTCGATTCATCGAACTAGCACACCTATTCGACATATAGTACGCAGTCTATTACCGTCTGAACTTGCGCAAAGCTACAAAGAGTAACGAATCCAAATACCGATTACAGGCACCATTATTCTGCAAATCGAACGTTCTATACCCTGGTACTTATCTACATGATGAAAACTACAAAACACATCCTAGGGAGCGCAGTTTTATGAGTACAGTGAATTCGGGAATAAATGTGTATTCACCCGGGGCTTTGCGATTTTTCCATATTTGAGAAAAAGTTTTGTTTCCAAAAACCCACTTTTTACACATCATGAAAAACGTCACTGCATTGTCTTTCGATTCATCGAATTAGCACACCAATTCGACATATAGTACGCAGTCTATTACCGTCTGAACATGCGCAAAGCTACAAAGAGTAACGACTTAAAATGTCGATTACAGGGACTACTAATCAGCAAACCGAGCGGTCTGTACACAGGTACATATCTACATGATGAAAACTACAAAACACATCCTAGGAAGCGCAGTTTTATGAGTACAGTGAATTCGAGGAAAAAATGTGTATACACCCGGGGCTTTGCGATTTTTCCATATTTTAGAAAAAGCTTTGTTTCCAAAAACCCCACTTTTTACACATCATGCCAAACGTCACTGCATTGTCTTTCGATTCATTGAACTATCAAACCATTTATACATGCAGTGCGCAGTCTATTACCATCTGAACTTGCGCAAAGCTACAAAGAGTAACGAATTTAAATATCCATTACAGGCACCATTAGCATGCAAATCGAACATTCTTTGCCCTGGTATATATCTACATGATGAAAACTACAAAACACATCCTAGGAAGCGCAGTTTTATGAGTAAAGTGAATTCGAGGAAAAAATGTGTATACACCCGGGGCTCTGCGATTTTTCCATATTTTAGAAAAAGCTTTGTTTCCAAAAACCCACTTTTTACACATCATGCCAAACGTCACTGCATTGTCTTTCGATTCATTGAACTAGCACACCTATTCGACATATAGTATGCAGTCTATTACCGTCTGAACTTGCGCAAATCCACAAAGAGTAACGAATTCAAATACCGATTACAGGCACCATTATTCTGCAAATCGAACGTACTTTACCCTGGTACAAATCTACATGATGAAAACTACAAAACACATCCTAGGAAGCGCAGTTTTATGAGTACAGTGAATTCGAGGAATAAATGTGTATACTCCTGGGGCTCTGCGATTTTTCCATATTTGAGAAAAAGCTTTGTTTCCAAAAATCCCACTTATAACACATCATGCCAAACGTCACATCATCCTCTTTAGATTCATATCTCTGGCACCTCTATTCGACAAATAGTACGCAGTCTGCTACCGTCTGAACTTGCGCAAGGCTACAAAGAGTAACGTATTCAAATGTCGATTACAGGCACCATTATTCTGCAAATCGAACAATCTTTACCCTTGTACATATTAACATGATGAAAACTACAAAACACATCCTAGGAAGCGCAGTTTTATGAGTACAGTGAATTCGAGGAAAAAATGTGTATACACGCGGGCTTTGCGATTTTTCCATATATGAGAAAAAGCTTTGTTTCCAAAAACCCACTTTTTACACATCAGGTCCAACGTCGCTCCATTGTCTTTCGATTCATCGAACTAGCACACCCTTTCGACATATAGTACGGAGTGTATTACCGTCTGAACTTGCGCAAAGCTACAAAGAGTAACGAATGCAAATATCGATTACAGGCACCATTATTCTGCAAATTGAACATTCTTTACCCTGGTACATATCTACATGATGAAGACTACAAAACACATCCTAGGAAGCGCAGTTTTATGAGTACAGTTTAATCGAGGAAAAAATGTGTATACACCCGGGGCTTTGCGATTTTTCCATATTTGAGAAAGAGTTTTGTTCCAAAAAACCACACTTTTTACACATCATGCCAAACGTCACTGCATTGTCTTTCGATTCATCGAACTAGCACACCTTTTCGACATATAGTACGCAGTCTATTACCGTCTGAACTTGCACAAAGCTACAAAAAGTAAGGAATTCAAATACCGATTACAGGCACCATTATTCTGCAAATCGAACGTTCTCTTCCCTGGTACAAATCTACATGATGAAAACTACAAAACACATCCTAGGAAGCGCAGTTTTATGAGTACAGTGAATTCGAGGAAAAAATGTGTATACACCCAGGGCTCTGCGATTTTTCCATATTTGAGAAAAACCTTTTTTTCCAAAAACCCCACTTCTTACACATCATGCCAAACGTCACTGCATTGTCTTTCGATTCATCGAACTAGGACACCTATTCGACATATAGTACGCAGTCTATTACCGTCTGAACTTGCGCAAAGGTACAAAGAGTAACGAATTCAAATATCGATTACAGGCACCATTATTCTGCAAATCGGACGTTCTTTACCCTGGTACATATCTACATGATAAAAACTACAAAACACATCCTAGGAAGCGAAGTTTTATGAGTAAAGTGAATTCGAGGAAAAAATGTGTATACACCCTTGGCTTTGCGATTTTTCCATATTTGAGAAAAAGCTTTGTTTCCAAAAACCCCACTTTTTACACATCATGCCAAACGTCACTGCATTGTCTTTCGATTCATCGAACTAGCACACCTATTCGACATATAGTACGCAGTCTATTACCGTCTGAACTTGCACAAAGCTACAAAAAGTAAGGAATTCAAATACCGATTACAGGCACCATTATTCTGCAAATCGAACGTTCTCTTCCCTGGTACAAATCTACATGATGAAAACTACAAAACACATCCTAGGCAGCGCAGTTTTATGAGTACAGTGAATTCGAGGAAAAAATGTGTATACACCCAGGGCTCTGCGATTTTTCCATATTTGAGAAAAACCTTTTTTTCCAAAAACCCCACTTCTTACACATCATGCCAAACGTCACTGCATTGTCTTTCGATTCATCGAACTAGGACACCTATTCGACATATGGTACGCAGTCTATTACCGTCTGAACTTGCGCAAAGGTACAAAGAGTAACGAATTCAAATGTCGATTACAAGCACTATTAATCAGCAAATCGAACGGTCTTTACCCTGGTACATATGTACGTGATGAAAACTACAAAACACATCCTAGGAAGCTCAGTTTTATGAGTACAGTGAATTCGAGGAAAAAATGAGTATACACCCGGGGCTCTGCGATTTTTCCATATTTGAGAAAAAGCTTTGTTTCCAAAAACCCACTTTTTACACATCATTCCAAACGTCACTGCATTGTCTTTCGATTCATCGAACTAGCACACCTATTCGACATATAGTACGCAGTCTATTACCGTCTGAACTTGCGCAACGCTACAAAGAGTAACGAATCCAAATACCGATTACAGACACCATTATTTTGCAAATCGAACGTTCTATACCCTGGTACTTATCTACATGATGAAAACTACAAAACACATCCTAGGAAGCGCAGTTTTATGAGTACAGTGAATTAGAGGAAAAAATGTGTATACATAAGGGGCTCTGCGATTTTTCCATATTTGAGAAAAAGCTTTGTTTCCAAAAACCCACTATTTTCACATCAGGAAAAACGTCACAGCATTGCCTTTCGATTCATCGAACTAGCACACCTTTTCGACACATAGTACGCAGTCAATTACCGTCTGAACTTGCGCAAAGCTACAAAGAGTTACGAATTCAAATATCGATTACTGGCACCATTATTCGGCAAATCGAACGTTCTATACCCTGGTACATATCTACATGATGAAGACTGCAAAACACATCCTAGGAAACGCAGTTTTATGAGTACAGTGAATTCGGGAATAAATGTGTATTCACCCGGGGCTTTGCGATTTTTCCATATTTGAGAAAAAGTTTTGTTTCCAAAACCCCACTTTTTACACATCATGAAAAACGTCACTGCATTGTCTTTCGATTCATCGAACTAGCACACCAATTCGACATATAGTACGCAGTCTATTACCGTCTGAACATGCGCAAAGCTACAAAGAGTAACTACTTAAAATGTCGATTACAGGGACTACTAATCAGCAAACCGAGCGGTCTGTACACTGGTACATAGCTACATGATGAAAACTACAAAACACATGCTAGGAAGCGCAGTTTTATGAGTACAGTGAATTCGAGGAAAAAATGTGTATACACCCGGGGCTTTGCGATTTTTCCATATTTTAGAAAAAGCTTTGTTTCCAAAAACCCCACTTTTTACACATCATGCCAAACGTCACTGCATTGTCTTTCGATTCATTGAACTAGCACACCTATTCGACATATAGTATGCAGTCTATTACCGTCTGAACTTGCGCAAATCCACAAAGAGTAACGAATTCAAATACCGATTACAGGCACCATTATTCTGCAAATCGAACGTACTTTACCCTGGTACAAATCTACATGATGAAAACTACAAAACACATCCTAGGAAGCGCAGTTTTATGAGTACAGAGAATTCGAGGAATAAATGTGTATACACCTGGGGCTCTGCGATTTTTCCATATTTGAGAAAAAGCTTTGTTTCCAAAAATCCCACTTATAACACATCATGCCAAACGTCACATCATCCTCTTTAGATTCATATCTCTGGCACCTCTATTCGACAAATAGTACGCAGTCTGCTACCGTCTGAACTTGCGCAAGGCTACAAAGAGTAACGTATTCAAATGTCGATTACAGGGATTATTATTCTGCATATCGAACGTTCTTCACCCTGGTACATATCTACATGATGAAAACTACAAAACACATCCTAGGAAGTACAGTTTTATGAGTACAGTGAATTCGAGGAAAAAATGCGTATACACCCGGGGCTTTGCGATTTTTCCGTATTTGAGAAAAAGCTTTGTTTCCAAAAACACCACTTCTTACACATCATGCCAAACGTCACTGCATTGTCTTTTGATTCATCGAACTAGCACACCTATTCGACATATAGTACGCAGTCTATTACCGTCTGAACTTGCGCAAAGCTACAAAGAATAACGATTTCAAATATCGACTACAGGCACCATTATTGTGCAAATCGAACCTTCTTTACCCTGGTACATATCTACATGATGAAAACTACAAAACACATCCTAAGAAGCGCAGTTTTATGAGTACAGTGAATTCGAGGAAAAAATGTGTATACACCCGGGGCTTTGCGATTTTTCCATATTTGAGAAAAAGCTTTGTCTCCAAAAACCCCACTTTTTACACATCATGCCAAACGTCACTGCATTGTCTTTCGATTCATCGAACTAGCACACCTATTCGACATATAGTACGCAGTCTATTACCGTCTGAACTTGCGCAAAGCTACAAAGAGTAACGAATTCAAATATCGATTACAGGCACCATTATTCTGCAAATCGAACAATCTTTACCCTTGTACATATTAACATGATGAAAACTACAAAACACATCCTAGGAAGCGCAGTTTTATGAGTACAGTGAATTCGAGGAAAAAATGTGTGTACACGCGGGCTTTGCGATTTTTCCATATATGAGAAAAAGCTTTGTTTCCAAAAACCCACTTTTTACACATCAGGTCCAACGTCGCTCCATTGTCTTTCGATTCATCGAACTAACACACCCTTTCGACATATAGTACGGAGTGTATTACCGTCTGAACTTGCGCAAAGCTACAAAGAGTAACGAATGCAAATATCGATTACAGGCACCATTATTCTGCAAATTGAACATTCTTTACCCTGGTACATATCTACATGATGAAGACTACAAAACACATCCTAGGAAGCGCAGTTTTATGAGTACAGTTTAATCGAGGAAAAAATGTGTATACACCCGGGGCTTTGCGATTTTTCCATATTTGAGAAAGAGTTTTGTTCCAAAAAACCACACTTTTTACACATCATGCCAAACGTCACTGCATTGTCTTTCGATTCATCGAACTAGCACACCTTTTCGACATATAGTACGCAGTCTATTACCGTCTGAACTTGCGCAAAGCTACAAAGAGTAACGAATTCAAATATCGATTACAGGCACCATTATTCTGCAAATCGGACGTTCTTTACCCTGGTACATATCTACATGATGAAAACTACAAAACACATCCTAGGAAGCGAAGTTTTATGAGTAAAGTGAATTCGAGGAAAAAATGTGTATACACCCTTGGCTTTGCGATTTTTGCATATTTGAGAAAAAGCTTTATTTCCAAAAACCCCACTTTTTACACATCATGCCAAACGTCACTGCATTGTCTTTCGATTCATCGAACTAGCACACCTATTCGACATATAGTACGCAGTCTATTACCGTCTGAACTTGCACAAAGCTACAAAAAGTAAGGAATTCAAATACCGATTACAGGCAGCATTATTCTGCAAATCGAACGTTCTTTTCCCTGGTACAAATCTACATGATGAAAACTACAAAACACATCCTAGGAAGCTCAGATTTATGAGTACAGTGAATTCGAGGAAAAAATGTGTATACACCCAGGTCTCTGCGATTTTTCCATATTTGAGAAAAACCTTTTTTTCCAAAAACCCCACTTCTTACACATCATGCCATACGTCACTGCATTGTCTTTCGATTCATCGAACTAGGACACCTAGTCGACATATAGTACGCAGTCTATTACCGTCTGAACTTGCGCAAAAGGTACAAAGAGTAACGAATTCAAATGTCGATTACAAGCACTATTAATCAGCAAATCGAACGGTCTTTACCCTGGTACATATGTACGTGATGAAAACTACGAAACACATCCTAGGAAGCTCAGTTTTATGAGTACAGTGAATTCGAGGAAAAAATGTGTATACACCCGGGGCTCTGCGATTTTTCCATATTTGAGAAAAAGCTTTGTATCCAAAAACCCACTTTTTACACATCATGCCAAACACCACTGCATTGTCTTTCGATTCATCGAACTAGCACACCATTCGACATATAGTACGCAGTCTATTACCGACTGAACTTGCGCAAAGCTACAATGAGTAACGAATTCAAATATCGATTACAGGCACCATTATTCTGCAAATCGAACGTTCTTTACCCTGGTAGATATCTACATGATGAAAACTACAAAACACATCCTAGGAAGGGCAGTTTTATGAGTACAGTGAATTCGAGGAAAAAATGTGTATACACCAGGGGTTAGCGATTTTTCCATATATGAGAAAAAGCTTTGTTTCCAAAAACCCCACTTTTTACACATCATGCCAAACATCACAGCATTGTCTTTCGATTCATCGAACTAGCACACCTATTCGACATATAGTATGCAGTCTATTACCGTCTGTACTTGTGCAAAGCTACAAAGAGCAAGGAATTCAAATGTCGATTACAGGGACTATTATTCAGCAAATCGAACGGTCTATACCCTGGTACATATGTACATGATGAAAACTACAAAACACATACTAGGAAGCGCAGTCTTATGAGTACAGTGAATTCGCGGAAAAAATGTGTATACAACCGGGGCTTTGCGATTTTTCCATATTTGAGAAAAAGCTTTGTTTCCAAAAACCCCACTTTTTACACATCATGCCAAACGTCACTGCATTGTCTTTCGATTCATCGAACCTGCACACCTTTTCGACATATAGTACACAGTCTATTACAGTCTGAACTTGCGGAAAGCTACAAAGAGTAACAAATTCAAATATCGATTACAATCACCAATATTCTGCAAATCGAACGTTCTTTACCCTTGTACATATCTACATGATGAAAACTACAAAACACATCCTAGGAAGCGCAGTTTTATGAGTACAGTGAATTCGAAAAAAAAATGTGTATACACCCGGGGCTTTGCGATTTTTCCATATGTGAGAAAAAGCTTTGTTTCCAAAAACCCACTTTTTACACATCAGGCCAAACGTCACTGCATTGTCTTTCGATTCATTGAACTAGCACACCTTTTCGACATATAGTACGCAGTCTATTACCGTCTGAAATTGCGCAAAACTACAAAGAGTAACGAATTCAAATACCGCTTACAGGCAACATTATTCTGCAAATCGAACGTACTTTACCCTGGTACAAATCTACATGATGAAAACTACAAAACACATGCTAGGAAGCGCAGTTTTATGAGTACAGTGAATTCGAGGAATAAATGTGTATACACCTGGGGCTCTGCGTTTTTTCCATATTTGAGAAAAAGCTTTGTTTCCAAAAATCCCACTTATAACACATCATGCCAAACGTCACATCATCCTCTTTAGATTCATATCTCTGGCACCTCTATTCGACAAATAGTACGCAGTCTGCTACCGTCTGAACTTGCGCAAGGCTACAAAGATTAACGTATTCAAATGTCGATTACAGTGATTATTATTCTGCATATCGAACGTTCTTCACCCTGGTACATAATAACATGATGAAAACTACAAAACACACCCTAGGAAGCGCAGTTTTATGAGTACAGTGAATTCGAGGAAAAAATGTGTATACACCAGGGGCTTAGCGATTTCTCCATATTTGAGAAAAAGTTTTGTTTCAAAAAACCCCACTTTTACACATCATGCCAAACGTCACTGCATTGTCTTTCGATTCATCGAGCTAGCACACCTATTCGACATATAGTACGCAGTCTATTACCGTCTGAACTTGCGCAAAGCTACAAAGAGTAACGAATTCAAATATCGATTACAGGCACCATTATTCTGCAAATCGAACCTTCTTTACCCTGGTACATATCTACATGATGAAAACTACAAAACACAGCCTAGGAAGCGCACTTTTATGAGAACAGTGAATACGAGGAAAAAATGTGTATACACCCGGGGCTTTGCGATTCTTCCATATTTGAGAAAAAGCTTTGTCTCCAAAAACCCAGTTTTTACACATCATGCCAAACTTCACTGCATTGTCTTTCGATTCATCGAACTAGCACACTTATTCGACATATAGTATGCAGTCTATTACCGTCTGAACTTGCGCAAAGCTACAAAGAGTAACGAATTCAAATATCGATTACAGGCACCATTATTCCGCAAATCGAACGTTCTTTACCCTTGTACATATCAACATGATGAAAACTACAAAACACATCCTAGGAAGCGCAGTTTTATGAGTACAGTGAATTCGAGGACAAAATGTGTATCCACCCGGGCTTTGCGATTTTTCCATATATGAGAAAAAGCTTTGTTTCCAAAAACCCACTTTTTACACATCAGGTCCAACGTCCCTCCATTGTCTTTGGATTAATCGAACTATCACAGCCTTTCGACACATAGTACGGAGTGTATTAAAGGCTGAACTTGCGTAAACCTACAAAGAGTAACGAATGCAAATATCGATTACAGGCACCATTATTCTGCAAATTGAACGTTCTTTACCCTGGTACATATCTACATGATGAAGACTACAAATAACATCCTAGGAAGCGCAGTTTTATGAATACAGTTAATTCGAGGAAAAAATGTGTATTGACCCGTGGCTTTGCAATTTTTCCATATTTGAGAAAGAGTTTTGTTTCCAAAAACCCCACTTTTTACACATCATGCCAAACGTCACTTCATTGTCTTTCGATTCATCGAACTAGCACACCTATTCGACATATAGTTCGCAGTCTATTACCGTTTGAACTTGCGCAAAGCTACAAAGAGTAACGAATTCAAATATCGATTACGGGCTCCATTATTCTGCAAATCGGACGTTCTTTACCCTGGTACATATCTACATGATGAAAACTACAAAACACATCCTAGGAAGCGAAGTTATATGTGTACAGTGAATTCGAGGAAAAAATGTGTATACACCAGGGGCTTAGCGATTTTTCCATATATGAGAAAAAGCTTTGTTTCCAAAAACCCCACTTTTTACACATCATGCCAAACGTCACTGCATTGCCTTTCGATTCATCGAACTAGCACACCTAATCGACATATAGTACGCAGGCTATTACCGTCTGAACTTGCGCAAAGCTACAAAGAGTAACGAATGCAAATATCGATTACAGGCACCATTATTCTGCAAATCGAACGTTCTTTAACATGGTACATATGTACATGATGAAAACTACAAAACACATCCTAGGAAGCGCAGAGTTATGAGTACAGTTAATTCGAGGAAAAAATGTGTATTGACCCGGGGCTTTGCGATTTTTCCATATTTGAGAAAAACCTTTGTTTCCAAAAACCCCACTTTTTACACATCATGCCAAACGTCACTGCATTGTCTTTCGATTCACCGAACTACCACCCCCATTCGAAATATAGTACGCAGTCTATTACCGTCTGAACTTACGCAAAGCTACAATGAGTAACGAATTCAAATATCGATTACAGGCACCATTATTCTGCAAATCGAACGTTCTTTACGATGGTACATATCTACATGATGAAAACTACAAAACACATCCTAGGAAGCGCAGTTTTATGAGTACAGTGAATTCGAGGAAAAAATGTGTACACACCTGGGTTCTGCGATTATTCCATATTTGAGAAAAAGCTTTGTTTCCAAAAACCCCTACTTTTTACACATCATGCCAAACGTCACAGCATTGTCTTTCGATTCATCGACCCTGCACACGTTTTCGACATATAGTACGCAGTTTATTACAGTCTGCACTTGTGCAAAGCTACAAAGAGTAAGAAATTCAGATATCAATTACAGGCACCATTATTCTGCAAATCGAACTTTTTTAACCCTGGTACATATCTACATGATGAAAACTGCAAAACGCGTCCTAGGAAGCGCAGTTTTATGAGTACGGTGAATTCGAGGAAAAAATGCGTATACACCCGGGGCTATGAGAATTTTCCATATTTGAGAAAAAGCTTTGTTTCCAAAAACCTCACATTTTACACATCATGCCAAACGTCACTGCATTGTCTTTCGATTCATCGAACTAGCACACCTATTCGACATATAGTACGCAGTCTATTACCGTCTGAACTTGCGCAAAGCTACAAAGAGTAACGAATTCAAATACCGATTACAGGCACCATTATTCTGCAAATCGAACGTTCTTTACCCTGGTAAGAATCTACATGATGAAAACTACAAAACACAACCTAGGAAGCGCAGTTTTATGAGTACAGTGAATTCGAGGAAAAAATGTGTATGCACCCGGGGCTTTGCGATTTTTCCATATTTGAGAAAAAGCTATGTTTCCAAATACCCCACCTCTTAAACATCATGCCAAACGTCACTGCATCGTCTTTCTATTCATCGAACTAGCACACCTATTCGACATATAGTATGCAGTCTATTACCGTCTGAACTTGCGCAAATCTACAAAGAGTAACAAATTCATATATCGATTACAGGCACCATTATTCTGCAAATCGAACGTTCTTTACCCTTTTACATATCTACATGATGAAAACAACAAATCACACCCTAGGAAGCGCAGTTTTATGATTACAGTGAATTCGAGGAAAAAATGTGTATACAACCGGGGCTTTGCGATTTTTCCATATATGAGAAAAAGCTTTGTTTCCAAAAACCCACTTTTTACACATCAGGGCCAACGTCACTGTATTGTCTTTCGATTCATCGAACTAGCACACCTATTCGACAAATAGTATGCAGTCTATTACCGTCTGAACTTGCACAAAGCTACAGGGAGTAACGAATTCAAATGTCGATTACAGGGACTATTAATCAGCAAATCGAACGCTCTTTACCCTGGTACATATGTACATGATGAATACTACAAAACACATTCTTGGAAGCGCAGTCTTATGAGTAAAGTGAATTCGAGGAAAAAATGTGTATGCACCCGGGGCTTTGCGATTTTTCCATATTTGAGAAAAAGCTTTGTTTCCAAAAACCCCACTTTTTAAACATCATGCCAAACGTCACTGCATTGTCTTTCGATTCATCGATCTAGCACACCTATTCGAAATATAGTACGCAGTCTATTACCGTCTGAACCTGCGCAAATCTACAAAGAGTAACAAATTCAAATATCGATTACAGGCACCATTAGCATGCAAATCGAACGTTCTTTACCCTTGTACATATCTACATGACGAAAACTACAAAACACATCATAGGAAGCGCAGTTTTATGAGTACAGTGAATTCGAGGAAAAAATGTGTATAAACCCGAAACATTGCGATTATTCCATATATGAGAAAATGCTTTGTTTCCAAAAACCCACTTTTTACACATCAGGCCAAACGTCACTGCATTGTCTTTCGATTCATCGAACTAGCACACCTTTTCGACATATAGTACGCAGTCTATTACCGTCTGAAATTGCGCAAAGCTACAAAGAGTAACGAATTCAAATATCGATTACAGGCACCATTACTCTGCAAATCGAACTTTCTTTACCCTGGTACATATCTACATGATGAAGACTACAAAACACATCCTAGGAAGCGCAGTTCTATGAGTACAGTGAATTCGAGGAAAAAAATGTGTATACACCCGGGGCTTTGCGATTTTTTCATTTTTGAGAAAAAGTTTTGTTTCCAAATCCCCACTTTTCACACGTCATGCCAAACGTCACTGCATTGTCTTTCGATTCATCGAACTAGCACACCTATTCGACATATAGTACGCAGTCTATTACCGTCTGAAATTGCGCAAAGCTACAAAGAGTAACGAATTCAAATATCGATTACAGGCACCATTATTGTGCAAATCGAACCTTCTTTACCCTGGTACATATCTACATGATGAAAACTACAAAACACATCCTAGGAAGCGCAGTTTTATGAGTACAGTGAATTCGAGGAAAAAATGTGTATACACCCGAGGCTTTGCGATTTTTCCATATTTGAGAAAAAGTTTTGTTTCCAAAACCCCACTTTTTACACATTATGAAAAACGTCACTGCATTGTCTTTCGATTCATCGAACTAGCACACCTATTCCACATATAGTACGCAGTCTATAACCGTCTGAACATGCGCAGAGCTACAAAGAGTAACGATTTCCAATGTCGATTACAGGGACTACTAATCAGCAAATCTAGCGGTCTTTACACTGGTACATATCTACATGATGAAAACTACAAAACACAACCTAGGAAGCGCAGTTTTATGAGTACAGTGAATTCTAGGAAAATATGTGTATACACCCAGGGCTTTGCGATTTCTCCAAATATGAGAAAAAGCTTTGTTTCCAAAAACCCCACTTTTTACACATCATGCCAAACGTCACTGCATTGTCTTTCGATTCATCTAACTAGCAAGACTTTCATACATATAGTGCGCAGTCTATTATCGTCTGAACTTGCGCAAAGCTACAAGGAGTAACGAATTCAAATACCGATTACTGGCACCATTATTCCGCAAATCGAACGTTCATTACCCATGTACATATCTATATGATGAAAACTACAAAACACATCCTAGGAAGAGCAGTTTTATGTGTACAGTGAATTCGAGGAAAAAATGTGTATACACCTGGGGCTTTGCGATTTTTCCATATTTGAGAAAAAACTTTGTTTCCAAAAACCCCACTTTTTAAACATCATGCCAAACGTCACTGCATTGTCTTTCGATTCATCGAACCTGCACACCTATTCGACATATAGTACGCAGTCTATTACCGTCTGATCTTGCGAAAAGCTACAAAGAGTAACGATTTCAAATTCTGATTACAGGCACCATTATTCTGCAAATCGAACATTCTTTACCCTGGTACAAATCTACATGATGAAAAGTACATAACACATCCTAATAAGCGCAGTTTTATGAGTACAGTGAATTCGAGGAAAAAATGTGTATAAACACGGGGCTTTGCGATTTTTCCATATATGTGAAAAAGCTTTGATTCCAAAAAACCCACTTCTTACACATCATGAAAAACGTCACTGCGTGGTCCTTCGATTACTCGAACTAACACACCTATTCGACATATAGTACGCAGTCTATTACCGTCTGAACTTGCGCAAAGCTACAAAGAGTAACGAATACAAATATCGAATACAGGCACCATTATTCTGCAAATCGAACGTTCTTTATCCTGGTACATATCTACATGATGAAAACTACAAAACACATCCTAGGAAGCGCAGTTTTATGAATACACTGAATTCGAGGAAAATATGTGTATACACCCGGGTTTTGCGATTTCTCCATATATGAGACAAAGCTTTGTTTACAAAAACCCCACTTTTTACACATCATGCCAAACGTCACTGCATTGTCTTTCGATTCATCGAACTAGCAAGCCTTTCATACATATAGTGCGCAGTCTATTACCGTCTGAACATGCGCAAAGCTACAAAGAGTAACGAATTCAAATACCGATTACAGGCACCATTATTCTGCAAATCGAACGTTCTTTACCCTGGTACAAATCTACATGATGAAAACTACAAAACACATCCTAGAGAAAAAGCTTTGTCTCCTAAAACCCCACTTTTTACACATCATGCCAAATGTCACTGCATTGTCTTTCGATTCATCAAACTAGCACACCTATTCGAAATATAGTACGCAGTCTATTACCGTCTGAACTTGCACAAATCTACAAAGAGTAACAAATTCAAATATCGATTACAGGCACCATTAGCATGCAAATCGAACGTTCTTTACCCTTGTACATATCTACATGACGAAAACTACAAAACACATCATAGGAAGCGCAGTTTTATGAGTACAGTGAATTCGAGGAAAAAATGTGTATACACCCATGGCTTTGCGATTATTCCATATATGAGAAAAAGCTTTGTTTCCAAAAACCCACTTTTTACACATCAGGCCAAACGTCACTGCATTGTCTTTCGATTCATCGAACTAGCACACCTTTTCGACATATAGTACGCAGTCTATTACCGTCTGAAATTGCGCAAAGCTACAAAGAGTAACGAATTCAAATATCGATTACAGGCACCATTACTCTGCAAATCGAACGTTCTTTACCCTGGTACATATCTACATGATGAAGACTACAAAACACATCCTAGGAAGCGCAGTTTTATGAGAACAGTGAATTCGAGGAAAAAATGTGTATTTGCGATTTTCCCATATATGAGAAAAAGCTTTGTTTCCAAAAACCCCACATTTTACACATCTTGACAAACGTCACTACATTGTCTTTCGATTCATCGAACTAGCACACCTTTTCGACATATAGTACGCAGTCTATTACCGTCTGAACTTGCGCAAAGCTACAAAGAGTAACGAATCTAAATATCCATTACAATCACCATTATCATGCAAATCGTACGTTCTTTACCCTGGTGCACATCTACATGATGAAAACTACAAAACACATCCTAGGAAGCGCAGTTTTATAAGTACAGTGAACTCGAGGAAAAAATGTGTATACACCCAGGGCTTTGCGATTTTTCCATATTTGAGAAAAAGCTTCGTTTCCAAAAACACACTTTTTACACATCATACCAAACGTCACTGCATTGTCTTTCGATTCATCGAACTAGCACACCTATTCAACATATAATACGCAGTCTATTACCGTCTGAACTTGCGCAAAGCTACAAAGAGTAACGAATCCAAATACCGATTACAGCCACCATTATTATGCAAATCGAACGTTCTATACCCTGGTACTTATCTACGTGATGAAAACTACAAAACACATCCTAGGAAGCGCAGTTTTATGAGTACAGTGAATTCGAGGAAAAAATGTGTATACACCCAGGGCTCTGCGATTTTTCCATATTTGAGAAAAAGCTTTGTTTCCAAAAACCCACTTTTTACACATCAAAACAAACGTCACTGCATTGTCTTTCGATTCATCGAACTAGCACACCTTTTCGACATATAGTACGCAGTCAATTACCGTCTGAACTCGCGCAAAGCTACAAAGAGTAACGAATTCAAATATCGATTACAGGCACCATTATTCGGCAAATCGAACGTTCTTTACCCTTGTACATATCTACATGATGAAGACTACAAAACACATCCTAGGAAGCGCAGTTTTATGAGTACAGTGAATTCGAAGAAAAAATGTGTATACACTCGGGGCTTTGCGATTTTTCCATATTTGAGAAAAAGTTTTGTTTCCAAAACCCCACTTTTTACACATTATGAAAAACGTCACTGCATTGTCTTTCGATTCATCGAAGTAGCACACCTATTCGACATATAGTACGCAGTCTATTACCGTCTGAACATGCGCAAAGCTACAGAGAGTAACGATTTGCAATGTCGATTACAGGGACTACTAATCAGCAAATCGAGCGGTCTTTACACTGGTACATATCTACATGATGAAAACTACAAAACACATCCTAGGAAGCGCAGTTTTATGAGTACAGTGAATTCGAGGAAAAAATGTGTATACACCCGCTGGCTTTGCGATTTCTCCATATATGAGAAAAAGCTTTGTTTCGAAAAACCCCACTTTTTACAAATCATGCCAAACGTCACTGCATTGTCTTTCGATTCATCTAACTAGCAAGACTTTCATACATATAGTGCGCAGTCTATTACCGTCTGAACTTGCGCAAAGCTACAAGGAGTAACGAATTCAAATACCGATTACTGGCACCATTATTCCGCAAATCGAACGTTCATTACCCTGGTACATATCTATATGAGGAAAACTACAAAACACATCCTAGGAAGAGCAGTTTTATGTGTACAGTGAATTCGAGGAAAAAATGTGTATACACACGGGGCTTTGCGATTTTTCCATATTTGAGAAAAAGCTTTGTTTCCAAAAACCCCACTCTTTAAACATCATGCCAAACGTCACTGCATTGTCTTTCGATTCATCGAACCTGCACACCTTTTCGACATATAGTACGCAGTCTATTACCGTCTGATCTTGCGAAAAGCTACAAAGAGTAACGATTTCAAATACCGATTACAGGCACCATTATTCTGCAAATCGAACATTCATTACCCTGGAACAAATCTACATGATGAAAAGTACATAACACATCCTAATAAGCGCAGTTTTATGAGTACAGTGAATTCGAGGAAAAAATGTGTATAAACACGGGGCTTTGCGATTTTTCCATATATGTGAAAAGGCTTTGATTCCAAAAACCCCACTTCTTACACATCATGCAAAACGTCACTGCATGGTCCTTCGATTAATCGAACTAGCACACCTATTCGACATATAGTACGCAGTCTATTACCGTCTGAACTTGCGCAAAGCTACAAAGAGTAACGAATACAAATATCGAATACAGGCACCATTATTCTGCAAATCGAACGTTCTTTATCCTGGTACATATCTACATGATAAAAACTACAAAACACATCCTAGGAAGCGCAGTTTTATGAGTACACTGAATTCGAGGAAAATATGTGTATACACCCGGGGCTTTGCAATTTCTCCATATATGAGAAAAAGCTTTGTTTCCAAAAACCCCACTTTTTACACATCATGCCAAACGTCACTGCATTGTCTTTCGATTCATCGAACTAGCAAGCCTTTCATACATATAGTGCGCAGTCTATTACCATCTGAACTTGCGCAAATCTACAAAGAGTAACGAATTCAAATACCGATTACAGGCACCATTATTCTGCAAATCGAACGTACTTTACCCTGGTACAAATCTAAATGATGAAAACTACAAAACACATCCTAGGAAGCGCAGTTTTATGAGTACAGTGAATTCGAGCAAAAAATGTGTATACTCCCGGGGCTCTGCGATTTTTCCATATTTGAGAAAAAGCTTTGTTTCCAAAAACCCCACTATTTACACATCATGCCAAACGTCAATGCATTGTCTTTCGATTCATCGAACTAGAACACCTATTCGACATATAGTACACAGTCTATTACAGTCCGCACTTGCGCAAAAGTACAAAGAGTAACGAATTCAAATGTCAATTACAGGCACTATTAATCAGCAAATCGAACAGTCTTTACCCTGGTACATATCTACATGATGAAAACTACAAAACACATCCTAGGAAGCGCAGTTTTATGAGTACAGTGAATTCGAGGAAAAAATGTGTATACACCAGGGGCTTAGCGATTTTTCCATATATGAGAAAAAGCTTTGTTTCCAAAATCCGCACTTTTTACACATCATGCCAAACTTCACTGCATTGTCTTTCGATTCATCGAACTAGCACACCTATTCGACATATAGTATGCAGTCTATTAACGTCTGTACTTGTGCAAAGCTACAAAGAGTAACGAATTCAAATGTCGATTAAAGGGTCTATTAATCAGCAAATCTAACGGTCTTTACCCTGGTGCATATGTACATGATGAAAACTACAAAACACATTCTAGGAAGCGCAGTCTTACGAGTACCGTGAATTCGCGGAAGAAATGTGTATACACCCGGGGCTTTGCGATTTTACCATATTTGAGAAAAAGGTATGTTTCCAAAAACCCCACTTTTTACACATCATGCCAAATGTCACTGCATTGTCTTTCGATTCATCGAACCTGCACACCTTTTCGACATATAGTACGCAGTCTATTACAGTCTGAACTTGCGCAAAGCTACAAAGAGTAATGAATTCAAATACCGATTACAGGCACCATTATTCTGCAAATCGGACGTTCTTTACCCTGGTACATATCTACATGATGAAAACTACAAAACACATCCTAGGAAGCGCAGTTTTATGAGTACAGTGAATTCGAAAAAAAATGGTGTATACACCCGGGGCATTGCGATTTTTCCATATTTGAAAAAAAAGCTTTGTTTCCAAGAACCCCACTTTTTACACATCATGCCAAACGTCACTGCATAGTTTTTCGATTCATCGAACTAGCACACCTATTCGACATATAGTACGCAGTCTATTACCGTCTGAACTTGCGCAAAGCTACAAAGAGTAACGAATTCAAATGTCGATTACAGGCACCATTAATCAGCAAATCGAATGGTCTTTACCCTGGCACATATATACATGATGAAAACCACAAAACACATCCTAGGAAGCGCAGTTTTATGAGTACAGTGAATTCGAGCAAAAAAAGTGTATACTCCCGGGGCTCTGCGATTTTTCCATATTTGAGAAAAAGCTTTGTTTCCAAAAACCCCACTATTTACACATCATGCCAAACGTCAATGCATTGTCTTTCGATTCATCGAACTAGAACACCTATTCGACATATAGTACACAGTCTATTACAGTCCGCACTTGCGCAAAAGTACAAAGAGTAACGAATTCAAATGTCAATTACAGGCACTATTAATCAGCAAATCGAACAGTCTTTACCCTGGTACATATCTACATGATGAAAACTACAAAACACATCCTAGGAAGCGCAGTTTTATGAGTACAGTGAATTGGAGGAAAAAATGTGTATACACCCGGGGCTTTGCGATTTTTCCGTATTTGAGAAAAACCTTTGTTTCCAAAACCCCACTTTTTACACATCATGCCAAACGTCACTGCATTGTCTTTCGATTCATCGAACTAGCACACCAATTCGACATATAGTACGCACTCTATTACCGTCTCAACTTGCGCAAATCTACTGAGAGTAACAAATTTAAATATCGATTACAGGCACCATTATACTGCAAATCGAACGTTCTTTACCCTTGTACATATCTACATGATGAAAACTACAAAACACATCCTAGGAAGCGCAGTTTTATGAGTACAGGGAATTCGAGGAAAAAATGTGTATACATCCGGTGCTTTGCGATTTTTCCATATGTGAGAAAAGCTTTGTTTCCAAAAACCCAGTTTATAAACATCAGGCCAAACGTCACTGCATTGTCTTTCGATTCATTGAACTAGCACACCTTTTCGACATATAGTATGCAGTCTATTACCGTCTGAAATTGCGCAAAGCTACAAAGAGTAACGAATTCAAATATCGATTACAGGCACCATTATTCTGCAAATCGAACGTTCTTTACCCTGGTACATATCTACATGATGAAGACTACAAAACACATCCTAGGAAGCGCAGTTTTATGAGTACAGTGAATTCGAGGAAAAAATGTGTATACACCCGGGGCTTTGCGATTTTTTCATATTTGAGAATATGTTTTGTTTCCAAAAACGCCACTTTTTACACATCATGCCAAACGTCACTGCATTGTCTTTCGATTCATCGAACTAGCACACCTATTCGACATATAGTACACAGTCTATTACTGTCTGAACTTGCGCAAAGCTACAAAGAGTAACGAATTCAAATATCGATTACAGGCACCATTATTGTGCAAATCGAACCTTCTTTACCCTGGTACATATCTACATGCCGAAAACTACAAAACACACCCTAGGAAGCGCAGTTTTATGAGTACAGTGAATTCGTGGAAAAAATGTGTATACACCCGGGGCTTTGCGATTTTTCCATATATGAGAAAAAGCTTTGTTTCCAAAAACCCACTTTTTACACATCATGCCAAACGTCACTGCATTGTCTTTCGATTCATGGAACTAGCACACCTATTCGACATATAGTACGCAGTATATTACCGTCTGAACTTGCGCAAAGCTACAAAGAGTAACGAATTCAAATACCGATTACAGGCACCATTATTCTGCAAATCGAACGTTCTTTACCATGGTACAAATATACATGATGAAAACTACAAAACACATCCTAGAGAAAAAACTTTGTCTCCAAAAACCCCACTTTTTACACATCATGCCAAACGTCACTGCATTGTCTTTCGATTCATCGAACTAGCACACCTATTCGAAATATAGTACGCAGTCTATTACCGTCTGAACTTGCGCAAATCTACAAAGAGTAACAAATTCAAATATCGATTACAGGCACCATTATTCTGCAAATCGAACGTTCTTTACCCTGGTACATATCTACATGATGAAAACTACAAAACACATCATAGTTAGCGCAGTTTTATGAGTACAGTGAATTCGAGGAAAAAATGTGTATACACCCGGGGCTTTGTGATTATTCCATATATGAGAAATAGCTTTGTCTCCAAAAACTCACTTTTTACACATCAGGCCAAACGTCACTGCATTGTCTTTCGATTCATCGAACTAGCACACCTTTTCGACATATAGTACGCAGTCTATTACCGTCTGAAATTGCGCAAAGCTACAAAGAGTAACGAATTCAAATATCGATTACAGGCCCATTACTCTGCAAATCGAACGTTCTTTACCCTGGTACATATCTACATGATGAAGACTACAAAACACATCCTAGGAAGCGCAGTTTTATGAGTACAGTGAATTCGAGGAAAAAATGTGTATACACCCGGGGCTCTGCGATTTTTTCATTTTTGAGAAAAAGTTTAGTTTCCAAAAACCCCACTTTTTACACGTCATGCCAAACGTCACTGCATTGTCTTTCGATTCATCGAACTAGCACACCTATTCGACATATAGTACGCAGTCTATTACCGTCTGAACTTGCGCAAAGCAACAAAGAGTAACGAATTCAAATATCGATTACCGGCAACACTATTGTGCAAATCGAACCTTCTTTATCCTGGTATATATCTACATGATGAAAACTACAAAACACATCCAAGGAAGCGCAGGTTTATGAGTACAGTTAATTCGAGGAAAAAATGTCTATTGACCCGGGCCTTTGCGATTTTTCGATATTTGAGAAAAAATTTGTTTCCAAAAACCCCACTTTTTACACATCATGCCAAACATCACTGCATTGTCTTTCGATTCATCGAACTAGCACACCTATTCGACATATAGTACGCAGTCTATTACCGTCTGAACTTGCGCAAAGCTACAAAGAGTAACGAAAGCAAATATCGATTACAGGCACCATTATTCTGCAAATCCAACGTTCTTTACCCTGGTATATATCTACATGATGAAAACTACAAAACACATCCTAGGAAGCGCAGGTTTATGAGTACAGTTAATTCGAGGAAAAAATGTCTATTGACCCGGGCATTTGCGATTTTTCGATATTTGAGAAAAAATTTGTTTTCAAAAACCCCACTTTTTACACATCATGCCAAACATCACTGCATTGTCTTTCGATTCATCGAACTAGCACACCTATTCGACATATAGTATTGAGTCTATTACTGTCTGAACTTGCGCAAAGCTACAAAGCGTAACGAATTCAAATGTCGATTACAGGGACTATTAATCAGCAAATCGAACGCTCTTTACCCTGTTACATATGTAAATGATGAAAACTACAAAACACATTCTAGGAAGCGCAGTCTTATGAGTACAGTGAATTCGAGGAAAAAATGTGTATGCACCTGGGGCTTTGCGATTTTTCCATATTTGAGAAAAAGATTTGTTTCCAAGAACCCCACTTTTTACACATCATGCCAAACGTCACTGTATTGTCTTTCGATTCATCGAACTAGCACACCTATTCGACATATAGTACGCAGTCTATTACCGTCTGAACTTGCGCAAAGCTACAAAGAGTAACGAATTTAAATACCGATTACAGGCACAATTATTGTACAAATCGAACTTTCTTCACCCTGGTACCAATCTACATGATGAAAACTACAAAACACATGCTTGAGAAAAAGCTTTGTCTCCAAAAACCCCACTTTTTACACATCATGCCAAAACGTCACTGCATTGACATTCGATTCATTGAACTAGCACACCTATTCGACATATAGTACGCAGTCTATTACCGTCTGAACTTGCGCAAATCTACAAAGAGTAACAAACTCAAATATCGATTACAGGCACCATAATTCTGCAAATCGAACGTTCTTTACCCTTGTACATATCTACATGATGAAAACTACAAAACACATCCTAGGAAGCGCAGTTTTATGAGTACAGTAAATTCGAGGAAAAAATGTGTATACACCCGGGGCTTTGCGATTTTTCCATATATGAGAAAAAGCTTTGTTTTCAAAACCCCACTTTTTACACATCAGGCCAAACGTCACTGCATTGTCTTTCGATTCATCGAACTAGCACACCTTTTCGACATATAGTACGCAGTCTATTACCGTCTGAAATTGCGCAAAGCTACAGAGAGTAACGAATTCAAATATCGATTACAGGCAGCATTACTCTGTAAATCGAACGTTTTTTAACCTGGTACATATCTACATGATGAAGACTACAAAACACATCTTAGGAAGCGCAGTTTTATGAGGACAGTGAATTCGAGGAAAAAATGTGTATACACTCGGGGCTTTGCGATTTTTTCATATTTGAGAAAAAGTTTTGTTTCCAAAAACACCACTTTTTACACGTCATGCCAAACGTCACTGCATTGTCTTTCGATTCATCGAACTAGCACACCTATTCGACATATTGTATGCAGTCTATTTCCGTCTGTACTTGTGCAAAGCTACAAAGCGTAACGAAATCAAATGACGATTACAGGGACTATTAATCAGCAAATCGAACGGTCTTTACCCTGGTACATATGTACATGATGAAAACTACAAAACACATTCTAGGAAGCGCAGTCTTATGAGTACAGTGAATTCGAGGAAAAAATGTGTATGCACCCGGGGCTTTGCGATTTTTCCATATTTGAGAAAAAGCTATGTTTCCAAAAACCCCACTTCTTACACATCATGCCAAACGTCACGGCATTGTCTTTCGATTCATCGAACTAGCACACCTATTCGACATATAGTACGCAGTCTATTACCGTCTGAACTTGCGCTAATCTACAAAGAGTAACAAATTCATATATCGATTACAAGCACCATTCTTCTGCAAATCGAACGTTCTTTACCCTTGTACATATCTACATGATGAAAACTACAAAACACATCCTAGGAAGCGCAGTTTTATGATTACAGTGAATTCGAGGAAAAAATGTGTATACACCCGGGGCATTGCGATTTTTCCATATATGATAAAAAGCTTTGTTTCCAAAAACCCACTTTGTACACATCAGGCCCAACGTCTCTGCATTGTCTTTCGATTCATCGAACTAGCACACCTTTTCGACATATAGTACGGAGTCTATTACCGTCTGAACTTGCGCAAAGCTACAAACAGTAACGAATGCAAATATCGATTACAGGCACCATTATTCTGCAAATCGAACGGTCTTTACCCTTGTACATATCTACATGATGAAAACTACAAAACACATCCTAGGCAGAACAGTTTTATGAGCACAGTGAATTTGAGGAAAAAATGTGTATACACCCGGGGCATTGCGATTTTTCCATATATGTGAAAAAGCGTTGTTTCCAAAAACCCTTTTTTTACACATCAGGCCAAACGTCATCGCATTGTCTTTCGATTCATCGAACTAGCACACCTTTTCGACATATAGTACGCAGTCTATTACCGTCTGAACTTGCGCAAAGCTACAAAGAGTAACGAATTCAAATATCGATTACAGACACCATTATTCTGCAAATCGAACGTTCTTTACCCTGGAACATATGTACATGATGAAAACTACAAAACAAATCCTAGGAAGCGCAGTTTTATGAGTACAGTAAATTCGAGGAAAAAATGTGTATACACCAGGGGCTTAGCGATTTTTCCATATATGATAAAAAGCTTTGTTTCCAAAAACCCCACTTTTTACACATCATGCCAAACATCACTGCATTGTCTTTCGATTCATCGAAGTAGCACACCTATTCGACATATTGTATGCCGTCTATTACCGTCTGTACTTGTGCAAAGCTACAAGGAGTAACGAATTCAAATGTCGATTACAGGGACTATTAATCAGCAAATCGAACGGTCTTTACCCTGGTACATATGTACATGATGAAAATTACAAAACACATTCTAGGAAGCGCAGTCTTATGAGTACAGTGAATTCGAGGAAAAAAATGTGTATGCACCTGGGGCTTTGCAATTTTTCCATATTTGAGAAAAAGCTTTGTTTCCAAAAAACCCACTTTTTACACATCATGCCAAACGTCACTGCATTGTCTTTCGATTCATCGAACTAGCACACCTATTCGACATATAGTACGCAGTCTATTACCGTCTGAACTTGCGCAAAGCTACAAAGGGTAACGAATTCAAATACCGATTACAGGCACAATTATTCTGCAAATCAAACGTTCTTTACCCTGGTACCAATCTACATGATGAAAACTACAAAACACATCCTTGAGAAAAAGCTTTGTCTCCAAAAACCCCACTTTTTACACATCATGCCAAACGTCACTGCATTGACATTCGATTCATCGAACTAGCACACCTATTCGACATATAGTACGCAGTCTATTACCGTCTGAACTTGCGCAAATCTACAAAGAGTAACGAATTCAAATATCGATTACAGGCACTATTATTGTGCAAATCGATCCTTCTTTACCCTGGTACATATCTACATGCCGAAAACTACAAAACACACCCAAGGAAGCGCATTTTTATGAGTACAGTGAAATCGAGGAAAAAATGTGTATACACCCGGGGCTTTGCGATTTTTCCATATTTGAGAATAAGCTTTGTCTCCAAAAACCCACTTTTTACACATCATGCCAAATGTCACTGCATTGTGTTTCGATTCATCGAACTAGCACACCTATTCGACTTATAGTACGCTGTCTATTACCGTCTGAACATGCGCAAAACTACAAAGAGTAACGACTTCCAATCTCGATTACATGGACTACTAATCAGCAAATCGAACGGTCTTTACCCTGGTACATATCTACATGATGAAAACTACAAAACACATCCTAGAAAGCGCAGTTTTATGAGTACAGTGAATTCGAGGAAAAAATGTGTATGCACCCGGGGGCTTTGCGATTTTTCCATATTTGAGAAAAAGCTATGTTTCCAAAAAAACACTTCTTACACATCATGCCTAACGTCACTGCATTGTCTTTCGATTCATCGAACTAGCACACCTTTTCGACATATAGTCCGCAGTCTATTACCGTCTGAACTTGCGCAAAGCTACAAAGAGTAACGAATTCAAGTATCGATTACAGTCGCCATTATTGTGCAAATCGAACCTTCTTTACCCTAGTACATATCTACATGATGAAAACTACAAAACACATCCTAGGAAGCGCAGTTTTATGAGTACAGTGAATTCGAGGAAAAAATGTGTGTACACCCGGGCATTGCGATTTTTCCATATATGTGAAAATGCGTTGTTTCCAAAAACCCACTTTTTACACATCAGGCCAAAAGTCATTGCATTGTATTTCGATTCATCGAACTAGCACACCTTTTCGACGTATAGTACGCAGTCTATTACCATCTGAACTTGCGCAAAGCTACAAAGAGTAACGAATTCAAATATCGATTACAGGCACCATCATTCTGCAAATCGAACGTTCTTTACCCTTGTACATATGTACATGATGAAAACTACAAAACACATCCTAGGAAGCGCAGTTTTATGAGTACAGTGAATTCGAGGAAAAAATGTGTATACACCAGGGGCTTAGCGATTTTTCCATATATAATAAAAAGCTTTGTTTCCAAAAACCCACCTTTTTACACATCATGCCAAACGTCACTGCATTGTCTTTCGATTCATCGAACTAGCACACCTATTCGACATATAGTATGCAGTCTATTACCGTCTGAACTTGCGCAAAGCTACAAAGAGTAACGAATTCCTATACCGATTACAGGCACCATTACTCTGCAAATCGAACGTTCTTTACACTGGTACAAATCTACATGATGAAAACTACAAAACACATCCTAGGAAGCGCAGTTTTATGATTACAGTGAATTCGAGGAAAAAATGTGTATGCACCCGGGTCTTTGCGATTTTTCCATATTTGAGAAAAAGCTATGTTTCCAAAAACCCCACTTCTTACACATCATGCCAAACGTCACGGCATTGTCTTTCGATTCATCGAACTAGCACACCTATTCGACATATAGTACGCAGTCTATTACCGTCTGAACTTGCGCTAATCTACAAAGAGTAACAAATTCATATATCGATTACAAGCACCATTCTTCTGCAAATCGAACGTTCTTTACCCTTGTACATATCTACATGATGAAAACTACAAAACACATCCTAGGAAGCGCAGTTTTATGATTACAGTGAATTCGAGGAAAAAATGTGTATACACCCGGGGCTTTGCGATTTTTCCATATATGATAAAAAGCTTTGTTTCCAAAAACCCACTTTGTACACATCAGGCCCAACGTCTCTGCATTGTCTTTCGATTCATCGAACTAGCACACCTTTTCGACATATAGTACGGAGTCTATTACCGTCTGAACTTGCGCAAAGATACAAACAGTAACGAATGCAAATATCGATTACAGGCACCATTATTCTGCAAATCGAACGTTCTTTACCCTGGTACATATCTACATGATGAAGACTACAAAACACATCCTAGGAAGCGCAGTTTTATGAGTACAGTTAACTCGAGAAAGAAATGTGTATACACCCGGGGCTTTGCGATTTTTCCATATATGAGAAAAAGCTTTGTTTCCAAAACCCCACTTTTTACACATCAGGCCAAACGTCACTGCATTGTCTTTCGATTCATCGAACTAGCACACCTATTCGACATATAGTACGCAGTCTATTACCGTCTGAACTTACGCAAAGCTACAAAGAGTAACGAATTCAAATATCGGTTACAGGCACCATTATAGTTCAGATCGAGCCTTCTTTACCCTGGTACATATCTACATGATGAAAACTACAAAACACATCCTAGGATGCGTAGTTTTATGATTACAGTGAATTCGAGGAAAAAATGTGTATACACCCGGGGCTTAGCGATTTTTCCATATGTGAGAAAAAGCTTTGTTTCCAAAAACCCACTTTTTACACATCATGCCGAACGTCACTGCATTTTCTTTCGATTCATCGAACTAGGACACCTATTCGACTTATAGTACGCTGTCTATTACCGTCTGAACATGCGCAAAACTACAAAGAGTAACGACTTCCAATGTCGATTACATGGACTACTAATCAGCAAATCGAACGGTCTTTACCCTGGTACATATCTACATGATGAAAACTACAAAACACATCCTAGAAAGCGCAGTTTTATGAGTACAGTGAATTCGAGAAAAAAATGTGTATGCACCCGGGGCTTTGCGGTTTTTCCATATTTGAGAAAAAGCTATGTTTCCAAAAACAACACTTCTTACACATCATGCCGAACGTCACTGCATTGTCTTTCGATTCATCGAACTAGCACACCTTTTCGACATATAGTCCACAGTCTATTACCGTCTGAACTTGCGCAAGGCTACAAAGAGTAACAAATTCAAATATCGATTACAGGCACTATTATTCTGCAAATCGAACGTTCTTTACCCTTGTACATATCTACATGATGAAAACTACAAAACACATCCTAGGCAGAACAGTTTTATGAGCACAGTGAATTTGAGGAAAAAATGTGTATACACCCGGGGCATTGCGATTTTTCCATATATGTGAAAAAGCGTTGTTTCCAAAAACCCTTTTTTTACACATCAGGCCAAACGTCATCGCATTGTCTTTCGATTCATCGAACTAGCACACCTTTTCGACATATAGTACGCAGTCTATTACCGTCTGAACTTGCGCAAAGCTACAAAGAGTAACGAATTCAAATATCGATTACAGGCACCATTATTCTGCAAATCGAACGTTCTTTACCCTGGAACATATGTACATGATGAAAACTACAAAACACATCCTAGGAAGCGCAGTTTTATGAGTACAGTGAATTCGAGGAAAAAATGTGTATACACCAGGGGCTTAGCGATTTTTCCATATATGATAAAAAGCTTTGTTTCCAAAAACCCCACTTTTTACACATCATGCCAAACGTCACTGCATTGTCTTTCGATTCATCGAAGTAGCACACCTATTCGACATATTGTATGCAGTCTATTACCGTCTGTACTTGTGCAAAGCTACAAGGAGTAACGAATTCAAATGTCGATTACAGGGACTATTAATCAGCAAATCGAACGGTCTTTACCCTGGTACATATGTACATGATGAAAACTACAAAACACATTCTAGGAAGCGCAGTCTTATGAGTACAGTGAATTCGCTGAAAAAATGTGTATAAACCCGGGGCTTTGCGATTTTTCCATATTTGAGAGAAAGCTTTGTTTCCAAAAACCCCACTTTTTACACATCATGCCAAACGTCATTGCATTGTCTTTCGATTCATCGAACCTGCACACCTTTTCGACATATAGTACGCAATCTATTACAGTCTGAACTTGCGCAAAGCTACAAAGAGTAACAAATTCAAATATCAATTACAGGCACTATTATTCTGCAAATCGAACTTTCTTTACCCTGGTACTTATCTACATGATGAAAACTACAAAACACATCCTAGGAAGCGCAGTTTTATGAGTACAGTGAATTCGAGGAAAAAATGCGTATACACCCGTGGCTTTGCGATTTTTCCATATTTGAGAAAAAGCTTTGTTTCCAAAAACCCCACTTTTTACACATCATGCCAAACGTCACTGCATTGTCTTTCGATTCATCGAAATAGCACACCTATTCGACATATAGTATGCAGTCTATTACCGTCTGAACTTGCGCAAAGCTACAAAGAGTAACGAATTCAAATATCGATTACAGGCACCATTATTGTGCAAATTGAACCTTCTTTACCCTGGTACATATCTACATGATGAAAACTACAAAACACATCCTAGGATGCACAGTTTTACGATTACAGTGAATTCGAGGAAAAAATGTGTATACACCCGGGGCTTTGCGATTTTTCAATATATGAGAGAAAGCTTTGTTTTCAGAACCCCACTTTTTACACATCAGGCCAAACTTCACTGCATTGTCTTTCGATTCATCGAACTAGCACACCTATTCGACATATAGTACGCAGTCTATTACCGTCTGAACTTACCCAAAGCTACAAAGAGTAACGAATTCAAATATCGACTACAGTCGCCATTACTGTGCAAATCGAACCTTCCTTACCCTAGTACATATCTACATGATGAAAACTACAAAACACATCCTAGGAAGCGCAGTTTTATGAGTACAGTGAATTCGAGGAAAAAATGTGTATTCACCCGGGGCTTTGCGATTTTTCCATATTTGAGAAAAAGCTTTGTCTCCAAAAACCCCACTTTTTACACTTCATGCCAAACGTCACTGCATTGTCTTTCGATTCATCGAACTAGCACACCTATTCGACATATAGTATGCAGTCTATTACCGTCTGAACTTGCGCAAATCTACAAAGAGTAACAAATTCAAATACCGATTACAGGCACTATTATTCTGCAAATCGAACGTTCTTTACCCTTGTACATATGTACATGATGAAAACTACAAAACACATCCTAGGAAGCGCAGTTTTATGAGTACAGTGAATTCGAGGAAAAAATGTGTATACACCAGGGGCTTAGCGATTTTTCCATATATGATAAAAAGCTTTGTTTCCAAAAACCTACCTTTTTACACATCATGCGAAACGTCACTGCATTGTCTTTCGATTCATCGAACTACCACACCTATTCGACATATAGTATGCAGTCTATTACCGTCTGAACTTGCGCAAAGCTACAAAGAGTAACGAATTCCTATACCGATTACATGCACCATTACTCTGCAAATCGAACGTTCTTTACACTGGTACAAATCTACATGATGAAAACTACAAAACACATCCTAGGAAGCGCAGTTTTATGATTACAGTGAATTCGAGGAAAAAATGTGTATGCACCCGGGTCTTTGCGATTTTTCCATGTTTGAGAAAAAGCTATGTTTCCAAAAACCCCACTTCTTACACATCATGCCAAATGTCACGGCATTGTCTTTCGATTCATCGAACTAGCACACCTATTCGACATATAGTACGCAGTCTATTACCGTCTGAACTTGCGCTAATCTACAAAGAGTAACAAATTCATATATCGATTACAAGCACCATTCTTCTGCAAATCGAACGTTCTTTACCCTTGTACATATCTACATGATGAAAACTACAAAACACATCCTAGGAAGCGCAGTTTTATGATTACAGTGAATTCGAGGAAAAAATGTGTATACACCCGGGGCTTTGCGATTTTTCCATATATGATAAAAAGCTTTGTTTCCAAAAACCCACTTTGTACACATCAGGCCCAACGTCTCTGCATTGTCTTTCGATTCATCGAACTAGCACACCTTTTCGACATATAGTACGCAGTCTATTACCGTCTGAACTTACGCAAAGCTACAAAGAGTAACGAATTCAAATATCGGTTACAGGCACCATTATAGTTCAGATCGAGCCTTCTTTACCCTGGTACATATCTACATGATGAAAACTACAAAACACATCCTAGGATGCGCAGTTTTATGATTACAGTGAATTCGAGGAAAAAATGTTTATACACCCGGGGCTTAGCGATTTTTCCATATATGAGAAAAAGCTTTTTTTCCAAAAACCCACTTTCTACACATCATGCCGAACGTCACTGCATTTTCTTTCGATTCCTCGAACTAGGACACCTATTCGACTTATAGTACACTGTCTATTACCGTCTGAACATGCGCAAAACTACAAAGAGTAACGACTTCCAATGTCGATTACATGGACTACTAATCAGCAAATCGAACGGTCTTTACCCTGGTACATATCTACATGATGAAAACTACAAAACACATCCTAGAAAGCGCAGTTTTATGCGTACAGTGAATTTGAAGAAAAAATGTGTATACACCCGGGGTTTTGCGATTTTTCCATATATGTGAAATACAGTTGTTTCCAAAAAGCCACTTTTTACACTTCAGGCCAAACGTAACTGCATTGTCTTTCGATTCATCGAACTAGCACACCTATTCGACATATAGTACGCAGTCTATTACCATCTGAACTTGTGCAAAGCTACAAAGAGTAACGAATTCAAATATCGATTACAGGCACCATTATTGTGCAAATCGAACCTTCTTTACCCTGGTACATATCTACATGATGAAAACTACAATACACATCCTAGGAAGCGCAGTTTTATGAGTACAGTGACTTCGAGGAAAAAATGTGTATAAACCCGGGGCTTTGCGATTTTTCATATTTGCGACAAAGCTTTGTTTCCAAGAACCCACTTTTTACACATCATGCCGAACGTCACTGCATTGTCTTTCGATTCATCGAACTAGCACACTTATTCGACATATAGTACGCTGTCTATTACCAACTGAACATGCGCAAAGCTACAAAGAGTAACGACATCCAATGTCGATTACAGGGACTACTAATCAGCAAATCGAACGGTCTTTACCTTGGTACATATCTACATGATGAAAACAACAAAACACATCCTAGGAAGCGCAGTTTTATGAGTACAGTGGATTCGAGGAAAAAATGTGTATACACCCGGGGCTTTGCGATTTTTCCATATTTGAGAAAAAGCTTTGTTTCCAAAAACCCCACTTTTTACACATCATGCCAAACGTCACTGCATTGTCTTGCAATTCATCGAACTAGTACACCTCTTCGACATATAGTACGCAGTCTATAACCGTCTGAACTTGTGCAAAGCTACAAAGAGTAACGAATTCAAATATCGATTACAGGCACCATTATTGTGCAAATCGAACCTTCTTTACCCTGGTAGATATCTACATGATGAAAACTACAAAACACATCCTAGGAAGCACAGTTTTATGAGTACAGTGAATTCGAGGAAAAAATGCGTATACACACGGGGCTTTGCGATTTTTCCATATTTGAGATAAAGTTTTTGTTTCCAAAAACCCCACTTTTTACACATCATACATAACGTCACTGCATTGTCTTTAGATTCGTCGAACTAGCACACCTATTCGACATACAGTACGCATTCTATTACCGTCTGAACTTGCGCAAATCTACAAAGAGTAACAAATTCAAATATCGATTACAGGCACCATTATTCTGCAAATCGAACGTTCTTTACCCTTGTAAATATCTACGTGATGAAAACTACGAAACACATCCTAGGAAGCGCAGTTTTATGAGTACAGTGAATTCGAGGAAAAAATGTGTATTGCATTTTTTCCATATTTGAGAAAAAGCTTTGTTTCCAGAAACCCTCTTTTTACACATCAGGCCCAACGTCACTGCATTGTCTTTCGATTCATCGAACTAGCACACCTTTTCGACATATAGTACGCAGTCTATTACCGTCTGAACTTGCGCAAAGCTACAAAGAGTAACGAATGCAAATATCGATTACAGGCACCATTATTCTGCAAATCGAACGTTCTTTACCCTGGTACATATCTACATGATGAAGACTACAGAACACATCCTTGGAAGCTCAGTTTTATGAGTACAGTTAATTCGTGGAAAAAATGTGTATACACCCGGGGCTTTGCGATTTTTCCTTATATGTGAAAAAGCTTTGATTCCAAAAACCCCACATTTTACACATCATGCCAAAAGTCACTGCATTGTCTTTCGATTCATCGAACTAGCAAACCTATTCGATATATAGTACGCAGTCTATTACCGTATGAACTTGCGCAACGCTACAAACAGTAACGAATTCAAATGTCGATTACAGGCATATCGAACGGTCTTTACCCTGGTACATATCTACATGATGAAAACTACAAAACACACCCTAGGAAGCGCAGTTTTATGAGTACCGTGAATTCGAGGAAAAAATGTGTATACACCCGGGGCTTTGCGATTTTCCATATATGAGAAAAATTTTTGTTTCCAAAAACCCACTTTTTACACATCATGCCAGACGTCACTGCATTGTCTTCCGATTCATCTAACCTGCACACCTTTTCGACATATATTACGCAGTCTATTACAGTCTGAACTTGCGCAAAGCTACAAAGAGTAACAAATTCAAATATCAATTACAGGCACCATTATTCTGCAAATCGAACTTTCTTTACCCTGGTACTTATCTACATGCTGAAAACTACAAAACACATCTTAGGAAGCGCAGTTTTATGAGTACAGTGAATTCGAAGATAAAATGCGTATACACCCGTGGCTTTGCGATTTTTCCATATTTGAGAAAAAGCTTTGTTTCCAAAAACCCACTTTTTACACATCAGGCCCAACATCACTGCATTGTCTTTCGATTAATCGAACTAGCACACCTATTCGACATATAGTACAGAGTCTATTACCGTCTGAACTTGCGCAAAGCTACAAAGAGTAACGAATTCAAATATCGATAACAGGCACCATTATTGTGCACATCGAACCTTCTTTACCCTGGTACATATCTACATGGTTAAAACTACAAAACACATCCTAGGAAGCGCAGTCTTATGAGTATAGTGAATTCGCGGAAAAAATGTGTATACACCTGGGGCTTTGCGATTTTTCCATATTTGAGAAAAAGCTTTGTTTCCAAAAACCCCACTTTTTACACATCATTTCAAACGTCACTGCATTGTCTTTCGATTCATCGAACTAGCACACCTATTCGACATATAGTACGCAGTCTATTACCGTCTGAACTTGCGCAAAGCTACAAAGAGTAACGAATTCAAATACCGATTACAAACACTATTATTTTGCAAATCGAACGTTCTTTACCCTGGTACAAATCTACATGATGAAAACTACAAAACACATTTTAGGAAGCGCAGTTTTATGAGTACAGTGAATTCGAGGAAAAAATGTGTATGCACCCGGGGCTTAGCGATTTTTCCATATATGAGAAAAAGCTATGTTTCCAAAAACAACACTTCTGACACAACATGCCAAACGTCACTGCATTGTATTTCGATTCATCGAACTATCACACCTATTCGACATATAGTACGCAGTCTATTACCGTCTGAACTTGCGCAAAGCTACAAATAGTAACGAATTCAAATATCGATTACAGTCACCATTATTGTGCAAATCGAACCTTCTTTACCCTGGTACATATCTACATGATGAAAACTACAATACACATCCTAGGAAGCGCCGTTTTATGAGTACAGTGAATTTGAGGAAAAATGTGTACACACCCGGGGCTTTGCGATTTTTCCATATATGTGAAAAAGTGTTGTTTCCAAAAACCCACTTTTTACACATCAGGACAAACGTCACTGCATTGTCTTTCGATTCATCGAACTAGCACACCTATTCGACATATAGTACGCAGTCTATTACCGTCTGAACTTTCGCAAAGCTACAATGAGTAACGAATTCAAATATCGATAACAGGCACCATTATTGTGCAAATCGAACCTTCTTTACCCTGGTACATATCTACATGATGAAAACTACAAAACACATCCTAGGAAGCGCAGTTTTATGAGTACAGTGAATTCGAGGAAAAAATGTGTATACACCCGGGGCTTTGCGATTTTTCCATATTGAGAAAAAGTTTTGTCTCCGAAAACCCCACTTTTTACACATCATGCCAAACGTCACTGCATTGTCTTTCGATTCATCGAACTAGCACACCTATTCGACATAGAGTACTCAGTCTATTACCGTCTGAACTTGCGCAAATCTACAAAGAGTAACAAATTCAAATATCGATTACAGGCACCATTATTCTGCAAATCAAACGTTCTTTACCCTTGTACATATCTACATGATGAAAACTACAAAACACTTTCTAGGAAGCGCAGTTTTATGAGTACAGTGAATTCGAGTAAAAAATGAGTAGACACCAGGGGTTAGCGATTTTTCCATATATGAGAAAAAGCTTTGTTTTCAAAAACCCCACTTTTTACACATCATGCCAAACGTCACTGCATTGTCTTTCGATTCATCGAAGTAGCACACCTATTCGACATATAGTACGCAGTCTATTACCGTCTGAACTTGCGCAATGCTACAAATATCGATTACAGGCACCATTATTGTGCAAATCGAACCTTCTTTACCCTAGTACATATCTACTTGATGAAAACTACAAAACACATCCTAGGAAGCGCAGTTTTACGAGTACAATGAATTCGAGGAAAAAATGTGTATACACCCGGGGCTTTGCGATTTTTCCACATTTGAGAAAAATCTTTGTCTCCAAAAACCCCACTTTTTACACATCATGCCAAACGTCACTGCATTGTCTTTCGATTCATCGAACTAGCACACCAATTCGACATATAGTACGCAGTCTATTACCGCCTGAACTTGCGCAAATCTACAAAGAGTAACAAATTCAAATATCGATTACAGGCACTATTATTCTGCAAATCGAACGTTCTTTACCCTTGTACATATCTACATGATGAAAACTACAAAACACATCCTAGGAAGCGCAGTTTTATGAGTACAGTGAATTCGAGGAAAAAATGTGTATACACCCGGGGCTTTGCGATTTTTCCATATATGTGAAAAAGAGTTGTTTCCAAAAACCCACTTTTTTCACATCAGGCCAAACGTCACTGCATTGTCTTTCGATTCATCGAACTAGCACACCTATTCGACATATAGTACGCAGTCTATTACCGTCTGAACCTGTGCAAAGCTACAAAGAGTAACGAATTCAAATATCGACTACAGGCACCATTATTGTGCAAATCGAACGTTCTTTACCCTGGTACATATCTACATGATGAAAACTACAAAACACATCCTAGGAAGCGCAGTTTTATGAGTCCAGTGAATTCGAGGAAAAAATGTGTATACACCCGGGGCTTTGCGAGTTTTCCATATTCGAGAAAAAGCTTTGTTTCCAAAAACCTCACTTTTTACACATCATGCCAAACGTCACTGCATTGTCTTTCGATTCATCGAACTAGCACACCTATTCTACATATAGTACGCAGTCTATTACCGTCTGACCTTGCGCATAGCTACAAAGTGTAACGAATTCAAATACCGATTACAGGCACCATTACTCTGCAAATCGAACGTTCTTTACCCTGGTACAAATCTACATGATGAGAACTACAAAACACATCCTAGGAAGCGCAGTTTTATGAGTACAGTGAATTCGAGGAAAAAATGAGTATACACCCGGGGCTTTGCGATTTTTCTATATATGAGAAAAAGATTTGTTTATAAAAACCCACTTTATACACATCAGGCACAACGTCACTGCACTGTCTTTCGATTCATCGAACTAGCACACCTTTTCGACGTATAGTACGGAGTCTATTACCGTCTGACCTTGCGCATAGCTACAAAGTGTAACGAATTCAAATACCGATTACAGGCACCATTACTCTGCAAATCGAACGTTCTTTACCCTGGTACAAATCTACATGATGAGAACTACAAAACACATCCTAGGAAGCGCAGTTTTATGAGTACAGTGAATTCGAGGAAAAAATGAGTATACACCCGGGGCTTTGCGATTTTTCTATATATGAGAAAAAGATTTGTTTATAAAAACCCACTTTATACACATCAGGCACAACGTCACTGCACTGTCTTTCGATTCATCGAACTAGCACACCTTTTCGACGTATAGTACGGAGTCTATTACCGTCTGAGCTTGCGCAAAGCTACAAAGAGTAACGAATGCAAATATCGATTACAGGCACCATTATTCTGCAAATCGAACGTTCTTTACCCTGGAACATATCTACATGATGAAGACTACAAAACACATCCGAGGAACCGCAGTTTTATGAGTACAGTTAATTCGAGGAAAACATGTGTATTGACCCGGGGCTTTGCGATTTTTCCATATTTGAGAAAAAGTTTTGTATCCAAAAACCTCACTTTTTACACATCATGCCAAACGTCACTGCATTGTCTTTCGATTCATCGAAGTAGAACACCTATTTGACATATTGTATGCAGTCTATTACCGTCTGTACTTCTGCAAAGCTACAAAGAGTAACGAATTCAAATGTCGATTACAGGGACTATTAATCAGCAAATCGAACGGTCCTTACCCTGGTACATATGTACATGATGAAAACTACAACACACATTCTAGGAAGCGCAGTCTTATGTGTACAGTGAATTCGAGGAAAAAATGTGTATACATGCGGGGCTTTGCGATTTTTCCATATTTGAGAAAAAGCTTTGTTTCCAAAAACCCCACTTTTCACACATCATGCCAAACGTCACTGCATTGTCTTTCGATTCATCGAACCTGCACACCTTTTCGACATATAGTATGCAGTCTATTACAGTCTGAACTTGCGCAATGTTACAAAGAGTAACGAATTCAAATACCGATTACAGGCACCATTATTCTGCAAATCGAACGTTGTTTACCTTAGTACAAATCTACATGATGAAAACTACAAAACACATTCTAGGAAGCGCAGTCTTATGAGTACAGTGAATCCGCAGAAAAAATGTGTATACACCCGGGGCTTCGCGATTTTTCCATATTTGAGAAAAAGCTTTGTTTCCAAAAACCCCACTTTTTACACATCATGACGAACGTCACTGCATTGTCATTCGATTCATCGAAGTAGCTTACCTATTCGACATATTGTATGCAGTCTATTACCGTCTGTACTTGTGCAAAGCTACAAAGATTAACGAATTCAAATGTCGATTACAGGGACTATTAATCAGCAAATCGAACGGTCTTTACCCTGGTACATATGTACATGATGAAAACTACAAAACACATTTTAGGAAGCGCAGTCTTATGAGAACAGTGAATTCGCGGAAAAAATTTGTATACACCCGGGGCTTTGCGATTTTTCCATATTTGAGAAAAAGCTTTGTTTCCAAAAACCCCACTTTTTACACATCATGCCAAACGTCACTGCATTGTCTTTCGATTCATCGAACTAGCACACCTATTCGTCATATAGTACGCAGTCTATTACCGTCTGAACTTGCGCAAAGCTACAAAGAGTAACGAATTCAAATATCGATTACAGGCACCATTATCCTGCAAATCGAACGTTCTTTACCCTGGTACATATCTACATGATGAAAACTACAATACACATCCTAGGAAGCGCAGTTTTATGAGTACAGTGAATTTGAGGAAAAAATGTGTATACACCCGGGGCTTTGCGATTTTTCCATATATGTGAAAAAGTGTTTTTTCCAAAAACCCACTTTTTACACATCAGGCCAAACGTCACTGCATTGTCTTTCGATTCATCGAACTAGCACACCATTTCGACATATAGTACGCAGTCTATTACCGTCTGAACTTTCGCAAAGCTACAATGAGTAACGAATTCAAATATCGATAACAGGCACCATTATTGTGCAAATCGAACCTTCTTTACCCTGGTACATATCTACATGATGAAAACTACAAAACACATCCTAGGAAGCGCAATTTTATGAGTACAGTGAATTCGAGGAAAAAATGTGTATACACCCGGGGCTTTGCGATTTTTCCATATTGAGAAAAAGTTTTGTCTCCAAAAACCCCACTTTTTACACATCATGCCAAACGTCACTGCATTGTCTTTCGATTCATCGAACTAGCACACCTATTCGACATAGAGTACTCAGTCTATTACCGTCTGAACTTGCGCAAATCTACAAAGAGTAACAAATTCAAATATCGATTACAGGCACCATTATTCTGCAAATCGAACGTTCTTTACCCTTGTACATATCTACATGATGAAAACTACAAAACACTTCCTAGGAAGCGCAGTTTTATGAGTACAGTGAATTCGAGGAAAAAATGAGTATACACCAGGTGCTTAGCGATTTTTCCATATATGAGAAAAAGCTTTGTTTCCAAAAACCACACTTTTTACACATCATGCCAAACGTCACTGCATTGTCTTTCGATTCATCGAAGTAGCACACCTATTCGACATATAGTACGCAGTCTATTACAGTCTGAACTTGCGCAAAGCTACAAATATCGATTACAGGCACCATTATTGTGCAAATCGAACCTTCTTTAACCTAGTACATATCTACTTGATGAAAACTACAAAACACATCCTAGGAAGCGCAGTTTTACGAGTACAATGAATTCGAGGAAAAAATGTGTATACACCCGGGGCTTTGCGATTTTTCCATATTTGAGAAAAATCTTTGTCTCCAAAAACCGCACTTTTTACACATCATGCCAAACGTCACTGCATTGTCTTTCGATTCATCGAACTAGCACACCAATTCGACATATAGTACGCAGTCTATTACCGCCTGAACTTGCGCAAATCTACAAAGAGTAACAAATTCAAATATCGATTACAGGCACTATTATTCTGCAAATCGAACGTTCTTTACCCTTGTACATATCTACATGATGAAAACTACAAAACACATCCTAGGAAGCGCAGTTTTATGAGTACAGTGAATGTGAGGATAAAATGTGTATACACCCGGGGCTTTGCGATTTTTCCATATATGTGAAAAAGAGTTGTTTCCAAAAACCCACTTTTTTCACATCAGGCCAAACGTCACTGCATTGTCTTTCGATTCATCGAACTAGCACACCTATTCGACATATAGTACGCAGTCTATTACCGTCTGAACTTGTGCAAAGCTACAAAGAGTAACGAATTCAAATATCGACTACAGGCTCCATTATTGTGCAAATCGAACGTTCTTTACCCTGGTACATATCTACATGATGAAAACTACAAAACACAACCTAGGAAGCACAGTTTTATGAGTCCAGTGAATTCGAGGAAAAAATGTGTATACACCCGGGGCTTTGCGATTTTTCCATATTCGAGAAAAAGCTTTGTTTCCTAAAACCCCATTTTTTACACATCATGCCAAACGTCACTGCATTGTCTTTCGATTCATCGAACTAGCACACCTATTCGACATATAGTACGCAGTCTATTACCGTCTGACCTTGCGCATAGCTACAAAGAGTAACGAATTCAAATACCGATTACAGGCACCATTATTCTGGAAATCGAACGTTCTTTACCCTGGTACAAATCTACATGATGAGAACTACAAAACACATCCTAGGAAGCGCAGTTTTATGAGTACAGTGAATTCGAGGAAAAAATGAGTATACACCCGGGGCTTTGCGATTTTTCTATATATGAGAAAAACCTTTGTTTATAAAAACCCACTTTATACTCATCAGGCACAACGTCACTGCATTGTCTTTCGATTCATCGAACTAGCACACCTTTTCGACGTATAGTACGGAGTCTATTACCGTCTGAGCTTGCGCAAAGCTACAAAGAGTAACGAATGCAAATATCGATTACAGGCACCATTATTCTGCAAATCGAACGTTCTTTACCCTGGAACATATCTACATGATGAAGACTACAAAACACATCCGAGGAACCGCAGTTTTATGAGTACAGTTAATTCGAGGAAAACATGTGTATTTGTTTCCAAAAACCTCACTTTTTACACATCATGCCAAACGTCACTGCATTGTCTTTCGATTCATCGAAGTAGAACACCTATTTGACATATTGTATGCAGTCTATTACCGTCTGTACTTGTGCAAAGCTACAAAGAGTAACGAATTCAAATGACGATTACAGGGACTATTAATCAGCAAATCGAACGGTCTTTATCCTGGTACATATCTACATGATGAAAACTACAAAACACATCCTAGGAAGCGCAGTTTTATGAGTACAGTGAATTCGAGGAAAAAATGTGTATACACCCGGGGCGTTGCGATTTTTCCATATTTGAGAAAAAGCTTTGTTTCCAAAAACCCACTTTTTACACATCATGCTGAACGTCACTGCATTGTCTTTCGATTCATCGAACTAGCACAACTATTCGACATATAGTACGCTGCCTATTACCGTCTGAACATGCGCAAAGCTACAAAGAGTAACGACTTCCAATGTCGAGTACAGGGACTGCTAATCAGCAAATCGAACGTTCTTTACCCTGGTACATATCTACATGATGAAAACTACAAAACACATCCTAGGAAGCGCAGTTTTATCAGTACAGTGAATTCGAGGAAAAAAAGTGTATACACCCGGAGCTTTGCGATTTTTCCATATTTGAGAAAAAGCATTGTTTCCAAAAACCCACTTTTTACACATCATGCCGAACGTCACTGCATTGTCTTTCGATTCATCGAACTAGCACACCTTTTCGACATATAGTACGCAGTCTATTACCGCCTGAACATGCGCAAAGCTACAAAGAGTAACGACATCCAATGTCGATTGCAGGGACTACTAATCAGCAAATCGAACGGTCTTTACCTTGGTACATATCTACTTGATGAAAACAACAAAACACATCCTAGGAAGCGCAGTTTTATGAGTACAGTGAATTCGATGAAAAAATGTGTATACACCCGGGGCTTTGCGATTTTTCCATATTTGAGAAAAAGCTTTGTTTCCAAAAACGCCACTTTTTAGACATCATGCCAAACGTCATTGCATTGTCTTTCGATTCATCGAACTAGCAAACCTTTTATACATATAGTGCGCAGTCTATTACCAACTGAATTTGCGCAAAGCTACAAACAGTAACGAATTCAAATATCGATTACAGGCACCATTATTCCGCAAATCGAACGTTCTTTATCCTGGTACATATCTACATGATGAAAACTACAAAACACATCCTAGGAAGCGCAGTTTTATGAGTACAGTGAATTCGAGGAAAAAATGTGTATACACCCGGGGCGTTGCGATTTTTCCATATTTGAGAAAAAGCTTTGTTTCCAAAAACCCACTTTTTACACATCATGCTGAACGTCACTGCATTGTCTTTCGATTCATCGAACTAGCACAACTATTCGACATATAGTACGCTGTCTATTACCGTCTGAACATGCGCAAAGCTACAAAGAGTAACGACATCCAATGTCGATTGCAGGGACTACTAATCAGCAAATCGAACGGTCTTTATCTTGGTACATATCTACTTGATGAAAACAACAAAACACATCCTAGGAAGCGCAGTTTTATGAGTACAGTGAATTCGATGAAAAAATGTGTATACACCCGGGGCTTTGCGATTTTTCCATATTTGAGAAAAAGCTTTGTTTCCAAAAACCCCACTTTTTACACATCATGCCAAACGTCATTGCATTGTCTTTCGATTCATCGAACTAGCAAACCTTTTTTACATATAGTGCGCAGTCTATTACCAACTGAATTTGCGCAAAGCTACAAACAGTTACGAATTCAAATATCGATTACAGGCACCATTATTCCGCAAATCGAACGTTCTTTATCCTGGTACATATCTACATGATGAAAACTACAAAACACATCCTAGGAAGCGCAGTTTTATGAGTACAGTGAATTCGAGGAAAAAATGTGTATACACCCGGGGCTTTGCGATTTTTCCATATCTGAGAAAAAGATTTGTTTCCAAAAACCCCACTTTTTACACATCATGCCAAACGTCACTGCATTGTCTTTCGATTCATCGAACTAGCACACCTATTCGACATATAGTACGCAGTCTATTACCGTCTGAACTTGCGCAAAGCTACAAAGAGTAACAAATTCAAATATCGATTACAGGCACCATTATTCTGCAAATCGGACGTTCTTTACCCTGGTACATATCTACATGATGAAAACTACAAAACACATCCTAGGAAGCGCAGTTTTATGAGTACAGTGAATTCGAGGAAAAAAAGTTTATACACCCGGACCTTTGCGATTTTTCCATATTTGAGAAAAAGCATTGTTTCCAAAAACCCACTTTTTACACATCATGCCGAACGTCACTGCATTGTCTTTCGATTCATCGAACTAGCACACCTTTTGACATATAGTACGCAGTCTATTACCGTCTGAACATGCGCAAAGCTACAAAGAGTAACGACATCCAATGTCGATTGCAGGGACTACTAATCAGCAAATCGAACGGTCTTTACCTTGGTACATATCTACATGATGAAAACTACAAAACACATCCTAGGAAGCGCAGTTTTATGAGTACAGTTAATTCGAGGAAGAAATGTGTATACACCCGGGGCTTTGCGATTTTTCCATATTTGAGAAAAAGCTTTGTCTCCAAAAACCCTACTTTTTACACATCATGCCAAACGTCACTGCATTGTCTTTCGATTCATCGAACTAGCACACCTTTTCGACATAGAGTACGCAGTCTATTACCGTCTGAACTTGCGCAAATCTACAAAGAGTAACAAATTCAAATATCGATGACAGGCACCATTATTCTGCAAATCGAAAGTTCTTTACCATTGTACATATCTACATGATGAAAACTACAATACTCATCCTAGGAAACGCAGTTTTATGAGTACAGTGAATTCGAGGAAAAAATGTGTATACACCCGGGGCTTTGCGATTTTTCCATATTTGAGAAAAAGATTTGTTTCCAAAAACCCCACTTTTTACACATCATGCCAAACGTCACTGCATTGTCTTTCGATTCATCGAACTAGCACACCTTTTCGACGTATAGTACGGAGTCTATTACCGTCTGAACTTGCGCAAAGCTACAAAGAGTAACGAATGCAAATATCGATTACAGGCACCATTATTCCCCAAATCGAACGTTCTTTACCCTGGTACATATCTACATGATGAAGACTACAAAACACATCCGAGGAAGCGCAGTTTTATGAGTACAGTTAATTCGAGGAAAACATGTGTATTGACCTGGGGCTTTGCGATTTTTCCATATTTGAGAAAAAGTTTTGTTTCGAAAAACCCCACTTTTTACACATCATGCCAAACGTCATTGCATTGTCTTTCGATTCATCGAACTAGCACACCTTTTCGACATATAGTACGCAGTCTATTACCGTCTGAACATGCGCAAAGCTACAAAGAGTAACGACATCCAATGTCGATTGCAGCAAATAGAACGGTCTTTACCTTGGTACATATCTACATGATGAAAACAACAAAACACATCCTAGGATGCGCAGTTTTATGAGTACAGTGAATTCGAGGAAAAAATGTGTATACACTCGGGGCTTTGCGATTTTTCCATATTTGAGAAAAAGCTTTGTTTCCAAAAACCCCACTTTTTACACATCATGCCAAACGTCATTGCATTGTCTTTCGATTCATCGAACTAGCACACCTTTCATACATATAGTGCGCAGTCTATTACCGTCTGAATTTGCGCAAAGCTACAAACAGAAACGAATTCAAATATCGATTACAGGCACCATTATTCCGCAAATCGAACGTTCTTTATCCTGGTACATATCTACATGATGAAAACTACAAAACACATCCTAGGAAGCGCAGTTTTATGAGTACAGTGAATTCGAGGAAAAAATCAGTATACACCCTAGGCTTTCCGATTTTTCCATATATGTGGAAAAGCTTTGATTCCAAAAACCCCACATTTTACACATCATGCCAAACGTCGCTGCATTGTCTTTCGATTCATCGAACTAGCACACCTATTCGACATATAGTACGCAGTCTATTACCGTCTGAACTTGCGCAAAGCTGCAAAGAGTAACGAATTCAAATGTCGAATACAATGACTATTAATCAGCAAATCGTACGGTCTTTACCCTGTTACTAATCTACATGATGAAAACTACAAAACACATCCTAGGAAGTGCAGTTTTATGAGTTCAGTGAATTGGAGGAAAAAATCAGTATACACCCTTGGCTTTCCGATTTTTCCATACGTGTGGAAAAGCTTTGATTCCAAAAACCCCACATTTTACACATCATGCCAAACGTCGCTGCATTGTCTTTCGATTCATCGAACTAGCACACCTATTCGACATATAGTACGCAGTCTATTACCGTCTGAACTTGCGCAAAGCTACAAAGAGTAACGAATTCAAATATCGATTACAGGCACCATTACTCTGCAAATCGGACGTTCTTTACCCTGGTACATATCTACATGATGAAAACTACAAAACACATCCTAGGAAGCGCAGTTTTATGAGTACAGTGAATTAGAGGAAAAAAAGTGTATACACTTGGGGCTTTGCGATTTTTCCATATTTGAGAAAAAGCTTTGTTTGAAAAAACCCCTCTTTACACATCATGCCGAACGTCACTGCGTTGTCTTTCGATTCGTCGAAGTAGCACACCTTTTCGACATATAGTACGCAGTCTATTACCGTCTGAACTTGCGCAAAGCTAAAAAGAGTAACGACATCCAATGTCGATTACAGGGACTACTAATCAGCAAATCGAACGGTCTTTACCTTGGTACATATCTACATGATGAAAACAACAAAACACATTATAGGAAGCGCAGGTTTATGAGTACAGTGAATTCGAGGAATAAATGTGTATACACCCGGGCTTTGCGATTTTTCCATGTTTGAGAAAAAGCTTTGTTTCCAAAAACCCCACTTTTTACACATCATGCCAAACGTCATTGCATTGTCTTTCGATTCATCGAACTAGCAAACCTTTCATACATATAGTGCGCAGTCTATTACCGTCTGAATTTGCGCAAAGCTACAAACAGAAACGAATTCAAATATCGATTACAAGCACCATTATTCCGCAAATCGAACGTTCTTTACCCTGGTACATATCTACATGATGAAGACTACAAAACACATCCAAGGAAGCGCAGTTTTATGAGTACAGTTAATTCGAGGAAAACATGTGTATTGACCCGGGGCTTTGCGATTTTTCCAAATTTGAGAAAAAGCTTTGTTTCCAAAAACCCCACTTTTCACTCATCATGCCAAACGTCACTGCATTGTCTTTCGATTCATCGAAGTAGCACACCCATTCGACACATAGTATGCAGTCTATTACCGTCTGTACTTGTGCAAAGCTACAAAGGGTAACGAATTCAAATGTCGATTACAGGGACTATTAATGAGCAAATCGAACGGTCTTTACCCTGGTACATATGTACATGATGAAATCTACAAAACACATTATAGGAAGCGCAGTCTTATGAGTACAGTGAATTCGCGGAAAAAATGTGTATACACCCAGGGCTTTGCGATTTTTCCATATTTGAGAAAAAGCTTTGTTTCCAAAAACCCCACTTTTTACACATCATGCCGAACGTCACTGCATTGTCTTTCGATTCATCGAACTAGCACACCTCTTCGACATATAGTATGCAGTCTATTACCGTCTGAACTTGCGCAACGCTACAAAGAGTAACGAATTCAAATATCGATTACAGGCACCATTATTGTGCAAATCGGACGTTCTTTACCCTAGTACATATCTACATGATGAAAACTACAAAACACATCCTAGGAAGCGCAGTTTTATGAGTACAGTGAATTCGAGGAAAAAATGTGTATACACCCGGGGCTTTGCGATTTTTCCATATTTGAGAAAAAGCTTTGTCTCCAAAAACCCCATTTTTTACACATCATGCCAAACGTCACTGCATTGTCTTTCGATACATCGAACTAGCACACCTATTCGACATATAGTATGCAGTCTATTACCGTCTGAACTTGCGCAAAGCTACAAACAGTAACGAATTCAAATACCGATTACAGGCTCCATTATTCTGCAAATCGAACGTTCTTTACCCTGGTACAAATCTACATCCTAGGAAGCGCAGTTTTATGAGTACAGTGAATTCGAGGAAAAAATGTGTATGCACCCGGGGCTTTGCGATTTTCCATATTTGAGAAAAGGCTATGTTTCCAAAAACAACACTTCTTACACATCATGGCAAACGTCACTGCATTGTCTTTCGATTCATCGAACTAGCACACCTATTCGACATATAGTACGCAGTCTATTACCGTCTGAACTTGCGCAACGCTACAAAGAGTAACGAATTCAAATATCGATTACAGGCACCATTATTGTGCAAATCGGACGTTCTTTACCCTAGTACATATCTACATGATGAAAACTACAAAACACATCCTAGGAAGCGCAGTTTTATGAGTACAGTGAATTCGAGGAAAAAATGTGTATACACCCGGGGCTTTGCGATTTTTCCATATTTGAGAAAAAGCTTTGTCTCCAAAAACCCCATTTTTTACACATCATGCCAAACGTCACTGCATTGTCTTTCGATTCATCGAACTAGCACACCTATTCGACATATAGTACGCAGTCTCTTACCGTCTGAACTTGCGCAAATCTACAAAGAGTAACAAATTCAAATATCGATTACAGGCACCATTATTCCGCAAATCGAACGTTCTTTACCCTTGTACATATCTACATGATGAAAACTACAAAACACATCCTAGGAAGCGCAGTTTTATGAGTACAGTGAATTTGAGGAAAAAATGTGTATACACCCGGGGCTTACGATTTTTCCATATATGTGAAAGAGCGTTGTTTCCAAAAACCCACTTTTTACACATCAGGCCAAACGTCACTGCATTGTCTTTCGATTCTTCGAACTAGCACACCTTTTCGACGTATAGTACGGAGTCTATTACCGTCAGAACTTGCTCAAAGCTACAAAGAGTAACGAATGCAAATATCGATTACAGGCACCATTATTCTGCAAATCGGACGTTCTTTACCCTGGTACATATCTACATGATGAAAACTACAAAACACATCCTAGGAAGCGCAGTTTTATGAGTACAGTGAATTCGGGGAAAAAAAGTGTATACACCCGGGGCTTTGCGATTTTTCCATATTTGAGAAAAAGCTTTGTTTCCAAAAACCCACTTTTCACACATCATGCCGAAAATCACTGCATTGTCTTTCGATTCATCGAACTAGCACACCTTTTCGACATATAGTACGCAGTCTATTACCGTCTGAACATGCGCAAAGCTACAAAGAGTAACGACATCCAATGTCGATTGCAGCAAATAGAACGGTCTTTACCTTGGTACATATCTACATGATGAAAACAACAAAACACATCCTAGGAAGCGCAGTTTTATGAGTACAGTGAATTCGAGGAAAAAATGTGTATACACTCGGGGCTTTGCGATTTTTCCATATTTGAGAAAAAGCTTTGTTTCCAAAAACCCCACTTTTTACACATCATGCCAAACGTCATTGCATTGTCTTTCGATTCATCGAACTAGCAAACCTTTCATACATATAGTGCGCAGTCTATTACCGTCTGAATTTGCGCAAAGCTACAAACAGAAACGAATTCAAATATCGATTACAGGCACCATTATTCCGCAAATCGAACGTTCTTTATCCTGGTACATATCTACATGATGAAAACTACAAAACACATCCTAGGAAGCGCAGTTTTATGAGTACAGTGAATTCGAGGAAAAAATCAGTATACACCCTAGGCTTTCCGATTTTTCAATATATGTGGAAAAGCTTTGATTCCAAAAACCCCACATTTTACACATCATGCCAAACGTCGCTGCATTGTCTTTCGATTCATCGAACTAGCACACCTATTCGACATATAGTACGCAGTCTATTACCGTCTGAACTTGCGCAAAGCTGCAAAGAGTAACGAATTCAAATGTCGAATACAATGACTATTAATCAGCAAATCGTACGGTCTTTACCCTGTTACTAATCTACATGATGAAAACTACAAAACACATCCTAGGAAGTGCAGTTTTATGAGTTCAGTGAATTCGAGGAAAAAATCAGTATACACCCTTGGCTTTCCGATTTTTCCATACGTGTGGAAAAGCTTTGATTCCAAAAACCCCACATTTTACACATCATGCCAAACGTCGCTGCATTGTCTTTCGATTCATCGAACTAGCACACCTATTCGACATATAGTACGCAGTCTATTACCGTCTGAACTTGCGCAAAGCTACAAAGAGTAACGAATTCAAATATCGATTACAGGCACCATTACTCTGCAAATCGGACGTTCTTTACCCTGGTACATATCTACATGATGAAAACTACAAAACACATCCTAGGAAGCGCAGTTTTATGAGTACAGTGAATTCGAGGAAAAAAAGTGTATACACTTGGGGCTTTGCGATTTTTCCATATTTGAGAAAAAGCTTTGTTTGAAAAAACCCCTCTTTACACATCATGCCGAACGTCACTGCGTTGTCTTTCGATTCGTCGAAGTAGCACACCTTTTCGACATATAGTACGCAGTCTATTACCGTCTGAACTTGCGCAAAGCTAAAAAGAGTAACGACATCCAATGTCGATTACAGGGACTACTAATCAGCAAATCGAACGGTCTTTACCTTGGTACATATCTACATGATGAAAACAACAAAACACATAATAGGAAGCGCAGGTTTATGAGTACAGTGAATTCGAGGAATAAATGTGTATACACCCGGGCTTTGCGATTTTTCCATGTTTGAGAAAAAGCTTTGTTTCCAAAAACCCCACTTTTTACACATCATGCCAAACGTCATTGCATTGTCTTTCGATTCATCGAACTAGCAAACCTTTCATACATATAGTGCGCAGTCTATTACCGTCTGAATTTGCGCAAAGCTACAAACAGAAACGAATTCAAATATCGATTACAAGCACCATTATTCCGCAAATCGAACGTTCTTTACCCTGGTACATATCTACATGATGAAAACTACAAAACACATCCTAGGAAGCGCAGTTTTATGAGTACAGTGAATTCGAGGAAAAAATGTGTATACACCCGGGGCTTTGCGATTTTTCCATATTTGAGAAAAAGATTTGTTTCCAAAAACCCCACTTTTTACACATCATGCCAAACGTCACTGCATTGTCTTTCGATTCATCGAACTAGCACACCTATTCGACATATAGTACGCAGTATATTACCGCCTGACCTTGCGAAAAGCTACAAAGAGTAACGAATTCAAATACCGATTACAGGCACCATTATTCTGCAAATCGAACTCTCTTTACCCTGGTACAAATCTACATGATGAAAACTACAAAACACATCCTAGGAAGCGCAGTTTTATGAGTACAGTGAATTCGAGGAAAAAATGTGTATGCACCCGGGGCTTTGCGATTTTTCCATATATGAGAAAAAGCTTTGTTTATAAAAACCCACTTTTTACACATCAGGCCCAACGTCACTGCATTGTCTTTCGATTCATCGAACTAGCACACCTTTTCGACGTATAGTACGGAGTCTATTACCGTCTGAACTTGCGCAAAGCTACAAAGAGTAACGAATGCAAATATCGATTACAGGCACCATTATTCTGCAAATCGAACGTTCTTTACCCTGGTACATATCTACATGATGAAGACTACAAAACACATCCAAGGAAGCGCAGTTTTATGAGTACAGTTAATTCGAGGAAAACATGTGTATTGACCCGGGGCTTTGCGATTTTTCCAAATTTGAGAAAAAGCTTTGTTTCCAAAAACCCCACTTTTCACTCATCATGCCAAACGTCACTGCATTGTCTTTCGATTCATCGAAGTAGCACACCCATTCGACACATAGTATGCAGTCTATTACCGTCTGTACTTGTGCAAAGCTACAAAGGGTAACGAATTCAAATGTCGATTACAGGGACTATTAATGAGCAAATCGAACGGTCTTTACCCTGGTACATATGTACATGATGAAAACTACAAAACACATTATAGGAAGCGCAGTCTTATGAGTACAGTGAATTCGCGGAAAAAATGTGTATACACCCGGGGCTTTGCGATTTTTCCATATTTGAGAAAAAGCTTTGTTTCCAAAAACCCCACTTTTTACACATCATGCCGAACGTCACTGCATTGTCTTTCGATTCATCGAACTAGCACACCTCTTCGACATATAGTATGCAGTCTATTACCGTCTGAACTTGCGCAACGCTACAAAGAGTAACGAATTCAAATATCGATTACAGGCACCATTATTGTGCAAATCGGACGTTCTTTACCCTAGTACATATCTACATGATGAAAACTACAAAACACATCCTAGGAAGCGCAGTTTTATGAGTACAGTGAATTCGAGGAAAAAATATGTATACACCCGGGGCTTTGCGATTTTTCCATATTTGAGAAAAAGCTTTGTCTCCAAAAACCCCATTTTTTACACATCATGCCAAACGTCACTGCATTGTCTTTCGATACATCGAACTAGCACACCTGTTCGACATATAGTATGCAGTCTATTACCGTCTGAACTTGCGCAAAGCTACAAACAGTAACGAATTCAAATACCGATTACAGGCACCATTATTCTGCAAATCGAACGTTCTTTACCCTGGTACAAATCTACATCCTAGGAAGCGCAGTTTTATGAGTACAGTGAATTCGAGGAAAAAATGTGTATGCACCCGGGGCTTTGCGATTTTCCATATTTGAGAAAAGGCTATGTTTCCAAAAACAACACTTCTTACACATCATGGCAAACGTCACTGCATTGTCTTTCGATTCATCGAACTAGCACACCTATTCGACATATAGTACGCAGTCTATTACCGTCTGAACTTGCGCAACGCTACAAAGAGTAACGAATTCAAATATCGATTACAGGCACCATTATTGTGCAAATCGGACGTTCTTTACCCTAGTACATATCTACATGATGAAAACTACAAAACACATCCTAGGAAGCGCAGTTTTATGAGTACAGTGAATTCGAGGAAAAAATGTGTATACACCCGGGGCTTTGCGATTTTTCCATATTTGAGAAAAAGCTTTGTCTCCAAAAACCCCATTTTTTACACATCATGCCAAACGTCACTGCATTGTCTTTCGATTCATCGAACTAGCACACCTATTCGACATATAGTACGCAGTCTCTTACCGTCTGAACTTGCGCAAATCTACAAAGAGTAACAAATTCAAATATCGATTATAGGCACTATTGTTCTGCAAATCGAACGTTCTTTACCCTTGTACATATCTACATGATGAAAACTACAAAACACATCCTAGGAAGCGCAGTTTTATGAGTACAGTGAATTTGAGGAAAAAATGTGTATACACCCGGGGCTTACGATTTTTCCATATATGTGAAAGAGCGTTGTTTCCAAAAACCCACTTTTTACACATCAGGCCAAACGTCACTGCATTGTCTTTCGATTCTTCGAACTAGCACACCTTTTCGACATATAGTACGCAGTCTATTACGTCTGAACTTGCGCAAAGCTACAAAGAGTAACGACTTCCAATGTCGATTACAGGGACTACTAATCAGCAAATCGAACGTTCTTTACCCTGGTACATATCTACATGATGAAAACTACAAAACACATCCTAGGAAGTGCAGTTTTATGAGTTCAGTGAATTCGAGGAAAAAATGAGTATACACCCTTGGCTTTCCGATTTTTCCATATATGTGGAAAAGCTTTGATTCCAAAAACCCCACATTTTACACATCATGCCAAACGTCGCTGCATTGTCTTTCGATTCATCGAACTAGCACACCTTTTCGACGTATAGTACGGAGTCTATTACCGTCAGAACTTGCTCAAAGCTACAAAGAGTAACGAATGCAAATATCGATTACAGGCACCATTATTCTGCAAATCGAACGTTCTTTACCCTGGTACATATCTACATGATGAAGACTACAAAACACATCCAAGGATGCGCAGTTTTATGAGTACAGTTAATTCGAGGAAAACATGTGTATTGACCCGGGGCTTTGCGATTTTTCCATATTTGAGAAAAAGCTTTGTTTCCAAAAACCCCACTTTTCACTCATCATGCCAAACGTCACTGCATTGTCTTTCGATTCATCGAACCTGCACACCTTTTCGACATATAGTACGCAGTCTATTACAGTCTGAACTTGCGCAAAGCTACAGAGAGTAACGAGTTCAAATATCGATTACAGGCACCATTATTCTGCAAATCAAACGTTCTTTTCCCTGGTACATATCTACATGATGAAAACTACAAAACACATCCTAGGAAGAGCAGTTTGTTGAGTACAGTGAATTCGAGGAAAAAATGTGTATACACCCGGGGCTTTGCGATTTTTCCATATATGAGAAAAAGCTTTGTTTCCAAAAACCCCACTTTTTACACATCATGCCAAACGTCACTGCATTGTCTTTCGATTCATCGAAGTAGCACACCCATTCGACACATAGTATGCAGTCTATTACCGTCTGTACTTGTGCAAAGCTACAAAGGGTAACGAATTCAAATGTCGATTACAGGGACTATTAATGAGCAAATCGAACGGTCTTTACCCTGGTACATATGTACATGATGAAAACTACAAAACACATTCTAGGAAGCGCAGTCTTATGAGTACAGTGAATTCGCGGAAAAAATGTGTATACACCCGGGGCTTTGCGATTTTTCCATATTTGAGAAAAAGCTTTGTTTCCAAAAACCCCACTTTTTACACATCATGCCGAACGTCACTGCATTGTCTTTCGATTCATCGAACTAGCACACCTATTCGACATATAGTACGCAGTCTATTACCGTCTGAACTTGCGCAACGCTACAAAGAGTAACGAATTCAAATATCGATTACAGGCACCATTATTGTGCAAATCGGACGTTCTTTACCCTAGTACATATCTACATGATGAAAACTACAAAACACATCCTAGGAAGCGCAGTTTTATGAGTACAGTGAATTCGAGGAAAACATGTGTATACACCCGGGGCTTTGCGATTTTTCCATATTTGAGAAAAAGCTTTGTCTCCAAAAACCCCATTTTTTACACATCATGCCAAACGTCACTGCATTGTCTTTCGATTCATCGAACTAGCACACCTATTCGACATATAGTACGCAGTCTATTACCGTCTGAACTTGCGCAAATCTACAAAGAGTAACAAATTCAAATATCGATTACAGGCACTATTGTTCTGCAAATCGAACGTTCTTTACCCTTGTACATATCTACATGATGAAAACTACAAAACACATCCTAGGAAGCGCAGTTTTATGAGTACAGTGAATTTGAGGAAAAAATGTGTATACACCCTTGGCTTTGCGATTTTTCCATATATGTGAAAGAGCGTTGTTTCCAAAAACCCACTTTTTACACATCAGGCCAAACGTCACTGCATTGTCTTTCGATTCATCGAACTAGCACACCTTTTCGACATATAGTACGCAGTCTATTACCGTCTGAACTTGCGCAAAGCTACAAAGAGTAACGAATTCAAATATCAATTACAGGCTCCGTTATTGTGCAAATCGAACCTTCTTTATTCTGGTACATATCTACATGATGAAAACTACAAAACACATCCTAGGAAGCGCAGTTTTATGAGTACAGTGAATTCGATGAAAAAATGTGTATACACCCGGGGCTTTGCGATTTTTCCATATTTGAGAAAAAGCTTTGTCTCCAAAAACCCCACTTTTTACACATCATGCCAAACGTCACTGCATTGTCTTTCGATTCATCGAACTAGCACACCTATTCGACATATAGTACGCAGTCTATTACCGTCTGAACTTGCGCAAATCTACAAAGAGTAACAAATTCAAATATCGATTACAGGCACCATTATTCTGCAAATCGAACGTTCTTTACCATGGTACACATCTACATGATGAAAGCTACAATACACATCCTACGAAGCGCAGTTTTATGAGTACAGTGTCTTCGAGGAAAAAATGTGTATAAACCCGGGGCTTTGCGATTTTTCCATATTTGCCAAAAAGCTTTGTTTCCAAAAACCCAATTTTTACACATCATGCTGAACGTCACTGCATTGTCTTTCGATTCATCGAACTAGCACACCTATTCGACATATAGTACGCTGTCTATTACCATCTGAACATGCGCAATGCTACAAAGAGTAACGACTTCCAATGTCGATTACAGGGACTACTAATCAGCAAATCGAACGTTCTTTACCCTGGTACATATCTACATGATGTAAACTACAAAACACATCCTAGGAAGCGCAGTTTTATTAGTACAGTGAATTCGGGAAAAAAATGAGTATACACCCGGGGCTTTGCGATTTTTCCATATATGTGAAAAAGCTTTGATTCCAAAAACCCCACATTTTTCACATCATGCCAAATGTCACTGCATTGTCTTTCGATTCATCGAACTAGCACACCTATTCGACATATAGTACGCAGTCTATTACCATTTGAACTTGCACAAAGCTACAAAGAGTAACGAATTCAAATATCGATTACAGGCACCATTATTCTGCAAATCGGACTTTCTTTACCCTGGTACATATCTACATGATGAAAACTACAAAACACATCCTAGGAAGCGCAGTTTTATGAGTACAGTGAATTCGAGGAAAAAAAGTGTATACACCCGGGGCTTTGCGATTTTTCCATATTTGAGAAAAAGCTTTGTTTCCAAAAACCCCCTTTTTACACATCATGCCGAATGTCACTGCATTGTCTTTCGATTCATCGAACTAGCACACCTTTTCGACATATAGTACGCAGTAATTACAGTCTGAACATGCGCAAAGCTACAAAGAGTAACGACATCCAATGTCGATTACAGGGACTACTAAACAGCAAATCGAACGGTACATATCTACATGATGAAAACAACAAAACACATCTTAGGAAGCGCAGTTTTATGAGTACAGTGAATTCGAGGAAAAAATGTGTATACACCTGGGGCTTTGCGATTTTTCCATATTTGAGAAAAAGCTTTGTTTCCAAAAACCACACTTTTTACACATCATGCCAAACGTCATTGCATTGTCTTTCGATTCATCGAACTAGCAAACCTTTTATACATATAGTGCGCAGTCTATTACCGTCTGAATCTGCGCAAAGCTACAAACAGTAACGAATTCAAATATCGATTACAGGCACCATTACTCCGCAAATCGGACGTTCTTTACCCTGGTACATATCTACATGATGAAAACTACTAACACATCCTAGGAAGCGCAGTTCTATGAGTACAGTGAATTCGAGGAAAAAATGAGTATACACCCGGGGCTTTGCGATTTTTCCATATATGTGAAAAAGCTTTGATTCCAAAAACCCCACATTTTACATATCATGCCAAACGTCACTGCATTGTCTTTCGATTCATCGAACTAGCACACCTATTCGACATATAGTACGCAGTCTATTACCGTCTGAACTTGCGCAAAGCTACAAAGAGTAACGAATTCAATTACCGATTACAAGCACCATTATTCTGCAAATCGAACGTTCTTTACCCTGGTACAAATCTACATGATGAAAACTACAAAACACATCCTAGGAAACGCAGTTTTATGAGTACAGAGAATTCGAAGAAAAAATGTGAATGCACCCGGGGCTTTGCTATTTCTCCATATTTGAGAAAAAGCTACCTTTCCAAAAACCCTACTTCTTACACATCATGCCAAACGTCACTGCATTGTCTTTCGATTCATCGAACTAGCACACCTATTCGACATATAGTACGCAGTCTATTACCGTCTGAACTTGCGCAAAGCTACAAAGAGTAACGAATTCAAATATCGATTACAGGCACCATTATTTTGCAAATCGAACCTTCTTTACCCTGGTACATATCTACATGATGAAATTTACAAAACACATCCTAGGAAGCGCAGTTTTATGAGTACAGTGAATTCGAGGAAAAAATGTGTATACACCCGGGGGTTTGCGATTTTTCCATATTTGAGAAAAAGCCTTGTCTCCAAAAACCCCACATCATGCCAAACGTCACTGCATTGTCTTTCGATTCATCGAACTAGCACACCTATTCGACATATAGTACGCATTCTATTACCGTCTGAACTTGCGCAAAGCTACAAAGAGTAACGAATTCAAATATCGATTACAGGCACCATTATTGTGAAAATCGAACGTTCTTTACCCTGGTACATATCTACATGATGAAGACTACAGAACACATCCTAGGAAGCTCAGTTTTATGAGTACAGTTAATTCGAGGAAAAAATGTGTATACACACGGGCCTTTGCGATTTTTCCATATATGTGAAAAAGCTTTGTTTCCAAAAACCCCACTTTTTACACATCATGCCAAACGTCACTGCATTGTCTTTCGATTCATCGAACTAGCAGACTTATTCGATATATGGTACGCAGTCTATTACTGTCTGAACTTGCGCAAAGCTACAAAGAGTAACGAATTCAAATATCGATTACAGGCACCATTATTCCGAAAATCGAACGTTCATTACCCTGGTACATATCTACGTGATGAAAACTACAAAACACATCCTAGGAAGCGCAGTTTTATGAGTAAAGTGAGTTAGAGGAAAAAATGTGTATACACCCGGGGCTTTGCGGTTTTTCCATATTTGAGAAAAGGCTTTGTTTCCAAAAAACCCGCTTCTTACACATCATGCCAAACGTCACTGCATTGTCCCTCGATTCATCGAACTAGCACACCTATTCGACAAATAGTACGCAGTCTATTACCGTCTAACTTGCACAAAGCTACAAAGAGTAACGAATTCAAATATCGATTACAGGCACCATTATTCTGCAAATCGACCGTTCTTTACCCTGGTACATATCTACATGATGAAAACTACAAAACACATCCTAGGAAGCGCAGTTTTATGAGTACAGTGAATTCGAGGAAAAAATGTGTATACACCCGGGGCTTTGCGATTTTTCCATATATGAGAGAAAGCTTTGTTTCCAAAAACCCCACTTTTTACACATCATGCCAAACGTCACTGCATTGTCTTTCGATTCATCGAACTAACACACCTATTCGACATTTTGTACGCAGTCTATTACCGTCTGAACTAGCGCAAAGCTACAAAGAGTAACGAATTCAAATGTCGATTACAGGGACTATTAATCAGCAAATCGAACGGTCTTTACCCTGGTACTTATCTACATGATGAAAACTACAAAACAATTCCTAGGAAGCGCAGTTATATGAGTAAAGTGAATTCGAGAAAAGATGTGTATACACCCGGGGCTTTGCGATTATTCCATATACGAGAAAAAGCTTTGATTCCAAAAACCCCACTTTTTACACATCATGCCAAACGTCACTGCATTGTCTTTCTATTCATGGAACTAGCACACCTATTCGACATGTAGTACGCAGTCTATTACCGTATGAACTTGCGCAACGCTACAAAGAGTAACGAATTTAAATGTCGATTACAGGGACTATTAATCGGCATATCGAACGGTCTTTACCCTGGTACATATCTACATGATGAAAACTACAAAGCACACCCTAGGAAGCGCAGTATTATGAGTACAGTGAATTCGAAAAAAAAATGTGTATACACCCATGGCTTTGCGATTTTTCATATTTGAGATAAAGCTTTGTTTCCAAAAACCCACTTTTTACACATCATGCCAAACGTCACTGCATTGTCTTTCGATTCATCGAACTAGCACACCTTATCGACATATAGTGCGCAGTCTATAACCGTCTGAACTTGCGAAAAACCACAAAGAGTAACGAGTTCAAATATCGATTACAGGCACCATTATTCTTCAAATCGAACGTTCTTTTCCCTGGTACATATGTACATGATGAAAACTACAAAACACATCCTAGGTAGCGCAGGTTTATGAGTACAGTGAATTCGAGGAAAAATGTGTATACACCCGGGGCTTTGCGATTTTTCCAATTATGAGAAAAAGCTTTGTTTCCAAAAACCCCACTTTTTACACATCATGCCAAACGTCACTGCATTGTCTTTCGATTCATCAAACTAGCACACCTATTCGACATATAGTACGCAGTCTATTACCGTCTGAACTTGCGCAAAGCTACAAAGAGTAACGATTTCTAATATCGATTACAGGCACCATTATTCTGCAAATCGAACGTTCTTTACCCTGGTTCATATCTACATGATGAAAACTACAAAACACATCCTAGGAAGCGCAGTTTTATGAGTACAGTGAATTCGAGGAAAAAATGTGTATACACCCGGGGCTTTGCGATTTTCCACATATGAGAAAAATTTTTGTTTCCAAAAACCACACTTTTTACACATCATGCCAAACGTCACTGCATTGTCTTTCGATTCATCGAACTAGCACACCTATTCGACATATAGTACGCAGTATATTACCATCTGAACTTGCACAAAGCTACAAAGAGTAACGAATTCAAATGTCGATTACAGGGACTATTAATCAGCAAATCGAAAGGTCTTTACCCTGGTACTTATCTACATGATGAAAACTACAAAACACATAATAGGAAGCGCAGTTATATGGGTACAGTGTATTCGAGGAAAAAATGTGTATACATCCGGGGCTTTGCGATTTTTCCATATATGAGAAAAAGCTATGTTTCCAAAAATCCCACTTTTTACACATCATGCCAAACGTCACTGCATTGTCTTTCGATTCATCGAAGTAGCACTCCTATTCGACATATAGTACGCAGTCTATTACCGTCTGAACTTGCGCAAAGCTGAAAAGAGTAACGAATTCAAATGTCGAATACAATGACTATTAATCAGCAAATCGTACGGTCTTTACCCTGGTACATATGTACATGATGAAAACTACAAAACACATCCTAGGAAGCGCAGGTTTATGAGTACAGTGAATTCGAGGAAAAATGTGTATACACCCGGGGCTTTGCGATTTTTCCAATTATGAGAAAAAGCTTTGTTTCCAAAAACCCCACTTTTTACACATCATGCCAAACGTCACTGCATTGGCTTTCGATTCATCGAACTAGCAAACCTTTTATACATATAGTGCGCAGTCTATTACCGTATGAACTTGCGCAAAGCTACAAAGAGTAACGAATTCAAATATCGATTACAATCACCATTATTCCGCAAATCGAACGCTCATTACCCTGGTACATATCTACATGATGAAAACTACAAAACACATCCTAGGAAGCGCAGTTTTATGAGTACAGTGAATTCGAGGAAAAAATGTGTATACGCCCGGGGCTTTGCGATTTTTCCATATTTGAGAATAGGCTTTGTTTATAAAAAACCAATTTCTTACACATCACGCCAAACGTCACTGCATTGTCTCTCGATTCATCGAACTAGCACACCTATTCGACATATAGTACGCAGTCTATTACCGTCTGAACTTGCACAAAGCTACCAAGAGTAACGAATTCAAATATCGATTACAGGCACCAATATTCTGCAAATCGAACGTTCTTTACCCTGGTACATATCTACATGTTGAAAACTACAAAACACATCCTAGGAAGCGCAGTTTTATGAGTACAGTGAATTCGAGGAAAGATGTGTATACACCCGGGGCTTTTCGATTATTCCATATATGAGAAAAAGCTTTGTTTCCAAAAACCCCACTTTTTACACATCATGCCAAACGTCACTGCATTGTCTTTCTATTCATGGAACTAGCACACCTATTCGACATGTAGTACGCAGTCTATTACCGTATGAACTAGCGCAACGCTACAAAGAGTAACGAATTTAAATGTCGATTACAGGGACTATTAATCGGCATATCAAACGGTCTTTACCCTGGTACATATCTACATGATGAAAACTACAAAGCCCACCCTAGGAAGCGCAGTATTATGAGTACAGTGAATTCGAAAAAAAAATGTGTGTACACCCGGGGCTTTGCGATTTTTCCATATATGAGAAAATGCTTTGCTTCCAAAAAACCCCAAATTTTACACACCATGCCAAACGTCACTGCATTGTTTTTCGATTCATCGAACTAGCACACCTATTCGACATATTGTACGCAGTCTATTATCGTATGAACTTGCGCAATGCTACATAGTGTAACGAATTCAAATGTCGATTACAGGGCAAATCGAACGGTCTTTACCCTGGTACATATCTACATGATGAAAACTACAAAACACACTATAGGAAGCGCAGTTTTATGAGTACAGTGAATTCGAGAAAAAAATATGTATACACCCGGGGATTTGCGATTTTTCCATATATGAGAAAAAGCTTTGTTTCCAAAAACCCCACTTTTCACACATCATGCCAAACGTCACTGCATTGTCTTTCGATTCATCGAACTAGCACTCCTTTTCGACATATAGTGCTCGGTCTATTACCGTCTGAACTTGCAAAAAGCTACGAATTCAAAAATCGATTACAGGCACCATTATTCGGCAAATCGAACTTTCTTTACCCTGGTTCATATCAATATGATGAAAACTACAAAACACATCCTAGGAAGCGCAGTTTTATGAGTACAGTGAATTCGAGGATAAAATGTGTATACACCCGGGGGCTTTGCGAGTTTTCCATATATGAGAAAAAACTTTGTTTCCAAAAACCCCACTTTTTACACATCATGCCAAACGTCACTGCATTGTCTTTCGATTCATCGAACTAGCACACCTATTCGACATATAGTACGCAGTCTATTACCGTCTGAACTTGCGCAAAAGCTACAAAGAGTAACGAATTCAAATGTCGATTACAGGGACTATTAATCAGCAAATCGAACGGTCTTTACCCTGGTACTAATCTACTTGATGAAAACTACAAAACACATCCTAGGAAGCGCAGTTATATGAGTACAGTGAATTCGAGAAAAAAATGTGTATACACCCGGGGCTTTGCAATTTTTCCATATATGAGAAAAAGCTTTGTTTCCAAAAACCCCAATTTTTACACATCATGCCAAACGTCACTGCATTGTTTTTCGATTCATCGAACTAGCACAACTATTCGACATATAGTACGCAGTCTATTACCGTCTGAACTTGCGCAAAGCTACAAAGAGTAACGAATTCAAATGTCGGATACAGGGACTATTAATCGGCAAATCGAACGGTCTTTACCCCCGGTACATATCTACATGATGAAAACTACAAAACGCATCCTATTAAACGAAGTTTTATGAGTACAGTGAATTAGAGGAAAAAATGTGGATACACCCGGGGCTTTGCGATTTTTCCATATATGAGAAAAAGCTTTGTTTCCTAAAACCCCACTTTTCACACATCATGCTAAACGTCACTGCATTGTCTTTCGATTCATCGAACTAGCACTCCTTTTCGACATATAGTGCTCGGTCTATTACCGTCTGAACTTGCGAAAAGCTACAAAGACTAACAAATTCAAAAATCGATTACAGGCACCATTATTTTGCAAATCGAACGTTCTTTACCCTGGTACATATCTACATGATGAAAACTACAAAACGTATCCTAGGAAGCGCAGTTTTATGAGTACAGTCAATTCGAGGAAAAAATGTGTATACACCCGGGGCTTTGCGATTTTTCCATATTTGAGAATAGGTTTTGTTTCCAAAAACCCACTTTTTCATATCATGCCTAACGTCACTGCATTGTCTTTCGATTCATCGAACTATCACACCTATTCGACATATAATACGCAGTCTATTACCGTATGAACTTGCGCAATGCTACATAGAGTAATGAATACAAATGTCGATTACAGGGACTATTAATCGGCAAATCGAACGGTCTTTACCCTGGTACATATCTACATGATGAAAACTACAAAACACATCCTATTAAACGCAATTTTATGAGTACAGTGAATTCGAGGAAAAAAGATGTATACACCCGGGGCTTTGCGATTTTTCCATATATGAGAAAAAGCTTTGTTTCCAAAAACCCCACATTTTACACATCATGCCAAACGTCACTGCATTGTCTTTCGATTCATCGAACTAGCACACCTATTCGACATATAGTACGCAGTCTATTACCGTCTAAACTTGCGCAAAGCTACAAAGAGTAACGAATTCAAATATCGATTACAGGCACCATTATTCTGCAAATCGAACGTTCTTTACCCTGGTTCATATCTATATGATGAGAACTACAAAACACATCCTCGGAAGCGCAGTTTTATGAGTACAGTGAATTCGAGGAAAAAATGTGTATACACCCGGGGCTTCGCAATTTTTCCATACATGAGAAAAAGCTTTGTTTCCAAAAACCCCACTTTTTACACATCATGCCAAACGTAACTGCATTGTCTTTCGATTCATCGAACTAGCACACCTATTCGACATATAGTACGCAGTCTGTTACCGTCTGAACTTGCGCAAAAGCTACAAAGAGTAACGAATTCAATTGTCGATTACAGGGACTATTAATCAGCAAATCGAACGGTCTTTACCCTGGTACTTATCTACATGGTGAAAACTACAAAACACATCCTAGGAAGCGCAGTTATATGAGTAAAGTGAATTCGAGGAAAAAATCTGTATACACCCGGGGCTTTGCAATTTTTCCATATATGAGAAAAAGCTTTGTTTCCAAAAACCCCAATTTTTACACATCATGCCAAACGTCACTGCATTGTCTTTCGATTCACCGAACTAGCACAACTATTCGACATATAGTATGCAGTCTATTACCATCTGAACTTGCGCAAAGCTACAAAGAGTAACGAATTCAAATATCGATTACAGGCACCATTATTCTGCAAATCGAACGTTCTTTACCCTGGTTCATATCTACATGATGAAAACTACAAAACACATCCTAGGAAGCGCAGTTTTATGAGTACAGTGAATTCGAGGAAAAAATGTATATACACCCGGGGTTTTGCGATTTTTCCATATATGAGAAAAAGCTTTGTTTCAAAAAACCCCACTTTTTACACATCATGTCAAACGTCACTGCATTGTCTTTCGATTCATCGAACTAGCACACCTATTCGACATATAGTACGCAGTCTATTACCGTTTGAACTTGCGCAAAGCTACAAAGAGTAACTAATTCAAATGTCGATTACAGGGACTATTAATCAGCAAATCGAACATTCTTTACCCTGGTACTTATCTACATGATGAAAACTACAAAACACATCCTAGGAAGCGCAGTTTTATGAGTACAGTGAATTCGAGGATAAAATGTGTATACACCCGGGGGCTTTGCGAGTTTTCCATATATGAGAAAAAACTTTGTTTCCAAAAACCCCACTTTTTACACATCATGCCAAACGTCACTGCATTGTCTTTCGATTCATCGAACTAGCACACCTATTCGACATATAGTACGCAGTCTATTACCGTCTGAACTTGCGCAACGCTACAAAGAGTAACGAATTCAAATGTCGGATACAGGGACTATTAATCGGCAAATCGAACGGTCTTTACCCCCGGTACATATCTACATGATGAAAACTACAAAACTCATCCTATTAAACGAAGTTTTATGAGTACAGTGAATTAGAGGAAAAAATGTGGATACACCCGGGGCTTTGCGATTTTTCCATAAATGACAAAAAGCTTTGTTTCCAAAAACCCCACTTTTTGCACATCATGCCAAACGTCACTGCATTGTCTTTCGATTCATCGTACTAGCCCACCTATTCGACATATAGTACGCAGTCTATTACCGTCTGAACTTGCGCAAAGCTACAATGAGTAACGAATTCAAATGTCGATTACTGGGACTATTAATCAGCAAATCGAACGTTCTTTACCCTGGTACTTATCTACATGATGAAAACTACAAAACACATCCTAGGAAGCGCAGTTATATGAGTACAGTGAATTCGAGGAAAAAATGTGTATACACCCGGGCGTTTGATTTTTCCATATTTGAGAAAACGCTTTGTTTCCAAAAACCCCACTTTTCACACATCATGCTAAACGTCACTGCATTGTCTTTCGATTCATCGAACTAGCACTCCTTTTCGACATATAGTGCTCGGTCTATTACCGTCTGAACTTGCGAAAAGCTACAAAGACTAACGAATTCAAAAATCGATTACAGGCACCATTATTTTGCAAATCGAACGTTCTTTACCCTGGTACAAATCTACATGATGAAAACTACAAAACGTATCCTAGGAAGCGCAGTTTTATGAGTACAGTCAATTCGAGGAAAAAATGTGTATACACCCGGGGCTTTGCGATTTTTCCATATTTGAGAATAGGTTTTGTTTCCAAAAACCCACTTTTTACATATCATGCCTAACGTCACTGCATTGTCTTTCGATTCATCGAACTATCACACCTATTCGACATATAATACGCAGTCTATTACCGTATGAACTTGCGCAATGCTACATAGAGTAATGAATACAAATGTCGATTACAGGGACTATTAATCGGCAAATCGAACGGTCTTTACCCTGGTACATATCTACATGATGAAAACTACAAAACACATCCTATTAAACGCAATTTTATGAGTACAGTGAATTGAAGGAAAAAATATGTATACACCCGGGGCTCTGCGATTTTTCCATATATGAGAAAAAGCTTTGTTTCCAAAAACCCCACATTTTACACATCATGCCAAACGTCACTGCATTATCTTTCGATTCATCGAACTAGCACACCTATTCGACACATAGTACGCAGTCTATTACCGTCTAAACTTGCGCAAAGCTACATAGAGTAACGAATTCAAATATCGATTACAGGCACCATTATACGGCAAATCGAACTTTCTTTACCCTGGTTCATATCTATATGATGAAAACTACAAAACACATCCTAGGAAGCGCAGTTTTATGAGTACAGTGAATTCTAGGAAAAAATGTGTATACACCCGGGGCTTTGCGATTTTTTCATATATGAGAAAAAACTTTGTTTCCAAAAACCCCACTTTTTACACATCATGCCAAACGTCACTGCATTGTCTTTCGATTCATAGAACTAGCACACCTATTCGACATATAGTACGCAGTCTATTCCCATCTGAACTTGCGCAAAGCTACAAAGAGTAACGAATTCAATTATCGATTACAGGCACCATAATTCTGCAAATCGAACGTTCTTTACCCTGGTTCATATCTATATGATGAAAACTACAAAACACATCCTCGGAAGCGCAGTTTTATGAGTACAGTGAATTCGAGGAAAAAATGTGTATACACCCGGGGCTTCGCGATTTTTCCATACATGAGAAAAAGCTTTGTTTCCAAAAACCCCACTTTTTACACATCATGCCAAACGTAACTGCATTGTCTTTCGATTCATCGAACTAGCACACCTATTCGACATATAGTACGCAGTCTATTACCGTCTGAACTTGCGCAAAAGCTACAAAGAGTAACGAATTCAAATGTCGATTACAGGGACTATTAATCAGCAAATCGAACGGTCTTTACCCTGGTACTTATCTACATGGTGAAAACTACAAAACACATCCTAGGAAGCGCAGTTATATGAGTACAGTGAATTCGAGGAAAAATGTGTATACACCCGGGGTTTTGCGATTTTTCCATATATGAGAAAAAGCTTTGTTTCCAAAAACCCCACTTTTTACACATCATGTCAAACGTCACTGCATTGTCTTTCGATTCATCGAACTAGCACACCTATTCGACATATAGTACGCACTCTATTACCGTCTGAACTTCCGCAAAGCTACAAAGAGTAACTAAATCAAATGTCGATTACAGGGACTATTAATCAGCAAATCGAACATTCTTTACCCTGGTACTTATCTACATGATGAAAACTACAAAACACATCCTAGGAAGCGCAGTTATATGGGTACAGTGAATTCGAGGAAAAAATGTGTATACATCCGGGGCTTTGCGATTTTTCCATATATGAGAAAAAGCTTTTTTTCCAAAAACCCCACTTTTTACACATCATGCCAAACGTCACTGCATTGTCTTTCGATTCACCGAACAAGCACACCTATTCGACATATGGTACGCAGTCTATTACTGTATGAACTTGCGCAGCGCTACAAAGAGTAACGAATTCAAATGTCTGATACAGGGACTATTAATCGGCAAATCGAACGGTCTTTACCCCCGGTACATATCTACATGATGAAAACTACAAAACGCATCCTATTAAACGAAGTTTTATGAGTACAGTGAATTAGAGGAAAAAATGTGGATACACCCGGGGCTTTGCGATTTTTCCATATATGAGAAAAAGCTTTGTTTCCAAAAACCCCACTTTTTGCAGATCATGCCAAACGTCACTGCATTGTCTTTCGATTCATCGAACTAGCACACCTATTCGACATATAGTACGCAGTCTATTACCGTCTGAACTTGCGCAAAGCTACAATGAGTAACAAATTCAAATGTCGATTACAGGGACTATTAATCAGCAAATCGAACAGTCTTTACCCTGGTACTTATCTACATGATGAAAACTACAAAACACATCCTAGGAAGCGCAGTTATATGAGTACAGTGAAATCGAGGAAAAAATGTGTATACACACGGGCGTTTGATTTTTCCATATTTGAGAAAACGCTTTGTTTCCAAAAACCCACTGTTTACCCATCATGCCAAACGTCACTGCAATGTCTTTCGATTCATCGAACTAGCACACCTATTCGACATATAGTATGCAGTCTATTACCGTATGAACTTGCGCAACGCTACAAAGAGTAACGAATTCAAATGTCGATTGCAGGGACTATTAAGCGCAAATCGAACGGTCTTTACCCTGGTGCATATCTACATGATGAAAACTACAAAACACATCCTAGGATGCGCAGTTTTATGAGTACAGTGAATTCGAGGAAAAAATGTATATACACCAGGGGCTTTGCGATTTTTCCATATTTGAGAAAAAGCTTTTTTCCCAAAAACCCCACTTTTGACACATCATGCCAAACGTCACTGCATTGTCTGCCGATTCATCGAACTAGCACACCTATTCGACATATAGTACACAGTCTATTACCGTATGAACTTGCGCAACGCTACAAAGAGTAACGAATTCTAATGTTGATTGCAGGGACTATTAAGCGCAAATCGAACGGTCTTTACCCTGGTGCATATCTACATGATGAAAACTACAAAACGCATCCTAGGAAGCGCAGTTTTATGAGTACAGTGAATTCGTGGAAAAAATGTGTACTTTGCGATTTTTCCATATATGAGAAAAAGCTTTGTTTCCAAAAACCCACTTTTTACACATCATGCCAAACGACACTGCATTGTCTTTCGATTCATCGATCTAGAACACCTTAACGACATATGTGCGCAGTCTATTATCGTCTGAACTTGCACAAAGCAACAAAGAGTAACGAATTCAAATATAGATTACAGGCACCATTATTCAGCAAATCGAACGTTCTTTACCCTGGTTCATATCTACATGATGTAAACTACAAAACACATCCTAGGAAGCGCAGTTTTATGAGTACAGTGTATTCGAGGAAAAAATGTGTATACACCCGGGGCTTTGCGATTTTTCCATATATGAGAAAAAGCTTTGTTTCTAAAACGCCACTTTTTACACATCATGCAAAACGTCACTGCATTGTCTTTCGATTCATCGAACTAGCACACCTATTCGACATATAGTACGCAGTCTATTACCGTCTGAACTTGCGCAAAGCTACAAAGAGTAGCGAATTCAAATACCAATTACAGGCACCATTATTATGCAAATCGAACGTTCTTTACCCTGGTACAAATCTACATGATGAAAACTACGAAACACATTATAGGAAGCGCAGTTTTATGAGTACAGTGAATTCGAAGAAAAAATGTGTATGCACCCGGGGCTTTGTCATTTTTCCATATTTGAGAAAAAGCTTTGTTTCCAAAAACCCCACTTTTTACACATCATGCCAAAGGTCAATGCATTGTCTTTCGATTCATCGAACTAGCACACCTATTCGACACATAGTACGCCGTCTATTACCGTCTGAACTTGCGCAAAGCTACAAAGATTAACGAATTCAAATGTCGATTACAGGGACTATTAATCAGCAAATCGAACGGTCTTTACCCTGGTACTTACCTACAAGATGAAAACTACAAAACACATCCTAGAAAGCGCAGTTATAAGGGTACAGTGAATTCGAGGAAAAAATGTGTATACACCCGGGGCTTTGCAATTTTTCCATATATGAGAAAAAGCTTTGTTTCCAAAAACCCCACTTTTCACATATCATGCCAAACGTCACTGCATTGTCTTTCGATTCATCGAACTAGCACTCCTTTTCGACATATAGTGCTCGGTCTACTACCGTCTGAACTTGCGCAAAGCAACAAAGAGTAACGAATTCAAATATCGATTACAGGCACCATTATTCTGCAAATCGTACGTTCTTTACCCTGGTTCATATCTACATGATGAAAACTACAAAACACATCCTAGGAAGCGCAGTTTTATGAGTACAGTGTATTCGAGGAAAAAATGTGTATACACCCGGGGCTTTGCGATTTTTCCATATATGAGAAAAAGCTTTGTTTCTAAAAACCCCACTTTTTACACATCATGCCAAACGTCATTGCATTGTCTTTCGATTCATCGAACTTGCACACCTATTCGACATATAGTACGCAGTCTAGTACCGTCTGAACTTGCGCAAAGCTACAAAGAGTAACGAATTCAAATGTCGATTACAGGGACTATTAATCAGCAAATCGAACGGTCTTTACAATGGTACTTATCTACATGATGAAAACTACAAAACCCATCCTAGGAAGCGCAGTTATATGGGTACAGTGAATTCGAGGAAAAAATCTGTATACATCCGGGGCTTTGCGATTTTTCCATATATGAGAAAAAACTTTGTTTCCAAAAACCCCACTTTTTACACATCATGCCAAACGTCACTGCATTGTCTTTCGATTCATCGAACTAGCACACCTATTCGACATATAGTACGCAGTCTATTACCGTCTGAACTTGCGCAAAGCTACAAAGAGTAACGAATTCGAATGTCGATTACAATGACGATTAATCAGCAAATCGAACGGTCTTTACCCTGGTACTTATCTACTTGATGAAAACTACAAAACACATCCTAGGAAGCGCAGTTTTATGAGTACAGTGAATTCGAGGAAAAAATGTGTATACACCTGGGGCTTCGCGATTTTTCCATATATGAGAAAAAGCTTTGTTTCCAAAAACCCACTGTTTACCCATCATGCCAAACGTCACTGCATTGTCTTTCGATTCATCGAACTAGCACACCTATTCGACATATAGTACGCAGTCTATTACCGTCTGAACTTGCACAAAGCTACAAAGAGTAAAGAATTCAAATGTCGATTACAATGACTATTAATCAGCAATTAGAACGGTCTTTACCCTGGTACTTATCTACATGATGAAAACTACCAAACAAATCCTAGGAAGCGCAGTTTTATGAGTACAGTGAATTCGAGGAAAAAATGTGTATACACCCGGAGCTTTGCGAATTTACCATATTTGAGAAAAAGCTTCGTTTCCAAAAACCCCACTTTTTACACATCATGCCAAACGTCACTGCATTGTCTCTCGATTCATCGAACTAGCACACCTTTTCGACATATAGTGCGCAGTCTATTACCGTCTGAACTTGCGCAAAGCTACAAAGAGTGACAAATTCAAATATCGATTACAGGCACCATTATTCTGCAAATCGAACGTTCTTTAAACTGGTACATATCTACATGATGAAAACTACAAAAAACATCCTAGGAAGCGCAGTTTTATGAGTACAGTGAATTCGAGGAAAAAATATGTATACACACGGGGCTTTGCGATTTTTCCATATATGAGAAAAAGCTTTGTATCCAAAAACCCACTTCTTACACATCATGCCAAACGTCACAGCATTGTCTTTCGATTCATCGAACTAGCACACTTTTCGACATATAGAACGCAGTCTATTACCGTCTGAACTTGCGCAAAGATACAAAGAGTAACGAATTCAAATGTCGATTACAATGACTATTAATCAGCAAATCGAACGGTGTTTACCCTGGTACTTATCTACATGATGAAAACTACAAAACACATCCTAGGAAGCGCAGTTTTATGAGTACAGTGAATTCGAGGAAAAAATGTGTATATACCCGGGGCTTTGCGATTTTTCTATATATGAGAAAAAGCTTTGTTTCCAAAAACACACTTTTTACACATCATGCCAAACGACACTGCATTGTCTTTCGATTCATCGAACTAGCACACCTTATTGACATATAGTGCGCAGTCTATTACTGTCTGAACTTGCGCAAAGCTACAAAGAGTAACGAATTCAAATATCGATTACAGGCCCCATTATTCTGCAAATCGAACGTCCTTTACCCTGGTTCATATCTACATGATGAAAACTACAAAACACATCTTAGGAAGCGCAGTTTTATGAGTACAGTGAATTCGAGGAAAAAATGTGTATACACCCGGGGCTCTGCGATTTTTCCATACATAAGAAAAAGCTTTGTTTCCAAAAACCCCACATTTTACACATCATGCCAAACGTCACTGCATTGTCTTTCGATTCATCGAACTTGCACACCTATTCGACATATAGTACGCAGTCTATTACCGTCTGAACTTGCGCAAAGCTACAAAGAGTAACGAATTCAAATGTCGATTACAGGGACTATTAATCAGCAAGTCGAACGGTCTTTACCCTGGTACTCATCTACATGATGAAAACTACAAAACACATCCTAGGAAGTGCAGTTTTATGAGTACAGTGAATTCGAGGAAAAAATATGTATACACACGGGGCTTTGCGATTTTTCCATATATGAGAAAAAGCTTTGTATCCAAAAACCCAATTCTTACACATCATGCCAAACGTCACAGCATTGTCTTTCGATTCATCGAACTACCACACCTTTTCGACATATAGTACGCAGTCTATTACCGTCTGAACTTGCGCAAAGCTGCAAAGAGTAACGAATTCAATTGTCGATTACAGGGACTATTCATCAGCAAATCGAACGGTCTTTACCCTGGTACTTATCTACATGATGAAAACTACAAAACACCTCCTAGGAAGTGCAATTATATGGGTAGAGTGAATTCGAGGAAAAAATGTGTATACACCCAGAGCTTTGCGATTTTTCCATATATGAGAAAAAGCTTTGTTTCCAAAAACCCCACTTTTTACACATCATGCCAAACGTCACTGCATTGTCTTTCGATTCATCGAACTTGCACACCTATTCGACATATAGTACGCAGTCTATTACCGTCTGAACTTGCGCAAAGCCACAAAGAGTAACGAATTCAAATGTCGATTACAGGGACTATTAATCAGCAAGTCGAACGGTCTTTACCCTGGTACTCATCTACATGATGAAAACTACAAAACACATACTAGGAAGCGCAGTTATATGGGTACAGTGAATTCGAGGAAAAAATGTGTTTACACCAGGGGCTTTGCGATATCTCCATATATGAGAAAAAGCTTTGTTTCCAAAAACCCCACTTTTTACACATCATGCCAAACGTCACTGCATTGTCTTTCGATTCATCGAACTAGCACACCTATTCGACATATAGTACGCAGTCTATTACCGTCTAAACTTGCGCAAAGCTACAAAGAGTAACGAATTCAAATATCGATTACAGGCACCATTATTCTGCAAATCGAACGTTCTTTACCCTGGTTCATATCTATATGATGAGAACTACAAAACACATCCTCGGAAGCGCAGTTTTATGAGTACAGTGAATTCGAGGAAAAAATGTGTATACACCCGGGGCTTCGCAATTTTTCCATACATGAGAAAAAGCTTTGTTTCCAAAAACCCCACTTTTTACACATCATGCCAAACGTAACTGCATTGTCTTTCGATTCATCGAACTAGCACACCTATTCGACATATAGTACGCAGTCTGTTACCGTCTGAACTTGCGCAAAAGCTACAAAGAGTAACGAATTCAATTGTCGATTACAGGGACTATTAATCAGCAAATCGAACGGTCTTTACCCTGGTACTTATCTACATGGTGAAAACTACAAAACACATCCTAGGAAGCGCAGTTATATGAGTAAAGTGAATTCGAGGAAAAAATCTGTATACACCCGGGGCTTTGCAATTTTTCCATATATGAGAAAAAGCTTTGTTTCCAAAAACCCCAATTTTTACACATCATGCCAAACGTCACTGCATTGTCTTTCGATTCACCGAACTAGCACAACTATTCGACATATAGTATGCAGTCTATTACCATCTGAACTTGCGCAAAGCTACAAAGAGTAACGAATTCAAATATCGATTACAGGCACCATTATTCTGCAAATCGAACGTTCTTTACCCTGGTTCATATCTACATGATGAAAACTACAAAACACATCCTAGGAAGCGCAGTTTTATGAGTACAGTGAATTCGAGGAAAAAATGTATATACACCCGGGGTTTTGCGATTTTTCCATATATGAGAAAAAGCTTTGTTTCAAAAAACCCCACTTTTTACACATCATGTCAAACGTCACTGCATTGTCTTTCGATTCATCGAACTAGCACACCTATTCGACATATAGTACGCAGTCTATTACCGTTTGAACTTGCGCAAAGCTACAAAGAGTAACTAATTCAAATGTCGATTACAGGGACTATTAATCAGCAAATCGAACATTCTTTACCCTGGTACTTATCTACATGATGAAAACTACAAAACACATCCTAGGAAGCGCAGTTTTATGAGTACAGTGAATTCGAGGATAAAATGTGTATACACCCGGGGGCTTTGCGAGTTTTCCATATATGAGAAAAAACTTTGTTTCCAAAAACCCCACTTTTTACACATCATGCCAAACGTCACTGCATTGTCTTTCGATTCATCGAACTAGCACACTTTTCGACATATAGAACGCAGTCTATTACCGTCTGAACTTGCGCAAAGATACAAAGAGTAACGAATTCAAATGTCGATTACAATGACTATTAATCAGCAAATCGAACGGTGTTTACCCTGGTACTTATCTACATGATGAAAACTACAAAACACATCCTAGGAAGCGCAGTTTTATGAGTACAGTGAATTCGAGGAAAAAATGTGTATATACCCGGGGCTTTGCGATTTTTCTATATATGAGAAAAAGCTTTGTTTCCAAAAACACACTTTTTACACATCATGCCAAACGACACTGCATTGTCTTTCGATTCATCGAACTAGCACACCTTATTGACATATAGTGCGCAGTCTATTACTGTCTGAACTTGCGCAAAGCTACAAAGAGTAACGAATTCAAATATCGATTACAGGCCCCATTATTCTGCAAATCGAACGTCCTTTACCCTGGTTCATATCTACATGATGAAAACTACAAAACACATCTTAGGAAGCGCAGTTTTATGAGTACAGTGAATTCGAGGAAAAAATGTGTATACACCCGGGGCTCTGCGATTTTTCCATACATAAGAAAAAGCTTTGTTTCCAAAAACCCCACATTTTACACATCATGCCAAACGTCACTGCATTGTCTTTCGATTCATCGAACTTGCACACCTATTCGACATATAGTACGCAGTCTATTACCGTCTGAACTTGCGCAAAGCTACAAAGAGTAACGAATTCAAATGTCGATTACAGGGACTATTAATCAGCAAGTCGAACGGTCTTTACCCTGGTACTCATCTACATGATGAAAACTACAAAACACATCCTAGGAAGTGCAGTTTTATGAGTACAGTGAATTCGAGGAAAAAATATGTATACACACGGGGCTTTGCGATTTTTCCATATATGAGAAAAAGCTTTGTATCCAAAAACCCAATTCTTACACATCATGCCAAACGTCACAGCATTGTCTTTCGATTCATCGAACTACCACACCTTTTCGACATATAGTACGCAGTCTATTACCGTCTGAACTTGCGCAAAGCTGCAAAGAGTAACGAATTCAATTGTCGATTACAGGGACTATTCATCAGCAAATCGAACGGTCTTTACCCTGGTACTTATCTACATGATGAAAACTACAAAACACCTCCTAGGAAGTGCAATTATATGGGTAGAGTGAATTCGAGGAAAAAATGTGTATACACCCAGAGCTTTGCGATTTTTCCATATATGAGAAAAAGCTTTGTTTCCAAAAACCCCACTTTTTACACATCATGCCAAACGTCACTGCATTGTCTTTCGATTCATCGAACTTGCACACCTATTCGACATATAGTACGCAGTCTATTACCGTCTGAACTTGCGCAAAGCCACAAAGAGTAACGAATTCAAATGTCGATTACAGGGACTATTAATCAGCAAGTCGAACGGTCTTTACCCTGGTACTCATCTACATGATGAAAACTACAAAACACATACTAGGAAGCGCAGTTATATGGGTACAGTGAATTCGAGGAAAAAATGTGTTTACACCAGGGGCTTTGCGATATCTCCATATATGAGAAAAAGCTTTGTTTCCAAAAACCCCACTTTTTACACATCATGCCAAACGTCACTGCATTGTCTTTCGATTCATCGAACTAGCACACCTATTCGACATATAGTACGCAGTCTATTACCGTCTAAACTTGCGCAAAGCTACAAAGAGTAACGAATTCAAATATCGATTACAGGCACCATTATTCTGCAAATCGAACGTTCTTTACCCTGGTTCATATCTATATGATGAGAACTACAAAACACATCCTCGGAAGCGCAGTTTTATGAGTACAGTGAATTCGAGGAAAAAATGTGTATACACCCGGGGCTTCGCAATTTTTCCATACATGAGAAAAAGCTTTGTTTCCAAAAACCCCACTTTTTACACATCATGCCAAACGTAACTGCATTGTCTTTCGATTCATCGAACTAGCACACCTATTCGACATATAGTACGCAGTCTGTTACCGTCTGAACTTGCGCAAAAGCTACAAAGAGTAACGAATTCAATTGTCGATTACAGGGACTATTAATCAGCAAATCGAACGGTCTTTACCCTGGTACTTATCTACATGGTGAAAACTACAAAACACATCCTAGGAAGCGCAGTTATATGAGTAAAGTGAATTCGAGGAAAAAATCTGTATACACCCGGGGCTTTGCAATTTTTCCATATATGAGAAAAAGCTTTGTTTCCAAAAACCCCAATTTTTACACATCATGCCAAACGTCACTGCATTGTCTTTCGATTCACCGAACTAGCACAACTATTCGACATATAGTATGCAGTCTATTACCATCTGAACTTGCGCAAAGCTACAAAGAGTAACGAATTCAAATATCGATTACAGGCACCATTATTCTGCAAATCGAACGTTCTTTACCCTGGTTCATATCTACATGATGAAAACTACAAAACACATCCTAGGAAGCGCAGTTTTATGAGTACAGTGAATTCGAGGAAAAAATGTATATACACCCGGGGTTTTGCGATTTTTCCATATATGAGAAAAAGCTTTGTTTCAAAAAACCCCACTTTTTACACATCATGTCAAACGTCACTGCATTGTCTTTCGATTCATCGAACTAGCACACCTATTCGACATATAGTACGCAGTCTATTACCGTTTGAACTTGCGCAAAGCTACAAAGAGTAACTAATTCAAATGTCGATTACAGGGACTATTAATCAGCAAATCGAACATTCTTTACCCTGGTACTTATCTACATGATGAAAACTACAAAACACATCCTAGGAAGCGCAGTTTTATGAGTACAGTGAATTCGAGGATAAAATGTGTATACACCCGGGGGCTTTGCGAGTTTTCCATATATGAGAAAAAACTTTGTTTCCAAAAACCCCACTTTTTACACATCATGCCAAACGTCACTGCATTGTCTTTCGATTCATCGAACTAGCACACCTATTCGACATATAGTACGCAGTCTATTACCGTCTGAACTTGCGCAACGCTACAAAGAGTAACGAATTCAAATGTCGGATACAGGGACTATTAATCGGCAAATCGAACGGTCTTTACCCCCGGTACATATCTACATGATGAAAACTACAAAACTCATCCTATTAAACGAAGTTTTATGAGTACAGTGAATTAGAGGAAAAAATGTGGATACACCCGGGGCTTTGCGATTTTTCCATAAATGACAAAAAGCTTTGTTTCCAAAAACCCCACTTTTTGCACATCATGCCAAACGTCACTGCATTGTCTTTCGATTCATCGTACTAGCCCACCTATTCGACATATAGTACGCAGTCTATTACCGTCTGAACTTGCGCAAAGCTACAATGAGTAACGAATTCAAATGTCGATTACTGGGACTATTAATCAGCAAATCGAACGTTCTTTACCCTGGTACTTATCTACATGATGAAAACTACAAAACACATCCTAGGAAGCGCAGTTATATGAGTACAGTGAATTCGAGGAAAAAATGTGTATACACCCGGGCGTTTGATTTTTCCATATTTGAGAAAACGCTTTGTTTCCAAAAACCCCACTTTTCACACATCATGCTAAACGTCACTGCATTGTCTTTCGATTCATCGAACTAGCACTCCTTTTCGACATATAGTGCTCGGTCTATTACCGTCTGAACTTGCGAAAAGCTACAAAGACTAACGAATTCAAAAATCGATTACAGGCACCATTATTTTGCAAATCGAACGTTCTTTACCCTGGTACAAATCTACATGATGAAAACTACAAAACGTATCCTAGGAAGCGCAGTTTTATGAGTACAGTCAATTCGAGGAAAAAATGTGTATACACCCGGGGCTTTGCGATTTTTCCATATTTGAGAATAGGTTTTGTTTCCAAAAACCCACTTTTTACATATCATGCCTAACGTCACTGCATTGTCTTTCCATTCATCGAACTATCACACCTATTCGACATATAATACGCAGTCTATTACCGTATGAACTTGCGCAATGCTACATAGAGTAATGAATACAAATGTCGATTACAGGGACTATTAATCGGCAAATCGAACGGTCTTTACCCTGGTACATATCTACATGATGAAAACTACAAAACACATCCTATTAAACGCAATTTTATGAGTACAGTGAATTGAAGGAAAAAATATGTATACACCCGGGGCTCTGCGATTTTTCCATATATGAGAAAAAGCTTTGTTTCCAAAAACCCCACATTTTACACATCATGCCAAACGTCACTGCATTATCTTTCGATTCATCGAACTAGCACACCTATTCGACACATAGTACGCAGTCTATTACCGTCTAAACTTGCGCAAAGCTACATAGAGTAACGAATTCAAATATCGATTACAGGCACCATTATACGGCAAATCGAACTTTCTTTACCCTGGTTCATATCTATATGATGAAAACTACAAAACACATCCTAGGAAGCGCAGTTTTATGAGTACAGTGAATTCTAGGAAAAAATGTGTATACACCCGGGGCTTTGCGATTTTTTCATATATGAGAAAAAACTTTGTTTCCAAAAACCCCACTTTTTACACATCATGCCAAACGTCACTGCATTGTCTTTCGATTCATAGAACTAGCACACCTATTCGACATATAGTACGCAGTCTATTCCCATCTGAACTTGCGCAAAGCTACAAAGAGTAACGAATTCAATTATCGATTACAGGCACCATAATTCTGCAAATCGAACGTTCTTTACCCTGGTTCATATCTATATGATGAAAACTACAAAACACATCCTCGGAAGCGCAGTTTTATGAGTACAGTGAATTCGAGGAAAAAATGTGTATACACCCGGGGCTTCGCGATTTTTCCATACATGAGAAAAAGCTTTGTTTCCAAAAACCCCACTTTTTACACATCATGCCAAACGTAACTGCATTGTCTTTCGATTCATCGAACTAGCACACCTATTCGACATATAGTACGCAGTCTATTACCGTCTGAACTTGCGCAAAAGCTACAAAGAGTAACGAATTCAAATGTCGATTACAGGGACTATTAATCAGCAAATCGAACGGTCTTTACCCTGGTACTTATCTACATGGTGAAAACTACAAAACACATCCTAGGAAGCGCAGTTATATGAGTACAGTGAATTCGAGGAAAAATGTGTATACACCCGGGGTTTTGCGATTTTTCCATATATGAGAAAAAGCTTTGTTTCCAAAAACCCCACTTTTTACACATCATGTCAAACGTCACTGCATTGTCTTTCGATTCATCGAACTAGCACACCTATTCGACATATAGTACGCACTCTATTACCGTCTGAACTTCCGCAAAGCTACAAAGAGTAACTAAATCAAATGTCGATTACAGGGACTATTAATCAGCAAATCGAACATTCTTTACCCTGGTACTTATCTACATGATGAAAACTACAAAACACATCCTAGGAAGCGCAGTTATATGGGTACAGTGAATTCGAGGAAAAAATGTGTATACATCCGGGGCTTTGCGATTTTTCCATATATGAGAAAAAGCTTTTTTTCCAAAAACCCCACTTTTTACACATCATGCCAAACGTCACTGCATTGTCTTTCGATTCACCGAACAAGCACACCTATTCGACATATGGTACGCAGTCTATTACTGTATGAACTTGCGCAGCGCTACAAAGAGTAACGAATTCAAATGTCTGATACAGGGACTATTAATCGGCAAATCGAACGGTCTTTACCCCCGGTACATATCTACATGATGAAAACTACAAAACGCATCCTATTAAACGAAGTTTTATGAGTACAGTGAATTAGAGGAAAAAATGTGGATACACCCGGGGCTTTGCGATTTTTCCATATATGAGAAAAAGCTTTGTTTCCAAAAACCCCACTTTTTGCAGATCATGCCAAACGTCACTGCATTGTCTTTCGATTCATCGAACTAGCACACCTATTCGACATATAGTACGCAGTCTATTACCGTCTGAACTTGCGCAAAGCTACAATGAGTAACAAATTCAAATGTCGATTACAGGGACTATTAATCAGCAAATCGAACAGTCTTTACCCTGGTACTTATCTACATGATGAAAACTACAAAACACATCCTAGGAAGCGCAGTTATATGAGTACAGTGAAATCGAGGAAAAAATGTGTATACACACGGGCGTTTGATTTTTCCATATTTGAGAAAACGCTTTGTTTCCAAAAACCCACTGTTTACCCATCATGCCAAACGTCACTGCAATGTCTTTCGATTCATCGAACTAGCACACCTATTCGACATATAGTATGCAGTCTATTACCGTATGAACTTGCGCAACGCTACAAAGAGTAACGAATTCAAATGTCGATTGCAGGGACTATTAAGCGCAAATCGAACGGTCTTTACCCTGGTACATATCTACATGATGAAAACTACAAAACACATCCTAGGATGCGCAGTTTTATGAGTACAGTGAATTCGAGGAAAAAATGTATATACACCAGGGGCTTTGCGATTTTTCCATATTTGAGAAAAAGCTTTTTTCCCAAAAACCCCACTTTTGACACATCATGCCAAACGTCACTGCATTGTCTGCCGATTCATCGAACTAGCACACCTATTCGACATATAGTACACAGTCTATTACCGTATGAACTTGCGCAACGCTACAAAGAGTAACGAATTCTAATGTTGATTGCAGGGACTATTAAGCGCAAATCGAACGGTCTTTACCCTGGTGCATATCTACATGATGAAAACTACAAAACACATCCTAGGAAGCGCAGTTTTATGAGTACAGTGAATTCGTGGAAAAAATGTGTACTTTGCGATTTTTCCATATATGAGAAAAAGCTTTGTTTCCAAAAACCCACTTTTTACACATCATGCCAAACGACACTGCATTGTCTTTCGATTCATCGATCTAGAACACCTTAACGACATATGTGCGCAGTCTATTATCGTCTGAACTTGCACAAAGCAACAAAGAGTAACGAATTCAAATATAGATTACAGGCACCATTATTCAGCAAATCGAACGTTCTTTACCCTGGTTCATATCTACATGATGTAAACTACAAAACACATCCTAGGAAGCGCAGTTTTATGAGTACAGTGTATTCGAGGAAAAAATGTGTATACACCCGGGGCTTTGCGATTTTTCCATATATGAGAAAAAGCTTTGTTTCTAAAACGCCACTTTTTACACATCATGCAAAACGTCACTGCATTGTCTTTCGATTCATCGAACTAGCACACCTATTCGACATATAGTACGCAGTCTATTACCGTCTGAACTTGCGCAAAGCTACAAAGAGTAGCGAATTCAAATACCAATTACAGGCACCATTATTATGCAAATCGAACGTTCTTTACCCTGGTACAAATCTACATGATGAAAACTACGAAACACATTATAGGAAGCGCAGTTTTATGAGTACAGTGAATTCGAAGAAAAAATGTGTATGCACCCGGGGCTTTGTCATTTTTCCATATTTGAGAAAAAGCTTTGTTTCCAAAAACCCCACTTTTTACACATCATGCCAAAGGTCAATGCATTGTCTTTCGATTCATCGAACTAGCACACCTATTCGACACATAGTACGCCGTCTATTACCGTCTGAACTTGCGCAAAGCTACAAAGATTAACGAATTCAAATGTCGATTACAGGGACTATTAATCAGCAAATCGAACGGTCTTTACCCTGGTACTTACCTACAAGATGAAAACTACAAAACACATCCTAGAAAGCGCAGTTATAAGGGTACAGTGAATTCGAGGAAAAAATGTGTATACACCCGGGGCTTTGCAATTTTTCCATATATGAGAAAAAGCTTTGTTTCCAAAAACCCCACTTTTCACATATCATGCCAAACGTCACTGCATTGTCTTTCGATTCATCGAACTAGCACTCCTTTTCGACATATAGTGCTCGGTCTACTACCGTCTGAACTTGCGCAAAGCAACAAAGAGTAACGAATTCAAATATCGATTACAGGCACCATTATTCTGCAAATCGTACGTTCTTTACCCTGGTTCATATCTACATGATGAAAACTACAAAACACATCCTAGGAAGCGCAGTTTTATGAGTACAGTGTATTCGAGGAAAAAATGTGTATACACCCGGGGCTTTGCGATTTTTCCATATATGAGAAAAAGCTTTGTTTCTAAAAACCCCACTTTTTACACATCATGCCAAACGTCATTGCATTGTCTTTCGATTCATCGAACTTGCACACCTATTCGACATATAGTACGCAGTCTAGTACCGTCTGAACTTGCGCAAAGCTACAAAGAGTAACGAATTCAAATGTCGATTACAGGGACTATTAATCAGCAAATCGAACGGTCTTTACAATGGTACTTATCTACATGATGAAAACTACAAAACCCATCCTAGGAAGCGCAGTTATATGGGTACAGTGAATTCGAGGAAAAAATCTGTATACATCCGGGGCTTTGCGATTTTTCCATATATGAGAAAAAACTTTGTTTCCAAAAACCCCACTTTTTACACATCATGCCAAACGTCACTGCATTGTCTTTCGATTCATCGAACTAGCACACCTATTCGACATATAGTACGCAGTCTATTACCGTCTGAACTTGCGCAAAGCTACAAAGAGTAACGAATTCGAATGTCGATTACAATGACGATTAATCAGCAAATCGAACGGTCTTTACCATGGTACTTATCTACTTGATGAAAACTACAAAACACATCCTAGGAAGCGCAGTTTTATGAGTACAGTGAATTCGAGGAAAAAATGTGTATACACCTGGGGCTTCGCGATTTTTCCATATATGAGAAAAAGCTTTGTTTCCAAAAACCCACTGTTTACCCATCATGCCAAACGTCACTGCATTGTCTTTCGATTCATCGAACTAGCACACCTATTCGACATATAGTACGCAGTCTATTACCGTCTGAACTTGCACAAAGCTACAAAGAGTAAAGAATTCAAATGTCGATTACAATGACTATTAATCAGCAATTAGAACGGTCTTTACCCTGGTACTTATCTACATGATGAAAACTACCAAACAAATCCTAGGAAGCGCAGTTTTATGAGTACAGTGAATTCGAGGAAAAAATGTGTATACACCCGGAGCTTTGCGAATTTACCATATTTGAGAAAAAGCTTCGTTTCCAAAAACCCCACTTTTTACACATCATGCCAAACGTCACTGCATTGTCTCTCGATTCATCGAACTAGCACACCTTTTCGACATATAGTGCGCAGTCTATTACCGTCTGAACTTGCGCAAAGCTACAAAGAGTGACAAATTCAAATATCGATTACAGGCACCATTATTCTGCAAATCGAACGTTCTTTAAACTGGTACATATCTACATGATGAAAACTACAAAAAACATCCTAGGAAGCGCAGTTTTATGAGTACAGTGAATTCGAGGAAAAAATATGTATACACACGGGGCTTTGCGATTTTTCCATATATGAGAAAAAGCTTTGTATCCAAAAACCCACTTCTTACACATCATGCCAAACGTCACTGCATTGTCTTTCGATTCATCGAACTAGCACACTTTTCGACATATAGAACGCAGTCTATTACCGTCTGAACTTGCGCAAAGATACAAAGAGTAACGAATTCAAATGTCGATTACAATGACTATTAATCAGCAAATCGAACGGTGTTTACCCTGGTACTTATCTACATGATGAAAACTACAAAACACATCCTAGGAAGCGCAGTTTTATGAGTACAGTGAATTCGAGGAAAAAATGTGTATATACCCGGGGCTTTGCGATTTTTCTATATATGAGAAAAAGCTTTGTTTCCAAAAACACACTTTTTACACATCATGCCAAACGACACTGCATTGTCTTTCGATTCATCGAACTAGCACACCTTATTGACATATAGTGCGCAGTCTATTACTGTCTGAACTTGCGCAAAGTTACAAAGAGTAACGAATTCAAATATCGATTACAGGCCCCATTATTCTGCAAATCGAACGTCCTTTACCCTGGTTCATATCTACATGATGAAAACTACAAAACACATCTTAGGAAGCGCAGTTTTATGAGTACAGTGAATTCGAGGAAAAAATGTGTATACACCCGGGGCTCTGCGATTTTTCCATACATAAGAAAAAGCTTTGTTTCCAAAAACCCCACATTTTACACATCATGCCAAACGTCACTGCATTGTCTTTCGATTCATCGAACTTGCACACCTATTCGACATATAGTACGCAGTCTATTACCGTCTGAACTTGCGCAAAGCTACAAAGAGTAACGAATTCAAATGTCGATTACAGGCACCATTATTCTGCAAATCGAACGTTCTTTACCCTGGTACTCATCTACATGATGAAAACTACAAAACACATCCTAGGAAGTGCAGTTTTATGAGTACAGTGAATTCGAGGAAAAAATATGTATACACACGGGGCTTTGCGATTTTTCCATATATGAGAAAAAGCTTTGTATCCAAAAACCCACTTCTTACACATCATGCCAAACGTCACAGCATTGTCTTTCGATTCATCGAACTACCACACCTTTTCGACATATAGTACGCAGTCTATTACCGTCTGAACTTGCGCAAAGCTGCAAAGAGTAACGAATTCAATTGTCGATTACAGGGACTATTCATCAGCAAATCGAACGGTCTTTACCCTGGTACTTATCTACATGATGAAAACTACAAAACACCTCCTAGGAAGTGCAGTTATATGGGTAGAGTGAATTCGAGGAAAAAATGTGTATACACCCAGAGCTTTGCGATTTTTCCATATATGAGAAAAAGCTTTGTTTCCAAAAACCCCACTTTTTACACATCATGCCAAACGTCACTGCATTGTCTTTCGATTCATCGAACTTGCACACCTATTCGACATATAGTACGCAGTCTATTACCGTCTGAACTTGCGCAAAGCCACAAAGAGTAACGAATTCAAATGTCGATTACAGGGACTATTAATCAGCAAGTCGAACGGTCTTTACCCTGGTACTCATCTACATGATGAAAACTACAAAACACATACTAGGAAGCGCAGTTATATGGGTACAGTGAATTCGAGGAAAAAATGTGTTTACACCAGGGGCTTTGCGATATCTCCATATATGAGAAAAAGCTTTGTTTAACAAAACCCCACTTTTTACACATCATGCCAAACGTCACTGCATTGTCTTTCGATTCATCGAACTTGCACACCTATTCGGCATATAGTACGCAGTCTATTACCGTCTGAACTTGCGCAAAGCTACAAAGAGTAACGCATTCAAATATCGATTACAGAGACCATTATTCTGCCAACAGAACGTTCTTTATTTATTTATTTATGCATTTATTTTACATGGCAAGAGTAAGGCCTTCAGGCATTCTCTTACACCTAACCAGTCATACTCAGATTGAACGAGTTACAGTTTCTACTTAACATTAAGGACATACAGCCTATTATGCAGTATTGATGTTAAAGAAAAAAATCGATATTATTACAGTAGTTCAATGATAATTATAACAATAAAAAATAATTATAACAATAATAATAATAATAATAATAATAATAATAGTAAAATAATAATAGTTATGATAATAATAATAGTAATAATCATAATAATAGTAATAATAATAATAAACACTATGTATATGAAAGTAAACATACTTTTCTTTTCTGAATGTCAGTCCCATTGTTATTTGGGAATTTTCTCGTTATGTTCTTGCAGTTTGTGAGTTATTCTCATCGAGCAGAGACATAAGACGATAGAATGGGTTGAAAGAGATATTTAAGAGGTAGATAGTTAGGAGGAAGAGAAATAGAACGGTAAAATTCGTAGCTGTGATGGAGAGGAGAAAGAAAGGGATGGGAGGGGCACAACAATGGTGGCTATACCGTCCCTAATATGTAAGTTTTGAGTTCCCTCTTGAATGCTGAGTAGTTCTGGATAAGACGCAGATCACAGGGGAGCGCGTTCCATAGTCGTATGGCTGAGATGGAGAATGACACGGAGAAAGATTTTGTGTTATGTAAAGGTACAGCCAAGATGATAGACGTATCCGATCTGGTGTTGCGATTGTGGAATGATGATAGGTGTTTAATGTGAGAAGATAAGTATCGGGGGCACCAGTGGCTAAGAAATCGATGAAGTAAGTACATTGTGTGGAGATCGCGTGCCGTATGTGGGCGTATCCAACCTAGCTGGGAGTATGAAGGACTGATATCATCATACAACCAAATATTGCACACGTATCTAACGCAAGCATTCATCACTAGCTCGAGGCATCTAGAATTTTCACTATTTGTGCCGTGTTGTACTACATCGCAGTAGTAAAGATTAGGCAAGACTAGTGTTTGGACTCGAGGCATCTAGAATTTTCACTATTTGTGCCGTGTTGTACTACATCGCAGTAGTAAAGATTAGGCAAGACTAGTGTTTGGACTAATTTTTGTTTAACATGGGTTGGAAATATTTTTCTAAATTTTTGAATTGCACGTAGGAAGGAGAGCGATTTCCGGCAAGCTGTGACTGTTTGTTCTTCCCAGTTTAGGTGTTCATCCAAGATTATTCCAAGGTCTTTTACTGTGTATTGGTATGGTAGTTGGGTACCATTGAGGAGTATTTTAGGGACTGTTACGCGAAAGTACCGGCTGATTAACCTTGGATGAGATATAAGTATGACCTGGGATTTCTTGGGGTTTAGTTTCAGACCTAGGTTCTGTGCCCATCGAGAAACAGGGCAAAGATCTGCGTTCACACTCGCTACTGCGCCAGCAATGTTTTTGGGGCTTGCACTTATGTACAGTTGGATGTCGTCGGCATAAAGATGGTAGTTGCAGGAGTGAATCACTGAAGAAATATCATTAATGTACAGTGAGAAGAGTAGTGGACCAAGGACGGAGCCTTGGGGAACTCCAGAGCGCACGCTTTTCCATGATGACTTTTCCGACCCACAAATGACTTGTTGATTTCTGTTTTTGAGGTAGCTGTCGAACCAGTGTATTGTGCTGTTTGAGAAATTCAGCTGTTTCATTTTAATTAGTAATATATCGAAGTCAACTATGTCAAAAGCCTTGCTAAAGTCAAGCAGTGTTAGGATAGTAGCTTCACATCTGTCCATAGCATGTTTAATGTCATCAGTTACTTTGATTAATGTGGTTGCTGTACTATGGTGCTTTCGAAAGCCTGACTGATATTCGTCATGGATGTTATGAGTTTTGAGGTAATCCGTCAGTTGTTCATGGACGATGTACTCTAGGGCTTTAGAAATTGCAGGTAGTATGCTGATCGGCCTGTAGTCACCTGGCGACTAAGGGTTGTCAGTCTTGGGTGTAGGCTTAATTAAACTTTGCTTCAACTCAGTAGGATTGTACTACTGACAAGAGACAGGTTGAAGATGTCTGTGATAACTGGAATAATAGTGTCTACGATGTTCTTAATCATGCCGATGCTCACTCCATCATTTCCTACTACCTCGGAAGAGATTCTCATAATTGCCTTGTGTACTGTGCCGGTAGTGACATGTTTTAGGAAAAACTTGTCTCTCGAGAGATTGATATCTTGGGCTGGTAATTTGTCGCTGCGTGGCAGTTTGCAGCTGTTGAGAAGAAATCGTTTAATTCTTCTGCAGACGCTTGATAAACAGCGTCAGATCTTCGCATCCCTATACCGAAACTGCGCAGCTTTTTCCATAGTGCAGCAGGTTTTGATATGCCGCAAACGACAGAGCGGGCCTGTCTGACTTTGGAATTCCTCACGCTTTGCTTGGTTCTGTTTCGGAGTTTCCTATAAGCTTTGTACCCCTCGGGAGTTGGGTTACGCTTGAAGGCCCTATATGCAGCATTACGTTTATTCATTAACTGGCTTAATGCAGTTGTGAGCCACGGAGCGGGACCTCTCTTTACCTTAACAGTGCGTTGAGGAGCATGTTTATCATACTGTGCAATAATTTTGCGACATAATTGCCGAATTTTTTCGTCTAAAAAATCTACATGATGAAAACTACAAAACACATCCTAGGAAGCACAGTTTTTGAGTACAGTGAATTCGAGGAAAAAATGTGTATACAGCAGGGGCTTTTCGATTTTTCCATATCTGAGAAAAAGCTTTGTTTCCAAATACCCCACTTTTTACACATCATGCCAAACGTCACTGCATTGTCTTTCGATTCATCGAACTAGCACACATATTCGACATATAGTACGCAGTCTATTACCGTCTGAACTTGCGCAAAGCTACAAAGAGTAACGAATTCAAACGTCGATTACTGGGACTATTCATTAGCAACTCGAACGGTCTTTACGCTGGTACATATGTAAATGATGAAAACTACAAAACACATCCTAGGAAGCGCAGTCTTATGAGTACAGTGAATTCGGGGAAAAAATGTGTATACATCCGGGGCTTTTCGATTTTTCCATATTTGAGAAAAAGCTTTGTTTCCAAAAACCCCACTTTTTACACATCATTCCAAACGTCACTGCATTATCTTTCGATTCATCGAACTAGCACACCTATTCGACATATAGTACACAGTCTATTACCGTCTGAACTTGCGCAAAGCTACAAAAAGTAACGAATTCAAATATCGATTACAGGCACCATTATTTTGCAAATCGAACGTTCTATACCCTGGTACATATCTACATGATGAAAACTACAAAACACATCCTAAGGTGCGCAGTTGTATGAGTACAGTGAATTCGAGGAAAAAATGTGTATACACCCGGGGCTTTCCGATTTTCCCATATATGAGAAAAAGCTTTGTTTCCAAAAAACCCACTTTTCAGACATCATGCCAAACGCCACTGCATTGTCTTTCGATTCATCGAACTAGCACACCTTTTCGACATATAGTACACAGTCTATTACCGTCTCAACTTGCGCAAAGCTACAAAGAGTAACGAATTCAAATATCCATTACAGGCACAATAATTCTGCAAATCGAACGTTCTTTACCCTGGTACATAGCTACATGATGAAAACTACAACACATATCCTAGGAAGCGCAGTTTTATGAGTACAGTGAATTCGAGGAAAACATGTGTATACACCGGGGTATTTGCGATTTTTCCATATTTGAGAAAAAGCTTTGTTTCCAAAAACCCCACTTTTTACACATCATGCCAAACGTCACTGCATTGTCTTTCGATTCATCGAACTAGCACACATATTCGACATATAGTACGCAGTCTATTACCGTCTGAAGTTGCGCAAAGCTACAAAGAGTAACGAATTCAAATATCGATTACAGGCACCATTATTCTGCAAATCGAACGTTCTTTACCCTGGTACAAATCTACATGATGAAAACTACAAAACACATCCTAGGATGCGCAGTTTTATGAGTACAGTGAATTCGAGCAAAAAAATGTGTATACACCCGGGGCTTTCGATTTTTCCATATATGAGAAAAAGCTTTGTTTCCAAAAACCCCACTTTTTACACATCATGCCAAACGTCACTGCATTGTCTTTCGATTCATCGAACTGGCACACCTATTCGACATATAGTATGCAGTCCATTACTGGCTGAACTTGCGCAAAGCTACAAAAAGTAACGAATTCGAATGTCGATTACAGGGACTATTAATCAGGAAATCGAATGGTCTTCACCCTGGTACATATCTACATGATGAAAACTACAAAACACATCGTAGGAAGCGCAGTTTTATGAGTACAGTGAATTCGAGGAAAAAATGTGTATACACCTGGGGCTTTGCGATTTTTCCATATTTGAGAAAAAGCTTTGTTTCCAAAAACCCCACATTTTACACATCATGTCAAACGTCACATCATCTTCTTTAGATTCATATCACTGGCACCACTATTCGACAAATAGTACGCAGTCTACTACCGTCTGAAAGTCTACTACCGTCTGAACTTGCGCAAGGCTACAAAGAATAAGGTATTCAAATGTCGATTACAGGGAATATTATTCTGCAAATTGAACGTTCTTCACCCTGTTAGATATCTACATGATGAAACTACAAAAACACATCCTAGGAAGCGCAGTTTTATGGGTACAGTGAATTCAAGGAAAAAATGTGTATACACCTGGGGCTCTGCGATTTTTCCATATTTGAGAAAAAGCTTTGTTTCCAAAAACCCACTTTTTACACATCATGCCAAACGTCACGGCATTGTCTTTCGATTCATCGAACTAGAACACTTATTCGACATATAGTACACAGTCTATTACCGTCTGAACTTGCGCAAAGCTACAATGAGTAACGAATTCAAATGTCGATTACAGGAATTATTAATCAGCAAATCGAACGGTCTTTACCCTGGTACATATCTGCATGATGAAAACTACAATACATATCCTAGGAAGCGCAGTTTTATGAGTACAGTGAATTCGAAGAAAAAATGTGTATACACCCGGGGCTCTGCGATTTTTCCATATTTGAGAAAAAGCTTTGTTTAAAAAAACCCACTTTTTACACATCATGCCAAACGGCACTGCATTGTCTTTCGATTCATCGAACTAGCACACCTATTCGACATATAGTACGCAGTCTATTACCGACTGAACTTGCGCAAAGCTACAAAGTGTAACGCATTTAAATATCGATTAAAGGCACCATTATTCTGCAAGTCGAACGTTCTTTATTTATTTATTGATGCATTTATTTTACCTGGCAAGAATAGGGCCTTCAGGCCCTCTCATACACCTAACCAGGCATACTCAGATTGAACGAGTTACAGTTTCTACTTAACATTAAGGACATACAGCCTATTATGCAGTATTGATGTTAAAGAAAAAAATCAATATTATAACAGTAGTACAATGATAATTATAACAATAAAAAATAATTATGACAATAATAATAATAATAATAATAATAATAATAATTATAATAATAATAAAAGTTATATTAATAATAGTAATAATAATAATAAGAATGACTATGTATATGAAAGTAAACATACTTTTCTTTTCTGAATGTCAGTCCCATTGTTATTTGGGAATTTTCTCGTTATGTTCTTGCAGTTTGTGAGTTATTCTCATTGAGCAGAGACATAAGACGATAGAATGGGTTGAAAGAGATATATAAGAGGTAGATAGTTAGGAGGAAGAGAAATAGAACGGTAAAATTCGTAGCTGTGATGGAGAGGAGAAAGAAAGAGATGGGAGGGGCACAATAATGGTGGCTATACCGTCTCTAATATGTAAGTTTTGAGTTCCCTCTTGAATGTTGAGTAGTTCTGGATAAGACGCAGATCACAGGGGAGCGCGTTCCATAGTCGTATGGCTGAGATGGAGAATGACACGGAGAAAGATTTTGTGTTATGTAAAGGTACAGCCAAGATGATAGACGTATCCGATCTGGTGTTGCGATTGTGGAATGATGATAGGTGTTTAATGTGAGAAGATAAGTATTGGGGGCACCAGTGGCTAAGAAATCGATGAAGTAAGCACATCGTGTGGAGATCGCGTGCCGTATGTGGGCGTATCCAACCTAGCTGGGAGTATGAAGGACTGATATGATCATACAACCGAATATTGCACATGTATCTAACACAAGCTTTCATCCCTAGCTCGAGGCATCTAGAATTTTCACTATTTGTGCCATGTTGTACAACGTCGCAGTAGTAAAAATTAGGCAAGACTAGTGTTTGGACTAATTTTTGTTTAACATGGGTTGGAAATATTTTTCTAAATTTTTGAATTGCATGTAGGGAGGAGAGCGATTTCCGGCAAGCTGTGACTGTTTGTTCTTCCCAGTTTAGGTGTTCATCCAAGATTATTCCAAGGTCTTTTACTGTGTTTTGGTATGGTAGTTGGGTACCATCGGGGAGTATTTTAGGGACTTTTTCGCGAAAGTACCGCCTGATTAACCTTGGATGAGATATAAGCATGACCTGGGATTTCTTGGGGTTTAGTTTCAGACCTAGTTTCTGTGCCCATCGAGAAACAGAGCAAAGATCTGCGTTCATACTCGCTACTGCGCCAGCAAAGTTTTTGGGGCTTGCACTTATGTACAGTTGGATGTCGTCGGCATCAAGATGGTAGTTGCAGGAGTGAATCACTGAAGAAATATCATTAATGTACAGTGAGAAGAGTAGTGGACCAAGGACGGAGCCTTGGGGAACTCCAGTGCGCACGCTTTTCCATGATGACTTTTCCGACCCACAAATGACTTGTTGACTTCTGTTTTTGAGGTAGCTGTCGAACCAGTGTATTGTGCTCTTTGAGAAATTCAGCTGTTTCATTTTAATTAGTAATATATTGAAGTCAACTATGTCAAAAGCCTTGCTAAAGTCAAGCAGTGTTAGGATAGTAGCTTCACGTCTGTCCATAGCATGTATAATGTCATCAGTTACTTTGATTAATGTGGTTGCTGTACTATGGTGCTTTCGAAAGCCTGACTGATATTCGTCATGGATGTTATGAGTTTTGAGGTAATCCGTCAGTTGTTCTTGGACTATGTACTCTAGGGCTTTAGAAGTTGCAGGTAGTATGCTGATCGGCCTGTAGTCACCTGGCGACTTAGGGTTGTCAGTCTTGGGTATAGGCTTAATTAAACTTTGCTTCCACTCAGTAGGATATGTACTACTGACAAGAAACAGGTTGAAGATGTCTGTGATAACTGGAATAATAGTGTCTACGACGTTCTTAATCATGACAATGCTCACTCCATCATTTCCTACTGCCTCGGAAGAGATTCTCATAATTGCCTTGTGTACTGTGCCGGTAGTGACATGTTTTAGGCAAAACTTGTCTCTCGAGGGATTGATATCTTGGGGCTGGTAATTTGTCGCTGCGTGGCAGTTTGCAGCTGTTGAGAAGAAATCGTTTAATTCTTCTGCAGACGCTTGATAAACAGCGTCAGATCTTCGCTTCCCTATACCGAAACTGCGAGCTTTTTCCACAGTGCAGCAGATTTTGATATGCCGCATACGACAGAGGGGGCATGTCTGATTTTGGCATTCCTCACGCTTTGCTTGATTCTGTTTTGGAGTTTCGTATAAGCTTCGTACCCCTCGGGAGTTGGATTACGCATGAGGGCCCTATGTGCAGCATCACGTTTATTCATTAACTGGCGTAATGCAGTTGTGAGCCACGGAGCGGGAGCTCTCTTTACTTTAACAGTGCGTTGAGGAGCATGTTTCTCATACAGTGCAACAATTTTGCGACATAATTGCCGAATTTTTTCGTCTAAAAAATCTACATGATGAAAACTACAAAACATATCCTAGGAAGCGCAGTTTTATGAGTACAGTGAATTCGAGGAAAAAATGTGTATACACCCGGGGCTCCGCGATTTTTCCATATTTGAGAAAAAGCTTTGTTTCCAAAAAACCCCACTTTTTACACATCATGCCAAACGTCACTGCATTGCCTTTCGATTCATCGAAATAGCACACCTTTTCGACATATAGTACGCAGTCTATTACCGTCTGAACTTGCGCAAAGCTACAGTGAGTAACGAATTCAAATACCGATTACAGGCACCATTATTCTGCATATCGAACGGTCTTTACCCTGGTACATATGTACATGATGAAAACTACAAAACACATGCTAGGAAGCGCAAATTTATGAGTACAGTGGATTCGCGGAAAAAAGTGTATACACGAGGGGCTTTGCGATTTTTCCACATTTGAGAAAAAGCTTTGTTTCCAAAAACCCACTTTTTACACATCATGCCAAACGTCACTGCATTGTCTTTCGCTTCATCGAACTAGCACACCTATTCGACATATAGTACGCAGTCTATTACCGTCTGAACTTGCGCAAAGATACAAAGAGTAACGATTTCCAATGTCGATTACAGGGACTATTATTCAGGAAATCGAACGGTCTTCACCCTGGTACATATCTACATGATGAAAACTACAAAACACATCGTAGGAAGCGCAGTTTTATGAGTACAGTGAATTCGAGGAAAAAATGTGTATACAACCGGGGCTATGCGATTTTTCCATATTTGAGAAAAAGCTTTGTTTCCAAAAACCCCACTTTTTAGACATCATGCCAAACGTCATATCATCCTCTTTAGATTCATATCACTGGCACCTCTATTCGACAAATAGTACGCAGTCTGCTAATATTTGAACTTGCGCAAGGCTACAAAAAGTAACGTATTCAAATGTCGATTACAGGGAATATTATTCTGCAAATCGAACGTTCTTCACCCTGGTACATATCTACATGATGAAAACTACAAAACACATACTAGGAAGAGCAGTTTTATGAGTACAGTGAATTAGAGGAAAAAATGTGTATACACCCAGGGCTTTGCGATTTTTCCATATTTGAGAAAAAGCTTTGTTTCCAAAATCCAAACTTTTTACACATCATGCCAAACGTCACTGCATTGTCTTTCGATTCATCAAACAAGCACACCTAGTCGACATATAGTACGCAGTCTATTACCGTCTGAACTTGCGCAAAGCTACAAAGAGTAACGAATTCAAATGTCGATTACAGGCACCATTATTCTGCAAATCGAACGTTCTTTACCCTGGAACATATTTACATGATGAAAACTACAAAACACATCCTAGCAAGCGCAGTTTTATGACTACAGTGAATTCGAGGAAAAAATGTGTATACACCCTGGGCTTTGCGATTTTTCCATATTTGAGAAGAAGCTTTGTTTCCTAAAAACCCCACTTTTTACACATCATGCCAAACGTCATATCATCCTCCTTAGATTCATATCACTTGCACCTCTATTCGACAAATAGTACGCAGTCTGCTACCGTTTGAACTTGCGCAAGGCAACAAAGAGTAACGTATTTAAATGTCGACTACAGGGAATATTATTCTGCAAATCGAACGTTCTTCACCCTGGTACTTATCTACATGATGAAAACTACAAAACACATCCTAGGAAACGCAGTTTTATGAGTACAGTGAATTCGAGGAAAAAATGTGTATACACCCGGGGCTTTGCGATTATTCCATATTTGAGAAAAAGCTTTGTTTCCAAAAACTCCACCTTTTACCAATCATGCCATACGTCACTGCTTTGTCTTTCGATTCATTGAACCTGCACACCTTTTCGACATATAGTACACAGTCTATTACAGTCTGAACTTGCGCAAAGCTACGAAGAGTAACGAATTCAAATATCAATTAGAGGCACCATTATTCTGCAAATCGAACTTTCTTTTCCCTGGTACATATCTACATGATGAAAACTACAAAACACATCCTAGGAAGCGCAGTCTTATGAGTACAGTAAATTCGAGGAAAAGATGTGTATACACCCGGGGCTTTGCAACTTTTCCATATTTGACAAAAAATCTTTGTTTCCAAAAACCCCACTTTTTACACATCATGCCAAACGTCACTGCATTGTCTTTCGATTCATCGAAATAGCACACCTATTCGACATATAGTACGCACTCTATTACCGTCTGAACTTGCGCAAAGATACAAAGAGTAACGAATTCCAATGTCGATTACAGGGACTATTAATCAGGAAATCGAACGGTCTTCACCCTGGTACATATCTACATGATGAAAACTACAAAACACATCCTAGGAAGCGCAGTTTTATGAGTACAGTGAATTCGAGGAAAAAATGTGTATATAACCGGGGCTATGCGATTTTTCCATATTTGAGAAAAAGTTTTGTTTCCAAAAACCCCACTTTTTAGACATCATGCCAAACGTCATATCATCCTCTTTAGATTCATATCACTGGCACCTCTATTCGACAAATAGTACGCAGTCTGCTACCATTTGAACTTGCACAAGGCTACAAAGAGTAACGTATTCAAATGTCGATTACAGGGAATATTATTCTGCAAATCGAACGTTCTTCACCCTGGTACATATCTACATGATGAAAACTACAAAACACATCCTAGGAAGCGCAGTTTTATGAGTACAGTGAATTCGAGGAAAAAATGTGTATACACCCGAGGCTTTGCGATTTTTCCATATTTGAGAAAAAGCTTCGTTTCCAAAATCCCCACTTTTTACACATCATGCCAAACGTCACTGCATTGTCTTTCGATTCATCGAACTAGCACACCTATTTGACATATAGTACGTAGTCTAATACCGTCTGAACTTGCGCAAAGCTACAATGAGTAACGAATTCAAATATCGATTGCAGGCACCATTATTCTGCAAATCGAACGTTCTTTACCCTGGTACATACCTACATGATGAAAACTACAAAACACATCCTAGGAAGCGCAGTTGTATGAGTACAGTGAATTCGAGGAAAAAATGTGTATACACCAGGGGCTTTGCGATTTCTCCATATTTGAGAAAAAGCTTTGTTTCCAAAAAAACCCACTTTTTACACATCATGCCAAACGTCACTGCATTGTCCATCGATTCATCGAACTAGCACACCTATTCGACATATAGTACGCAGTCTTTTACCGTCAGAACTTGCGCAAAGCTACAAAGAGTAACGAATTCAAATGTCGATTACAGGGACTATTAATAAGCAAATCGAACGGACTCTACCCTGGTACATATGTATATGATGAAAACTACAAAACACATTCTAGGAAGCGCAGTCTTATGAGTACAGTGAATTCGGGGAAAAATGTGTATACACCCGGGGCTTTGCGATTATTCCATATTTGAGAAAAACCTTTGTTTCCAAAAACCCCACTTTTTACCCATCATGCCATACGTCACTGCATCGCCTTTCGATTCATCGAACCTGCACACCTTTTCGACATATACTACACAGTCTATTAAAGTCTGAACTTGCGCAAAGCTACAAAGATTAATGAATTCAAATACCGATTACAGGCACCATTATTCTGCAAATCGAACGTTCTTTACCCTGGTACAAACCTACATGATGAAAACTACAAAACACATCCTAGGAAGCGCAGTTTTATGAGTACAGTGAATTCGAGGAAAAAATATGTATGCACCTGGCGCTTTGCGATTTTTCCATATTTGAGAAAAAGCTTTGTTTCCAAAAACCCCACTTTTTACACATCATGCCAAACGTCATATCATCCTCTTTAGATTCATATCACTTGCACCTCCATTCGACAAATAGTACGCAGTCTGCTACCGTTTGAACTTGCGCAAGGCAACAAAGAGTAACGTATTCAAATGTCGACTACAGGGAATATTATTCTGCAAATCGAACGTTCTTCACCCTGGTACGTATCTACATGATGAAAACTACAAAACACATCCTACTAAGCGCAGTTTTATGAGTACAGTGAATTCGAGGAAAAAATGTGTATACACCCGGGGCTTTGCGATTTTTCCATATTTGAGAAAAAGCTTTGTTTCCAAAATCCCCACTTTTTACACATCATGCCAAACGTCACTGCATTGTCTTTCGATTCATCGAACTAGCACACCTATTCGACATATAGTACGCAGTCTATTACTGTCTGAACTTGCGCAAAGCTACAATGAGTAACGAATTCAAATATCGATTTCAGGCACCATTATCCTGCAAATCGAACTTTCTTTACCCTGGTACATATCTACATGATGAAAACTGCAAAACACATCCTAGGAAGCGCAGTTTTATGACTACAGTGAATTCGAGGAAAAAATGTGTGTACACCCGGGGCATTGCGATTTTCCCATATATGAGAAAAAGATTTGCTTCCAAAAACCAAACTTTTGACACATCATGCCAAACGTCACTGCATTGTCTTTCGATTCATCGAAATAGCACACCTATTCGACACATAGTACGCAGTCTATTACCGTCTGAACTTGCGCAAAGGTACAAAGAGTAACGAATTCAAATATCGATTACAGGCACCATTATTCTGCAAATCGAACGTTCTATACCCTGGTACATATGTACATGATGAAAACTACAAAACACATCCTAGGAAGCGCAGGTTTATGAGTACAATGAATGCGAGGAAAAAATGTGTATACACCCGGGGCACCGCGATTTTTCCATATTTGAGAAAAAGCTTTGTTTCAAAAACCCACTTTTTACACAACATGCCAAACGTCACTGCATTGTCTTTCGATTCATCGAACTAGCACACCTATTCGACATATAGTACGCAGTCTATTACCGTCTGAACTTGCGCAAGGCTACAAAGATTAACGAATTCAAATGTCGATTACAGGACTATTAATCTGCAAACCGAACGGTCTTTACCCTGGTACATATGTACATGATGATAACTACAAAACACATCCTAGGAACCGCAGTCTTATGAGTACAGTGAATTCGCAGAAAAAATATGTATACACCTGAGGCTTTGCGATTTTTCCATATTTGAGAAAAAGCTTTGTTTCCAAAAACCCACTTTTTACACATCATGCTAAACGTCACTGCATTGTCTTTCGATTCATCGAACTAGCACACCTATTCGACATATAGTACGCAGTCTATTACCGTCTGAACTTGCGCAAGGCTACAAAGATTAACGAATTCAAATGTCGATTACAGGACTATTAATCTGCAAATCGAACGTTCTTTACCCTGGTACAAACCTACAAGATGAAAACTACAAAACACATCCTAGGAAGCGCAGTTTTATGAGTACAGTGAATTCGAGGAAAAAATGTGTATGCACCCGGCGCTTTGCGATTTTTCCATATTTGAGAAAAAGCTTTGTTTCCAAAAACCCCACTTTTTACACATCATGCCAAACGTCATATCATCCTCTTTAGATTCATATCACATGCACATCTATTCGACAAATAGTACGCAGTCTGCTACCGTTTGAACTTGCACAAGGCAACAAAGAGTAACGTATTCAAATGTCGACTACAGGGAATATTATTCTGCAAATCGAACGTTCTTTACCCTAGTTCGTATCTACATGATGAAAACTACAAAACACATCCTACTAAGCGCAGTTTCATGAGTACAGTGAATTCGAGGAAAAAATGTGTATACACCCGGGGCTTTGGGATTTTTCCATATTTGAGAAAAAGCTTTGTTCCCAAAATCCCCACTTTTTACACATCATGCCAAACGTCACTGCATTGTCTTTCGATTCATCGAACAAGCACACCTAGTCGACATATAGTACGCAGTCTATTACCGTCTGAACTTACGCATAGCTACAATGAGTAACGAATTCAAATGTCGATTACAGGCATTATTAATCAGCAAATCGAACGGTCTTTACCCTGGTACATATCTACATGATGAAAACTACAAAACACATCCTAGGAAACGCAGTTTTATGAGTACAGTGAATTCGAGGAAAAAATTGTACACACCCGGGGCTTTGCGATTTTTCCATATTTGAGAAAAAGCTTTATTTCCAAAAACCCAACTTTTAACACATCATGCCAAACGTCACAGCATTGTCTTTCGATTCATCGAACTAGCACACCTATTCGACATATAGTACGCAGTCTATTACTGTCTGAATTTGCGCAAAGCTACAATGAGTAACGAATTCAAATATCGATTTCAGGCACCATTATCCTGCATCTCGAATGTTCTTTACCCTGGTACATATCTACATGATGAAAATTGCAAAAGACATCCTACGAAGCGCAGTTTTATGAGTACAGTGAATACGAGGAAAAAATGTGTGTACACCCGGGGGATTGCGATTTTCCCATATATGAGAAAAAGCTTTGCTTCCAAAAACCCCACTTTTGACACATCATGCCAAACGTCACTGCATTGTCTTTCGATTCATCGGACTAGCACACCTATTTGACACATCGTACGCAGTCTATTACCGTCTGAACATGCGCAAAGGTACAAAGAGTAACGAATTCAAATATCGATTACAGGCACCATTATTCTGCAAATCGAACGTTCTATACCCTGGTACATATGTACATGATGAAAACTACAAAACACATTCTAGGAAGCGCAGTTTTATGAGTACAGTGAATTCGAGGAAAAAATGTGTATACACCCGGGGCTCCGCGATTTTTCCATATTTGAGAAAAAGCTTTGTTTCAAAAACCCACTTTTTACACATCATGCCAAACGTCACTGCATTGTCTTTCGATTCATCGAACTAGCACACCTATTCGACATATAGTACGCAGTCTATTACCGTCTGAACTTGCGCAAGGCTACAAAGAATAACGAATTCAAATGTCGATTACAGGACTATTAATCTGCAAATCGAACGGTCTTTACCCTGGTACATATGTACATGATGATAACTACAAAACACATCCTAGGAACCGCAGTCTTCGGAGTACAGTGAATTCGCAGAAAAAATGTGTCTACACCCGGGGCTTTGCGATTTTTCCATATTTGAGAAAAAGCTTTGTTTCCAAAAACCCACATTTTACACATCATGCCAAACGTCACTGCATTGTCTTTCGATTCATCGAACTAGCACACCTATTCGTCATATAGTACGCAGTCTATTACCGTCTTAACTTGCACAAAGCTACAATGAGTAACTAATTCAAATATCGATTGCAGGCACCATTATTCTGCAAATCGATCGTTCTTTACCCTGGTACATATCTACATGATGAAAACTACAAAACACATCCTAGGAAGCGCAGTTTTATGAGTACAGTGAATTCGAGGAAAATATGTCTATACAACCGGGGCTATGCGATTTTTCCATATTTGAGAAAAAGCTTTGTTTCCAAAAACCCCACTTTTTACACATCATGCCAAACGTCATATCATCCTCTTTAGATTCATATCACTTGCACCTCTATTCGACAAATAGTACGCAGTCTGCTACCGTTTGAACTTGCACAAGGCAACAAAGAGTAACGTATTCAAATGTCGACTACAGGGAATATTATTCTGCAAATCGAACGTTCTTTACCCTAGTTCGTATCTACATGATGAAAACTACAAAACACATCCTACTAAGCGCAGTTTTATGAGTACAGTGAATTCGAGGAAAAAATGTGTATACACCCGGGGCTTTGGGGTTTTTCCATATTTGAGAAAAAGCTTTGTTCCTAAAATCCCCACTTTTTACACATCATGCCAAACGTCACTGCATTGTCTTTCGATTCATCGAACAAGCACACCTAGTCGACATATAGTACGCAGTCTATTACCGTCTGAACTTACGCATAGCTACAATGAGTAACGAATTCAAATGTCGATTACAGGCATTATTAATCAGCAAATCGAACGGTCTTTACCCTGGTACATATGTACATGATGAAAATTACAAAACACATCCTAGGAAACGCAGTTTTATGAGTACAGTGAATTCGAGGAAAAAATTGTACACACCCGGGGCTTTGCGATTTTTCCATATTTGAGAAAAAGCTTTATTTCCAAAAACCCAATTTTAACACATCATGCCAAACGTCACAGCATTGTCTTTCGATTCATCGAACTAGCACACCTATTCGACATATAGTACGCAGTCTATTACTGTCTGAATTCGCGCAAAGCTACAATGAGTAACGAATTCAAATATCGATTTCAGGCACCATTATCCTGCATCTCGAATGTTCTTTACCCTGGTACATATCTACATGATGAAAATTGCAAAACACATCCTACGAAGCGCAGTTTTATGAGTACAGTGAATTCGAGGAAAAAATGTGTGTACACCCGGGGGATTGCGATTTTCCCATATATGAGAAAAAGCTTTGCTTCCAAAAACCCCACTTTTGACACATCATGCCAAACGTCACTGCATTGTCTTTCGATTCATCGGACTAGCACACCTATTCGACACATCGTACGCAGTCTATTACCGTCTGAACATGCGCAAAGGTACAAAGAGTAACGAATTCAAATATCGATTACAGGCACCATTATTCTGCAAATCGAACGTTCTATTCCCTGGTACATATGTACATGATGAAAACTACAAAACACATTCTAGGAAGCGCAGTTTTATGAGTACAGTGAATTCGAGGAAAAAATGTGTATACACCCGGGGCTCCGCGATTTTTCCATATTTGAGAAAAAGCTTTGTTTCAAAAACCCTCTTTTTACACATCATGCCAAACGTCACTGCATTGTCTTTCGATTCATCGAACTAGCACACCTATTCGACATATAGTACGCAGTCTATTACCGTCTGAACTTGCGCAAGGCTACAAAGAATAACGAATTCAAATGTCGATTACAGGACTATTAATCTGCAAATCGAACGGTCTTTACCCTGGTACATATGTACATGATGATAACTACAAAACACATCCTAGGAACCGCAGTCTTATGAGTACAGTGAATTCGCAGAAAAAATGTGTCTACACCCGGGGCTTTGCGATTTTTCCATATTTGAGAAAAAGCTTTGTTTCCAAAAACCCACTTTTTACACATCATGCCAAACGTCACTGCATTGTCTTTCGATTCATCGAACTGGCACACCTATTCGACATATAGTACGCAGTCTATTACCGTCTTAACTTGCACAAAGCTACAATGAGTAACTAATTCAAATATCGATTACAGGCACCATTATTCTGCAAATCGATCGTTCTTTACCCTGGTACATATCTACATGATGAAAACTACAAAACACATCCTAGGAAGCGCAGTTTTATGAGTACAGTGAATTCGAGGAAAATATGTGTATACAACCGGGGCTATGCGATTTTTCCATATTTGAGAAAAAGCTTTGTTTCCAAAAACCCCACTTTTTACACATCATGCCAAACGTCATATCATCCTCTTTAGATTCATATCACTTTCACCTCTATTCGACAAATAGTACGCTGTCTGCTACAATTTGAACTTGCGCAAGGCTACAAAGAGTAACGTATTCAAATGTCGATTACAGGGAATATTATTCTGCAAATCGAACGTTCTTCACCCTGGTACATATCTACATGATGAAAACTACAAAACACATCCTAGGAAGCGCAGTTTTATGAGTACAGTGAATTCGAGGAAGAAATGTGTATACACCTGGGGCTTTGCGATTTTTCCATATTTGAGAAAAAGCTTTGTTTCCAAAAAACCCCACTTTTTACACATCATGCCAAACGTCATAACATTCCTGTTTAGATTCATATCACTGGCACCTCTATTCGACAAATAGTACGCAGTCTGCTACCGTTTGAACTTGCGAAAGGCTACAAAGAGTAACGTATTCAAATGTCGATTACAGGGAATATTATTCTGCAAATCGAACGTTCTTCACCCTGGTACATATCTACATGATGAAAACTACAAAACACATCCTAGGAACCACAGTTTTATGAGTACAGTGAATTCGAGGAAGAAATGTGTATACACCCGGGGCTTTGCGATTTTTCCATATTTGAGAAAATGCTTTGTTTCCAAAATCCCAATTTTCTACACATCATTTCAAACTTCACTGCATTGTCTTTCGATTCATCGAACAAGCACACCTAGTCGACATATAGTACGCAGTCTATTACCGTCTGAACTTGCGCAAAGTTACAAAGAGTAACGAATTCAAATATCGATTACAGGCACCATTATTCAGCAAATCGAACGTTCCTTACCCTGGTACATTTCTACATGATGAAAACTACAAAACACATCCTAGGAAGCGCAGTTTTATGAGTACACTGAATTCGAGGAAAAAATGTGTATACACCCGGGGCTCAGCGATTTTTCCATATTTGAGAAAAAGCTTTGTATCCAAAAACCCACTATTTACACATCATGCCAAACGTCACTGCATTGTCTTTCGATTCATCGAACTAGAACACCTAATCGACATATAGTACGCAGCCTATTACCATGTGAACTTGCGCAAAACTACGAAGAGTAACGAATTCAAATATCGATTACAGGCACCAATATTCTGCAAATCGAACGTTCTTTACCCTGGTACATATCTACATGATGAAAACTACAAAACACATCCTAGGAAGTGCAGTCTTATGAGTACAGTGAATTCGGGGAAAAATGTGTATACACCCGGGGTTTTGGGATTATTCCATATTTGAGAAAAGGCTTTGTTTCCAAAAACCCCACTTTTTACCCATCATGAAATACGTCACTGCATTGTCTTTCGATTCATCGAACCTGCACACCTTTTCGACATATAGTACACAGTCTATTACAGACTGAACTTGCGCAAAGCTACGAAGAGTAACGAATTCAAATATCAATTACAGGCACCATTATTCTGCAAATCGAACTTTCTTTTCCCTGGTACATATCTACATGATGAAAACTACAAAACACATCCTAGGAAGCGCAGTCTTATGAGTACAGTGAATTCAAGGAAAAGATGAGTATACACCCGGGGCTTTGCAACTTTTCCATATTTGACAAAAAGCTTTGTTTCCAAAAACCCCACTTTTTACACATCATGCAAAACGTCACAGCATTGTCTTTCGATTCATTGAACTAGCACACCTATTCGACATATAGTACGCAGTCTATTACCGTTTGAACTTGCGAAAGGCTACAAAGAGTAACGTATTCAAATGTCGATTACAGGGAATATTATTCTGCAAATCGAACGTTCTTCACCCTGGTACATATCTACATGATGAAAACTACAAAACACATCCTAGGAAGCGCAGTTTTATGAGTACAGTGAACTCGAGGAAAAAATGTGTATACACCCGGGGCTCTGCGATTTTTCCATATTTGAGAAAAAGCTTTGTTTCCAAAAACCCACTATTTACACATCATGCCAAACGTCACTGCATTGTCTTTCGATTCATCGAACTAGAACACCTATTCGACATATAGTACGCAGCCTATTACCGTGTGAACTTGCGCAAAGCTACAAAGAGTAACGAATTCAAATGTCGATTACAGGCACTATTAATCAGGAAATCGAACGGTCTTTACCCTGGAACATATTTACATGATGAAAACTACAAAACACATCCTAGCAAGCGCAGTTTTATGAGTACAGTGAATTCGAGGAAAAAATGTGTATACACCCGCGGCTTTGCGATTGTTCCATATTTGAGAAAAAGCTTTGTTTCCAAGAACACCACATTTTCACATCATGCCAAACGTCACTGCATTGTCTTTCGATTAATCGAACTAGCACACCTATTCGACATATAGTACGCAGTCTATTACCCTCTGAACTTGCGCAAAGCTACAATGAGTAACGAATTCAAATATCGATTACAGGCACCATTATTCTGCAAATCGAACGTTCTTTACCCTGGTACATATCTACATGATGAAAACTGCAAAACACATCCTAGGAAGCGCAGTTTTATGAGTACAGTGAATTCGAGGAAAAAATGTGTATACACCCGGGGCTCTGCGATTTTTCCATATTTGAGAAAAAGCTTTGTTTCCAAAAACCCACTATTTACACATCATGCCAAACGTCACTGCATTGTCTTTCGATTCATCGAACTAGAACACCTATTCGACATACAGTACGCAGCCTATTACCGTGTGAACTTGCGCAAAGCTACAAAGAGTAACGAATTCAAATGTCGATTACAGGCACTATTAATCAGGAAATCGAACGGTCTTTACCCTGGAACATATTTACATGATGAAAACTACAAAACACATCCTAGCAAGCGCAGTTTTATGAGTACAGTGAATTCGAGGAAAAAATGTGTATACACCCGCGGCTTTGCGATTGTTCCATATTTGAGAAAAAGCTTTGTTTCCAAGAACACCACATTTTCACATCATGCCAAACGTCACTGCATTGTCTTTCGATTAATCGAACTAGCACACCTATTCGACATATAGTACGCAGTCTATTACTGTCTGAATTTGCGCAAAGCTACAATGAGTAAAGAATTCAAATATCGATTTCAGGCACCATTATCCTGCATCTCGAATGTTCTTTACCCTGGTACATATCTACATGATGAAAATTGCAAAACACATCCTACGAAGCGCAGTATTATGAGTACAGTGAATTCGAGGAAAAAATGTGTGTACACCCGGGGGATTGCGATTTTCCCATATATGAGAAAAAGCTTTGCTTCCAAAAACCCCACTTTTGACACATCATGCCAAACGTCACTGCATTGTCTTTCGATTCATCGGACTAGCACACCTATTCGACACATCGTACGCAGTCTATTACCGTCTGAACATGCGCAAAGGTACAAAGAGTAACGAATTCAAATATCGATTACAGGCACCATTATTCTGCAAATCGAACGTTCTATACCCTGGTACATATGTACATGATGAAAACTACAAAACACATTCTAGGAAGCGCAGTTTTATGAGTACAGTGAATTCGAGGAAAAAATGTGTATACACCCGGGGCTCCGCGATTTTTCCATATTTGAGAAAAAGCTTTGTTTCAAAAACCCACTTTTTACACATCATGCCAAACGTCACTGCATTGTCTTTCGATTCATCGAACTAGCACACCTATTCGACATATAGTACGCAGTCTATTACCGTCTGAACTTGCGCAAGGCTACAAAGAATAACGAATTCAAATGTCGATTACAGGACTATTAATCTGCAAATCGAACGGTCTTTACCCTGGTACATATGTACATGATGATAACTACAAAACACATCCTAGGAACCGCAGTCTTATGAGTACAGTGAATTCGCAGAAAAAATGTGTCTACACCCGGGGCTTTGCGATTTTTCCATATTTGAGAAAAAGCTTTGTTTCCAAAAACCCACTTTTTACACATCATGCCAAACGTCACTGCATTGTCTTTCGATTCATCGAACTGGCACACCTATTCGACATATAGTACGCAGTCTATTACCGTCTTAACTTGCACAAAGCTACAATGAGTAACTAATTCAAATATCGATTACAGGCACCATTATTCTGCAAATCGATCGTTCTTTACCCTGGTACATATCTACATGATGAAAACTACAAAACACATCCTAGGAAGCGCAGTTTTATGAGTACAGTGAATTCGAGGAAAATATGTGTATACAACCGGGGCTATGCGATTTTTCCATATTTGAGAAAAAGCTTTGTTTCCAAAAACCCCACTTTTTACACATCATGCCAAACGTCATATCATCCTCTTTAGATTCATATCACTTTCACCTCTATTCGACAAATAGTACGCTGTCTGGTACAATTTGAACTTGCGCAAGGCTACAAAGAGTAACGTATTCAAATGTCGATTACAGGGAATATTATTCTGCAAATCGAACGTTCTTCACCCTGGTACATATCTACATGATGAAAACTACAAAACACATCCTAGGAAGCGCAGTTTTATGAGTACAGTGAATTCTAGGAAGAAATGTGTATACACCTGGGGCTTTGCGATTTTTCCATATTTGAGAAAAAGCTTTGTTTCCAAAAACCCCACTTTTTACACATCATGCCAAACGTCATATCATCCTGTTTAGATTCATATCACTGGCACCTCTATTCGACAAATAGTACGCAGTCTGCTACCGTTTGAACTTGCGAAAGGCTACAAAGAGTAACGTATTCAAATGTCGATTACAGGGAATATTATTCTGCAAATCGAACGTTCTTCACCCTGGTACATATCTACATGATGAAAACTACAAAACACATCCTAGGAACCACAGTTTTATGAGTACAGTGAATTCGAGGAAGAAATGTGTATACACCCGGGGCTTTGCGATTTTTCCATATTTGAGAAAATGCTTTGTTTCCAAAATCCCCATTTTCTACACATCATTTCAAACTTCACTGCATTGTCTTTCGATTCATCGAACAAGCACACCTAGTCGACATATAGTACGCTGTCTATTACCGTCTGAACTTGCGCAAAGCTACAAAGAGTAACGAATTCAAATATCGATTACAGGCACCATTATTCTGCAAATCGAACGTTCCTTACCCTGGTACATTTCTACATGATGAAAACTACAAATCACATCCTAGGAAGCGCAGTTTTATGAGTACACTGAATTCGAGGAAAAAATGTGTATACACCCGGGGCTCTGCGATTTTTCCATATTTGAGAAAAAGCTTTGTTTCCAAAAACCCACTATTTACACATCATGCCAAACGTCACTGCATTGTCTTTCGATTCATCGAACTAGAACACCTAATCGACATATAGTACGCAGCCTATTACCATGTGAACTTGCGCAAAACTACAAAGAGTAACGAATTCAAATATCGATTACAGGCACCAATATTCTGCAAATCGAACGTTCTTTACCCTGGTACATATCTACATGATGAAAACTACAAAACACATCCTAGGAAGTGCAGTCTTATGAGTACAGTGAATTCGGGGAAAAATGTGTATACACCCGGGGTTTTGGGATTATTCCATATTTGAGAAAAGGCTTTGTTTCCAAAAACCCCACTTTTTACCCATCATGAAATACGTCACTGCATTGTCTTTCGATTCATCGAACCTGCACACCTTTTCGACATATAGTACACAGTCTATTACAGACTGAACTTGCGCAAAGCTACGAAGAGTAACGAATTCAAATATCAATTACAGGCACCATTATTCTGCAAATCGAACTTTCTTTTCCCTGGTACATATCTACATGATGAAAACTACAAAACACATCCTAGGAAGCGCAGTCTTATGAGTACAGTGAATTCAAGGAAAAGATGAGTATACACCCGGGGCTTTGCAACTTTTCCATATTTGACAAAAAGCTTTGTTTCCAAAAACCCCACTTTTTACACATCATGCAAAACGTCACAGCATTGTCTTTCGATTCATTGAACTAGCACACCTATTCGACATATAGTACGCAGTCTATTACCGTTTGAACTTGCGAAAGGCTACAAAGAGTAACGTATTCTAATGTCGATTACAGGGAATATTATTCTGCAAATCGAACGTTCTTCACCCTGGTACATATCTACATGATGAAAACTACAAAACACATCCTAGGAAGAGCAGTTTTATGAGTACAGTGAACTCGAGGAAAAAATGTGTATACACCCGGGGCTCTGCGATTTTTCCATATTTGAGAAAAAGCTTTGTTTCCAAAAACCCACTATTTACACATCATGCCAAACGTCACTGCATTGTCTTTCGATTCATCGAACTAGAACACCTATTCGACATATAGTACGCAGCCTATTACCGTGTGAACTTGCGCAAAGCTACAAAGAGTAACGAATTCAAATGTCGATTACAGGCACTATTAATCAGGAAATCGAACGGTCTTTACCCTGGAACATATTTACATGATGAAAACTACAAAACACATCCTAGCAAGCGCAGTTTTATGAGTACAGTGAATTCGAGGAAAAAATGTGTATACACCCGCGGCTTTGCGATTGTTCCATATTTGAGAAAAAGCTTTGTTTCCAAGAACACCACATTTTCACATCATGCCAAACGTCACTGCATTGTCTTTCGATTAATCGAACTAGCACACCTATTCGACATATAGTACGCAGTCTATTACCCTCTGAACTTGCGCAAAGCTACAATGAGTAACGAATTCAAATATCGATTACAGGCACCATTATTCTGCAAATCGAACGTTCTTTACCCTGGTACATATCTACATGATGAAAACTACAAAACACATCCTAGGAAGCGCAGTTTTATGAGTACAGTGAATTCGAGGAAAAAATGTGTATACACCCGGGGCTCTGCGATTTTTCCATATTTGAGAAAAAGCTTTGTTTCCAAAAACTCACTATTTACACATCATGCCAAACGTCACTGCATTGTCTTTCGATTCATCGAACTAGAACACCTATTCGACATACAGTACGCAGCCTATTACCGTGTGAACTTGCGCAAAGCTACAAAGAGTAACGAATTCAAATGTCGATTACAGGCACTATTAATCAGGAAATCGAACGGTCTTAACCCTGGAACATATTTACATGATGAAAACTACAAAACACATCCTAGCAAGCGCAGTTTTATGAGTACAGTGAATTCGAGGAAAAAATGTGTATACACCCGCGGCTTTGCGATTGTTCCATTTTTGAGAAAAAGCTTTGTTTCCAAGAACACCACATTTTCACATCATGCCAAACGTCACTGCATTGTCTTTCGATTAATCGAACTAGCACACCTATTCGACATATAGTACGCAGTCTATTACTGTCTGAATTTGCGCAAAGCTACAATGAGTAACGAATTCAAATATCGATTTCAGGCACCATTATCCTGCATCTCGAATGTTCTTTACCCTGGTACATATCTACATGATGAAAATTGCAAAACACATCCTACGAAGCGCAGTTTTATGAGTACAGTGAATTCGAGGAAAAAATGTGTGTACACCCGGGGGATTGCGATTTTCCCATATATGAGAAAAAGCTTTGCTTCCAAAAACCCCACTTTTGACACATCATGCCAAACGTCACTGCATTGACTTTCGATTCATCGGACTAGCACACCTATTCGACACATCGTACGCAGTCTATTACCGTCTGAACATGCGCAAAGGTACAAAGAGTAACGAATTCATATATCGATTACAGGCACCATTATTCTGCAAATCGAACGTTCTATACCCTGGTACATATGTACATGATGAAAACTACAAAACACATTCTAGGAAGCGCAGTTTTATGAGTACAGTGAATTCGAGGAAAAAATGTGTATACACCCGGGGCTCCGCGATTTTTCCATATTTGAGAAAAAGCTTTGTTTCAAAAACCCACTTTTTACACATCATGCCAAACGTCACTGCATTGTCTTTCGATTCATCGAACTAGCACACCTATTCGACATATAGTACGCAGTCTATTACCGTCTGAACTTGCGCAAGGCTACAAAGAATAACGAATTCAAATGTCGATTACAGGACTATTAATCTGCAAATCGAACGGTCTTTACCCTGGTACATATGTACATGATGATAACTACAAAACACATCCTAGGAACCGCAGTCTTATGAGTACAGTGAATTCGCAGAAAAAATGTGTATACACCCGGGGCTTTGCGATTTTTCCATATTTGAGAAAAAGCTTTGTTTCAAAAACCCACTTTTTACACATCATGCCAAACGTCACTGCATTGTCTTTCGATTCATCGAACTAGCACACCTATTCGACATATAGTATGCAGTCTATTACCGTCTTAACTTGCACAAAGCTACAATGAGTAACTAATTCAAATATCGATTACAGGCACCATTATTCTGCAAATCGATCGTTCTTTACCCTGGTAGATATCTACATGATGAAAACTACAAAACACATCCTAGGAAGCGCAGTTTTATGAGTACAGTGAATTCGAGGAAAATATGTGTATACAACCGGGGCTATGCGATTTTTCCATACTTGAGAAAAAGCTTTGTTTCCAAAAACCCCACTTTTTACACATCATGCCAAACGTCATATCATCCTCTTTAGATTCATATCACTTTCACCTCTATTCGACAAATAGTACGCTGTCTGCTACAATTTGAAATTGCGCAAGGCTACAAAGAGTAACGTATTCAAATGTCGATTACAGGAAATATTATTCTGCAAATCGAACGTTCTTCACCCTGGTACATATCTACATGATGAAAACTACAAAACACATCCTAGGAAGCGCAGTTTTATGAGTACAGTGAATTCGAGGAAGAAATGTGTATACCCCTGGGGCTTTGCGATTTTTCCATATTTGAGAAAAAGCTTTGTTTCCAAAAACCCACTATTTACACATCATGCCAAACGTCACTGCATTGTCTTTCGATTCATCGAACTAGAACACCTATTCGACATACAGTACGCAGCCTATTACCGTGTGAACTTGCGCAAAGCTACAAAGAGTAACGAATTCAAATGTCGATTACAGGCACTATTAATCTGGAAATCGAACGGTCTTAACCCTGGAACATATTTACATGATGAAAACTACAAAACACATCCTAGCAAGCGCAGTTTTATGAGTACAGTGAATTCGAGGAAAAAATGTGTATACACCCGCGGCTTTGCGATTGTTCCATTTTTGAGAAAAAGCTTTGTTTCCAAGAACACCACATTTTCACATCATGCCAAACGTCACTGCATTGTCTTTCGATTAATCGAACTGGCACACCTATTCGACATATAGTACGCAGTCTATTACTGTCTGAATTTGCGCAAAGCTACAATGAGTAACGAATTCAAATATCGATTTCAGGCACCATTATCCTGCATCTCGAATGTTCTTTACCCTGGTACATATCTACATGATGAAAATTGCAAAACACATCCTACGAAGCGCAGTTTTATGAGTACAGTGAATTCGAGGAAAAAATGTGTGTACACCCGGGGGATTGCGATTTTCCCATATATGAGAAAAAGCTTTGCTTCCAAAAACCCCACTTTTGACACATCATGCCAAACGTCACTGCATTGACTTTCGATTCATCGGACTAGCACACCTATTCGACACATCGTACGCAGTCTATTACCGTCTGAACATGCGCAAAGGTACAAAGAGTAACGAATTCAAATATCGATTACAGGCACCATTATTCTGCAAATCGAACGTTCTATACCCTGGTACATATGTACATGATGAAAACTACAAAACACATTCTAGGAAGCGCAGTTTTATGAGTACAGTGAATTCGAGGAAAAAATGTGTATACACCCGGGGCTCCGCGATTTTTCCATATTTGAGAAAAAGCTTTGTTTCAAAAACCCACTTTTTACACATCATGCCAAACGTCACTGCATTGTCTTCCGATTCATCGAACTAGCACACCTATTCGACATATAGTACGCAGTCTATTACCGTCTGAACTTGCGCAAGGCTACAAAGAATAACGAATTCAAATGTCGATTACAGGACTATTAATCTGCAAATCGAACGGTCTTTACCCTGGTACATATGTACATGATGATAACTACAAAACACATCCTAGGAACCGCAGTCTTATGAGTACAGTGAATTCGCAGAAAAAATGTGTATACACCCGGGGCTTTGCGATTTTTCCATATATGAGAAAAAGCTTTGTTTCCTAAAACCCCACTTTTTACACATCATGCCAAACGTCACTGCATTGTCTTTCGATTCATCGAACTAGCACACCTATTCGACATATAGTATGCAGTCTATTACCGTCTTAACTTGCACAAAGCTACAATGAGTAACTAATTCAAATATCGATTACAGGCACCATTATTCTGCAAATCGATCGTTCTTTACCCTGGTAGATATCTACATGATGAAAACTACAAAACACATCCTAGGAAGCGCAGTTTTATGAGTACAGTGAATTCGAGGAAAATATGTGTATACAACCGGGGCTATGCGATTTTTCCATACTTGAGAAAAGCTTTGTTTCCAAAATCCCCATTTTCTACACATCATTTCAAACTTCACTGCATTGTCTTTCGATTCATCGAACAAGCACACCTAGTCGACATATAGTACGCAGTCTATTACCGTCTGAACTTGCGCAAAGCTACAAAGAGTAACGAATTCAAATATCGATTACAGGCACCATTATTCTGCAAATCGAACGTTCCTTACCCTGGTACATTTCTACATGATGAAAACTACAAAACACATCCTAGGAAGCGCAGTTTTATGAGTACACTGAATTCGAGGAAAAAATGTGTATACACCCGGGGCTCTGCGATTTTTCCATATTTGAGAAAAAGCTTTGTTTCCAAAAACCCACTATTTACACATCATGCCAAACGTCACTGCATTGTCTTTCGATTCATCGAACTAGAACACCTATTCGACATATAGTACGCAGCCTATTACCATGTGAACTTGCGCAAAACTACAAAGAGTAACGAATTCAAATATCGATTACAGGCACCAATATTCTGCAAATCGAACGTTCTTTACCCTGGTACATATCTACATGATGAAAACTACAAAACACATCCTAGGAAGTGCAGTCTTATGAGTACAGTGAATTCGGGGAAAAATGTGTATACACCCGGGGTTTTGGGATTATTCCATATTTGAGAAAAGGCTTTGTTTCCAAAAACCCCACTTTTTACCCATCATGAAATACGTCACTGCATTGTCTTTCGATTCATCGAACCTGCACACCTTTTCGACATATAGTACACAGTCTATTACAGACTGAACTTGCGCAAAGCTACGAAGAGTAACGAATTCAAATATCAATTACAGGCACCATTATTCTGCAAATCGAACTTTCTTTTCCCTGGTACATATCTACATGATGAAAACTACAAAACACATCCTAGGAAGCGCAGTCTTATGAGTACAGTGAATTCAAGGAAAAGATGAGTATACACCCGGGGCTTTGCAAATTTCCATATTTGACAAAAAGCTTTGTTTCCAAAAACCCCACTTTTTACACATCATGCAAAACGTCACAGCATTGTCTTTCGATTCATTGAACTAGCACACCTATTCGACATATAGTACGCAGTCTATTACCGTTTGAACTTGCGAAAGGCTACAAAGAGTAACGTATTCAAATGTCGATTACAGGGAATATTATTCTGCAAATCGAACGTTCTTCACCCTGGTACATATCTACATGATGAAAACTACAAAACACATCCTAGGAAGCGCAGTTTTATGAGTACAGTGAATTCGAGGAAAAAATGTGTATACACCCGGGGCTCTGCGATTTTTCCATATTTGAGAAAAAGCTTTGTTTCCAAAAACCCACTATTTACACATCATGCCAAACGTCACTGCATTGTCTTTCGATTCTTCGAACTAGAACACCTACTCGACATATAGTACGCAGCCTATTACCGTGTGAACTTGCGCAAAGCTACAAAGAGTAACGAATTCAAATGTCGATTACAGGCACTATTAATCAGGAAATCGAACGGTCTTTACCCTGGAACATATTTACATGATGAAAACTACAAAACACATCCTAGCAAGCGCAGTTTTATGAGTACAGTGAATTCGAGGAAAAAATGTGTATACACCCGCGGCTTTGCGATTGTTCCATATTTGAGAAAAAGCTTTGTTTCCAAGAACACCACATTTTCACATCATGCCAAACGTCACTGCATTGTCTTTCGATTAATCGAACTAGCACACCTATTCGACATATAGTACGCAGTCTATTACCCTCTGAACTTGCGCAAAGCTACAATGAGTAACGAATTCAAATATCGATTACAGGCACCATTATTCTGCAAATCGAACGTTCTTTACCCTGGTACATATCTACATGATGAAAACTACAAAACACATCCTAGGAAGCGCAGTTTTATGAGTACAGTGAATTCGAGGAAAAAATGTGTATACACCAGCGGCTTTGCGATTTTTCCATATTTGAGAAAAAGTTTTGTTTCAAAAAAACCCACTCTTTACACATCATGCCAAACGTCACTGCATTGTCTTTCGATTCATCGAACTAGCACACCTATTCGACATATAGTATGCAGTCTATTACCGTCTTAACTTGCGCAAAGCTACAAAGAGTAACGAATTCAAATATCGATTACAGGCACCATTATTCAGCAAATCGATCGTTCTTTACCCTGGTACAAATCTACATGATGAAAACTACAAAACACATCCTAGGAAGCGAAGTTTTACGAGTACAGTGATTTCGAGGAAAAAATGTGTATACACCCGGAGCTTTGCGATTTTTCCATATTTGAGAAAAAGCTTTTTTCCAAAAACCGACTTTTTACCCATCATACCATACGTCACTGCATTTTTTTTCGATTCATCGAACTAGCACACCTATTCGACATATAGTGCGCAGTCTATTACCGTCTGAACTTGCGCAAAGCTACAAAGAGTAACGAATTCAAATATCGATTACAGGCACCATTATTCTGCAAATCGATCGTTCTTTACCCTGGTACAAATCTACATGATGAAAACTACAAAACACATCCTAGGAAGCGCAGTTTTATGAGTACAGTGAAATCGAGGAAAAAATGTGTATACACCCGGGGCTTTGCGATTTTTCCATATTTGAGAAAAAGCTTTGTTTCCAAAAACCCCACTTTTTACACATCATGCCAAACGTCACAACAGCCTCTTTAGATTCATATCACTGGCACCCCCATTCGGCAAATAGTACGCAGTCTACTACCGTCTGAACTTGCGCAAGGCTACAAAGAGTAACGTATTCAAATGTCGATTACAGGGAATATTATTCTGCAAATTGAAAGGTCTTCACCCTGGTACATATCTACATGATGAAAACTACAAAACACATCCTAGGAATCGAAGTTTTACGAGTACAGTGATTTCGAGGAAAAAATGTGTATACACCCGGGGCATTGCGATTTTTCCATATTTGAGAAAAAGTTTTGTTTCCAAAAACCCCACTTTTTACACATCATGCCAAACGTCACTGCATTGTCTTTCGATTCATCGAACTAGCACACCTATTCGACATATAGTACGCTGTCTATTACCGTCTTAACTTGCGCAAAGCTACAAAGAGTAAGGAATTCAAATATCGATTACAGGCACTATTATTCAGCAAATCGAATGTTCTTTACCCTGGTACAAATCTACATGATGAAAACTACAAAACACATCTTAGCAAGTGCAGTTTTATGAGTACAGTGAATTCGAGGAAAAAATGTGTATACACCCGGGGCTTTGCGATTTTTCCATATTTGAGAAAAAGCTATGTTTCCAAAAACCCCACTTTTTACACATCATGCCAAACGTCACATCAGCCTCTTTAGATTCATATCACTGGCACCCCCATTCGGCAAATAGTACGCAGTCTACTACCGTCTGAACTTGCGCAAGGCTACATAGAGTAACGTATTCAAATGTCGATTACAGGGAATATTATTGTGCAAATTGAACGGTCTTCACCCTGGTACATATCTACATGATGAAAACTACAAAACACATCCTAGGAAGCGAAGTTTTACGAGTACAGTGATTTCGAGGAAAAAATGTGTATACACCCGGGGCATTGCGATTTTTCCATATTTGAGAATAAGTTTTGATTCCAAAAACCCCACTTTTTACACATCATGCCAAACGTCAGTGCATTGTCTTTCAATTCATCGAACTAGCACACCTTTTCGACATATAGTACGCAATCAATTACCGTCTGAACTTGCGCAACGCTACAAAGAGTAACGAATTCAAATATCGAGTACAGGCACCATTATTCTGCAAATCGAACGTTCTTTACCCTGGTACATATCTCCATGATGAAAACTACAAAACACATCCTAGGAAGCGCAATTTTATGACTTCAATGAATTCGAGGAAAAAATGTGTATACACGAGGGGCTTTGCGGTTTGCTCCATATTTGAGGAAAAGCTTTGTTTCCAAAAACCTCACTTTTTACACATCATGCCAAACGTCACTGCATTGTCCTTCGATTCATCGAACTAGCACACCTATTCGACATATAGTACGCAGTCTATTACCGTCTGAACTTGCGCAAAGCTACAAAGAGTAACGAATTCAAATGTCGATTAAAGGGACTATTAATCGGCAAATCGAACGTTCTTTGCCCTGGTACATATCTACATGATGAAAACTACAAAACACATCCTAGGAAGTGCAGTTTTATGAGTACAGTGAATTCGAGGAAAAATAGTGTATACACCCGGGGCTTTGCGATTTTTCCATATTTGAGAAAAAGCTTTGTATCCAAAAACCGACTTTTTACCCATCATGCCAAACGTCACTGCATTGTCTTACGATTCATCGAACTAGCACACCTATCTGACATATAGTACGCAGGTAATTACCGTCTGAACTTGAGCAAAGCTACAAAGAGTAACGAATTCAAATATCGATTACAGGCACCATTATTCTGCAAATCGAACGTTCTTTACCCTGGTACATATCTACATGATGAAAACTACAAAACACACCCTAGGAAGCGCAGTGTTATGAGTACAGTGAACTCGAGGAAAAAATGTGTATACACCCAGGGCTTTGCGATTTTTCCATATATGACAAAAAGCTTTGTTTCCAAAAACCCCACTTTTTACACATCATACCAAACGTCACTGCATTGTCTTTCGATTCATCGAACTAGCACACCTATTCGACATATAGTACGCAGTCTATTACCGTCTGAACTTGCGCAAAGCTACAAAGAGTAACGAATTCAAATGTCGATTACGGGGACTATTAATCGGCAAATCGAACGTTCTTTACCCTGATACATATCTACATGATGAAAACTACAAAACACATCCTAGGAAGTGCAGTTTTATGAGTACAGTGAATTCGAGGAAAAAATGTGTATACACCCGTGGCTTTGCGATTTTTCCATATTTGAGAAAAAGCTTTGTTTCCAAAAACCGACTTTTTACCCATCATGCCAAACGTCACTGCATTGTCTTTCGATTCATCGAACTAGCACACCTATCCGACATATAGTACGCAGTCTATTACCGTCTGAACTTGAGCGAAGCTACAAAGAGTAACGAATTCAAATATCGATTACAGGCACCATAATGCTGCAAATCGAACGTTCTTTACCCTGGTACATATCTACATGATGAAAACTACAAAACACATCCTAGGAAGAGCAGTTTTATGAGTACAGTGAATTCGAGGAAAAAATGTGTATACACCGGGGGCTTTGCGAGTTTTCCATATTTGAGAAAAAGCTTTGTTTCGAAAAACCCCACTTTTTACACATCATGCCAAACGTCACTGCATTGTCCTTCGATTCATTGAACTAGCACACCTATTCGACATATAGTACGCAGTCTATTACCGTCTGAACTTGCGCAAAGCTACAAAGAGTAACGATTTCAAATGTCGATTACAGGGACTATTAATCGGCCAATCGAACGGTCTTTACCCTATTATATATCTACATGATGAAAACTACAAAACACATCCTAGGAAACGCAGTTTTATGAGTACAGTGAATTCGAGGAAAAAATGTGTATACACCCAGGGCTTTGCGACTTTTCCATATTTGAGAAAAAGCTTTGTTTCCAAAAACCGACTTTTTACCCATCATGCCAAACGTCACTGCATTGTCTTTCGATTCATCGAACTAGCACACCTATTCGACATATAGTGCGCAGTCTATTACCGTCTGAACTTGCGCAAAGCTACAAAGAGTAACGAATTCAAATACCGATTACAGGCACCTTTATTCAGCAAATCGAATGTTCTTTACACTGGTACAAATCTACATGATGAAAACTACGAAACACATCCTAGGAAGCGCAGTTTTACGAGTACAGTGATTTCGAGGAAAAAATGTGTATACACCCAGGGCATTGCGATTTCTCCATATTTGAGAAAAAGTTTTGTTTCCAAAAACCCCACTTTTTACACATCAGGCCAAACGTCACTGCATTGTCCTTCGATTCATCGAACTAGCACAACTTTTCGACATATAGTACGCAGTCTATTACCATCTGAACTTGCGCAAAGCTACAAAGAGTAACGAATTCAAATGTCGATTACAGGGACTATTAATCGGCAAATCGAACGTTCTTTACCCTGGTACATATCTACATGATGAAAACTACAAAACACATCCTAGGAAGCGCAGTTTTATGAGTACAGTGAATTCGAGGAAAAAATGTGTATACACCCGGGGCTTTGCGATTTTTCCGTATATGAGAAAAAGCTTTGTTTCCTAAAACCCCACTTTTTACACATCATACCAAACGTCACTGCATTGTCTTTCGATTCATCGAACTAGCAAACCTTTTATACACATAGTGCGCAGTCTATTACCGTCTGAACTTGCGCAAAGCTACAAAGAGTAACGAATTCAAATATCGATTACAGGCACCAATATTTTGCAAATCGAATGTTCTTTACCCTGGTACATATCTACATGATGAAAACTACAAAACACATCCTAGGAAGAGCAGTTTTCTGAGTACAGTGAATTCGAGGAAAAAATGTGTATACACCCGAGGCTTTGCGATTTTTCCATATTTGAGAAAAAGCTTTGTTTCCTAAAACCCCACTTTTTACACATCATGCAAACGTCACTGCATTGTCTTTCGATTCATCGAACTAGCACACCTTTCCGACATATAGTACGCAGTCTAATCCCGTCTGAACTTGAGCAAAGCTACAAAGAGTAACAAATTCAAATATCGATTACAGGCACCATTATTCTGCATATCGAACGTTCTTTACCCTGGTACATATCTCCATGACGAAAACTACAAAACACATCCTAGGAAGCGTAGTTTTATGAGTTCATTGAATTCGAGGTAAAAATGTGTATACACCAAGGTCTTTGCGATTTTTCCATATTTGAGAAAAAGCTTTGTTTCCAAAAACCCCTCTTTTTACACATCATGCCAATCGTCACTGCATTTTCTTTCGATTCATCGAACTAGCACACCTATTCGACATATAGTACGCAGTCTATTACCATCTGAACTTGCGCAAAGCTACAAAGAGTAACGAATTCAAATGTCGATTACAGGGACTATTAATCGGCAATTCGAACGTTCTTTACCCTGGTACATATCTACATGATGAAAACTACAAAACACATCCTAGGAAGCGCAGTTTTATGAGTACAGTGAATTCGAGGAAAAAATGTGAATACACCTGGGTCTTTGCGATTTTTCCATATTTGAGAAAAAGCTTTGTTTCCAAAAACCGACTTTTTATCCATCATGCCAAACGTCACTGCATTGTCTTTCGATTCATCGAACTAGCACACCTATCCGACATATAGTACGCAGTCTATTACCGTCTGAACTTGAGCAAAGCTACAAAGAGTATCGAATTCAAATATCGATTACAGGCACCATTATTCTGCAAATCGAACGTTCTCTACCCTGGTACATATCTACATGATGAAAACTACAAAACACACCCTAGGAAGCACAGTTTTATGAGTACAGTGAATTCGAGGAAAAAATGTGTATACACCGGGGGCTTTGCGATTTTTCCATATTTGAGAAAAAGCTTTGTTTCCAAAAACCCCACTTTTTACACATCATGCCAAACGTCACTGCATTGTCCTTCGATTCATTGAAGTAGCACACCTATTCGACATATAGTACGCAGTCTATTACCGTCTGAACTTGCGCAAAGCTACAAAGAGTAACGATTTCAAATGTCGATTACAGGGACTATTAATCGGCAAATCGAACGTTCTTTACCCTGATACATATCTACATGATGAAAACTACAAAACACATCCTAGGAAGTGCAGTTTTATGAGTACAGTGAATTCGAGGAAAAAATGTGTATACACCCGAGGCTTTGCGATTTTTCCATATTTGAGAAAAAGCTTTGTTTCCAAAAACCGACTTTTTACCCATCATGCCAAACGTCACTGCATTGTCTTTCGATTCATCGAACTAGCACACCTATCCGACATATAGTACGCAGTCTATTACCGTCTGAACTTGAGCGAAGCTACAAAGAGTAACGAATTCAAATATCGATTACAGGCACCATTATGCTGCAAATCGAACGTTCTTTACCCTGGTACATATCTACATGATGAAAACTACAAAACACATCCTAGGAAGAGCAGTTTTATGAGTACAGTGAATTCGAGGAAAAAATGTGTATACACCGGGAGCTTTGCGATTTTTCCATATTTGAGAAAAAGCTTTGTTTCGAAAAACCCCACTTTTTACACATCATGCCAAACGTCACTGCATTGTCCTTCGATTCATTGAACTAGCACACCTATTCGACATATAGTACGCAGTCTATTACCGTCTGAACTTGCGCAAAGCTACAAAGAGTAACGATTTCAAATGTCGATTACAGGGACTATTAATCGGCCAATCGAACGGTCTTTACCCTATTATATATCTACATGATGAAAACTACAAAACACATCCTAGGAAACGCAGTTTTATGAGTACAGTGAATTCGAGGAAAAAATGTGTATACACCCAGGGCTTTGCGACTTTTCCATATTTGAGAAAAAGCTTTGTTTCCAAAAACCGACTTTTTACCCATCATGCCAAACGTCACTGCATTGTCTTTCGATTCATCGAACTAGCACACCTATTCGACATATAGTGCGCAGTCTATTACCGTCTGAACTTGCGCAAAGCTACAAAGAGTAACGAATTCAAATACCGATTACAGGCACCTTTATTCAGCAAATCGAATGTTCTTTACCCTGGTACAAATCTACATGATGAAAACTACGAAACACATCCTAGGAAGCGCAGTTTTACGAGTACAGTGATTTCGAGGAAAAAATGTGTATACACCCAGGGCATTGCGATTTCTCCATATTTGAGAAAAAGTTTTGTTTCCAAAAACCCCACTTTTTACACATCAGGCCAAACGTCACTGCATTGTCCTTCGATTCATCGAACTAGCACAACTTTTCGACATATAGTACGCAGTCTATTACCATCTGAACTTGCGCAAAGCTACAAAGAGTAACGAATTCAAATGTCGATTACAGGGACTATTAATCGGCAAATCGAACGTTCTTTACCCTGGTACATATCTACATGATGAAAACTACAAAACACATCCTAGGAAGCGCAGTTTTATGAGTACAGTGAATTCGAGGAAAAAATGTGTATACACCCGGGGCTTTGCGATTTTTCCATATATGAGAAAAAGCTTTGTTTCCTAAAACCCCACTTTTTACACATCATACCAAACGTCACTGCATTGTCTTTCGATTCATCGAACTAGCAAACCTTTTATACACATAGTGCGCAGTCTATTACCGTCTGAACTTGCGCAAAGCTACAAAGAGTAACGAATTCAAATATCGATTACAGGCACCAATATTTTGCAAATCGAATGTTCTTTACCCTGGTACATATCTACATGATGAAAACTACAAAACACATCCTAGGAAGAGCAGTTTTCTGAGTACAGTGAATTCGAGGAAAAAATGTGTATACACCCGAGGCTTTGCGATTTTTCCATATTTGAGAAAAAGCTTTGTTTCCTAAAACCCCACTTTTTACACATCATGCAAACGTCACTGCATTGTCTTTCGATTCATCGAACTAGCACACCTTTCCGACATATAGTACGCAGTCTAATCCCGTCTGAACTTGAGCAAAGCTACAATGAGTAACAAATTCAAATATCGATTACAGGCACCATTATTCTGCATTTCGAACGTTCTTTACCCTGGTACATATCTCCATGACGAAAACTACAAAACACATCCTAGGAAGCGTAGTTTTATGAGTTCATTGAATTCGAGGTAAAAATGTGTATACACCAGGGTCTTTGCGATTTTTCCATATTTGAGAAAAAGCTTTGTTTCCAAAAACCCCTCTTTTTACACATCATGCCAATCGTCACTGCATTTTCTTTCGATTCATCGAACTAGCACACCTATTCGACATATAGTACGCAGTCTATTACCATCTGAACTTGCGCAAAGCTACAAAGAGTAACGAATTCAAATGTCGATTACAGGGACTATTAATCGGCAATTCGAACGTTCTTTACCCTGGTACATATCTACATGATGAAAACTACAAAACACATCCTAGGAAGCGCAGTTTTATGAGTACAGTGAATTCGAGGAAAAAATGTGAATACACCTGGGTCTTTGCGATTTTTCCATATTTGAGAAAAAGCTTTGTTTCCAAAAACCGACTTTTTATCCATCATGCCAAACGTCCCTGCATTGTCTTTCGATTCATCGAACTAGCACACCTATCCGACATATAGTACGCAGTCTATTACCGTCTGAACTTGAGCAAAGCTACAAAGAGTATCGAATTCAAATATCGATTACAGGCACCATTATTCTGCAAATCGAACGTTCTCTACCCTGGTACATATCTACATGATGAAAACTACAAAACACACCCTAGGAAGCACAGTTTTATGAGTACAGTGAATTCGAGGAAAAAATGTGTATACACCGGGGGCTTTGCGATTTTTCCATATTTGAGAAAAAGCTTTGTTTCCAAAAACCCCACTTTTTACACATCATGCCAAACGTCACTGCATTATCCTTCGATTCATTGAAGTAGCACACCTATTCGACATATAGTACGCAGTCTATTACCGTCTTAACTTGCGCAATGCTACAAAGAGTAACGATTTCAAATGTCGATTACAGGGACTATTAATCGGCAAATCGAACGGTCTTTACCCTGGTACATATCTACATGATGAAAACTACAAAACACATCCTAGGAAACGCAGTTTTATGAGTACAGTGAATTCGAAAAAAAAATGTGTATACACCCAAGGCTTTGCGACTTTTCCATATTTGAGAAAAAGCTTTGTTTCCAAAAACCGACTTTTTACCCATCATGCCAAACGTCACTGCATTGTCTTTCGATTCATCGAACTAGCACACCTATTCGACATATAGTGCGCAGTCTATTACCGTCTGAACTTGCGCAAAGCTACAAAGAGTAACGAATTCAAATACCGATTACAGGCACCTTTATTCAGCAAATCGAATGTTCTTTACCCTGGTACAAATCTACATGATGAAAACTACAAAACACATCCTAGGAAGCGCAGTTTTACGAGTACAGTGATTTCGAGGAAAAAATGTGTATACACCCGGGGCATTGCGATTTCTCCGAATTTGAGAAAAAGTTTTGTTTCCAAAAACCCCACTTTTTACACATCATGCCAAACGTCACTGCATTGTCTTTCGATTCATTGAACTAGCACACCTATTCGACATATAGTACGCAGTCTATTACCGTCTGAACTTGCGCAAAGCTACAAAGAGTAACGAATTCAAATGTCGATTACAGGGACTATTAATCAGCAAATCGAACGGTCTTTACCATGGTACTTATCTATATGATGAAAACTACAAATCACATCCTAGGAAGCGCAGTTTTATGAGTTTATTGAATTCGAGGTAAAAATGTGTATACACCAGGGTCTTTGCGATTTTTCCATATTTGAGAAAAAGCTTTGTTTCCAAAAACACCTCTTTTTACACATCATGCCAAACGTCACTGCATTTTCTTTCGATTCATCGAACTAGCACACCTATTCGACATATAGTACGCAGTCTATTACCATCTGAACTTGCGCAAAGCTACAAAGAGTAACGAATTCAAATGTCGATTACAGGGACTATTAATCGGCAAATCGAACGTTCTTTACCCTGGTACATATCTACATGATGAAAACTACAAAACACATCCTAGGAAGCGCAGTTTTATGAGTACAGTGAATTCGAGGAAAAAATGTGTATACACCCGGGGCTTTGCGATTTTTCCATATTTGAGAAAAAGCTTTGTTTCCAAAAACCGACTTTTTATCCATCATGCCAAATGTCACTGCATTGTCTTTCGATTCATCGAACTAGCACACCTATCCGACATATAGTACGCAGTCTATTACCGTCTGAACTTGAGCAAAGCTACAAAGAGTATCGAATTCAAATATCGATTACAGGCACCATTATTCTGCAAATCGAACGTTCTCTACCCTGGTACATATCTACATGATGAAAACTACAAAACACACCCTAGGAAGCGCAGTTTTATGAGTACAGTGAATTCGAGGAAAAAATGTGTATACACCCAGGGCTTTGCGATTTTTCCATATATGAGAAAAAGCTTTGTTTCCTAAAACCCCACTTTTTACACATCATACCAAACGTCACTGCATTGTCTTTCGATTCATCGAACTAGCAAACCTTTTATACATATAGTGCGCAGTCTATTACCGTCTGAACTTGCGCAAAGCTACAAAGAGTAACGAATTCAAATATCGATTACAAGCACCATTATTCAGCAAATCGCACGTTCTTTACCCTGGTACAAATCTACATGATGAAAACTACAAAACACATCCTAGGGTGCGCAGTTTTATGACTACAGTGAATTCGAGGAAAAAATGTGTATACACCCGGGGCTTTGCGATTTTTCCATATTTGAGAAAAAGCTTTGTTTCCAAAAACCCCACTTTTTACACATCATGCCAAACGTCACATCATCCTCTTTAGATTCATATCACTGGCACCTCCATTCGACAAATAGTACGCAGTCTACTACCGTCTGAACTTGCGCAAGGCTACAAAGAGTAATGTATTCAAATGTCGATTACAGGGAAAATTATTCTGCAAATTGAACGTTCTTCACCCTGGTACATATCTACATGATGAAAACTACAAAACACACCCTAGGAAGCGCAGTTTTATGAGTACAGTGAATTTGAGGAAAAAATGTGTATAGACCCGGGGCTTTGCGATTTTTCCATATTTGAGAAAAAGCTTTGTTTCCAAAAACCGACTTTTTATCCATCATGCCAAACGTCACTGCATTGTCTTTCGATTCATCGAACTAGCACACCTATCCGACATATAGTATGCAGTCTATTACCGTCTGAACTTGAGCAAAGCTACAAAGAGTAACGAATTCAAATATCGATTACAGGCACCATTATTCTGCAAATCGAACGTTCTCTACCCTGGTACATATCTACATGATGAAAACTACAAAACATGCCCTAGGAAGCGCAGTTTTATGAGTACAGTGAATTGGAGGAAAATATGTGTATACACCCAGGGCTTTGCGATTTTTCCATATATGAGAAAAAGCTTTGTTTCCTAAAACCCCACTTTTTACACATCATGCCAAACGTCACTGCATTGTCTTTCGATTCATCGAACTAGCACACCTATTCGAAATATAGTATGCAGTCTATTACCGTCTTAACTTGCGCAATGCTACAAAGAGTAACGAATTCAAATATCGATTACAAGCACCATTATTCAGCAAATCGCACGTTCTTTACCCTGGTACAAATCTACATGATGAAAACTACAAAACACATCCTAGGGTGCGCAGTTTTATGACTACAGTGAATTCGAGGAAAAAATGTGTATACACCCGGGGCTTTGCGATTTTTCCATATTTGAGAAAAAGCTTTGTTTCCAAAAACCCCACTTTTTACACATCATGCCAAACGTCACATCATCCTCTTTAGATTCATATCACTGGCACCTCCATTCGACAAATAGTACGCAGTCTACTACCGTCTGAACTTGCGCAAGGCTACAAAGAGTAATGTATTCAAATGTCGATTACAGGGAAAATTATTCTGCAAATTGAACGTTCTTCACCCTGGTACATATCTACATGATGAAAACTACAAAACACACCCTAGGAAGCGCAGTTTTACGAGTACAGTGATTTCAAGGAAAAAATGTGTATACACCCAGGGCTTTGCGATTTTTCCATATATGAGAAAAAGCTTTGTTTCCTAAAACCGACTTTTTACCCATCATGCCAAACGTCACTGCATTGTCTTTCGATTCATCGAACTAGCACACCTATTCGACATATAGTGCGCAGTCTATTACCGTCTGAACTTGCGTAAAGCTACAAAGAGTAACGAATTCAAATACCGATTACAGGCACCATTATTCAGCAAATCGAACGTTCTTTACCCTGGTACAAATCTACATGATGAAAACTACAAAACACATCCTAGGAAGCGCAGTTTTATGAGTACAGTGAATTCGAGGAAAAAATGTGTATATACCCGCGGCTTTGCGATTTTTCCATATTTGAGAAAAAGCTTTGTTTCCAAAAACCGACTTTTTACCCATCATGCCAAACGTCACTGCATTGTCTTTCGATTCATCGAACTAGCACACCTATTCGACATATAGTGCGCAGTCTATTAACGTCTGAACTTGCGCAAAGCTACAAAGAGTAACGAATACAAATACCGATTACAGGCACCATTATTAAGCAAATCGAACGTTCTTTACCCTGGTACAAATCTACATGATGAAAACTACAAAACACATCTTAGGAAGCGCAGTTTTACGAGTACAGTGATTTCAAGGAAAAAATGTGTATACACACGGGGCTTTGCGATTTTTCCATATTTGAGAAGAAGCTTTGTTTCCAAAAACCGACTTTTTACCCATCATGCCAAACGTCACTGCATTGTCTTTCGATTCATCGAACTAGCACACCTATTCGACATATAGTACGCAGGTTATTACCGTCTGAACTTGCGCAAAGATACAAAGAGTAACGACTTCCAATGTCGATTACAGGGACTACTAATCAGCAAATCGAACGGTCTTTACCTTGGTACATATCTACATCATGAAAACTACAAACACATCCTAGGAAGCGCAGTTTTATGAGTACAGTGAATTCGAGGAAAAAAAGTGTATACACCCGCGGCTTTGCGAATTTTTCATATTTGAGAAAAAGCTTTGTTTCCAAAAACCCCACTTGTTACACATCATGCCAAACGTCACTGCATTGTCTTTCAATTCATCGAACTAGCACACCTTTTCGACATATAGTACGCAATCTATTACCGTCTGAACTTGCGCAAAGCTACAAAGAGTAACGAATTCAAATATCGATTACAGGCACCATTGTTCTGCAAATCGAACGTTCCTTACCCTGGTAGATATCTACATGATGAAAACTACAAAACACATCCTAGGAAGAGCAGTTTTATGAGTACAGTGAATTCGAGGAAAAAATGTGTATACACCAGCGGCTTTGCGTTTTTTCCATATTTGAGAAGAAGCTTTGTTTCCTAAAACCCTATTTTTTACACATCATGCAAAACGTCACTGCATTGTCTTTCGAATCATCGAAGTAGCACACCTATCCGACATATAGTACGCAGTCTATTACCGTCTGAACTTGAGCAAAGCTACAAAGAGTAACGAATTCAAATATCGATTACAGGCACCATTATTCTGCAAATCGAACGTTCTTTACCCTGGTACATATCTCCATGATGAAAACTACAAAACACATCTTAGGAAGCGCAGTTTTATGAGTACATTGAATTCGAGGTAAAAATGTGTATACAACAGGGTCTTTGCGATTTTTCCATATTTGAGAAAAAGCTTTGTTTCCTAAAACCCCACTTTTTACACATCATGCAAACGTCATTGCATTGTCATTCGATTCATCGAACTAGCACACCTATCCGAAATATAGTATGTAGTCTATTACCGTCTGAACTTGTGCAAAGCTACAAAGAGTAACGAAATCAAATATCGATTACAGGCACCATTATTCTGCAAATCGAACGTTCTTTACCCTGGTACATATCTCCATGATGAAAACTACAAAACACATCCAAGGAAGCGCAGTTTCATGAGTAAATTGAATTCGAGGTAAAAATGTGTATACACCAGAGGCTTTGCGATTTTTCCGTACTTGAGAAAAAGCTTTGTTTCTAAAAACCCCACTTTTTACACATCATGCCTAACGTCACTGCATTGTCCTTCGATTCGTTCGACATATAGTACGCAGTCTATTACCGTATGAACTTGCGCAAAGCTACATAGAGTAACGAATTCAAATGTCGATTACAGGGACTATTAATCGGCAAATCGAACGTTCTTTACCAAGGTACATATCTACATGATGAAAACTACAAAACACATCCTAGGAAGCGCAGTTTTATGAGTACAGTGAATTCGAGGAAAAAATGTGTATACACGCGGGGCTTTGCGATTTTTCCATATTTGAGAAAAAGCTTTGTTTCCAAAAACCGACTTTTTACCCATCATGCCAAACGTCACTGCATTGTCTTTCGATTCATCGAACTAGCACACCTATCCAACATATAGTACGCAGTCTATTACCGTCTGAACTTGAGCAAAGCTACAAAGAGTAACGAATTCAAATATCGATTACAGGCACCATTATTCTGCAAATCGAACGTTCTTTACCCTTGTACATATCTACATGATGAAAACTACAAAACACACCCTAGGAAGCGCAGTTTTATGAGTACAGTGAATTCGAGGAAAAAATGTGAATACACCCAGGTCTTTGCGATTTTTCCATATTTGAGAAAAAGCTTTGTTTCCAAAAACCCGACTTTTTACACATCATACCAAACGTCACTGCATTGTCTTTCGATTCATCGAACTAGCAAACCTTTTATACATATAGTGCGCAGTCTAAAACCGTCTGAACTTGCGCAAAGCTGCAAAGAGTAACGAATTCAAATATCGATTACAGGCACCATAATTCTGCAAATCGAACGTTCTTTACCCTGGTACATATCTACATGATGAAAACTACAAAACACATCCTAGGAAGCGCAGTTTTATGAGTACAGTGAATTCGAGGAAAAACTGTGTATACACCAGGGGCTTTGCGATTTTTCCACTTTTGAGAAAAAGCTTTGTTTCCAAAAACCGACTTTTTGCCCATCATGCCAAACGTCACTGCATTGTCTTTCGATTCATCAAACTAGCACACCTATTCGACATATAGTACGCAATCTATTACCGTCTGAACTTAAGCAAAGCTACAAAGAGTAACGAATTCAAATGTCGATTACAGGGAATATTACTCTGCAAATCGAGCGTTCTTCACCCTGGTACATATCTACATGATGAAAACTACAATACACACTCTAGGAAGCGCAGTTTTATGAGTACAATGCATTCGAGGAAAAATGTGTATTTTTCCATATTTGAGAAAAAGCTTTGTTTCCAAGAACCCCACTTTTTACACATCATGCCAAACGTCACTGCATTGTCTTTCAATTCATCGAACTAGCACACCTTTTCGACATATAGTACGCAATCTATTACCGTCTGAACTTGCGCAAAGCTACAAAGAGTAACGAATTCAAATATCGATTACAGGCACCATTGTTCTGCAAATCGAACGTTCTTTACCCTGGTACATATCTACATGATGAAAACTACAATACACACCCTAGGAAGCGCAGTTTTATGAGTACAGTGAATTCGAGGAAGAAATGTGTATACACCTGGAGCTTTGCGATTTTTTCATATATGAGAAAAAGCTTTGATTCCAAAAACCCCACTTTTTACACATCATGCCAAACGTCACTGCATTGTCCTTCGATTCGTCGAAGTAGCACACCTATTCGACATATAGTACGCAGTCTATTACCGTATGAACTTGAGGAAAGCTACATAGAGTAACGAATTCAAATGTCGATTACAGGAACTATTAATCGGCAAACCGAACGTTCTTTACCAAGGTACATATCTACATGATGAAAACTACAAAACACATCCTAGGAAGCGAAGTTTTATGAGTACAGTGAATTCGAGGAAGAAATGTGTATACACCCGGGGCTTTGCGATTTTTCCATATTTGAGAAAAAGCTTTGTTTCCAAAAACCGACTTTTTACCCATCGTGCCAAACGTCACTGCATTGTCTTTCGATTCATCGAACTAGCACACCTATTCGACATATAGTACGCAGTCTATTACCGTCTGAACTTGCGCAAAGCTACAAAGAGTAACGAATTCAAATATCGATTACAGGCACCATTATTCTGCAAATTGAACGTTCTTTACCCTGGTACATATCTCCATGATGAAAACTACAAAACACATCCTAGGAAGCGCAGTTTTATGAGTACATTGAATTCGAGGTAAAAATGTGTATACATCAGGGTCTTTGCGATTTTTCCATATTTGAGAAAAAGCTTTGTTTCCTAAAACCCCACTTTTTACACATCGTGCAAACGTCATTGCATTGTCATTCGATTCATCGAACTAGCACACAAATCCGAAATATAGTACGCAGTCTATTATCGTCTGAACTTGCGCAAAGCTACAAAGAGTAACGAAATCAAATATCGATTACAGGCACCATTATTCTGCAAATCGAACGTTCTTTACCCTGGTACATATCTCCATGATGAAAACTACAAAACACATCCTAGGAAGCGCAGTTTTATGAGGACATTGAATTCGAGGTAAAAATGTCCATACACCAGAGGCTTTGCGATTTTTCCGTATTTGAGAAAAAGCTTTGTTTCCAAAAACCCCACTTTTTACACATCATGCCAAACGTCACTGCATTGTCCTTCGATTCGTCGAACTAGCACACCTATTCGACATATAGTACGCAGTCTATTACCGTATGAACTTGCGCAAAGCTACATAGAGTAACGAATTCAAATGTCGATTACAGGGACTATTAATCGGCAAATCGAACGTTCTTTACCAAGGTACATATCTACATGATGAAAACTACAAAAAACATCCTAGGAAGCGCAGTTTTATGAGTACATTGAATTCGAGGTAAAAATGTGTATACACCAGGGTCTTTGCGATTTTTCCATATTTGAGAAAAAGCTTTGTTTCCAAAAACCCCTCTTGTTACACATCATGCCAAACGTCACTGCATTGTCTTTCGATTCATCGAACTAGCACACCTATCCGACATATAGTACGCAGTCTATTACCGTCTGAACTTGAGCAAAGCTACAAAGAGTAACGAATTCAAATATCGATTACAGGCACCATTATTCTGCAAATCGAACGTTCTTTACCCTGGTACATATCTACATGATGAAAACTACAAAACACACCCTAGGAAGCGCAGTTTTATGAGTACAGTGAATTCGAGGAAAAGATGTGTATCCACCCAGGGCTTTGCGATTTTTCCATATTTGAGAAAAAGCATTGTTTCCAAAAACCCCACTTTTTACACATCATACCAAACGTCACTGCATTGTCTTTCGATTCATCGAACTAGCAAACCTTTTATACATATAGTGCGCAGTCTATTACCGTCTGAACTTGCGCAAAGCTGCAAAGAGTAACGAATTCAAATATCGATTACAGGCACCATAATTCTGCAAATCGAACGTTCTTTACCCTGGTACATATCTTCATGATGAAAACTACAAAACACATTCTAGGAAGCGCAGTTAAATGAGTACAGTGCATTCGAGGAAAAATGTGTATTTTTCCATATTTGAGAAAAAGCTTTGTTTCCAAAAACCCCACTTTTTACACATCATGCCAAACGTCACTGCATTGTCTTTCGATTCATCGAAGTAGCACACCTATCCGACATATAGTACGCAGTCTATTACCGTCTGAACTTGAGCAAAGCTACAAAGAGTAACGAATTCATATATCGATTACAGGCACCATTATTCTGCAAATCGAACGTTCCTTACACTGGTACATATCTACATGATGAAAATTACAAAACACATCCAAGGAAGCACAGTTTTATGAGTACAGTGAATTCGAGGAAAAAATGTGTATACACCTGGAGCTTTGCGACTTTTTCATATATGAGAAAAAGCTTTGATTCCAAAAACCCCACTTTTTACACATCATGCCAAACGTCACTGCATTGTCTTTCGATTCATCGAACTAGCACACCTATTCGACATATAGTACGCAGTCTATTACCGTCTGAACTTGCGCAAAGCTACAAAGAGTAACGAATTCAAATATCGATTACAGGCACCAATATTTTGCAAATCGAACGTTCTTTACCCTGGTAGATATCTACATGATGAAAACTACAAAACACATCCTAGGAATAGCAGTTTTATGAGTACAGTGAATTCGGGGAAAAAATGTGTATACACCCGGGGCGTTGCGATTTTTCCATATTTGAGAAAAAGCTTTGTTTCCTAAAACCCCACTTTTAACACATCATGCAAACGTCACTGCATTGTCATTCGATTCATCGAACTAGCACACCTATCCGAAATATAGTACGCAGTCTATTACCGTCTGAACTTGCGCAAAGCTACAAGGAGTAACGAAATCAAATATCGATTACAGGCACCATTATTCTGCAAATCGAACGTTCTTTACCCTGGTACATATCTCCATGATGAAAACTACAAAACACATCCAAGGAAGCGCAGTTTTATGAGTACATTGAATTCGAGGTAAAAATGTGTATACACCAGAGGCTTTGCGATTTTTCCATATTTGAGAAAAAGCTTTGTTTCCAAAAACCCCACTTTTTACATATCATGCCAAACGTCACTGCATTGTCTTTCGATTCATCGAACTAGCACACCTATTTGACATATAGTACGCAGTCTATTACCGTCTGAACTTGCGCAAAGCTACAAAGAGTAACGAATTCAAATGTCGATTACAGGGACTATTAATCAGGAAATCGAACAGTCTTTACCATGGTACTTATCTATATGATGAAAACTACAAATCACATCCCAGGAAGCGCAATTTTATGAGTTCAGTGAATTCGAGGAAAAAATGTGTATACACCGGGGGCTTTGCGGTTTTTTCCATATTTGAGGAAAAGCTTTGTTTCCAAAAACCCCACTTTTTACACATCATGCCAAACGTCACTGCGTTGTCCTTCGATTCGTCGAACTAGCACACCTATTCGACATATAGTACGCAGTCTATTACCGTATGAACTTGCGCAAAGCTACATAGAGTAACGAATTCAAATGTCGATTACAGGAACTATTAATCGTCAAACCGAACGTTCTTTACCAAGGTACATATCTACATGATGAAAACAACAAAACACATCCTAGGAAGCGCAGTTTTATGAGTACAGTGAAATCGAGGAAAAAATGTGTATACACCGGGGGCTTTGCGATTTTTCCGTATTTGAGAAAAAGCTTTGTTTCCAAAAACCGACTTTTTACCCATCGTGCCAAACGTCACTGCATTGTCTTTCGATTCATCGAACTAGCACACCTATCCAACATATAGTACGAAGTCTATTACCGTCTGAACTTGAGCAAAGCTACAAAGAGTAACGAATTCAAATATCGATTACAGGCACCATTATTCTGCAAATCGAACGTTCTTTACCCTGGTACATATCTACATGATGAAAACTACAAAACGCACCCTAGGAAGCGCAGTTTTATGAGTACAGTGAATTCGAGGAAAAAATGTGTATACACCCAGGGCTTTGCGATTTTTCCATATTTGAGAAAAAGCTTTGTTTCCAAAAACCCCACTTGTTACACGTCATACCATACGTCACTGCATTGTCTTTCGATTCATCGAACTAGCAAACCTTTTATACATATAGTGCGCAGTCTATTACCGTCTGAACTTGCGCAAGGCTGCAAAGAGTAACGAATTCAAATATCGATTACAGGCACCATAATTCTGCAAATCGAACTTTCTTTACCCTGGTACATATCTACATGATGAAAACTACAAAACACATCCTAGGAAGGGCAGTTTTATGAGTACACTGAAGTCGAGGAAAAAATGTGTATACACCCGGGGCTTTGCGATTTTTCCATATTTGAGAAAAATCTTTGTTTCCAAAAACCGACTTTTTACCCATCATGCCAAACGTCACTGCATTGTCTTTCGATTCATCGAACTAGCACACCTATTCGACATATAGTACGCAATCTATTACCGTCTGAACTTGCGCAAAGCTACAAAAAGTAACGAATTCAAATGTCGATTACAGGGAATATTATTCTGCAAATAGAGCGTTCTTCACCCTGGTACATATCTACATGATGAAAACTACAAAACACATTCTAGGAAGCGTAGTTTTATGAGTACAGTGAATTCGAGGAAAAATGTGTATTTTTCCATATTTGAGAAAAAGCTTTGTTTCCAAAAACCCCACTTTTTACACATCATCCCAAACGTCACTGCATTGTCCTCCAATTCATTGAACTAGCACACCTATTCGACATATAGTACGCAGTCTATTACCGTCTGAACTTGCGCAAAGCTACAAAGAGTAACGAATTCAAATGTCGATTACAGGGACTACTAATCAGCAAATCGAACGGTATTTACCCTGGTACATATCAACATGATGAAAACTAACATCCTAGGAAGCGCAGTTTTATGATTACAGTGAATTCGAGGAAAAAATGTGTATATACATACGGGGCTTTGAGATTTTTCCTTATTTGAGAAAAAGCTTTGTTTCCACAAACCCACTTTTTACACATCATGCCAAACATCACTGCATAGTTTTTCGATTCATCGAAATAGCACACCTACTCGACATATAGTACGCAGTCTACTACCGTCTGAACTTGCGCAAAGCTACAAAAAGTAACGAATTCTAATGTCGATTACAGGGACTACTAATCAGCATATCGAACGGTATTTACCCTGGTACATATCAACATGATGAAAACTAACATCCTAGGAAGCGCAGTTTTATGATTACAGTGAATTCGAGGAAAAAATGTGTATACACACGGGGCTTTGCGATTTTTCCATATTTGAGAAAAAGCTTTGTTTCCACAAACCCACTTTTTACACATCATGCCAAACGTCACTGCATTGTCTTTCGATTCATCGAAATAGCACACCTTTTCGACATATAGTACACAGTCTATTACCGCCTGAACTTGCGCAAAGCTACAAACAGTAACGAATTCAAATGTCGATTACAGGGAATATTATTCTGCAAATCGAGCGTTCTTCACCCTGGTACATATCTACTTGATGAAAACTACAAAACACATTCTAGGAAGCGCAGTTTTATGAGTACAGTGAATTCGAGGAAAAATGTGTGTTTTTCCATATTTGAGAAAAAGCTTTGTTTCCAAAAACCCCACTTTTTACACATCATTCCAAACGTCACTGCATTGTCTTTCGATTCATCGAACTAGCACACCTATTCGACATATAGTACGCAGTCTATTACCGTCTGAACTTGCGCAAAGCTACAAAGTGTAACGAATTCAAATATCGATTACAGGCACCATTATTCTGCAAATCGAACGTTCTTTATTTATTTATTTATGCATTTATTTTACCTGACAAGATTAGTGCCTTCAGGCCCTTTCTTACACCTAACCAGCCATACTCAGATTGAACGAGTTACAGTTTCTACTTAACAATAAGGACATACAGCCTATTATGCAGTATTGATGTTAAAGAAAAAAATCGATATTATAACAGTAGTACAATGATAATAATAACAATAAAAAATAATTATAACAATAATAATAATAGTAATAATTATAATAATAGTTATAATAATAATAATAGTAATAATAATAATAATAATGACTATGTATATGTAAGTAAACATACTTTTCTTTTCTGAATGTCAGTCCCATTGTTATTTGGGAATTTTCTCGTTATGTTCTTGCAGTTTGTGAGTTATTCTCATCAAGCAGTGACATAAGACGATAGAATGGGGTGATAGAGATATATAAGAGGTAGATAGGTTAGAGGAAGAGAAATAGAACGGTAAAATTCGTAGCTGTGATGGAGAGGAGAAAGAAAGAGATGGGAGGCTCACAACAATATTGGCTATACCATCCCTAATATGTAAGTTTTGAGGTCCCTCTTGAATGTTGAGTAGTTCTGGATAAGACGCAGATCACAGGGAAGCGTGTTCCATAGTCGTATGGCTGAGATGGAGAATGACACGGAGAAAGATATTGTGTTATGTAAACGTACAGCCAAGATGAGAGACGTATCCGATCTGGTGTTGTGATTGTGGAATGATGATAGGTGTTTAATGTGAGAAGATAAGTATTGGGGCCACCAGTGGCTAAGAAATCGATGAAGTAAGCACATCGTGTGGAGATCGCGTGCCGTATGTGGGCGTATCCAACCTAGCTGGGAGTATGAAGGACTGATATGATCATACAACCGAATATTGCACACGTATCTAATGCAAGCATTCATCATTTGCTCTAGGCATCTAGAATTTTCACTATTTGTGCCGTGTTGTACTACGTCGCAGTAGTAAAGATTAGGCAAGACTAGTGTTTGGACTAATATTTGTTTATCATGGGTTGGAAATATTTTTCTAAATTTTTGAATTGTATGTAGGGAGGAGAGCGATTTCCGGCAAGCTGTGACTGTTTGTTCTTCCCAGTTTAGGTGTTCATCCAAGATTATTCCAAGGCCTTTTACTGTGTTTTGGTATGGTAGTTGGGTACCATTGAGGAGTCTTTTAGGGACTGTTTCGCGAAAGTACCGGCTGATTAACCTTGGATGAGATATAAGTATGACCTGGGATTTCTTGGGGTTTAGTTTCAGACCTAGGTTCTGTGCCCATCGAGAAACAGAGCAAAGATCTGCGTTCATACTCGCTACTGCGCCAGCAATGTTTTTGGGGCTTGCACTTATGTACAGTTGGATGTCGTCGGCATAAAGATGGTAGTTGCAGGAGTGAATCACTGAAGAAATATCATTAATGTACAGTGAGAAGAGTAGTGGACCAAGGACGGAGCCTTGGGGAACTCCAGAGCGCACGCTTTTCCATGATGACTTTTCCGACCCACAAATGACTTGTTGAGTTCTGTTTTTGAGGTAGCTGTCGAACCAGTGTATTGTGCTGTTTGAGAAATTCAGCTGTTTCATTTTGATTAGTAATGTATCGAAGTCAACTATGTAGAAAGCCTTGCTAAAGTCAAGCAGTGTTAGGATAGTAGCTTCACATCGGTCCATAGCATGTTTAATGTCATCAGTTACTTTGATTAATGCGGTTGCTGTACTATGGTGCTTTCGAAAGCCTGACTGATATTCGTCATGGATGTTATGAGTTTTGAGGTAATCCGTCAGTTGTTCATGGACGATGTACTCTAGGGCTTTAGAAATTGCAGGTAGTATGCTGATCGGCCTGTAGTCACCTGGCAACTTAAGGTTGTCAGTCTTGGGTATAGGCTTAATTTAACCTTGCTTCCACTCAGTAGGGTATGTACTACTGAAAAGAGACAGGTTGAAGATGTCTGTGATAACTGGAATAATAGTGTCTACGACGTTCTTAATCATGCCAATGCTCACTCCATCATTTCCTACTGCCTCGGAAGAGATTCTCATAACTGCCTTGTGTATTGTGCCGGTAGTGACATTTTTTAGGAAAAACTTGTCTCTCGAGAGATTGATATCTTGGGGCTGGTAATTTGTCGCTGCGTGGCAGTTTGCAGCTGTTGAGAAGAAATCGTTTAATTCTTCTGCAGACACTTGTTAAACAGCGTCAGATCTTCGCTTCCCTATACCGAATCTGAGCAGCTTTTTCCACAATGCACCAGGTTTTGATATGCCGCATAAGACAGAGATTGCATGTCTGATTTTGGCATTCCTCACGCTTTGCTTGGTTCTGTTTCGGAGTTTCCTATAAGCTTCGTACACCTCGGGAGTTGGGATACGCTTGAAGGCCCTATGCGCAGCATCACGTTTATTCATTAACTGGCGTAATGAAGTTGTGAGATACGGAGCGGGTGCTCTCTTTACCTTAACAGTGCGTTGAGGAGCATGTTTATCATACAGTGCAATAATTTTGCGACATAATTGCCGAATTTTTTCGTCTAAAAATCTACATGATGAAAACTACAAAACACATCCTAGGAATCGCAGTTTTATGAGTACAGTGAATTCGAGGAAAAAATGTGTATTTTTCCATATTTGAGATAAAGCTTTGTTTCCAAAAACCCCACTTTTTACACATCATGCCAAACGTCACTGCATTGTCTTTCGATTAATCGAACTAGCACACCTATTCGACATATAGTACGCAGTCTATTACCGTCTGAACTTGCGCAAAGCTACAAAGAGTAACGAATTCAAATGTCGATTACAGGAACTATTAATCGGCAAATCGAACGGTCTTTACCCTGGTACATATCTACATGATGAAAACTACAAAACACTTCCTAGGAAGTGCTTTTTTATTTGTACAGTGAATTCGAGGAAAAAATGTGTATACACCTGGGGCTTTGCGATTTTTCCATATTTGAGAAAACGCTTTGTTTCCAAAAACCCCACTTTTTACACATCATGCCAAATGTCACTGCATTGTCTTTCGATTCATCGAACTAGCACACCTATTCGACATATAGTACGCAGTCTATTACCATCTGAACTTGCGCAAAGCTACAAAGAGTAACGAATTCAAATATCGAGAACATGGACTATTATTCTGCAAATCGAACGATCTATACCCTGGTACATATCTACATGTTGAAAACTACAAACACATCCTAGGAAGCGCATTTTTATGAGTACAGTGAATTCGAGGAAAAAATGTGTATACACCCGGGGCTTTTCGATTTTTCCATATATGAGAAAAAGCTTTGTTTCCAAAAACCCAACTTTTTACATATCATGCCAAACGTCACTGCATTGTCTTTCGATTCATCGAACTAGCACAACTTTTCGACATATAGTACGCAGTCTATTACTGTCTGAACTTGCGCAAAGCTACAAAGAGTAACGAATTCAAATATCGATTACAGGCACCATTATTCTGCAAATCGAACGTTCTTTATTTATTTATTTATGCATTTATTTTACCTGGCAAGATTAGGGCCTTCAGGCCCTCTCTTACACCTAACCAGGCATACTCAGATTGAACGAGTTACAGTTTCTACTTAACATTAAGGACATACAGCCTATTAAGCAGTATTGATGTTAAAGAAAAAAATCGATATTATAACAGTAGTACAATGATAATTATTACAATAAAAAATAATTATGACAATAATAATAATAATAATAATAATAATAATAATAATAATAATAGTTATAATAATAATAATAATAATAGTAATAATAATAATAATAGTAATAATAATAATAATAATAATAATGACTATGTATATGAAAGTAAACATACTTTTCTTTTCTGAATGTCAGTCCCATTGTTATTTGGGAATTTTCTCGTTATGTTCTTGCAGTTTGTGAGTTATTCTCATCGAGCAGAGACATAAGACGATAGAATGGGGTGAAAGAGATATATAAGAGGTAGATAGGTTAGAGGAAGAGAAATAGAACGGTAAAATTCGGTGCTGTGATGGAGAGGAGAAAGAAAGAGATGGGAGGGGCACAACATTGGTGGCTATAAAATTCGTAGCTGTGATGGAGAGCAGAAAGAAAGAGATGGGAGGGCACAACAATGGTGGCTATACCGTCCCTAATATGTAAGTTTTGAGTTCCCTCTTGAATGTTGAGTAGTTCTGGATAAGACGCAGATCACAGGGGCGCGCGTTCCATAGTCGTATGGCTGAGATGGAGAATGACACGGAGAAAGATTTTGTGTTATGTAAGGGACAGCCAAGATGATAGACGTATCCGATCTGGTGTTGCGATTGTGGAATGATGATAGGTGTTTAATGTGAGAAGATAAGTATTGGGGGCACCAGTGGCTAAGAAATCGATGAAGTAAGCACATTGTGTGGAGATCGCGTGCCGTATGTGGGCGTATCCAACCTAGCTGGGAGTATGAAGGACTGATATGATCATACAACCGAATATTGCACACGTATCTAACGCAAGCATTCATCACTAGCTCGAGGCATCTAGAATTTTCACTATTTGTGCCGTGTTGTACTACGTCGCAGTAGTAAAGATTAGGCAAGACTAGTGTTTGGACTAATTTTTGTTTAACATGAGTTGGATATATTTTTCTAAATTTTTGAATTGCATGTAGGGAGGAGAGCGATTTCCGGCAAGCTGTGACTGTTTGTTCTTCCCAGTTTAGGTGTTCATCCAAGATTATTCCAAGGCCTTTTACTATGTTTTGGTATGGTAGTTGGGTACCATTGAGGAGTATTTTAGGGACTGTTTCGCGAAAGTACCGGCTGATTAACCTTGGATGAGATATAAGTATGACCTGGGATTTCTTGGGGTTTAGTTTCAGACCTAGGTTCTGTGCCCATCGAGAAACAGAGCAAAGATCTGCGTTCATACTCGCTACTGCGCCAGCAATGTTTTTGGGGCTTGCACTTATGTACAGTTGGATGTCGTCGGCATAAAGATGGTAGTTGCAGGAGTGAATCACTGAAGAAATATCATTAATGTACAGTGAGAAGAGTAGTGGACCAAGGACGGAGCCTTGGGGAACTCCAGAGCGCACGCTTTTCCATGATGACTTTTCCGACCCACAAATGACTTGTTGAGTTCTGTTTTTGAGGTAGCTGTCGAACCAGTGTATTGTGCTGTTTGAGAAATTCAGCTGTTTCATTTTGATTAGTAATGTATCGAAGTCAACTATGTAGAAAGCCTTGCTAAAGTCAAGCAGTGTTAGGATAGTAGCTTCACATCGGTCCATAGCATGTTTAATGTCATCAGTTACTTTGATTAATGCGGTTGCTGTACTATGGTGCTTTCGAAAGCCTGACTGATATTCGTCATGGATGTTATGAGTTTTGAGGTAATCCGTCAGTTGTTCATGGACGATGTACTCTAGGGCTTTAGAAATTGCAGGTAGTATGCTGATCGGCCTGTAGTCACCTGGCAACTTAAGGTTGTCAGTCTTGGGTATAGGCTTAATTTAACCTTGCTTCCACTCAGTAGGGTATGTACTACTGAAAAGAGACAGGTTGAAGATGTCTGTGATAACTGGAATAATAGTGTCTACGACGTTCTTAATCATGCCAATGCTCACTCCATCATTTCCTACTGCCTCGGAAGAGATTCTCATAACTGCCTTGTGTATTGTGCCGGTAGTGACATTTTTTAGGAAAAACTTGTCTCTCGAGAGATTGATATCTTGGGGCTGGTAATTTGTCGCTGCGTGGCAGTTTGCAGCTGTTGAGAAGAAATCGTTTAATTCTTCTGCAGACACTTGTTAAACAGCGTCAGATCTTCGCTTCCCTATACCGAATCTGAGCAGCTTTTTCCACAATGCACCAGGTTTTGATATGCCGCATAAGACAGAGATTGCATGTCTGATTTTGGCATTCCTCACGCTTTGCTTGGTTCTGTTTCGGAGTTTCCTATAAGCTTCGTACACCTCGGGAGTTGGGATACGCTTGAAGGCCCTATGCGCAGCATCACGTTTATTCATTAACTGGCGTAATGAAGTTGTGAGATACGGAGCGGGTGCTCTCTTTACCTTAACAGTGCGTTGAGGAGCATGTTTATCATACAGTGCAATAATTTTGCGACATAATTGCCGAATTTTTTCGTCTAAAAATCTACATGATGAAAACTACAAAACACATCCTAGGAATCGCAGTTTTATGAGTACAGTGAATTCGAGGAAAAAATGTGTATTTTTCCATATTTGAGATAAAGCTTTGTTTCCAAAAACCCCACTTTTTACACATCATGCCAAACGTCACTGCATTGTCTTTCGATTAATCGAACTAGCACACCTATTCGACATATAGTACGCAGTCTATTACCGTCTGAACTTGCGCAAAGCTACAAAGAGTAACGAATTCAAATGTCGATTACAGGAACTATTAATCGGCAAATCGAACGGTCTTTACCCTGGTACATATCTACATGATGAAAACTACAAAACACTTCCTAGGAAGTGCTTTTTTATTTGTACAGTGAATTCGAGGAAAAAATGTGTATACACCTGGGGCTTTGCGATTTTTCCATATTTGAGAAAACGCTTTGTTTCCAAAAACCCCACTTTTTACACATCATGCCAAACGTCACTGCATTGTCTTTCGATTCATCGAACTAGCACACCTATTCGACATATAGTACGCAGTCTATTACCATCTGAACTTGCGCAAAGCTACAAAGAGTAACGAATTCAAATATCGAGAACATGGACTATTATTCTGCAAATCGAACGATCTATACCCTGGTACATATCTACATGTTGAAAACTACAAACACATCCTAGGAAGCGCATTTTTATGAGTACAGTGAATTCGAGGAAAAAATGTGTATACACCCGGGGCTTTTCGATTTTTCCATATATGAGAAAAAGCTTTGTTTCCAAAAACCCAACTTTTTACATATCATGCCAAACGTCACTGCATTGTCTTTCGATTCATCGAACTAGCACAACTTTTCGACATATAGTACGCAGTCTATTACTGTCTGAACTTGCGCAAAGCTACAAAGAGTAACGAATTCAAATATCGATTACAGGCACCATTATTCTGCAAATCGAACGTTCTTTATTTATTTATTTATGCATTTATTTTACCTGGCAAGATTAGGGCCTTCAGGCCCTCTCTTACACCTAACCAGGCATACTCAGATTGAACGAGTTACAGTTTCTACTTAACATTAAGGACATACAGCCTATTAAGCAGTATTGATGTTAAAGAAAAAAATCGATATTATAACAGTAGTACAATGATAATTATTACAATAAAAAATAATTATGACAATAATAATAATAATAATAATAATAATAATAATAATAATAGTTATAATAATAATAATAATAATAGTAATAATAATAATAATAGTAATAATAATAATAATAATAATAATGACTATGTATATGAAAGTAAACATACTTTTCTTTTCTGAATGTCAGTCCCATTGTTATTTGGGAATTTTCTCGTTATGTTCTTGCAGTTTGTGAGTTATTCTCATCGAGCAGAGACATAAGACGATAGAATGGGGTGAAAGAGATATATAAGAGGTAGATAGGTTAGAGGAAGAGAAATAGAACGGTAAAATTCGGTGCTGTGATGGAGAGGAGAAAGAAAGAGATGGGAGGGGCACAACATTGGTGGCTATAAAATTCGTAGCTGTGATGGAGAGCAGAAAGAAAGAGATGGGAGGGCACAACAATGGTGGCTATACCGTCCCTAATATGTAAGTTTTGAGTTCCCTCTTGAATGTTGAGTAGTTCTGGATAAGACGCAGATCACAGGGGCGCGCGTTCCATAGTCGTATGGCTGAGATGGAGAATGACACGGAGAAAGATTTTGTGTTATGTAAGGGACAGCCAAGATGATAGACGTATCCGATCTGGTGTTGCGATTGTGGAATGATGATAGGTGTTTAATGTGAGAAGATAAGTATTGGGGGCACCAGTGGCTAAGAAATCGATGAAGTAAGCACATTGTGTGGAGATCGCGTGCCGTATGTGGGCGTATCCAACCTAGCTGGGAGTATGAAGGACTGATATGATCATACAACCGAATATTGCACACGTATCTAACGCAAGCATTCATCACTAGCTCGAGGCATCTAGAATTTTCACTATTTGTGCCGTGTTGTACTACGTCGCAGTAGTAAAGATTAGGCAAGACTAGTGTTTGGACTAATTTTTGTTTAACATGAGTTGGATATATTTTTCTAAATTTTTGAATTGCATGTAGGGAGGAGAGCGATTTCCGGCAAGCTGTGACTGTTTGTTCTTCCCAGTTTAGGTGTTCATCCAAGATTATTCCAAGGCCTTTTACTATGTTTTGGTATGGTAGTTGGGTACCATTGAGGAGTATTTTAGGGACTGTTTCGCGAAAGTACCGGCTGATTAACCTTGGATGAGATATAAGTATGACCTGGGATTTCTTGGGGTTTAGTTTCAGACCTAGGTTCTGTGCCCATCGAGAAACAGGGCAAAGATCTGCGTTCACACTCGCTACTGCGCCAGCAATGTTTTTGGGGCTTGCACTTATGTACAGTTGGATGTCGTCGGCATAAAGATGGTAGTTGCACTAGTGAATCACTGAAGAAATATCATTAATGTACAGTGAGAAGAGTAGTGGACCAAGGCCGGAGCCTTGCGGAACTCCAGAGCGCACGCTTTTCCATGATGACTTTTCCGACCCAGAAATGACTTGTTGAGTTCTGTCTTTGAGGTAGCTGTCGAACCAGAGTATTGTGCTGTTTGAGAAATTCAGCTGTTTCATTTTAATTAGTAATATATCGAAGTCAACTATGTCAAAAGCCTTGCTAAAGTCAAGCAGTGTTAGGATAGTAGCTTCACGTCTGTCCATACCATGTTTAATGTCATCAGTTACTTTGACTAATGCGGTTGCTGTACTATGGTGCTTTCGAAAGCCTGACTGATATTCGTCATGGATGATATGAGTTTTGAGGTAATCTGTCAGTTGTTCATGGACGATGTACTCTAGGGCTTTAGAAATTGCAGGTAGTATGCTGATCGGCCTGTAGTCACCTGGCGACTTAGGGTTGTCAGTCTTGGGTATAGGCTTAATTAATCTTTGCTTCCACACAGTAGGATATGTACTACTGACAAGAGACAGGTTGAAGATGTCTGTGATAACTGGAATAATAGTGTCTACGACGTTCTTAGTCATGCCAATGCTCACTCCATCATTTCCTACTGCCTCGGAAGAGATTCTCATAATTGCCTTGTGTACTGTGCCCGTAGTGACATGTTTTAGGAAAAACATGTCTCTCGAGAGATTGATATCTTGGGGCTGGTAATTTGTCGCTGCGTGGCAGTTTGCAGCTGTTGAGAAGAAATCGTTTAATTCTTCTGCAGACGCTTGATAAACAGTGTCAGATCTTCGCTTCCCTATACCGAAACTGCGCAGCTTTTTCCACAGTGCAGCAGGTTTTGATATGCCGCATACGACAGAGCGGGCATGTCTGATTTTGGCATTCCTCACGCTTTGCTTGGTTCTGTTTCGGAGTTTCCTATAAGCTTCGTACCCCTCGGGAGTTGGGTTACGCTTGAAGGCCCTATGTGCAGCATCACTTTTATTCATTAACTGTCGTAATGAAGTTGTGAGCCACGGACCGGGAGCTCTCTTTACCTTAACAGTGCGTTGAGGAGCATGTTTATCATACAGTGCAATAATTTTGCTACATAATTGCCGAATTTTTTCGTCTAAAAAATCTACATGATGAAAAGTACAAAACACATCCTAGGAATCGCAGTTTTATGATTACAGTGAATTCGAGGAAAAAATGTGTATACACCCGGGGCTTTGCGATTTTTCCATATATGAGAAAAAGCTTTGTTTCCAAAAACACAACTGTTTACATATCATGCCAAACGTCACTGCATTGTCTTTCGATTCATCGAACTAGCACACCTTTTCGACATGTAGTACGCAGTCTATTACCGTCTGAACTTGCGCAAAGCTACAAAGAGTAACGAATTCAAATATCTATTACAGGCACAATTATTCTGCAAATCGAACGTTCTTTATTTATTTATTTATGCATTTATTTTACCTGGTAAGATTAGCGATTTCAGGCCCTCTCTTACACCTAACCAGGCATACTCAGATTGAACGAGTTACAGTTTCTACTTAACATTAAGGACATACAACCTATTATGCAGTATTGATATTAAAGAAAAAAATCGATATTATAACAGTAGTACAATGATAATTATAACAATAAAAAATAATTATAACAATAATAATAATAATAGTAATAATAATAATAATAATAGTTATAACAATAAAAAATAATTATAACAATAATAATAATAATAGTAATAATAATAATAATAATAGTTATAACAATAATAATAATAGTAATTATAATAATAATAGTAATAATAATAATAATAATGGCTATGTATATGAAAGTAAACATACTTTTCTTTTCTGAATGTCAGTCCCATTGTTATTTGGGAATTTTCTCGTTATATTCTTGCAGTTTGTGAGTTACTCTCATCGAGCAGAGACATAAGACGATAGAATGGGGTGAAAGAGGTATATAAGAGGTAGATAGGTTAGAGGAAGAGAAATAGAACGATAAAATTAGTAGCTGTGATGGAGAGGAGGAAGAAAGAGATGGGAGGGGCACAACAATGGTGGCTATAAAATTCGTAGCTTTGATGGAGAGCAGAAAGAAAGAGATGGGAGGGGCACAACAATGGTGGCTATACCGTCCCTAATATGTAAGTTTTGAGTTCCCTCTTGAATGTTGAGTAGTTCTGGATAAGACGCAGATCACAGGGGAGCGCGTTCCATAGTCGTATGGCTGAGATGGAGAATGACACGGAGAAAGATTTTGTGTTATGTAAAGGTACAGCCAAGATGATAGACGTATCCGATCTGGTGTTACGATTGTGGAATGATGATAGGTGTTTAATGTGAGAAGATAAGTATTGGGGGCACCAGTGGCTAAGAAATCGATGAAGTAAGCACATCGTGTGGAGATCGCGTGCCGTATGTGGGCGTATCCAACCCAGCTGGGAGTATGAAGGACTGATATGATCATACAACCGAATATTGCACACGTATCTAACGCAAGCATTCATCACTAGCTCGAGGCATCTAGAATTTTCACTATTTGTGACGTGTTGTACTACGTCGCATTAGGAAAGATTAGGCAAGACTAGTGTTTGGACTATTTTTTGTTTAACATGGGTTGGAAATATTTTTCTAAATTTTTGAATTGCATGTAGGGAGGAGAGCGATTTCCGGCAAGCTGTGACTGATTGTTCTTCCCAGTTTAGGTGTTCATCCAAGATTATTCCAAGGTCTTTTACCGGGTTTTGGTATGGTAGTTGGGTACCATTGAGGAGTATTTTAGGGACTGTTTCGCGAAAGTACCGGCTGATTAACCTTGGATGAGATATAAGTATGACCTGGGATTTCTTGGGGTTTAGTTTCAGACCTAGGTTCTGTGCCCATCGAGAAACAGAGCAAAGATCTGCGTTCATACTCGCTACTGCGCCAGCAATGTTTTTGGGGCTTGCACTTATGTACAGTTGGATGTCGTCGGCATAAAGATGGTAGTTGCAGGAGTGAATCACTGAAGAAATATCATTAATGTACAGTGAGAAGAGTAGTGGACCAAGGACGGAGCCTTGCGGAACTCCAGAGCGCACGCTTTTCCATGATGACCTTTCCGACCCACAAATGACTTGTTGAGTTCTGTTTTTTAGGTAGCTGTCGAACCAGTGTATTGTGCTGTTTGAGAAATTCAGCTGTTTCATTTTAATTAGTAATATATCGAAGTCAACTATGTCAAAAGCCTTGCTAAAGTCAAGCAGTGTTAGGATAGTAGCTTCACGTCTGTCCATACCATGTTTAATGTCATCAGTTACTTTGACTAATGCGGTTGCTGTACTATGGTGCTTTCGAAAGCCTGACTGATATTCGTCATGGATGATATGAGTTTTGAGGTAATCTGTCAGTTGTTCATGGACGATGTACTCTAGGGCTTTAGAAATTGCAGGTAGTATGCTGATCGGCCTGTAGTCACCTGGCGACTTAGGGTTGTCAGTCTTGGGTATAGGCTTAATTAATCTTTGCTTCCACACAGTAGGATATGTACTACTGACAAGAGACAGGTTGAAGATGTCTGTGATAACTGGAATAATAGTGTCTACGACGTTCTTAGTCATGCCAATGCTCACTCCATCATTTCCTACTGCCTCGGAAGAGATTCTCATAATTGCCTTGTGTACTGTGCCCGTAGTGACATGTTTTAGGAAAAACATGTCTCTCGAGAGATTGATATCTTGGGGCTGGTAATTTGTCGCTGCGTGGCAGTTTGCAGCTGTTGAGAAGAAATCGTTTAATTCTTCTGCAGACGCTTGATAAACAGTGTCAGATCTTCGCTTCCCTATACCGAAACTGCGCAGCTTTTTCCACAGTGCAGCAGGTTTTGATATGCCGCATACGACAGAGCGGGCATGTCTGATTTTGGCATTCCTCACGCTTTGCTTGGTTCTGTTTCGGAGTTTCCTATAAGCTTCGTACCCCTCGGGAGTTGGGTTACGCTTGAAGGCCCTATGTGCAGCATCACTTTTATTCATTAACTGTCGTAATGAAGTTGTGAGCCACGGACCGGGAGCTCTCTTTACCTTAACAGTGCGTTGAGGAGCATGTTTATCATACAGTGCAATAATTTTGCTACATAATTGCCGAATTTTTTCGTCTAAAAAATCTACATGATGAAAAGTACAAAACACATCCTAGGAATCGCAGTTTTATGATTACAGTGAATTCGAGGAAAAAATGTGTATACACCCGGGGCTTTGCGATTTTTCCATATATGAGAAAAAGCTTTGTTTCCAAAAACACAACTGTTTACATATCATGCCAAACGTCACTGCATTGTCTTTCGATTCATCGAACTAGCACACCTTTTCGACATGTAGTACGCAGTCTATTACCGTCTGAACTTGCGCAAAGCTACAAAGAGTAACGAATTCAAATATCTATTACAGGCACAATTATTCTGCAAATCGAACGTTCTTTATTTATTTATTTATGCATTTATTTTACCTGGTAAGATTAGCGATTTCAGGCCCTCTCTTACACCTAACCAGGCATACTCAGATTGAACGAGTTACAGTTTCTACTTAACATTAAGGACATACAACCTATTATGCAGTATTGATATTAAAGAAAAAAATCGATATTATAACAGTAGTACAATGATAATTATAACAATAAAAAATAATTATAACAATAATAATAATAATAGTAATAATAATAATAATAATAGTTATAACAATAAAAAATAATTATAACAATAATAATAATAATAGTAATAATAATAATAATAATAGTTATAACAATAATAATAATAGTAATTATAATAATAATAGTAATAATAATAATAATAATGACTATGTATATGAAAGTAAACATACTTTTCTTTTCTGAATGTCAGTCCCATTGTTATTTGGGAATTTTCTCGTTATATTCTTGCAGTTTGTGAGTTACTCTCATCGAGCAGAGACATAAGACGATAGAATGGGGTGAAAGAGGTATATAAGAGGTAGATAGGTTAGAGGAAGAGAAATAGAACGATAAAATTAGTAGCTGTGATGGAGAGGAGGAAGAAAGAGATGGGAGGGGCACAACAATGGTGGCTATAAAATTCGTAGCTTTGATGGAGAGCAGAAAGAAAGAGATGGGAGGGGCACAACAATGGTGGCTATACCGTCCCTAATATGTAAGTTTTGAGTTCCCTCTTGAATGTTGAGTAGTTCTGGATAAGACGCAGATCACAGGGGAGCGCGTTCCATAGTCGTATGGCTGAGATGGAGAATGACACGGAGAAAGATTTTGTGTTATGTAAAGGTACAGCCAAGATGATAGACGTATCCGATCTGGTGTTACGATTGTGGAATGATGATAGGTGTTTAATGTGAGAAGATAAGTATTGGGGGCACCAGTGGCTAAGAAATCGATGAAGTAAGCACATCGTGTGGAGATCGCGTGCCGTATGTGGGCGTATCCAACCCAGCTGGGAGTATGAAGGACTGATATGATCATACAACCGAATATTGCACACGTATCTAACGCAAGCATTCATCACTAGCTCGAGGCATCTAGAATTTTCACTATTTGTGACGTGTTGTACTACGTCGCATTAGGAAAGATTAGGCAAGACTAGTGTTTGGACTATTTTTTGTTTAACATGGGTTGGAAATATTTTTCTAAATTTTTGAATTGCATGTAGGGAGGAGAGCGATTTCCGGCAAGCTGTGACTGATTGTTCTTCCCAGTTTAGGTGTTCATCCAAGATTATTCCAAGGTCTTTTACCGGGTTTTGGTATGGTAGTTGGGTACCATTGAGGAGTATTTTAGGGACTGTTTCGCGAAAGTACCGGCTGATTAACCTTGGATGAGATATAAGTATGACCTGGGATTTCTTGGGGTTTAGTTTCAGACCTAGGTTCTGTGCCCATCGAGAAACAGAGCAAAGATCTGCGTTCATACTCGCTACTGCGCCAGCAATGTTTTTGGGGCTTGCACTTATGTACAGTTGGATGTCGTCGGCATAAAGATGGTAGTTGCAGGAGTGAATCACTGAAGAAATATCATTAATGTACAGTGAGAAGAGTAGTGGACCAAGGACGGAGCCTTGCGGAACTCCAGAGCGCACGCTTTTCCATGATGACCTTTCCGACCCACAAATGACTTGTTGAGTTCTGTTTTTTAGGTAGCTGTCGAACCAGTGTATTGTGCTGTTTGAGAAATTCAGCTGTTTCATTTTAATTAGTAATATATCGAAGTCAACTATGTCAAAAGCCTTGCTAAAGTCAAGCAGTGTTAGGATAGTAGCTTCACATCGGTCCATAGCATGTTTAATGTCATCAGTTACTTTGATTAATGCGGTTGCTGTACTATGGTGCTTTCGAAAGCCTGACTGATATTCGTCATGGATGTTATGAGTTTTGAGGTAATCCGTCAGTTGTTCATGGACGATGTACTCTAGGGCTTTAGAAATTGCAGGTAGTATGCTGATCGACCTGTAGTCACCTGGCGACTTAGGGTTGTCAGTCGTGGGTATAGGCTTAATTAAACTTTGCTTCCACTCAGTAGGATATGTACTACTGACAAGAGACAGGTTGAAGATGTCTGTGATAACTGGAATAATAGTGTCTACGACGTTCTTAATCATGCCAATGCTCACTCCATCATTTCCTACTGCCTCGGAAGAGATTCTCATAATTGCCTTGTGTACTGTGCCGGTAGTGACATGTTTTAGGAAAAACTTGTCTCTTGAGAGATTGATATCTTGGGGCTGGTAATTTGTCGCTGCGTGGCAGTTTGCAGCTGTTGAGAAGAAATCGTTTAATTCTTCTGCAGACGCTTGATAAACAGCGTCAGATCTTCGCTTCCCTATACCGAATCTGAGCAGCTTTTTCCACAGTGCAGCAGGTTTTGATATGCCGCATATGACAGAGCATGCATGTCTCATTTTGGCATTCCTCACGCTTTGCTTGGTTCTGTTTTCGATTCATCGAACTAGCACACCTATTCGACATATAGTACGCAGTCTATTACCGTTTGAACTTGCGCAAAGCTACAAAGAGTAACGAATTCAAATATCGATTACAGGCACCATTATTCTGCAAATCGAACGTTCTTTACCCTGGTACATATCTACATGATGAAAACTACAAAACACATCCTAGGAAGCGCAGTTTTATGAGTACAGTGAATTCGAGGAAAAAATGTGTATACACCCGGGGCTTTGCGATTTTTCCATATTTGAGAAAATGTTTTGTTTCCAAAAACCCCACTTTTTACACATCATGCCAAACGTCACTGCATTGTCTTTCGATTCATCGAACTAGCACACCTATTCGACATATAGTACGCAGTCTATTACCGTCTGAACTTGCGCAAAGCTACAAAGTGTAACGAATTCAAATATCGATTACAGGCACCATTATTCTGCAAATCGAACGTTCTTTATTTATTTATTTATGCATCTATTTTACCTGGCAAGATTAGGGCCTTCAGGCCCTCTCTTACACCTAACCAGGCATACTCAGATTGAACGAGTTACAGTTTTTACTTAACGTTAAGGACATACAGCCTATTATGCAGTATTGATGTTAAAGAAAAAAATCGATATTATAACAGTAGTACAATGATAATTATAACAATAAAAAATAATTATAACAATAATAATAATTATAATAATAGTAATAATAATAATAATAGTAGTTATAATAATAATAGTAGTAATAATATTAATAATAATAATGACTAAGTATATGAAAGTAAACATACTTTTCTTTTCTGAATGTCAGTCCCATTGTTATTTGGGAATTTTCTCGTTATGTTCTTGCAGTTTGTGAGTTATTCTCATCGAGCAGAGACATAAGACGATAGAATGGGATGAAAGAGATATATAAGAGGTAGATAGGTTAGAGGAAGAGAAATAGAACGGTAAAATTCGTTGCTGTGATGGAGAGGAGAAAGAAAGAGATGGGAGGGGCACAACAATGGTGGCTATACCGTCCATAATATGTAAGTTTTGAGTTCCCTCTTGAATGTTGAGTAGTTCTGGATAAGACGCAGATCACAGGGGAGCGCGTTCCATAGTCGTATGGCTGAGATGGAGAATGACACGGAGAAAGATTTTGTGTTATGTAAAGGTACAGCCAAGATGATAGACGTATCCGATCTGGTGTTGCGATTGTGGAATGATGATAGGTGTTTAATGTGAGAAGATAAGTATTGGGGGCACCAGTGGCTAAGAAATCGATGAAGTAAGCACATCGTGTGGAGATCGCGTGCCGTATGTGAGCGTATCCAACCTAGCTGGGAGTATGAAGGACTGATATGATCATACAACCGAATATTGCACACGTATCTAATGCAAGCATTCATCACTAGCTCGAGGCATCTAGAATTTTCACTATTTGTGCCGTGTTGTACTACGTCGCAGTAGTAAAGATTAGGCAAGACTAGTGTTTGGACTAATTTTTGTTTAACATGGGTTGGAAATATTTTTCTAAATTTTTGAATTGCAGTTAGGAAGGAGAGCGATTTCCGGCAAGCTGTGACTGTTTGTTCTTCTCAGTTTAGGTGTTCATCCAAGATTATTCCAAGGTCTTTTACTGTGTTTTGGTATGGTAGTTGGGTACCATTGAGGAGTATTTTAGGGACTGTTTCGCGAAAGTACCAGCTGATTAATCTTGGATGAGATATAAGTATGACCTGGGATTTCTTGGGGTTTAGTTTCAGACCTAGGTTCTGTGCCCATCGAGAAACAGAGCAAAGATCTGCGTTCATACTCGCTACTGCGCCAGCAATGTTTTTGGGGCTTGCACTTATGTACAGTTGGATGTCGTCGGCATAAAGATGGTAGTTGCAAGAGTGAATCACTGAAGAAATATCATTAATGTACAGTGAGAAGAGTAGTGGACCTAGGACGGAGCCTTGCGGAACTCCAGAGCGCACGCTTTTCCATGATGACTTTTCCGACCCACCAATGACTTGTTGAGTTCTGTTTTTGAGGTAGCTGTCGAACCAGTGTATTGTGCTGTTTGAGAAATTCAGCTGTTTCATTTTAATTAGTAATATATCGAAGTCAACTATGTCAAAAGCCTTGCTAAAGTCCAGCAGTGTTAGGATAGTAGCTTCACGTCTGTCCATAGCATGTTTAATGTCATCAGTTACTTTGATTAATGCGGTTGCTGTACTATGGTGCTTTCGAAAGCCTGACTGATATTCGTCATGGATGTTATGAGTTTTGAGGTAATCCGTCAGTTGTTCATGGACGATGTACTCTAGGGCTTTAGAAATTGCAGGTAGTATGCTGATCGGCCTGTAGTCACCTGGCGACTTAGGGTTGTCAGTCTTGGGTATAGGCTTAATTAAACTTTGCTTCCACTCAGTAGGATATGTACTACTGACAAGAGACAGGTTGAAGATGTCTGTGATAACTGGAATAATAGTGTCTACGACGTTCTTAATTATGCCAATGCTCACTCCATCATTTCCTACTGCCTCGGAAGAGATTCTCATAATTGCCTTGTGAACTGTGCCGGTAGTGACATGTTTTAGGAAGAACTTGTCTCTCGAGAGATTGATATCTTGGGGCTGGTAATTTGTCGCTGCGTGGCAGTTTGCAGCTGTTGAGAAGAAATCGTTTAATTCTTCTGCAGACGCTTGATAAACAGCGTCAGATCTTCGCTTCCCTATACCGAAACTGCGCAGCTTTTTCCACTGTGCAGGAGGCTTTGATATGCCGCATACGACAGAGCGGGCCTGTCTGATTTTGGCATTCCTCACGCTTTGCTTGATTCTGTTTCGGAGTTTCCTATAAGCTTCGTACCCCTCGGGAGTTGGGTTACGATTGAAGGCCCTATGTGCAGCATCATGTTTATTCCTTAACTGGCGTAATGCAGTTGTGAGCCATGGAGCGGGAGCTCTCTTTACCTTAACAGTGCGTTGAGGAGCATGTTTATCATACAGTGCAATAATTTTGCGACATAATTGCCGAATTTCTTCGCCTAAAAAATCTACATGATGAAAACTACAAAACACATCCTAGGAAACGCAGTTTTATGAGTACAGTGAATTCGAGGAAAAAATGTGTATACACACGGGGCTTTGCGATTTTTCCATATTTGAGAAAAAGCTTTGTTTCCAAAAACCCCACCTTTTACACATCATGCCAAACGTCACTGCATTGTCTTTCGATTCATCGAACTAGTACACCACTTCGACGTATAGTACGCAGTCTATAAACGTCTGAACTTGCGCAAAGCTACAAAGAGTAACGAATTCAAATATCGATTACAGGCACCATTATTCTGCAAATCGAACGTTCTTTACCCTGGTACATATCTACATGCTGAAAATTACAAAACACATCCTGGGAAGCGCAGTTTTATGAGTACAGTGAATTCGAGGAAAAAATGTGTATGCACCTGGGGCTTTGCGATTTTTCCACATTTGAGAAAAAGCTTTGTATCCAAAAACCCCACTTTTTACACATCATGCCAAATGTAACTGCATTGTCTTTCGATTCATCGAACTAGCACACCTCTTCGACATATAGTACGCAGTCTATTACAGTCTGAACTTGCGCAAAGCAATAAAGAGTAACGAATTCAAATGTCGATTACAGGGACTATTAATCAGCAAATCGAACGGTCTTCACCCTGGTACATATCTACATGATGAAAACTACAAAACACATCCTAGGAAGCTCAGTCTTATGAGTACAGTGAATTCGAGGAAAAAATGTGTATACACCTGGGGCTTTGCGATTTTTCCATATTTGAGAAAAAGCCCTGTTTCCAAAAATACCACTTTTTACACATCATGCCAAACGTCACTGCATTGTCTTTCGATTCATCGAACTAGCACACCTATTCGACATATAGTACGCAGTCTATTACCATCTGAACTTGCGCAAAGCTACAAAGAGTAACGAATTCTAATATCGATTACAGGCGCCATTATTCTGCAAATCGAATGTTCTATACCCTGGTACTTATCTACATGGTGAAAACTACAAAACACATCCTAGGAAGCGCAGTGTTATGAGTACAGTGAATTCGAGGAAAAAATGTGTATACACCAGGGGCTTTGGGATTTTTCCATATTTGAGAAAAAGTTTGCTTCCTAAATCCCCACTTTTTTCACATCATGCCAAATGTCACTGCATTGTCTTTCGATTCATCGAACTAGAACACCTATTCGACATATAGTACGCAGTCTATTACCGTCTGAACTTGCGCAAAGCTACAAAGAGTAACGAATTCAAATGTCGATTACAGGGACTATTAATCAGCAAATCGAACGGTCTTTACCCTGGTACATATCTACATGATGAAAACTACAAAACACATCCTAGGAAGCGCAGTTTTATGAGTACAATGAATTCGAGGAAAAAATGTGTATACACCCAGGGCTTTGCGATTTTTCCATATTTGAGAAAAAGCTTTGTTTTCAAAAACCCCACTTTTTACACATCATGCCAAATGTCACTGCATTGTCTTTCGATTCATCGAACTAGCACACCTCTTCGACATATAGTACGCAGTCTATTACAGTCTGAACTTGCGCAAAGCAATAAAGGGTAACGAATTCCAATGTCGATTACAGGAACTATTAATCAGCAAATCGAACGGTCTTTACCCTGGTACATATCTACATGATGAAAACTACAAAACAAATCCTAGGAAGCGCAGTCTTATGAGTACAGTGAATTTGAGGAAAGAATGTGTATACACCCGGGGCTTTGCGATTTTTCCATATATGGGAAAAAGCTTTGTTTCCAAAAACCCCACATTTTACACTTCATGCCAAACGTCACTGCATTGTCTTTCGATTCATCGAACCTGCACACCTTTTCGACATATAGTATGCATTCTATTACACTCTGAACTTGCGCAAAGCTACAAAGAGTAACGAATTCAATATGAATTACAGGCACCATTATTCTGCAAATCGACCGTTCTTTACCCTGGTACATATCTACATGATTATAACTACAAAACACATCCTGTGAAGCGCAGTTTTATGAGTACAGTGAATTCGAGGAACAAATGTGTATACACCCGGGGCTTTGCGATTTTCCCATATATGAGAAAAATTTTTGTTTCCAAAAACCTCAGTTTTTACACATCATGCCAAACGTCACTGCATTGTCTTTCGATTCATCGAACCAGCACAGCTTTTCGACATATAGTACGCAGTCTATTACCGTCTGAACTTGCGGAAAGGTACAAAGAGTAACGAATTCAAATATCCATTACAGGCACCATTATTCTGCAAATCGATCGTTCTTTACCCTGGTACATATCTACATGATGAAAACTACAAAACACATACTAGGAAGCGCAGTTTTATGAGTACAGTGAATTCGAGGAACAAATGTGTATACACCAGGGGCTTTGCGATTTTTCCATTTTTGAGAAAAAGCTTTGTTTCCAAAAACCCCACTTTTTACACATCATGCCAAACGTCACTGCATTGTCTTTCGATTCATCGAACTGGCACAGCTTTTCGACATATAGTACGCAGTCCATTACTGGCTGAACTTGCGGAAAGGTACAAAGAGTAACGAATTCAAATATCCATTACAGGCACCATTATTCTGCAAATCGATCGTTCTTTACCCTGTTACATATCTACATGATGAAAACTACAAAACACATCCTAGGAAGCGCAGTTTTATGAGTACAGTGAATTCGAGGGAAAAATGTCTATACACCCGGGGCTTTGCGATTTTTCCATATTTGAGAAAAAGCTTTGTTTCCAAAAACCCACTTTTTACACATCATGCAAAACGTCACTGCATTGTCTTTCGATTCATCGAACTAGCACACCTATTCGACATATAGTACGCAGTCTATTACCATCTGAACTTGCGCAAAGCTACAGTGAGTAACGAATTCAAATATCGATTACAGGCACCATTATTCTGCAAATCGATCGTTCTTTACCCTGGTACATATCTACATGATGAAAACTACAAAACACATCCTAGGAAGCGCAGTTTTATGAGTACAGTGAATTCGAGGAAAAAATGTGTATACACAAGGGGCTTTGCGATTTTTCCATATTTGAGAAAAAGCTTTGTTTTCAAAAACCCCACTTTTTACACATCATGCCAAACGTCACTGCATTGTCTTTCGATTCATCGAACAAGCACACCTATTCGACATATAGTACGCAGTCTATTACCGTCTGAACTTGCGCAAAGCTACAAAGAGTAACAAATCAAGTATCGATTACAGGCGCAATTATTCTGCAAATCGATCGTTCTATACCCTGGTACTTATCTACATGATGAAAACTACAAAACACATCCTTGGAAGCACCAGTTTTATGAGTACAGGGAATTAGAGGAACAAATGTGTATACACCAGGGGCTTTGCGATTTTTCCATATTTGAGAAAAAGCTTTGTTTTCAAAAACCCCACTTTTTACACTTCATGCCAAATGTCACTGCATTGTCTTTCGATTCATCGAACTAGCACACCTCTTCGACATATAGTACGCAGTCTATTACAGTCTGAACTTGCGCAAAGCAATAAAGAGTAACGAATTCCAATGTCGATTACAGGGACTATTAATCAGCAAATCGAACGGTCTTTACCCTGGTACATATGTACATGATGAAAACTACAAAACAAATTCTAGGAATCGCAGTCTTATGAGTACAGTGAATTCGAGGAAAGAATGTGTATACACCCGGGGCTTTGCGATTTTTCCATATATGGGAAAAAGCTTTGTTTCCAAAAACCCCACATTTTACACTTCATGCCAAACGTCACTGCATTGTCTTTCGATTCATCGAACCTGCACACCTTTTCGACATATAGTATGCATTCTATTACACTCTGAACTTGCGCAAAGCTACAAAGAGTAACGAATTCAATATGAATTACAGGCACAATTATTCTGCAAATCGACCGTTCTTTACCCTGGTACATATCTACATGATGATAACTACAAAACACATCCTGTGAAGCGCAGTTTTATGAGTACAGTGAATTCGAGGAACAAATGTGTATACACCAGGGGCTTTGCGATTTTTCCATATTTGAGAAAAAGCTTTGTTTCCAAAAACCCACTTTTTACACATCATGCAAAACGTCACTGCATTGTCTTTCGATTCATCGAACTAGCACACCTATTCGACATATAGTACGCAGTCTATTACCATCTGAACTTGCGCAAAGCTACAGTGAGTAACGAATTCAAATATCGATTACAGGCACCATTATTCTGCAAATCGATCGTTCTTTACCCTGGTACATATCTACATGATAAAAACTACAAAACACATCCTAGGAAGCGCAGTTTTATGAGTACAGTGAATTCGAGGAAAAAATGTGTATACACCATGGGCTTTGCGATTTTTCCATATTTGAGGAAAAGCTTTGTTTCCTAAAACCCCACATTTTACACATCATGCCAAAACGTCACTGCATTGTCTCTCGATTCATCGAACTACCACACCTATTCGACATATAGTACGCAGTCTATTACCGCGTGAACTTGCGCAAAGGTACAAAGAGTAACGAAGTCACATATCCATTACTGGCACCATTAATCTGCAAATCGAACGTTCTATACCCTGGTACATATCTACATGATGTAAACTACAAAGCACATCCTAGGAAGCGCAGTTTTATGAGTACAGTGAATTAGAGGAACAAATGTGTATACACCAGGGGCTTTGCGATTTTTCCATATTTGGGAAAAAGCTTTGTTTTCAAAAACCCCGCTTTTTACACTTCATGCCAAATCTCACTGCATTGTCTTTCGATTCATCGAACTAGCACACCTCTTCGACGTATAGTACGCAGTCTATTACAGTCTGAACTTGCGCAAAGCAATAAAGAGTAACGAATTCCAATGTCGATTACAGGGACTATTAATCAGCAAATCGAACGGTCTTTACCCTGGTACATATCTACATGATGAAAACTACAAAACACATCCTAGGAAGCGCAGTCTTATGAGTACAGTGAATTCGAGGAAAGAATGTGTATACACCCGGGGCTTTGCGATTTTTCCATATATGGGAAAATGCTTTATTTCCAAAAACCCCACATTTTACACTTCATGCCAAACGTCACTGCATTGTCTTTCGATTCATCGAACCTGCACACCTTTTCGACATATAGTATGCAGTCTATTACACTCTGAACTTGCGCAAAGCTACAAAGAGTAAGGAATTCAAATATGAATTACAGGCACCATTATTCTGAAAATCGACCGTTCTTTACCCTGGTATATATCTACATGATAAAAACTACAAAACACATCCTAGGAAGCGCAGTTTTATGAGTACAGTGAATTCGAAGAAAAAATGTGTACACACCCGGGTCTTTGCGAATTTTCCATATTTGAGAAAAAGCTTTGTTTCCAAAAACCCCACTTTTTACACATCATGCCAAACGTCACTGCACTGTCTTTCGATTCATCGAACTAGCACACCTTTTCGACATATAGTACGCAGTCTATTACCGTCTGAACTTGCGGAAAGGTACAAGGAGTAACGAATTCAAATATGAATTACACGCACCATTATTCTGCAAATCGAACGTTCTTTACCCTGGTACATATCTACATGATGAAAACTACAAAATACATCCTAGGAAGCGCAGTTTTATGAGTACAGTGAATTCGAGGGAAAAATGTGTATACACCCGGGGCTTTGCGATTTTTCCATATTTGAGAAAAAGCTTTGTTTCCAAAAACCCACTTTTTACACATCATGCCAAACGTCACTGCATTGTCTTTCGATTCATCGAACTAGCACACCTATTCGACATATAGTACGCAGTCTATTACCGTCTGAACTTGCGCAAAGGTACAAAGAGTAACGAATTCAAATATCCATTAAGGGCACCATTATTCTGCAAATCGAACGTTCTATACCCTGGTACATATCTACATGATGAAAACTACAAAACACATCCTAGGAAGCGCAGTTTTATGAGTACAGTGAATTCGAGGAAAAAATGTGTATACACCAGGGGCTTTGCGATTTTTCCACATTTGAGAAAAAGCTTTCTTTCCAAAAACCCCACTTTTTACACATCATGCCAAATGTTACTGCATTGTCTTTCGATTCATCGAACTAGCACATCTCTTCCACATATAGTACGCAGTCTATTACCGTCTGAACTTGCGCAAAGCAATAAAGAGTAACGAATTCAAATGTCGATTACAGGGACTATTATTCAGCAAATCGAACGGACTTTACCCTAGTACATATCTACATGATGAAAACTACAAAACATATCCTAAGAAGCGCAGTCTTATGAGTACAGTGAATTCGAGGAAAAAATTTGTATACACCCGGGGCTTTGCGATTTTTCTATATTTGAGAAAAAGCTTTGTTTCCAAAAACCCCACATTTTACACTTCATGCCAAACGTCACTGCATTGTCTTTCGATTCATCGAACCTGCACACCTATTCGACATATAGTACGCAGACTATTACCGTCTGAACTTGCGCAAAGGTACAAAGAGTAACGAATTCAAATATCCATTACAGGCACCATTATTCTGCAAATCGAACGTTCTATACCCTGGTACATATCTACATGATGAAAACTACAAAACACATCCTAGGAAGCGCAGTTTTATGAGTACAGTGAATTCGAAGAAAAAATGTGTATACACCCGGTGCTTTGCGAATTTTCCATATTTGAGAAAAAGCTTTGTTTCCAAAAACCCCACTTTTTACACATCATGCCAAACGTCATTGCATTGTCTTTCGATTAATTGAACTAGCACGCCTATTCGACATATAGTACGCAGTGTATTACTGTCTGAACTTGAGCAAAGCTACAAAGAGTAACGAATTCAAATACCGATTACAGGCACCATTATTCTGCAAATCGAACGTTCGTTATCCTGGTACAAATCTACACTCCTGGAAATTGAAATAAGAACACCGTGAATTCATTGTCCCAGGAAGGGGAAACTTTATTGACACATTCCTGGGGTCACATACATCACATGATCACACTGACGGAACCACAGGCACATAGACACAGGCAACAGTGTATGCACAATGTCGGCACTAGTACAGTGCATATCCACCTTTCGCAGCAATGCAGGCTGTTATTCTCCCATGGAGACGATCGTAGAGATGCTGGATGTAGTCCTGTGGAACGGCTTGCCATGCCATTTCCACCTGGCGCCTCAGTTGGACCAGCGTTCGTGCTGGACGTGCAGACCGCGTGAGACGACGCTTCATCCACTCCCAAACATGCTCAATGGGGGACAGATCCGGAGATCTTGCTGGCCAGGGTAGTTGACTTACACCTTCTAGAGCACGTTGGGTGGCACGGGATACATGCGGACGTGCATTGTCCTGTTGGAACAGCAGGTTGCCTTGCCGGTCTAGGAACGGTAGAACCATGGGTTCGATGACGGTTTGGATGTACCGTGCACTATTCAGTGTCCCCTCGACGATCACCAGAGGTGTACGGCCAGTGTAGGAGATCGCTCCCCACACCATTATGCCAAGTGTTGGCCCTGTGTGCCTCGGTCGTATGCAGTCCTGATTGTGGCGCTCACCTGCACGGCGCCAAACACGCATACGACCATCATTGGCACCAAGGCAGAAGCGACTCTCATCGCTGAAGACGACACGCCTCCATTCGTCCCTCCATTCACGCCTGTCGCGACACCACTGGAGGCGGACTGCACGATGTTGGGGCGTGAGCGGAAGACGGCCTAACGGTGTGCGGGACCGTAGCGTAGCTTCATGGAGACGGTTGGGAATGGTCCTCGCCGATACCCCAGGAGCAACAGTGTCCCTAATTTGCTGGGAAATGGCGGTGCAGTCCCCTATGGCACTGCGTAGGATCTTACGGTCTTGGCGTGCATCCGTGCGTCGCTGCGGTCCGGTCCCAGGTCGACGGGCACGTGCACCTTCCGCCGACCACTGGCGACAACATCGATGTACTGTGGAGACCTCAAGCCCCACGTGTTGAGCAATTCGGCGGTACGTCCACCCGGCCTCCCGCATGCCCACTATACGCCCTCGCTCATAGTCCGTCAACTGCACATACGGTTCACGTGCACGCTGTCGTGGCATGCTACCAGTGTTAAAGACTGCGATGGAGCTCCGTATGCCACGGCAAACTGGCTGACACGGACGGCGGCGGTGCACAAATGCTGCGCAGCTAGCGCCATTCGACGGCCAACACCGTGGTTCCTGGTGTGTCCGCTGTGCCGTGCGTGTGATCATTGCTTGTACAGCCCTCTCGCAGTGTCTGGAGCAAGTATGGTGGGTCTGACACACCGGTGTCAATGTGTTCTTTTTTCCATTTCCAGGAGTGTACATGATGAAAACTACAAAACACATCCAAGGAAACGCAGTTTTATGAGTACAGTGAAATCGAGGAAAAAATGTGTATGCACCCGGGGCTTTGCGATTTTTCCACATTTGAGAAAAAGCTTTGTATCCAAAAACCAACTTCTTACACATCATGCCAAACTTCACTGCATTGTCTTTCGATTCATCGAACTAGCACACCTATTCGACATATAGTACGCAGTCTATTACCGTCTGAACTTGCGCAAAGCTACAAAGAGTAACGAATTCAAATGTCGATTACAGGGACTATTAATCAGCAAATCGAACGGTCTTTACCCTGGTACATATCTACATGATGAAAACTACAAAACACATCCTAGGAAGCGCAGTTTTATGAGTACAATGAATTGGAGGAAAAAATGTGTATACAACCGGGGCTTTGCGATTTTTCCATATTTGAGAAAAAGCCCTGTATCCAAGAACCCCACTTTTTACACATCATGCCAAACGTCACTGCATTGTCTTTCGATTCATCGAACTAGCACACCTATTCGACATATATTACGCAGTCTATTACCGTCTGAACTTGCGCAAAGCTACAAAGAGTAACGAATTCTAATATCGATTACAGGCGCCATTATTCTGCAAATCGAACGTTCTATACCCTGGTACTTATCTACATGATGAAAACTACAAAACACATCCTAGGAAGCGCAGTTTTATGAGTACAGTGAATTCGCTGAAAAAATGTGTATACACCTGGGGCTTTGCGATTTTTCCATATTTGAGAAAAAGCTTTGTTTCCAAAAACCCCACTTTTTACACATCATGCCAAACGTCACTGCATTGTCTTTCGATTCATCGAACCTGCACACCTTTTCGACATATAGTACGCAGTCTATTACAGTCTGAACTTGCGCAAAAGTACAAAGAGTAACGAATTGAATATCCATTACAAGCGCCATTATTCTGCAAATTGAACGTGCTTTACTTTGGTACATATCTACATGAGGAAAACTACAAAACTCATCCTAAGGAGCGCAGTTTTTAGAGTGCAGTGGATTCGAGGAAAAAATGTGTATACACCCGGGACTTTGCGATTTTTCCATATTTGTGAAAAAGCTTTGTTTACAAAAGCCCCACGTTTTACACATCATTCCAAACGTCGCTGCATTCTCTTTCGATTCATCGAACTAGCACAACTATTCGACATATAGTACGCAGCCTATTACCGTCTGAACTTGCGCAAAAATACAAAGAGTAACGAATTCAAATATCCATTACAGGCACCATTATTCTGCAAATCGAACGTTCTTTACCCTGGTACATATCTACATGATGAAAACTACAAAACACATCCTAGGAAGCGCAGATTTATGAGTACAGTGAATTCGGGGAAAATATGTGTATACACCCGGGGCTCTGCGATTTTTCCATATTTGAGATAAAGCTTTGTTTCCAAAAACCCACTTTTTACACATCATGCCAAACGTCACTGCATTGTCTTTCGATTCATCGAACTAGAACACCTATTCGACACATAGTACGCAGTCTATTACCGTCTTAACTTGCGCAAAGCTACAAAGAGTAACGAATTCAAATGTCGATTACAGGGACTATTAATCAGCAAATCGAACGGTCTTTACGCTGCTACATATCTACATGATGAAAACTACAAAACACATCCTAGGAAGCGCATTTTTATGAGTACAATGAATTCGCGGAAAAAATGTGTATACACCCGGGGCTTTGCGATTTTTCCATATTTGAGAAAAAGCTTTGTTTCCAAAAACCCCACATTTTACACATCATGCCAAATGTCACTGCATTGTCTTTCGATTCATCGAACCTGCACACCTTTTCGACATATAGTACGCAGACTATTACAGTCTGAACTTGCGCAAAGCAATAAAGAGTAACGAATTCAAATGTCGATTACAGGGACTATTAATCAGCAAATCGAACGGTCTTTACCCTGGTACATATCTACATGATGAAAACTACAAAACACATCCTAGGAAGCGCAGTCTTATGAGTACAGTGCATTCGAGGAAAAAATGTGTATACACCTGGGGCTTTCCGATTTTTCCATATTTGATAAAAAGCTTTGTTTCCAAAAACCCCACATTTTACACTTCATGCCAAACGTCACTGCATTGTCTTTCGATTAATCGAACCTGCACACCTTTTCGACATATAGTATGCAGTCTATTACAGTCTAAACTTGCGCAAAGCTACAAAGAGTAACGAATTCAAATGTCGATTACAGGGACTTTTAATCAGCAAATCGAACGTTCTTTAACCTGGTACATATCTACATGATGAAAAGTACAAAACACATCCTAGGAAGCGCAGTTTTATGAGTACAGTGAATTCGAGGAAAAAATGTGTATGCACCCGGGGCTTTGCGATTTTTCCACATTTGAGAAAAAGCTTTGTTTCCAAAAACCAACTTCTTACACATCATGAAAAACGCCACTGCATTATCTTTCGATTCATCGAACTAGAACACCTATTCGACATATAGTACGCAGTCTATTACCTTCTGATCTTGCGCAAAGCTACAAAGAGTAACGAATTCAAATGTCGATTACAGGCGCCATTTTTCTGCAAATCGAACGTTCTATACCCTGGTACTTATCTACATGATGAAAACTACAAAACACATACTAAGAACCGCAGTTTTATGAGTACAGTGAATTCGAGGAAAAAATGTGTATACACCCGGGGCTCTGCGATTTTTCCATATTTGAGATAAAGCTTTGTTTCCAAAAACCCACTTTTTACACATCATGCCAAACGTCACTGCATTGTCTTTCGATTCATCGAACTAGAACACCTATTCGACACATAGTACGCAGTCTATTACCGTCTTAACTTGCGCAAAGCTACAAAGAGTAACGAATTCAAATGTCGATTACAGGGACTATTAATCAGCAAATCGAACGGTCTTTACGCTGCTACATATCTACATGATGAAAACTACAAAACACATCCTAGGAAGCGCATTTTTATGAGTACAATGAATTCGCGGAAAAAATGTGTATACACCCGGGGCTTTGCGATTTTTCCATATTTGAGAAAAAGCTTTGTTTCCAAAAACCCCACATTTTACACATCATGCCAAATGTCACTGCATTGTCTTTCGATTCATCGAACCTGCACACCTTTTCGACATATAGTACGCAGACTATTACAGTCTGAACTTGCGCAAAGCAATAAAGAGTAACGAATTCAAATGTCGATTACAGGGACTTTTAATCAGCAAATCGAACGTTCTTTAACCTGGTACATATCTACATGATGAAAAGTACAAAACACATCCTAGGAAGCGCAGTTTTATGAGTACAGTGAATTCGAGGAAAAAATGTGTATGCACCCGGGGCTTTGCGATTTTTCCACATTTGAGAAAAAGCTTTGTTTCCAAAAACCAACTTCTTACACATCATGAAAAACGCCACTGCATTATCTTTCGATTCATCGAACTAGAACACCTATTCGACATATAGTACGCAGTCTATTACCTTCTGATCTTGCGCAAAGCTACAAAGAGTAACGAATTCAAATGTCGATTACAGGCGCCATTTTTCTGCAAATCGAACGTTCTATACCCTGGTACTTATCTACATGATGAAAACTACAAAACACATACTAAGAACCGCAGTTTTATGAGTACAGTGAATTCGAGGAAAAAATGTGTATACACCCGGGGCTCTGCGATTTTTCCATATTTGAGATAAAGCTTTGTTTCCAAAAACCCACTTTTTACACATCATGCCAAACGTCACTGCATTGTCTTTCGATTCATCGAACTAGAACACCTATTCGACACATAGTACGCAGTCTATTACCGTCTTAACTTGCGCAAAGCTACAAAGAGTAACGAATTCAAATGTCGATTACAGGGACTATTAATCAGCAAATCGAACGGTCTTTACGCTGCTACATATCTACATGATGAAAACTACAAAACACATCCTAGGAAGCGCATTTTTATGAGTACAATGAATTCGCGGAAAAAATGTGTATACACCCGGGGCTTTGCGATTTTTCCATATTTGAGAAAAAGCTTTGTTTCCAAAAACCCCACATTTTACACATCATGCCAAATGTCACTGCATTGTCTTTCGATTCATCGAACCTGCACACCTTTTCGACATATAGTACGCAGACTATTACAGTCTGAACTTGCGCAAAGCAATAAAGAGTAACGAATTCAAATGTCGATTACAGGGACTATTAATCAGCAAAGCGAACGGTCTTTACCCTGGTACATATCTACATGATGAAAACTACAAAACACATCCTAGGAAGCGCAGTCTTATGAGTACAGTGCATTCGAGGTAAAAATGTGTATACACCTGGGGCTTTGCGATTTTTCCACATTTGAGAAAAAGCTTTGTATCCAAAAACCAACTTCTTACACATCATGCCAAACTTCACTGCATTGTCTTTCGATTCATCGAACTAGCACACCTATTCGACATATAGTACGCAGTCTATTACCGTCTGAACTTGCGCAAAGCTACAAAGAGTAACGAATTCAAATGTCGATTACAGGGACTATTAATCAGCAAATCGAACGGTCTTTACCCTGGTACATATCTACATGATGAAAACTACAAAACACATCCTAGGAAGCGCAGTTTTATGAGTACAATGAATTGGAGGAAAAAATGTGTATACAACCGGGGCTTTGCGATTTTTCCATATTTGAGAAAAAGCCCTGTATCCAAGAACCCCACTTTTTACACATCATGCCAAACGTCACTGCATTGTCTTTCGATTCATCGAACTAGCACACCTATTCGACATATATTACGCAGTCTATTACCGTCTGAACTTGCGCAAAGCTACAAAGAGTAACGAATTCTAATATCGATTACAGGCGCCATTATTCTGCAAATCGAACGTTCTATACCCTGGTACTTATCTACATGATGAAAACTACAAAACACATCCTAGGAAGCGCAGTTTTATGAGTACAGTGAATTCGCTGAAAAAATGTGTATACACCTGGGGCTTTGCGATTTTTCCATATTTGAGAAAAAGCTTTGTTTCCAAAAACCCCACTTTTTACACATCATGCCAAACGTCACTGCATTGTCTTTCGATTCATCGAACCTGCACACCTTTTCGACATATAGTACGCAGTCTATTACAGTCTGAACTTGCGCAAAAGTACAAAGAGTAACGAATTGAATATCCATTACAAGCGCCATTATTCTGCAAATTGAACATGCTTTACTTTGGTACATATCTACATGAGGAAAACTACAAAACTCATCCTAAGGAGCGCAGTTTTTAGAGTGCAGTGGATTCGAGGAAAAAATGTGTATACACCCGGGACTTTGCGATTTTTCCATATTTGTGAAAAAGCTTTGTTTACAAAAGCCCCACGTTTTACACATCATTCCAAACGTCGCTGCATTCTCTTTCGATTCATCGAACTAGCACAACTATTCGACATATAGTACGCAGCCTATTACCGTCTGAACTTGCGCAAAGGTACAAAGAGTAACGAATTCAAATATCCATTACAGGCACCATTATTCTGCAAATCGAACGTTCTTTACCCTGGTACATATCTACATGATGAAAACTACAAAACACATCCTAGGAAGCGCAGATTTATGAGTACAGTGAATTCGGGGAAAATATGTGTATACACCCGGGGCTCTGCGATTTTTCCATATTTGAGATAAAGCTTTGTTTCCAAAAACCCACTTTTTACACATCATGCCAAACGTCACTGCATTGTCTTTCGATTCATCGAACTAGAACACCTAATCGACACATAGTACGCAGTCTATTACCGTCTTAACTTGCGCAAAGCTACAAAGAGTAACGAATTCAAATGTCGATTACAGGGACTATTAATCAGCAAATCGAACGGTCTTTACGCTGCTACATATCTACATGATGAAAACTACAAAACACATCCTAGGAAGCGCATTTTTATGAGTACAATGAATTCGCGGAAAAAATGTGTATACACCCGGGGCTTTGCGAATTTTCCATATTTGAGAAAAAGCTTTGTTTCCAAAAACCCCACATTTTACACATCATGCCAAATGTCACTGCATTGTCTTTCGATTCATCGAACCTGCACACCTTTTCGACATATAGTACGCAGACTATTACAGTCTGAACTTGCGCAAAGCAATAAAGAGTAACGAATTCAAATGTCGATTACAGGGACTATTAATCAGCAAATCGAACGGTCTTTACCCTGGTACATATCTACATGATGAAAACTACAAAACACATCCTAGGAAGCGCAGTCTTATGAGTACAGTGCATTCGAGGAAAAAATGTGTATACACCTGGGGCTTTCCGATTTTTCCATATTTGATAAAAAGCTTTGTTTCCAAAAACCCCACATTTTACACTTCATGCCAAACGTCACTGCATTGTCTTTCGATTAATCGAACCTGCACACCTTTTCGACATATAGTATGCAGTCTATTACAGTCTAAACTTGCGCAAAGCTACAAAGAGTAACGAATTCAAATGTCGATTACAGGGACTTTTAATCAGCAAATCGAACGTTCTTTAACCTGGTACATATCTACATGATGAAAAGTACAAAACACATCCTAGGAAGCGCAGTTTTATGAGTACAGTGAATTCGAGGAAAAAATGTGTATGCACCCGGGGCTTTGCGATTTTTCCACATTTGAGAAAAAGCTTTGTTTCCAAAAACCAACTTCTTACACATCATGAAAAACGCCACTGCATTATCTTTCGATTCATCGAACTAGAACACCTATTCGACATATAGTACGCAGTCTATTACCTTCTGATCTTGCGCAAAGCTACAAAGAGTAACGAATTCAAATGTCGATTACAGGCGCCATTTTTCTGCAAATCGAACGTTCTATACCCTGGTACTTATCTACATGATGAAAACTACAAAACACATACTAAGAACCGCAGTTTTATGAGTACAGTGAATTCGAGGAAAAAATGTGTATACACCCGGGGCTCTGCGATTTTTCCATATTTGAGATAAAGCTTTGTTTCCAAAAACCCACTTTTTACACATCATGCCAAACGTCACTGCATTGTCTTTCGATTCATCGAACTAGAACACCTATTCGACACATAGTACGCAGTCTATTACCGTCTTAACTTGCGCAAAGCTACAAAGAGTAACGAATTCAAATGTCGATTACAGGGACTATTAATCAGCAAATCGAACGGTCTTTACGCTGCTACATATCTACATGATGAAAACTACAAAACACATCCTAGGAAGCGCATTTTTATGAGTACAATGAATTCGCGGAAAAAATGTGTATACACCCGGGGCTTTGCGATTTTTCCATATTTGAGAAAAAGCTTTGTTTCCAAAAACCCCACATTTTACACATCATGCCAAATGTCACTGCATTGTCTTTCGATTCATCGAACCTGCACACCTTTTCGACATATAGTACGCAGACTATTACAGTCTGAACTTGCGCAAAGCAATAAAGAGTAACGAATTCAAATGTCGATTACAGGGACTATTAATCAGCAAAGCGAACGGTCTTTACCCTGGTACATATCTACATGATGAAAACTACAAAACACATCCTAGGAAGCGCAGTCTTATGAGTACAGTGCATTCGAGGAAAAAATGTGTATACACCTGGGGCTTTCCGATTTTTCCATATTTGATAAAAAGCTTTGTTTCCAAAAACCCCACATTTTACACTTCATGCCAAACGTCACTGCATTGTCTTTCGATTAATCGAACCTGCACACCTTTTCGACATATAGTATGCAGTCTATTACAGTCTAAACTTGCGCAAAGCTACAAAGAGTAACGAATTCAAATGTCGATTACAGGGACTTTTAATCAGCAAATCGAACGTTCTTTAACCTGGTACATATCTACATGATGAAAAGTACAAAACACATCCTAGGAAGCGCAGTTTTATGAGTACAGTGAATTCGAGGAAAAAATGTGTATGCACCCGGGGCTTTGCGATTTTTCCACATTTGAGAAAAAGCTTTGTTTCCAAAAACCAACTTCTTACACATCATGAAAAACGCCACTGCATTATCTTTCGATTCATCGAACTAGAACACCTATTCGACATATAGTACGCAGTCTATTACCTTCTGATCTTGCGCAAAGCTACAAAGAGTAACGAATTCAAATGTCGATTACAGGGACTATTAATCAGCAAATCGAACGTTCTTTACCCTGGTACTTATCTACATGATGAAAACTACAAAACACATCCTAGGAAGCGCAGTTTTATGAGTACAATGAATTCGAGGAAAAAATGTGTATACACACGGGGCTTTGCGATTTTTCCATATTTGAGAAAAAGCCCTGTTTCCAAAAACCCCACTTTTTACACATCCTGCCAAATGTCACTGCATTGTCTTTCGATTCATCGAACTAGCACACCGTTTCGACATATAGTACGCAGTCTATTACCGTCTGAACTTGCGCAAAGCTACAAAGAGTAACGAATTCAAATATCGATTACAGGCGCCATTTTTCTGCAAATCGAACGTTCTATACCCTGGTACTTATCTACATGATGAAAACTACAAAACACATACTAAGAACCGCAGTTTTATGAGTACAGTGAATTCGAGGAAAAAATGTGTATACACCAGGGGCTTTGCGATTTTTCCATATTTGAGAAAAAGCTTTGTTTCCAAAAACCCCAATTTTTACACATCATGCCAAACGTCACTGCATTGTCTTTCGATTCATCAAACTATTATACCTATTCGACATATAGTACGCAGTCTATTACCGTCTGAACTTGCGCAAAGCTACAAAAAGTAACGAATTCTAATGTCGATTACAGGGACTATTAATCAGCAAATCGAACGGTCTTTACCCTGGTACATATCTACATGATGAAAACTACAAAACACATCCTAGGAAGCGCAGTTTTATGAGTACAATGAATTCGAGGAAAAAATGTGTATACACACGGGGCTTTGCGATTTTTCCATATTTGAGAAAAAGCCCTGTTTCCAAAAACCCCACTTTTTACACATCCTGCCAAATGTCACTGCATTGTCTTTCGATTCATCGAACCTGCACACCTTTTCCACATATAGTACGCAGTCTATTACAGTCTGAACTTTCGCAAAGCTATAAAGAGTAACGAATTCAAATACCGATTACAGGCACCATTATTCAGCAAATCGAACGTTCTTTAACCTGGTACATATCTACATGATGTAAACTACAAAACACATCCTAGGAAGCGCAGTTTTATGAGTACAATGAATTCGAGGAAAAAATGTGTATACACACGGGGCTTTGCGATTATTCCATATTTGAGAAAAAGCCCTGTTTCCAAAAACCCCTGTTTTTACACATCATGCCAAATGTCACTGCATAGTCTTTCGATTCATTGTACTAGCACACCTCTTCGACATATAGTATGCAGTCTATTACCGTCTGAACTTGCGCAAAGCTACAAAGAGTAACGAATTCAAAACACATCCTAGGAAGTGCAATCTTATGAGTACAGTGAATTCGAGGAAAAAATGTGAATACACCCGGGGCTTTGCGATTTTTCCATATTTGAGAAACTGCTTTGTTTCCAAAAACCCCAATTTTTACACATCATGCCAAACGTCACTGCATTGTCTTTCGATTCATCGAACTATCATACCTATTCGACATATAGTACGCAGTCTATTACAGTCTGAACTTGTGCAAAGCTTCAAAGAGTATCGAATTCAAATGTCGATTACAGGGACTATTAATCAGCAAATCGAACGGTCTTTACCCTGGTACATATCTACATGATGAAAACTACAAAACACATCCTAGGAAGCGCAGGTTTATGAGTACAGTGAATTCGCTGAAAAAATGTGTATACACCCGGGGCTTTGCGATTTTTCCATATTTGAGAAAAAGCTTTGTTTCCAAAAACCCCACTTTTTACACATAATGCCAAACGTCACTGCATTGTCTTTCGATTCATCGAACCTGCACACCTTTTCGACATATAGTACGCAGTCTATTACAGTCTGAACTAGCGCAAAAGTACAAAGAGTAAAGAATTGAATATACATTACAGGCGCCATTATTCTGCAAATTGAACGTGCTTTACTTTGGTACATATCTACATGAGGATAACTACAAAACTCATCCTAAGGAGCGCAGTTTTTAGAGTGCAGTGAATTCGAGGAAAAAATGTGTATACACCCGGGACTTTGCGATTTTTCCATATTTGAGAAAAAGTTTTGTTTACAAAAGCCCCACTTTTTACACATCATTCCAAACGTCACTGCATTGTCTTTCGATTCATCGAACTAGAACACCTATTCGACACATAGTACGCAGTCTATTACCGTCTTAACTTGCGCAAAGCTACAAAGAGTAACGAATTCAAATGTCGATTACAGGGACTATTAATCAGCAAATCGAACGGTCTTTACGCTGGTACATATCTACATGATGAAAACTACAAAACACAACCTAGGAAGCGCAGTTTTATTAGTACAATGAATTCGAGGAAAGAATGTGTATACACCCGAGGCTTTGCGATTTTTCCATATTTGAGAAAAAGCTTTGTTTCCAAAAACCCCACATTTTACACATCATGCCAAATGTCACTGCATTGTCTTTCGATTCATCGAACCTGCACACCTTTTCGACATATAGTACGCAGACTATTACAGTCTGAACTTGCGCAAAGCAATAAAGAGTAACGAATTCAAATGTCGATTACAGGGACTATTAATCAGCAAATCGAACGGTCTTTACCTTGGTACATATCTACATGATGAATACTACAAAACACATCCTAGGAAGCGCAGTCTTATGAGTACAGTGAATTCGAGGAAAAAATGTGTATACACCCGGGGCTTTGCGATTTCTCCATATTTGAGAAAAAGCTTTGTTTCCAAAAACCGCACTTTTTACACATCATGCCAAACGTCATTGCATTGTCTTTCGATTCATCGAAGTAGCACACCTACTCGACATATAGTACGCAGGGTATTACCGTCTGATCTTGCGCAAAGCTACAAAGAGTAACGAATTCAAATGTCGATTACAGGGACTTTTAATCAGCAAATCGAACGTTCTTTAACCTGGTACATATCTACATGATGAAAAGTACAAAACACATCCTAGGAAGCCTAGTTTTATGAGTACAGTGAATTCGAGGAAAAAATGTGTATGCACCCGGGGCTTTGCGATTTTTCCACATTTGAGAAAAAGCTTTGTTTCCTAAAACCAACTTCTTACACATCATGAAAAAAGCCACTGCATTATCTTTCGATTCATCGAACTAGAACACCTATTCGACATATAGTACGCAGTCTATTACCTTCTGATCTTGCGCAAAGCTACAAAGAGTAACGAATTCAAATGTCGATTACAGGGACTATTAATCAGCAAATCGAACGGTCTTTACCCTGGTACATATCTACATGATGAAAACTACAAAACACATCCTGGGAAGCGCAGTTTTATGAGTACAGTGAATTCGAGGAAAAGATGTGTATACACCAGGGGCTTTGCGATTTTTCCATATTTGAGAAAAAGCTTTGTTTCCAAAAATCCCAATTTTTACACATCATGCCAAACGTCACTGCATTGTCTTTCGATTCATCGAACTATCATACCTATTCGACATATAGTACGCAGTCTATTACCGTCTGAACTTGCGCAAAGCTACAAAAAGTAACGAATTCTAATGTCGATTACAGGGACTAATAATCAGCAAATCGAACGGTCTTTACCCTGGTACATATCTACATGATGAAAACTACAAAACACATCCTGGGAAGCGCAGTTTTATGAGTACAGTGAATTCGAGGAAAAGATGTGTATACACCCGGGGCTTTGCGATTTCTCCATATTTGAGAAAAAGCTTTGTTTCCAAAAACCGCACTTTTTACACATCATGCCAAATGTCACTGCATTGTCTTTCGATTCATTGAACTAGCACACCTCTTCGACACATAGTACGCAGTCTATTACCGTCTGAACTTGCGCAAAGCAACAAAGAGTAACGAATTCAAATGTCGATTACAGGGACTATTAATCAGCAAATCGAAGGGTATTTACCCTGGAACATATGTACATGATGAAAACTACAAAACACATCCTAGGAAGCGCAATCTTATGAGTACAGTGAATTCGAGGAAAAAATGTGAATACACCTGGGACTTTGCGATTTTTCCATATTTGAGAAAAAGCTTTGTTTCCAAAAATCCCAATTTTTACACATCATGCCAAACGTCACTGCATTGTCTTTCGATTCATCGAACTATCATACCTATTCGACATATAGTACGCAGTCTATTACCGTCTGAACTTGCGCAAAGCTACAAAAAGTAACGAATTCTAATGTCGATTACAGGGACTAATAATCAGCAAATCGAACGGTCTTTACCCTGGTACATATGTACATGATGAAAACTACAAAACACATCCTAGGAAGCGCAATCTTATGAGTACAGTGAATTCGCGGAAAAAATGTGTATACGCCCGGGGCTTTCCGATTTTTCCATATTTGAGAAAAAGCTTTGTTTCCAAAAACCCCACTTTTTACACATCATGCCAATCGTCACTGCATTGTCTTTCGATTCATCGAACCTGCACACCTTTTCCACATATAGTACGCAGTCTATTACAGTCTGAACTTGCGCAAAGCTATAAAGAGTAACGAATTCAAATACCGATTACAGGCACCATTATTCAGCAAATCGAACGTTCTTTAACCTGGTAAATATCTACATGATGTAAACTACAAAACACATCCTAGGAAGCGCAGTTTTATGAGTACAATGAATTCGAGGAAAAAATGTGTATACACACGGGGCTTTGCGATTTTTCCATATTTGAGAAAAAGCCCTGTTTCCAAAAACCCCACTTTTTACACATCATGCCAAATGTCACTGCATTGTCTTTCGATTCATCGAACTAGCACACCTATTCGACATATAGTACGCAGTCTATTACCGTCTGAACTTGCGCAAAGCTACAAAGAGTAACGAATTCAAATATAGATTACAGGCGCCATTATTCTGCAAATAGAACGTTCTATACCCTGGTACTTATCTACATGATGAAAACTACAAAACACATACTAAGAACCGCAGTTTTATGAGTACAGTGAATTCGAGGAAAAAATGTGTATACACCAGGGGCTTTGCGATATTTCCATATTTGAGAAAAAGCTTTGTTTCCAAAAACCCCAGTTTTTACACATCATGCCAACTGTCACTGCATAGTCTTTCGATTCAATGTACTAGCACACCTCTTCGACATATAGTACGCAGTCTATTACCGTCTGAACTTGCGCAAAGCTACAAAGACTAAAGAATTCAAATGTCGATTACAGGGACTATTAATCTGCAAATCGAACGGTCTTTACCCTGGAACATATGTACATGATGAAAACTAGAAAACACATCCTAGGAGGCGCAATCTTATGAGTACAGTGAATTCGAGGAAAAAATGTGAATACACCCGGGGCTTTGCGATTTTTCCATATTTGAGAAAAAGCTTTGTTTCCAAAAACCCCAATTTTTACACATCATGCCAAACGTCACTGCATTGTCTTTCGATTCATCGAACTATCATACCTATTCGACATATAGTACGCAGTCTATTACCGTCTGAACTTGCGCAAAGCTACAAAAAGTAACGAATTCTAATGTCGATTACAGGGACTAATAATCAGCAAATCGAACGGTCTTTACCCTGGTACGTATGTACATGATGAGAACTACGAAACACATCCTAGGAAGCGCAATCTTATGAGTACAGTGAATTCGCGGAAAAAATGTGTATACACCCGGGGCTTTGCGATTTTTCCATATTTGAGAAAAAGCTTTGTTTCCAAAAACCCCACTTTTTACACATAATGCCAAACGTCACTGCATTGTCTTTCGATTCATCGAACCTGCACACCTTTTCGACATATAGTACGCAGTCTATTACAGTCTGAACTAGCGCAAAAGTACAAAGAGTAAAGAATTGAATATACATTACAGGCGCCATTATTCTGCAAATTGAACGTGCTTTACTTTGGTACATATCTACATGAGGATAACTACAAAACTCATCCTAAGGAGCGCAGTTTTTAGAGTGCAGTGAATTCGAGGAAAAAATGTGTATACACCCGGGACTTTGCGATTTTTCCATATTTGAGAAAAAGTTTTGTTTACAAAAGCCCCACTTTTTACACATCATTCCAAACGTCACTGCATTGTCTTTCGATTCATCGAACTAGAACACCTATTCGACACATAGTACGCAGTCTATTACCGTCTTAACTTGCGCAAAGCTACAAAGAGTAACGAATTCAAATGTCGATTACAGGGACTATTAATCAGCAAATCGAACGGTCTTTACGCTGGTACATATCTACATGATGAAAACTACAAAACACAACCTAGGAAGCGCAGTTTTATTAGTACAATGAATTCGAGGAAAGAATGTGTATACACCCGAGGCTTTGCGATTTTTCCATATTTGAGAAAAAGCTTTGTTTCCAAAAACCCCACATTTTACACATCATGCCAAATGTCACTGCATTGTCTTTCGATTCATCGAACCTGCACACCTTTTCGACATATAGTACGCAGACTATTACAGTCTGAACTTGCGCAAAGCAATAAAGAGTAACGAATTCAAATGTCGATTACAGGGACTATTAATCAGCAAATCGAACGGTCTTTACCTTGGTACATATCTACATGATGAATACTACAAAACACATCCTAGGAAGCGCAGTCTTATGAGTACAGTGAATTCGAGGAAAAAATGTGTATACACCCGGGGCTTTGCGATTTCTCCATATTTGAGAAAAAGCTTTGTTTCCAAAAACCGCACTTTTTACACATCATGCCAAACGTCATTGCATTGTCTTTCGATTCATCGAAGTAGCACACCTACTCGACATATAGTACGCAGGGTATTACCGTCTGATCTTGCGCAAAGCTACAAAGAGTAACGAATTCAAATGTCGATTACAGGGACTTTTAATCAGCAAATCGAACGTTCTTTAACCTGGTACATATCTACATGATGAAAAGTACAAAACACATCCTAGGAAGCCTAGTTTTATGAGTACAGTGAATTCGAGGAAAAAATGTGTATGCACCCGGGGCTTTGCGATTTTTCCACATTTGAGAAAAAGCTTTGTTTCCTAAAACCAACTTCTTACACATCATGAAAAAAGCCACTGCATTATCTTTCGATTCATCGAACTAGAACACCTATTCGACATATAGTACGCAGTCTATTACCTTCTGATCTTGCGCAAAGCTACAAAGAGTAACGAATTCAAATGTCGATTACAGGGACTATTAATCAGCAAATCGAACGGTCTTTACCCTGGTACATATCTACATGATGAAAACTACAAAACACATCCTGGGAAGCGCAGTTTTATGAGTACAGTGAATTCGAGGAAAAGATGTGTATACACCAGGGGCTTTGCGATTTTTCCATATTTGAGAAAAAGCTTTGTTTCCAAAAATCCCAATTTTTACACATCATGCCAAACGTCACTGCATTGTCTTTCGATTCATCGAACTATCATACCTATTCGACATATAGTACGCAGTCTATTACCGTCTGAACTTGCGCAAAGCTACAAAAAGTAACGAATTCTAATGTCGATTACAGGGACTAATAATCAGCAAATCGAACGGTCTTTACCCTGGTACATATCTACATGATGAAAACTACAAAACACATCCTGGGAAGCGCAGTTTTATGAGTACAGTGAATTCGAGGAAAAGATGTGTATACACCCGGGGCTTTGCGATTTCTCCATATTTGAGAAAAAGCTTTGTTTCCAAAAACCGCACTTTTTACACATCATGCCAAATGTCACTGCATTGTCTTTCGATTCATTGAACTAGCACACCTCTTCGACACATAGTACGCAGTCTATTACCGTCTGAACTTGCGCAAAGCAACAAAGAGTAACGAATTCAAATGTCGATTACAGGGACTATTAATCAGCAAATCGAAGGGTATTTACCCTGGAACATATGTACATGATGAAAACTACAAAACACATCCTAGGAAGCGCAATCTTATGAGTACAGTGAATTCGAGGAAAAAATGTGAATACACCTGGGACTTTGCGATTTTTCCATATTTGAGAAAAAGCTTTGTTTCCAAAAATCCCAATTTTTACACATCATGCCAAACGTCACTGCATTGTCTTTCGATTCATCGAACTATCATACCTATTCGACATATAGTACGCAGTCTATTACCGTCTGAACTTGCGCAAAGCTACAAAAAGTAACGAATTCTAATGTCGATTACAGGGACTAATAATCAGCAAATCGAACGGTCTTTACCCTGGTACATATGTACATGATGAAAACTACAAAACACATCCTAGGAAGCGCAATCTTATGAGTACAGTGAATTCGCGGAAAAAATGTGTATACGCCCGGGGCTTTCCGATTTTTCCATATTTGAGAAAAAGCTTTGTTTCCAAAAACCCCACTTTTTACACATCATGCCAATCGTCACTGCATTGTCTTTCGATTCATCGAACCTGCACACCTTTTCCACATATAGTACGCAGTCTATTACAGTCTGAACTTGCGCAAAGCTATAAAGAGTAACGAATTCAAATACCGATTACAGGCACCATTATTCAGCAAATCGAACGTTCTTTAACCTGGTAAATATCTACATGATGTAAACTACAAAACACATCCTAGGAAGCGCAGTTTTATGAGTACAATGAATTCGAGGAAAAAATGTGTATACACACGGGGCTTTGCGATTTTTCCATATTTGAGAAAAAGCCCTGTTTCCAAAAACCCCACTTTTTACACATCATGCCAAATGTCACTGCATTGTCTTTCGATTCATCGAACTAGCACACCTATTCGACATATAGTACGCAGTCTATTACCGTCTGAACTTGCGCAAAGCTACAAAGAGTAACGAATTCAAATATAGATTACAGGCGCCATTATTCTGCAAATAGAACGTTCTATACCCTGGTACTTATCTACATGATGAAAACTACAAAACACATACTAAGAACCGCAGTTTTATGAGTACAGTGAATTCGAGGAAAAAATGTGTATACACCAGGGGCTTTGCGATATTTCCATATTTGAGAAAAAGCTTTGTTTCCAAAAACCCCAGTTTTTACACATCATGCCAACTGTCACTGCATAGTCTTTCGATTCAATGTACTAGCACACCTCTTCGACATATAGTACGCAGTCTATTACCGTCTGAACTTGCGCAAAGCTACAAAGACTAAAGAATTCAAATGTCGATTACAGGGACTATTAATCTGCAAATCGAACGGTCTTTACCCTGGAACATATGTACATGATGAAAACTAGAAAACACATCCTAGGAGGCGCAATCTTATGAGTACAGTGAATTCGAGGAAAAAATGTGAATACACCCGGGGCTTTGCGATTTTTCCATATTTGAGAAAAAGCTTTGTTTCCAAAAACCCCAATTTTTACACATCATGCCAAACGTCACTGCATTGTCTTTCGATTCATCGAACTATCATACCTATTCGACATATAGTACGCAGTCTATTACCGTCTGAACTTGCGCAAAGCTACAAAAAGTAACGAATTCTAATGTCGATTACAGGGACTAATAATCAGCAAATCGAACGGTCTTTACCCTGGTACGTATGTACATGATGAGAACTACGAAACACATCCTAGGAAGCGCAATCTTATGAGTACAGTGAATTCGCGGAAAAAATGTGTATACGCCCGGGGCTTTCCGATTTTTCTATATTTGAGAAAAAGCTTTGTTTCCAAAAACCCCACTTTTTACACATCATGCCAAACGTCACTGCATTGTCTTTCGATTCATCGAACCTGCACACCTTTTCCACCTATAGTACGCAGTCTATTACAGTCTGAACTTGCGCAAAGCTATAAAGAGTAACGAATTCAAATACCGATTACAGGCACAATTATTCAGCAAATCGAACGTTCTTTAACCTGGTACATATCTACATGATGTAAACTACAAAACACATCCTAGGAAGCGCAGTTTCATGAGTACAGTTAAATCTGAGGAAAAAATGTGTATGCACCCGGGGCTTTGCGATTTTTCTATATTTGAGAAAAAGCTTTGTTTCCAAAAACCGCACTTTTTACACATCATGCCAAACGTCATTGCATTGCCTTTCGATTCATCGAACTAGCACACCTATTCGACATATAGTACGCAGTGTATTACCGTCTGAACTTGCGCAAAGCTACAAAGTGTAACGAATTCAAATACCGATTACAGGCACCATTATTCTGCAAATCGAACGTTCTTTAACCTGGTACAAATCTACATGATGAAAACTACAAAACACATCCTAGGAAGGGCAGTTTTATGAGTACAGCGAATTAGAGGAAAAAATGTGTATGCACCCGGGACTTTGCGATTTTTCCACATTTGAGAAAAAACTTTGTTTCCAAAAACAAACTTCTTACACATCATGCCAAATGTCACTGCATTATCTTTCGATTCATCGAACTAGCACACCTATTCGACATATAGTACGCAGTCTATTACCGTCTGAACTTGCGCAAAGATACAAAGAGTAACGAATTCAAATATCCATTACAGGCGCCATTATTTTGCAAATCGAAGGTTCTATACCCTGGTACATATCTACATCATGAAAACTACAAAACACATCCTAGGAAGCGGAGTTTTATGAGTACAGTGAATTCGAGGAAAAAATGTGTATACACCCAGGGCTCTGCGATTTTTCCATATTTGAGAAAAAGCTCTGTTTCCAAAAACCCACTTTTTACACATCATGCCAAACGTCACTGCATTGTCTTTCGATTCATCGAACTAGCACACCTATTCGACATATAGTACGCAGTCTATTACCGTCTGAACTTGCGCAAAGCTACAAAGAGTTACGAATTAAAATGTCGATTTCAGGGACTATTAATCGGCAAATCGAACGTTCTTTAACCTGGTACATATCTACATGATGAAAAGTATAAAACACATTCTAGGAAGCGCAGTTTTATGAGTACAGTGAATTCGAGGAAAAAATGTGTATGCACCCGGGGCTTTGCGATTTTTCCATATTTGAGAAAAAGCTTTGTTTCCAAAAACCAACTTCTTACACATCATGCAAACGTCACTGCATTATCTTTCGATTCATCGAACTAGAACACCTATTCGACATATAGTACGCAGTCTATTAGCGTCTGAACTTGCGCTAAGCTACAAAGAGTAACGAATTCAAATGTCGATTACAGGGACTATTAATTAGCAAATCGAACGGTCTTTAACCTGGTACATATCTACATGATGAAATCTACAAAACACATCCTAGGAAGCGTAGTTTTGTGAGTACAGAGAATTCGAGGAAAATATGTGTATACACCCGGGGCTTTGCGATTTTTCCATATTTGAGTAAAAGCTTTGTTTGCAAAAACCCCACTTTTTATACATCATGCCAAACGTCACTGCATTGTCTTTCGATTCATCGAACTAGCACACCTATTCGACATATAGTACGCAGTCTATTACCGTCTGAACTTGCGTAAAAGTACAAAGAGTAACGAATTCAAATATCCATTACAGGCGCCATTATTTTGCAAATCGAAGGTTCTATACCCTTTTACATATCTACATCATGAAAACTACAAAACACATCCTAGGAAGCGCAATCTTATGAGTACAGTGAATTCGAGGAAAAAATGTGTATACACCAGGGGCTTTGCGATTTTTCCATATTTGAGAAAAAGCTTTGTTTCCAAAAACCCCACTTTTTACACATCATGCCAAATGTCACTGCATTGTCTTTCGATTCATTGAACTAGCACACCTCTTCGACATATAGTACGCAGTCTATTACCGTCTGAACTTGCGCAAAGCAACAAAGAGTAACGAATTCAAATGTCGATTACAGGGACTATTAATCAGCAAATCGAAGGGTATTTACCCTGGAACATATGTACATGATGAAAACTACAAAACACATCCTAGGAAGCGCAATCTTATGAGTACAGTGAATTCGAGGAAAAAATGTGAATACACCTGGGGCTTTGCGATTTTTCCATATTTGAGAAAAAGCTTTGTTTCCAAAAACCCCAATTTTTACACATCATGCCAAACGTCACTGCATTGTCTTTCGATTCATCGAACTATCATACCTATTCGACATATAGTACGCAGTCTATTACCGTCTGAACTTGCGCAAAGCTATAAAGAGTAACGAATTCAAATATCGATTACAGGCGCCATTATTCTGCAAATCGAACGTTCTATACCCTGGTACTTATCTACATGATGAAAACTACAAAACACATACTAAGAACCGCAGTTTTATGAGTACAGTGAATTCGAGGAAAAAATGTGTATACACCAGGGGCCTTGCGATATTTCCATATTTGAGAAAAAGCTTTGTTTCCAAAAACCCCAGTTTTTACACATCATGCCAAATGTCACTGCATAGTCTTTCGATTCAATGTACTAGCACACCTCTTCGACATATAGTACGCAGTCTATTACCGTCTGAACTTGCGCAAAGCTACAAAGACTAAAGAATTCAAATGTCGATTACAGGGACTATTAATCTGCAAATCGAACGGTCTTTACCCTGGAACATATGTACATGATGAAAACTAGAAAACACATCCTAGGAAGCGCAATCTTATGAGTACAGTGAATTCGAGGAAAAAATGTGAATACACCCGGGGCTTTGCGATTTTTCCATATTTGAGAAAAAGCTTTGTTTCCAAAAACCCCAATTTTTACACATCATGCCAAATGTCACTGCATTGTCTTTCGATTCATCGAACTAGCACACCTATTCGACATATAGTACGCAGTTTATTACCGTCTGAACTTGCGCAAAGCTACAAAGAGTAACGAATTCAAATATCGATTACAGGCGCCATTATTCTGCAAATCGAACGTTCTATACCCTGGTACTTATCTACATGATGAAAACTACAAAACACATACTAAGAACCGCAGTTTTATGAGTACAGTGAATTCGAGGAAAAAATGTGTATACACCAGGGGCCTTGCGATATTTCCATATTTGAGAAAAAGCTTTGTTTCCAAAAACCCCAGTTTTTACACATCATGCCAAATGTCACTGCATAGTCTTTCGATTCAATGTACTAGCACACCTCTTCGACATATAGTACGCAGTCTATTACCGTCTGAACTTGCGCAAAGCTACAAAGACTAAAGAATTCAAATGTCGATTACAGGGACTATTAATCTGCAAATCGAACGGTCTTTACCCTGGAACATATGTACATGATGAAAACTAGAAAACACATCCTAGGAAGCGCAATCTTATGAGTACAGTGAATTCGAGGAAAAAATGTGAATACACCCGGGGCTTTGCGATTTTTCCATATTTGAGAAAAAGCTTTGTTTCCAAAAACCCCAATTTTTACACATCATGCCAAACGTCACTGCATTGTCTTTCGATTCATCGAACTATCATACCTATTCGACATATAGTACGCAGTCTATTACCGTCTGAACTTGCGCAAAGCTACAAAAAGTAACGAATTCTAATGTCGATTACAGGGACTAATAATCAGCAAATCGAACGGTCTTTACCCTGGTACGTATGTACATGATGAGAACTACGAAACACATCCTAGGAAGCGCAATCTTATGAGTACAGTGAATTCGCGGAAAAAATGTGTATACGCCCGGGGCTTTCCGATTTTTCTATATTTGAGAAAAAGCTTTGTTTCCAAAAACCCCGCTTTTTACACATCATGCCAAACGTCACTGCATTGTCTTTCGATTCATCGAACCTGCACACCTTATCCACCTATAGTACGCAGTCTATTACAGTCTGAACTTGCGCAAAGCTATAAAGAGTAACGAATTCAAATACCGATTACAGGCACAATTATTCAGCAAATCGAACGTTCTTTAACCTGGTACATATCTACATGATGTAAACTACAAAACACATCCTAGGAAGCGCAGTTTCATGAGTACAGTTAAATCTGAGGAAAAAATGTGTATGCACCCGGGGCTTTGCGATTTTTCTATATTTGAGAAAAAGCTTTGTTTCCAAAAACCGCACTTTTTACACATCATGCCAAACGTCATTGCATTGCCTTTCGATTCATCGAACTAGCACACCTATTCGACATATAGTACGCAGTGTATTACCGTCTGAACTTGCGCAAAGCTACAAAGAGTAACGAATTCAAATACCGATTACAGGCACCATTATTCTGCAAATCGAACGTTCTTTAACCTGGTACAAATCTACATGATGAAAACTACAAAACACATCCTAGGAAGGGCAGTTTTATGAGTACAGCGAATTAGAGGAAAAAATGTGTATGCACCCGGGACTTTGCGATTTTTCCACATTTGAGAAAAAACTTTGTTTCCAAAAACAAACTTCTTACACATCATGCCAAATGTCACTGCGTTATCTTTCGATTCATCGAACTAGCACACCTATTCGACATATAGTACGCAGTCTATTACCGTCTGAACTTGCGCAAAGATATAAAGAGTAACGAATTCAAATATCCATTACAGGCGCCATTATTTTGCAAATCGAAGGTTCTATACCCTGGTACATATCTACATCATGAAAACTACAAAACACATCTAGGAAGCGGAGTTTTATGAGTACAGTGAATTCGAGGAAAAAATGTGTATACACCCAGGGCTCTGCGATTTTTCCATATTTGAGAAAAAGCTCTGTTTCCAAAAACCCACTTTTTACACATCATGCCAAACGTCACTGCATTGTCTTTCGATTCATCGAACTAGCACACCTATTCGACATATAGTACGCAGTCTATTACCGTCTGAACTTGCGCAAAGCTACAAAGAGTTACGAATTAAAATGTCGATTTCAGGGACTATTAATCAGCAAATCGAACGTTCTTCAACCTGGTACATATCTACATGATGAAAAGTACAAAACACATTCTAGGAAGCGCAGTTTTATGAGTACAGTGAATTCGAGGAAAAAATGTGTATGCACCCGGGGCTTTGCTATTTTTCCATATTTGAGAAAAAGCTTTGTTTCCAAAAACCAACTTCTTACACATCATGCAAACGTCACTGCATTATCTTTCGATTCATCGAACTAGAACACCTATTCGACATGTAGTACGCAGTCTATTAGCGTCTGAACTTGCGCTAAGCTACAAAGAGTAACGAATTCAAATGTCGATTACAGGCACTATTAATTAGCAAATCGAACGGTCTTTAACCTGGTACATATCTACATGATGAAATCTACAAAACACATCCTAGGAAGCGTAGTTTTGTGAGTACAGAGATTTCGAGGAAAATATGTGTATACACCCGGGGCTTTGCGATTTTTCCATATTTGAGTAAAAGCTTTGTTTGCAAAAACCCCACTTTTTATACATCATGCCAAACGTCACTGCATTGTCTTTCGATTCATCGAACTAGCACACCTATTCGACATATAGTACGCAGTCTATTACCGTCTGAACTTGCGCAAAGGTACAAAGAGTAACGAATTCAAATATCCATTACAGGCGCCATTATTTTGCAAATCGAAGGTTCTATACCCTTTTACATATCTACATCATGAAAACTACAAAACACATCCTAGGAAGCGGAGTTATATGAGTACAGTGAATTCGAGGAAAAAATGTGTATACACCCAGGGCTCTGCGATTTTTCCATATTTGAGAAAAAGCTCTGTTTCCAAAAACCCACTTTTTACATATCATGCCAAACGTCACTGCATTGTCTTTCGATTCATCGAACTAGCACACCTATTCGACATATAGTACGCAGTCTATTACCGTCTGAACTTGCGCAAAGCAACAAAGAGTAACGAATTCAAATGTCGATTACAGGGACTATTAATCAGCAAATCGAAGGGTATTTACCCTGGAACATATGTACATGATGAAAACTACAAAACACATCCTAGGAAGCGCAATCTTATGAGTACAGTGAATTCGAGGAAAAAATGTGTATACACCAGGGGCTTTGCGATTTTTCCATATTTGAGAAAAAGCTTTGTTTCCAAAAACCCCAGTTTTTACACATCATGCCAAATGTCACTGCATTGTCTTTCGATTCATTGAACTAGCACACCTCTTCGACATATAGTACGCAGTCTATTACCGTCTGAACTTGCGCAAAGCAACAAAGAGTAACGAATTCAAATGTCGATTACAGGGACTATTAATCAGCAAATCGAAGGGTATTTACCCTGGAACATATGTACATGATGAAAACTACAAAACACATCCTAGGAAGCGCAATCTTATGAGTACAGTGAATTCGAGGAAAAAATGTGAATTTGCGATTTTTCCATATTTGAGAAAAAGCTTTGTTTCCAAAAACCCCAAATTTTACACATCATGCCAAACGTCACTGCATTGTCTTTCGATTCATCGAACTATCATACCTATTCGACATATAGTACGCAGTCTATTACCGTCTGAACTTGCGCAAAGCTATAAAGAGTAACGAATTCAAATACCGATTACAGGCACCATTATTCAGCAAATCGAACGTTCTTTAACCTGGTACATATCTACATGATGTAAACTACAAGACACATCCTAGGAAGCGCAGTTTTATGAGTACAATGAATTCGAGGAAAAAATGTGTATACACACGGGGCTTTGCGATTTTTCCATATTTGAGAAAAAGCCCTGTTTCCAAAAACCCCACTTTTTACACATCATGCCAAATGTCACTGCATTGTCTTTCGATTCATCGAACTAGCACACCTATTCGACATATAGTACGCAGTCTATTACCGTCTGAACTTGCGCAAAGCTACAAAGAGTAACGAATTCAAATATCGATTACAGGCGCCATTATTCTGCAAATCGAACGTTCTATACCCTGGTACTTATCTACATGATGAAAACTACAAAACACATACTAAGAACCGCAGTTTTATGAGTACAGTGAATTCGAGGAAAAAATGTGTATACACCAGGGGCTTTTCGATTTTTCCATATTTGAGAAAAAGCTTTGTTTCCAAAAACCCCAGTTTTTACACATCATGCCAAATGTCACTGCATTGCCTTTCGATTCATTGAACTAGCACACCTCTTCGACATATAGTACGCAGTCTATTACCGTCTGAACTTGCGCAAAGCAACAAAGAGTAACGAATTCAAATGTCGATTACAGGGACTATTAATCAGCAAATCGAAGGGTATTTACCCTGGAACATATGTACATGATGAAAACTACAAAACACATCCTAGGAAGCGCAATCTTATGAGTACAGTGAATTCGAGGAAAAAATGTGAATACACCTGGGGCTTTACGATTTTTCCATATTTGAGAAAAAGCTTTGTTTCCAAAAACCCCAATTTTTACACATCATGCCAAACGTCACTGCATTGTATTTCGATTCATCGAACTATCATACCTATTCGACATATAGTACGCAGTTTATTACCATCTGAACTTGCGCAAAGCTATAAAGAGTAACGAATTCAAATACCGATTACAGGCACCATTATTCAGCAAATCGAACGTTCTTTAACCTGGTACATATCTACAAGATGTAAACTACAAAACACATCCTAGGAAGCACAGTTTTATGAGTACAATGAATTCGAGGAAAAAATGTGTATACACACGGGGCTTTGCGATTTTTCCATATTTGAGAAAAAGCCCTGTTTCCAAAAACCCCACTTTTTACACATCATGCCAAATGTCACTGCATTGTCTTTCGATTCATCGAACTAGCACACCTATTCGACATATAGTACGCAGTCTATTACCGTCTGAACTTGCGCAAAGCTACAAAGAGTAACGAATTCAAATATCGATTACAGGCGCCATTATTCTGCAAATCGAACGTTCTATACCCTGGTACTTATCTACATGATGAAAACTACAAAACACATACTAAGAACCGCAGTTTTATGAGTACAGTGAATTCGAGGAAAAAATTTGTATACACCAGGGGCTTTGCGATTTTTCCATATTTGAGAAAAAGCTTTGTTTCCAAAAAACCCAGTTTTTACACATCATGCCAAATGTCACTGCATTGTCTTTCGATTCATTGAACTAGCACACCTCTTCGACATATAGTACGCAGTCTATTACCGTCTGAACTTGCGCAAAGCAACAAAGAGTAACGAATTCAAATGTCGATTACAGGGACTATTAATCAGCAAATCGAAGGGTATTTACCCTGGAACATATGTACATGATGAAAACTACAAAACACATCCTAGGAAGCGCAATCTTATGAGTACAGTGAATTCGAGGAAAAAATGTGAATACACCTGGGGCTTTGCGATTTTTCCATATTTGAGAAAACGCTTTGTTTCCAAAAACCCCAATTTTTACACATCATGCCAAACGTCACTGCATTGTCTTTCGATTCATCGAACTATCATACCTATTCGACATATAGTACGCAGTTTATTACTGTCTGAACTTGCGCAAAGCTATAAAGAGTAACGAATTCAAATACCGATTACAGGCACCATTATTCGGCAAATCGAACGTTCTTTAACCTGGTACATATCTACATGATGAAAACTAGAAAACACATCCTAGGAAGCGCAATCTTATGAGTACAGTGAATTCGAGGAAAAAATGTGAATACACCCGGGGCTTTGCGATTTTTCCATATTTGAGAAAAAGCTTTGTTTCCAAAAACCCCACTTTTTACACATCATGCCAAACGTCACTGCATTGTCTTTCGATTCATCGAACCTGCACACCTTTTCCACATATAGTACGCAGTCTATTACAGTCTGAACTTGCCTAAAGCTATAAAGAGTAACGAATTCAAATACCGATTACAGGCACCATTATTCAGCAAATCGAACGTTCTTTAACCTGGTACATATCTACATGATGTAAACTACAAAACACATCCTAGGAAGCGCAGTTTCATGAGTACAGTTAAATCTGAGGAAAAAATGTGTATGCACCCGGGGCTTTGCGATTTTTCCATATTTGAGAAAAAGCTTTGTTTCCAAAAACCGCACTTTTTACACATCATGCCAAACGTCATTTCATTGCCTTTCGATTCATCGAACTAGCACACCTATTCGACATATAGTACGCAGTGTATTACCGTCTGAACTTGCGCAAAGCTACAAAGAGTAACGAATTCAAATACCGATTACAGGCACCATTATTCTGCAAATCGAACGTTCTTTAACCTGGTACAAATCTACATGATGAAATCTACAAAACACATCCTAGGAAGCGCAGTTTTATGAGTACAGCGAATTCGAGGAAAAAATGTGTATGCACCCGGGACTTTGCGATTTTTCCACATTTGAGAAAAAACTTTGTTTCCAATAACCAACTTCTTACACATCATGCCAAATGTCACTGCATTATCTTTCGATTCATCGAACTAGCACACCTATTCGACATATAGTACGCAGTCTATTACCGTCTGAACTTGCGCAAAGGTACAAAGAGTAACGAATTCAAATATCCATTACAGGCGCCATTATTTTGCAAAACGAAGGTTCTATACCCTGGTACATATCTACATGATGTAAACTACAAAACACATCCTAGGAAGCGGAGTTTTATGAGTACAATGAATTCGAGGAAAAAATGTGTATACACACGGGGCTTTGCGATTTTTCCATATTTGAGAAAAAGCCCTGTTTCCAAAAACCCCAATTTTTACACATCATGCCAAACGTCACTGCATTGTCTTTCGATTCATCGAACTATCATACCTATTCGACATATAGTATGCAGTCTATTAACGTCTGAACTTGCGCAAAGCTACAAAAAGTAACGAATTCTAATGTCGATTACAGGGACTAATAATCAGCAAATCGAACGGTCTTTACCCTGGTACGTATGTACATGATGAAAACTACAAAACACATCCTAGGAAGCGCAATCTTATGAGTACAGTGAATTCGCGGAAAAAATGTGTTTACGCCCGGGGCTTTCCGATTTTTCTATATTTGAGAAAAAGCTTTGTTTCCAAAAACCCCACTTTTTACACATCATGCCAAACGTCACTGCATTGTCTTTCGATTCATCGAACCTGCACACCTTTTCCACATATAGTACGCAGTCTATTACAGTCTGAACTTGCGCAAAGCTATAAAGAGTAACGAATTCAAATACCGATTACAGGCACCATTATTCAGCAAATCGAACGTTCTTTAACCTGGTACATATCTACATGATGTAAACTACAAAACACATCCTAGGAAGCGCAGTTTCATTAGTACAGTTAAATCTGAGGAAAAAATGTGTATGCACCCGGGGATTTGCGATTTTTCCATATTTGAGAAAAAGCTTTGTTTCCAAAAACCGCACTTTTTACACATCATGCCAAACGTCATTGCATTGCCTTTCGATTCATCGAACTAGCACACCTATTCGACATATAGTACGCAGTGTATTACCGTCTGAACTTGCGCAAAGGTACAAAGAGTAACGAATTCAAATATCCATTACAGGCGCCATTATTTTGCAAATCGAAGGTTCTATACCCTGGTACATATCTACATCATGAAAACTACAAAACACATCCTAGGAAGCGGAGTTTTATGAGTACAGTGAATTCGAGGAAAAAATGTGTATACACCCAGGGCTCTGCGATTTTTCCATATTTGAGAAAAAGCTCTGTTTCCAAAAACCCACTTTTTACACATCATGCCAAACGTCACTGCATTGTCTTTCGATTCATTGAATTAGCACACCTATTCGACATATAGTACACAGTCTATTACCGTCTGAACTTGCGCAAAGCTACAAAGAGTTACGAATTAAAATGTCGATTTCAGGGACTATTAATCAGCAAATCGAACGTTCTTTAACCTGGTACATATCTACATGATGAAAAGTACAAAACACATTCTAGGAAGCGCAGTTTATGAGTACAGTGAATTCGAGGAAAAAATGTGTATGCACCCGGGGCTTTGCGATTTTTTCATATTTGAGAAAAAGCTTTGTTTCCAAAAACCAACTTCTTACACATCATGCAAACGTCACTGCATTATCTTTCGATTCATCGAACTAGAACACCTATTCGACATATAGTACGCAGTCTATTAGCGTCTGAACTTGCGCTAAGCTACAAAGAGTAACGAATTCAAATGTCGATTACAGGCACTATTAATTAGCAAATCGAACGGTCTTTAACCTGGTACATATCTACATGATGAAATCTACAAAACACATCCTAGGAAGCGTAGTTTTATGAGTACAGAGAATTCGAGGAAAATATGTGTATACACCCGGCGCTTTGCGATTTTTCCATATTTGAGTAAAAGCTTTGTTTGCAAAAACCCCACTTTTTATACATCATGCCAAACGTCACTGCATTGTCTTTCGATTCATCGAACTAGCACACCTATTCGACATATAGTACGCAGTCTATTACCGTCTGAACTTGCGCAAAGCAACAAAGAGTAACGAATTCAAATGTCGATTACAGGGACTATTAATCAGCAAATCGCAGGGTATTTACCCTGGAACATATGTACATGATGAAAACTACAAAACACATCCTAGGAAGCGCAATCTTATGAGTACAGTGAATTCGAGGAAAAAATGTGTATACACCAGGGGCTTTGCGATTTTTCCATATTTGAGAAAAAGCTTTGTTTCCAAAAACCCCACTTTTTACACATCATGCCAAATGTCACTGCATTGTCTTTCGATTCATTGAACTAGCACACCTCATCGACATATAGTACGCAGTCTATTACCGTCTGAACTTGCGCAAAGCAACAAAGAGTAACGAATTCAAATGTCGATTACAGGGACTATTAATCAGCAAATCGAAGGGTATTTACCCTGGAACATATGTACATGATGAAAACTACAAAACACATCCTAGGAAGCGCAATCTTATGAGTACAGTGAATTCGAGGAGAAAATGTGAATACACCTGGGGCTTTGCGATTTTTCCATATTTGAGAAAAAGCTTTGTTTCCAAAAACCCCAATTTTTACACATCATGCCAAACGTCACTGCATTGTCTTTCGATTCATCGAACTATCATACCTATTCGACATATAGTACGCAGTCTATTACCGTCTGAACTTGCGCAAAGCTATAAAGAGTAACGAATTCAAATACCGATTACAGGCACCATTATTCAGCAAATCGAACGTTCTTTAACCTGGTACATATCTACATGATGTAAACTACAAGACACATCCTAGGAAGCGCAGTTTTATGAGTACAATGAATTCGAGGAAAAAATGTGTATACACACGGGGCTTTGCGATTTTTCCATATTTGAGAAAAAGCCCTGTTTCCAAAAACCCCACTTTTTACACATCATGCCAAATGTCACTGCATTGTCTTTCGATTCATCGAACTAGCACACCTATTCGACATATAGTACGCAGTCTATTACCGTCTGAACTTGCGCAAAGCTACAAAGAGTAACGAATTCAAATATCGATTACAGGCGCCATTATTCTGCAAATCGAACGTTCTATACCCTGGTACTTATCTACATGATGAAAACTACAAAACACATACTAAGAACCGCAGTTTTATGAGTACAGTGAATTCGAGGAAAAAATTTGTATACACCAGGGGCTTTGCGATTTTTCCATATTTGAGAAAAAGCTTTGTTTCCAAAAAACCCAGTTTTTACACATCATGCCAAATGTCACTGCATTGTCTTTCGATTCATTGAACTAGCACACCTCTTCGACATATAGTACGCAGTCTATTACCGTCTGAACTTGCGCAAAGCAACAAAGAGTAACGAATTCAAATGTCGATTACAGGGACTATTAATCAGCAAATCGAAGGGTATTTACCCTGGAACATATGTACATGATGAAAACTACAAAACACATCCTAGGAAGCGCAATCTTATGAGTACAGTGAATTCGAGGAAAAAATGTGAATACACCTGGGGCTTTGCGATTTTTCCATATTTGAGAAAACGCTTTGTTTCCAAAAACCCCAATTTTTACACATCATGCCAAACGTCACTGCATTGTCTTTCGATTCATCGAACTATCATACCTATTCGACATATAGTACGCAGTCTATTACCGTCTGAACTTGCCTAAAGCTATAAAGAGTAACGAATTCAAATACCGATTACAGGCACCATTATTCGGCAAATCGAACGTTCTTTAACCTGGTACATATCTACATGATGTAAACTACAAAACACATCCTAGGAAGCGCAGTTTCATGAGTACAGTTAAATCTGAGGAAAAAATGTGTATGCACCCGGGGCTTTGCGATTTTTCCATATTTGAGAAAAAGCTTTGTTTCCAAAAACCGCACTTTTTACACATCATGCCAAACGTCATTTCATTGCCTTTCGATTCATCGAACTAGCACACCTATTCGACATATAGTACGCAGTCTATTACCGTCTGAACTTGCGCAAAGCTATAAAGAGTAACGAATTCAAATACCGATTACAGGCACCATTATTCGGCAAATCGAACGTTCTTTAACCTGGTACATATCTACATGATGAAAACTAGAAAACACATCCTAGGAAGCGCAATCTTATGAGTACAGTGAATTCGAGGAAAAAATGTGAATACACCAGGGGCTTTGCGATTTTTCCATATTTGAGAAAAAGCTTTGTTTCCAAAAACCCCACTTTTTACACATCATGCCAAACATCACTGCATTGTCTTTCGATTCATCGAGCCTGCACACCTTTTCCACATATAGTACGCAGTCTATTACAGTCTGAACTTGCCTAAAGCTATAAAGAGTAACGAATTCAAATACCGATTACAGGCACCATTATTCAGCAAATCGAACGTTCTTTAACCTGGTACATATCTACATGATGTAAACTACAAAACACATCCTAGGAAGCGCAGTTTCATGAGTACAGTTAAATCTGAGGAAAAAATGTGTATGCACCCGGGGCTTTGCGATTTTTCCATATTTGAGAAAAAGCTTTGTTTCCAAAAACCGCACTTTTTACACATCATGCCAAACGTCATTTCATTGCCTTTCGATTCATCGAACTAGCACACCTATTCGACATATAGTACGCAGTGTATTACCGTCTGAACTTGCGCAAAGCTACAAAGAGTAACGAATTCAAATACCGATTACAGGCACCATTATTCTGCAAATCGAACGTTCTTTAACCTGGTACAAATCTACATGATGAAATCTACAAAACACATCCTAGGAAGCGCAGTTTTATGAGTACAGCGAATTCGAGGAAAAAATGTGTATGCACCCGGGACTTTGCGATTTTTCCACATTTGAGAAAAAACTTTGTTTCCAATAACCAACTTCTTACACATCATGCCAAATGTCACTGCATTATCTTTCGATTCATCGAACTAGCACACCTATTCGACATATAGTACGCAGTCTATTACCGTCTGAACTTGCGCAAAGCTACAAAGAGTAACGAATTCAAATATCGATTACAGGCGCCGTTATTCTGCAAATCGAACGTTCTATACCCTGGTACTTATCTACATGATGAAAACTACAAAACACATACTAAGAACCGCAGTTTTATGAGTACAGTGAATTCGAGGAAAAAATGTGTATACACCAGGGGCTTTGCGATTTTTCCATATTTGAGAAAAAGCTTTGTTTCCATAAACCCCAGTTTTAACACATCATGCCAAATGTCACTGCATAGCCTTTCGATTCATTGTACTAGCACACCTCTTCGACATATAGTACGCAGTCTATTACCGTCGGAACTTGCGCAAAGTTACAAAGAGTAACGAATTCAAATGTCGATTACAGGGACTATTAATCTGCAAATCGAACGGTCTTTACCCTGGAACATATGTACATGATTAAAACTACAAAACACATCCTAGGAAGCGCAATCTTATGAGTACAGTGAATTCGAGGAAAAAATGTGAATACACCCGGGGCTTTGCGATTTTTCCATATTTGAGAAAAAGCTTTGTTTCCAAAAACCCCAATTTTTACACATCATGCCAAACGTCACTGCATTGTCTTTCGATTCATCGAACTATCATACCTATTCGACATATAGTATGCAGTCTATTACCGTCTGAACTTGCGCAAAGCTACAAAAAGTAACGAATTCTAATGTCGATTACAGGGACTAATAATCAGCAAATCGAACGGTCTTTACCCTGGTACGTATGTACATGATGAAAACTACAAAACACATCCTAGGAAGCGCGGTTTTATGAGTACAGTTAAATCTGAGGAAAAAATGTGTATGCACCCGGTGCTTTGCGATTTTTCCATATTTGAGAAAAAGCTTTGTTTCCAAAAACTGCACTTTTTACACATCATGCCAAACGTCATTCCATTGCCTTTCGATTCATCGAACTAGCACACCTATTCGACATATAGTACGCAGTGTATTACCGTCTGAACTTGCGCAAAGCTACAAAGAGTAACGAATTCAAATACCGATTACAGGCACCATTATTCTGCAAATCGAACGTTCTTTAACCTGGTACAAATCTACATGATGAAAACTACAAAACACATCCTAGGAAGCGCAGTTTTATGAGTACAGCGAATTCGAGGAAAAAATGTGTATGCACCCAGGACTTTGCGATTTTTCCACATTTGAGAAAAAACTTTGTTTCCAATAACCAACTTCTTACACATCATGCCAAATGTCACTGCATTATCTTTCGATTCATCGAACTAGCACACCTATTCGACATATAGTACGCAGTCTATTACCGTCTGAACTTGCGCAAAGGTACAAAGAGTAACGAATTCAAATATCCATTACAGGCGCCATTATTTTGCAAATCGAAGGTTCTATACCCTGGTACATATCTACATCATGAAAACTACAAAACACATCCTAGGAAGAGGAGTTTTATGAGTACAGTGAATTCGAGGAAAATATGTGTATACACCCGGGGCTTCGCGATTTTTCCATATTTGAGAAAAAGCTTTGTTTGCAAAAACCCCACTTTTAGAACATCATGCCAAACGTCACTGCATTGTCTTTCGATTCATCGAACTAGCACACCTATTCGACATATAGTACGCAGTCTATTACCGTCTGAACTTGGGCAAAGGTACAAAGAGTAACGAATTCAAATATCCATTTCAGGCACCATTATTCTGCAAATCGAAAGTTCTTTACCCTGGTACATATCTACATGATTTAAACTACAAAATACATCCTAGGAAGCGCAGTTTTATGAGTACAGTGAATTCGAGGAAAAAATGTGTATACACCCGGGGCTTTGCGATTTTTCCATATTTGAGAAAAAGCTTTGTTTCCAAAAACCCCACTTTTTACACATCATGCCAAACGTCACTGCATTGTCTTTCGATTCATCGAACTAGCACACCTATTCGACATATAGTACGCAGTCTATTACCGTCTGAACTTGCGCAAAGGTACAAAGAGTAACGAATTCAAATATCCATTACAGGCGCCATTATTTTGCAAATCGAAGGTTCTATACCCTGGTACATATCTACATCATGAAAACTACAAAACACATCCTAGGAAGCGAAGTTTTATGAGTACAGTGAATTCGAGGAAAAAATGTGTATACACCCAGGGCTCTGCGATTTTTCCATATTTGAGAAAAAGCTCTGTTTCCAAAAACCCACTTTTTACACATCATGCCAAACGTCACTGCATTGTCTTTCGATTCATCGAACTAGCACACCTATTCCACATATAGTACGCAGTCTATTAGCGTCTGAACTTGCGCTAAGCTACAAAGAGTAACGAATTCAAATGTCGATTACAGGCACTATTAATCAGCAAATCGAACGTCCTTTACCCTGGTACATATCTACATGATGAAAACTACAAAACACATCCTAGGGAGCGCCGTTTTATGAGTACTGTGAATTCGAGGAAAAAATGTGTATAAACCCGGGGCTTTGCGATTTTTCCATATTTGAGAAAAAGCTTTGTTTCCAAAAGCCCCACTTTTTACACATCATGCCAAACGTCACTGCATTGTCTTTCGATTCATCGAACTAGCACACCTATTCGACATATAGTACGCAGTCTATTAGCGTCTGAACTTGCGCTAAGCTACAAAGAGTAACGAATTCAAATGTCTATTTCAGGGACTGTTAATCAGCAAATCGAACGTTCTTTAACCTGGTACATATCTACACGATGAAAAGTACAAAACACATCCTAGGAAGCGCAGTTTTATGAGTACAGTGAATTCGAGGAAAAAATATGTATGCACCCGGGGCTTTGCGATTTTTCCATATTTGAGAAAAAGCTTTGTTTCCAAAAACCAACTTCTTACACATCATGCCAAACATCACTGCATTATCCCTCGATTCATCGAACTAGAACACCTATTCGACATATAGTACGCAGTCTATTACCGTCTGAACTTGCGCAAAGCTACAAAGAGTAACGAATTCAAATGTCGATTACAGGCACTATTAATTAGCAAATCGAACGGTCTTTAACCTGGTACATATCTACATGATGAAATCTACAAAACACATCCTAGGAAGCGCAGTTTTATGAGTACAGTGAATTCGAGGAAAAAATGTGTATACACCCGGGGCTTTGCGATTTTTCCATATTTGAGAAAAAACTTTGTTTCCAAAAACCCCACTTTTTATACATCATGAAAAACGTCACTGCATTGTCTTTCGATTCATCGAACTAGCACACATATTCGACATATAGTACGCAGTCTATTACCGTCTGAACTTGCGCAAAGCTACGAAGAGTAACGAATTCAAATGTCGATTACAGGGACTATTAATCAGCAAATCGGGACTATTAATCAGATATCGAACGTTCTTTAACCTGGTACATATCTACATGATGAAAAGTACAAAACACATCCTAGGAAGCGCAATTTTATGAGTACAGTGAATTCGAGGAAAAAATGTGTATACACCCGGGGCTTTGCGATTTTCCCATATATGACAAAAATATTTGTTTCCTAAAACCCCACTTTTTACACATCATGCCAAGCGTCTCTGCATTGTCTTTCGATTCATCGAACTACCTCACCATTTCGACATATAGTACGCAGTCTATTACCATCTGAACTTGGGCAAAGGTACAAAGAGTAACGAATTCAAATATCCATTTCAGGCACCATTATTCTGCAAATCGAACGTTCTTTACCCTGGTACATATCTACATCATGAAAACTACAAAACACATCCTAGGAAGCGGAGTTTTATGAGTACAGAGAATTCGAGGAAAAAATGTGTATACACCCGGGGCTCTGCGATTTTTCCATATTTGAGAAAAAGCTCTGTTTCCAAAAACCCACTTTTTACACATCATGCCAAACGTCACTGCATTGTCTTTCGATTCTTCGAAGTAGAACACCTATTCGTATATAGTACACCGTCTATTAGCGTCTGAACTTGCGCTAAGCTACAAAGAGTAACGAATTCAAACGTCGATTTCAGGGACTGTTAATCAGCAAATCGAACGTTCTTTAACCTGGTACATATCTACATGATGAAAAGTACAAAACACATCCTAGGAAGCGCAGTTTTATGAGTACAGTGAATTCGAGGAAAAAATGTGTATACACCCGGGGCTTTGCGATTTTTCCGTATTTGGGAAAAAGCTTTGTTTCCAAAAACCACACTTTTTATACATCATGCCAAATGTCACTGCTTTGTCTTTCGATTCATCGAACTAGCACACCTATTCGACATATAGTACGCAGTCTATTACCGGTTGAACGTGCGCAAAGCTACAAAGAGTAACGAATTCAAATGTCGATTTCAGGGAATATTAATCAGCAAATCGAACGTTCTTTAACCTGGTACATATCTACATGATGAAAAGTACAAAACACATCCTAGGAAGCGCAGTTTTATGAGTACAGTGAATTCGAGGAAAAAATGTGTATGCACACGGGGCTTTGCGATTTTTCCATATTTGAGAAAAAGCTTTGTTTCCAAAAACCAACTTCTTACACATCATGCCAAACGTCACTGCATTATCTTTCGATTCATCGAACTAGAACACCTAATCGACATATAGTACGCAGTCTATTACCGTCTGAACTTGCGCAAAGTTACAAAGAGTAACGAATTCAAATGTCGATTACAGGGACTATTAATCTGCAAATCGAACGGTCTTTACCCTGGAACATATGTACATGATGAAAACTAGAAAACACATCCTAGGAAGCGCAATCTTATGAGAACAGTGAATTCGAGGAAAAAATGTGTATGCACCCGGGGTTCCGCGATTTTTCCATATTTGGGAAAAAGCTTTGTTTCCAAAAACCCCACTTTTTACACATCATGCCAAACGTCACTGCATTGTCTTTCGATTCATCGAACTACCACACCTATTCGACATATAGTACGCAGTCTATTACCGTCTGAACTTGCGCAAAGCTACAAAGAGTAACGAATTGAAATATCGATTACAGGCGCCATTATTCTACAAATCGAACGTCCTATACCCTGGTATTTATCTACATGATGAAAACTACAAAAAACATCCTAGGTAGCGCAGTTTAATGCGTACAGTGAATTCGAGAAAACATGTGTATACACCAGGGGCTTTGCGATTTTTCCATATTTGAGGAAAAGCTTTGTTTCCAAAAACCCCACTTTTTACACATAATACCAATCGTCACTGCATTGTCTTTCGATTCATCGAACCTGCACACCTATTCGACATATAGTACACAGTCTATTACAGTCTGAACTTGCACAAAGCTATAAAGAGTAACGAATTCAAATCCCGATTACAGGCACCATTATTCAGCAAATCGAACGTTCTTTACCCTGGTACAAATCTACATGATGAAAACTACAAAACACATCCTAGGAAGCGCAGTTTTATGAGTACAGTGAATTCGAGGAAAAAATGTGTATGCACCCGGGGCTTTGCGATTTTCCCATATATGAGAAAAATCTTTGTTTCAAAAAACCCTACTTCTTACACATCATGCCAAGCGTCACTGCATTGTCTTTCGATTCATCGAACTACCTCACCTTTTCGACATATATTACGCAGTCTATTACCGTCTGAACTTGCGCAAAGGTACAAAGAGTAACGAATTCAAAAATCCATTTCAGGCACCATTATCCTGCAAATCGAACGTTCTTTACCCTGGTACATATCTACATGATGAAAACTACAAAACACATCCAAGGAATCGCAGTTTTATGAGTACAGTGAATTCGAGGAAAAAATGTATATACACCAGGGGCTTTGCGATTTTTCAATATTTGAGGAAAAGCTTTGTTTCCAAAAACCCCACTTTTTACACATCATGCCAAATGTCACTGCATTGTCTTTCGATTCATCGAACTAGCACACCTCTTCGACATATAGTGCGCAGTCTATTACCGTCTGAACTTGCGCAAAGCTACAAAGAGTAACGAATTCAAATGTCAATTACAGGGACTATTAATCAGCAAATCGAACGGTCTTTACCCTGGTACATATGTACATGATGAAAACTACCAAACATATCCTAGGAAGCGCAATCTTATGAGTACAGTAAATTCGCGGAAAAAATGTGTATACACCCGGGGCTGTGTGATTTTTCCATATTTGAGAAAAAGCTTTGTTTCCAAAAACCCCACTTTTTACACATCATGCCAAACGTCACTGCATTGTCTTTCGATTCATCGAACTACCACACCTATTCGACATATAGTACGCAGTCTTTTACAGTCTGAACTTGCGCAAAGCTACAAAGAGTAACGAATTCAAATATGAATTACAGGCACCATTATTCTGCAAATCGAACGTTCTTTACCCTGGTACTTATCTACATGATGAAAACTACAAAACACATCCTAGGAAGCGCAGTTTTATGAGTTCAGTGAATTCGAGGAAAAAATGTGTATACTCCTGGGGCATTGCGACTTTCCATTTTGAGAAAAAGCTTTGTTTCCAAAAACCACACTTTTTACACATCATGCAAAACGTCACTGCTTTGTCTTTCGATTCATGGAACTAGCACACCTTTTCGACATATAGTATGCAGTCTATTACCGTCTGAACTTGCGCAAAGCTACAAAGAGTAACGAATTCTAATATCGATTACAGGCGCCATTATTCTGCAAATCGAACGTTCTATACCCTGGTACTTATAAACATGATGAAAACTACAGAACACGTCCTAGGGTGCGCAGTTTTATGAGTACAGTGAATTCGAGGAAAAAAGATGTATACACCCGGGGCTTTGCGATTTTTCCATATTTGAGAAAAAGCTTTGTTTCCAAAAACCCACTTTTTACACATCATGCCAAACGTCACTGCATTGTCTTTCGATTCATTGAACCTGCACACCTTTTTACATATAGTACGCAGTCTATTTCTGTCTGAACTTGCGCAAGGCTACAAAGAGTAACGAATTCAAATATCGATTACAGGCACCATTATTCTGCAAATCGAACGTTCTATACCCTGGTACATATCTACATGATGTTAACTACAAAACACATCCTAGGGTGCGCAGTTTTATGAGTACAGTGAATTCGACGAAAATATGTGTATATACCCGGGGCTTTGGGATTTTCCCATATATGAGAAAAAGCTTTGTTTCCAAAAACCCCACTTTTTACACATCATGCCAAACATCATTGCATTGTCTTTCGATTCATCGAACTAGCACACCTTTTCGACATATAGTAATCAGTCTATTACCGTCTGAACTTGCGCAAAGCTACAAAGAGTAACGAATTCAAATATCCATTTCAGGCACCATTATTCTGCAAATCGAACGTTCTTTACCCTTGTACATATCTACATGATGAAAACTACAAACACATCCTAGGGTGCGCAGTTTTATGAGTACAGTGAATTCGAGGAAAAAATGTGTATACACCTGGGGCTTTGCGATTTTCCCATATATGAGAAAAAGCTTTGTTTCCAAAAACCCACTTTTTACACATCATGCCAAACGTCACTGCATTGTCTTTCGATTCATCGAACTAGCACACCTATTCGACATATAGTACGCAGTCTTTTACTGTCTGAACTTGCGCAAGGGTACAAAGAGTAACGAATTCAAATATCCATTACAGGCACCATTATTCTGCAAATCGAACGTTCTATACCCTGGTACATATCTACATGATGAAAACTACAAAACACATCCTAGTAAGCGCAGTTTTATGAGTACAGTGAATTCGAGGAAAAAATGTGTATACACCCGGGACTCTGCGATTTTTCCATATTTGAGAAAAAGCTTTGTTTCCAAAAACCCACTTTTTACACATCATGCCAAACGTCACTGCATTGTCTTACGATTCATCGAACTAGAACACCTATTCGACATGTAGTACGCAGTCTATTACCGTCTGAACTTGCGCAAAGCTACAAAGAGTAACGAATTCAAATATGAATTACAGGCACCATTATTCTGCAAATCGAACGTTCTTTACCCTGGTACATATCTACATGATGAAAACTACAAAACACATCCTAGGAAGCGCTGTTTTATGAGTACAGTGAATTGGAGGAAAAAATGTGTATACACCCGGGGCTTTGCGATTTTTCCATATTTGAGAAAAAGCTTTGTTTCCAAAAACCCCACTTTTTACACATCATGCCAAACATCACTGCATTGTCTTTCGATTCATGGAACTAGCACACCTTTTCGACATATAGTATGCAGTCTATTACCGTCTGAACATGCGCAAGGCTACAAAGAGTAACGAATTCAAATATCGATTACAGGCGCCATTATTCTGCAAATCGAACGTTCTATACCCTGGTACTTATAAACATGATGAAAACTACAGAACACGTCCTAGGAAGCGCAGTTTTATGAGTACAGTGAATTCGAGGAAAAAAGGTGTATACACCCGGGGCTTTGCGATTTTTCCATATTTAAGAAAAAGCTTTGTTTCCAAAAACCCCACTTTTTACACATCATGCCAAACGTCACTGCATTGTCTTTCGATTCATTGAACCTGCACACCTTTTTACATATAGTACGCAGTCTATTACAGTCTGAACTTGCACAAAGCTATAAAGAGTAACGAATTCAAATACCGATTACAGGCACCATTATTCTGCAAATCGAACGTTCTTTACCCTGGTACATATCTACATGATGAGAACTACAAAACAAATCCTAGGAAGCGCAGTTTTATGAGTACACAGAATTCGAGGAAAAATGTGTATATACCCGGGGCTCTGCGATTTTTTGAAATTTGAGTAAAAGCTTTGTTTCCAAAAACCCACTTCTTACACATCATGCCAAACGTCACTGCATTGTCTTTCGATTCATCGAACTAGAACACCTATTCCACATATTGTACGCAGTCTATTACTGTCTGAACTTGCGCAAAGCTACAAAGAGTAACGAATTCAAATGTCGATTACAGGCACTATTAATCAGCAAATCGAACGGTCTTTGCCCTGGTACATATCTACATGATGAAAACTACAAAAAAACATCCTAGGAAGCGCAGTTTTATGAGTTCAGTGAACTCGAGGAAAAAATGTGTATACTCCTGGGGCATTGCGACTTTCCATTTTGAGAAAAAGCTTTGTTTCCAAAAACCACACTTTTTACACATCATGCAAAACGTCACTGCTTTGTCTTTCGATTCATGGAACTAGCACACCTTTTCGACATATAGTATGCAGTCTATTACCGTCTGAACTTGCGCAAAGCTACAAAGAGTAACGAATTCTAATATCGATTACAGGCGCCATTATTCTGCAAATCGAACGTTCTATACCCTGGTACTTATAAACATGATGAAAACTACAGAACACGTCCTAGGGTGCGCAGTTTTATGAGTACAGTGAATTCGAGGAAAAAAGATGTATACACCCGGGGCTTTGCGATTTTTCCATATTTGAGAAAAAGCTTTGTTTCCAAAAACCCACTTTTTACACATCATGCCAAACGTCACTGCATTGTCTTTCGATTCATTGAACCTGCACACCTTTTTACATATAGTACGCAGTCTATTTCTGTCTGAACTTGCGCAAGGCCACAAAGAGTAACGAATTCAAATATCGATTACAGGCACCATTATTCTGCAAATCGAACGTTCTATACCCTGGTACATATCTACATGATGTTAACTACAAAACACATCCTAGGGTGCGCAGTTTTATGAGAACAGTGAATTCGACGAAAATATGTGTATATACCCGGGGCTTTGCGATTTTCCCATATATGAGAAAAAGCTTTGTTTCCAAAAACCCCACTTTTTACACATCATGCCAAACATCATTGCATTGTCTTTCGATTCATCGAACTAGCACACCTTTTCGACATATAGTAATCAGTCTATTACCGTCTGAACTTGCGCAAAGCTACAAAGAGTAACGAATTCAAATATCCATTTCAGGCACCATTATTCTGCAAATCGAACGTTCTTTACCCTTGTACATATCTACATGATGAAAACTACAAACACATCCTAGGGTGCGCAGTTTTATGAGTACAGTAAATTCGAGGAAAAAATGTGTACACACCTGGGGCTTTGCGATTTTCCCATATATGAGAAAATGCTTTGTTTCCAAAAACCCACTTTTTACACATCATGCCAAACGTCACTGCATTGTCTTTCGATTCATCGAACTAGCACACCTATTCGACATATAGTACGCAGTCTATTACTGTCTGAACTTGCGCAAGGGTACAAAGAGTAACGAATTCAAATATCCATTACAGGCACCATTATTCTGCAAATCGAACGTTCTATACCCTGGTACATATCTACATGATGAAAACTACAAAACACATCCTAGTAAGCGCAGTTTTATGAGTACAGTGAATTCGAGGAAAAAATGTGTATACACCCGGGACTCTGCGATTTTTCCATATTTGAGAAAAAGCTTTGTTTCCAAAAACCCACTTTTTACACATCATGCCAAACGTCACTGCATTGTCTTACGATTCATCAAACTAGAACACCTATTCGACATATAGTACGCAGTCTATTACCGTCTGAACTTGCGCAAAGCTACAAAGAGTAACGAATTCAAATGTCAATTACAGGCACTATTAATCAGCAAATCGAACGGTCTATACCCTGGTAAATATCTACATGATGAAAACTACAAAACACATCCTAGGAAGCGCAGTTTTATGTGTACAGTGAATTCGAGGAAAAAATGTCTATACACTCGGGGCTTTGCGATTTTTCCATATTTGAGAAAAAGCTTTGTTTCCAAAAACCCCACTTTTTACACATCATGCCAAACGTCGCTCCATTGTCTTTCGATTCATCGAACAACCACACCTATTCGACATATAGTACGCAGTCTTTTACAGTTTGAACTTGCGCAAAGCTACAAAGAGTAACGAATTCAAATATGAATTACAGGCACCATTATTCTGCAAATCGAACGTTCTTTACCCTGGTACATATCTACATGATGAAAACTACAAAACACATCCTAGGAAGCGCTGTTTTATGAGTACAGTGAATTGGAGGAAAAAATGTGTATACACCCGGGGCTTTGCGATTTTTCCATATTTGAGAAAAAGCTTTGTTTCCAAAAACCCCACTTTTTACACATCATGCCAAACATCACTGCATTGTCTTTCGACTCATGGAACTAGCACACCTTTTCGACATATAGTATGCAGTCTATTACCGTCTGAACATGCGCAAGGCTACAAAGAGTAACGAATTCAAATATCGATTACAGGCGCCATTATTCTGCAAATCGAACGTTCTATACCCTGGTACTTATAAACATGATGAAAACTACAGAACACGTCCTAGGAAGCGCTGTTTTATGAGTACAGTGAATTCGAGGAAAAAAGGTGTATACACCCGGGGCTTTGCGATTTTTCCATATTTAAGAAAAAGCTTTGTTTCCAAAAACCCCACTTTTTACACATCATGCCAAACGTCACTGCATTGTCTTTCGATTCTTTGAACCTGCACACCTTTTTACATATAGTACGCAGTCTATTTCCGTCTGAACTTGCGCAAGGCTACAAACAGTAACGAATTCAAATATCGATTACAGGCACCATTATTCTGCAAATCGAACGTTCTTTACCCTGGTACATATCTACATGGTGAAAACTACAAAACTCATCCTAGGGTGCGCAGTTTTATGAGTACAGTGAATTCGAGGAAAATATGTGTATATATGCGGGGCTTTGCGATTTTCCCATATATGAGAAAAAGCTTTGTTTCCAAAAACCCCACTTTTTACACATCATGCCAAACATCATTGCATTGTCTATCGATTCATCGAACTAGCACACCTTTTCGACATATAGTAATCAGTCTATTACCGTCTGAACTTGCGCAAAGCTACAAAGAGTAACGAATTCAAATATCCATTTCAGGCACCATAATTCTGCAAATCGAACGTTCTTTACCCTGGTACATATCTACATGATGAAAACTGCAAAACACATCCTAGGAAGCGCAGTTTTATGAGTACAGTGAATTCGAGGAAAAAATGTGTATACACCCGGGACTCTGCGATTTTTCCATATTTGAGAAAAAGCTTTGTTTCCAAAATCCCACTTTTTACACATCATGAAAAACGTCACTGCACTGTCTATCGACTCATCGAACTAACACACCTATTCGACATATAGTACGCAGTCTATTAATGTCTGAACTTGCGCAAAGCTACAATGGGTAACGAATTCAGATATTGATTACAGGCACCATTATTCTGCAAATCGAACGTTCTTTACCCTGGTACATATCTACATGATGAAAACTACAAAACACATCTTAGGAACCGCAGTTTTATGAGTACACAGAATTCGAGGAAAAAATGTGTATACACCCGGGGCTCTGCGATTTTTCCATATTTGAGTAAAAGCTTTGTTTCCAAAATCCCACTTCTTACACATCATGACAAACGTCACTGCATTGTCTTTCGATTCATCGAACTAGAACACCTATTCGACATATAGTACGCAGTCTATTACCGTCTGAAATTGCGCAAAGCTACAAAGAGTAACGAATTCAAATGTCGATTACAGGCACTATTAATCAGCAAATCGAACGGTCTTTAACCTGGTACATACCTACATGACGAAAACTACAAAACACATCCTAGGAAGCGCAGTTCTATGAGTACAGTGAATTCGAGGAAAAAATGTGTATACACCCGGGGCTTTGCGATTTTTCCATATTTGAGAAAAAGCTTTGTTTTCAAAAACCCCACTTTTTATACATCATGCCAAACGTCACTGCATTGTCTTTCGATTCATCGAATTAGCACACCTATTCGACATATAGTACGCAGTCTATTACCGTCTGAACTTGCGCAAAGCTACAAAGAGTAACGAATTCAAATATGAATTACAGGCACCATTATTCTGCAAATCGAACGTTCTTTACCCTGGTACATATCTACATGATGAAAACTACAAAACACATCCTAGGAAGCGCAGTTTTATGAGTACAGTGACTTCGAGGAAAAAATGTGTATACACCCGGGGCTTTGCGATTTTTCCATATTTGAGAAAAAGCTTTGTTTCCAAAAACCCCACTTTTTGCACATCATGCCAAACGTCAATGCATTGTCTTTCGATTCATCGAACTAGCACACCTATTCGACATATAGTACGCAGTCTATTACAGTCTGAACTTGCGCAAAGCTACAAAGAGTAATGAATTCAAATACCGATTACAGGCACCATTATTCTGCAAATCGAACATTCTATACCCTGGTACTTATATACATGATGAAAACTACAAAACACATCCTAGTAAGCGCAGTTTTATGAGTACAGTGAATTCGAGGAAAAAATGTGTATACACCCGGGACTCTGCGATTTTTCCATATTTGAGGAAAAGCTTTGTTTCCAAAAACCCCACTTTTTACACCACATGCCAAAAGTTACTGCATTGTCTTTCGATACATCGAACCTGCACAGATTTTCGACATATAGTACGCAGTCTATTACAGTCTGAACTTGCGCAAAGCTACAAAGAGTAACGAATTCAAATACCGATTACAGGCACCATTATTCAGCAAATCGAACGTTCTTTACCCTGGTACAAATCTACATCATGAAAACTACAAAACACATCCTAGGGAGCGCAGTTTTGTGAGTACTGTGCATTCGAAGAAAAAATGTGTATGCACTCGGGGCTCTGCGATTTTTTCATATTTGAGAAAAAAAAATCTTTGTATCCAAAAACACCACTTTTTACACATCATGCCAAACGTCACTGCATTGTCTTTCGTTTCATCGAACTAGCACACATATTCGACATATAGTACACAGTCTATTACCGTCTGAATTTGCGCAAAGCTACAAAGAGTAACGTTTTCAAATATCGGTCACAGGCACCATTATTCTGCAAATCGAACGTTCTTTACCCTGGTACATATCTACATGATGAAAACTACAAACCAAATCCTAGGAAGCGCAGTTTTATGAGTACAGTGAATTCGAGGAAAAAATGTGTATACACCCGGGGCTCTGCGATTTTTCCATATTTGAGAAAAAGCTTTGTTTCCAAAAACCCACTTCCTACACATCATGCCAAACGTCACTGCATTGTCTTTCGATTCATCGAACTAGCACACCTATTCGACATATAGTACGCAGTCTATTACCGTCTGAACTTGCGCAAAGGTACAAAGAGTAACGAATTCAAATATCCATTACAGGCGCCATTATTCTGCAAATCGAACGTTCTATACCCTGGTACATATCTACATCATGAAAACTACAAAACACATCCTAGAAAGCGTAGTTTTATGAGTACAGTGAATTCGAGGAAAAAATGTGTATACACCCGGGGCTCTGCGATTTTTCCATATTTGAGAAAAATCTTTGTTTCCAAAAACCCACTTTTTACACATCATACCAAACGTCACAGCATTGTCTTTCGATTCATCGCACTACCACACCTATTCGACATATAGTACACAGTCTATTACCGTCTGAACTTGCACAAAGCTACAAAGAGTAACGAATTCAAATATCGATAACAGGCGCCATTATTCTGCAAATCGAACGTTCTATACCCTGGTACTTATCTACAAGATGAAAACTACAAAATACATCCTAGGATGGGCATTTTTTTGCGTACAGTGAATTCGAGGAAAAAATGTGTATACACCAGGGGCTTTGCGATTTTTCCATATTTGAGAAAAAGCTTTGTTTCCAAAAACCCACTTTTTACACATCATGCCAAATGTCACTGCATTGTCTTTCGATTCATCGAACTAGCACACCTCTTCGACATATAGTACGCAGCCTATTACCGTCTGAACTTGCGCAATTCTACAAAAAGTAACGAATTCAAGTGTCGATTACTGGGACTATTAATCAGCAAATCGAACGGTCTTTACACTGGTACATATGTACATGATGAAAACTACAAAACACATCCTAGGAAGCGCAATCTTTTGAGTACAGTGAATTCGCGGAAAAAATGTGTATACGCCCGGGGCTTTGCGATTTTTCCATATTTGAGAAAAAGCTTTGTTTCCGAAAACCCCACTATTTACACATCATGCCAAACGTCACTGCATTCTCTTTCGATTCATCGAACCTGCACACCTTTTCGACATATAGTACGCAGTCTATTACAGTCTGAACTTGCGCAAAGCTACAATCACCATTATTCTGCAAATCGAACGTTCTATACAATGGTACATATCTACATGATGAAAACGACAAAACACGTCCTAGGGTGCGCGGTTTTATGAGTACAGTGAATTCGAGGAAAATAAGTGTATATACATGGAGCTTTGCGACTTTCGCATATATGAGAAAAAGCTTTGTTTCCAAAAACGCCACTTTATACACATCATGCCAAACGTAACTGCATTGTCTTTCGATTCCTCGAACTAGCACACCTATTCGACATATAGTACGCAGTCTATTACCGTCTGAACTTGTGCAAAGGTACAAAGAGTAACGAATTCAAATATCCAATACAGGCGCCATTATTATGCAAATCGAACGTTCTATACCCTGGTACATATCTACATCATGAAAACTACAAAACACATCCTAGGAAGCGGAGATTTATGAGTACAGTGAATTCGAGGAAAAAATGTGTATACACCCGGGGCTTTGCGATTTTTCCATATTTGAGAAAAAGCTTTGTTTCCAAAAACCCCACTTTATACACATGATGCCAAACGTCACTGCATTGTCTTTCGATTCATGAAACTAGCACACCTATTCGACATATAGTACCCTCTGAACTAGCGCAAAGCTACAAAGAGTAATGAATTCATATACCGATTACTGGCACCATTACTCTGCAAATTGAACGTTCTATACCCTGGTTCAAATCTACATCATGAAAACTACAAAACACATTCTAGGAAGCGCAGTTTTGTGAGTACAGTGAATTCGAGGAAAAAATGTGTATGCACCCAATATGAGAAAAAGCTTTGTTTCCAAAAACCCCACTTTTTACACATCATGCCAAACGTCACTGCATTGTCGTTCGATTCTTCGAGCTAGTACTCCTTTTCGACATATAGTACGCAGTCTATAACCGTCTGAACTTGCGTAAAGGTACAAAGAGTAACGAATTCAAATATCCATTACAGGCACCAATATTCTGCAAACCGAACGTTCTTTACCCTGGTACATATCTAAATGATGAAAACTACAAAATACATCCTAGGAAGGGCAGTTTTATGCGTACAGTGAATTCGAGGAAAAAATGTGTATACACCAGGGGCTTTGCGATTTTTCCATATTTGAGAAATAGCTTTGTTTCCAAAAACCCACTTCTTACATATCATGCCAAATGTCACTGCATTGTCTTTCGATTCATCGAAATAGCACACCTCTTCGACATATAGTACGCAGTCTATTACCGTCTGAACTTGCGCATTGCTACAAAAGGTAACGAATTCAAATGTCGATTACTGGGACTATTAATCAGCAAATCGAACGGACTTTACCCTGGTACATATGTACATGATGAAAACTACAAAACACATCCTAGGAAGCGCAATCTTTTGAGTACAGTGAATTCGCGGAAAAAATGTGTATACGCCCGGGGCTTTGCGATTTTTCCATATTTGAGAAAAAGCTTTGTTTCCGAAAACCCCACTTTTTACACATCATGCCAAACGTAACTACATTGTCTTTCGATTCATCGAACTAGCACACCTATTCGACATGTAGTACGCAGTCTATTACCGTCTGAACTTGCTCAAAGCTACAAAGAGTAACGAATTCAAATGTCGATACAGGGACTATTAAGCAGCAAATCGAACGGTCTTTACCCTGGTACATATCTACATGATGAAAACTACAAAACACATCCTAGGGTGCGCAGTTTTATGTGTACAGTGAATTCGAGGAAAAAATGTGTATACACCCGGGGCTTTGCGATTTTCCCCTATATGAGAAAAAGCTTTGTTTCCAAAAACCCCACTTTTTACACATCATGCCAAACGTCACTGCATTGTCTTTCGATTCTTCGAACTAGTACACCTTTTCGACATATAGTACGCAGTCTATTACCGTCTGAACTTGCATAAAGGTACAAAGAGTAACGAATTCAAATATCGATTACATGCGCCATTATTCTGCAAATCGAACGTTCTATACCCTGGTACTTATCTACATGATGAAAACTACAAAACACATCTTAGGAAGTGCAGTTTTATGCGTACAGTGAATCCGAAGAAAAAATGTGTATACACCAGGGGCTTTGCGATTTTTCCATATTTGAGAAAAAGCTTTGTTTCCAAAAACCAACTTCTTACACATCATACCAAATGTCACTGCATTGTCTTTCGATTCATCGAGCTAGCACACCTATTCGACATATAGTACGCAGTCTATTACCGTCTGAACCTGCGCAATGCTACAAAGAGTAACGAATTCAAATGTCGATTACAGGAACTATTAATCAGCAAATCGAACGGTCTTTACCCTAGTACATATGTACATGATGAAAAATACAAAACACATCCTAGGAAGCGCAATCTTATGAGTAGAGTGAATTCGTGGATAAAATGTGTATATGCCCGGGGCTTTGCGATTTCTCCATATTTGAGAAAATGCTTTGTTTCCAAAAACCCCACTTTTTACACATCATGCCAAACGTCACTGCATTGTCTTTCGATTCATCGAACCTGCACACCTTTTCGACATATAGTATGCAGTCTATTACAGTCTGAACTTGCGCAAAGCTACAAAAAGTAACGAATTCAAATATCGATTACAGGCACCATTATTCTGCAAATCGAACGTTCCATACCCTGGTACATATCTACATGATGAAAACTACAAAACACATCCTAGGGTGCACAGTTTTATGAGTACAGTGAATTCGAGGAACATAAGTGTATATACACGGGGCTTAGCGATTTTCCCATATATTAGAAAAAGCTTTGTTTCCAAAAACCCACTTTTTGCACATCATGCCAAACGTCACTGCATTGTCTTTCGATTAATCCAACTAGCACACCTATTCGACATATAGTACGCAGTCTATTACCGTCTGAACTTGCGCAAAGCTACAATGAGTAACGAATTCAAATATCGATTACAGGCACCATTATTCTGCAAATCGAACTGTCTTTACCCTAATACATATCTACATGATATAAACTACAAAACACATCCTAGGAAGCGCAGTTTTATGAGTACAGTGAATTCGAAGAAAAAATGTGTATACACGAGGGGCTTTGCGATTTTTCCATATTTGAGAAAAAGCTTTGTTTCCAAAATCCCCACTTACTACACAACATGCCAAACGTTACTGCACTGTCTTTCGATTCATCGAACTAGCACACCTATTCCACAAATAGTACGCAGTCTATTACCGTCTGAACTTGCGCAAAGCTACAAAGAGTAACGAATTCAAATGTCGATTACAGGGACTAATAATCAGCAAATCGAACGGTCTTTACCCTGGTACATATCTACATGATGAAAACTACAAACCACATCCTAAGAAACGCAGGTTTATGAGTATAGTGAATTCGAGGAAACGAGGGGCTTTGCGATTTTTCCATATTTGAGAAAAAGCTTTGTTTCCATAAACCCACTTCTTACACATCATGCCAAACGTCACTGCATTGTCTTTCGATTCTTCGAACTAGTACACCTTTTCGACATATAGTACGCAGTCTATTACCGTCTGAACTTGCGTAAAGGTACAAAGATTAACGAATTCAAATATCGATTACAGGCGCCATTATTCTGCAAATCGAACGTTCTATACCCTGGTACTTATCTACATGATGAAAACTACAAAATACATCTTAGGAAGTGCAGTTTTATGCGTACAGTGAATTCGAAGAAAAAATGTGTATACACCAGGGGCTTTGCGATTTTTCCATATTTGAGAAAAAGCTTTGTTTCCAAAAACCCACTTCTTACACATCATACCAAATGTCACTGCATTGTCTTTCGATTCATCGAGCTAGCACACCCATTCGACATAGAGTACGCAGTCTATTACCGTCTAAACTTGCGCAATGCTACAAAGAGTAACGAATTCAAATGTCGATTACAGGAACTATTAATCAGCAAATCAAACGGTCTTTACCCTAGTACATATGTACATGATGAAAAATACAAAACACATCCTAGGAAGCGCAATCTTATGAGTAGAGTGAATTCGCGGATAAAATATGTATACGCCTGGGGCTTTGCGATTTCTCCATATTTGAGAAAATGCTTTGTTTCCAAAAACCTCACTTTTTAGACATCATGCCAAACGTCACTGCATTGTCTTTCGATTCATCGAACCTGCACACCTTTTCGACATATAGTACGCAGTCTATTACAGTCTGAACTTGCGCAAAGCTACAATGAGTAACGAATTCAAATATCGATTACAGGCACCATTATTCTGCAAATCGAACTGTCTTTACCCTAATACATATCTACATGATATAAACTACAAAACACATCCTAGGAAGCGCAGTTTTATGAGTACAGTGAATTCGAAGAAAAAATGTGTATACACCAGGGGCTTTGCGATTTTTCCATATTTGAGAAAAAGCTTTGTTTCCAAAATCCCCACTTACTACACAACATGCCAAACGTTACTGCACTGTCTTTCGATTCATCGAACTAGCACACCCATTCGACATATAGTACGCAGTCTATTACCGTCTGAACTTGCGCAAAGCTACAAAAAGTAACGAATTCAAATGTCGATTACAGGGACTATTAATCAGCAAATCGAACGGTCTTTTCCCCTGGTACATATCTACATGATGAAAACTACAAACCACATCCTAAGAAGCGCAGATTTATGAGTACAGTGAATTCGAGGAAAAAATGTGTATACACCCGGGTCTGCGATTTTTCCATATTTGAGAAAAAGGTTTGTTTCCAAAAACCCACTTCTTACACATCGTGCCAATCGTCACAGCATTATCTTTCGATTCATCGAACTAGAACACCTATACCACATATAGTACGCAGTCTATTACCGTCTGAACTTGCGCAAAGCTACAACGAGTAACGAATTCAAATGTCGATTACAGGCACTATTAGTTAGCAAATCGAACGGTCTTTACCCTGGTACATATCTACATGATGAAAACTACAAAACACATTCTAGGAAGCGCAGTTCTATGAGTACAGTGAATTCGAGGAAAAAATGTGTATACACCCGGGGCTTTGCGATTTTTCCATATTTGAGAAAAAGCTTTGTTTTCAAAAACCCCACTTTTTATACATCATGCCAAACGTCACTGCATTGTCTTTCGATTCATCGAACTAGCACACCTATTCGACATATAGTTCGCAGTCTATACGGTCTGAACTTGCGCAAAGCTACAAAGAGTAACGAATTCAAATGTCGATTACAGGGACTATTAATCAGCAAATCGAACGTTCTTTACCCTGGTACATATCTACATGATGCAAAGTACAAAACACATCCTAGGAAGCGCAGTTTCATGAGTACAGTGAATTCGAGGAAAAAATGTGTATACACCCGGGGCTTTGCGATTTTCCCATATAAGTGAAAAATCTTTGTTTCCAAAAACCCCACTTTTTACACATCAAGCCAAACGTCACTGCATTGTCTTTCGATTCATCGAACTAGCACACCTTTTCGACATATAGTACGCAGTCTATTACAGTCTGAACTTGCACAAAGCTTCAAAAAGTAACGAATTCAAATATCGATTACAGGCACCATTATTCAGCAAATCGAACGTTCTATACCCTGGTACATATCTACATGATGAAAACTACAAAACACATCCCAGGGTGTGCAGTTTTATGAGTACAGTGAATTCGAGGAAAATATGTGTATACACCCGGGGCTTTGCGATTTTTCCATATTTGAGAAAAAGCTTTGTTTCCAAAAACCCACTTTTTACACATCATGCCAAACGTCACGGAATTGTCTTTCGATTCATCGAACTACCACACCTATTGGACATATAGTACGCAGTCTATTACCGTCTGAACTTGCGCAAAGCTACAATGAGTAACAAATTCAAATATCGATTACAGGCACTATTAATTAGCAAATCGAACGGTCTTTACCCTGGTACATATCTACATGATGAAAACTACAAAACACATCCTAGGAAGCGCAGTTTTATGAGTACAGTGAATTCGAGGAAAAAATGTGTATACACGCAGGGCTTTGCGATTTTTTAATATTTGAGAAAAAGCTTTGTTTCCAAAAACCCACTTTTTACACATCATGCCAAACGTCACAGCATTGTCTTTCGATTCATCGAACTACCACGCCTATTCGACATATAGTACGCAGTCTATTACCGTCTGAACTTGCACAAAGCTACAAAGAGTAACGAATTCAAATATCGATTACAGGCGCCATTATTCTGCAAATCGAACGTTCTATACCCTGGTACTTATCTACATGATGAGAACTACAAAACACATCCTAGGAAGCGCAGTTTTATGCGTACAGTGAATTCGATGAAAAAATGTGTATACACCAGGGGCTTTGCGATTTTTCCATATTTGAGAAAAAGCTTTGTTTCCAAAAACCCACTTTTTACACATCATGCCAAACGTCACTGCATTGTCTTTCGATTCATCGAACTACCACGCCTATTCGACATATAGTACGCAGTCTATTACCGTCTGAACTTGCGCAAAGCTACAATGAGTAACAAATTCAAATATCGATTACAGGCACTATTAATTAGCAAATCGAACGGTCTTTACCCTGGTACATATCTACATGATGAAAACTACAAAACACATCCTAGGAAGCGCAGTTTTATGAGTACAGTGAATTCGAGGAAAAAATGTGTATACACGCAGGGCTTTGCGATTTTTTAATATTTGAGAAAAAGCTTTGTTTCCAAAAACCCACTTTTTACACATCATGCCAAACGTCACAGCATTGTCTTTCGATTCATCGAACTACCACGCCTATTCGACATATAGTACGCAGTCTATTACCGTCTGAACTTGCACAAAGCTACAAAGAGTAACGAATTCAAATATCGATTACAGGCGCCATTATTCTGCAAATCGAACGTTCTATACCCTGGTACTTATCTACATGATGAAAACTACAAAATACATCCTAGGAAGGGCAGTTTTATGCGTACAGTGAATTCGAGGAAAAATTGTGTATACACCAGGGGCTTTGCGATTTTTCCATATTTGAGAAAAAGCTTTGTTTCCAAAAACCCACTTCTTACACATCATGCCAAATGTCACTGCATTGTCTTTCGATTCATCGAACTAGCACACTTCTTCGACATATAGTACGCAGTCTATTACCGTCTGAACTTGCGCAAAGCTACAAAGAGTAACGAATTCAAATGTCGATTACTGGGACTATTAATCAGTAAATCGAACGGTCTTTACACTCGTACATATGTACATGATGAAAACTACAAAACACATCCTAGGAAGCGCAATCTTATGAGTACAGTGAATTCGCGGATAAAATGTGTATACGCCCGGGGCTTTGCGATTTTTCCATATTTGAGAAAAAGCTTTGTTTCTGAAAACCCCACTTTTTACACATCATGCCAAATGTCACTGCATTGTCTTTCGATTCATCGAACTATCATACCTATTCGACATATAGTACGCAGTCTATTACCGTGTGAACTTGCGCAAAGCTAAAAAAAGTAACGAATTCTAAGGTCGATTACAGGGACTAATAATCAGAAAATCGAACGGTCATTACCCTGGTACATATGTACATGATGAAAACTACAAAACACATCCTAGGAAGCGCAATCTTATGAGTACAGTGAATTCGCGGAAAAAATGTGTATACGCCCGAGGCTTTCCGATTTTTCCATATTTGAGAAAAAGCTTTGTTTCCAAAAACCCCACTTTTTACACATCATGCCAAACGTCACTGCATTGTCTTTCGATTCATCGAACCTGCACACCTTTTCCACATATAGTACGCAGTCTATTACTGTCTGAACTTGCGCAAAGGTACAAAGAGTAACGAATTCAAATATCCATTACAGGCACCATTATTCTGCAAATCAAACGTATTATACCCTGGTACATATCTACATGATGAAAACTACAAAACACATCCTAGTAAGCGCAGTTTTATGAGTACAGTGAATTCGAGGAAAAAATGTGTTTACACCCGTGGCTCTGCGATTTTTCCATATTTCAGAAAAAGCTTTGTTCCCAAAAACCCACTTTTTACACATCATGCCAAACGTCACAGCATTGTCTTTCGATTCATCGAACTAGAACACGTATTCGACATATAGTACGCAGTCTATTACCGTCTGAACTTGCGCAAAGCTACAAAGAGTAACGAAATCAAATGTCAATTACAGGCACTATTAATCATCAAATCGAACGGTCTTTACCCTGGTACATATCTACATGATGAAAACTACAAAACACATCTTAGGAAGCGCAGTTTTAAGAGTACAGTGAATTCGAGGAAAAAATGTGTATGCACGAGGGGCTTTGCGATTTTTCCATATTTGAGAAAAAGCTTTGTTTCCAAAAACCCCACTTTTTACACATCATGCCAAACGTCACTGCATTGTCTTTCGATTTATCGAACTAGGACACCTATTCGACATATAGTACGCAGTCTATTACCGTCTGAACTTGCGCAAAGGTACAAAGAGTAACGAATTCAAATATCCATTACAGGCACCATTTTTCTACAAATCGAACGTTCTTTACCCTGGTACATATCTACATGATGAAAAGTACAAAACACATCCTAGGAAGCGCAGTCTTATGAGTACAGTGAATTCACGGAAAAAATGTGTATACACCCGGGGGTTTGCGATTTTTCCATATTTGAGAAAAAGCTTTGTTTCCAAAAACCCCACTTTTTTCCATCATGCCAAACGTCACTGCATTGTCTTTCTTTTCATCGAACCTGCACACCTTTTCGACATATAGTACGCAGTCTATTACTGTCTGAACTTGCGCAAAGGTACAAAGAGTAACGAATTCAAATATCCATTACAGGCACCATTATTCTGCAAATCAAACGTTTTATACCCTGGTACATATCTACATGATGAAAACTACAAAACACATCCTAGTAAGCGCAGTTTTATGAGTACAGTGAATTCGAGGAAATAATGTGTTTACACCCGGAGCTCTGCGATTTTTCCATATTTCAGAAAAAGCTTTGTTCCCAAAAACCCACTTTTTACACATCATGCCAAACGTCACAGCATTGTCTTTCGATTCATCGAACTAGAACACCTATTCGACATATAGTACGCAGTCTATTACCGTCTGAACTTGCGCAAAGCTACAAAGAGTAACGAATTCAAATGTCAATTATAGGCACTATTATTCAGCAAATCGAATGGTCTTTACCCTGGTACATATCTACATGATGAAAACTACAAAACACATCTTAGAAAGCGCAGTTTTATGAGTACAGTGAATTCGAGGAAAAAATGTGTATGCACCTGGGGCTCTGCGATTTTTCCATATTTGAGAAAAAGCTTTGTTTCCAAAAACCCCACTTTTTACACATCATGCCAAACGTCACTACATTGTCTTTCGATTTATCGAACTAGGACACCTGTTCGACATATAGTACGCAATCTATTACCGTCTGAACTTGCGCAAAGCTACAAAGAGTAACGAATTCAAATATCCATTACAGGCACCATTATTCTGCAAATCGAACGTTCTTTACCCTGGTACATATGTACATGATGAAAACTACAAAACACATCCTAGGAAGCGCAATCTTATGAGTACAGTGAATTCGCGAAAAAAATGTGTATACGCCCGGGTCTTTCCGATTTTTCCATATTTGAGAAAAAGCTTTGTTTCCAAAAACCCCACTTTTTACACATCATGCCAAACGTCACTGCATTGTCTTTCGATTCATCGAACCTGCACACCTTTTCCACATATAGTACGCAGTCTATTACAGTCTGAACTTGCGCAAAGCTATAAAGAGTAACGCATTCAAATACCGATTACAGGCACCATTATTCAGCAAATCGAACGTTCTTTAACCTGGTACATATCTACATGATGTAAACTAAAAACACATCCTAGGAAGCGCAGTTTTATGAGTACAGTGAATTCGAGGAAAAAATGTGTTTACACCCGGGGCTCTGCGATTTTTCCATATTTCAGAAAAAGCTTTGTTCCCAAAAAGCCACTTTTTACACATCATGCCAAACATCACTGCATTGTCTTTCGATTCATCGAACTAGAACACCTATTCAACATATAGTACGCAGTCTATTACCGTCTGAACTTGCGCAAAGCTACAAAGAGTAACGAATTCAAATGTCGATTACAGGGACTATAAATCAGCAAATCAAACGGTCTTTACCCTGGTACATATGTACATGATGAAAACTACAAAACACATCCTAGGAAGCGCAATGTTATGAGTACAGTGAATTCGCGGAAAAATGTGTATACGCCCGGGGCATTCCGATTTTTCCATATTTGAGAAAAAGCTTTGTTTCCAAAAACCTCACTTTTTACACATCATGCCAAACGTCACTGCATTGTCTTTCGATTCATCGAACCTGCACACTTTTTCCACATATAGTACGCAGCCTATTACAGTCTGAACTTGCGCAAAGGTACAAAGAGTAACGAATTCAAATATCCATTACAGGCACCATTATTCTGCAAATCGAACGTTCTTTACCCTGGTACATATCTACATGATGAAAACTACAAAACACATCCTAGGAAGCGCAGTGTTATGAGTACAGTGAATTCGCGGAAAAATGTGTATACGCCCGGGGCTTTCCGATTTTTCCATATTTGAGAAAAAGCTTTGTTTCCAAAATCCCACTTTTTACACATCATTCCAAACGTCACTGCATTGTCTTTCGATTCATCGAACCTGCACACCTTTTCGACGTATAGTACGCAGTCTATTACTGTCTGAACTTGCGCAAAGGTACAAAGAGTAACGAATTCAAATATCCATTACAATCACCATTATTCTGCAAATCAAACGCTTTATACCCTGGTACTTATCTACATGATGAAAACTACAAAACACATCCTAGTAAGCGCAGTTTTATGAGTACAGTGAATTCGAGGAAAAAATGGGTTTACACCTGGGGCTCTGCGATTTTTCCATATTTCAGAAAAAGCTTCGTTCCCAAAAACCCACTTTTTACACATCATGCCAAACGTCACTGCATTGTCTTTCGATTCATCGATCTAGAACACTTATTCGACATATAGTACGCAGTCTATTACCGTCTGAACTTGCGCAAAGCTACAAAGAGTAACGAATTCAAATGTCAATTACAGGCACTATTAATCAGCAAATCGAACGGTCTTTAACCTGGTACATATCTACATGATGAAAACTACAAAACACATCCTAGGAAGCGCAGATTTTGGAGTACAGTGAATTCGAGGAAAAAATGTGTATGCACCCGGGGCTTTACGATTTTTCCATATTTGAGAAAAAGGTTTGTTTGCAAAAACCCCACTTTTACACATCATGCCAAACGTCACTGCATTGTCTTTCGATTCATCGAACCTGCACACCTTTTCGACATATAGTGCGCAGTCTATTACAGTCTGAACTTGCGCAAAGCTACAAAGAGTAACGAATTCAAATATCAATTACAGGCACCATTATTCTGCAAATCGAACGTCCTTTACCCTGGTACATATCTACATGATGAAAACTACAAAACACATCCTAGGAAGCGCAGTTTTATGAGTACAGTGAAATCGAGGAAAAAATGTGTATACACCCGGGGCTTTGCGATTTTAACACATTTGAGAAAAAGCTTTGTTTCCAAAAACACTCTTTTTACACATCATGCCAAACGTCACTGCATTGTCTTTCCATTCATCGAACTAGGACACCTATTCGACATATAGTACGCAGTCTATTAACGTCTGAACTTGCGCAAAGCTACAAAGAGTAACGAATTCCAATGTCGATTACAGGGTCTATTAATCAGGAAATCGAACGGTCTTCACCCTGGTACATATCTAAATGATGAAAACTATAAAACACATCCTAGGAAACCCAGTTCTATGAGTACAGTGAATACGAGGACAAAATGTGTATACACCCGGGGCCTTGCGATTTTTCGATATTTGAGAAAAAGCTTCGTTTCCAAAAACCCCACTTCTTACCCATCATGCCAAATGTCACATCATTGTCTTTCGATTCATCGAACTAGCACACCTATTCGACATATAGTACGCAGTCTATTACCGTCTGAACTTGCGCAAAGCTACAAAGAGTAACGAATTCAATTACCGATTACAGGCACCATTATTCAGCAAATCGAACGTTCTTTACCCTGGTACAAATCTACATGATGAAAACTACAAAATACATCCTAGGAAGCGCATTTTTATGAGTACAGTGAATTCGAGGAAAAAATGTGTATGCACACGGGGCTTTGTGATTTTTCCATAATTGAGAAAAAGCTTTGTTTCCAAAAACACCACTTTTTACACATCATGCCAAACGTCACTACATTGTCTTTGGTTTCATCGAACTAGCACAACTATTCGACATATAGTACGCAGTCTATTACTGTCTGAACTTGCGCTAAGCTACAAAGAGTAACGAATTCAAATATCGATTACAGGCATCATTATTCTGCAAATCGAACGTTCTTTACCCTGGTACATACCTACATGATGAAAATTACAAAACACATCCTAGGAAGCGCAGTTTTATGAGTACAGTGAATTCGAGGAAAAAATGTGTATACACCCGGGGCTTTGCGATTTTTCCATATTTGAGAAAAAGCTTTGTTTCCAAAAACCCCACTTTTTACACATCATGCCAAACGTCACTGCATTGTCTTTCGATTCATTGAACTAGCACACCTATTCGACATATAGTACGCAGTCTATTACCGTCTGAACTTGCGCAAAGCTACAAAAAGTAACGAATTCAAATATCGATTACAGGCACCATTATTCTGCAATTCGAACGTTCTATACCCTGGTACATATCTACATGATGCGCAGCTTTATGAGTACAGTGAATTCGAGGAAAAAAAGTGTATACACACAGGGTTTGCGATTTTCCCATATATGAGAAAAAGTTTTGTTTCCAAAAACCCCACTTTTTACACATCATGCCAAACGTCACTGCATTGTCTTTCGATTCATCGAACTAGCACAAATTTTCGACATATAGTACGCAGTCTATTACCGTCTGAACTTGCACAAAGCTACAAAGAGTAACGAATTGAAATGTCGATTACAGGGACTATTAATCAGCAAATCGAACGGTCTTTACCCTGGTACATATGTACATGATGAAAACTACAAAACACATCCTAGGAAGCGCAGTCTTATTAGTACAGTGAATTCGAGGAAAAAATGTGTATACACCCGGGCCTTTGCGATTTTCCCATATTTGAGAAAAAGCTTTGTTACCAAAAACCCCACATTTTACACATCATGCCAATCGTCACTGCATTGTCTTTCGATTCACCGAACCTGCACACCTTTTCGACGTATAGTATGCAGTCTATTACAGTCTGAACTTGCGCAAAGCTACAAAGAGTAACGAATTGAAATAACAATTACAGCCACCATTATTCTGCAAATCGAACGTTCTTTACCCTGGTACATATCTAAATGTGAAAACTACAAAACACATCCTAGGGAGCGCAGTTTTATGAGTACAGTGAATTCGAGGAAAAAATGTGTATACACCCGGGGTTTTGCGATTTTTCCATATTTGAGAAAAAGCTTTTTTTCCCAAAACCCCTTTTTTTACACATCATGACAAACGTCACTGCATTGTCTTTCGATTCATCGAACTAGAACACCTATTCGACATATAGTATGCAGTCTATTACCGTCTGAACTTGCGCAAAGCTACAAAGAGTAACTAATTCAAATGTCGATTACAGGCACTATTAATCAGGAAATCGAACGGTCTTTACCCTGGTACATATCTACATGATGAAAACTACAAAACACATCCTAGGAAGCGCAGTTTTATGAGTACAGTGAATTCGAGGAAATATTGTGTATACACCCGGAGCTTTGCGATTTTTACTCATTTGAGAAAGAGCTTTGTTTAGAAAAACCCACTTTTTAGACATCATGCCAAACGTCACTGCATTGTCTTTCGATTCATCGACTAGCACACCTATTCGACTTATAGTACGCAGTCTATTGCCGTCTGAATTTGCGCAAAGCTACAAAGAGTAACGAATTCAAATACCGATTACAGGCACCATTATTCTGCAAATCGAACGTTCTTCACAATGGTACAAATCTACATGATGAAAACTACAAAACACATCCTAGGAAGCGCAGTTATATGAGTACAGTGAATTCGAGGAAAAAATGTGTATACAACCGGGGCTTTGCGTTTTTTCCATATTTGAGATAAAGCTTTGTTTTCAAAAACTCCACTTCTTACAGATCATGCCAAACTTCACATCATCCTCTTTAGATTCATATCACTGGCACCTCTATTCGACAAATAGTATGCAGTCTGCTACCGTCTGAACTTGCGCAAGGCTACAAAGAGTAAGGTATTCAAATGTCGATTACAGGGAATATTATTCTGCAAATCGAACGTTCTTGTCCCTGGTACAAATCTACATGATGAAAACTACAAATCACATCCTAGGAAGCGCAGTTTTATGAGTACAGTGAATTCGAAAAAAAAATGTGTATACACCCGGAGGTTTGCGATTTTTCCATATTTCAGAAAAAGCTTTGTTCCCAAAAACCCACTTTTTACACATCATGCCAAACGTCACAGCATTGTCTTTCGATTCATCGAACTAGAACACGTATTCGACATATAGTACGCAGTCTATTACCGTCTGAACTTGCGCAAAGCTACAAAGAGTAACGAAATCAAATGTCAATTACAGGCACTATTAGTCATCAAATCGAACGGTCTTTACCCTGGTACATATCTACATGATGAAAACTACAAAACACATCTTAGGAAGCGCAGTTTTAAGAGTACAGTGAATTCGAGGAAAAAATGTGTATGCACGAGGGGCTTTGCGATTTTTCCATATTTGAGAAAAAGCTTTGTTTCCAAAAACCCCACTTTTTACACATCATGCCAAACGTCACTGCATTGTCTTTCGATTTATCGAACTAGGACACCTATTCGACATATAGTACGCAGTCTATTACCGTCTGAACTTGCGCAAAGGTACAAAGAGTAACGAATTCAAATATCCATTACAGGCACCATTTTTCTACAAATCGAACGTTCTTTACCCTGGTACATATCTACATGATGAAAAGTACAAAACACATCCTAGGAAGCGCAGTCTTATGAGTACAGTGAATTCACGGAAAAAATGTGTATACACCCGGGGGTTTGCGATTTTTCCATATTTGAGAAAAAGCTTTGTTTCCAAAAACCCCACTTTTTTCCATCATGCCAAACGTCACTGCATTGTCTTTCTTTTCATCGAACCTGCACACCTTTTCGACATATAGTACGCAGTCTATTACTGTCTGAACTTGCGCAAAGGTACAAAGAGTAACGAATTCAAATATCCATTACAGGCACCATTATTCTGCAAATCAAACGTTTTATACCCTGGTACATATCTACATGATGAAAACTACAAAACACATCCTAGTAAGCGCAGTTTTATGAGTACAGTGAATTCGAGGAAATAATGTGTTTACACCCGGGGCTCTGCGATTTTTCCATATTTCAGAAAAAGCTTTGTTCCCAAAAACCCACTTTTTACACATCATGCCAAACGTCACAGCATTGTCTTTCGATTCATCGAACTAGAACACCTGTTCGACATATAGTACGCAGTCTATTACCGTCTGAACTTGCGCAAAGCTACAAAGAGTAACGAATTCAAATGTCAATTATAGGCACTATTATTCAGCAAATCGAATGGTCTTTACCCTGGTACATATCTACATGATGAAAACTACAAAACACATCTTAGAAAGCGCAGTTTTATGAGTACAGTGAATTCGAGGAAAAAATGTGTATGCACCTGGGGCTCTGCGATTTTTCCATATTTGAGAAAAAGCTTTGTTTCCAAAAACCCCACTTTTTACACATCATGCCAAACGTCACTACATTGTCTTTCGATTTATCGAACTAGGACACCTGTTCGACATATAGTACGCAGTCTATTACCGTCTGAACTTGCGCAAAGCTACAAAGAGTAACGAATTCAAATATCCATTACAGGCACCATTATTTTGCAAATCGAACGTTCTTTACCCTGGTACATATGTACATGATGAAAACTACAAAACACATCCTAGGAAGCGCAATCTTATGAGTACAGTGAATTCGCGAAAAAAATGTGTATACGCCCGGGTCTTTCCGATTTTTCCATATTTGAGAAAAAGCTTTGTTTCCAAAAACCCCACTTTTTACACATCATGCCAAACGTCACTGCATTGTCTTTCGATTCATCGAACCTGCACACCTTTTCCACATATAGTACGCAGTCTATTACAGTCTGAACTTGCGCAAAGCTATAAAGAGTAACGCATTCAAATACCGATTACAGGCACCATTATTCAGCAAATCGAACGTTCTTTAACCTGGTACATATCTACATGATGTAAACTAAAAACACATCCTAGGAAGCGCAGTTTTATGAGTACAGTGAATTCGAGGAAAAAATGTGTTTACACCCGGGGCTCTGCGATTTTTCCATATTTCAGAAAAAGCTTTGTTCCCAAAAAGCCACTTTACACATCATGCCAAACATCACTGCATTGTCTTTCGATTCATCGAACTAGAACACCTATTCAACATATAGTACGCAGTCTATTACCGTCTGAACTTGCGCAAAGCTACAAAGAGTAACGAATTCAAATGTCGATTACAGGGACTATAAATCAGCAAATCAAACGGTCTTTACCCTGGTACATATGTACATGATGAAAACTACAAAACACATCCTAGGATGCGCAATGTTATGAGTACAGTGAATTCGCGGAAAAATGTGTATACGCCCGGGGCATTCCGATTTTTCCATATTTGAGAAAAAGCTTTGTTTCCAAAAACCCCACTTTTTACACATCATGCCAAACGTCACTGCATTGTCTTTCGATTCATCGAACCTGCACACTTTTTCCACATATAGTACGCAGCCTATTACAGTCTGAACTTGCGCAAAGGTACAAAGAGTAACGAATTCAAATATCCATTACAGGCACCATTATTCTGCAAATCGAACGTTCTTTACCCTGGTACATATCTACATGATGAAAACTACAAAACACATCCTAGGAAGCGCAGTGTTATGAGTACAGTGAATTCGCTGAAAAATGTGTATACGCCCGGGGCTTTCCGATTTTTCCATATTTGAGAAAAAGCTTTGTTTCCAAAATCCCACTTTTTACACATCATTCCAAACGTCACTGCATTGTCTTTCGATTCATCGAACTAGAACACTTATTCGACATATAGTACGCAGTCTATTACCGTCTGAACTTGCGCAAAGCTACAAAGAGTAACGAATTCAAATGTCAATTACAGGCACTAATAATCAGCAAATCGAACGGTCTTTAACCTGGTACATATCTACATGATGAAAACTACAAAACACATCCTAGGAAGCGCAGTTTTTGGAGTACAGTGAATTCGAGGAAAAAATGTGTATGCACCCGGGGCTTTACGATTTTTCCATATTTGAGAAAAAGCTTTGTTTCCAAAAACCCCTCTTTTACACATCATGCCAAACGTCACTGCATTGTCTTTCGATTCATCGAACCTGCACACCTTTTCGACATATAGTGCGCAGTCTATTACAGTCTGAACTTGCGCAAAGCTACAAAGAGTAACGAATTCAAATATCAATTACAGGCACCATTATTCTGCAAATCGAATGTCCTTTACCCTGGTACATATCTACATGATGAAAACTACAAAACACATCCTAGGAAGCGCAGTTTTATGAGTACAGTGAAATCGAGGAAAAAATGTGTATACACCCGGGGCTTTGCGATTTTAACACATTTGAGAAAAAGCTTTGTTTCCAAAAACCCTCTTTTTACACATCATGCCATACGTCACTGCATTGTCTTTCCATTCATCGAACTAGGACACCTATTCGACATATAGTACGCAGTCTATTAACGTCTGAACTTGCGCAAAGCTACAAAGAGTAACGAATTCCAATGTCGATTACAGGGTCTATTAATCAGGAAATCGAACGGTCTTCACCCTGGTACATATCTAAATGATGAAAACTATAAAACACATCCTAGGAAACGCAGTTCTATGAGTACAGTGAATACGAGGACAAAATGTGTATACACCCGGGGCTTTGCGATTTTTCCATATTTGAGAAAAAGCTTTGTTTCCAAAAACCCCACTTCTTACCCATCATGCCAAATGTCACATCATTGTCTTTCGATTCATCGAACTAGCACACCTATTCGACATATAGTACGCAGTCTATTACCGTCTGAACTTGCGCAAAGCTACAAAGAGTAACGAATTCAATTACCGATTACAGGCACCATTATTCAGCAAATCGAACGTTCTTTACCCTGGTACAAATCTACATGATGAAAACTACAAAACACATCCTAGGAAGCGCATTTTTATGAGTACAGTGAATTCGAGGAAAAAATGTGTGTACACCCGGGGCTATGCGATTTTTCCATCTTTGAGAAAAAGCTTTGTTTCCAAAAACCCCTTATTTTACGCATAATGCCAAAAGTCACTGCATTGTCTTTCGATTCACCGAACCTGCACACCTTTTCGACATATAGTATGCAGTCTATTACCGTTTGAACTTGCGCAAAGCTACAAAGAGTAACGAATTTAAATGTCGATTTCAGGGACTATTATTCAGCAAATCGAACGTTCTTTACCCTGGTACAAATCTACATGATGAAAACTACAAAACACATCCTAGGAAGCGCAGTTTTATGAGTACAGTGAATTCGAGGAAAAAATGTGTATGCACACGGGGCTTTGTGATTTTTCCATATTTGAGAAAAAGCTTTGTTTCCAAAAACACCACTTTTTACACATCATGCCAAACGTCACTACATTGTCTTTGGTTTCATCGAACTAGCACAACTATTCGACATATAGTACGCAGTCTATTACTGTCTGAACTTGCGCTAAGCTACAAAGAGTAACGAATTCAAATATCGATTACAGGCATCACTATTCTGCAAATCGAACGTTCTTTACCCTGGTACATATCTACATGATGAAAATTACAAAACACATCCTAGGAAGCGCAGTTTTATGAGTACAGTGAATTCGAGGAAAAAATGTGTATACACCCGGGGCTTTGCGATTTTTCCATATTTGAGAAAAAGCTTTGTTTCCAAAAACCCCACTTTTTACACATCATGCCAAACGTCACTGCATTGTCTTTCGATTCATTGAACTAGCACACCTATTCGACATATAGTACGCAGTCTATTACCGTCTGAACTTGCGCAAAGCTACAAAAAGTAACGAATTCAAATATCGATTACAGGCACCATTATTCTGCAATTCGAACGTTCTATACCCTGGTACATATCTACATGATGCGCAGCTTTATGAGTACAGTGAATTCGAGGAAAAAAAGTGTATACACACAGGGTTTGCGATTTTCCCATATATGAGAAAAAGTTTTGTTTCCAAAAACCCCACTTTTTACACATCATGCCAAACGTCACTGCATTGTCTTTCGATTCATCGAACTAGCACAAATTTTCGACATTTAGTACGCAGTCTATTACCGTCTGAACTTGCACAAAGCTACAAAGAGTAACGAATTGAAATGTCGATTACAGGGACTATTAATCAGCAAGTCGAACGGTCTTTACCCTGGTACATATGTACATGATGAAAACTACAAAACACATCCTAGGAAGCGCAGTCTTATTAGTACAGTGAATTCGAGGAAAAAATGTGTATACACCCGGGCCTTTGCGATTTTCCCATATTTGAGAAAAAGCTTTGTTACCAAAAACCCCACATTTTACACATCATGCCAATCGTCACTGCATTGTCTTTCGATTCACCGAACCTGCACACCCTTTCGACGTATAGTATGCAGTCTATTACAGTCTGAACTTGCGCAAATCTACAAAGAGTAACGAATTGAAATAACAATTACAGCCACCATTATTCTGCAAATCGAACGTTCTTTACCCTGGTACATATCTAAATGTGAAAACTACAAAACACATCCTAGGGAGCGCAGTTTTATGAGTACAGTGAATTCGAGGAAAAAATGTGTATACACCCGGGGCTTTGCGATTTTTCCATATTTGAGAAAAAGCTTTTTTTCCCAAAACCCCTTTTTTTACACATCATGACAAACGTCACTGCATTGTCTTTCGATTCATCGAACTAGAACACCTATTCGACATATAGTATGCAGTCTATTACCGTCTGAACTTGCGCAAATCTACAAAGAGTAACTAATTCAAATGTCGATTACAGGCACTATTAATCAGGAAATCGAACGGTCTTTACCCTGGTACATATCTACATGATGAAAACTACAAAACACATCCTAGGAAGCGCAGTTTTATGAGTACAGTGAATTCGAGGAAATATTGTGTATACACCCGGAGCTTTGCGATTTTTACACATTTGAGAAAGAGCTTTGTTTAGAAAAACCCACTTTTTAGACATCATGCCAAACGTCACTGCATTGTCTTTCGATTCATCGAACTAGCACATCTATTCGACTTATAGTACGCAGTCTATTGCCGTCTGAATTTGCGCAAAGCTACAAAGAGTAACGAATTCAAATACCGATTACAGGCACCATTATTCTGCAAATCGAACGTTCTTCACAATGGTACAAATCTACATGATGAAAACTACAAAACACATCCTAGGAAGCGCAGTTATATGAGTACAGTGAATTCGAGGAAAAAATGTGTATACAACCGGGGCTTTGCGTTTTTTCCATATTTGAGATAAAGCTTTGTTTTCAAAAACTCCACTTCTTACAGATCATGCCAAACTTCACATCATCCTCTTTTGATTCATATCACTGGCACCTCTATTCGACAAATAGTATGCAGTCTGCTACCGTCTGAACTTGCGCAAGGCTACAAAGAGTAAGGAATTCAAATGTCGATTACAGGGAATATTATTCTGCAAATCGAACGTTCTTGTCCCTGGTACAAATCTACATGATGAAAACTACAAATCACATCCTAGGAAGCGCAGTTTTATGAGTACAGTGAATTCGAAAAAAAAATGTGTATACACCCGGAGGTTTGCGATTTTTCCAAATTTGAGAAACAGCTTTGTTTCCAAAAACCCTCTTTTTACACATCATGCTAAACGTCACTGCATTGTCTTTCGATTCATCAAACTAGCACACCTATTCGACATATAGTACGCAGTCTATTACCGTCTAAATTTGCGCAAAGCTACAAAGAGTAACGAATTCAAATACCGATTACAGGCACCATTATTCTGCAAATCGAACGTTCTTTTCCCTGGTACAAATCTACATGATGAAAACTACAAATCACATCCTAGGTAGCGCAGTTTTATGAGTACAGTGAATTCGAGGAAAAAATGTGTATGCACCCGGGGCTTTGCGATTTTTCCATATTTGAGAAAAAGCTTTGTTTCCAAAAACCCCACCTCTTACATATCATGCTAAACGTCACTGCATTGTCTTACGATTCACCGAACTAGCACAACTATTCAACATATAGTACGCAGTCTATTACCGTATGAACTTGCGCAAAGCTACAAAGAGTAACGAATTCAAATGTCGATTACAGGCACTATTAATCAGCAAATCAACCGGTCTTTATCCTGGTACATATCTACATGATGAAAACTACAAAACACATCCTAGGAAGCGCAGTTTTATGAGTACAGTGAATTCGAGGAAAAAATGTGTATACACCCGGGGCTTTGCGATTTTTCCATATTTGAGAAAAAGCTTTGTTTGCAAAAACCTCAGTTTTTACACATCATACCAAGCGTCACAGCTTTGTCTTTCGATTCATCGAACTAGCACACCTATTCGACATACAGTATGCAGTCTATTACCGTCTGAACTTGTGCAAAGCTACAATGAGTAACGAATTCAATTATCGATTACAGGCACCATTATTCTGCAAATCGAACGTTCCTTACCCTGGTACATAACTACATGATGAAAACTACAAAACACATACTAGGAAGCGCAGTTTTATGAGTACAGTGAATTCGAGGAAAAAATGTGTATGCACCCGGGGCTTTGCGATTTTTCCATATATGAGAAAAAGCTTTGTTTCCAAAAACCCACTTTTTAAACATCAGGCCAAATGTCACTGCATTGTCTTTCGATTCATCGAACTAGAACACCTATTCGACATATAGTACGCAGTCTATTACCGTCTGAACTTGCGCAAAGCTACAAAGAGTAACGAATTCAAATGTTAATTACAGGCACTATTAATCAGCAAATCGAACGGTCTTTACCCTGGTACATATCTACATGATGAAAACTACAAAACACATCCTAGGAAGCGCAGTTTTATGAGTACAGTGAATTCGAGGAAAAAATGTGTATGCACCCGGGGCTTTGCGATTTTTCCATATTTGAGAAAAAGCTTTGTTTCCAAAAACCCCACTTTTTGCACATCATGCCAAACGTCACTGCATTGACTTTCGATTTATCGAACTAGACACCTATTCGACATATAGTACGCAGTCTATTACCGTCTGAACTTGCGCAAAGGTACAAAGAGTAACGAATTCAAATATCCATTACAGGCACCATTATTCTGCAAATCGAACGTTCTTTACCCTTTTACATATCTACATGATGAAAACTATAAAACACATCCTAGGAAGCGCAGTTTTATAATACAGTGAATTCGAGGAAAAAATGTGTATACACCCGGTACTTTGTGATTTTTCGATGTTTCAGAAAAAGCTTTGTTTCCAAAAACCCACTTTTTACACATCATGCCTAACGTCACTGCATTGTCTTTCGATTCATCGAACTAGCACACCTATTCGACATATAGTATGCAGTCTATTACCGTCTGAACTTGCGCAAAGCTACAAAGAGTAACGAATTCAAATGTCGATTACAGTGACTATAAATCAGCAAATCGAACGGTCTTTACCCTGGTACATATATACATGATGATAACTACAAAACACATCCTAGGAAGCGCAGTTTTATGACTACAGTGAATTCGAGGAAAAAATGTGTATACACCCGGGGCTTTGCGATTTTTCCATATTTGAGAAAAAGCTTTGTTTGCAAAAACCTCACTTTTTACACATCATGACAAACGTCACTGCTTTGTCTTTCGATTCATCGAACTAGCACACCTATTCGACATATAGTAATCAGTCTATTGCCGTCTGAATTTGCGCAAAGCTACAAAGAGTAACGAATTCAAATACCGATTACAGGCACCATTATTCTGGAAATCGAACGTTCTTTTCCCTGGTACAAATCTACATGATGAAAACTACAAAACACATCCTAGGAAGCGCAGTTTTATGAGTACAATGAATTCGAGGAAAAAATGTGTATACACCCGGGGCTTTGCGATTTTTCCATATTTGAGAAAAAGCTTTGTTTCCAAAAACACACTTTTTACACATCATGACAAACGTCACTGCATTGTCTTTCGATTCATCGAACTAGCACACCTATTCGACATATAGTACGCAGTCTATTACCATCTGAACTTGCGCAAAGTTACAAAGAGTAACGAATTCAAATGGCGATTACAGGCACTATTAATCAGCAAATCAACCGGTCTTTATCCTGGTACATATCTACATGATGAAAACTACAAAACACATCCTAGGAAGCGCAGTTTTATGAGTACAGTGAATTCGAGGAAAAAATGTGTATACACCTGGGGCTTTGCGAATTTTCCTTATTTGAGAAAAAGGTTTGTTTGCAAAAACCTCAGTTTTTACACATCATACCAAACGTCACTGCTTTGTCTTTCGATTCATCGAACTAGCACACCTATTCGACATACAGTATGCACTCTATTAACGTCTGAACTTGCGCAAAGCTACAATGAGTAACGAATTCAATTATCGATTACAGGCACCATTTTTCTGCAAATCGAACGTTCCTTACCCTGGTACATATCTACATGATGAAAACTACAAAAGACATCCTTTTAAGCGCACTTTTATGAGTACAGTGAATTCGAGGAAAAATGTGTTTACACCCGGGGCTCTGCGATTTTTCCATATTTCAGAAAAAGCTTTGTTCCCAAAAACCCACTTTTTACACATCATGCCAAACGTCACTGCATTGTCTTTCGATTCATCGAACTAGAACACCTATTCGACATATAGTACGCAGTCTATTACCGTCTGAACTTGCGCAAAGCTACAAAGAGTAACGAATTCAAATGTCAATTACAGCCACTATTAATCAGCAAATCGAACGGTCTTTACCCTGGTACATATCTACATGATAAAAACTACAAAACAAATCCTAGGAAGCGCAGTTTTATGAGCACAGTGAATTCGAGGAAAAAATGTGTATGCACGAGGGGCTTTGCGATTTTTCCATATTTGAGAAAAAGCTTTGTTTCCAAAAACCCCACTTTTTACACATCATGACAAACGTCACTGCATTGTCTTTCGATTTATCGAACTAGACACCTATTCGACATATAGTATGCAGTCTATTACCGTCTGAACTTGCGCAAAGCTACAAAGAGTAACGAATTCAAATGTCGATTACAGGGACTATAAATCAGCAAATCGAACGGTCTTTACCCTGGTACATATCTACATGATGAAAACTACCAAACACATCCTAGGAAGCGCAGTTTTATGAGTACAGTGAATTCGAGGAAAAAATGTGTATACGCCCGGGGCTTTCCGATTTTTCCATATTTGAGAAAAAGCTTTGTTTCCAAAAACCCCACTTTTTACACATCATGCCAAACGTCACTGCATTGTCTTTCGATTCATCGAACCTGCACCCCTTTTCCACATATAGTACGCAGTCTATTACAGTCTGAACTGGCGCAAAGCTATAAAGAGTAACGAATTCAAATTCCGATTACAGGCACCATTATTCAGCAAATCGAACGTTCTTTACCCTGGTACATATCTACATGATGAAAACTACAAAACACATCCTAGGAAGCGCAGTTTTATGAGTACAGTGAATTCGAGGAAAAAATGTGTATGCACCCGGGGCTTTGCGATTTATCCATATATGAGAAAAAGCTTTGTTTCCAAAAACCCACTTTTTACACATCAGGCCAAATGTCACTGCATTGTCTTTCGATTCATCGAACTAGCTCACCTTTTCGAAATATAGTACGCAGTCTATTTCCGTCTGAACTTGCGCAAAGCTACAAAGAGTAACGAATTCAAATATCGATTACAGGCACCATTATTCTGCAAATCGAACGTTCTTTACCCTCGTACACACCTACATGTCGAAAACTACAAAACACATCCTAGTAAGCGCACTTTTATGAGTACGGTGAATTCGAGGAGAAAATGTGTTTACACCCGGGGCTCTGCGATTTTTCCATATTTCAGAAAAAGCTTTGTTCCCAAAAACCCACTTTTTACACATCATGCCAAACGTCACTGCATTGTCTTTCGATTCATCGAACTAGAACACCTATTCGACATATAGTACGCAGTCTATTACCGTCTGAACTTGCGCAAAGCTACAAAGAGTAACGAATTCAAATATCCATTACAGGCACCATTATTCTGCAAATCGAACGTTCTTTACCCTGGTACATATCTACATGATGAAAACTATAAAACACATCCTAGGAAGCGCAGTTTTATGAGTACAGTGAATTCGAGGAAAAAATGTGTATACACCCGGTGCTTTGCGATTTTTCCATGTTTGAGTAAAAGCTTTGTTTCCAAAAACCCACCTTTTTACACATCATGCCAAACGTCACTGCATTGTCTTTCGATTCATCGAACTATCATACTTATTCGACATATAGTACGCAGTCTATTACCGTCTGAACTAGCGTAAAGCTACAAAAAGTAACGAATTCTAATGTCGATTACAGGGACTAGTAATCAGCAAATCGAACGGTCTTTACCCTGGTACATATGTACATGATGAAAACTACAAAACACATCCTAGGAAGCGCAATGTTATGAGTACAGTGAATTCGCGGAAAAAATGTGTATACGCCCGGGGCTTTCCGATTTTTCCATATTTGAGAAAAAGCTTTGTTTCCAAAAACCCCATTTTTTACACATCTTGCCAAACGTCACTGCATTGTCTTTCGATTCATCGAACCTGCACACCTTTTTCCACATATAGTACGCAGTCTATTACAGTCTGAACTGGCGCAAAGCTATAAAGAGTAACGAATTCAAATACCGATTACAGGCTCCATTATTCAGCAAATCGAACGTTCTTTACCCTGGTACATATCTACATGATGAAAACTACAAAACACATCCTAGGAGGCGCAGTTTTATGAGTACAGTGCATTCGAGGAAAAAATGTGTATACACCCGGTGCTTTGCGATTTTTCCATGTTTGAGAAAAAGCTTTGTTTCCAAAAACCCACTTTTTACACATCATGCCAAACGTCACTGCATTGTCTTTCGAATCATCGAACTAGCACACCTTTTCGACATATAGTACGCAGTCTATTACCGTCTGAACTTGCGCAAAGCTACAAAGAGTAACGAATTCTAATGTCGATTACAGGGACTATTAATCAGCAAATCGAACGGTCTTTACCCTCGTACATATGTACATGATGAAAACTACAAAACACATCCTAGGAAGCGCAGTCTTATGAGTACAGTGACTTCGCGGAAAAAATGTGTATACACCCGGGGCTTTGCGATTTTTCCATATTTGAGAAAAAGCTTTGTTTCCAAAAACCCCACTTTTTACACATCATGCCAAACGTCACTGCATTGTCTTTCGATTCATCGAACCTGCACACCTTTTCCACGTATAGTACGCAGTCTATTACAGTCTGAACTGGCACAAAGCTATAAAGAGTAACGAATTCAAATACCGATTACAGGCTCCATTATTCAGCAAATCGAACGTTCTTTACCCTGGTACATATCTACATGATGAAAACTACAAAACACATCATAGGAAGCGAAGTTTTATGAGTACAGTGAATTCGAGGAAAAAATGTGTATACACCCAGTGCTTTGCGATTTCTCCATGTTTGAGAAAAAGCTTTGTTTCCAAAAACCCACTTTTTACACATCATGCCAAACGTCTCTGCATTGTCTTTCGATTCATCGAACTAGCACACCTTTTCGAAATATAGTACGCAGTCTATTTCCGTCTGAACTTGCGCAGAGCTACAAAGAGTAACGAATTCAAATATCGATTACAGGCACCATTATTCTGCAAATCGAACGTTCTTTACCCTGGTACACACCTACATGTCGAAATTTACAAAACACATCCTAGTAAGCGCACTTTTATGAGTACAGTGAATTCGAGGAGAAAATGGGTTTACACCCGGGGCTCTGCGATTTTTCCATATTTCAGAAAAAGCTTTGTTCCCAAAAACCCACTTTTTACACATCATGCCAAACGTCACTGCATTGTCTTTCGATTCATCGAACTAGAACACCTATTCGACATATAGTACGCAGTTTATTACCGTCTGAACTTGCGCACAGCTACAAAGAGTAACGAATTCAAATATCCATTACAGGCACCATTATTCTGCAAATCGAACGTTCTTTACCCTCGTACATATCTACATGATGAAAACTATAAAACACATCGTAGGAAGCGCAGTTTTATGAATACAGTGAATTCGAGGAAAAAATAGTGTATACACCCGGTGCTTTGCGATTTTTCCATGTTTGAGAAAAAGCTTTGTTTCCAAAAACCCACCTTTTTACACATCATGCCAAACGTCACTGCATTGTCTTTCGATTCATCGAAATAGCACACCTATTCGACATATAGTATGCAGTCTATTACCGTCTGAACTTGCGCAAAGCTACAAAGAGTAACGAATTCAAATGTCGATTACAGGGACTATAAATCAGCAAATCGTACGGTCTTTAACCTGGTACATATCTACATGATGAAAACTCTAAAACACATCCTAGGAAGCGCAGTTTTATGAGTACAGTGAATTCGAGGAAAAAATGTGTATACACCAGGAGCGTTGCGATTTTTCCATATTTGAGAAAAAGCTTTGTTTCCAAAAACCCCACATTTTACACATCATGCCAATCGTCACTGCATTGTCTTTCGATTCACCGAACCTGCACACCTTTTCGACATATAGTATGCAGTCTATTACAGTCTGAACTTGCGCAAAGCTACAAAGAGTAACGAATTGAAATAACAATTACAGCCACCATTATTCTGCAAATGGAACGTTCTTTACCCTGGTACATATCTAAATGTGAAAACTACAAAACACATCCTAGGGAGCGCAGTTTTATGAGTACAGTGAATTCGAGGAAAAAATGTGTATACACCCGGGGCTTTGCGATTTTTCCATATTTGAGAAAAAGCTTTGTTTCCCAAAACCCCTTTTTTTACACATCATGACAAACGTCACTGCAGTGTCTTTCGATTCATCGAACTAGCACACCTATTCGACATATAGTATGCAGTCTATTACCGTCTGAACTTGCACAAAGCTACAAAGAGTAACGAATTCAAATGTCGATTATAGGGACTATAAATCAGCAAATCGAACGGTCTTTAAACTGGTACATATCTACATGATGAAAACTAAAAAACACATCCTAGGAAGCGCAGTTTTATGAGTACAGTGAATTCTAGGAAAAAATGTGTATACACCCGGAGCTTTGCGATTTTTCCATATTTGAGAAAAAGCTTTGTTTCCAAAAACCCCACTTTTTACACATCATGAAAAACGTCACTGCATTGTCTTTCGATTCATCGAACTATCATACCTATTCGACATATAGTACGCAGTCTATTACCGTCTGAACTTGCGCAAAGCTACAAAAAGTAACGAATTCTAATGTCGATTACAGGGACTAATAATCAGCAAATCGAACGGTCTTTACCCTGGTACATATGTACATGATGAAAACTACAAAACACATCCTAGGAAGCGCAATGTTATGAGTACAGTGAATTCGCGGAAAAAATGTGCATACGCCCGGGGCTTTCCGATTTTTCCATATTTGAGAAAAAGCTTTGTTTCCAAAAACCCCACTTTTTACACATCATGCCAAACGTCACTGCATTGTCTTTCGATTCATCGAACCTGCACACCTGTTCCACATATATTACGCAGTGTATTACAGTCTGAACTGGCGCAAAGCTATAAAGAGTAACGAATTCAAATACCGATTACAGGCACCATTATTCAGCAAATCGAACGTTCTGTACCCTGGTACATATCTACATGATGAAAACTACAAAACACATCCTAGGAAGCGCAGTTTTAAGAGTACAGTGAATTCGAGGAAAAAATGTGTATACACCCGGTGCTTTGCGATTTTTCCATGTTTGAGAAAAAGCTATGTTTCAAAAAACCCACTTTTTACACATCATGCCAAACGTCACTGCATTGTCTTTCGAATCATCGAACTAGCACACCTTTTCGACATATAGTACGCAGTCTATTACCGTCTGAACTTGCGCAAAGCTACAAAGAGTAACGAATTCAAATACCGATTACAGGCACCATTATTCATCAAATCGAACATTCTTTACCCTGGTTGTAATCTACATGATGAAAACTACAAAACACATCCTAGGAAGCGCAGTTTTATGAGTACAGTGAATTTGAGGAAAAAATGTGTATGCACCCGGGGCTTTGCGATTTTTCCATACTTGAGAAAAAGCTTTGTTTCCAAAAACCCCACTTTTTACACATCATGCCAAACGTCACTGCATTGTCTTTCGATTCATCGAACTAGACACCTATTCGACATATAGTACGCAGTCTATTACCGTCTGAACTTGCGCAAAGCTACAAAGAGTAACGAATTCAAATATCCATTACCGCACCATTATTCTGCAAATCGAACGTTCTTTACCCTGGTACATATCTACATGATGAAAACTATAAAACACATCCTAGGAAGCGCAGTTTTATGAGTACAGTGAATTCGAGGAAAAAATGTGTATACACCCGGTGCTTTGCGATTTTTCCATGTTTGAGAAAAAGCTTTGTTTCCAAAAACCCACTTTTTACACATCATGCCAAACGTCACTGCATTGTCTTTCGATTCATCGAACCTGCACACCTGTTCCACATATATTACGCAGTGTATTACAGTCTGAACTGGCGCAAAGCTATAAAGAGTAACGAATTCAAATACCGATTACAGGCACCATTATTCAGCAAATCGAACGTTCTTTACCCTGGTACATATCTACATGATGAAAACTACAAAACACATCCTAGGAAGCGCAGTTTTAAGAGTACAGTGGATTCGAGAAAAAAATGTGTATACACCCGGTGCTTTGCGATTTTTCCATGTTTGAGAAAAAGCTTTGTTTCAAAAAACCCACTTTTTACACATTATGCCAAACGTCACAGCATTGTCTTTCGAATCATCGAACTAGCACACCTTTTCGACATATAGTACGCAGTCTATTACCGTCTGAACTTGCGCAAAGCTACAAAGAGTAACAAATTCAAATACCGATTACAGGCACCATTATTCATCAAATCGAACGTTCTTTACCCTGGTTGTAATCTACATGATGAAAACTACAAAACACATCCTAGGAAGCGCAGTTTTATGAGTACAGTGAATTTGAGGAAAAAATGTGTATGCACCTGGGGCTTTGCGATTTTTCCATATTTGATAAAACCTTTGTTTCCAAAAACACCACTTTTTACACATCATGCCAAACGTCACTGCATTGTCTTTCGTTTCATCGAACTAGCACACCTATTCGTCATACAGTACGCAGTCTATTACCGTCTGAACTTGCGCAAAGCTACAAAGAGTAACGTATTCAAATATCGATTACAGGCACCATTATTCTGCAATTCGAACGTTCTATACCCTGGTACATATCTACATGATGAAAACTACAAAACACATACTAGGGTGCGCAGTTTTATGAGTACAGTGAATTCGAGGAAAAAATGTGTATACACCCGGGGCTTTGCGATTTACCCATATATGAGAAAAAGCTTTGTTTCCAATAACCCCACTTTTTACACATCATGCCAAACGTCACTGCATTGTCTTTCGATTCATCGAACCTGCACACCTTTTCGACATATAGTACGCAGTCTATGACTGTCTGAACTTGCGCAAAGGTACAAAGAGTAACGAATTCAAATATCCATTACAGGCACCATTATTCTGCAAATCAAACGTTTTATACCCTGGTACATATCTACATGATGAAAACTACAATACACAACCTATTATGCGCAGTTTTATGAGTACAGTGAATTCGAGGAAAAAATGTGTTTACACCCGGGGCTCTGCGATTTTTCCATATTTGAGAAAAAGCTTTGTTTCCAAAAACCCCACTTTTTACACATCATGCCAAACGTCACTGCATTGTCTTTCGATTCATAGAACTAGCACACCTATCCGACATATAGTACGCAGTCTATTACAGTCTGAACTTGCGCAAAGGTACAAAGATTAACAAATTCAAATATCAATTACAGGCACCATTATTCTGCAAATCAAACGTTCTTTACCCTGGTACATATCTAAATGATGAAAACTACAAAACACATCCTAGGAAGCGCAGTTTTATGAGTACAGTGAATTTGAGGAAAAAAATGTGTATACACCCGGGGCTTTACGATTTTTCCATATTTGAGAAAAAGCTTTGTTTCCAAAAACCCCACTTTTTACACAACATGCCAAACGTCACTGCATTGTCTTTCGATTCATCGAACTAGCACACCTATTCGACATATAGTACGCAGTCTATTACCGTCTGAACTTGCGCAAAGGTACAAAAAGTAACGAATTCAAATATCGATTACAGGCACCATTATTCTGCAATTCGAACGTTCTATACCCTGGTACATATCTACATGATGCGCAGTTTTATGAGTACAGTGAATTCGAGGAAAAAAAGTGTATACACACGGGGCTTTGCGATTTTCCCATATATGAGAAAAAGTTTTGTTTCCAAAAACCCCACTTTTTCCTCATCATGCCAAACGTCACTGCATTGTCTTTCGATTCATCGAACTAGAACACCTATTCGACATATCGTACGCAGTCTATTACCATCTGAACTTGCGCAAAGCTACAAAGAGTAACGAATTCAAATAACAATTACAGCCACCATTATTCTGCAAATCGAACGTTCTTTACCCTTGTACATATCTAAATGATGAAAACTACAAAACACATCCTAGGGAGCGCAGTTTTATGAGTACAGTGAATGCGAGGAAAAAATGTGTGTACACTCGGCGCTTTGCGAATTTTCCATATTTGAGAAAATGCTTTGTTTCACAAAACCCCTTTTTTTACACATCATGACAAACGTCACTGCATTGTCTTTTGATTCATCGAACTAGAACACCTATTCGACATATAGTACGCAGTCTATTACCGTCTGAACTTGCGCAAAGCTACAAAGAGTAACGAATTCAAATGTCGATTACAGGCACTATTAATCAGCAAATCGAACGGTCTTTACCCTGGTACATATCTACATGATGAAAACTACAAAACACATCCTAGGAAGCGCAGTTTTATGAGTACAGTGAATTCGAGGAAAAAATGTGTATACACGAGGAGCTTTGCGATTTTTCCATATTTGAGAAAAAGTTTTGTTTCCAAAAACCCACTTTTTACACATCATGCTAAACGTCACTGCATTGTCTTTCGATTCATCGAACTAGCACACCTATTCGACATATAGTACGCAGTCTATTGCCGTCTGCATTTGCGCAAAGCTACAAAGAGTAACGAATTCAAATACCGATTACAGGCACTATTATTCTGCAAATCGAACGTTCTTTTACCTGGTACAAATCTACATGATGAAAACTACAAATCACATCCTAGGAAGCGCAGTTTTATGAGTACAGTGAATTCGAGGAAAAAATGTGTATACACCCGCGGCTCTGAGATTTTTCCATATTTCAGAAAAAGCTTTGTTTCCAAAAACGCACTGTTTACACACCATGCCAAACGTCACTGCATTGTCTTTCGATTCCTCGAACTAGAACAAGTATTTGACATATAGTACGCAGTCTATTACCGTCTGAACTTGCGCAAAGCTACAAAGAGTAACGATTTCAAATGTCGATTACAGGCACTATTAATCAGCAAATCGAACGGTCTTTACCCTGGTACATATCTACATGATGAAAACTACAAAACACATCCTAGGAAGCGCAGTTTCATGAGTACAGTGAATTCGAGGAAAAAACGTGTATACACCTGGCCCCCTGCGATTTTTCCATATTTGAGAAAAATCTTTGTTTCCAAATACCTCACTTTTTACACATCATGCCAAACGTCACAGCATTGTCTTTCGATTCATCGAACTAGCACACCTATTCGACGTATAGTACGCAGTCTATTACCGTCTGAACTTGCGCAAAGCTACAAAGTGTAACGTATTCAAATACCGATTACAGTCACCATTATTCTGCAAATCGAACGTTCTTTACCCTGGTACATATCTACATGATGAAGACTACAGAACACATCCTAGGAAGCGCAGTTTTAGGAGTACAGTGAATTCGAGGAAAAAATGTGTATGCACCTGGGGCTTTGCGATTTTTCCATATTTGAGATAAAGAATTGTTTTCAAAAACTCCACTTCTTACACATCATGCCAAACTTCACATCATCCTCTTTAGATTCATATCACTGGCACCTCTTTTCGACAAATAGTACGCAGTCTGCTACCGTCTGAATTTGCGCAAGGCTACAAAGAGTAACGTATTCGAATGTCGATTACAGGGAATATTATTCTGCAAATCGAATGTTCTTCACCCTGGTACATATATACATGATGAAAACTACAAAACACATCCTAGGTAGCACAGTTTTATGAGTACAGTGAATTCGAGGAAAAAATGTGTATACACCCGGAGCTTTGCGATTTTTCCATATTTGAGAAAAAGCTTTGTTTCCAAAAACCCCACTTTTTACACATCATGAGAAACGTCACTGCGTTGTCTTTCGATTCATCGAACTAGCACACCTATTCGACATATAGTACGCACTCTATTACCGTCTGAACTTGCGCAAAGCTACAAAGAGTAACGAATTCAAATATCGATTACAGGCACCATTATTCTGCAAATCGAACGTTCTTTACCCTGGTACATATCTACATGATGAAAACTACAAAACACATCCTAGGAAGCGCAGTTTTATGAGTACAGTGAATTCGAGGAAAAAATGTGTATACACCCGGAGCTTTGCTATTTTTCCATATTTGAGAAAAAGCTTTGTTTCCAAAAACCCACTATTTACACATCATGCTAAACGTCACTGCATTGTCTTTCGATTCATCGAAATAGCACACCTATTCGACATATAGTACGCAGTCTATTACCGTCTAAATTTGCGCAAAGCTACGAAGAGTAACGAATTCAAATACCGATTACAGGCACTATTATTCTGCAAATCGAACGTTCTTTACCCTGGTACATATCTACATGATGAAGACTACAGAACACATCCTAGGAAGCGCAGTTTTATGAGTACAGTGAATTCGAGGAAAAAATGTGTATGCACCTGGGGCTTTGCGATTTTTCCATATATGAGAAAAAGCTTTTTTTCCAAAAACTCACTTTTTACACATCAGGCCAAACGACACTGCATTGTCTTTCGATTCATCGAACTAGCACACCTATTCGACATATAGTACGCAGTCTATTACAGTCTGAACTTGCGCAAAGCTACAAAGAGTAACGAATTCAAATATCGATTACAGGCACCATTATTCTGCAAATCGAACGTTCTTTACCCTGGTACATATCTACATGATGAAAACTACAGAACACATCCTAGGAAGCGCAGTTTTATGGGTACAATGAATTCGAGGAAAAAATGTGTATACACACACCATATTTGTGAAAAAGTTTTGTATCCAAAAACCCCACTTTTTACACATCATACCAAACGACACTGCATTGTCTTTCGATTAATCGAACTAGCACACCTCTTCGACATATAGTACGCAATCTATTACCGTCTGAACTTGTGCAAAGCTGCAAAGAGTAACGAATTCAAATATCGATTACAGGCACCATTATTCCGCAAATCGAACGTTCTTTACCCTGGTACATATCTACATGATGAAAACTACAAAACACATCCTAGGAAGCGCAGTTTTATGAGTACAGTGAATCCGAGGAAAAAATGTGTATACACCCGGGGCTTTGCGATTTTTCCATATTTGAGATAAAGCTTTGTTTGCAAAAACCTCACTTTTTACAAATCATGCCAAACGTCAATGCATTGTCTTTCGATTCATCGAACTAGCACACCTATTCGACATATAGTACGCAGTCTATTAGCGTCTGAACTTGCGCAAAGCTACAAAGAGTAACGACTTCCAATATCGATTACAGGGACTACTAATCAGCACATGGAACGGTTTTTACCCAGGTACATATCAACATGATGAAAACTAACATCCTAGGAAGCGCAGTTTTATGAGTACAGTGAATTCCAAAAAAAAATGTGTATACTCCCGGGGCTTTTCAATTTTTCCATATATGAGAAAAAGCTTTGTTTCCAAAAACCCACTTTTTACACATCATGCCAAACGTCATTGCATTGTCTTTCGATTCATCGAACTAGCACACCTTTTCGACATATAGTACGCAGTCTATTACCGTCTGAACTTGCGCAAAGCTACAAAGAGTAACGAATTCAAATATCGATTACAGGCACCATTATTCTGCAAATCGAACGTTCTTTACCCTGGTACATATCAACATGATAAAAACTACAAAACACATCCTAGGAAGCGCAGTTTTATGAGTACAGAGAAATTCGAGGAAAAAATGTGTATACACCCGGGGCATTGCGATTTTTCCATATTTGAGAAAAAGCTTTGTTTCCTAAAACCCCACTTTTTACACATCATGTCAAACGTCACTGCATTGTCTTTCGATTCATCGAACTAGCAAACCTATTCGACATATAGTACGCAGTCTATTACCGTCTGAACTTGCGCAGAGCTACAAAGAGTAACGAATTCAAATATCGATTACAGGCACCATTATTCTGCAAATCGAACGTTCTTTACCCTGGTACATATCTACATGATGAAAACTACAAAACACATCCTAGGAAGCGCAGTTTTATGAGTACAGTGAATTCGAGCAGAAATGTGTATACACCCGGGGCTTTGCAACTTTTCCATATATGAGAAAAAGCTTTGTTTCCAAAAACACCACTTTTTACACATCATGCCAAACGTCACTGCATTGTCTTTCGATTCATCGAACTAGCACACCTATGCGACATATAGTACGCAGTCTATTACCGTCTGAACTTGCGAAAAGCTACAAAGAGTAACGAATTCAAATATCGATTACAGGCACCATTATTCTGCAAATCAAACGTTCTTTACCCTGGTACATATCTACATGATGAAAACTACAAAACACATCCTAGGAAGCGCAGTTTTATGAGTACAGTGAATTCGAGGAAAAAATGTGTATACACCCGGGGCTTTGCGATTTTTCCATATTTGAGAAAAAGCTTTGTTTAAAAAACCCCACTTTTACACATCATGCCAAACGTCACTGCATTGTCTTTCGATTCATCGAACTAGCACACCTTTTCGACATATAGTACGCAGTCTATTACCGTCTGAACTTGCGCAAAGCTACAAAGAGTAACGACTTCCAATGTCGATTACAGGGACTATTAATCAGCAAATCGAACGGTCTTTACCCTGGTACATATCTACATGATGAAAACTACAAAACACATCCTAGAAAGCGTAGTTTTATGAGTACAGTGAATTCGTGGAAAAAATGTGTATAGACCCGCGGCTTTGCGGTATTTCCATATTTGAGAAAAAGCTTTGTTTCCAAAAACCCCACTTTTTACACATCATGCCAAGAACGTCACTGCATTGTCTTTCTAATCATCGAACTAGCACACCTTTTCGACATATAGTACGCAATCAATTACCGTCTGAACTTGCGCAAAGCTACAACGAGTAACGAATTCAAATATCGATTACAGGCACCATTATTCTGCAAATCGATCGTTCTCTACCCTGGTACATATCTGCATGATGAAAACTACAAAACACATCCTATGAAGCGCAGTTTTATGAGTACAGTGAATTCGAGGAAAAAATGTGTATACACCTGGGGCTTTGCGATTTTTCTATATTTGAGAAAAAGCTTTGTTTCCAAAAACCCCACTTTTACACATCATGCCAAACGTCACTGCATTGTCTTTCGATTCATCGAACTAGCACACCATTTCGACATATAGTACGCAAGCTATTACCGTCTGATCTTGCGCAAAGCTACAAAGAGTAACGACTTCCAATGTCGATTACAGAGACTATTAATCAGCAAATCGAACGGTGTTTACCCTGGTACATATCTACATGATGAAAACTACAAAACACGTCCTAGAAAGCGCAGTTTTATGAGTACAGTGAATTCGAGAAAAAAATGTGTATACACCCGCGGCTTTGCGATTTTTCCATATTTGAGAAAAAGCTTTGTTTCCAAAAACCCCACTTTTTACGCATCATGCCAAGAACGTCACTGCATTGTCTTTCGATTCATCGAACTAGCACACCTTTTCGACATATAGTACGCAATCAATTACCGTCTGAACTTGCGCAAAGCTACAAAGAGTAACGAATTCAAATATCGATTACAGGCACCATTATTCTGCAAATCGAACGTTCTTTACCCTGGTACATATCTACATGATGAAAACTACAAAACACATCCTAGGAAGCGCAGTTTTATGAGTACAGTGAATTCGAGGAAAAAATGTTTATACACCTGGTACTTTGCGATTTTTCCATATTTGAGAAAATGCTTTGTTTCCAAAAACCCACTTTTTACACATCATGCCAAATGTCACTGCATTGTCTTTCGAATCATCGAACTAGCACACCTTTTCGACATATAGTACGCAGTGTATTACTGTCTGAACTTGCGCAAATCTACAAAGAGTAACGAATTCAAATATCGATTACAGGCAGCATTATTCTGCAAATCGATCGTTCTTTACCCTGGTACATATCTGCATGATGAAAACTACAAAACACATCCTATGAATCGCAGTTTTATGAGTACAGTGAATTCGAGGAAAAAATGTGTATACACCCGGGGCTTTGCGATTTTTCTATATTTGAGAAAAAGCTTTCTTTCCAAAAACCCCACTTTTACACATCATGCCAAACGTCACTGCATTGTCTTTCGATTCATCGAACTAGCACACCATTTCGACATATAGTACGCAGGCTATTACCGTCTGAACTTGCGCAAAGCTACAAAGAGTAACGACTTCCAATGTCGATTACAGAGACTATTAATCAGCAAATCGAACGGTGTTTACCCTGGTACATATCTTCATGATGAAAACTACAAAACACATCCTAGAAAGCGCAGTTTTATGAGTACAGTGAATTCGAGGAAAAAATGTGTATACACCCGCGGCTTTGCGATTTTTCCATATTTGAGAAAAAGCTTTGTTTCCAAAAACCCCACTTTTTACACATCATGCCAAGAACGTCACTGCATTGTCTTTCGATTCATCGAACTAGCACACCTTTTCGACATATAGTACGCAATCAATTACCGTCTGAACTTGCGCAAAGCTACAAAGAGTAACGAATTCAAATATCGATTACAGGCACCATTATTCTGCAAATCGAACGTTCTTTACCCTGGTACATATCTACATGATGAAAACTACAAAACACATCCTAGGAAGCGCAGTTTTATGAGTACAGTGAATTCGAGGAAAAAATGTGTATACACCTGGTACTTTGCGATTTTTCCATATTTGAGAAAATGCTTTGTTTCCAAAAACCCACTTTTTACACATCATGCCAAACGTCACTGCATTGTCTTTCGAATCATCGAACTAGCACACCTTTTCGACATATAGTACGCAGTGTATTACTGTCTGAACTTGCGCAAATCTACAAAGAGTAACGAATTCAAATATCGATTACAGGCACCATTATTCTGCAAATCGAACGTTCTTTACCCTGGTACATATCTACATGATGAAAACTACAAAACACATCCTAGGAAGGGCAGTTTTATGAGTACAGTGAATTCGAGGAAAAAATGTGTATACACCCGGGGCTTTGCGATTTTTCCATATTTGAGAAAAAGCTTTGTTTCCAAAAACCCCACTTTTACACATCATGCCAAACGTCACTGCATTGTCTTTCGATTCATCGAACTAGCACACCTTTTCGACATATAGTACGCAGGCTATTACCGTCTGAACTTGCGCAAAGCTACAAAGAATAACGAATTCAAATATCGATTACAGGCACCATTATTCTGCAAATCGAACGTTCTTTACCCTGGTACATATCTACATGTTGAAAACTACAAAACACATCCTAGGAAGCGCAGTTTTATGAGTACAGTGAATTCGAGCAGAAATGTGTATACACCCGGGGCTTTGCAACTTTTACATATATGAGAAAAAGCTTTCTTTCCAAAAACACCACTTTTTGCACATCATGCCAAACGTCACTGCATTGTCTTTCGATTCATCTAACTAGCACACCTATACGACATATTGTACGCAGTCTATTACCGTCTGAACTTGCGCAAGGCTACAAAGAGTAACATATTCAAATGTCGATTACAGGGAATATTATTCTGCAAATCGAACGTTCTTCACCTTGGTACATACCTACATGATGAAAACTGCAAAACACATTCTAGGAAGCGCAGTTTTATGAGTACAGTGAATTCGTGGAAAAAATGTGTATACACCCAGGGCTTTGCGATTTTTCCATATTTGAGAAAAAGCTTTGTTTCCAAAAACCCCAATTTTTACACATAATGACAAACGTCACTGCATTGTCTTTCGATTCATCTAACTAGCACACCTTTTCGACATATAGTACGCAGTCTATTACCGTCTGAACTTGCGCAAAGCTACAAAGAGTAACGAATTCAAATATCGATTACAGGCACCATTATTCTGCAAATCGAACGTTCTTCACCCTGGTACATGTCTACATGATGAAAACTACAAAACACATCCTAGGAAGCGCAGTTTTATGAGTACATGGAATTCGAGGAAAAAAAGTGTATACACCTGGGCTTTGCGATTTTTCCATATTTGAGAATTAGCTTTGTTTAAAAAAACCCACTTTTCACACATCATGCCAAACATCACTCCATTGTCTTTCGATTCATCGAACTAGCACACCTTTTCGACATATAGTACGCAGTCTATTACCGTCTGAACTTGCGCAAAGCTACAATGAGTAACTACTTCCAATGTCGATTACAGGGACTACTAATGAGCAAATCGAACGGTCTTTACCCTGGTACATATCTACATGATGAAAACTACAAAAAACATCCTAGGAAGCGCAATTTTATGAGTACAGTTAATTCGAGGAAAAAATGTGTATACACTCCCGGCTTTGCGATTTTTCCATATTTGAGAAAAAGCTTTGTTTCCAAAAACTCCACTTTTTACACATCATGACAAACGTCACTGCATTGTCTTTCGATTCATCGAACTAGCACACCTTTTCGACATATAGTACGCAACCTATTACCGTCTGAACTTGCGCAAAGCTACAAAGAGTAACGAATTCAAATAGCGATTACAGGCACCATTATTCTGCAAATCGAACATTCTTTACCCTGGTACATATCAACATGATAAAAACTACAAAACACATCCTAGGAAGCGCAGTTTTATGAGTACAGTGAATTCGAGGAAAAAATGTGTATACACCTGGTACTTTGCGATTTTTCCATATTTGAGAAAATGCTTTGTTTCCAAAAACCCACTTTATACACATCATGCCAAGAACGGCACTGCATTGTCTTTCGATTCATCGAACTAGCACACCTTTTCGACATATAGTACACAATCAATCACTGTCTGAACTTGCGCAAAGCTACAAAGAGTAACGAATTCAAATATCGGTTACAGGCACCATTATTCTGCAAATCGAACCTTCTTTTCCCTGGTACATATCTACATGATGAAAACTACAAAACACATCCTAGGAAGCGCAGTTTTATGAGTACAGTGAATTCGAGGAAAAAATGTGTATACACCCGGGGCTTTGCGATTTTTCCATATTTGAGAAAAAGATTTCTTTCCAAAAACCCACTTTTTACACATCATGCCAAACGTCACTGCATTGTCTTCCGATTCATTGAACTAGCACACCTATTCGACATATAGTACGCAGTCTATTACAGTCTGAACTTGCGCAAATCTACAAAGAGTAACAAATTCAAATATCGATTACAGGCACCATTATTCTGCAAATCGAACGTTCTTTACCCTGGTACATATCTACATGATGAAAACTACAAAACACATCCTAGGAAGCGCAGTTTTATGAGTACAGTGAATTCGAGGAAAAAATGTGTATACACCTGGTACTTTGCGATTTTTCCATATTTGAGAAAATGCTTTGTTTCCAAAAACCCACTTTTTACACATCATGCCAAACGTCACTGCATTGTCTTTCGAATCATCGAACTAGCACACCTTTTCGACATATAGTACGCAGTGTATTACTGTCTGAACTTGCGCAAATCTACAAAGAGTAACGAATTCAAATATCGATTACAGGCAGCATTATTCTGCAAATCGAACGTTCTTTACCCTGGTACATATCTACATGATGAAAACTACAAAACACATCCTAGGAAGGGCAGTTTTATGAGTACAGTGAATTCGAGGAAAAAATGTGTATACACCCGGGGCTTTGCGATTTTTCCATATTTGAGAAAAAGCTTTGTTTCCAAAAACCCCACTTTTACACATCATGCCAAACGTCACTGCATTGTCTTTCGATTCATCGAACTAGCACACCTTTTCGACATATAGTACGCAGGCTATTACCGTCTGAACTTGCGCAAAGCTACAAAGAGTAACGAATTCAAATATCGATTACAGGCACCATTATTCTGCAAATCGAACGTTCTTTACCTGGTACATATCCACATGATGAAAACTACAAAACACATCCTAGGAAGCGCAGTTTTATGAGTACAGGGAATTCGAGGAAAACATGTGTATACACCCCCGGCTTTGCGATTTTTCCATATTTGAGAAAAAGCTTTGTTTCCAAAAACCCACTTTTTACACATCATGATAAACGTCACTGCATTGTCTTTCCATTCACCGAACTAGCACACCTATTCGACATATACTACGCAGTCTATTACCGTCTGAACTTGCGCAAAGCTACAAAAGGTAACGACTTCCAATGTCGATTACAGGGACTATTAATCAGCAAATCGAACGGTCTTTACCCTGGTACATATCTACATAATGAAAACTACAAAACACATCCTAAGAAGCGCAGTTTTATGAGTGCTGTGAATTCGAGGAAAAAATGGGTATACATCCGCGGCTTTGCGATTTTTCCATATTTGAGAAAAAGCTTTGTTTTCAAAAACCCCACTTTTTACACATCATGCCAAACGTCACTGCATTGTCTTTCGATTCATCGAACTAGCAAACCTTTTATACATATAGTGCGCAGTTTATTACCGTCTGAACTTGCGCAAAGCTACAAAGAGTAACGAATTCAAATATCGATTACAGGCACCATTATTCTGCACATCGAACGTTCTTTATATTGGTACATATCTACATGATGAAAACTACAAAACACATCTTAGGGAGCGCAGTTTTATGAGTACAGTGAATTCGAGGAAAAAATGTGTATACACCCGATGTATTGCGATTTTTCCATATTTGAGAAAAAGCTTTGTTTCCAAAAACCCACTTTTTACACATCATGCCAAACGTCACTGCATTGTCTTTCGATTCATCGAACTAGCACACCTATTCGACATATAGTACGCAGTCTATTACCGTGTGAACTTGCGCAAAGCTACAAAGAGTAACGAATTCAAATATCGATTACAGGCACCATTATTCTGCAAATCGAACGTTCTTTTCCCTGGTACATATCTACATGATGAAAACTACAAAACACATCCTAGGAAGCGCAGTTTTATGAGTACAGTGAATTCGACGAAAAAATGTGTATACACCCGGGGTATTGCGATTTTTCCATATTTGAGAAAAAGCTTTCTTTCCAAAAACCCACTTTTTACACATCATGCCAAACGTCACGGCATTGTCTTTCGATTCATCGATCTAGCAATCCTATTCGACATATAGTACGCAGTCTATTACAGTCTGAACTTGCGCAAAGCTACAAAGTGTAGCAAATTCAAATATCGATTACAGGCACCATTATTCTGCAAATCGAACGTTCTTTACCCTGGTACATATCAACATGATGAAAACTACAAAACACATCCTAGGAAGCGCAGTTTTATGAGTACAGTGAATTTGAGGAAAAAATGTGTATACACCCGGGGCTTTGCGATTTTTCCATATATGAGAAAATGCTTTGTTTCCAAAAACCCACTTTTTACGCATCATGCCAAACGTCACTGCATTGTCTTTCGATTCATCGAACTAGCACACCTATTCGACATATAGTACGCAGTCTATTACCGTCTGAACTTGCGCAAAGCTACAAAGAGTAACGAATTCAAATATCGATTACAGGCACCATTATTCTGCAAAACGAACGTTCTTTACCCTGGCACATATCTACATGATGAAAACTACAAAACACATCCTAGGTAGCGCAGTTTTATGAGTACAGTGAATTCGAGGAAAAAATGTGTATACACCCGGGGCTTTGTGATTTTTCCATATTTGAGAAAAAGCTTTGTTTCCAAAAACCCCACTTTTTACACATCATGCCAAACGTCACTGCATTGTCTTTCGATTCATCGAAGTAGCACACCTATTCGACATATAGTACGCAATCTATTACCGTCTGAACTTGCACAAAGCTACAAAGAGTAACGAATTCAAATATCGATTACAGGCACCATTAATCTGCAAATCGAACGTTCTTTACCCTGGTACATATCTACATGATGAAAACTACAAAACACATCCTAGGAAGCGCAGTTTTATGAGTATAGTGATTTCGAGGAAAAAGTGTGTATTGCGATTTCTCCACATATGAGAAAAAGCTTTGATTCCAAAAGCCCCACTTTTTACACATCATGCCAAACGTCACTGCATTGTCTTTCGATTCATCGAACTAGCACAACTATTCGACATATAATACGCAGTCTATTACAGTCTGAACTTGGGCAAATCTACAAAGAGTAACAAATTCAAATATCGATAACAGGCACCATTATGCTGCAAATCGAACGTACTTTACCCTGGTACATATCTACATGATGAAAATTACAAAACACATCCTAGGAAGCGCAGTTTTATGAGTACAGTGAATTCGAGGAAAAAATGTGTATACACCAGGGGCTTTACGATTTTTCCATATTTGAGAAAAAGCTTTGTTTCCAAAAACCCACTTTTTACACATCATGCCAAACGTCACTGCATTGTCTTTCGATTAATCGAACTAGCACACCTATTCGACATATAGTACGCAATCTATTACCGTCTGAACTTGCGCAAAGCTACAAAGAGTAACGAATTCAAATGTCGATTACATGCACCATTATTCTGCAAATCGAACGTTCTTTACCCTGGTACATATCTACATGATGAAAACTACAAAACACATCCTAGGAAGCGCAGTTTTATGAGTACAGTGGTTTCGAGGAAAAAATGTGTATACACCCGGGGCTTTGCGATTTTTCCAAATATGAGAAAAAGCTTTGATTCCAAAAACCCCACTTTTTACACATCATGCCAAACGTCACTGCATTGTCTTTCGATTCATCGAACTAGCACACCAATTCGACATATAGTACGCAGTCTATTACCACCTGAACTTGCGCAAAGCTACAAAGAGTAACGAATTCAAATATCGATTACGGGCACCATTATTCCGCAAATCGAACGTTTTTTACCCTGGTACATATCTACATGATGAAAACTACAAAACACATCTTAGGAAGCGCAGTTTTACGAGTACAGTGAATTCAGGGAAAAAATGTGTATACACTCGGGGCTTTTCGACTTTTCCATATATGAGAAAAAGCTTTGTTTCCAAAAACCCCACTTTTTACACATCATGCCAAACGTCACTGCATTGTCTTTCGATTCATCGAACTAGCACATTTTATCGACATATAATGCGCAGTCTATTACCGTCTGAACTTGCGCAAAGCTACAAAGAGTAAAGAATTCAAATATCGATTACAGGCACCATTATTCTGCAAATCTAACGTTATTTTCCCTGGTACATATCTACATGATTAAAACTACAAAACACATCCTAGGAAGCGCAGTTTTATGAGTACAGTGAATTCGAGGAAAAAATGTGTATACACCCGGGGCTTTATGATTTTTCCATATTTGAGAAAAAGCTTTGTTTCCAAAAACAAACTTTTTTCACATCATGCCAAACGTCACTGCATTGTCTTTCGATTCATCGAACTAGCACACCTATTCGACATATACTACGCAGTGTATTACCGTCTGAACTTGCGCAAAGCTACAAAGAATAACGACTTCCAATGTCGATTACAGGGACTATTAACCAGCAAATCGAACGGTCTTTACCCTAGTACATATCTACATAATGAAATCTTCAAAACACATCCTAGGAAGTGCAGTTTTATGAGTACAATGAATTCGAGTAAAAAATGTGTATACACCCGGGGCTTTGCGATTTTTCCATATATGAGAAAAAGTTTTGTTTCCAAAAAACCCTCTTTTTATGCATCATGCCAAACGTCGTTGCATTGTCTTACGATTCATCGAACTATCACACCTATTCGACATATAGTATGTAGTCTATTACCGTGTGAACTTGCGCAAAGCTACAAAGAGTAAGGAATTCAAATATCGATTACAGGCACCATTATTCTGCAAATCGAACGTTCTTTACCATGGTACATATCAACATGATGAAAACTACAAAACACATCCTAGGAAGCGCAGTTATATGAGTACAGTGAATTCGAGGAAAAAATGTGTATACACCCCTTGCTTTGCGTTTTTTCCGTATTTGAGAAAAAGCTTTGTTTCCAAAAACCCACTTTTTACACATCATGCCAAACGTCACTGCATTGTCTTTCCATTCATCGAACTAGCACAACTTTTCGACATATAGTACAAAGTCTATTACCGTCTGAACTTGCGCAAAGCTATAAAGAGTAACGATTTCCAATGTCGATTACAGGGACTATTAATCAGCAAATCGAACGGTCTTTACCCTTGTACAGATCTACATAATGAAAACTAGAAAACACTACCTAGGAAGCGCAGTTTTATGAGTACAGTCATTTCGAGGAATAAATGTTTATACACCCGGGGCTTTGCGAATTTTCCATATATGAGAAAAAGCTTCGATTCCAAAAAAGCACCCTTTTTACACATCATGTCAAACGTCACAGCATTGTTTTTCGATTCATCGAACTAGCAAACCATTTATACATATAGTGCACAGTTTATTACCGTCTGAACTTGCGCAAAGCTACAAAGAGTAACGAATTCAAATATCGATTACAGGCACCATTATTCTGCAAATCGAACGTTCTTTACCCTGGTACATATCTACAAGATGAAAACTACAAAACACATCCTACGAAGCACAGTTTTATCAGTACAGTGAATTCGAGGAAAAAATGTGTATACACCTGGGGCTTTGCGATTTTTCCATATTTGAGAAAAAGCTTTGTTTCCAAAAACCCACTTTTTACACATCATGCCAAACGTCACTGCATTGTCTTTCGAATCATCGAACTAGCACACCTATTCGACACATAGTACGCAGTCTATTGCAGTCTGAACTTGCGCAAATCTACAAAGAGTAACAAATTCAAATATCGATTACAGGCACCATTATTCTGCAAATCGAAATTTTTTTACCCTGGTACATATCAACATGATGAAAAGTACAAAACACATCCTAGGAAGCGCAGTTTTATGAGTACATTGAATTCGAGTAAAAAATGTGTATACACCCGGGGCTTTGCGATTTTTCCATATATGAGAAATAGTTTTGTTTCCAAAAAACCCTCTTTTTACGCATCATGCCAAACGTCGTTGCAATTTTTTCGATTCATCGAACTAGCACACCTATTCGACATATAGTACGCAGTCTATTACCGTGTGAACTTGCGCAAAGCTACAAAGTGTAACGAATTCAAATATCGATTACAGGCTCCATTATTCTGCAAATCGAACGTTCTTTACCCTGGTACATATCTACATGATGAAAACTACAAAACACTTCAGAGGAAGCGCAGTTTTATGAGTACAGTGAATTCGAGGAAAAAATGTGTATACACCCGGGGCTTTGCAATTTTTCCGTATTTGAGAAAAAGCTTTGTTCCAAAAACCCACTTTTTACACATCATGCCAAACGTCACTGCATTGTCTTTCCATTCATCGAACTAGCACACCTATTCGACGTATAGTACGCAGTCTACTACCGTCTGAACTTGCGCAAAGCTACAAAGAGTAACGACTTCCAATGTCGATTACAGGGACTATTAATCAGCAAATCGAACGGTCTTTACCCTGGTACATATCTACATAATGAAAACTACAAATCACATCCTAGGAGGCGCAGTTTTATGAGTACAGTGAATTCGAGGAAAAATTGTTTATACACCCGGGGCTTTGCGAATTTTCCATATTTGAGAAAAAGCTTTGTTTCCAAAAACCCCACTTTTTACATATCATGTCAAACATCACTGCATTGTCTTTCGATTCATCGAACTAGCACACCTATTCGACATATAGTACGCAATCTATTACCGTCTGAACTTGCGCAAAGCTACAAAGAGTAACGAATACAAATATCGATTACAGGCACAATTATTCTGCAAATCGAACGTTCTTTGCCCTGGTACATATCTACATGATGAAACCTACAAAACACATCCTAGGAAGCGCAGTTTTATGAGTACAGTGAATTCGAGGAAACAATGTGTATACACCCGGGGCTTTGCGATTTTTCCATATTTGAGAAAAAGCTTTGTTTCCAAAAACCCACTTTTTACACATCATGCCAAACGTCAGAGCATTGTATTTCGATTCATCGAACTAGCACACCTTTTCGACATATAGTACGCGAACTATTACCATCTGAACTTGCGCAAAGCTACAAAGAGTAACGAAATGAAAAATCGATTACAGGCACCATTATTCTGCAAATTGAACGTTCTTTACCCTGGTACATATATACATGATGAAAACTACAAAACACATACTAGGAAGCGCAGTTTTATGAGTACAGTGAATTCGAGGAAAAAATGCTTTGCGAATTTTCCATATTTGAGAAAAAGCTTTATTTCCAAAAACCCACTTTATACACAACATGCCAAACATCACTGCATTATCTTTCGATTCATCGAACTAGCACATTTTATCGACATATAGTACCCAGTCTATTACCATCTGAACTTGATCAAAGCTACAAAGAGTAACGAATTCAAATATCGATTACAGGCACCATTATTCTGCAAATCGAACTTACTTTACCCTGGTACATATCTACATGATGAAAACTACAAAACACATCCTAGGAAGCGCAGTTTTATGAGTACAGTGAATTCGAGGAAAAAATGTGTTACACAAGGGGCATTGCGATTTTTCCATATTTGAGAAAAAGCTTTCTTTCCAAAAACCCACTTTTTACACATCATCCAAACGTCACGTCATTGTCTTTCGATTCATCGAACTAGCACACATATTCGACATATAGTACGCAGTCTATTACAGTCTGAACATGCGCAAATCTACAAAGAGTAACAAATTCAAATATCGATTACAGGCACCATTATTCTGCAAATCGAATGTTCTTTACACTGGTACATATCCACATGATGAAAACTACAAAACACATACTAGGAAGCGCAGTTTTATGAGTACAATGAATTCGAGTAAAAAATGTGTATACACCCGGGGCTTTGCGATTTTTCCAAAATTGAGAAAAAGTTTTGTTTCCAAAAACCCCACTTTTTAGACATCATGCCAAACGTCACTGCATTGTCTTTCGATTCATCGAACTAGCACACCTATTCGACATATAGTACACAGTCTATTACCGTCTGAACTTGCGCAAAGCTACAAAGAGTAACGAATTTAAATATCGATTACAGGCACCATTATTCTGCAAATCGAACTTCCTTTACCCTGGTACATATCTACATGATGAAAACTATAAATCACATCCTAGGAAGCGCAGTTTTATGAGTGCAGTGAATTCGAGGAATAAATGGGTATACACAAGGGGCATTGCGATTTTTCCATATTTGAGAAAAAGCTTTCTTTCCAAAAACCCACATTTTACACATCATGCCAAACGTCACTGCATTGTCTTTCGATTCATCGAACTAGCACACCTATTCGACATATAGTACGCAGTCTATTACAGTCTGAACTTGCGCAAATCTACAAAGAGTAACAAATTCAAATATCGATTACAGGCACCATTATTCTGCAAATCGAACGTTCTTTACCCTGGTACATATCTACATGATGAAAACTACAAAACACATCCTAGGAAGCGCAGTTTTATGAGTACAGTGAATTCGAGGAAAAAATGTGTATACACCCGGGGCTTTGCTATTTTTTCATATTTGAGAAAAAGCTTTGTTTCCAAAAACCCACTTTTTACACATCATGCCAAAAACGTCACTGCATTGTCTTTCGATTCATCGAACTAGCACACCTTTTCGACACATAGTACGCAATCTATTACCGTCTGAACTTGCGCAAAGCTACAAAGAGTAACGAATTCAAATATCGATTACAGGCGCCATTATTCTGCAAATCGAACGTTCTTTACCCTGGTACATATCTACATGATGAAAACCATAAAACACATCCTAGGAAGCGCAGTTTTATGAGTACAGTGAATTCGTGGAAAAAATGTGTATACACCCGGGGCTTTTCGATTTTTCCATATATGAGAAAAACCTTTGTTTCCAAAAACCCACTTTTTACGCATCATGCCAAACGTCACTGCATTGTCTTTCGATTCATCGAACTAGCACACCTATTCGACATATAGTACGCAGTCTATTACATTCGGAACTTGCACAAAGCTACAAAGAGTAACGAATTCAAATATCGATTACAGGCACCATTATTCTGCAAATCGAACGTTCTTTACCCTGGTACATATCTACATGATGAAAACTACAAAACACATCGTAGTCAGCGCAGTTTTATGAGTACAGTGAATTCGTGGAAAAAATGTGTATACACCTGGGGCTTTGCGATTTTTCCATATTTGAGAAAAAGTATGGTTCCAAAAACCCCACTTTTTACACAGCATCCAAACGTCACTGCATTGTCTTTCGATTCATCGAACTAGCACACCTATTCGACATATAGTACGCAGTCTATTACCGTCTGAACTTGCGCAAAGCTACAAAGAGTAACGAATTTAAATATCGATTACATGCACCATTATTCTGCAAATCGAACTTACTTTACCCTGGTACATATCTACATGATGAAAACTACAAAACACATCGTAGGAAGCGCAGTTTAATGAGAACAGTGAATTCGTGGAAAAAATGTGTATACACCCGGGGCTTTGCGATTTTTCCATATTTGAGAAAAAGCTTACTTTCCAAAAACCCACTTTTTACACATCATGCCAAAAACATCACTGCATTGTCTTTCGATTCATCGAACTAGCACAGCTTTTCGACATATAGTACACAATCTATTACCGTCTGAACTTGCGCAAAGCTACAAAGAGTAACGAATTGAAATATCGATTACAGGCACCATTATTCTGCAAATCGAACGTTCTTTACTCTGGTACCTATCTACATGATGAGAACTATAAAACACATCCTAGGAAGCGCAGTTTTATGAATACAGTAATTTCGGGGAGAAAATGTGTATACACCCGGGGCTTTGCGACTTTTCCATATATGAGAAAAAGCTTTGTTTCCAAAAACCCCACTTTTTACACATCATGCCAAACGTCACTGCATTGTCTTTGGATTCATCGAACTAGCATATTTTATCGACATATAGTGCGCAGTCTATTACCGTCTGAACTTGCGTAAAGCTACAAAGAGTAACGGATTGAAATATCGATTACAGGCACCATTATTCTGCAAATCGAACGTTCTTTTATCTGGTACATAACTACATGATGAAAACTACAAAACACATCCTAGGAAGCGCAGTTTTATGAGTACAGTGAATTCGAGGAAAAAATGTGTTACACAAGGGGCATTGCGATTTTTCCCTATTTGAGAAAAAGCTTTCTCTCCAAAAACCAACATTTTACACATCATACCAAACGTCACTGCATTGTCCTTCGATTCATCGAACTAGCACACCTATTCGACATATAGTACGCAGTCTATTACAGCCTGAACTTGCGCAAATCTCCAAAGAGTAACAAGTTCAAAAATCGATTACAGGCACCATTATTCTGCAAATCGAACGTTCTTTACCCTGCTACATATCAACATGATGAAAACTACAAAACACATCCTAGGAAGCGCAGTTTTATGAGTACAGTGAATTCGAGGAAAAAATGTGTATACACCCGGGGCTTTGCGATTTTTCCATATATGAGAAAAAGCTTTGTTTCCAAAAACCCACTTTTTACGCATCATGCCAAACGTCACTGCATTGTCTTTCGATTCATCGAACTAGCAAACCTTTTCGACATATAGTACGCAATATATTACCGTCTGAACTTGCGCAAAGCTACAAAGAGTAACGAATTGAAATATCGATTACAGGCACCATTATTCTGCAAATCGAACGTTCTTTACCCTGGTACATATGTACATGGTGAAAACTACAAAACACATCCTAGGAACCGCAGTTTTATGAGTACAGTGATTTCGAGGAAAAAATGTGTATACACCCGGGGCTCTGCGATTTCTCCATATATGAGAAAAAGCTTTGATTCCAAAAACCCCACTTTTTACACATCATGCCAAACGTCACTGCATTGTCACTCGATTCATCGAACTAGCACACCTATTCGACATATAGCACGCAATCTATTACCATCTGCACTTGCGCAAAGCTACAAAGAGTAACGAATTCAAATATCGATTACAGGCAGCACTATTCTGCAAATCGAACGTTCTTTAACCTGGTACATATCTACATGATGAAAACTACAAACACATCCTAGGAAGCGCAGTTTTATGAGTACAGTGAATTCGAGGAAAAAAAGTGTATACACCCGGTGCTTTGCGATTTTTCCATATATCTGAAAAAGCTTTGTTTCCAAAAACCCACTTTTTACGCATCATGCCAAACGTCACTGCATTGTCTTTCGATTCATCGAACTAGCACACCTATTCGACATATAGTACGCAGTCTATTACCGTCTGAACTTGCGCGAAGCTACAAAGAGTAACGAATTCAAATGTCGATAACAGGGAATATTATTCTGCAAATCGAGCGTTCTTCACACTGGTACATTTCTACATGATGAAAACTACAAAACACATTCTAGGAAGCACAGATTTATGAGTACAGTAAATTCGAGGAAAAAATGTGTATACACCCGGGGCTTTGCGATTTTCCATATTTGAGAAAAAGCTTTGTTTCCAAAAACCCCACTTTTTACACATCATGAAAAACGTCACTGCATTGTCTTTCGATTCATTGAACTAGCACACGTATTCGACATATAGTTCTCAGTCTATTACCGTCTGAAATTGCGCAAAGGTACATAGAGTATCAAATTCAAATTACGATTACAAGCACCATTATTCTGCAAATCGAACGTTCTTTACCCTGGTACATATCTACATGATGAAAACTACAAAACACATCCTATGAAGCGCAGTTTTATGAGAACAGTGATTTCGAGGAAAAAATGTGTATACACCCGGGGCTTTGCGATTTTTCCATATTTGAGAAAAAGCTTTGATTCCGAAAACCCCACTTTTTACACATCATGCCAAACGTCACTGCATTGTCTTTCGATTCATCGAACTAGCACACCTATTCGGCATATAGTACGCTGCCTATTACCGTCTGAACTTGCGCAAAGCTACAAAGAGTAACGACTTCCAATGTCGATTACAGGGACTATTAATCGGCAAATCGAACGGTCTTTACCCTGGTACATATCTACATGATGAAAACTAACATCCTAGGAAGCGCAGTTTTATGAGTACAGTGAATTCGAGGAAAAAATGTGTATACACCCGGGGCTTTGCAATTTTTCATATTTGAGAAAAAGCTTTCTTTCCAAAAACCCTCTTTTTACACATCATACCAAACGTCACTGCATTGTCACTCGATTCATCGAACTAGCACACCTATTCGACATATAGTACTCAGTCTATTACCGTCTGAAATTGCGCAAAGCTACATAGAGTAACGAATTGAAATATCGATTACAAGCACCATTATTCTGCAAAACGAACGTTCTTTACCCTGGTACATATCTACATGATGAAAACTACAAAACACATCCTAGGAAGCGCAGTTTTATGAGTACAGTGATTTCGAGGAAAAAATGTGTATACACCCGGGGCTCTACGAATTTTCCATATTTGAGAAAAAGCTTTGTTTCCAACAACCCCACTTTTTACACATCATGCCAAACGTCACTGCATTGTCTTTCGATTCATCGAACTACCACACCTATTCGACATATAGTACCCAGTCTATTACCGTCTGAACTTGCGCAAAGCTGCAAAGAGTAACGAATTCAAATGTCGATTACAGGGACTATTAATCGGCAAATCGAACGGTCTTTACCCTGGTACATATCTACATGATGAAAACTAACATCCTAGGAAGCGCAGTTTTAAGAGTACAGTGAATTCGAGGAAAAAATGTGTATACATCCGTCGCTTTGCGATTTTTCCATATTTGAGAAAAAGCTTTCTTTCGAAAAACCCTCTTTTTACACATCATTCCAAACGTCACTGCACTGTCACTCGATTCACCGAACTAGCACACCTATTCGACATATAGTACTCAGTCTATTACCGTCTGAACTTGCGCAAGGCTACAAAGAGTAACATATTCAAATGTCGATTACAGGGAATATTATTCTGCAAATCGAACGTTCTTCACCCTGGTACATATCTACATGATGGAAACTACAAAACACATTCTAGGAAGCGCAGCTTTACGAGTACAGTGAATTCGAGGAAAAAATGTGTATACACCCAGGGCTTTGCGATTTTTCCATATTTGAGAAAAAGCTTTGTTTCCAAATACCCCAATTTTTACACATCATGCAAAACGTCACTGCATTGTCTTTCCATTCATCGAACTAGCACACCTATTCGACATATAGTACGCAGTCTATTACCGTCTGAACTTGCGCAAAGCTACAAAGAGTAACGAATTCAAATATCGATTACAGGCACCATTATTCTGCAAATCGAACGTTCATTACCCTGGTACATATCTACATGATGAAAACTACGAAACACATCCTAGGAAGCGCAGTTTTATCAGTACAGTGAATTCGAGGAAAAAATGTGTATACACCCGGGGCTTTGCGATTTTTCCATATTTGAGAAAAAGCTTTGTTTCCAAAAACCCCACTTTTTACACATCATGCCAAATGTCACTGCATTGTCCTTCGATTCATCGAACTAGCACACCTATTCGACACATAGTACGCAGTCTATTACCGTCTGAACTTGCGCAAAGCTACAAAGAGTAACGAATTCAAATGTCGATTACAGGGACTATTAATCGGCAAATCGAGCGGTCTTTACCCTGGTACATATCTACATGATGAAAACTAACATCCTAGGAAGCGCAGTTTTATGAGTACAGTGAATTTGAGGAAAAAATGTGTATACACCCGGGGCTTTGCGATTTTTCCATATTTGCGAAAAAGCTTTCTCTCCAAAAACCCTCTTTTTACACATCATGCCAAACGTCACTGCATTGTCACTCGATTCATCGAACTAGCACACCTATTCGACATATAGTACTCAGTCTATTACCGTCTGAAATTGCGCAAAGCTACATAGAGTAACGAATTCAAATATCGATTACAAGCACCATTATTCTGCAAATCGAACGTTCTTTACCCTTCTACATATCTACATGATGAAAACTACAAAACACATCCTAGGAAGCGCAGTTTTATGGGTACAGTGAATTCGAGGAAAAAATGTGTATACACCCGGGGCTTTGCGATTTTTCCATATTTGAGAAAAAGCTTTGTTTCCAAAAACCCCACTTTTTACACATCATGCCAAATGTCACTGCATTGTCCTTCGATTCATCGAACTAGCACACCTATTCGACACATAGTACTCAGTCTATTAGCGTCTGAACTTGCGCAAGGCTACAAAGAGTAACATATTCAAATGTCGATTACAGGGAATATTATTCTGCAAATCGAACGTTCTTCACCCTGGTACATATCTACATGTTGGAAACTACAAAACACATTCTAGGAAGCGCAGTTTTACGAGTACACTGAATTCGAGGAAAAAATGTGTATACACCCAGGGCTTTGCGATTTTTCCATATTTGAGAAAAAGCTTTCTTTCCAAATACCCCAATTTTTACACATCATTCCAAACGTCACTGCATTGTCACTCGATTCATCGAATTAGCACACCTATTCGACATATAGTACGCAGTCTATTACCGTCTGAACTTGCGCAAAGCTACAAAGAGTAACGAATTTCAATGTCGATTACAGTGACTAATAATCAGCAAATCGAACGGTCTTCACCCTGGTACATATCTACGTGATGAAAACTACAAAACACATCCTAGGAAGCGCCGTTTTATTAGTACAGTAAATTCGAGGAAAAAATGTGTACACACCCGGGGCTTTGCGCTTTTTCCATATTTGAGGAAAAGCTTTGTTTCCAAAAACCCACTTTTTACACATCATGCCAAACGTCACTGCAATGTCTTTCGATTCGTCGAACTAGCACACCTTTTCGACATATAGTACTCAGTCTATTACCGTCTGAACTTGCGCAAAGCTACAAAGAGTAACGAATTCAAATATCGATTACAGGCACCATTAATCCCAAATCGAACGTTCATTACCCTGGTACACATCTACATGATGAAAACTATGAGACACATCCTAGGAAGGGCACGTTTATCAGTACAGTGAATTCGAGGAAAAAATGTGTATACACCCGGGGCTTTACGATTTTTCCATATTTGAGAAAAAGCTTTGTTTCCAAAAACCCCACTTTTTACACACCATGCCAAACGTCACTGCATTGTCCTTCGATTCATCGAACTAGCACACCTATTCGACACATAGTACGCAGTCTATTACCGTCTGAACTTGCGCAAAGCTACAAAGAGTAACGAATTCAAATGTCGATTACAGGGATTATTAATCAGCAAATCGAACGGTCTTTACCCTGGTACTTATCTACATGATGAAAACTGCAAAACACATCCTAGGAAGCGCAGTTATATGAGTACAGTGAATTCGAGGAAAAAATGTGTATACACCCGGGGCTTTGCGATTTTCCATATTTGAGAAAAAGCTTTGTTTCCAAAAACCCACTTTTTACACATCATGCCAAACGTCACTGCATTGTCACTCGATTCATCGAACTAGCACACCTATTCGACATATAGTACTCAGTCTATTACCGTCTGAAATTGCGCAAAGCTACATAGAGTAACGAATTCAAATATCGATTACAAGCACCATTATTCTGCAAATCGAACGTTCTTTACCCTGGTACATATCTACATGATGAAAACTAAAAAACACATCCTAGGAAGCGCAGTTTTATGAGTACAGTGATTTCGAGGAAAAAATGTGTATACACCCGGGGCTTTGCGATTTTTCCATATTTGAGAAAAACCTTTGTTTCCAAAAACCCCACTTTTTACACATCATGCCAAACGTCACTGCATTGTCTTTCGATTAATCGAACTACCACACCTATTCGACATATAGTACGCAGTCTATTACCGTCTGAACTTGCGCAAAGCTACAAAGAGTAACGAATTCAAATGTCGATTACAGGGACTATTAATCAGCAAATCGAACGGTATTTACCCTGGTACTTATCTACATGATGAAAACTGCAAAACACATACTAGGAAGCGCAGTTATATGAGTACAGTGAATTCGAGGAAAAAATGTGTATACACCCGGTGTTTTGCGATTTTCCATATTTGAGAAAAAGCTTTGTTTCCAAAAACCCACTTTTTACACATCATGCCAAACGTCACTGCATTGTCACTCGATTCATCGAACTAGCACACCTATTCGACATATAGTACTCAGTCTATTACCGTCTGAAATTGCGCAAAGCTACATAGAGTAACGAATTCAAATATCAATTACAAGCACCATTATTCTGCAAATCGAACGTTCTTTACCCTGGTACATACTTACATGATGAAAACTACAAAACACATCCTAGGAAGCGCAGTTTTATGAGTCCAGTGAATTCGAAGAAAAACTGTGTATACACCCGGGGCTTTGCGATTTTTCCATATTTGAGAAAAAGCTTTCTTTCCAAAAACCCTCTTTTTACACATCATTCCAAACGTCAGTGCATTGTCACTCGATTCATCGAACTAGCACACCTATTCGACATATAGTACTCAGTGTATTACCGTCTGAACTTGCGCAAGGCTACAAAGAGTAACATATTCAAATGTCGATTACAGGGAATATTATTCTGCAAATCGAACGTTCTTCACCCTGGTACATATCTACATGTTGGAAACTACAAAACACATTCTAGGAAGCGCAGTGAATTCCAGGAAAAAATGTGTATACTCCCAGGGCTTTGCGATTTTTCCATATTTGAGAAAAAGCTTTCTTTCCAAATACCCCAATTTTTACACATCATGCAAAACGTCACTGCATTGTCTTTCGATTCATCGAATTAGCACACCTATTCGACATATAGTACGCAGTCTATTACCGTCTGAACTTGCGCAAAGCTACAAAGAGTAACGAATTTCAATGTCGATTACAGTGACTATTAATCAGCAAATCGAACGGTCTTCACCCTGGTACATATCTACGTGATGAAAACTACAAAACACATCCTAGGAAGCGCCGTTTTATTAGTACAGTGAATTCGAGGAAAAAATGTGTACACACCCGGGGCTTTGCGCTTTTTCCATATTTGAGGAAAAGCTTTGTTTCGAAAAACCCACTTTTTACACATCATGCCAAACGTCACTGCAATGTCTTTCGATTCGTCGAACTAGCACACCTTTTCGACATATAGTACTCAGTCTATTACCGTCTGAACTTGCGCAAAGCTACAAAGAGTAACGAATTCAAATATCGATTACAGGCACCATTAATCCCAAATCGAACGTTCATTACCCTGGTACACATCTACATGATGAAAACTATGAGACACATCCTAGGAAGCGCACGTTTATCAGTACAGTGAATTCGAGGAAAAAATGTGTATACACCCGGGGCTTTGCGATTTTTCCATATTTGAGAAAAAGCTTTGTTTCCAAAAACCCCACTTTTTACACACCATGCCAAACGTCACTGCATTGTCCTTTGATTCATCGAACTAGCACACCTATTCGACACATAGTACGCAGTCTATTACCGTCTGAACTTGCGCAAAGCTACAAAGAGTAACGAATTCAAATGTCGATTACAGGGACTATTAATCAGCAAATCGAACGGTCTTTACCCTGGTACTTATCTACATGATGAAAACTGCAAAACACATCCTAGGAAGCGCAGTTATATGAGTACAGTGAATTCGAGGAAAAAATGTGTATACACCCGGGGCTTTGCGATTTTCCATATTTGAGAAAAAGCTTTGTTTCCTAAAACCCACTTTTTACACATCATGCCAAACGTCACTGCATTGTCACTCGATTCATCGAACTAGCACACCTATTCGACATATAGTACTCAGTCTATTACCGTCTGAAATTGCGCAAAGCTACATAGAGTAACGAATTCAAATATCGATTACAAGCACCATTATTCTGCAAATCGAACGTTCTTTACCCTGGTACATATCTACATGATGAAAACTACAAAACACATCCTAGGAAGCGCAGTTTTATGAGTACAGTGATTTCGAGGAAAAAATGTGTATACACCCGGGGCTTTGCGATTTTTCCATATTTGAGAAAAACCTTTGTTTCCAAAAACCCCACTTTTTACACATCATGCCAAACGTCACTGCATTTTCTTTCGATTAATCGAACTACCACACCTATTCGACATATAGTACGCAGTCTATTACCGTCTGAACTTGCGCAAAGCTACAAAGAGTAACGAATTCAAATGTCGATTACAGGGACTATTAATCAGCAAATCGAACGGTATTTACCCTGGTACTTATCTACATGATGAAAACTGCAAAACACATACTAGGAAGCGCAGTTATATGAGTACAGTGAATTCGAGGAAAAAATGTGTATACACCCGGTGCTTTGCGATTTTCCATATTTGAGAAAAAGCTTTGTTTCCAAAAACCCACTTTTTACACATCATGCCAAACGTCACTGCATTGTCACTCGATTCATCGAACTAGCACACCTATTCGACATATAGTACTCAGTCTATTACCGTCTGAAATTGCGCAAAGCTACATAGAGTAACGAATTCAAATATCAATTACAAGCACCATTATTCTGCAAATCGAACGTTCTTTACCCTGGTACATACTTACATGATGAAAACTACAAAACACATCCTAGGAAGCGCAGTTTTATGAGTCCAGTGAATTCGAGGAAAAACTGTGTATACACCCGGGGCTTTGCGATTTTTCCATATTTGAGAAAAAGCTTTCTTTCCAAAAACCCTCTTTTTACACATCATTCCAAACGTCAGTGCATTGTCACTCGATTCATCGAACTAGCACACCTATTCGACATATAGTACTCAGTGTATTACCGTCTGAACTTGCGCAAGGCTACAAAGAGTAACATATTCAAATGTCGATTACAGGGAATATTATTCTGCAAATCGAACGTTCTTCACCCTGGTACATATCTACATGTTGGAAACTACAAAACACATTCTAGGAAGCGCAGTGAATTCCAGGAAAAAATGTGTATACTCCCAGGGCTTTGCGATTTTTCCATATTTGAGAAAAAGCTTTCTTTCCAAATACCCCAATTTTTACACATCATGCAAAACGTCACTGCATTGTCTTTCGATTCATCGAATTAGCACACCTATTCGACATATAGTACGCAGTCTATTACCGTCTGAACTTGCGCAAAGCTACAAAGAGTAACGAATTTCAATGTCGATTACAGTGACTATTAATCAGCAAATCGAACGGTCTTCACCCTGGTACATATCTACGTGATGAAAACTACAAAACACATCCTAGGAAGCGCCGTTTTATTAGTACAGTGAATTCGAGGAAAAAATGTGTACACACCCGGGGCTTTGCGCTTTTTCCATATTTGAGGAAAAGCTTTGTTTCGAAAAACCCACTTTTTACACATCATGCCAAACGTCACTGCAATGTCTTTCGATTCGTCGAACTAGCACACCTTTTCGACATATAGTACTCAGTCTATTACCGTCTGAACTTGCGCAAAGCTACAAAGAGTAACGAATTCAAATATCGATTACAGGCACCATTAATCCCAAATCGAACGTTCATTACCCTGGTACACATCTACATGATGAAAACTATGAGACACATCCTAGGAAGCGCACGTTTATCAGTACAGTGAATTCGAGGAAAAAATGTGTATACACCCGGGGCTTTGCGATTTTTCCATATTTGAGAAAAAGCTTTGTTTCCAAAAACCCCACTTTTTACACACCATGCCAAACGTCACTGGATTGTCCTTCGATTCATCGAACTAGCACACCTATTCGACACATAGTACGCAGTCTATTACCGTCTGAACTTGCGCAAAGCTACAAAGAGTAACGAATTCAAATGTCGATTACAGGGACTATTAATCAGCAAATCGAACGGTCTTTACCCTGGTACTTATCTACATGATGAAAACTGCAAAACACATCCTAGGAAGCGCAGTTATATGAGTACAGTGAATTCGAGGAAAAAATGTGTATACACCCGGTGCTTTGCGATTTTCCATATTTGAGAAAAAGCTTTGTTTCCTAAAACCCACTTTTTACACATCATGCCAAACGTCACTGCATTGTCACTCGATTCATCGAACTAGCACACCTATTCGACATATAGTACTCAGTCTATTACCGTCTGAAATTGCGCAAAGCTACATAGAGTAACGAATTCAAATATCGATTACAAGCACCATTATTCTGCAAATCGAACGTTCTTTACCCTGGTACATATCTACATGCTGAAAACTACAAAACACATCCTAGGAAGCGCAGTTTTATGAGTACAGTGATTTCGAGGAAAAAATGTGTATACACCCGGGGCTTTGCGATTTTTCCATATTTGAGAAAAACCTTTGTTTCCAAAAACCCCACTTTTTACACATCATGCCAAACGTCACTGCATTGTCATTCGATTCATCGAACTACCACACCTATTCGACATATAGTACGCAGTCTATTACCGTCTGAACTTGCGCAAAGCTACAAAGAGTAACGAATTCAAATGTCGATTACAGGGACTATTAATCAGCAAATCGAACGGTCTTTACCCTGGTACTTATCTACATGATGAAAACTGCAAAACACATACTAGGAAGCGCAGTTATATGAGTACAGTGAATTCGAGGAAAAAATGTGTATACACCCGGGGCTTTGCGATTTTCCATATTTGAGAAAAAGCTTTGTTTCCAAAAACCCACTTTTTACACATCATGCCAAACGTCACTGCATTGTCACTCGATTCATCGAACTAGCACACCTATTCGACATATAGTACTCAGTCTATTACCGTCTGAACTTGCGCAAGGCTACAAGGAGTAACATATTCAAATGTCGATTACAGGGAATATTATTCTGCAAATCGAACGTTCTTCACCCTGGTACATATCTACATGATGGAAACTACAAAACACATTCTAGGAAGCGCAGTTTTACGAGTGCAGTGAATTCGAGGAAAAAATGTGTATACACCCAGGGCTTTGCGATTTTTCCATATTTGAGAAAAAGCTTTGTTTCCAAATACCCCAATTTTTACACATCATGCAAAACGTCACTGCATTGTCTTTCGATTCATCGAACTAGCACACCTATTCGACACATAGTACGCAGTCTATTACCGTCTGAACTTGCGCAAAGATACAAAGAGTAACGAATTCAAATGTCGATTACAGGAACTATTAATCGGCAAATCGAACAGTCTTTACCCTGGTACTTATCTACATGATGAAAACTTACATCCTAGGAAGCGCAGTTTTATGAGTACAGTAAATTCGCGGAAAAAATGTGTATACACCCGCGGCTTTGCGATTTTTCCATATTTGAGAAAAAGCTTTCTTTCCAAAAACCCTCTTTTTACACATCATGCCAAACGTCACTGCATTGTCACTCGATTCATCGAACTAGCACACCTATTCGACATATAGTACTCAGTCTATTACCGTCTGAAATTGCGCAAAGCTACATAGAGTAACGAATTCAAATATCGATTACAAGCACCATTATTCTGCAAATCGAACTTACTTTACCCTGGTACATATCTACATGATGAAAACTACAAAACACATCCTAGGAAGTGCAGTTTTATGAGTACAGTGATTTCGAGGAAAAAATGTGTATACACCCGGGGCTTTACGAATTTTTCATATTTGAGAAAAATCTTTGTTTCGAACAACCCCACTTTTTACACATCATGCCAAACGTCACTGCATTGTCTTTCGATTCATCGAACTACCACACCTATTCGACATATTGTACGCAGCCTATTACCATCTGAACTTGCGCAAAGCTACAAAGAGTAACGAATTCAGATGTCGATTACAGGGACAATTAATCAGCAAATCGAACGGTCCTTACACTGGAACTTATCTACATGATGAAAACTACAAAACACATCCTAGGAAGCGCAGTTTTATGAGTACAGTGAATTCGATGAATAAATGGGTATACACCCGCGGCTTTGCAATTTTTCCATATTTGAGAAAAACCTTTGTTTCCAAAAACCCCACTTTTTACACATCATGCAAAACGTCACTGCATTGTCTTTCGATTCATCGAACTAGCACACCTATTCGACACATAGTACGCAGTCTATTACCGTCTGAACTTGCGCAAAGATACAAAGAGTAACGAATTCAAATGTCGATTACAGGAACTATTAATCGGCAAATCGAACAGTCTTTACCCTGGTACTTATCTACATGATGAAAACTTACATCCTAGGAAGCGCAGTTTTATGAGTACAGTAAATTCGCGGAAAAAATGTGTATACACCCGCGGCTTTGCGATTTTTCCATATTTGAGAAAAAGCTTTCTTTCCAAAAACCCTCTTTTTACACATCATGCCAAACGTCACTGCATTGTCACTCGATTCATCGAACTAGCACACCTATTCGACATATAGTACTCAGTCTATTACCGTCTGAAATTGCGCAAAGCTACATAGAGTAACGAATTCAAATATCGATTACAAGCACCATTATTCTGCAAATCGAACTTACTTTACCCTGGTACATATCTACATGATGAAAACTACAAAACACATCCTAGGAAGTGCAGTTTTATGAGTACAGTGATTTCGAGGAAAAAATGTGTATACACCCGGGGCTTTACGAATTTTTCATATTTGAGAAAAATCTTTGTTTCGAACAACCCCACTTTTTACACATCATGCCAAACGTCACTGCATTGTCTTTCGATTCATCGAACTACCACACCTATTCGACATATAGTACCCAGTCTATTACCGTCTGAACTTGCGCAAAGCTGCAAAGAGTAACGAATTCAAATGTCGATTACAGGGACTATTAATCGGCAAATCGAACGGTCTTTACCCTGGTACATATCTACATGATGAAAACTAACATCCTAGGAAGCGCAGTTTTATGAGTACAGTGAATTTGAGGAAAAAATGTGTATACACCCGGGGCTTTGCGATTTTTCCATATTTGAGAAAAAGCTTTCTTTCCAAAAACCCTCTTTTTACACATCATTCCAAACGTCACTGCATTGTCACTCGATTCATCGAACTAGCACACCTATTCGACTTATAGTACTCAGTCTATTAGCGTCTGAACTTGCGCAAGGCTACAAAGAGTAACATATTCAAATGTAGATTACAGGGAATATTATTCTGCAAATCGAACGTTCTTCACCCTGGTACATATCTACATGTTGGAAACTACAATACACATACTAGGAAGCGCTGTTTTACGAGTACAGTGAATTCGAGGAAAAAATGTGTATACACCCAGGGCTTTGCGATTTTTCCATATATGAGAAAAAGCTATGTTTCCAAATACCCCAATTTTTACACATCATGCATAACGTCACTGCATTGTCTTTCGATTCATCGAATTAGCACACCTATTCGACATATAGTACGCAGTCTATTACCGTCTGAACTTGCGCAAAGCTACAAAGAGTAACGAATTCCAGTGCCGATTACAGTGACTATTAATCAGTAAATCGAACGGTCTGCACCCTGGTTCATATCTACGTGATGAAAACTACAAAACACATCCTAATAAGCGCCGTTTTATTAGTACAGTGAATTCGAGGAAAAAATGTGTACACACCCGGGGCTTTGCGCTTTTTCCATATTTGAGGAAAAGCTATGTTTCCAAAAACCCACTTTTTACACATCATGCCAAACGTCACTGCAATGTCTTTCGATTCGTCGAACTAGCACACCTTTTCGACATATAGTACTCAGTCTATTACCGTCTGAAATTGCGCAAAGCTACATAGAGTAACGAATTCAAATATCGAATACAAGCACCATTATTCTGCAAATCGAACGTTCTTTACCCTGGTACATATCTACATGATGAAAACTACAAAACACATCCTAGGAAGCGCAGTTTTATGAGTACAGTGATTTCGAGGAAAAATTGTGTATACACCCGGGGCTTTGCGATTTTTCCATATTTGAGAAAAACCTTTGTTTCCAAAAACCCCACTTTTTACACATCATGCCAAACGTCACTGCATTGTCTTTCGATTCATCGAACTACCACACCTATTCGACATATAGTACCCAGTCTATTACCGTCTGAACTTGCGCAAAGCTGCAAAGAGTAACGAATTCAAATGACGATTACAGGGACTATTAATCGGCAAATCGAACGGTCTTTACCCTGGTACATATCTACATGATGAAAACTAACATCCTAGGAAGCGCAGTTTGATGAGTACAGTGAATTCGAGGAAAAAATGTGTATACACCCGGGGCTTTGCGATTTTTCCATATTTGAGAAAAAGCTTTCTTTCCAAAAACCCTCTTTTTACACATCATTCCAAACGTCACTGCATTGTCACTCGATTCATCGAACTAGCACACCTATTCGACACATAGTACGCAGTCTATTACCGTCTGAACTTGCGCAAAGATACAAAGAGTAACGAATTCAAATGTCGATTACAGGGACTATTAATCAGCAAATCGAACGGTCTTTACCCTGGTACTTATCTACATGATGAAAACTGCAAAACACATCCTAGGAAGCGCAGTTATATGTGTACAGTGAATTCGAGGAAAAAAATGTGTATACACCCGGGGCTTTGCGATTTTTCCATATTTGAGAAAAAGCTTTGTTTTCAAAAACACACTTTTTACACATCATGCCAAACGTCACTGATTGTCTTTCGATTCATCGAACTAGCAAACCCTTTCGACATATAGTACGCAATCTATTACCGTCTGAACTTGCGCAAAGCTACAAAGAGTAACGAAATGAAATATCGATTAAGGGCACCATTATTCTGCAAATCGAACGTTCTTTACCCTGGTACATATCTACATGATGAAAACTACAAAACACATCCTAGGAAGCGCAGTTTTATGAGTACAGTGAATTCGAGGAAAAAATGTGTATACACCCGGGGCTTTGCGACATTCCCATATTTGAGAAAAAGCTTTCTTTCCAAAAACCCTCTTTTTACACATCATGCCAAACGTCACTGCATTGTCACTCGATTCATCGAACTAACACACCTATTCGACATATAGTACTCAGTCTATTACCGTCTGAAATTGCGCAAAGCTACATAGAGTAACGAATTCAAATATCGATTACAAGCACCATTATTCTGCAAATCGAACGTTCTTTACCCTGGTACATATCTACATGATGAAAACTACAAAACACATCCTAGGAAGCGCAGTTTTATGAGTACAGTGATTTCGAGGAAAAAATGTGTATACACCCGGGGCTTTGCGATTTTTCCATATATGAGAAAAAGCTTTGATTCCGAAAACCCCACTTTTTACACATCATGCCAAACGTCACTGCATTGTCTTTCGGTTCATCGAACTAGCACACCTATTCGACATATTGTACGCAGCCTATTACCATCTGAACTTGCGCAAAGCTACAAAGAGTAACGAATTCAGATGTCGATTACAGGGACTATTAATCAGCAAATCGAACGGTCCTTACACTGAAACTTATCTACATGATGAAAACTACAAAACACATCCTAGGAAGCGCAGTTTTATGAGTACAGTGAATTCGAGGAATAAATGGGTATACAGCCGCGGCTTTGCGATTTTTCCATATTTGAGAAAAACCTTTGTTTCCAAAAACCCCACTTTTTACACATCATGCCAAAAACGTCACTGCATTGTCTTTCGATTAATCGAACTAGCAAACCTTTTCGACATATAGTACGCAATCGATTACCGTCTGAACTTGCGCAAAGCTACAAAGAGTAACGAATTGAAATATCGATTACAGGCACCATTATTCTGCAAATCGAACGTTCTTTACCCTGGTACATATCTACATGATGAAAACTACAAAACACATCCTAGGAAGCGCAGTTTTATGAGTACAGTGAATTCGAGGAAAAAATGTGTATACACCCGGGGCTTTACGAATTTTCCATATTTGAGAAAAAGCTTTGTTTCCAACAACCCCACTTTTTACACATCATGCCAAACGTCACTGCATTGTCTTTCGATTCATCGAACTACCTCACCTATTCGACATATAGTACCCAGTCTATTACCGTCTGAACTTGCGCAAAGCTGCAAAGAGTAACGAATTCAAATGTCGATTACAGGGACTATTAATCGGCAAATCGAACGGTCTTTACCCTGGTACATATCTACATGATGAAAACTAACATCCTAGGAAGCGCAGTTTTATGAGTACAGTGAATTCGAGGAAAAAATGTGTATACACCCGGGGCTTTGCGATTTTTCCATATATGAGAAAAAGCTTTGATTCCGAAAAGCCCACTTTTTACTCATCATGCCAAACGTCACTGCATTGTCTTTCGATTCATCGAACTAGCACACCTATTCGACATATAGTACGCAGCCTATTACCATCTGAACTTGCGCAAAGCTACAAAGAGTAACGAATTCAGATGTCGATTACAGGGACTATTAATCAGCAAATCGAACGGTCCTTACTCTGGAACTTATCTACATGATGAAAACTACAAAACACATCCTAGGCAGCGCAGTTTTATGAGTACAGTGAATTCGAGAAAAAAATGTGTATACACCCGGGGCTTTGCGATTTTTCCATATTTGAGAAAAAGCTTTCTTTCCAGAAACCCACTTTTTACACATCATGCCAAACGTCACTGCATTGTCTTTCGATTCATCGAACTAGCACACCTATTCGACATATAGTACGCAGTCTATTACCGTCTGAACTTGCGCAAATCTACAAAGAGTAACAAATTCAAATATCGATTACAGGCACCATTATTCTGCAAAATGAACGTTCTTTACCCTGGTACATATCTACATGATGAAAACTACAAAACACATCCTAGGAAGCGCTGTTTTATGAGTACAGTGAACTCGAGGAAAAAATGTGTATACACCCGGGGCTTTGCGAATTTTCCATATTTAAGAAAAAGCTTTGTTTCCAAAAACCCGCTTTTTACGCATCATGCCAAACGTCACTGCATTGTCTTTCGATTCATCGAACTAGCACACCTATTCGACGTATAGTACGCAGTCTATTACCGTCTGAACTTGCGCAAATCTACAAAGAGTAACGAATTGAAATATCGATTAGAGGCACCATTATTCTGCAAATCGAACTTACTTTACCCTGGTACATGTCTACATGATGGAAACTACAAAACACATCCTAGGAAGCGCAGTTTTATGAGTACAGTGAATTAGTGGAAAAATTGTTTACACACCCGGAGCTTTGCGATTTTTCCATATTTGAGAAAAAGCTTTGGTTCCAAAAACCCACTTTTTATACATCATGCCAAACGGCACTGCATTGTCTTTCGATTCATCGAACTTGCACACCTATTCGACATATAGTACCCAGTCTATTACCGTCTGAACTTGCGCAAAGCTGCAAAGAGTAACGAATTCAAATGTCGATTACAGGGACTATTAATCGGCAAATCGAACGGTCTTTACCCTGGTACATATCTACATGATGAAAACTAACATCCTAGGAAGCGCAGTTTTATGAGTACAGTGAATTCGAGGAAAAAATGAGTATACACCCGGGGCTTTGCGATTTTTCCATAATTGAGAAAAAGCTTTGTTTCCAAAAACCCCACATTTTACACTTCATGCCAACCGTCACTGCATTGTCTTTCGATTCATCGAACCTGCACACCTTTTCGACATATAGTATGCAGTCTATTACAGTCTGAACTTGCGCAAATCTACAAAGAGTAACGAATTGAAATATCGATTACAGGCACCATTATTCTGCAAATCGAACTTACTTTATTTACCCTGGTACATATCTACATGATGAAAACTACAAAACACATCCTAGGAAGCGCAGTTTTATGAGTACAGTGAATTCGAGGAAAAAATGTTCACACACCCAGGGCTTTGCGATTTTTCCATACTTGAGAAAGCTTTGTTTACAAAAACCCACTTTTTACACATCATGCCAAACTTCACTGCATTGTATTTCGATTCATCGAACTACCACACGTATTCGACATATAGTACGCAGTCTGTTACCGTCTGAACTTGCGCAAAGCTGCAAATAGTAACGAATTCAAATATCGATTGCAGGCAGCATTATTCTGCAAATCGAACGTTCTTTCCCCTGGTACATATCTACATGATGAAAACTACAAAACACATCCCAGGAAGCGCAGTTCTATGAGTACAGCGAATTCCACGAAAAGATGTGTACATACCCGGGGCTATGCGATTTTTCCATATTTGAGAAAAAGCTTTGTTTCCAAAAACCCACTTTTTACACATCATGCCAAACTTCACTGCATTCTCTTTCGATTCATCGAACTACCACACCTATTCGACATATAGTACCCAGTCTATTACCGTCTTAACTTGCGCAAAGCTGCAAAGAGTAACGAATTCAAATGTCGATTACAGGGACTATTAATCGGCAAATCGAACGGTCTTTACCCTGGTACATATCTACATGATGAAAACTAACATCCTAGGAAGCGCAGTTTTATGAGTACAGTAAATTCGAGGAAAAAATGTGTATACAACCGGGGCTTTGCGATTTTTCCATATTTGAGAAAAAGCTTTGTTTCCAAAAACCCCACTTTTTACACATCATGCCAAACGTCACTGCAATGTCTTTCAATTCATCGAACTAGCACACCTATTCGACATATAGTACGCAGTCTATTACTGTCTGACTTGCGCAAAGCTACAAAGAGTAGTGAATTCAAATGTCGATTACAGGGACTATTAATCAGAAAATCGAACGGTCTTTACCCTGGTACTTATCTACATGATGAAAACTACAAAACACATCCTAGGAAGCGCAGTTATATGAGTAGAGTGAATTCGAGGAAAAAATGTGTATACACCCGTGGCTTCGCGATTTTTCCATATATGAGAAAAAGCCTTGTTTCCAAAAACCCCACTTTTTACATATCATGCCAAACGTCACTGCATTGTCTTTCGGTTCATCGAACTACCACACCTATTCGACATATAGCTCGCAGTCCATTACCGTCTGAACTTGCGCAAAGATACAAAGAGTAACGAATTCAAATGTCGATTACAGGCACCATTATTCTGCAAATCGAAGGCTCTTTACCCTGGTACATATCTACATGATGAAAACTACAAAACACATCCTAGGAAGCGCAGTTTTATGAGTACAGTGATTTCGAGGAAAAAATGTGTATACACCCGGGGCTTTGCGATTTTTCCATATATGAGAAAAAGCTTTGATTCCGAAAACCTCACTTTATACACATCATGCCAAAGGTCACTGCATTGTCTTTCGATTCATCGAACTAGCACACCTATTCGACATATAGTACGCAGCCTATTACCATCTGAACTTGCGCAAAGCTACAAAGAGTAACGAATTCAGATGTCTATTACAGGGACTATTAATCAGCAAATTGAACGGTCCTTACCCTGGTACTTATCTACATGATGAAAGCTACAAAACACATCCTAGGAAGCGCAGTTTTATGAGTACAGTGAATTCGAGGAAAAAATGTGTATACACCCGGGGCTTTGCGATTTTTCCATATATGAGAAAATGCTTTGTTTCCAAAAACCCCACTTTTTACACATCATGCCAAACGTCACTGCATTGTCTTTCGATTCATCGAACTACCACACCTATTCGACATATAGTACGCTGTCTATTACCGTCTGAACTTGCGCAAATCTACAAAGAGTAACGAATTGAAATATCGATTACAGGCACCATTATTCTGCAAATCGAACTTACTTTACCCTGGTACATATCTACATGATGAAAACTACAAAACACGTCCTAGGAAGCGAAGTTTTATGAGTAGAGTGAATCCGAGGAAAAAATGTGTATACACCTGCGGCTTTGCGACTTTTCCATATTTGAGAAAAAGCTTTGTTTCCAAAAACCCCACTTTTGTCACATCATGCCAAACGCCACTGCATTGTCTGTCGATTCATCGAACTAGCACACATATTCGACATATAGTACGCAGTCTATTACCGTCTGAACTTGCGCAAAGCTACAAAGAGTAACGAATTGAAATATCGATTACAGGCACCATTATTCTGTAAATCGAACTTACTTTACCCTGGTATATATCTACATGATGAAAACTACAAAACACATCCTAGGAAGCGCAGTTTTATGAGTACAGTGAATTCGAGGAAAAAATGTATACACACCCGGGGCTTTGCGATTTTTCCATATTTGAGAAAAAGCTTTGTTTCCAAAAACCCACTTTTTACACATCATGCCAAACTTCACTGCATTGTCTTTCGATTCATCGAACTACCACACATATTCGACATATAGTACGCAGTCTATTACAGTCTGAACTTGCGCAAATCTACAAAGAGTAACAAATTCAAATATCGATTACAAGCACCATTATTCTGCAAATCGAACGTTCTTTACCCTGGTACATATCTACATGATGAAAACTACAAAACACATCCTAGGAAGCGCAGTTTTATGAGTACAGTGAATTCGAGGAAAAAATGTGTATACACCCGGGGCTTTGCGAATTTTCCAAATATAAGAAAAAGCTTTGTTTCCAAAAACCCACTTTTTACACATCACGCCAAACGTCACTGCATTGTCTTTCGATTCATCGAACTAGCACACCTATTCGACGTATAGTACGCAGTCTATTACCGTCTGAACTTGCGCAAATCTACAAAGAGTAACGAATTGAAATATCAATTACAGGCACCATTATTCTGCAAATCGAACTTACTTTACCCTGGTGCATATCTACATGATGAAAACTACAAAACACGTCCCAGGAAGCGCAGTTTTATGAGTACAGTGAGTTCGAGGAAAAAATGTTTACACACCCGGGGCTCTGCGATTTTTCCATATTTGAGAAAAAGCTTTGTTTCCAAAAACCCACTTTTTACACATCATGCCAAACTTCACTGCATTGTCTTTCGATTCATCGAACTAGCACACCTATTCGACATATAGTACGCTGTCTATTACCGTCTGAACTTGCGCAAATCTACAAAGAGTAACGAATTGAAATATCGATTACAGGCACCATTATTCTGCAAATCGAACTTACTTTACCCTGGTACATATCTACATGATGAAAACTACAAAACACGTCCTAGGAAGCGAAGTTTTATGAGTAGAGTGAATCCGAGGAAAAAATGTGTATACACCCGCGGCTTTGCGACTTTTCCATATTTGAGAAAAAGCTTTGTTTCCAAAAACCCCACTTTTGTCACATCATGCCAAACGCCACTGCATTGTCTGTCGATTCATCGAACTAGCACACATATTCGACATATAGTACGCAGTCTATTACCGTCTGAACTTGCGGAAAGCTACAAAGAGTAACGAATTCAAATATCGATTACAGGCACCATTATTGTGCAAATCGAACGTTCTTTACCCTGGTACATATCTACATGATGAAAACTACAAAACACATCCAAGGAAGCACAGTTTTATGAGTACAGTGAATTCGAGGAAAAAATGAGTATACACCCGGGGCTTTGCGACTTTTCCATATATGAGAAAAAGCATTGTTTCCAAAACCCGCACTTTTTACACATCATGCCAAACGTCACTGCAATGTCTTTCAATTCATCGAACTAGCACACCTATTCGACATATAGTACGCAGTCTATTACTGTCTGACTTGCGCAAAGCTACAAAGAGTAACGAATTCAAATGTCGATTACAGGGACTATTAATCAGAAAATCGAACGGTCTTTACCCTGGTACTTATCTACATGATGAAAACTACAAAACACATCCTAGGAAGCGCAGTTATATGAGTACAGTGAATTCGAGGAAAAAATGTGTATACACCCGTGGCTTTGCGATTTTTCCATATATGAGAAAAAGCTTTGTTTCCAAAAACCCCACTTTTTACACATCATGCCAAACGTCACTGCATTGTCATTCGATTCATCGAACTAGCACACCTATTCGACATATAGTACTCAGTCCATTACCGTCTGAAATTTCGCAAAGCTACATAGAGTAACAAATTCAAATATCGATTACAAGCACCATTATTCTGCAAATCGAACGTTCTTTACCCTGGTACATATCTACATGATGAAAACTACAAAACACATCAAAGGAAGCGCAGTTTTATGAGTACAGTGATTTCGAGGAAAAAATGTGTATACACCCAGGCTTTGCGATTTTTCCATATTTGAGAAAAAGCTTTGTTTCCAAAAACCCCACTTTTTACGCAGCACGCCAAACGTCACTGCATTGTCTTTCTATTCATCGAACTAGCACACCTATTCGATGTATAGTACGCAGTCTATTACCGTCTGAACTTGCGCAAAGCTACAAAGAGTAACGAATTGAAATATCGATTACAGGCACCATTATTCTGTAAATCGAACTTACTTTACCCTGGTATATATCTACATGATGAAAACTACAAAACACATCCTAGGAAGCGCAGTTTTATGAGTACAGTGAATTCGAGGAAAAAATGTATACACACCCGGGGCTTTGCGATTTTTCCATATTTGAGAAAAAGCTTTGTTTCCAAAAACCCACTTTTTACACATCATGCCAAACTTCACTGCATTGTCTTTCGATTCATCGAACTACCACACATATTCGACATATAGTACGCAGTCTATTACAGTCTGAACTTGCGCAAATCTACAAAGAGTAACAAATTCAAATATCGATTACAGGCACCATTATTCTGCAAATCGAACGTTCTTTACCCTGGTACATATCTACATGATGAAAACTACAAAACACATCCTAGGAAGCGCAGTTTTATGAGTACAGTGAATTCGAGGAAAAAATGTGTATACACCCGGGGCTTTGCGAATTTTCCAAATATAAGAAAAAGCTTTGTTTCCAAAAACCCACTTTTTACACATCACGCCAAACGTCACTGCATTGTCTTTCGATTCATCGAACTAGCACACCTATTCGACGTATAGTACGCAGTCTATTACCGTCTGAACTTGCGCAAATCTACAAAGAGTAACGAATTGAAATATCAATTACAGGCACCATTATTCTGCAAATCGAACTTACTTTGCCCTGGTACATATCTACATGATGAAAACTACAAAACACGTCCTAGGAAGCGCAGTTTTATGAGTACAGTGAGTTCGAGGAAAAAATGTTTACACACCCGGGGCTTTGCGATTTTTCCATATTTGAGAAAAAGCTTTGTTTCCAAAAACCCACTTTTTACACATCATGCCAAACTTCACTGCATTGTCTTTCGATTCATCGAACTAGCACACCTATTCGACATATAGTACGCTGTCTATTACCGTCTGAACTTGCGCAAATCTACAAAGAGTAACGAATTGAAATATCGATTACAGGCACCATTATTCTGCATATCGAACTTACTTTACCCTGGTACATATCTACATGATGAAAACTACAAAACACGTCCTAGGAAGCGAAGTTTTATGAGTAGAGTGAATCCGAGGAAAAAATGTGTATACACCCGCGGCTTTGCGACTTTTCCATATTTGAGAAAAAGCTTTGTTTCCAAAAACCCCACTTTTGTCACATCATGCCAAACGCCACTGCATTGTCTGTCGATTCATCGAACTAGCACACATATTCGACATATAGTACGCAGTCTATTACCGTCTGAACTTGCGGAAAGCTACAAAGAGTAACGAATTCAAATATCGATTACAGGCACCATTATTGTGCAAATCGAACGTTCTTTACCCTGGTACATATCTACATGATGAAAACTACAAAACACATCCAAGGAAGCACAGTTTTATGAGTACAGTGAATTCGAGGAAAAAATGTGTATACACCCGGGGCTTTGCGACTTTTCCATATATGAGAAAAAGCATTGTTTCCAAAACCCGCACTTTTTACACATCATGCCAAACGTCACTGCAATGTCTTTCAATTCATCGAACTAGCACACCTATTCGACATATAGTACGCAGTCTATTACTGTCTGACTTGCGCAAAGCTACAAAGAGTAACGAATTCAAATGTCGATTACAGGGACTATTAATCAGAAAATCGAACGGTCTTTACCCTGGTACTTATCTACATGATGAAAACTACAAAACACATCCTAGGAAGCGCAGTTATATGAGTACAGTGAATTCGAGGAAAAAATGTGTATACACCCGTGGCTTTGCGATTTTTCCATATATGAGAAAAAGCTTTGTTTCCAAAAACCCCACTTTTTACACATCATGCCAAACGTCACTGCACTGTCTTTCGATTCATCGAACTACCACACCTATTCGACATATAGCTCGCAGTCCATTACCGTCTGAACTTGCGCAAAGATACAAAGAGTAACGAATTCAAATATCGATTACAGGCACCATTACTCTGCAAATCGTAGACTATTTCCCCTGTTACATATCTACATGATAAAAACTACAAAACACATCCTAGGAATCGCAGTTTTATGAGTACAGTGAACTCGAGGAAAAAATTTGTATACACCCGGGGCTTTGCGACTTTTCCATATATGAGAAAAAGCATTGTTTCCAAAACCCGCACTTTTTACACTTCATGTCAAACGTCACTGCAATGTCTTTGGATTCATCGAACCTGCACAACTTTTCAACATATAGTATGCAGTCTATTACTGTCTGACTTGCGCAAAGCTACAAAGAGTAACGAATTCAAATGTCGATTACAGGGACTATTAATCAGAAAATCGAACGGTCTTTACCCTGGTACTTATCTACATGATGAAAACTACAAAACACGTCCTAGGAAGCGCAGTTTTATGAGTACAGTGAGTTCGAGGAAAAAATGTTTACACACCCGGGGCTTTGCGATTTTTCCATATTTGAGAAAAAGCTTTGTTTCCAAAAACCCACTTTTTACACATCATGCCAAACTTCACTGCATTGTCTTTCGATTCATCGAACTAGCACACCTATTCGACATATAGTACGCTGTCTATTACCGTCTGAACTTGCGCAAATCTACAAAGAGTAACGAATTGAAATATCGATTACAGGCACCATTATTCTGCATATCGAACTTACTTTACCCTGGTACATATCTACATGATGAAAACTACAAAACACGTCCTAGGAAGCGAAGTTTTATGAGTAGAGTGAATCCGAGGAAAAAATGTGTATACACCCGCGGCTTTGCGACTTTTCCATATATGAGAAAAAGCTTTGTTTCCAAAAACCCCACTTTTTACGCATCACGATAAACGTCACTGCATTGTCTTTCGATTCATCGAACTAGCACACCTATTCGATGTATAGTACGCAGTCTATTACCGTCTGAACTTGCGCAATTCTACAAAGAGTAACGAATTGAAATATCGATTACAGGCACCATTATTCTGCAAATCGAACTTACTTTACCTTGGTACATGTCTACATGATGAAAACTACAGAACACGTCCTAGGAAGCGCAGTTTTATGAGTACAGTGAGTTCGAGGAAAAAATGTTTGCGATTTTTCCATATTTGAGAAAAAGCTTTGTTTCGAAAAACCCACTTTTTACACATCATGCCAAACTTCACTGCATTGTCTTTCGATTCATCGAACTACCACACGTATTCGACATATAGTACGCTGTCTATTACCGTCTGAACTTGCTCAAAGCTACAAAGAGTAACGAATTCAAATGTCGATTACAGGGACTATTAATCGGCAAATCGAACGGTCTTTACCCTAGTACATATCTACATGATGAAAACTAACATCTTAGGAAGCGCAGTTTTATGAGTACAGTGAATTCGAAGAAAAAATGTGTATACACCCGGGGCTTTGCGATTTTTCCATATTTGAGAAAAAGCTTTGTTTCCTAAAACCCAACTTTTTACACATCATGCCAAACGTCACTGCATTGTCTTTCGATTCATCGAACTAGCACACCTATTCGACATATAGTACGCAGTCTATTACCGTCTGAACTTGCGGAAAGCTACAAAGAGTAACGAATTCAAATATCGATTAAAGGCACCATTATTCTGCAAATCGTACGTTCTTCACCCTGGTACATATCTACATGATGAAAACTACAAAACACATCCTAGGAAGCGCAGTTTTATGAGAACAGTGAATTCGAGGAAAAAATGTGTATACACCCGGGGCTTTGCGATTTTTCCATATATGAGAAAAAGCATTGTTTCCAAAAACCCCACTTTTTACACAACATGCCAAACGTCACTGCATTGTCTTTCAATTCATCGAACTAGCACACCTATTCGACATATAGTACGCAGTCTATTACCGTCTGACTTGCGCAAAGCTACAAAGAGTAACGAATTCAAATGTCGATTACAGGGACTATTAATCAGCAAATCGAACGGTCTTTACCCTGGTACTTATCTACATGATGAAAAATACAAAACACATCCTAGGAAGCGCAGTTATATGAGTACAGTGAATTCGAGGAAAAAATGTGTATACACCCCGGGCTTTGCGATTTTTCCATATATGAGAAAAAGCTTTGTTTCCAAAAACCCCACTTTTTACACATCATGCCAAACGTCACTGCATTGTCTTTCGATTCATCGAACTACCACACCTATTCGACATATAGTACGCAGTCTGTTACCGTCTGAACTTGCGCAAAGGTACAAAGAGTAACGAATTCAAATATCGATTACAGGCACCATTATTCTGCAAATCGAAGGCTCTTTACACTGGTACATATCTACATGATGAAAACTACAAAACACATCCTAGGAATCGCAGTTTTATGAGTACAGTGAATTCGAGGATGAAATGTGTATACACCCGGGGCTTTGCGATTTTTCCATATTTGAGAAAAAGCTTTGTTTCCAAAAAACCAACTTTTTACACATCATGCCAAACGTCATTGCATCCTCTCTCGATTCATGGAACTGGCATCCCTATTTGACAAATGGTACGCAGTCTACTACCGTCTGTACTTGTGCAAAGGTACAAAGAGTAACTAATTCAAATATCGATTACACGGGCTATTATTCTGCAAATCGAACGATCTTTACCCCTGTACATATCAACATGATCAAAACTACAAAACACATGCTAGGAAACGCAGTTTATGAGTACAGTAAATTCGAAGAAAAAATCTCAATACACCCGGGCCTTGGGATTTTTTTATATGTGAGAAAAAGCTTTGTTTCCAAAAGCCCCACTTTTTACATATCATGCCAAACATCATTGCATCCTCTCTCGATTCATGGAACTGGCATCCCTATTTGACAAATGGTACGCAGTCTACTACCGTCTGAACTTGTGCAAAGGTACAAAGAGTAACGAATTCACATATCGAGAACAGGCACTATTATTCTGCGAATCGAACGAACTTTAAACCTGTACATATCAACGTGATGAAAAATACAAAACTCATGCTAGGAAACGCAGTTTTATGAGTACAGTAAATTCAAGGAAAAAATCTGAATACACCCGGGCCTTTGCGATTTTTCCATATTTGAGAAAAAGCTTTGTTTCCAAAAACCCCACTATTTACACATCATGCCAAACGTCATTGCAACCTCTCTCGAGTCATGGAACATTGATAAAAATTTGACAAATGGTACGCAGTCTACTCCCTTCTGTTTTTGTGCAAAGGTACAAAGAGTAACAAATTCAAATATCGATTACAGGGACTATTATTCTGCAAATCGAACGATCTTTACCCCTGTACATATCAACATGATGAAAAATACAAAACACATGCTAGGAAACGCAGTTTTATGAGTACAGTAAATTCGAGGAAAAAATCTGAATACACCCGGGCCTTTGCGATATTTCCATATTTGAGAAAAAGCTTCGTTTCCAAAAACCCCACTTTTTACACATCATGCCAAACGTCATTGCATCCTCTCTCGATTCATGGAACTGGCATCCCTATTTGACAAATGGTACGCAGTCTACTACCGTCGGAACTTGTGCAAATGTACAAAGAGTAACGAATTCAAATATCGAGAACAGGGACTATTATTCTGCAAATCGAACGATCTTTACCCCTGTACATATCAACTAGATGAAAACTACAAAACACATGCTAGGAAACGCAGTTTTATGAGTACAGTAAATTCGAGGAGAAAATCTGAATACACTCAGGCCTTTGCGATATTTCCATATTTGAGAAAAAGCTTTATTTCCAAAAACCCCACTTTTTACACATCATGCCAAACGTCATTGCATCCTCTTTCGATTCATGGAACTGGCATCCCCATTTGACAAATGGTACTCAGTCTACTACCGTCTGAACTTGTGCAAAGGTACAAAGATTAACGAATTCAAATATCGAGAACAGGGACTATTATTCTGAAAATTGAACGATCTTTAACCCTGTACTTATCAACATGATGAAAACTACAAAACACATGCTAGGAAACTAAGGTTTATGAGTAGAGTAAATTCGAGGAAAAAATCTGAATACACCCGGGCCTTTGCGATTTTTCCACATTTGAGAAAAAGCTTTGTTTCCAAAAACCACACTTTCTACACATCATGCCAAACGGCTTTGCATCCTCTCTCCATTCATGGAACTGGCATCCCTATTTGACAAATGGTAAGCAGTTTACTACCGTCTGAACTTGTGCAAAGGTACAAAGACTAACGAATTCAAATAACGAGAACAGGGACTATTATTCTGCAAATCGAACGATCTTTACCCCTGTACATATCAACATGATGAAAACTACAAAACACATGCTAGGAAACGCAGTTTTATGAGTACAGTAAATTCGAGGAAAAAATCTGAATACACCCGGGCCTTTGCGATATTTCCATATTTGAGAAAAAGCTTCGTTTCCAAAAACCCGACTTTTAACACATCATGCCAAACGTCATTGCATCCTCTCTCGATTCATGGAACTGGCATCCCTATTTGACAAATGGTAGGCAGTCTACTACCGTCGGAACTTGTGCAAAGGTACAAAGAGTAACGAATTCAAATATCGAGAACAGGGACTATTATTCTGCAAATCGAACGATCTTTACCCCTGTACATATCAACTAGATGAAAACTACAAAACACATGCTAGGAAACGCAGTTTTATGAGTACAGTAAATTCGAGGACAAAATCTGAATACACCCGGGCCTTATCGATTTTTCCATATTTGAGAAAAAGCTTTGTTTCCAAAAACCCCACTTTTTACACATCATGCCAAATGTCATTGCATCCTCTCTCGAATCATGGAACTGGCATCCCTATTTGACAAATGGTACGCAGTCTACTACGGTCTGAACTTGTGCAAAGGTACAAAGAGTAACGAATTCAAATATCGGTTACAGCAACTATTATTATGCAAATCGAACGATCTTTACCCCTGTACATATCAACATGATGAAAACTACAAAACACATGCTAGGAAACCCAGTTTTATGAGTACAGTAAATTCGAGGAGAAAATCTGAATACACTCAGGCCTTTGCGATATTTCTATATTTGAGAAAAAGCTTTATTTCCAAAAACCCCACTTTTTACACATCATGCCAAACGTCATTGCATCCGCTTTCGATTCATGGAACTGGCATCCCCATTTGACAAATGGTACGCAGTCTACTACCGTCTGAACTTGTGCAAAGGTACAAAGATTAACGAATTCAAATATCGATTACAGGGACTATTATTCTGCAAATCGAACGATCTTTACCCCTGTACATATCAACATGATGAAAACTACAAAACACATGCTAGGAAACGCAGTTTTATGAGTACAGTAAATTCGAGGAAAAAATCTGAATACACCCGGGCCTTTGCGATATTTCCATATTTGAGAAAAAGCTTCGTTTCCAAAAACCCCACTTTTTACACATCATGCCAAACGTCATTGCATCCTCTCTCGATTCATGGAACTGGCATCCCTATTTGACAAATGGTACGCAGTCTACTACCGTCGGAACTTGTGCAAATGTACAAAGAGTAACGAATTCAAATATCGAGAACAGGGACTATTATTCTGCAAATCGAACGACCTTTACCCCTGTACAAATCAACTAGATGAAAACTACAAAACACATGCTAGGAAACGCAGTTTTATGAGTACAGTAAATTCGAGGAGAAAATCTGAATACACTCAGGCCTTTGCGATATTTCCATATTTGAGAAAAAGCTTTATTTCCAAAAACCCCACTTTTTACACATCATGCCAAACGTCATTGCATCCTCTTTCGATTCATGGAACTGGCATCCCCATTTGACAAATGGTACGCAGTCTACTACCGTCTGAACTTGTGCAAAGGTACAAAGATTAACGAATTCAAATATCGAGAACAGGGACTATTATTCTGAAAATTGAACGATCTTTAACCCTGTACTTATCAACATGATGAAAACTACAAAACACATGCTAGGAAACTAAGGTTTATGAGTAGAGTAAATTCGAGGAAAAAATCTGAATACACCCGGGCCTTTGCGATTTTTCCACATTTGAGAAAAAGCTTTGTTTCCAAAAACCACACTTTCTACACATCATGCCAAACGGCTTTGCATCCTCTCTCCATTCATGGAACTGGCATCCCTATTTGACAAATGGTAAGCAGTTTACTACCGTCTGAACTTGTGCAAAGGTACAAAGACTAACGAATTCAAATAACGAGAACAGGGACTATTATTCTGCAAATCGAACGATCTTTACCCCTGTACATATCAACATGATGAAAACTACAAAACACATGCTAGGAAACGCAGTTTTATGAGTACAGTAAATTCGAGGAAAAAATCTGAATACACCCGGGCCTTTGCGATATTTCCATATTTGAGAAAAAGCTTCGTTTCCAAAAACCCCACTTTTTACACATCATGCCAAACGTCATTGCATCCTCTCTCGATTCATGGAACTGGCATCCCTATTTGACAAATGGTAGGCAGTCTACTACCGTCGGAACTTGTGCAAAGGTACAAAGAGTAACGAATTCAAATATCGAGAACAGGGACTATTATTCAGCAAATCGAACGATCTTTACCCCTGTACATATCAACTAGATGAAAACTACAAAACACATGATAGGAAACGCAGTTTTATGAGTACAGTAAATTCGAGGACAAAATCTGAATACACCCGGGCCTTATCGATTTTTCCATATTTGAGAAAAAGCTTTGTTTCCAAAAACCCCACTTTTTACACATCATGCCAAATGTCATTGCATCCTCTCTCGATTCATGGAACTGGCATCCCTATTTGACAAATGGTACGCAGTCTACTACGGTCTGAACTTGTGCAAAGGTTCAAAGAGTAACGAATTCAAATATCGGTTACAGCAACTATTATTATGCAAATCGAACGATCTTTACCCCTGTACATATCAACATGATGAAAACTACAAAACACATGCTAGGAAACCCAGTTTTATGAGTACAGTAAATTCGAGGAAAAAATGTGTAAACACCTGGGCCTTTGCGATTTTTCCATTTTTGAGAAAAAGCTTTGTTTCCAAAAACCCCACTATTTACACATCATGCCAAACGTCATTGCAACCTCTCTCGAGTCATGGAACTTTGATCCAAATTTGACAAATGGTATGCAGTCTACTACCTTCTGTTTTTGTGCAAAGGTACAAAGAGTAACAAATTCAAATATCGATTACAGGGACTATTATTCTGCAAATCGAACGATCTTTACCCCTGTACATATCAACTAGATGAAAACTACAAAACACATGCTAGGAAACGCAGTTTTATGAGTACAGTAAATTCGAGGAGAAAATCTGAATACACTCAGGCCTTTGCGATATTTCCATATTTGAGAAAAAGCTTTATTTCCAAAAACCCCACTTTTTACACATCATGCCAAACGTCATTGCATCCTCTTTCGATTCATGGAACTGGCATCCCCATTTGACAAATGGTACGCAGTCTACTACCGTCTGAACTTGTGCAAAGGTACAAAGATTAACGAATTCAAATATCGAGAACAGGGACTATTATTCTGAAAATTGAACGATCTTTAACCCTGTACTTATCAACATGATGAAAACTACAAAACACATGCTAGGAAACTTAGGTTTATGAGTAGAGTAAATTCGAGGAAAAAATCTGAATACACCCGGGCCTTTGCGATTTTTCCACATTTGAGAAAAAGCTTTGTTTCCAAAAACCACACTTTCTACACATCATGCCAAACGGCTTTGCATCCTCTCTCGATTCATGGAACTGGCATCCCTATTTGACAAATGGTAGGCAGTCTACTACCGTCGGAACTTGTGCAAAGGTACAAAGAGTAACGAATTCAAATATCGAGAACAGGGACTATTATTCTGCAAATCGAACGATCTTTACCCCTGTACATATCAACTAGATGAAAACTACAAAACACATGCTAGGAAACGCAGTTTTATGAGTACAGTAAATTCGAGGACAAAATCTGAATACACCCGGGCCTTATCGATTTTTCCATATTTGAGAAAAAGCTTTGTTTCCAAAAACCCCACTTTTTACACATCATGCCAAATGTGATTGCATCCTCTCTCGATTCATGGAACTGGCATCCCTATTTGACAAATGGTACGCAGTCTACTACGGTCTGAACTTGTGCAAAGGTACAAAGAGTAACGAATTCAAATATCGGTTACAGCAACTATTATTATGCAAATCGAACGATCTTTACCCCTGTACATATCAACATGATGAAAACTACAAAACACATGCTAGGAAACCCAGTTTTATGAGTACAGTTAATTCGATTAGAAAATCTGAATACACTCAGGCCTTTGCGATATTTCTATATTTGAGAAAAAGCTTTATTTCCAAAAACCCCACTTTTTACACATCATGCCAAACGTCATTGCATCCTCTTTCGATTCATGGAACTGGCATCCCCATTTGACAAATGGTACGCAGTCTACTACCGTCTGAACTTGTGCAAAGGTACAAAGATTAACGAATTCAAATATCGAGAACAGGGACTATTATTCTGCAATTCGGATGATCTTTACCCCTATACATATCATCATGATGAAAACTACAAAACACATGCTAGAAAACGAAGTTCTATGGGTACAGTAAATTCGAGGAAAAAATCTTAATACACTCTGGCCTTTGCGATTTTTCCATATTTGAGAAAAAGCTTTGTTTCCAAAAACCTCACTTTTTACATGTCATGTCAAACGACCTTGCATCCTCTCTCGATTCAAGGAACTGGCACCCCTATTTGACAAATGATACGCAGTCTACTATCATCTGAACTTGTGCAAAGGTACAAAGACTAACGAATTCAAATATCGGTTACAGGGACTATTATTGTGCAAATCGAACGATCTTTACCCCTGTACATATCAACATGATGAAAACTAAAAAACACATGCTAGGAAACGCCGTTTTATGAGTACAGTAAATTAGAGGAAAATATCTGAATACACCCGGGCCTTTGCGATTGATCCATATTTGAGAAAAAGCTTTGTTTCAAAAACCCCCACTTTTTACACATCGTGCCAAACGTCATTGCATACTTTCTCGATTCATGGAACTGGCATCCCCATTTGACAAAAGGTACGCAGTCCACTAGCGTCTGAACTTGTGCAAAGGTACAAAGAGTAACGAATTTAAATACCGAGAACAGGGACTATTATTTTGCAAATCGAACGATCTTTACCCCTGTACATATCAACATGATGAAAACTACAAAACACATGCTAGGAGACGCAGTTGTATGAGTACAGTAAATTCGAGGAAAAAATCTGAAAACACCTGGGCCTTTGCGATTTTTCCATATTTGAGAAAAAGCTTTGTTTCCAAAAACCCCACTTTTTACACGTCATGTCAAACGTCATTGCATCCTCTCTCGATTCATGGAACTGACATCCCTATTTGACAAATGGTACGCAGTCTACTATCGTCTGAACTTCTGCAAAGGTACAAAGACTAACGAATTCAAATATCGAAAACAGGCACTATTATTCTGCAAATGTAACGTCCTTTACACCTGTACATATCAACATGATGAAAACTACAAAACACATGCTAGGAAACGCATTTTTACAAGTACAGTAAATTCGAGGACAAAATCTGAATACACCCGGGCCATTACGATTTTTCCATATTTGAGAAAAAGCTTTGTTTCCAAAAACACCACTTATTACACATCATGCCAAACGTCATTGCATCCTCTCTCGATTCATGGAACTGGCATCCCTATTTGACAAATGGTACGCAGTCTACTACGGTCTGAACTTGTGCAAAGGTACAAAGAGTAACGAATTCAAATATCGGTTACAGCAACTATTATTATGCAAATCGAACGATCTTTACCCCTGTACATATCAACATGATGAAAACTACAAAACACATGCTAGGAAACCCAGTTTTATGAGTACAGTAAATTCGAGGAAAAAGTCTGTAAACACCTGGGCCTTTGCGATATTTCCATATTTGAGAAAAAGGTTTCTTTCCAAAAATCCCACTTTTTACACATCATGCTAAACGTCATTGCATCCTCTCTCGATTCATGGAACTGGCATCCCTATTTGACAAATGGTACGCAGTCTACTACCATCTGAACTTGTGCAAAGGTACAAAGAGTAACGAATTCAAATATCGAGAACAGGGACTATTATTCTGCATATCGAACGATCTTTACCAGTGTACATATCAACATGATGAAAACTACAAAACACATGCTAGGAAACGCAGTTTTATGAGTACAGTAAATTCGAGGAAAAAATCTGAATACACCCGGGTCTTTGCGATTTTTCCACATTTGAGAAAAAACTTTGTTTTTAAAAACACCACTTTTTACACATCATACCAAACGTCATTGCATCCTCTCTCGATTCATGGAACTGGCATCCCTATTTGACAAATGGTACGCAGTCTACTACCGTCTGAACTTGTGCAAAGGTACAAAGAGTAAGAATTCAAATATCGAAAACAGGGACTATTATTCTGCAAATCGAACGATCTTTTCTCTTGTACATATCAATATGATGAAAACTACAAAACACATGCTAGGAAACGCAGTTTTATGAGTACAGTAAATTCGAGGGAAAAATCTGAATACACCCGTGCCTTTGCAATTTTTCCATATTTGAGAAAAAACTTTGTTTCCAAAAACCCCAATTTTTACACATCATGCCAAACGTCATTGCATCCTCTCTCGATTCATGGAAATGGCATCCCTATTTGACAAATGGTATCAGTCTACTACCGTCTGAACTTGTGCAAAGGTACAAAGTCTAACGAATTCAAATATCGAGAACGGGGACTAATATTCTGCAAATCGAACGATCTTTACCCCTGTGCATATCAACATGATGAAAACTACAAAACACATGCTAGGAAACCCAGTTTTATGAGTACAGTAAATTCGAGGACAAAGTCTGAATACACCCGGGCCATTGCGATTTTTCCATATTTGAGAAAAAGCTTTATTTCCAAAAACCCCACCTGTGACACATCATGCCAAACGTCATTGCATCCTCTCGCGATTCATGGAACTGGCATCACTATTTGACAAATGGTTCGCAGTCTACTACCGTCTGAACTTGTGCAAAGCTACAAAGAGTAACAAATTCAAATATCGATTACAGGGACTAATATTCTGCAAATCGAACGATCTTTACCCCTGTACATATCAACATGATGAAAACTACAAAACACATGCTAGGAAACGCAGTTTTATAAGTACAGTAAATTCGAGGAAAAAATCTGAACACCCGGGCCTTTGCGATTTATCCGTATTTGAGAACAAGCTTTCTTTCCAAAAGCCCCATTTTTTCACATCATGCCAAACGTCATTGCATCCTCTCTCGATTCATGGAACTGGCATCCCGATTTGACAAATGGTACACGGTCTACTACCGTCTCAACTTGTGCAAAGATACAAAGAGTAACGAATTCAAATATCGAGAACAGGGACTATTATTCTGTAAATCGGACGATCTTTACCCCTGTACATATCAACATGATGAAGACTACAAAACACATGCTAGGAAACGCAGTTATGTGAGTACAGTAAATTCGAGGAAAAAATCTGAATACACCAGTGCCTTTGCGATTTTTCCATATTTTAGAAAAAGCTTTGTTTCCAAAAACCCCACTTTTTACACATCATGCCAAACGACATTGCATCCTCTCTCGATTCATGGAACTGGCATCTCTATTTGACAAATGGTACGCAGTCTACTACCGTCTGAACTTGTGCAAAGGTACAAAGAGTAACGAATTCAAATATCGAGAACAGGGACTATTATTCTGCAAATCGAACGATATTTACCGCTGTACATATCAACATGATGAAAACTACAAAACACCAGCTAGGAAATGCAGTTTTATGAGTACAGTAAGTTCGAGGAAAAAATCCGATAACCTGGGCCTTTGCAATTTTTCCATATTTGAGAAAAAGCTTTGTTTCCAAAAACCCCAACTTTTACACATCATGCCAAACGTGATTGCATCCTCTCTCGATTCATGGAAATGGCATTCCTATTTGACAAATGGTACGCAGTCTACTACCGTCTGAACTTGTGCAAAGGTACAAAGACTAACGAATTCAAATATCGAAAACGGGGACTAATATTCATCAAATCGAACGATATTTACCGCTGTACATATCAACATGATGAAAACTACAAAACACCAGCTAGGAAATGCAGTTTTATGAGTACAGCAAATTCGAGGAAAAAATCTGAATACACCCGGGCCTTTGCAATTTTTCCATATTTGAGAAAAAGCTTTGTTTCCAAAAACCCCAACTTTTACACATCATGATAAACGTCATTGCATCCTCTCTCGATTCATGGAACAGGCATCCCTATATGACAAATGGTACGCAGTCTACTACCGTCTGAACTTGTGCAAAGGTACAAAGAGTAACTAATTCAAATATCGAGAACAGGGACAATTATTCTGCAAATCGAACGATATTTACCGCTATACATATCAACATGATGAAAACTACAAAACACCAGCTATTAAACGCAGTTTTATGAGTACAGTAAGTTCGAGGAAAAAATCCGATAACCTGGGCCTTTGCAATTTTTCCATATTTGAGAAAAAGCTTTGTTTCCAAAAACCCCACATTTTACACATCATGCCAAACGTCATAGCATCCTCTCTCGATTCATGGAACTGGCATCCCTATTTGACAAATGGTACGCAGTCTACTACCGTCTGAACTTGTGCAAAGGTACAAAGACTAACGAATTCAAATATCGAGAACTGGGACTATTATTCTGCAAATCGAACGATCTTTACACCTGTACATATCAACATGATGAAAACTACAAAACACTTGCTAGGAAACGCAGTTTTATGAGTACAGTAAATTCGAGGACAAAATCTGAATACACCCGGGCTTTTGCGATTTTTCCATATTTGAGAAAAATGTTTGTTTCCAAAAACACCACTTTTTACACATCATGCCAAACGTCATTGCATCCTCTCTCGATTCATGGAACTGGCATCCCTATTTGACAAATAGTTCGCAGTCTACTACCGTCTGAACTTGTGCAAAGGTACAAAGAGTAACGAATTCAAATATCAATTACAGGGGCTATTATTGTGCAAATAGAACGAGCTTTTCCCCTGTACATATCAACATGAAAAAAAACTTCAAAACACATGCTAGGAAACTCAGTTTTATGAGTACAGTAAATTCGAGGAAAAAATCTGAATACCCCTGGACCTTTGCGATTTTTCCATATTTGAGAAAAAGCTTTGTTTCCAAAAACCCCACTTTTTACACATCATGCCAAACATCATTGCATCCTCTCTCGATTCATGGAGCTGGCATCCATATTTGACAAATGGTACGCAGCCTACCACCGTCTGAACTTGTGCAAAGGTACAAAGAATAACGAATTCAAATATCGAGAACAGGGACTATTATTATGCAAATCGAACGATCTTTACCCTTGTACATATCAACATGATGAAAACTACAAAACACATTCTAGGAAACGCAGTTTTATGAGTACAGCAAATTCGAGGAAAAAATCTGAATACACCCGGGCCTTTGCAATTTTTCCATATTTGAGAAAAAGCTTTGTTTCCAAAAACCCCAACTTTTACACATCATGCCAAACGTGATTGCATCCTCTCTCGATTCATGGAATTGGCATTCCTATTTGACAAATGGTACACAGTCTACTACCGTCTGAACTTGTGCAAAGGTACAAAGACTAACGAATTCAAATATCGAGAACGGGGACTAATATTCATCAAATCGAACGTTCTTTACCCCTGTACATATCAACATGATGAAAACAACAAAACACATGCTAGGAAACCCAGTTTTATGAGTACAGTAAATTCGAGGACAAAATATGAATACACCCGGGCCTTTGCAATTTTTCCATATTTTAGAAAAAGCTTTGTTTCCAAAAACCCCACTTTTTACACATCATGCCAAACGTCATTGCAACCTCTCTCGATTCATGGAACAGGCATCCCTATTTGACAAGTGGTACGCAGTCTACTACCGTCTGAACTTGTGCAAAGGTATAAAGAGTAACGAATTCAAATATCGAGAACAGGGACTATTATTCTGCAAATCGAACGTTATTTACCCCTATACATATCACCATGATGAAAACTACAAAACACCAGCTAGGAAACGCAGTTTTATAAGTACAGTAAGTTTGAGGAAAAAATCCGATAACCTGGGCCTTTGCAATTTTTCCATATTTGAGAAAAAGCTTTGTTTCCAAAAAGTCCACTTTTTACACATCATGCCAAACGTCATTGCATCCTCTCTCGATTCATGGAACAGGCATCCCTATTTGACAAATGGTACGCAGTCTTCTAAGGTCTGAACTTGTGCAAAGCTACAAAGAACAACGAATTCAAATATCGAGAACAGGGACTATTATTCTGCAAATCGAACGATCTTTACCCCTGTACATATCAACATGATGAAAACTACAAAACACATGCTAGGAAACCCAGTTTTATGAGTACAGTAAATTCGATTACAAAATCTTAATACACCTGGACCTTTGCAATTTTTCCATATTTGAGAAAAATCTTTGTTTCCACTTTTTACACATCATGCCAAACGTCATTGCATCCTCTCTCGATTCATGGAACAGGCATCCCTATTTGACAAATGGTACGCAGTCTAATACCATCTGAACTTGCTAGGAAACGCAGTTTTATGAGTACAGTAAATTCGAGGACAAAATCTGAATACACCCGGGCCTTTGCGATTTTTCCATATTTAAAAAATTTTTCTTTCCAAAAACCCCACTTTTGACACATCATGCCAAACGTCACTGCATCCTCTCTCGATTCATGGAACTGGCATCCCTATTTGACAAATGGTACGCAGTCTACTACCGTCTGAACTTGTGCAAAGGTACAAAGAGTAACGAATTCAAATATCGATTACAGGGACTATTATTCTGCTAATCGAACGGTCTTTACCCCTGTACATATCAACATGATGAAGACTACAAAACACATCCTAGGAAACGCAGTTATGTGAGTACAGTAAATTCGAGGAAAAAATCTGATTACATCTGGGCCTTTGCGATTTTTCCATATTTGAGAAAAATCTTTGTTTCCACTTTTTACACATCATGCCAAACGTGATTGCATCCTCTCTCGATTCATGGAACAGGCATCCCTATTTGACAAATGGTACGCAGTCTACTACCATCTGAACTTGCTAGGAAACGCAGTTTTATGAGTACAGTAAATTCGAGGACAAAATCTGAATACACCCGGGCCTTTGCGATTTTTCCATATTTGAGAAAAATCTTTCTTTCCAAAAACCCCACTTTTGACACATTATGCCAAACGTCATTGCATCCTCTCTCGATTCATGGAACTGGCATCCCTATTTGACAAATAGTTCGCAGTCTACTACCGTCTGAACTTGTGCAAAGGTACAAAGAGTAACGAATTCAAATATCAATTATAGGGGCTATTATTGTGAAGATAGAACGAGCTTTTCCCCTGTACATATCAACATGATGAAGACTACAAAACACTTGCTAGGAAATGCAGTTATGTGAGTACAGTAAATTCGAGGTAAAAATCTGAATACACCCAGGCTTTTGCGATTTTTCCATATTTGAGAAAAAGCTTTGTTTCCAAAAACCCCACTTTTTACACATCATGCCAAACGTCATTGCATCCTGTCTCGATTCATGGAACTGGCGTCCCTATTTGACAAATGGTTCGCAATCTACTAGTGTCTGAACTTGTGCAAAGCTACAAAGAGCAACGGATTCAAATATCGAGAACAGGGACTATTATTCTGCAAATCGAACGATCTTTACCCTTGTACATATCAACATGCTGAAAACTACAAAACACATGCTAGGAAACCCAGTTTTATGAGTACAGTAAATTCGAGGAAAAAATCTGAATACACTCGGGCCTTTGCGATTTTTCCATATTTGAGAAAAAGCTTTGTTTCCAAAAACCCCACTTTTTACACATCATGCCAAACGCCTTTGTATCATCTCTCGATTCATGGAACTGACATCCCTATTTGACAAATGATACGCAGTCTACTACCGTCTGAACTTGTGCAAAGTTACAAAGAGTAACGAATTCAAATATCGAGAACCGGGACTAATATTCTGCAAATTGTACGATCTTTACCACTGTACATATAAACATGATGAAAACTACAAAACACATGCTAGGAAACACAGTTTTGTGACTACAGTAAATTCGCGGAAAAAATCTGAATACACCCGGGCCTTTGCGATTTTTCCATATTTGAGAAAAAGCTTTGTTTCCAAAAACCCCACTTTTTACACATCATGCCAAACGTCATTGGATCCTCTCTCGATTCATAGAACTGGCATCCCTGTTTGACAAATGGTGCGCAGTCTACTACTGTCTGAACTTGTGCAAAGGTACAAAGAGTAACGAATTCAAATATTGAGAACAGGGACTATTATTCTGCTAATCGAACGACCTTTACCCCTGTACATATCAACATGATGAAAACTACAGAACACATGCTAGGAAACGGAGTTTTGTGAGTACAGTAAATTGGAGGAAAAAATCTGAATACACCTGGGCCTTTGCGATTTTTCCATATTTGAGATAAAGCTTTGTTTCCAAAAACCACACTTTTTACACATCATGCCAAACGTCATTGCATCCCCTCTCGATTCATGGAACTGGCATCCCTATTTGACAATGGGTACGCAGTCTACTACCGTCTGAACTTGTGCAAAGGTACAAAGAGTAACGAATTCAAATATCGGGAACACGGGCTATTATTCTGCAAATCGAACGATCTTTACCCCTGTACATATCAACATGATGAAAACTACAAAACACATGCTAGGAAACGTAGTTTTATGAGTACAGTAAATTCGTGGAAAAAGTTTGAATACACCCGGGCCTTTGCGATTTTTCCATATTTGAGAATAAGCTTTGTTTCCAAAAACCCCACCTTTACACATCATGCCAAACGTCATTGCATCCTCTCTCGATTCATGGAACTGGCATCCCTATTTGACAAATGGTACGCAGTCTACTACCGACTGAGTTGTGCAAATGTAGAAAGGGTAACGAATTCATACATCAATTACAGGGACTATTATTCTGCAAATAGAACGAGCTTTTCCCCTGCACATATCAACATGATGAAAACTTCAAAACACATGCTAGGAAACTCAGTTTTATGAGTAAAGTAAATTCGAGGAAAAAAATCTGAATTTTTCCATATTTGAGAAAAAGCTCTGTTTCCAAAAACACCAATTTTTACACATCATGCCAAACGTTATTGCATCCTCTCTCGATTCATGGAACTGGCATCCCTACTTGACAAATGGTACGCAGTCTACTACTGTCTGAACTTGTGCAAAGGTACAAAGAGTAACGAATTCAAATATCGATTACAGGGACCATTATTCTGCAAATCGAACGATCTTTACCCCTGTACATATCAACGTGATGAAAGCTACAAAACACATGCTAGGAAACGCAGTTTATGAGTACAGTAAATTCGAGGAAAAAATCTCAATACACCCGGGCCTTTGCGATTTTTCCATATGTGAGAACAAGCTTTGTTTCCAAAAGCCCCACTTTTTACACATCATGCCAAACGTCATTGCATCCTCTCTCGATTCATGGAACTGGCAACCCTATTTGACAAATGGTACACGGTCTACTACCGTCTCAACTTGTGCACAGGTACAAAGAGTAACGAATTCAAATATCGAGACAGGGCCTATTATTCTGCAAATCGAACGATCTTTACCCCTGTACATATCAACATGATGAAGACGACAAAACACATGCTACGAAATGCAGCCTTAAGAGTACAGTCAATTCGAGGAAAAAATGTGGATACATGCGGGCCTTTGCGATTTTTCCATATTTGAGAAAAAGCTTTATTTTCCAAAAACCCCACTTATTACACATCACGCCAAACGTCATTGCATCCTTTCCCGATTCATGGAACTGGCATCCCTATTTGACAAATGGTATGCAGTCTACTACCGTCTGAACTTGTACAAAGGTACAAAGAGTAACGAATTCAAATATCGGTTACAAGGACTATTATTCTGCAAATCGAACGATCTTTACACCTGTACATATCAACATGATGAAAACAACAAAACACCAGCTAGGAAACGCAGTTTTATAAGTACAGTAAGTTTGAGGAAAAAATCCGATAACCTGGGCCTTTGCAATTTTTCCATATTTGAGAAAAAGCTTTGTTTCCAAAAAGTCCACTTTTTACACATCATGCCAAACGTCATTGCATCCTCTCTGGATTCATGGAACTGGCATCCCTATTTGACAATGGTACGCAGTCTACTACCATCTGAACTTGTGCAAATGTACAAAGGGTAACGAATTCAAATATCGGTTACATTGACTATTATTCTGCAAATCGAACGATCTTTACCCCTGTACATATCAACATGATGAAAACAACAAAACACATGCTAGGAAATGCAGTTTTATGATTACAGTAAATTCGAGGAAAAAATCTGAATACACCCGGGCCTTTGCGATTTTTCTATATTTGATAAAAAGCCCTGTTTCCAAAAACCCCACTTTTTACACTTCATGACAAACGTCATTGCATCCTCCCTCGATTCATGGAACAGGCATCCCTATTTGACAAATGATACGCAGTCTACTACCGTCTGAACTTGTGCAAAGGTACAAAGACTAACGAATTCAAATATCGAGAACAGGGACTATTATTCTGCAAATCGAACGATCTTTACCCCTGTACATATCAACATGATGAAAACTACAAAACACATGCTAGGAAACGCAGTTTTATGAGTACAGTAAATTCAAGGAAAAATCTGTAAACACCTGGTCCTTTGCGATTGTTCCATATTTGAGAAAAGGCTTTGTTTTCAAAAACCCCACTTTTTACACATCATGCCAAACGTCATTGCATCCTCTCTCGATTCATGGAACTGGCATCCCTATTTGACAAATGGTACGCAGTCTACTACCGTCTGATCTTGTGCAAAGGTAGAAAGAGTAACGAATTCAAATATCGAGAACAGGGACTATTATTCTGCAAATCGAACGGTCTTTACCCCTGTACATATCAACATGATGAAAACTACAAAACACATGCTAGGAAACGCAGTTTTGTGAGTACACTAAATTCGAGGAAAATATCTGAATACACCCGGGGCTTTGCGATTTTTCCGTATTTGAGAAAAAGCTTTGTTTCCAAAAACCCCACTTTTTACACATCATGCCAAACGTCATTGCATCCTCCCTCGATTCATGGAACAGGCATCCCTATTTGACAAATGGTACGCAGTCTACTACCGTCTGAACTTGTGCAAAGGTACAAAGAGTAACGAATTCAAATATCGGTTACATTGACTATTATTCTGCAAATCGAACGATCTTTACCCTTTACATATCAACATGATGAAAACTACAAAACTCATGCTAGGAAACGCAGTTTTATGAGTACAGTAAATTCGAGGACAAAATCTGAATACACCCGGGCCTTTGCGATTTTTCCATATTTGAGAAATAGCTTTGTTTTCAAAAACCCCACATTTTACACATCATGCCAAACGTCATTGCATCCTCTCTCGATTCATGGAACTGGCATCCCTATTTGACAAATGGTACGCAGTGTACTACCGTCTGAACTTGTGCAAAGTTACAAAGAGTAACGAATCAAATATCTAGAACAGGGACTATTATTCTGCAAATCGAACGATCTTTACCCCTGTACATATCATCATGATGAAAACTACAAAACACATGCTAGGAAACGCAGCTTTATGAGTACAGTCAATTCGAGGAAAAAATGTGAATACATCCGGGCCTTTGCGATTTTTCCATATTTGAGAAAAAGCTTTATTTTCCAAAAACCCCACTTATTACACATCACGCCTAACGTCATTGCATTCTCTCCCGATTCATGGAACTGGCATCCCTATTTGACAAATGGTACGCAGTCTACTACCGTCTGAACTTGTGCAAATGTACAAAGGGTAGCGAATTCAAATATCGGTTACAGGGACTATTATTCTGCAAATCGAACGATCTTTACCCCTGTACATATCAACATGATGAAAACTTCAAAACACATGATAGGAAACGCAGTTTTATGAGTACAGTAAATTCGAGGAAAAAATTTGAATACACCCGGGCCTTTGAGATTTTTCCATATTTGAGAAAAAGCTTTGTTTTCAAAAACCCCACTTTTTACACATCATGCCAAACGTCATTGCATCCTCTCTCGATTCATGGAGCTGGCATCCCTATTTGAAAAATGGTACGCAGTCTACTACCGTCTGAACTTGTGCAAAGGTACAAAGAGTAACGAATTCGAATATCGAGAACAGGGACTATTATTCTGCAAATCGAACGATCTTTACCCCTGTACATATCAACATGATGTAAACTTCAAAACACCTGCTAGGAAACGCAATTTTGAGAGTACAGTAAATTTGAGGAAAAAATCTGTATACAACCAGGCCTTTTCGATTTTTCCATATTTGAGAAAAAGCTTTGTTTCCAAAAACCCCACATTTTACACATTATGCCAAACTTGATTGCATCCTCTCTCGATTCATGGAACAGTCATCCCTATTTGACAAATGGTACGCAGTCTACTACCGTCTGAACTTGTGCAAAGGTACAAAGAGTAACGCATTCAAATATCGGTTACGTTGACTATTATTCTACAAATCGAACGATCTTTACCCCTGTACATATCAACATGATGAAAACAACAAAAGACATGCTAGGAAACGCAGTTTTATGAGTACAGTAAATTCGAGGACAAAATCTGAATACACCCGTGCCTTTGCGATTTTTCCATATTTGATAAAAAGCTTTGTTTTCAAAAACACCACATTTTACACATCATGCCAAACGTCATTGCATCCTCTCTCGATTCATGGAACTGGCATCCCTATTTGACAAATGGTACGCAGTGTACTACCGTCTGAACTTGTGCAAAGGTACAAAGAGTAACGAAATCAAATATCGAGAACAGGACTATTATTCTGCAAATCGAACGATCTTTACCCCTGTACATATCATCATGATGAAAACTACAAAACACATGCTAGGAAACGCAGCTTTATGAGTACAGTCAATTCGAGGAAAAAATGTGAATACATCCGGGCCTTTGCGATTATTCCATATTTGAGAAAAAGCTTTATTTTCCAAAAACCCCACTTATTACACATCACGCCAAACGTCATTGCATCCTCTCTCGATTCATGGAACTGGCATCCCTATTTGACAAATGGTTAGCAGTTTACTACCGTCTGAACTTGTGCAAATGTACAAAGGGTAGCGAATTCAAATATCGGTTACAGGGACTATTATTCTGCAAATCAAACGATCTTTACCCCTGTACATATCAACATGATGAAAACTTCAAAACACATGATAGGAAACGCAGTTTTATGAGTACAGTAAATTCGAGGAAAAATCTGAATACACCTGGTCCTTTGCGATTTTTCCATATTTGAGAAAAAGCTTTGTTTCCAAAAACCCCACTTTTTACACATCATGCCATACGTAACTGCATCCTCTCTCGATTCATGGAACTGGCATCCCTATTTGAGAAATGGTACGCAGTCTACTACTGTCTGAACTTGTGCAAAGGTACAAAGAGTAACGAATTCAGTTATCGAGAACAGGGACTATTATTCTGCTAATCGAACGATCTTTACCCCTGTACATATCAACATGATGAAGACTACAAAACACATGCTAGGAAACGCAGTTTTATGAGTGCAGCAAATTCGAGGAAAATATCTGAGTACACCCGGGTCTTTGCGATTTTTCCATCTTTGAGAAAAAGCTTTGTTTACAAAAACCCCACTTTTTACACATCATACCAAATGTCAATGCGACCTCTCTCGATTCATGGAACTGGCATCCCCATTTGACAAATGGTACGCAGTCTACTACCGTCTGAACTTGTGCAAAGGTACAAAGAGTAACGAATTCAAATATCGGTTACATTGTCTATTATTCTGCAAATCGAACGATCTTCACCCCTGTACATATCAACATGATGAAAAGAACAAAACAAATGCTAGGAAACGCAGTTTTATGAGTACAGTAAATTCGAGGACAAAATCTGAATACACCCGGGCCTTTGCGATTTTTCCATATTCGAGAAAAAGCTTTGTTCCCAAAACCCGCACTTTTTACACATCATACCAAATGTCATTGCATCCTCTCTCGATTCATGGAACTGGCATCCCTATTTGACAAATGGTACGCAGTCTACTACCGTCTGAACTTGTGCAAAGGTACAAAGAGTAACGAATTCAAATATCGAGAACAGGGGCTATTATTCTGCAAATCGAACGATCTTTTCCCCTGTACATATCAACATGATGAAAACTACAAAACACATGCTAGGAAACGCAGTTTTATGAGTACAGTAAATTCGAGGAAAAAATTTGAATACACCCGGGCCTTTGCGATTTTTCCATATTTGAGAAAAAGCTTAGTATCCAAAAACCCCACTTTTTACACATCATGCCTAACGTCATTGCATCATCTCTCGATTCATGGAATTGGCATCCCTATTTGAAAAATGGTACAGTCTACTACCGTCTGAACTTGTGCAATGATACAAAGAGTAACGAATTCAAATCTCGAGAACAGGGACTATTATTCTGCAAATCGAACGATCTTTACCCCTGTACATATCAACATGATGAAAACTTCAAAACACATCCTAGGAAACGCAGTTTTGTGAGTACAGCAAAGTCGAGGAAAAAATCTGGATACACCTGGTCCTTTGCCATTTTTCCATATTTGAGAAAAGGCTTTGTTTCCAAAAACCCCACTTTTTACACATCATGCCAAACGTCATTGCATCCTCTCTCGATTCATGGAACTGGCATCCCTATTTGACAAATGGTACGCAGTCTACTACCGTCTGAACTTGTGCAAAGGTACAAAGAGTAACGAATTCAAATATGGGGTACATCGACTATTATTCTGCAAATCGAACGATCTTTACCCCTGTACATATCAACATGATGAAAACTACAAAACACATGCTAGGAAACGCAGTTTTATGAGTACAGTAAATTCGAGGACAAAATCTGAATACACCCGGTCCTTTGCGATTTTTCCATATTTGAGAAAAAGCTTTGTTTCCAAAAACCCCACTTATTACACATCATGCCAAATGTCATTGCATCCTCTCTTGATTCATGGAACTGGTATCCCTATTTGACAAATGGTGTGCCGTCTACTATCGTCTGAACTTGTGCAAAGATACAAAGAGTAACGAATTCAAATATCGAGAACAGGGACTAATATTCTGCAAATCGAACGATCTTTACCCCTGTACATATCAAGATGATGAAAACTACAAAACACATGCTAGGAAACGCAGTTTTATGAGTACAGCAAATTCGAGGAAATAATCTGAATACACCCGGGCCTTTGCGATTTTTCCATATTTGAGAAAAAGCTTTGTTTCCAAAAACCCCACTTTTTACACATCATGCCAAACGTCACTTCATCCTCTCTCGTTTCATGGAACTGGCATCCCTATTTGACAAATGGTACACAGTCTACTACCGTCTGAACTTGTGCAAAGGTACAAAGAGTAACAAATTCAAATATCGAGAACAGGGACTATTATTCTGCAAATCGAACGATCTTTACCCCTGTACATATCAACATGATGAAAACTACAAAACACATGCTAGGAAACGCAGTTTTGTGAGTACAGTAAATTCGAGGAATAAATCTGAATACACCCGGGCCTTTGCGATTTTTTCCATATTTGAGAAAAAGCTTTGTTTCCAAAAACCCCACTTTTTACATATCATGCCAAACGTCATTGCATCCTCTCTCGATTCATGGAACTGGCATCCCTATTTGACAAATGGTACGCAGTGTACTACCGTCTGAACTTGTGCAAAGGTACAAAGAGTAACGAATTCAAATATCGAGAACAGGGACTATTATTCTGCAAATCGAACGATCTTTACCAATGCACATATCAACGTGATGAAAACTACAAAACACATGCTAGGAAACGCAGATTTGTGAGTACAGTAAATTCGAGGAAAAAATCTGAATACACCCAGGATTTTGCGATTTTTCCATATTTGAGAAAAAGCTTTGTTTCCAAAAACCCCACATTTTACACATCATGCCAAACGTCAATGCATCCTCTCTCGATTCATGGAACAGGCATCCCTATTTGACAAATGGTACGCAGTCTACTACCGTCTGAACTTGTGCAAAAGGTACAAAGAGTAACGAATTCAAATATCGGTTACATTGACTATTATTCTGCAAATCGAACGATCTTTACCCCTGTACATATCAACATGATGAAAACTACAAAACACATGCTAGGAAACGCAGTTTTATGAGTACAGTAAATCGAGGACAATATCTGAATACACCCGGGCCTTATCGATTTTTCCATATTTGAGAAAAAGCTTTGTTTCCAAAAACCCCACTTATTACACATCATGCCAAACGTCATTGCATCCTCTCTCGATTCATGGAACTGGCATCCCTATTTGACAAATGGTACGCCGTCTACTACCGTCTGAACTTGTGCAAAGGTACAAAGAGTAACGAATTCGAAAATCGAGAACAGGGACTATTATTCTGCAAATCGAACGATCTTTACCCCTGTACATATCAACATGATGAAAACTACAAAACACATGCTAGGTAACGCAGCTTTAAGAGTACAGTAAATTCGAGGAAAACATGTGAATACATCCGGGCCTTTGGGATTTTTCCATATTTGAGAAAAAGCTTTGTTTCCAAAAACCCCACTTATTACACATCATGCCAAACGTCATTGCATCCTCTCTCGATTCATGGAACTGGCATCCCTATTTGACAAATGGTACGCCGTCTACTACCGTCTGAACTTGTGCAAAGGTACAAAGAGTAATGAATTCAAATACCGAGAACAGGGACTAATATTCTGCAAATCGAACGATCTTTACCCCTGTACATATCAACATGATGAAAACTTCAAAACACATGATAGGAAACGCAGTTTTATGAGTACAGTAAATTCGAGGACAAAATCTGAATACACCTGGTCCTTTGCGATTTTTCCATATTTGAGAAATAGTTTTGTTTCCAAAAACCCCACTTTTTACACATCATGCCAAACGTCATTGCATCCTCTCTCGATTCATGGAACTGGCATCCCTATTTGACAAATGGTACGCAGTCTACTACCGTCTGAACTTGTGCAAAGGTACAAAGAGTAACGAATTCAAATATCGAGAACAAGGGCTATTATTCTGCAAATCGAACGATATTTACCCCTGTACATATCAACATGATGAAAACAACAAAACACATGCTAGGAAACGCAGTTTTATGAGTACAGTAAATTCGAGGACAAAATCTGAATACACCCGGGCCTTTGCGATTTTTCCATATTTGAGAAAAAGCTTTGTTTCCAAAAACCCCACTTATTACACATCATGACAAACGTCATTGCATCCTCTCTCGATTCATGGAACTGGCATCCCTATTTGACAAATGGTATGCCGTCTACTACCGTCTGAACTTGTGCAAAGGTACAAAGAGTAACGAATTCAAATATCGAGAACAGTGACTAATATTCTGCAAATCGAACGATCTTTACCCCTGTACATATCAACATGATGAAAACTACAAAACACATGCTAGGTAACGCAGTTTTAAGAGTACAGTAAATTCGAGGAAACAATGTGAATACATCCGGGCCTTTGCGATTTTTCCATATTTGAGAAAAAGCTTTGTTTCCAAAAACCCCACTTATTACACATCATGCCAAACGTCATTGCATCCTCGCTCGCTTCATGGAACTGGCATCCCTATTTGACAAATGGTACGCCGTCTACTACCGTCTGAACTTGTGCAAAGGTACAAAGAGTAACGAATTCAAATATCGAGAACAGGGACTAATATTCTGCAAATCGAACTATCTTTACCCCTGTACATATCAACATGATGAAAACTACAAAACACATGCTAGGAAACGCAGCTTTAAGAGTACAGTAAATTCTAAGAAAAAATGTGAAAACATCCGGGCCTTTACGATTTTTCCATATTTGATAAAAAGCTTTGTTTCCAAAAACCCCACTTTTTACACATCATGCCAAACGTCATTGCATCCTCTCTCGATTCATGGAACTGGCATCCCAATTTGACAAATGGTACGCAGTCTACTACCGTCTGAACTTGTGCAAAGGTACAAAGAGTAACGAATTCAAATATCGATAACAGGGACTATTAATCTGCAAATCGAACGATCTTTCCCCCTGTACATATCAACGTGATGAAAACTACAAAACACATGCTAGGAAACGCAGTTTTATGAGTGCAGCAAATTCGAGGAAAAAATCTGAATACACCCGGGCCTTAGCGATTTTTTCATATTTGAGAAACAGCTTTGTTTCCAAAAACCTCACTTTTTACACATCATGCCAAACGTCACTGCATCCTCTCTCGTTTCATGGAACTGGCATCCCTATTTGACAAATGGTACACAGTCTACTACCATCTGAACTTGTGCAAAGGTACAAAGAGTAACGAATTCAAATATCGAGAACAGGGACTATTATTCTGCAAATCGAACGATCTTTACCCCTGTACATATCAACATGATGAAAACTACAAAACACATGCTAGGAAACGCAGTTTTATGAGTACAGTAAATTCGAGGAAAAAATCTGAATACACCTGGGCCTTTGCGATTTTTCCATACTTGAGAAAAAGCTTTGTTTCCAAAAACCCCACTTTTTACACATCTAGCCAACGTCATTGCATCCTCTCTCGATTCATGGAACTGGCATCCCTATTTGTCAAATGGTACGCAGTCTACTACCGTCTGAACTTGTGCAAAGGTACAAAGAGTTACGAATTCAAATATCGATAACAGGGACTATTATTCTGCAAATCGAACGATCTTTACCCCTGTACATATCAACATGATGAATACTACAAAACACATGCTAGGGAACGCAGTTTTATGAGTACAGCAAATTCGAGGAAAAAATCTCAATACACCCGGGCCATTGCGATTTTTCCATATTTGAGAAAAAGCTTTGTTTCCAAAAACCCCACTTTTTACACATCATGCCAAACGTCACTGTATCCTCTCTCGTTTCATGGGACTGGCATCCCTATTTGACAAATGGTACGCAGTCTACTACCGTCTGAACTTGTGCAAAGGTGCAACGAGTAACGAATTCAAATATCGGTTACAGGGACTATTATTCTGCAAATCGAACGATCTTTACCCCTGTACATATCAACATGATGAAAACTTCAAAACACATGCTAGAAAACGCAGTTTTATGAGTACAGTAAATTCGAGGAAAAAATCTGAATACACCCAGGCCTTTGCAATTTTTCCATATTTGAGAAAAAGCTTTGTTTCCAAAAACCACACTTTTTACACATCATGCCAAACGTCATTGCATCCTCTCTCGATTCATGGAACTGACCACCCTATTTGACAAATGGTACACAATCTACTACCGTCTGAACTTGTGCAAAGGTACAAAGAGAAACGAATTCGAAAATCGAGAACAGGGACTATTATTCTGCAAATCGAACGATCTTTACCCCTGTACATATCAACATGATGAAAACCACAAAACACATGCTAGGAAACGCAGTTCTATGAGTAGAGTAAATTCGAGGACAAAATCTGAATACACCTGGGCCTTTGCGATTTTTCCATATTTGAGAAAAAGCTTTGTTTCCAAAAACCCCACTTTTTACACATCATGCCAAACGTCATTGCATCCTCTCTCGATTCATGGAACTGGCATCCCAATTTGACAAATGGTACGCAGTCTACTACCGTCTGAACTTGTGCAAAGGTACAAAGAGTAACGAATTCAAATATCGATAACAGGGACTATTAATCTGCAAATCGATCGATCTTTCCCCCTGTACATATCAACGTGATGAAAACTACAAAACACATGCTAGGAAACGCAGTTTTATGAGTGCAGCAAATTCGAGGAAAAAATCTGAATACACCCGGGCCTTTGCGATTTTTCCGTATTTGAGAAAAAGCTTTGTTTCCAAAAACCTCACTTTTTACACATCATGCCAAACGTCACTGCATCCTCTCTTGTTTCATGGAACTGGCATCCCTATTTGACAAATGGTACACAGTCTACTACCATCTGAACTTGTGCAAAGGTACAAAGAGTAACGAATTCAAATATCGAGAACAGGGACTATTATTCTGCAAATCGAACGATCTTTACCCCTGTACATATCAACATGATGAATACTACAAAACACATGCTAGGGAACACAGTTTTATGAGTACAGCAAATTCGAGGAAAAAATCACAATACACCTGGGCCATTGCGATTTTTCCATATTTGAGAAAAAGCTTTGTTTCCAAAAAACCCACTTTTTACACATCATGCCAAACGTCACTGCATCCTCTCTCGTTTCATGGAACTGGCATCCCTATTTGACAAATGGTACGCAGTTTACTACCGTCTGAACTTGTGCAAATGTACAAAGGGTAGCGTATTCAAATATCGGTTACTGGGACTATTATTCTGCAAATCGAACGATCTTTACCCCTGTACATATCAACATGATGAAAACTTCAAAACACATGATAGGAAACGCAGTTTTATGAGTACAGTAAATTCGAGGACAAAATCTGAATACACCTGGTCCTTTGCGATTTTTCCATATTTGAGAAATAGTTTTGTTTCCAAAAACCCCACTTTTTACACATCATGCCAAACGTCATTGCATCCTCTCTCGATTCATGGAACTGGCATCCCTATTTGACAAATGGTACACAGTCTACTACCATCTGAACTTGTGCAAAGGTACAAAGAGTAACGAATTCAAATATCGAGAACAGGGACTATTATTCTGCAAATCGAACGATCTTTACCCCTGTACATATCAACATGATGAAAACAACAAAACACATGCTAGGAAACGCAGTATTATGAGTACAGTAAATTCGAGGACAAAATCTGAATACACCCGGGCCTTTTCGATTTTTCCATATTTGAGAAAAAGTTTTGTTTCCAAAAACCCCACTTATTACACATCATGCCAAACGTCATTGCATCCTCTCTCGATTCATGGAACTGGCATCCCTATTTGACAAATGGTACGCCGTCTACTACCGTCTGAACTTGTGCAAAGGTACAAAGAGTAACGAATTCAAATATCGAGAACAGGGACTAATATTCTGCAAATCGAACTATCTTTACCCCTGTACATATCAACATGATGAAAACTACAAAACACATGCTAGGAAACGCAGCTTTAAGAGTACAGTAAATTCGAGGAAAAAATGTGAATAAATCCGGGCCTTTACGATTTTTCCATATTTGAGAAAAACCTTTGTTTCCAAAAACCCCACTTTTTACACATCATGCCAAACGTCATTGCATCCACTCTCGATTCATGGAACAGGCATTCCTATTTGACAAATAGTACGCAGTCTACTACCGTCTGAACTTGTGCAAAGGTACAAAGACTAACGAATTCAAATATAGAGAACAAGGACTATTATTCTGCAAATCGAACGATCTTTACCCCCTGTACATATCTACATGATGAAAACTACAAAACACATGCTAGGAAACGCAGTTCTGTGAGTACAGTAAATTCGAGGAAAAAATCTGAATACACCCGGGCCTTTGCGATTTTTCCATATTAGAGAAAAAGCTTTGTTTCCAAAAACCCCACTTTTTACACATCATGCCAAACGTCATTGCATCCACTCTCGATTCATGGAACAGGCATTCCTATTTGACAAATAGTACGCAGTCTACTACCGTCTGAACTTGTGCAAAGGTACACAGACTAACGAATTCAAATATAGAGAACAAGGACTATTATTCTGCAAATCGAACGATCTTTACCCCTATACATATCAACATGATGAAAACTACAAAACACATGCTAGGAAACGCAGTTTTAAGAGTACAGTAAATACGAGCACAAAATCTGAATACACTAGAGGCTTTGCAATTTTTCCATATTTGGGAAAAAGCTTTGTTTCAAAAAACCCCATTTTTTACACATCATGCCAAACGTCATTGCATCCTCTCTCCATTCATGGAACTGGCAATCCTATTTGACAAATGGTACGCCGTCTACTACCGTCTGAACTTGTGTAAAGGTACAAAGAGTAACGAATTCAAATATCGAGAACAGGGACTAATATTCTGCAAATCGAACGATCTTTACCCCTGTACATATCAACATGATGAAAACTACAAAACACATGCTAGGAAACGCAGCTGTAAGAGTACAGTAAATTCGAGGAAAAAATGTGAATACATCCGGGCCTTTGCGATTTTTCCATATTTGAGAAAAAGCTTTGTTTCCAAAAACCCCACTTTTTACACATCATGCCAAACGTCATTGCATCCTCTCTCGATTCGTGGAACTGGCGTCCCTATTTGACAAATGGTACGCAGTCTACTACCGTCTGAACTTGTGCAAGGGAAAAAGAGTAACGAATTCAAATATCGATAACAGGGACTATTACTCTGCCAATCGAACGATCTTTCCCCCTGTACATATCAACATGATGAAAACTACAAAACACATGCTAGGAAACGCAATTTTATGAGTACAGCAAATTCGAGGAAAAAATCTGTATACACCCGGGCCTTTGCGATTTTTCCATATTTGAGAAAAAGCTTTGTTTCCAAAAACCCCACTTTTTACACATCATGCCAAACGTCATTGCATCCTCTCTCGATTCATGGAACTGGCATCCCAATTTGACAAATGGTACGCAGTCTACTACCGTCTGAACTTGTGCAAAGGTACAAAGAGTAACGACTTCAAATATCGATAACAGGGACTATTAATCTGCAAATCGATCGATCTTTCCCCCTGTACATATCAACGTGATGAAAACTACAAAACACATGCTAGGAAACGCAGTTTTATGAGTGCAGCAAATTCGAGGAAAAAATCTGAATACACCCGGGCCTTTGCGATTTTTCCGTATTTGAGAAAAAGCTTTGTTTCCAAAAACCTCACTTTTTACACATCATGCCAAACGTCACTGCATCCTCTCTTGTTTCATGGAACTGGCATCCCTATTTGACAAATGGTACACAGTCTACTACCATCTGAACTTGTGCAAAGGTACAAAGAGTAACGAATTCAAATATCGAGAACAGGGACTATTATTCTGCAAATCGAACGATCTTTACCCCTGTACATATCAACATGATTAATACTACAAAACACATGCTAGGGAACACAGTTTTATGAGTACAGCAAATTCGAGGAAAAAATCACAATACACCTGGGCCATTGCGATTTTTCCATATTTGAGAAAAAGCTTTGTTTCCAAAAACCCCACTTTTTACACATCATGCCAAACGTCACTGCATCCTCTCTCGTTTCATGGAACTGGCATCCCTATTTGACAAATGGTACGCAGTCTACTACCGTCTGAACTTGTGCAAAGGTACAAAGAGTAACGAATTCAAATATCGGTTACAGGGACTATTATTCTGCAAATCGAACGATCTTTACCCCTGTACATATCAACATGATGAAAACTTCAAAACACATGCTAGAAAACGCAGTTTTATGAGTACAGTAAATTCGAGGAAAAAATCTGAATACACCCAGGCCTTTGCAATTTTTCCATATTTGAGAAAAAGCTTTGTTTCCAAAAACCCCACTTTTTACACATCATGCCAAACGTCATTGCATCCTCTCTCGATTCATGGAACAGGCATTCCTATTTGACAAATAGTACGCAGTCTACTACCGTCTGAACTTGTGCAAAGGTACAAAGACTAACGAATTCAAATATAGAGAACAAGGACTATTATTCTGCAAATCGAACGATCTTTACTCCTGTACATATCAACATGATGAAAACTACAAAACATTTGCTAGGAAACGCAGCTTTAAGAGTACAGTCAATTCGAGGAAAAAATGTGAATACATCCGGGCCTTTGCGATTTTTCCATATTTGAGAAAAAGCTTTATTTTCCAAAAACCCCACTTATTACACATCACGCCAAACGTCATTGCATCCTCTCTCGATTCATGGAACAGGCATCCCTATTTGACAAATGGTACGCAGTTTACTACCGTCTGAACTTGTGCAAATGTACAAAGGGTAGCGTATTCAAATATCGGTTACTGGGACTATTATTCTGCAAATCGAACGATCTTTACCCCTGTACATATCAACATGATGAAAACTTCAAAACACATGATAGGAAACGCAGTTTTATGAGTACAGTAAATTCGAGGACAAAATCTGAATACACCTGGTCCTTTGCGATTTTTCCATATTTGAGAAATAGTTTTGTTTCCAAAAACCCCACTTTTTACACATCATGCCAAACGTCATTGCATCCTCTCTCGATTCATGGAACTGGCATCCCTATTTGACAAATGGTACGCAGTCTACTACCGTCTGAACTTGTGCAAAGGTACAAAGAGTAACGAATTTAAATATCGAGAACAGGGGCTATTATTCTGCAAATCGAACGATCTTTACCCCTGTACATATCAACATGATGAAAACAACAAAACACATGCTAGGAAACGCAGTATTATGAGTACAGTAAATTCGAGGACAAAATCTGAATACACCCGGGCCTTTTCGATTTTTCCATATTTGAGAAAAAGTTTTGTTTCCAAAAACCCCACTTATTACACATCATGCCAAACGTCATTGCATCCTCTCTCGATTCATGGAACTGGCATCCCTATTTGACAAATGGTACGCCGTCTACTACCGTCTGAACTTGTGCAAAGGTACAAAGAGTAACGAATTCAAATATCGAGAACAGGGACTAATATTCTGCAAATCGAACTATCTTTACCCCTGTACATATCAACATGATGAAAACTACAAAACACATGCTAGGAAACGCAGCTTTAAGAGTACAGTAAATTCGAGGAAAAAATGTGAATAAATCCGGGCCTTTACGATTTTTCCATATTTGAGAAAAAGCTTTGTTTCCAAAAACCCCACTTTTTACACATCATGCCAAACGTCATTGCATCCACTCTCGATTCATGGAACAGGCATTCCTATTTGACAAATAGTACGCAGTCTACTACCGTCTGAACTTGTGCAAAGGTACAAAGACTAACGAATTCAAATATAGAGAACAAGGACTATTATTCTGCAAATCGAACGATCTTTACCCCCTGTACATATCTACATGATGAAAACTACAAAACACATGCTAGGAAACGCAGTTCTGTGAGTACAGTAAATTCGAGGAAAAAATCTGAATACACCCGGGCCTTTGCGATTTTTCCATATTAGAGAAAAAGCTTTGTTTCCAAAAACCCCACTTTTTACACATCATGCCAAACGTCATTGCATCCACTCTCGATTCATGGAACAGGCATTCCTATTTGACAAATAGTACGCAGGCTACTACCGTCTGAACTTGTGCAAAGGTACACAGACTAACGAATTCAAATATAGAGAACAAGGACTATTATTCTGCAAATCGAACGATCTTTACCCCTATACATATCAACATGATGAAAACCACAAAACACATGCTAGGAAACGCAGTTTTAAGAGTACAGTAAATACGAGCACAAAATCTGAATACACTAGAGGCTTTGCAATTTTTCCATATTTGGGAAAAAGCTTTGTTTCAAAAAACCCCATTTTTTACACATCATGCCAAACGTCATTGCATCCTCTCTCCATTCATGGAACTGGCAATCCTATTTGACAAATGGTACGCCGTCTACTACCGTCTGAACTTGTGTAAAGGTACAAAGAGTAACGAATTCAAATATCGAGAACAGGGACTAATATTCTGCAAATCGAACGATCTTTACCCCTGTACATATCAACATGATGAAAACTACAAAACACATGCTAGGAAACGCAGCTGTAAGAGTACAGTAAATTCGTGGAAAAAATGTGAATACATCCGGGCCTTTGCGATTTTTCCATATTTGAGAAAAAGCTTTGTTTAAAAAAACCCCACTTTTTACACATCATGCCAAACGTCATTGCATCCTCTCTCGATTCGTGGAACTGGCGTCCCTATTTGACAAATGGTACGCAGTCTACTACCGTCTGAACTTGTGCAAGGGAAAAAGAGTAACGAATTCAAATATCGATAACAGGGACTATTACTCTGCCAATCGAACGATCTTTCCCCCTGTACATATCAACATGATGAAAACTACAAAACACATGCTAGGAAACGCAATTTTATGAGTACAGCAAATTCGAGGAAAAAATCTGTATACACCCGGGCCTTTGCGATTTTTCCATATTTGAGAAAAAGCTTTGTTTCCAAAAACCCCACTTTTTACACATCATGCCAAACGTCACTGCATCCTCTTTCGTTTCATGGAACTGGCATCCCTATTTGACAAATGGTACACAGTCTACTTCCGTCTGAACTTGTGCAAAGGTACAAAGACTAACGAATTCAAATATCGAGAACAGGGACTATTATTCTGCAAATCGAAAGATCTTTAAACCTGTACATATCAACATGATGAAAACTACAAAACACATGCTAGAAAACACAGTTATATGAGTACAGTAAATTCGAGGACAAAATCTGAGTACACCCGGGCCTTTCCGATTTTTCGATATTTGAGAAAAAGCTTTGTTTCCAAAAACCCCACTTTTTACACATCATGCCAAACGTCATTGTAACATCCCTCGATTCATGGAACTGGCATCCCTATTTGACAAATGGTACACAGTCTACTTCCGTCTGAACTTGTGCAAAGGTACAAAGACTAACGAATTCAAATATCGAGAACAGGGACTATTATTCTGCAAATCGAACGATCTTTACCCCTGTACATATCAACATGATGAAAACTACAAAACACATGCTAGGAAACGCAGTTTTATGAGTACAGTAAATTCGAGGAAAAAATCTTAATACACCCGGGCCTTTGCGATTTTTCCAAATTTGAGAAGAAGCTTTGTTTCCAAAAACCCCTCTTTTTACACATCATGCCAAACGTCATTGCATCCTCTCTCGGTTCATTGAACTGGCATCCCTATTTGACAAATGTTTCGCAGTCTACTACCGTCTGAACTTGTGCTAAGGTACAAAGAGTAAGGAATTCAAATATCGAAAACAGGGACTATTATTCTGCAAATCGAACGATCTTTACCCCTGTACATATCAACATGATAAAAACTACAAAACACATGCTAGGAAACGCAGTTTTGTGAGTACAGTAAATTCGAAGAAAAAATCTGAATACACCCGGGCCTTTGCGATTATTCGATATTTGAGAAAAAGCTTTGTTTCCAAAAACCCCACTTTTTACACATCATGCCAAACGTCATTGCATCCTCTCTCGATTCATGGAACAGGCATCCCTATTTGACAAATGGTACGCAGTCTACTACCGTCTGACCTTGTGCAAAGGTACAAAGAGTAACTAATTCAAACATCGATTACAGGGAATATTATTCTGCAAATCGAACGATCTTTACCCCTATACATATCAACATGATGAAAACTACAAAACACATGCTAGGAAACGCAGTTTAATGAGTACAGTAAATTCGAGGACAAAATCTGAATACACCCGGGCCTTTGCAATTTTTCCATATTTGAGAAAAAGCTTTGTTTCCAAAAACCCCACTTTTTACACATCATGCCAAACGCCTTTGCAACCTCTCTCGATTCATGGAACTGGCATCCCTATTTGACAAATGATATGCAGTCTACTACCGTCTGACTTTTGCAAAGGTACAAAGAGTAACGAATTCAAATATCGAGAACAGGGACTATTATTCTGCAAATCGAACGATCTTTACCCCCTGTACATATCAACATGATGAAAACTACAAAACACATGCTAGGAAACGCAGTTCTGTGAGTACAGTAAATTCGAGGAAAAAATCTGAATACACCCGGGCCTTTGCGATTTTTCCATATTAGAGAAAAAGCTTTGTTTCCAAAAACCCCACTTTTTACACATCATGCCAAACGTCATTGCATCCACTCTCGATTCATGGAACAGGCATTCCTATTTGACAAATAGTACGCAGTCTACTACCGTCTGAACTTGTGCAAAGGTACAAAGACTAACGAATTCAAATATAGAGAACAAGGACTATTATTCTGCAAATCGAACGATCTTTACCCCCTGTACATATCAACATGATGAAAACTACAAAACACATGCTAGGAAACGCAGTTCTGTGAGTACAGTAAATTCGAGGAAAAAATCTGAATACACCCGGGCCTTTGCGATTTTTCCATATTAGAGAAAAAGCTTTGTTTCCAAAAACCCCACTTTTTACACATCATGCCAAACGTCATTGCATCCACTCTCGATTCATGGAACATTCATTCCTATTTGACAAATAGTACGCAGTCTACTACCGTCTGAACTTGTGCAAAGGTACACAGACTAACGAATTCAAATATAGAGAACAAGGACTATTATTCTGCAAATCGAACGATCTTTACCCCTATACATATCAACATGATGAAAACTACAAAACACATGCTAGGAAACGCAGTTATGTGAGTACAGTAAATTCGAGAACAACATCTGAATACACCCGGGCCCTAGCGATTTTTTCATATTTGAGAAATAGCTTTGTTTCCAAAAACCCCACTTTTTACACATCATGCCAATCGTCATTGCATCCTCTGTCGATTCATGGAACAGGCATCCCTATTTGACAAATGGTACGCAGTCTACTACCGTCTGAACTTGTGCAAAGCTACAAAGAACAACGAATTCAAATATCGAGAACAGGGACTATTATTCTGCAAATCGAAAGAACTTTACCCCTGTACATATCAACATGATGAAAACTACAAAACACATGCTAGGAAACGCAGTTCTATGAGTACAGTAAATTCGAGGAAAAAATCTGAATACACACGGGACTCTGCGATTTTTCCATATTTGAGAAAAAGCTTTGTTTCCAAAAATACCACTTTTTACACATCATGCCATACATCATTGCATCCTCTCTCGATTCATTGAACTGGCATCCCTATTTGACAAATGGTACGCAGTCTACTACCGTCTGAACTTGTGCAAAGGTACAAAGAGTAACGAATTCAAATATCGAGAACAGGGGCTATTATTCTGCAAATCGAACGATCTTTACCCCTGTACATATCAACATGATGATAACTACAAAACACATGCTAGGAAACGCAGTTTTATGAGTACAGTAAATTCGAGGAAAAAATTTGAATACACCCTGGCCTTTGCGATTTTCCATATGTGAGAAAAAGCTTTGTTTCCAAAAACCCCACATTTTACACATCATGCCTAACTTCATTGCATCATCCTTCGATTCATGGAACTGGCATCCCAATTTGACAAATGGTACGCAGTCTACTACCGTCTGAACTTGTGCAAAGGTACAAAGAGTAACGAATTCAAATATCGAGAACAGGGACTATTATTCTGCAAATCGAACGATCTTTACCCCTATACATATCAACATGATGAAAACCACAAAACACATGCTAGGAAACGCAGTTTTAAGAGTACAGTAAATACGAGCACAAAATCTGAATACACTAGAGGCTTTGCAATTTTTCCATATTTGGGAAAAAGCTTTGTTTCAAAAAACCCCATTTTTTACACATCATGCCAAACGTCATTGCATCCTCTCTCCATTCATGGAACTGGCAATCCTATTTGACAAATGGTACGCCGTCTACTACCGTCTGAACTTGTGTAAAGGTACAAAGAGTAACGAATTCAAATATCGAGAACAGGGACTAATATTCTGCAAATCGAACGATCTTTACCCCTGTACATATCAACATGATGAAAACTACAAAACACATGCTAGGAAACGCAGCTTTAAGAGTACAGTAAATTCGAGGAATAAATGTGAATACATCCGGGCCTTTGCGATTTTTCCATATTTGAGAAAAAGCTTTGTTTCCAAAAACCCCACTTTTTACACATCATGCCAAACGTCATTGCATCCTCTCTCGATTCGTGGAACTGGCGTCCCTATTTGACAAATGGTACGCAGTCTACTACCGTCTGAACTTGTGCAAAGGTACAAAGAGTAACGAATTCGAATATCGAGAACAGGGAATATTATTCTGCAAATCGAACGATCTTTAAACCTGTACATATCAACATGATGAAAACTACAAAACACATGCTAGGAAACGAAGTTCTATGAGTAGAGTAAATTCGAGGACAAAATCTGAATACACCTGGGCCTTTGCGATTTTTCCATATTTGAGAAAAAGCTTTGTTTCCAAAAACCCCACTTTTTACGCATCATGCCAAACGTCATTGCATCCTCTCTCGATTCATGGAACTGGCATTCCTATTTGACAAATGGTACGCAGTCTACTACCGTCTGAACTTGTGCAAGGGAAAAAGAGTAACGAATTCAAATATCGATAACAGGGACTATTACTCTGCAAATCGAACGATCTTTCCCCCTGTACATATCAACATGATGAAAACTACAAAACACATGCTAGGAAACGCAATTTTATGAGTACAGCAAATTCGAGGAAAAAATCTGTATACACCCGGGCCTTTGCGATTTTTCCATATTTGAGAAAAAGCTTTGTTTCCAAAAACCCCACTTTTTACACATCATGCCAAACATCACTGCATCCTCTTTCGTTTCATGGAACTGGCATCCCTATTTGACAAATGGTACACAGTCGACTTCCGTCTGAACTTGTGCAAAGGTACAAAGACTAACGAATTCAAATATCGAGAACAGGGACTATTATTCTGCAAATCGAAAGATCTTTAAACCTGTACATATCAACATGATGAAAACTACAAAACACATGCTAGAAAACACAGTTATATGAGTACAGTAAATTCGAGGACAAAATCTGAGTACACCCGGGCCTTTCCGATTTTTCGATATTTGAGAAAAAGCTTTGTTTCCAAAAACTCCACTTTTTACACATCATGCCAAACGTCATTGTAACATCCCTCGATTCATTGAACTGGCATCCCTATTTGACAAATGGTACGCAGTCTACTACCATCTGAACTTGTGAAAAGGTTCAAAGAGTAACGAATTCAAATATCGAGAACAGGGACTATTATTCTGCAAATCGAACGATCTTTACCCCTGTACATATCAACATGATGAAAACTACAAAACACATGCTAGGAAACGCAGTTTTATGAGTACAGTAAATTCGAGGAAAAAATTTTAATACACCCGGGCCTTTGCGATTTTTCCAAATTTGAGAAGAAGCTTTGTTTCCAAAAACCCCTCTTTTTACACATCATGCCAAACGTCATTGCATCCTCTCTCGGTTCATTGAACTGGCATCCCTATTTGACAAATATTTCGCAGTCTACTACCGTCTGAACTTGTGCTAAGGTACAAAGAGTAAGGAATTCAAATATCGAAAACAGGGACTATTATTCTGCAAATCGAACGATCTTTACCCCTGTACATATCAACATGATGAAAACTACAAAACACATGCTAGGAAACGCAGTTTTGTGAGTACAGTAAATTCGAAGAAAAAATCTGAATACACCCGGGCCTTTGCGATTTTTCGATATTTGAGAAAAAGCTTTGTTTCCAAAAACCCCACTTTTTACACATCATGCCAAACGTCATTGCATCCTCTCTCGATTCATGGAACAGGCATCCCTATTTGACAAATGGTACGCAGTCTACTACCGTCTGACCTTGTGCAAAGGTACAAAGAGTAACTAATTCAAACATCGATTACAGGGAATATTATTCTGCAAATCGAACGATCTTTACCCCTATACATATCAACATGATGAAAACTACAAAACACATGCTAGGAAACGCAGTTTAATGAGTACAGTAAATTCGAGGACAAAATCAGAATACACCTGGGCCTTTGCAAGTTTTCCATACTTGAGAAAAAGCTTTGTTTCCAAAAACCCCACTTTTTACACATCATGCCAAACGCCTTTGCAACCTCTCTCGATTCATGGAACTGGCATCCCTATTTGACAAATGATACGCAGTCTACTACCGTCTGACTTTTGCAAAGGTACAAAGAGTAACGAATTCAAATATCGAGAACAGGGACTATTATTCTGCAAATCGAACGATCTTTACCCCCTGTACATATCAACATGATGAAAACTACAAAACACATGCTAGGAAACGCAGTTCTGTGAGTACAGTAAATTCGAGGAAAAAATCTGAATACACCCGGGCCTTTGCGATTTTTCCATATTAGAGAAAAAGCTTTGTTTCCAAAAACCCCACTTTTTACACATCATGCCAAACGTCATTGCATCCATTCTCGATTCATGGAACAGGCATTCCTATTTGACAAATAGTACGCAGTCTACTACCGTCTGAACTTGTGCAAAGGTACAAAGACTAACGAATTCAAATATAGAGAACAAGGACTATTATTCTGCAAATCGAACGATCTTTACCCCCTGTACATATCAACATGATGAAAACTACAAAACACATGCTAGGAAACGCAGTTCTGTGAGTACAGTAAATTCGAGGAAAAAATCTGAATACACCCGGGCCTTTGCGATTTTTCCATATTAGAGAAAAAGCTTTGTTTCCAAAAACCCCACTTTTTACACATCATGCCAAACGTCATTGCATCCACTCTCGATTCATGGAACATTCATTCCTATTTGACAAATAGTACGCAGTCTACTACCGTCTGAACTTGTGCAAAGGTACACAGACTAACGAATTCAAATATAGAGAACAAGGACTATTATTCTGCAAATCGAACGATCTTTATCCCTATACATATCAACATGATGAAAACTACAAAACACATGCTAGGAAACGCAGTTATGTGAGTACAGTAAATTCGAGAACAACATCTGAATACACCCGGGCCCTAGCGATTTTTTCATAATTGAGAAATAGCTTTGTTTCCAAAAACCCCACTTTTTACACATCATGCCAATCGTCATTGCATCCTCTGTCGATTCATGGAACAGGCATCCCCATTTGACAAATGGTACGCAGTCTACTACCGTCTGAACTTGTGCAAAGCTACAAAGAACAACGAATTCAAATATCGAGAACAGGGACTATTATTCTGCAAATCGAAAGAACTTTACCCCTGTACATATCAACATGATGAAAACTACAAAACACATGCTAGGAAACGCAGTTCTATGAGTACAGTAAATTCGAGGAAAAAATCTGAATACACACGGGACTCTGCGATTTTTCCATATTTGAGAAAAAGCTTTGTTTCCAAAAATACCACTTTTTACACATCATGCCATACATCATTGCATCCTCTCTCGATTCATTGAACTGGCATCCCTATTTGACAAATGGTACGCAGTCTACTACCGTCTGAACTTGTGCAAAGGTACAATGAGTAACGAATTCAAATATCGAGAACAGGGGCTATTATTCTGCAAATCGAACGATCTTTACCCCTGTACATATCAACATGATGATAACTACAAAACACATGCTAGGAAACGCAGTTTTATGAGTACAGTAAATTCGAGGAAAAAATTTGAATACACCCTGGCCTTTGCGATTTTCCATATGTGAGAAAAAGCTTTGTTTCCAAAAACCCCACATTTTACACATCATGCCTAACTTCATTGCATCATCCTTCGATTCATGGAACTGGCATCCCCATTTGACAAATGGTATGCAGTCTACTACCGTCTGAACTTGTGCAAAGGTACAAAGAGTAACGAATTCAAATATCGAGAACAGGGACTATTATTCTGCAAATCGAACGATCTTTACCCCTATACATATCAACATGATGAAAACTACAAAACACATGCTAGGAAACGCAGTTTTAAGAGTACAGTAAATACGAGCACAAAATCTGAATACACTAGAGGCTTTGCAATTTTTCCATATTTGGGAAAAAGCTTTGTTTCAAAAAACCCCATTTTTTACACATCATGCCAAACGTCATTGCATCCTCTCTCCATTCATGGAACTGGCAATCCTATTTGACAAATGGTACGCCGTCTACTACCGTCTGAACTTGTGTAAAGGTACAAAGAGTAACGAATTCAAATATCGAGAACAGGGACTAATATTCTGCAAATCGAACGATCTTTACCCCTGTACATATCAACATGATGAAAACTACAAAACACATGCTAGGAAACGCAGCTTTAAGAGTACAGTAAATTCGAGGAATAAATGTGAATACATCCGGGCCTTTGCGATTTTTCCATATTTGAGAAAAAGCTTTGTTTCCAAAAACCCCACTTTTTACACATCGTGCCAAACGTCATTGCATCCTCTCTCGATTCGTGGAACTGGCGTCCCTATTTGACAAATGGTACGCAGTCTACTACCGTCTGAACTTGTGCAAAGGTACAAAGAGTAACGAATTCGAATATCGAGAACAGGGAATATTATTCTGTAAATCGAACGATCTTTAAACCTGTACATATCAACATGATGAAAACTACAAAACACATGCTAGGAAACGAAGTTCTATGAGTAGAGTAAATTCGAGGACAAAATCTGAATACACCTGGGCCTTTGCGATTTTTCCATATTTGAGAAAAAGCTTTGTTTCCAAAAACCCCACTTTTTACGCATCATGCCAAACGTCATTGCATCCTCTCTCGATTCATGGAACTGGCATCCCTATTTGACAAATGGTACGCAGTCTACTACCGTCTGAACTTGTGCAAGGGAAAAAGAGTAACGAATTCAAATATCGATAACAGGGACTATTACTCTGCAAATCGAACGATCTTTCCCCCTGTACATATCAACATGATGAAAACTACAAAACACATGCTAGGAAACGCAATTTTATGAGTACAGCAAATTCGAGGAAAAAATCTGTATACACCCGGGCCTTTGCGATTTTTCCATATTTGAGAAAAAGCTTTGTTTCCAAAAACCCCACTTTTTACACATCATGCCAAACGTCACTGCATCCTCTTTCGTTTCATGGAACTGGCATCCCTATTTGACAAATGGTACACAGTCGACTTCCGTCTGAACTTGTGCAAAGGTACAAAGACTAACGAATTCAAATATCGAGAACAGGGACTATTATTCTGCAAATCGAAAGATCTTTAAACCTGTACATATCAACATGATGAAAACTACAAAACACATGCTAGAAAACACAGTTATATGAGTACAGTAAATTCGAGGACAAAATCTGAGTACACCCGGGCCTTTCCGATTTTTCGATATTTGAGAAAAAGCTTTGTTTCCAAAAACTCCACTTTTTACACATCATGCCAAACGTCATTGTAACATCCCTCGATTCATTGAACTGGCATCCCTATTTGAAAAATGGTACGCAGTCTACTACCATCTGAACTTGTGAAAAGGTTCAAAGAGTAACGAATTCAAATATCGAGAACAGGGACTATTATTCTGCAAATCGAACGATCTTTACCCCTGTACATATCAACATGATGAAAACTACAAAACACATGCTAGGAAACGCAGTTTTGTGAGTACAGTAAATTCGAAGAAAAAATCTGAATACACCCGGGCCTTTGCGATTTTTCGATATTTGAGAAAAAGCTTTGTTTCCAAAAACCCCACTTTTTACACATCATGCCAAACGTCATTGCATCCTCTCTCGATTCATAGAACAGGCATCCCTATTTGACAAATGGTACGCAGTCTACTACCGTCTGACCTTGTGCAAAGGTACAAAGAGTAACTAATTCAAACATCGATTACAGGGAATATTATTCTGCAAATCGAACGATCTTTACCCCTATACATATCAACATGATGAAAACTACAAAACACATGCTAGGAAACGCAGTTTAATGAGTACAGTAAATTCGAGGACAAAATCAGAATACACCCGGGCCTTTGCAATTTTTCCATATTTGAGAAAAAGCTTTGTTTCCAAAAACCCCACTTTTTACACATCATGCCAAACGCCTTTGCAACCTCTCTCGATTCATGGAACTGGCATCCCTATTTGACAAATGATACGCAGTCTACTACCCTCTGACTTTTGCAAAGGTACAAAGAGTAACGAATTCAAATATCGAGAACAGGGACTATTATTCTGCAAATCGAACGATCTTTACCCCCTGTACATATCAACATGATGAAAACTACAAAACACATGCTAGGAAACGCAGTTCTGTGAGTACAGTAAATTCGAGGAAAAAATCTGAATACACCCGGGCCTTTGCGATTTTTCCATATTAGAGAAAAAGCTTTGTTTCCAAAAACCCCACTTTTTACACATCATGCCAAACGTCATTGCATCCACTCTCGATTCATGGAACAGGCATTCCTATTTGACAAATAGTACGCAGTCTACTACCGTCTGAACTTGTGCAAAGGTACAAAGACTAACGAATTCAAATATAGAGAACAAGGACTATTATTCTGCAAATCGAACGATCTTTACCCCCTGTACATGTCAACATGATGAAAACTACAAAACACATGCTAGGAAACGCAGTTCTGTGAGTACAGTAAATTCGAGGAAAAAATGTGAATACACCCGGGCCTTTGCGATTTTTCCATATTAGAGAAAAAGCTTTGTTTCCAAAAACCCCACTTTTTACACATCATGCCAAACGTCATTGCATCCACTCTCGATTCATGGAACATTCATTCCTATTTGACAAATAGTACGCAGTCTACTACCGTCTGAACTTGTGCAAAGGTACACAGACTAACGAATTCAAATATAGAGAACAAGGACTATTATTCTGCAAATCGAACGATCTTTACCCCTATACATATCAACATGATGAAAACTACAAAACACATGCTAGGAAACGCAGTTATGTGAGTACAGTAAATTCGAGAACAACATCTGAATACACCCGGGCCCTAGCGATTTTTTCATATTTGAGAAATAGCTTTGTTTCCAAAAACCCCACTTTTTACACATCATGCCAATCGTCATTGCATCCTCTGTCGATTCATGGAACAGGCATCCCTATTTGACAAATGGTACGCAGTCTACTACCGTCTGAACTTGTGCAAAGCTACAAAGAGCAACGAATTCAAATATCGAGAACAGGGACTATTATTCTGCAAATCGAAAGAACTTTACCCCTGTACATATCAACATGATGAAAACTACAAAACACATGCTAGGAAACGCAGTTCTATGAGTACAGTAAATTCGAGGAAAAAATCTGAATACACACGGGACTCTGCGATTTTTCCATATTTGAGAAAAAGCTTTGTTTCCAAAAATACCACTTTTTACACATCATGCCATACATCATTGCATCCTCTCTCGATTCATTGAACTGGCATCCCTATTTGACAAATGGTACGCAGTCTACTACCGTCTGAACTTGTGCAAAGGTACAAAGAGTAACGAATTCAAATATCGAGAACAGGGACTATTATTCTGCAAATCGAACGATCTTTACCCTTGTACATATCAACATGATGAAAACTACAAAACACATGCTAGGAAACGCAGTTTTAAGAGTACAGTAAATACGAGCTCAAAATCTGAATACACTAGAGCCTTTGCAATTTTTCCATATTTGGGAAAAAGCTTTTTTTTCAAAAAACCTCATTTTTTACACATCATGCCAAACGTCATTGCATCCTCTCTCCATTCATGGAACTGGCATTCCTATTTGACAAATGGTACATGGTCTACTACCGTCTCAACTTGTGCAAAGGTACAAAGGGTAACGAATTCAAATATCGAGAACAATGACTATTATTCTGCAAATCGAACGATCTTTACCCCTGTACATATCAACATGATGAAGACTACAAAACACATGCTAGGAAACGCAGTTATGTGAGTACAGTAAATTCGAGAACAACATCTGAATACACCCGGGCCCTAGCGATTTTTTCATATTTGAGAAAAAGCTTTGCTTCCAAAAACCCCACTTTTTACACATCATGCCAATCGTCATTGCATCCTCTCTCGATTCATGGAACGGGCATCCCTATTTGACAAATGGTACACAGTCTACTACCGTCTGAACTTGTGCAAAGCTACAAAGAGCAACGAATTCAAATATCGAGAACAGGGACTATTATTCTGCAAATCGAACGATCTTTACCCCTGTACATATCAACATGATGATAACTACAAAACACATGCTAGGAAACGCAGTTTAATGAGTACAGTAAATTCGAGGAAAATATTTGAATACACCCTGGCCTTTGCGATTTTCCATATGTGAGAAAAAGCTTTGTTTCCAAAAACCCCACATTTTACACATCATGCCTAACTTCATTGCATCATCTCTCGATTCATGGAACTGGCATCCCTATTTGACAAATGGTACGCAGTCTACTACCGTCTGAACTTGTGCAAAGGTACAAAGAGTAACGAATCAAATATCGAGAACAGTTACTATTATTCTGCAAATCGAACGATCTTTAACCCTGTACATATCAACATGATGAAAACTAGAAAACACATGCTAGGAAACGCAGTTTTGTGAGCACAGTAAATTCGAGGAAAAATTCTGTAAACACCCGGGCCTTTGCGATTTTTCCATATTTAAGATAAAGCTTTGTTTCCAAAAACCCCACTTTCTACACGTCGTGCCAAACGACATTGCATCCTCTCTCGATTCATGGAACTGGCATCCCTATTTGACAAATGGTACGCAGTCTACTACCGTCTGAACTTGGGCAAAGGTACAAAGAGTATCGAATTCAAATATCGAGAACAGGGGCTATTATTCTGCAAATCGAACGATCTTTACCCCTGTACATATCAACATGATGAAAACTACAAAACACATGCTAGGAAACGCAATTTTATGAGTACAGTAAATTCGAGGACAAAATCTGAATACACCCGGGCCTTTGCGATTTTTCGATATTTGAGAAAAAGCTTTGTTTCCAAAAACCCCACTTTTTACACAGCATGCCAAACGTCATTGCATCATCTCTCGATTCATGGAACTGGCATCCCTATTTGAAAATGGTACGCAATCTACTACCGTCTGAACTTGTGGAGAGGTACAAAGAGTAACGAATTCAAATATCGAGAACAGGGACTATTATTCTGCAAATCGAACGATCTTTACCCCCTGTACATATCAACATGATGAAAACTACAAAACACATGCTAGGAAACGCAGTTCTGTGAGTACAGTAAATTCGAGGAAAAAATCTGAATAAACCCGGGCCTTTGCGATTTTTCCATATTAGAGAAAAAGCTTTGTTTCCAAAAACCCAACTTTTTACACATCATGCCAATCGTCATTGCATCCTCTGTCGATTCATGGAACAGGCATCCCTATTTGACAAATGGTACGCAGTCTACTACCGTCTGAACTTGTGCAAAGCTACAAAGAACAACGAATTCAAATATCGAGAACAGGGACTATTATTCTGCAAATCGAAAGAACTTTACCCCTGTACATATCAACATGATGAAAACTACAAAACACATGCTAGGAAACGCAGTTCTATGAGTACAGTAAATTCGAGGAAAAAATCTGAATACACACGGGACTCTGCGATTTTTCCATATTTGAGAAAAAGCTTTGTTTCCAAAAATACCACTTTTTACACATCATGCCATACATCATTGCATCCTCTCTCGATTCATTGAACTGGCATCCCTATTTGACAAATGGTACGCAGTCTACTACCGTCTGAACTTGTGCAAAGGTACAAAGAGTAACGAATTCAAATATCGAGAACAGGGGCTATTATTCTGCAAATCGAACGATCTTTACCCCTGTACATATCAAAATGATGATAACTACAAAACACATGCTAGGAAACGCAGTTTTATGAGTACAGTAAATTCGAGGAAAAAATTTGAATACACCCTGGCCTTTGCGATTTTCCATATGTGAGAAAAAGCTTTGTTTCCAAAAACCCCACATTTTACACATCATGCCTAACTTCATTGCATCATCCTTCGATTCATGGAACTGGCATCCCTATTTGACAAATGGTACGCAGTCTACTACCGTCTGAACTTGTGCAAAGGTACAAAGAGTAACGAATTCAAATATCGAGAACAGGGACTATTATTCTGCAAATCGAACGATCTTTACCCCTGTACATATCAACATGATGAAAACTACAAAACACATGCTAGGAAACGCAGTTTTAAGAGTACAGTAAATACGAGCTCAAAATCTGAATACACTAGAGCCTTTGCAATTTTTCCATATTTGGGAAAAAGCTTTTTTTTCAAAAAACCTCATTTTTTACACATCATGCCAAACGTCATTGCATCCTCTCTCCATTCATGGAACTGGCATTCCTATTTGACAAATGGTACATGGTCTACTACCGTCTCAACTTGTGCAAAGGTACAAAGAGTAACGAATTCAAATATCGAGAACAATGACTATTATTCTGCAAATCGAACGATCTTTACCCCTGTACATATCAACATGATGAAGACTACAAAACACATGCTAGGAAACGCAGTTATGTGAGTACAGTAAATTCGAGAACAACATCTGAATACACCCGGGCCCTAGCGATTTTTTCATATTTGAGAAAAAGCTTTGCTTCCAAAAACCCCACTTTTTACACATCATGCCAATCGTCATTGCATCCTCTCTCGATTCATGGAACGGGCATCCCTATTTGACAAATGGTACACAGTCTACTACCGTCTGAACTTGTGCAAAGCTACAAAGAGCAACGAATTCAAATATCGAGAACAGGGACTATTATTCTGCAAATCGAACGATCTTTACCCCTGTACATATCAACATGATGATAACTACAAAACACATGCTAGGAAACGCAGTTTTATGAGTACAGTAAATTCGAGGAAAAAATTTGAATACACCCTGGCCTTTGCGATTTTCCATATGTGAGAAAAAGCTTTGTTTCCAAAAACCCCACATTTTACACATCATGCCTAACTTCATTGCATCATCTCTCGATTCATGGAACTGGCATCCCTATTTGACAAATGGTACGCTGTCTACTACCGTCTGAACTTGTGCAAAGGTACAAAGAGTAACGAATTCAAATATCGAGAACAGTTACTATTATTCTGCAAATCGAACGATCTTTAACCCTGTACATATCAACATGATGAAAACTAGAAAACACATGCTAGGAAACGCAGTTTTGTGAGCACAGTAAATTCGAGGAAAAAATCTGTAAACACCCGGGCCTTTGCGATTTTTCCATATTTAAGATAAAGCTTTGTTTCCAAAAAACCCACTTTCTACACGTCGTGCCAAACGATTTTGCATCCTCTCTCGATTCATGGAACTGGCATCCCTATTTGACAAATGGTACGCAGTCTACTACCGTCTGAACTTGGGCAAAGGTACAAAGAGTATCGAATTCAAATATCGAGAACAGGGGCTATTATTCTGCAAATCGAACGATCTTTACCCCCTGTACATATCAACATGATGAAAACTACAAAACACATGCTAGGAAACGCAGTTCTGTGAGTACAGTAAATTCGAGGAAAAAATCTGAATAAACCCGGGCCTTTGCGATTTTTTCATATTAGAGAAAAAGCTTTGTTTCCAAAAACCCCACTTTTTACACATCATGCCAAACGTCATTGCATCCGCTCTCGATTCATGGAACAGGCATTCCTATTTGACAAATAGTACGCAGTCTACTACCGTCTGAACTTGTGCAAAGTTACACAGACTAACGAATTCAAATATACAGAACAAGGACTATTATTCTGCAAATCGAACGATCTTTACCCCTATACATATCAACATGATGAAAACTACAAAACACATGCTAGGAAACGCAGTTTTAAGAGTACAGTAAATACGAGCACAAAATCTGAATACACTAGAGGCTTTGCAATTTTTCCATATTTGGGAAAAAGCTTTGTTTCAAAAAACCCCATTTTTTACACATCATGCCAAACGTCATTGCATCCTCTCTCCATTCATGGAACTGGCATTCCTATTTGACAAATGGTACACGGTCTACTACCGTCTCAACTTGTGCAAACGTACAAAGAGTAACGAATTCAAATATCGAGAACAATGACTATTATTCTGCAAATCGAACGATCTTTACCCCTGTAAATATCAACATGATGAAAACTACAAAACACATGCTAGGAAACACAGTTCTATGAGTACAGTAAATTCGAGGAAAGAATCTGAATACACCCGGGACTCTGCGATTTTTCCATATTTGAGAAAAAGCTTTGTTTCCAAAAATACCACTTTTTACACATCATGCCAATCGTCATTGCATCCTCTGTCGATTCATGGAACAGGCATCCCTATTTGACAAATGGTACGCAGTCTACTACCGTCTGAACTTGTGCAAAGCTACAAAGAGCAACGAATTCAAATATCGAGAACAGGGACTATTATTCTGCAAATCGAACGAACTTTACCCCTGTACATATCAACATGATGAAAACTACAAAACACATGCTAGGAAACCCAGTTTTATGCGTACAGTAAATTCCAGGAAAAAATCTGAATACACTCGAGCCTTTGCAATTTTTCCATATTTGGGAAAAGCTTTGTTTCAAAAAACCCCATTTTTTACACATCATGCCAAACGCTTTTGCATCCTTTCTCGATTCATGGACTGGCATCCCTATTTGACAAATGATACGTAGTCTACTACCGTCTGAACTTGTGCAAAGGTACAAAGACTAACGCGTTCAAATATAGAGAACAGGGACTATTATTCTGCAAATCGAAAGATCTTTACCCCTGTACATATCAACATGATGAAAACTAGAAAACACATGCTAGGAAACGCAGTTTTGTGAGCACAGTAAATTCGAGGAAAAAATCTGTAGACACCCGGGCCTTTGCGATTTTTCCATATTTAAGATAAAGCTTTGTTTCCAAAAACCCCACTTTTTACACGTCGTGCCAAACGACATTGCATCCTCTCTCGATTCATGGAACTGGCATCCCTATTTGACAAATGGTACGCAGTCTACTACCGTCTGAACTTGTGCAAAGGTACAAAGAGTATCGAATTCAAATATCGAGAACAGGGGCTATTATTCTGCAAATCGAACGATCTTTACCCCTGTACATATCAACATGATGATAACTACAAAACACATGCTAGGAAACGCAGTTTTATGAGTACAGTAAATTCGAGGAAAAAATTTGAATACACCCTGGCCTTTGCGATTTTCCATATTTGAGAAAAAGCTTTGTTTCCAAAAACCCCACTTTTTACACATCATGCGTAACTACATTGCATCATCTCTCGATTCATGGAACTGGCATCCCTATTTGAAAAATGGTACGCAGTCTACTACCGTCTGAACTTGTGCAAAGGTACAAAGAGTAACGAATTCAAATATCGAGAACAGGGACTATTATTCTGCAAATCGAACGATCTTTACCCCTGTACATATCAACATGATGAAAACTACAAAACACATGCTAGGAAACGCAGTTTTAATTGTACAGTAAATTCGAGGAAAAAATCTGAATACACCCGGGCCTTTGCGATTTTTCCATATTTGAGAAAAAGCTTTGTTTCCTAAAACCCCACTTTTTACACATCACACCAAACGTCATTGCATCCTCTCTCAATTCATGAAACTGGCATCCCTATTTGAAAATGGAACGCAATCTACTACCGTCTGAACTTGTGGAAAGGTACAAAGAGTAACGAATTCAAATATCGAGAACAGGGACTATTATTCTGCAAATCGAACGATCTTTACCCCTGTACATATCAACATGATGAAAACTACAAAACACATGCTAGGAAACGCAGTTCTGTGAGTACAGTAAATTCGAGGAAAAAATCTGAATAAACCCGGGCCTTTGCGATTTTTCCATATTAGAGAAAAAGCTTTGTTTCCAAAAACCCCACTTTTTACACATCATGCCAAACGTCATTGCATCATCTCTCGATTCATGGAACAGGCATTCCTATTTGACAAATAGTACGCAGTCTACTACCGTCTGAACTTGTGCAAAGGTACACAGACTAACGAATTCAAATATACAGAACAAGGACTATTATTCTGCAAATCGAACGATCTTTACCCCTATACATATCAACATGATGAAAACTACAAAACACATGCTAGGAAACGCAGTTTTAAGAGTACAGTAAATACGAGCACAAAATCTGAATACACTACAGGCTTTGCAATTTTTCTATATTTGGGAAAAAGCTTTGTTTCAAAAAACCCCATTTTTTACACATCATGCCAAACGTCATTGCATCCTCTCTCGATTCATGGAACTGGCATTCCTATTTGACAAATGGTACACGGTCTACTACCGTCGCAACTTGTGCAAAGGTACAAAGAGTAACGAATTCAAATATCGAGAACAATGACTATTATTCTGCAAATCGAACGATCTTTACCCCTGTACATATCAACATGATGAAAACTACAAAACACATGCTAGGAAACGCAATTTTATGAGTACAGTAAATTCGAGGACAAAATCTGAATACACCCGGGCCTTTGCGATTTTTCGATATTTGAGAAAAAGCTTTGTTTCCAAAAACCCCACTTTTTACACAGCATGCCAAACGTCATTGCATCATCTCTCGATTCATGGAACTGGCATCCCTATTTGAAAATGGTACGCAATCTACTACCGTCTGAACTTGTGGAAAGGTACAAAGAGTAACGAATTCAAATATCGAGAACAGGGACTATTATTCTGCAAATCGAACGATCTTTACCCCCTGTACATATCAACATGATGAAAACTACAAAACACATGCTAGGAAACGCAGTTCTGTGAGTACAGTAAATTCGAGGAAAAAATCTGAATAAATCCGGGCCTTTGCGATTTTTCCATATTAGAGAAAAAGCTTTGTTTCCAAAAACCCCACTTTTTACACATCATGCCAAACGTCATTGCATCCACTCTCGATTCATGGAACAGGCATTCCTATTTGACAAATAGTACGCAGTCTACTACCGTCTGAACTTGTGCAAAGGTACACAGACTAACGAATTCAAATATACAGAACAAGGACTATTATTCTGCAAATCGAACGATCTTTACCCCTATACATATCAACATGATGAAAACTACAAAACACATGCTAGGAAACGCAGTTTTAAGAGTACAGTAAATACGAGCACAAAATCTGAATACACTACAGGCTTTGCAATTTTTCCATATTTGGGAAAAAGCTTTGTTTCAAAAAACCCCATTTTTTACACATCATGCCAAACGTCATTGCATCCTCTCTCCATTCATGGAACTGGCATTCCTATTTGACAAATGGTACACGGTCTACTACCGTCTCAACTTGTGCAAAGGTACAAAGAGTAACGAATTCAAATATCGAGAACAATGACTATTATTCTGCAAATCGAACGAACTTTACCCCTGTACATATCAACATGATGAAAACTACAAAACACATGCTAGGAAACCCAGTTTTATGCGTACAGTAAATTCCAGGAAAAAATCTGAATACACTCGAGCCTTTGCAATTTTTCCATATTTGGGAAAAAGCTTTGTTTCAAAAAACCCCATTTTTTACACATCATGCCAAACGCTTTTGCATCCTTTCTCGATTCATGGACTGGCATCCCTATTTGACAAATGATACGTAGTCTACTACCGTCTGAACTTGTGCAAAGGTACAAAGACTAACGCATTCAAATATAGAGAACAGGGACTATTATTCTGCAAATCGATAGATCTTTACCCCTGTACATATCAACATGATGAAAACTACAAAACACATGCTAGGAAACGCAGTTCTATGAGTACAGTAAATTCGAGGAAAGAATCTGAATACACCCGGGACTCTGCGATTTTTCCATATTTGAGAAAAAGCTTTGTTTCCAAAAATACCACTTTTTACACATCATGAAATACATCATTGCATCCTCTCTCGATTCATTGAACTGGCATCCCTATTTTACAAATGGTACGCAGTCTACTACCGCCTGAACTTGTGCAAAGGTACAAAGAGTAACGAATTCAAATATCGAGAACAGGGGCTATTATTCTGCAAATCGAACGATCTTTACCCCTGTACATATCAACATGATGAAAACTACAAAACACATGCTAGGAAACGCAGTTTTATGAGTACAGTAAAGTCGAGGAAAAAATTTGAATACACCCTGGCCTTTGCGATTTTCCATATTTGAGAAAAAGCTTTGTTTCCAAAAACCCCACTTTTTACACATCATGCGTAACTACATTGCATCATCTCTCGATTCATGGAACTGGCATCCCTATTTGAAAAATGGTACGCAGTCTACTACCGTCTGAACTTGTGCAATGATACAAAGAGTAACGAATTCAAATATCGAGAACAGGGACTATTATTCTGCAAATCGAACGATCTTTACCCCTGTACATATCAACATGATGAAAACTACAAAACACATGCTAGGAAACGCAGTTTTATTTGTACAGTAAATTCGAGGAAAAAATCTGAATACACCCGGGCCTTTGCGATTTTTCCATATTAGAGAAAAAGCTTTGTTTCCAAAAACCCCACTTTTTACACACCATGCCAAACGTCATTGCATCCACTCTCGATTCATGGAACAGGCATTCCTATTTGACAAATAGTACGCAGTCTACTACCGTCTGAACTTGTGCAAAGGTACACAGACTAACGAATTCAAATATACAGAACAAGGACTATTATTCTGCAAATCGAACGATCTTTACCCCTATACATATCAACATGATGAAAACTACAAAACACATGCTAGGAAACGCAGTTTTAAGAGTACAGTAAATACGAGCACAAAATCTGAATACACTACAGGCTTTGCAATTTTTCCATATTTGGGAAAAAGCTTTGTTTCAAAAAACCCCATTTTTTACACATCATGCCAAACGTCATTGCATCCTCTCTCCATTCATGGAACTGGCATTCCTATTTGACAAATGGTACACGGTCTACTACCGTCTCAACTTGTGCAAAGGTACAAAGAGTAACGAATTCAAATATCGAGAACAATGACTATTATTCTGCAAATCGAACGAACTTTACCCCTGTACATATCAACATGATGAAAACTACAAAACACATGCTAGGAAACCCAGTTTTATGCGTACAGTAAATTCCAGGAAAAAATCTGAATACACTCGAGCCTTTGCAATTTTTCCATATTTGGGAAAAAGCTTTGTTTCAAAAAACCCCATTTTTTACACATCATGCCAAACGCTTTTGCATCCTTTCTCGATTCATGGACTGGCATCCCTATTTGACAAATGATACGTAGTCTACTACCGTCTGAACTTGTGCAAAAGTACAAAGACTAACGCATTCAAATATAGAGAACAGGGACTATTATTCTGCAAATCGAGAGATCTTTACCCCTGTACATATCAACATGATGAAAACTACAAAACACATGCTAGGAAACGCAGTTCTATGAGTACAGTAAATTCGAGGAAAGAATCTGAATACACCCGGGACTCTGCGATTTTTCCATATTTGAGAAAAAGCTTTGTTTCCAAAAATACCACTTTTTACACATCATGAAATACATCATTGCATCCTCTCTCGATTCATTGAACTGGCATCCTTATTTTACAAATGGTACGCAGTCTACTACCGCCTGAACTTGTGCAAAGGTACAAAGAGTAACGAATTCAAATATCGAGAACAGGGGCTATTATTCTGCAAATCGAACGATCTTTACCCCTGTACATATCAACATGATGAAAACTACAAAACACATGCTAGGAAACGCAGTTTTATGAGTACAGTAAATTCGAGGAAAAAATTTGAATACACCCTGGCCTTTGCGATTTTCCATATTTGAGAAAAAGCTTTGTTTCCAAAAACCCCACTTTTTACACATCATGCGTAAGTACATTGCATCATCTCTCGATTCATGGAACTGGCATCCCTATTTGAAAAATGGTACGCAGTCTACTACCGTCTGAACTTGTGCAATGATACAAAGAGTAACGAATTCAAATATCGAGAACAGGGACTATTATTCTGCAAATCGAACGATCTTTACCCCTGTACATATCAACATGATGAAAACTACAAAACACATCCTAGGAAACGCAGTTTTATGAGTGCAGTAAATTCGAGAAAAAAATCTGAATACACCCGGTCCTTTGCGATTTTTCCATATTTGAGAAAAAGCTTTGTTTCCAAAAACCCCACTTTTTACACATCATGGCAAACGTCATTGCATCCTCTCTCGATTCATGGAACTGGCATCCCTATTTGACAAATGGTACGCAGTCTACTACCGTCTGAACTTGTGCAAAGGTACAAAGACTAACGAATTCAAATATCGAGAACAGGGACTATTATTCTGCAAATCGAACGATCTTTACCCCTCTACATATCAACATGATGAAAACTACAAAACACATGCTAGGAAACGCAGTTTTATGAGTACAGTAAATTCGAGGAAAAAATCTGAATACACCCGGGCCTTTGCGATTTTTCGATATTTGAGAATAAGCTTTCTTTCCCAAAAAAAAACACTTTTTACACATCATGCCAAACGTCATTGCATCCTCTCTCGATTCATGGAACTGGCATCCCTATTTGACAAATGGTACGCAGTCTACTACCGTCTGAACTTGTGCAAAGGTACAAAGAGTAACGAATTCAAATATCGAGAACAGGGACTATTATTCTGCAAATCGAACGATCTTTACCCCTGTACATATCAACATGATGAAAACTACAAAACACATGCTAGGAAACGCAGTTCTATGAGTACAGTAAATTCGAGGAAAAAATCTGAATACACACGGGACTCTGCGATTTTTCCATATTTGAGAAAAAGCTTTGTTTCCAAAAATACCACTTTTTACACATCATGCCATACATCATTGCATCCTCTCTCGATTCATAGAACAGGCATCCCTATTTGAAAAATGGTATGCAGTCTACTACCGTCTGAACTTGTGCAATGATACAAAGAGTAACGAATTCAAATATCGAGAACAGGGACTATTATTCTGCAAATCGAACGATCTTTACCCCTGTACATATCAACATGATGAAAACTACAAAACACATGCTAGGAAACGCAGTTTTATGAGTACAGTAAATTCGAGGAAAAAATTTGAATACACCCTGGCCTTTGCGATTTTCCATATTTGAGAAAAAGCTTTGTTTCCAAAAACCCCACTTTTTACACATCATGCGTAACTACATTGCATCATCTCTCGATTCATGGAACTGGCATCCCTATTTGACAAATGGTACGCAGTCTACTACCGTCTGAACTTGTGCAAAGGTACAAAGACTAACGAATTCAAATATCGAGAACAGGGACTATTATTCTGCAAATCGAACGATCTTTACCCCTGTACATATCAACTAGATGAAAACTACAAAACACATGCTAGGAAACGCAGTTTTATGAGTACAGTAAATTCGAGGAAAAAATCTGAATAAATCCGGGCCTTTGCGATTTTTCCATATTAGAGAAAAAGCTTTGTTTCCAAAAACCCCACTTTTTACACATCATGCCAAACGTCATTGCATCCACTCTCGATTCATGGAACAGGCATTCCTATTTGACAAATAGTACGCAGTCTACTACCATCTGAACTTGTGCAAAGGTACACAGACTAACGAATTCAAATATACAGAACAAGGACTATTATTCTGCAAATCGAACGATCTTTACCCCTATACATATCAACATGATGAAAACTACAAAACACATGCTAGGAAACGCAGTTTTAAGAGTACAGTAAATACGAGCACAAAATCTGAATACACTACAGGCTTTGCAATTTTTCCATATTTGGGAAAAAGCTTTGTTTCAAAAAACCCCATTTTTTACACATCATGCCAAACGTCATTGCATCCTCTCTCCATTCATGGAACTGGCATTCCTATTTGACAAATGGTACACGGTCTACTACCGTCTCAACTTGTGCAAAGGTACAAAGAGTAACGAATTCAAATATAGAGAACAGGGACTATTATTCTGCAAATCGAAAGATCTTTACCCCTGTACATATCAACATGATGAAAACTACAAAACACATGCTAGGAAACGCAGTTCTATGAGTACAGTAAATTCGAGGAAAGAATCTGAATACACCCGGGACTCTGCGATTTTTCCATATTTGAGAAAAAGCTTTGTTTCCAAAAATACCACTTTTTACACATCATGAAATACATCATTGCATCCTCTCTCGATTCATTGAACTGGCATCCCTATTTTACAAATGGTACGCAGTCTACTACCGCCTGAACTTGTGCAAAGGTACAAAGAGTAACGAATTCAAATATCGAGAACAGGGGCTATTATTCTGCAAATCGAACGATCTTTACCCCTGTACATATCAACATGATGAAAACTACAAAACACATGCTAGGAAACGCAGTTTTATGAGTACAGTAAATTCGAGGAAAAAATTTGAATACACCCTGGCCTTTGCGATTTTCCATATTTGAGAAAAAGCTTTGTTTCCAAAAACCCCACTTTTTACACATCATGCCAAACGTCATTGCATCCACTCTCGATTCATGGAACAGGCATTCCTATTTGACAAATAGTACGCAGTCTACTACCGTCTGAACTTGTGCAAAGGTACACAGACTAACGAATTCAAATATACAGAACAAGGACTATTATTCTGCAAATCGAACGATCTTTACCCCTCTACATATGAACATGATGAAAACTACAAAACACATGCTAGGAAACGCAGTTTTATGAGTACAGTAAATTCGAGGAAAAAATCTGAATACACCCGGGCCTTTGCGATTTTTCCATATTAGAGAAAAAGCTTTGTTTCCAAAAACCCCACTTTTTACACATCATGCCAAACGTCATTGCATCCACTCTCGATTCATGGAACAGGCATTCCTATTTGACAAATAGTACGCAGTCTACTACTGTCTGAACTTGTGCAAAGGTACACAGACTAACGAATTCAAATATACAGAACAAGGACTATTATTCTGCAAATCGAACGATCTTTACCCCTATACATATCAACATGATGAAAACTACAAAACACATGCTAGGAAACGCAGTTTTAAGAGTACAGTAAATACGAGCACAAAATCTGAATACACTACAGGCTTTGCAATTTTTCCATATTTGGGAAAAAGCTTTGTTTCAAAAAACCCCATTTTTTACACATCATGCCAAACGTCATTGCATCCTCTCTCCATTCATGGAACTGGCATTCCTATTTGACAAATGGTACACGGTCTACTACCGTCGCAACTTGTGCAAAGGTACAAAGAGTAACGAATTCAAATATCGAGAACAATGACTATTATTCTGCAAATCGAACGATCTTTACCCCTGTACATATCAACATGATGAAAACTACAAAACACATGCTAGGAAACGCAATTTTATGAGTACAGTAAATTCGAGGACAAAATCTGAATACACCCGGGCCTTTGCGATTTTTCGATATTTGAGAAAAAGCTTTGTTTCCAAAAACCCCACTTTTTACACAGCATGCCAAACGTCATTGCATCATCTCTCGATTCATGGAACTGGCATCCCTATTTGAAAATGGTACGCAATCTACTACCGTCTGAACTTGTGGAAAGGTACAAAGAGTAACGAATTCAAATATCGAGAACAGGGACTATTATTCTGCAAATCGAACGATCTTTACACCCTGTACATATCAACATGATGAAAACTACAAAACACATGCTAGGAAATGCAGTTCTGTGAGTACAGTAAATTCGAGGAAAAAATCTGAATAAATCCGGGCCTTTGCGATTTTTCCATATTAGAGAAAAAGCTTTGTTTCCAAAAACCCCACTTTTTACACATCATGCCAAACGTCATTGCATCCACTCTCGATTCATGGAACAGGCATTCCTATTTGACAAATAGTACGCAGTCTACTACCGTCTGAACTTGTGCAAAGGTACACAGACTAACGAATTCAAATATACAGAACAAGGACTATTATTCTGCAAATCGAACGATCTTTACCCCTATACATATCAACATGATGAAAACTACAAAACACATGCTAGGAAACGCAGTTTTAAGAGTACAGTAAATACGAGCACAAAATCTGAATACACTACAGGCTTTGCAATTTTTCCATATTTGGGAAAAAGCTTTGTTTCAAAAAACCCCATTTTTTACACATCATGCCAAACGTCATTGCATCCTCTCTCCATTCATGGAACTGGCATTCCTATTTGACAAATGGTACACGGTCTACTACCGTCTCAACTTGTGCAAAGGTACAAAGAGTAACGAATTCAAATATCGAGAACAATGACTATTATTCTGCAAATCGAACGAACTTTACCCCTGTACATATCAACATGATGAAAACTACAAAACACATGCTAGGAAACCCAGTTTTATGCGTACAGTAAATTCCAGGAAAAAATCTGAATACACTCGAGCCTTTGCAATTTTTCCATATTTGGGAAAAAGCTTTGTTTCAAAAAACCCCATTTTTTACACATCATGCCAAACGCTTTTGCATCCTTTCTCGATTCATGGACTGGCATCCCTATTTGACAAATGATACGTAGTCTACTACCGTCTGAACTTGTGCAAAAGTACAAAGACTAACGCATTCAAATATAGAGAACAGGGACTATTATTCTGCAAATCGAAAGATCTTTACCCCTGTACATATCAACATGATGAAAACTACAAAACACATGCTAGGAAACGCAGTTCTATGAGTACAGTAAATTCGAGGAAAGAATCTGAATACACCCGGGACTCTGCGATTTTTCCATATTTGAGAAAAAGCTTTGTTTCCAAAAATACCACTTTTTACACATCATGAAATACATCATTGCATCCTCTCTCGATTCATTGAACTGGCATCCCTATTTTACAAATAGTACGCAGTCTACTACCGCCTGAACTTGTGCAAAGGTACAAAGAGTAACGAATTCAAATATCGAGAACAGGGGCTATTATTCTGCAAATCGAACGATCTTTACCCCTGTACATATCAACATGATGAAAACTACAAAACACATGCTAGGAAACGCAGTTTTATGAGTACAGTAAATTCGAGGAAAAAATTTGAATACACCCTGGCCTTTGCGATTTTCCATATTTGAGAAAAAGCTTTGTTTCCAAAAACCCCACTTTTTACACATCATGCGTAACTACATTGCATCATCTCTCGATTCATGGAACTGGCATCCCTATTTGAAAAATGGTACGCAGTCTACTACCGTCTGAACTTGTGCAATGATACAAAGAGTAACGAATTCAAATATCGAGAACAGGGACTATTATTCTGCAAATCGAACGATCTTTACCCCTGTACATATCAACATGATGAAAACTACAAAAGACATCCTAGGAAACGCAGTTTTATGAGTACAGTAAATTCGAGAAAAAAATCTGAATACACCCGGTCCTTTGCGATTTTTCCATATTTGAGAAAAAGCTTTGTTTCCAAAAACCCCACTTTTTACACATCATGGTAAACGTCATTGCATCCTCTCTCGATTCATTGAACTGGCATCCCTATTTGACAAATGGTACGCAGTCTACTACCGTCTGAACTTGTGCAAAGGTACAAAGAGCAACGAATTCAAATATCGAGAACAGGGACTATTATTCTGCAAATCGAACGATCTTTACCCCTCTACATATCAACATGATGAAAACTACAAAACACATGCTAGGAAACGCAGTTTTATGAGTACAGTAAATTCGAGGAAAAAATCTGAATACACCCGGGCCTTTGCGATTTTTCCATATTTGAGAATAAGCTTTCTTTCCCAAAAAAAAACACTTTTTACACATCATGCCAAACGTCATTGCATCCTCTCTCGATTCATGGAACTGGCATCCCTATTTGACAAATGGTACGCAGTCTACTACCGTCTGAACTTGTGCAAAGGTACAAAGAGTAACGAATTCAAATATCGAGAACAGGGACTATTATTCTGCAAATCGAACGATCTTTACCCCTGTACATATCAACATGATGAAAACTACAAAACACATGCTAGGAAACGCAGTTTTATTTGTACAGTAAATTCGAGGAAAAAATCTGAATACACCCTGGCCTTTGCGATTTTTCCATATTTGAGAAAAAGCTTTGTTTCCAAAAACTCCACTTTTTACACATCATGCGTAACTACATTGCATCATCTCTCGATTCATGGAACTGGCATCCCTATTTGAAAAATGGTATGCAGTCTACTACCGTCTGAACTTGTGCAATGATACAAAGAGTAACGAATTCAAATATCGAGAACAGGGACTATTATTCTGCAAATCGAACGATCTTTACCCCTGTACATATCAACATGATTAAAACTACAAAACACATCCTAGGAAACGCAGTTTTATGAGTACAGTAAATTCGAGAAAAAAATCTGAATACACCCGTTCCTTTGCGGTTTTTTCCATATTTGAGAAAAAGCTTTGTTTCCAAAAACCCCACTTTTTACACATCACACCAAACGTCATTGCATCCTCTCTCGATTCATGGAACTGGCATCCCTATTTGACAAATGGTACGCAGTCTACTACCGTCTGAACTTGTGTAAATGTACAAAGGGTAAAGAATTCAAATATCTGTTACAGGGACTATTATTCTGCAAATCGAACAATCTTTACCCCTATACATATCAACATGATGAAAACTTCAAAACACATGCTAGGAAACGCAGTTTTATGAGTACAGTAAATTCGAGGAAAAAATCTGAATACACCCGGTCATTTGCGATTTTTCCATATTTGAGAAAAAGCTTTGTTTCCAAAAACCCCACTTTTTACACATCATGCCAAACGTCATTGCATCCTCTCTCGATTCATGGAACTGGCATCCCTATTTGACAAATGGTACGCAGTCTACTACCGTCTGAACTTGTGCAAATGTATAAAGGATAGCGTATTCAAATATCGAGATTATTGACTATTATTCTGCAAATCGAACGATCTTTACCCCTATACATATCAACATGATGAAAACTACAAAACACGTGCTAGTAAACGCAGTTTTATGAGTACAGTAAATTCGAGGAAAAAATCTGTAAACACCTGGGCCTTTGCGATTTTTCCATATTTGAGAAAAAGCTTTGTTTTCAAAAACCCCACTATTTACACATCATGCCAAACGTCATTGCATCCTCTCTCGGTTCATGGAACTGGCATCCCTATTTGACAAATGGTACGCAGTCTACTACCGTCTGAACTTGTACAAAGGTACAAAGAGTAACGAATTCAAATATCGAGAACAGGGACTATTATTCTGCAAATCGAACGATCTTTACCCCTGTACATATCAACATGATGAAAACTATAAAACACATGCTAGGAAACCCAGTTTTATGAGTACAGAAAATTCGAGGAAAAAATCTGTAAACACCTGGGCCTTTGCGATTTTTCCATATTTGAGAAAAAGCTTTGTTTCCAAAAACCCCACTTTTAACACATCATGCCAAACGTCATTGCATCCTCTCTCGATTCATGGAACTGGCATCCCTATTTGACAAATGGTACGCAGTCTACTATCGTCTGAACTTGTGCAAAGGTACAAAGAGTAACGAATTCAAATATCGAGAACAGGGACTATTATTCTGCAAATCGAACGATCTTTACCTCTATATATATATATCAACATGATGAAAACCACAAAACACATGCTAGGAAACGCAGTTTGATGAGTACAGTAAATTCGAGAAAAAAATGAGAATACATCGGGTCCTCTGCGATTTTTCCATATTTGAGAAAAAGCTTTGTTTCCAAAAACCCCACTTTTTACACATCATGCCAAACGTCATTGCATCCTCTCTCAATTCATGGAACTGGCATCCCTATTTGACAAATGGTACGCAGTCTACTATCGTCTGAACTTGTGCAAAGGTACAAAGAGTAACGAATTCAAATATCGAGAACAGGGACTATTATTCTGCAAATCGAACGATCTTTACCTCTATATATATCTCAACATGATGAAAACCACAAAACACATGCTAGGAAACGCAGTTTTATGAGTACAGTAAATTCGAGGCAAAAATCTGAATACACTCGGGCCTTTGCGATTTTTCCATATTTGAGAAAAAGCTTTGTTACCAAAAACACCACTTTTTACACTTCATGCCAAACACCTTTGCATCCTCTATCGATTCATGGAACTGGCATCCCTATTTGACAAATGATACGCAGTCTACTACCGTCTGAACTTGTGCAAAGGTACAAAGACTAACGAATTCAAATATCGAGAACAGGGACTATTATTCTGCAAATTGAACGATCTTTACCCCTGTACATATCAACATGATGAAAAATACAAAACACATGCTAGGAAACGCAGTTTTGTGAGTACAGTAAATTCGAGGAAAAAATCTGAATACACCCGGGCCTTTGCGATTTTTCCATATTTAGGATAAAGCTTTGTTTCCAAAAACCCCACTTTTTACACATCATGCCTAACGTCATTGCATCATCTCTCGATTCATGGAACTGGCATCCCTATCTGAAAAATGGTACGCAGTCTACTACCGTCTGAACTTGTGCAATGATACAAAGAGTAACGAATTCAAATATCGAGAACAGGGACTATTTTTCCGCAAATCGAACGATCTTTACCCCTGTACATGACAACATGATGAAAACTACAAAACACATGCTAGGAAATGCAGTTTTGTGATTACAGTAAATTCGAGGAAAAAATCTGAATACACCCAGGCTTTTGCGATTTTTCCATATTTGAGAAAAAGCTTTGTTTCCAAAAACCCCACTTTTAACACATCATGCCAAACGTCATTGCATCCTCTCTCGATTCATGGAACTGGCATCCCTATTTGACAAATGGTACGCAGTCTACTATCGTCTGAACTTGTGCAAAGGTACAAAGAGTAACGAATTCAAATATCGAGAACAGGGACTATTATTCTGCAAATCGAACGATCTTTACCTCTATATATATATATCAACATGATGAAAACCACAAAACACATGCTAGGAAACGCAGTTTTATGAGTACAGTAAATTCGAGAAAAAAATGAGAATACATCGGGTCCTCTGCGATTTTTCCATATTTGAGAAAAAGCTTTGTTTCCAAAAACCCCACTTTTTACACATCATGCCAAACGTCATTGCATCCTCTCTCAATTCATGGAACTGGCATCCCTATTTGACAAATGGTACGCAGTCTACTATCGTCTGAACTTGTGCAAAGGTACAAAGAGTAACGAATTCAAATATCGAGAACAGGGACTATTATTCTGCAAATCGAACGATCTTTACCTCTATATATATATCAACATGATGAAAACCACAAAACACATGCTAGGAAACGCAGTTTTATGAGTACAGTAAATTCGAGGCAAAAATGTGAATACACTCGGGCCTTTGCGATTTTTCCATATTTGAGAAAAAGCTTTGTTACCAAAAACACCACTTTTTACACTTCATGCCAAACACCTTTGCATCCTCTATCGATTCATGGAACTGGCATCCCTATTTGACAAATGATACGCAGTCTACTACCGTCTCAACTTGTGCAAAGGTACAAAGACTAACGAATTCAAATATCGAGAACAGGGACTATTATTCTGCAAATTGAACGATCTTTACCCCTGTACATATCAACATGATGAAAAATACAAAACACATGCTAGGAAACGCAGTTTTGTGAGTACAGTAAATTCGAGGAAAAAATCTGAATACACCCGGGCCTTTGCGATTTTTCCATATTTAGGATAAAGCTTTGTTTCCAAAAACCCCACTTTTTACACATCATGCCTAACGTCATTGCATCATCTCTCGATTCATGGAACTGGCATCCCTATCTGAAAAATGGTACGCAGTCTACTACCGTCTGAACTTGTGCAATGATACAAAGAGTAACAAATTCAAATATCGAGAACAGGGTCTATTATTCCGCAAATCGAACGATCTTTACCCCTGTACATGACAACATGATGAAAACTACAAAACACATGCTAGGAAATGCAGTTTTGTGATTACAGTAAATTCGAGGAAAAAATCTGAATACACCCAGGCTTTTGCGATTTTTCCATATTTGAGAAAAAGCTTTGTTTCCAAAAACCCCACTTTTAACACATCATGCCAAACGTCATTGCATCCTCTCTCGATTCATGGAACTGGCATCCCTATTTGACAAATGGTACGCAGTCTACTATCGTCTGAACTTGTGCAAATGTACAAAGGGTAACGAATTCAAATATCGGTTACAGCGACTATTACTCTGCAAATCGAACGATCTTTACCCCTGTACATATCAACATGATGAAAACTTCAAAACACATGCTAGGAATCGCAGTTTTATGAGTACAGTAAATTCGAGGAAAAAATCTGAATACGCCTGGTCCTTTGCGATTTTTCCATATTTGAGAAAAAGCTTTGTTTCCAAAAACCCCACTTTTACACTTCATTTCAAACGTCATTGTATCCTCTCTCGATTCATGGAACAGGCATCCCTATTTGACAAATGGTACGCAGTCTACTACCGTCTGAACTTGTGCAAAGGTACAAAGAGTAACGAATTCAAAAATCGAGAACAGGGGCTTTTATTCTGCAAATCGAACGATCTTTACCCCTGTACATATCAACATGATGAAAACTACAAAACACATGCTAGGAAACGCAGTTTTATGAGTACAGTAAATTCGAGAAAAAATGAGAATACATCGGGGCCTCTGCAATTTTTCCATATTTGAGAAAAAGCTTTGTTTCCAAAAACCCCACTTTTACACATCATGCCAAACGTAATTGTATCCTCTCTCGATTCATGGAACAGGCATTCCTATTTGACAAATGGTACGCAGTCTACTACCGTCTGAACTTGTGCAAAGGTACAAAGAGTAACGAATTCAAATATCGAGAACAGGGACTATTATTCTGCAAATCGAACGATCTTTGCCCCTGTACATATCAACATGATGAAAACTACAAAACACATGCTAGGAAACCCAGTTTTATGAGTACAGAAAATTCGAGGAAAAAATCTATAAACACCTGGGCCTTTGCGATTTTTCATATTTGAGAAAAAGCTTTGTTTCCAAAAACCCCACTTTTAACACATCATGCCAAACGTCATTGCATCCTCTCTCGATTCATGGAACTGGCATCCCCATTTGACAAATGATACGCAGTCTACTACCGTCTGAACTTCTGCAAAGGTACAAAGACTAACGAATTCAAATATCGAGAACAGGGACTATTATTCTGCAAATCGAACGATCTTTACCTCTATATATATATCAACATGATGAAAACCACAAAACACATGCTAGGAAACGCAGTTTTATGAGTACAGTAAATTCGAGGCAAAAATGTGAATACACTCGGGCCTTTGCGATTTTTCCATATTTGAGAAAAAGCTTTGTTACCAAAAACACCACTTTTTACACTTCATGCCAAACACCTTTGCATCCTATATCGATTCATGGAACTGGCATCCCTATTTGACAAATGATACGCAGTCTACTACCGTCTGAACTTGTGCAAAGGTACAAAGAGTAATGAATTCAAATATCGAGAACAGGGACTATTATTCTGCAAATTGAACGATCTTTACCCCTGTACATATCAACATGATGAAAAATACAAAACACATGCTAGGAAACGCAGTTTTGTGAGTACAGTAAATTCGAGGAAAAAATCTGAATACACCCGGGCCTTTGCGATTTTTCCATATTTAGGATAAAGCTTTGTTTCCAAAAACCCCACTTTTTACACATCATGCCTAACGTCATTGCATCATCTCTCGATTCATGGAACTGGCATCCCTATCTGAAAAATGGTACGCAGTCTACTACCGTCTGAACTTGTGCAATGATACAAAGAGTAACGAATTCAAATATCGAGAACAGGGACTATTATTCCGCATATCGAACGATCTTTACCCCTGTACATGACAACATGATGAAAACTACAAAACACATGCTAGGAAATGCAGTTTTGTGATTACAGTAAATTCGAGGAAAAAATCTGAATACACCCAGGCTTTTGCGATTTTTCCATATTTGAGAAAAAGCTTTGTTTCCAAAAACCCCACTTTTACACATCATTTCAAACGTCATTGTATCCTCTCTCGATTCATGGAACAGGCATCCCTATTTGACAAATGGTACGCAGTCTACTACGGTCTGAACTTGTGCAAAGGTACAAAGAGTAACGAATTCAAAAATCGAGAACAGGGGCTTTTATTCTGCAAATCGAACGATCTTTACCCCTGTACATATCAACATGATGAAAACTACAAAACACATGCTAGGAAACGCAGTTTTATGAGTACAGTAAATTCGAGAAAAAATGAGAATACATCGGGGCCTCTGCAATTTTTCCATATTTGAGAAAAAGCTTTGTTTCCAAAAACCCCACTTTTACACATCATGCCAAACGTAATTGTATCCTCTCTCGATTCATGGAACAGGCATCCCTATTTGACAAATGGTACGCAGTCTACTACCGTCTGAACTTGTGCAAAGGTACAAAGAGTAACGAATTCAAATATCGAGAACAGGGACTATTATTCTGCAAATCGAACGATCTTTGCCCCTGTACATATCAACATGATGAAAACTACAAAACACATGCTAGGAAACCCAGTTTTATGAGTACAGAAAATTCGAGGAAAAAATCTATAAACACCTGGGCCTTTGCGATTTTTCATATTTGAGAAAAAGCTTGGTTTACAAAAACCCCACTTTTAACACATCATGCCAAACGTCATTGCATCCTCTCTCGATTCATGGAACTGGCATCCCCATTTGACAAATGATACGCAGTCTACTACCGTCTGAACTTCCGCAAAGGTACAAAGACTAACGAATTCAAATATCGAGAACAGGGACTATTATTCTGCAAATCGAACGATCTTTACCTCTATATATATATCAACATAATGAAAACCACAAAACACATGCTAGGAAACGCAGTTTTATGAGTACAGTAAATTCGAGGCAAAAATGTGAATACACTCGGGCCTTTGCGATTTTTCCATATTTGAGAAAAAGCTTTGTTACCAAAAACACCACTTTTTACACTTCATGCCAAACACCTTTGCATCCTCTATCGATTCATGAAACTGGCATCCCTATTTGACAAATGATACGCAGTCTACTACCGTCTGAACTTGTGCAAAGGTACAAAGACTAACGAATTCAAATATCGAGAACAGGGACTATTATTCTGCAAATTGAACGATCTTTACCCCTGTACATATCAACATGATGAAAAATACAAAACACATGCTAGCAAACGCAGTTTTGTGAGTACAGTAAATTCGAGGAAAAAATCTGAATACACCCGGGCCTTTGCGATTTTTCCATATTTAGGATAAAGCTTTGTTTCCAAAAACCCCACTTTTTACACATCATGCCTAACGTCATTGCATCATCTCTCGATTCATGGAACTGGCATCCCTATCAGAAAAATGGTACGCAGTCTACTACCGTCTGAACTTGTGCAATGATACAAAGAGTAACGAATTCAAATATCGAGAACAGGGACTATTATTCTGCAAATCGAACGATCTTTACCCCTGTACATATCAACATGATGAAAACTACAAAACACATGCTAGGAAGCCCAGTTTTATGAGTACAGTAAATTCGAGGACAACATCTGAATACACCCGGGCCATTGCGATTTTTCCATATTTGAGAAAAAGCTTTGTTTCCAAAAACACCAATTTTATACATCATGCCAAACGTCATTGCATTCTCTCTCGATTCATGGAAGTGGCATCCCTATTTGACAAATGGTACGCAGTCTACTACCATCAGAACTTGTGCAAAGGTACAAAGAGTAACGAATTCTAATATCGATAACAGGGACTATTACTCTGCAAATCGAACGATCTTTACCCCTGTACATATCAACATGATGAAAACTACAAAACACATGCTAGGAAACGCAGTTTTGTGAGTACGGTAAATTCGAGGAAAAAATCTGAATACACCCGGGCCTATGCGATTTTTCAATATTTAAGATAAAGCTTTGTTTCCAAAAACACCACATTTTACACATCATGCCAAACACCTTTGCATCCTCTCTCGATTCATGGAACTGGCATCCCTATTTGACAAATGGTACGCAGTCTACTACCATCTGAACTTGTGCAAAGGTACAAAGAGTAACGAATTCTAATATCGATAACAGGGACTATTACTCTGCAAATCGAACGATCTTTACCGCTGTACATATCAACATGATGAAAACTACAAAACACATGCTAGGAAACGCAGTTCTGTAAGTACAGTAAATTGGAGGAAAAAATCTGAATACACCCAGGCTTTTGCGATTTTTTCATATTTGAGAAAAAGCTTTGTTTCCAAAAACCTCACATTTTACACATCATGCCAAACGTCATTGCATCCTCTCTCGCTTCATGGAACAGGCGTCCCTATTTGACAAATGGTACACAGTCTACTACCGTCTGAACTTGTGCAAAGGTACAAAGAATAACGAATTCAAATATCGGTTACAGGGACTATTATTTTGCAAATCGAACGATCTTTACCCCTGTACATATCAACATGATGAAAACAACAAAACACATGCTAGGAAACGCAGCTTTAAGAGTACATTAAATTCCAGGAAAAAATGTGATAATATCTGGGCCTTTGCGATTTTTCCATATTCGAGAAAAAGCTTTGTTTCCCAAAACCCCACTTTTACACATCATGCCAAACGTCATTGTATCCTCTCTCGATTCATGGAACAGGCATCCCTATTTGACAAATGGCACACAGTCTACTACCGTCTGAACTTATGCAAAGGTACAAAGAGTAACGAATTCGAAAATCGAGAACAGGGGCTTTTATTCTGCAAATCGAACGATCTTTACCCCTGTACATATCAACATGATGAAAACTACAAAACACATGCTAGGAAACGCAGTTTTATGAGTACAGAAAATTCGAGGAAAAAATCTGTAAACACCTGGGCCTTTGCGATTTTTCCATATTTGAGAAAAAGTTTTCTTTCCAAAAACCCCACTTTTAACACATCATGCCAAACGTCATTGCATCCTCTCTCGATTCATGGAACTGGCATCCCTATTTGACAAATGGTACGCAGTCTACTACCGTCTGAACTTGTGCAAAGGTACAAAGAGTAACGAATTCAAATATCGAGAACATTGACTATTATTCTGCAAATCGAACGATCTTTACCTCTATATATATATCAACATGATGAAAACCACAAAACACATGCTAGGAAACCCTGTTTTATGAGTACAGTAAATTCGAGGCAAAAATCTGAATACACTCGTGCCTTTGCGATTTTTCCATATTTGAGAAAAAGCTTTGTTACCAAAAACACCACTTTTTACACTTCATGCCAAACACCTTTGCATCCTCTATCCATTCATGGAACTGGCATCCCTATTTGACAAATGATACGCAGTCTACTACCGTCTGAACTTGTGCAAAGGTACAAAGACTAACGAATTCAAATATCGAGAACAGGGACTATTACTCTGCAAATCGAACGATCTTTACCCCTGTACATATCAACATGATGAAAACTACAAAACACATGCTAGGAAACGCAGTTTTGTGAGTACAGTAAATTCGAGGAAAAAATCTGAATACACCCAGGCTTTTGCGATTTTTCCATATTTGAGAAAAAGCTTTGTTTCCAAAAACCTCACTTTTTACACATCATGCCAAACGTCATTGCATCCTCTTTCGATTCATGGAACTGGCATCCCTATTTGACAAATGGTACGCAGTCTACTACCTTCTGAACTTTTGCAAAAGTACAAAGACTAACGAATTCAAATATCGAGAACAGGGACTATTATTCTGCAAATCGAACGATCTTTACACCTGTACATATCAACATGGTGAACACTACAAAACACATGCTAGGAAACCCAGTTTTATGAGTACAGTAAATTCGAGGACAAAATCTGAATACACCCGGGCCTTTGCGATTTTTCCATATTTGAGAAAAAGCTTTGTTTCCAAAAACACCACTTTTGCACATCATGCCAAACGTCATTGCATCCTCTCTCGATTCATGGAAGTGGCATCCCTATTTGACAAATGGTACGCAGTCTACTACCATCTGAACTTGTGCAAAGGTACAAAGAGTAACGAATTCAAATATCGAGAACAGGGACTATTATTCTGCAAATCGAACGATCTTTACCCCTGTACATATCAACATGATGAAAACTACAAAACACATGCTAGGAAACGCAGTTTTGTGAGTACGGTAAATTCGAGGAAAAAATCTGAATACACCCGGGCCTTTGCGATTTTTCAATATTTAAGATAAAGCTTTGTTTCCAAAAACACCACATTTTACACATCATGCCAAACACCTTTGCATCCTCTCTCGATTCAAGGAACTGGTATCCCTATTTGACAAATGATACGCAGTCTACTACCGTCTGAACTTGTGCAAAGTTACAAAGAGTAACGAATTCAAATATCGAGAACAGGGACTATTATTCTGCAAATCGAACGATCCTTACCCCTGTTCATATCAACATGATGAAAACTACAAAACACATGCTAGGAAACGCAGTTTTGTGAGTACAGTAAATTCGAGGAAAAAATCTGTAAACACCTGGGCCTTTACGATTTTTCCATATTTGAGAAAATGCTTTGTTTCCAAAAAGCCCACTTTTACACATCATGCCAAACGTCATTGCATCCTCTCTTGATTCATGGAACTGCCATCCCTATTTGACAAATGGTACGCAGTCTACTACCGTCTGAACTTGTGCAAAGGTACAAAGAGTACCGAATTCAAATATCGAGTACAGGGACTATTATTCTGCAAATCGAACGATCTTTACCTCTATATATATATCAACATAATGAAAACCACAAAACACATGCTAGGAAACCCGGTATTATGAGTACAGTAAATTCGAGGCAAAAATCTGAATACACTCGGGCCTTGGCGATTTTTCCATATTTGAGAAAAAGCTTTGTTTCCAAAAACACCACTTTTTACACATCATGCCAAACACCTTTGCATCCTCTATCGATTCATGGAACTGGCATCCCTATTTGACAAATGATACGCAGTCTACTACCGTCTGAACTTGTGCAAAGGTACAAAGACTAACGAATTCAAATATCGAGAACAGGGACTATTATTCTGCAAATTGAACGATCTTTACCCCAGTACATATCAACATGATGAAAAATACAAAACACATGCTAGGAAACGCAGTTTTGTGAGTACAGTAAATTCGAGGAAAAAATCTGAATACACCCGTGCCTTTGCGATTTTTCCATATTTGAGAAAAAGGTTTGTTTCCAAAAACAACACTTTTACACATCATGCCAAACGTCATTGCATCCTCTCTCGATTCATGGAAGTGGCATCCCTATTTGACAAATGGTACGCAGTCTACTACCATCTGAACTTGTGCAAAGGTACAAAGAGTAACGAATTCAAATATCGAGAACAGGGACTATTATTCTGCAAATCGAACGATCTTTACCCCTGTACATATCAACATGATGAAAACTACAAAACACATGCTAGGAAACGCAGTTTTGTGAGTACAGTAAATTAGAGGAAAAAATCTGAATACACCCGGTCCTTTGCGATTTTTCCATATTTAAGATAAAGCTTTGTTTCCAAAAACACCACTTTTTACACATCATGCCAAACACCTTTGCAACCTCTCTCGATTCATGGAACTGGCATCACTATTTGACAAATGATACGCAGTCTACTACCGTGTGAACTTGTGCAAAGCTACAAAGAGTAACGAATTCAAATATCGAAAACAGGGTCTATTATTCTGCAAATCGAACGATCTTTACCCCTGTTCATATCAACATGATGAAAACTACAAAACACATGCTAGGAAACGCAGTTTTGTGAGTACAGTAAATTCGAGGAAAAAATTTTAATACACCCGTGCCTATGCGATTTTTCCATATTTAAGATAAAGCTTTGTTTCCAAAAACCCTAATTCTTACACGTCATGCCAAACGACATTGCATCCTCTCTCGATTCATGGAACTGGCATCCCTATTTGACAAATGGTACGCAGTCTACTACCGTCTGAAATAGTGCAAATGTACAAAGGGTAACGAATTCAAATATCGGTTACAGGGACTATTATTTTGCAAACCGAACGATCTTTACCCCTGTTCATATCAACATGATGAAAACTACTAGACACATGCTAGGAAACGCAGTTTTGTGAGTACAGTAAATTCGAGGAAAGAATTTGAATACACCCGGGCCTATGCGATTTTTCCATATTTAAGATAAAGCTTTGTTTCCAAAAACCCCACTTCTTACACGTCATGCCAAACGACATTGCATCCTCTCTCGATTCATGGAACTGGCATCCCTATTTGACAAATGGTACGCAGTCTACTACCATCTGTACTTGTGCAAAGGTACAAAGAGTAACGAATTCAAATATCGAGAACAGGGGCTATTATTCTGCAAATCGAACGATCTTTACCCCTGTACATATCAACATGATGAAAACTACAAAACACATGCTAGGAAACGCAGTTCTGTGAGTACAGTAAATTCGAGGAAAAAATCTGAATACACCCAGGCTTTTGCGATTTTTCCATATTTGAGAAAAAGCTTTGTTTCCAAAAACCTCACATTTTACACATCATGCCAAACGTCATTGCATCCTCTCTCGCTTCATGGAACAGGCATCCCTATTTGACAAATGGTACACAGTCTACTACCGTCTGAACTTGTGCAAAGGTACAAAGAATAACGAATTCAAATATCGGTTACAGGGACTATTATTTTGCAAATCGAACGATCTTTACCCCTGTACATATCAACATGATGAAAACAACAAAACACATGCTAGGAAACGCAGCTTTAAGAGTACAGTAAATTCGAGGAAAAAATGTGATAATATCTGGGCCTTTGCGATTTTTCCATATTCGAGAAAAAGCATTGTTTCCAAAAACCCCACTTTTACACATCATGCCAAACGTCATTGTATCCTCTCTCGATTCATGGAACAGGCATCCCTATTTTACAAATGGCACGCAGTCTACTACCGTCTGAACTTGTGCAAAGGTACAAAGAGTAACGAATTCGAAAATCGAGAACAGGGGCTTTTATTCTGCAAATCGAACGATCTTTACCCCTGTACATATCAACATGATGAAAACTACAAAGCACATGCTAGGAAACGCAGTTTTATGAGTACAGTAAATTCGAGAAAGAAATGAGAATACATCGGGGCCTCTGCGATTTTACCATATTTGAGAAAAAGCTTTGTTTCCAAAAACCCCACTTTTACACATCATGCCAAACGTCATTGCATCCTCTCTCGATTCATGGAACTGGCATCCCTATTTGACAAATGGTACGCAGTCTACTACCGTCTGAACTTGTGCAAAGGTACAAAGAGTAACGAATTCAAATATCGAGAACAGGGACTGTTATTCTGCAAATCGAACGATCTTTACCTCTATATATATATCAACATGATGAAAACCACAAAACACATGCTAGGAAACGCAGTTTTATGAGACAGTAAATTCGAGGCAAAAATCTGAATACACTCGGGCCTTTGCGATTTTTCCATATTTGAGAAAAAGCTTTGTTACCAAAAACACCACTTTTTACACTTCATGCCAAACACCTTTGCATCCTCTATCGATTCATGGAACTGGCATCCCTATTTGACAAATGATTCGCAGTCTACTACCGTCTGAACTTGTGCAAAGGTACAAAGACTAACGAATTCAAATATCGAGAACAGGGACTATTATTCTGCAAATTGAACGATCTTTACCCCTGTACATATGAACATGATGAAAAATACAAAACACATGCTATGAAACGCAGTTTTGTCAGTACAGTAAATTCGAGGAAAAAATCTGAATACACCCGGGCCTTTGCGATTTTTCCATATATGAGAACAAGCTTTGTTTCCAAATACTCGACTTTTTAGATATCACTCCAAGCGTCATTGCTTCCTCTCTCGATTCATGGAACTTGCATACCTATTTGACAAATGGTATGCAGTCTACTACCGTCTGAACTTGTGCAAAGGTACAAAGAGTAACGAATTCAAATATCGAGAACAGGGACTATTACTCTGCAAATCGAACGATCTTTACCCCTGTACATATCAACATGATGAAAACTACAAAACACATGCTAGGAAACGTAGTTTTATGAGTACAGTAAATTCGAGGAAAAAATCTGAATACACCCGGGCCTTTGCGATTTTTCCATATTTAGGATAAAGCTTTGTTTCCAAAAACCCCACTTTTTACACATCATGCCTAACGTCATTGCATCCTCTCTCGATTCATGGAACTGGCATCCCTATCTGAAAAATGGTACGCAGTCTACTACCGTCTGAACTTGTGCAATGATACAAAGAGTAACGAATTCAAATATGGAGAACAGGGACTATTATTCGGCAAATCGAACGATCTTTACCCCTGTACATGACAACATGATGAAAACTACAAAACACATGCTAGGAAACCCAGTTTTATGAGTACAGTAAATTCGAGGACAAAATCTGAATACACCCGGGCCTTTGCGATTTTTCCATATTTGAGAAAAAGCTTTGTTTCCAAAAACACCACTTTTACACATCATGCCAAACGTCATTGCATCCTCTCTCGATTCATGGAAGTGGCATCCCTATTTGACAAATGGTACGCAGTCTACTACCATCTGAACTTGTGCAAAGGTACAAAGAGTAACGAATTCTAATATCGATAACAGGGACTATTATTCTGCAAATCGAACGATCTTTACCCCTGTACATATCAACATGATGAAAACTACAAAACACATTCTAGGAAACGCAGTTTTGTGAGTACGGTAAATTCGAGGAAAAAATCTGAATACACCCGGGCCTTTGCGATTTTTCAATATTTAAGATAAAGCTTTGTTTCCGAAAACACCACATTTTACACATCATGCCAAACACCTTTGCATCCTCTCTCGATTCAAGGAACTGGTATCCCTATTTGACAAATGATACGCAGTCTACTACCGTCTGAACTTGTGCAAAGTTACAAAGAGTAACGAATTCAAATATCGAGAACAGGGACTATTATTCTGCAAATCGAACGATCCTTACCCCTGTTCATATCAACATGATGAAAACTACAAAACACATGCTAGGAAACGCAGTTTTGTGAGTACAGTAAATTCGAGGAAAAAATCTGTAAACAAATGGGCCTTTACGATTTTTCCATATTTGAGAAAATGCTTTGTTTCCAAAAAGCCAACTTTTACACATCATGCCAAACGTCATTGCATCCTCTCTTGATTCATGGAACTGCCATCCCTATTTGACAAATGGTACGCAGTCTACTACCGTCTGAACTTGTGCAAAGGTACAAAGAGTAACGAATTCAAATATCGAGTACAGGGACTATTATTCTGCAAATCGAACGATCTTTACCTCTATATATATATCAACATAATGAAAACCACAAAACACATGCTAGGAAACCCGGTTTTATGAGTACAGTAAATTCGAGGCAAAAATCTGAATACACTCGGTCCTTGGCGATTTTTCCATATTTGAGAAAAAGCTTTGTTTCCAAAAACACCACTTTTTACACATCATGCCAAACACCTTTGCATCCTCTATCGATTCATGGAACTGGCATCCCTATTTGACAAATGATACGCAGTCTACTACCGTCTGAACTTGTGCAAAGGTACAAAGACTAACGAATTCAAATATCGAGAACAGGGACTATTATTCTGCAAATTGAACGATCTTTACCCCAGTACATATCAACATGATGAAAAATACAAAACACATGCTAGGAAACGCAGTTTTGTGAGTACAGTAAATTCGAGGAAAAAATCTGAATACACCCGGGCCTTTGCGATTTTTCCATATTTAAGATAAAGCTTTGTTTCCAAAAACCCCACTTTTTACACATCATGCCTAACGTCATTGCATCATCTCTCGATTCATGGAACTGACATCCCTAACTGAAAAATGGTACGCAGTCTACTACCGTCTGAACTTGTGCAATGATACAAAGAGTAACGAATTCAAATATCGAGAACAGGGACTATTATTCCGCAAATAGAACGATCTTTACCCCTGTACATGACAACATGATGAAAACTCAAAAAACATGCTAGGAAACGCAGTTCTGTGAGTACAGTAAATTCGAGGAAAAAATCTGAATACACCCAGGCATTTGCGATTTTTCCATATTTGAGAAAAAGCTTTGTTTCCAAAAACACCACTTTTACACATCATGCCAAACGTCATTGCATCCTCTCTCGATTCATGGAAGTGGCATCCCTATTTGACAAATGGTACGCAGTCTACTACCATCTGAACTTGTGCAAAGGTACAAAGAGTAACGAATTCAAATATCGAGAACAGGGACTATTATTCTGCAAATCGAACGATTTTTACCCCTGTACATATCAACATGATGAAAACTACAAAACACATGCTAGGAAACGCAGTTTTGTGAGTACAGTAAATTAGAGGAAAAAATCTGAATACACCCGGGCCTTTGCGATTTTTCCATATTTAAGATAAAGCTTTGTTTCCAAAAACACCACTTTTTACACATCATGCCAAACACCTTTGCAACCTCTCTCGATTCATGGAACTGGCATCCCTATTTGACAAATGATACGCAGTCTACTACCGTCTGAACATGTGCAAAGCTACAAAGAGTAACGAATTCAAATATCGAAAACAGGGTCTATTATTCTGCAAATCGAACGATCTTTACCCCTGTGCATATCAACATGGTGAAAACTACAAAACACATGCTAGGAAACGCAGTTTTGTGAGTACAGTAAATTCGAGGAAAAAATTTGAATACACCCGTGCCTATGCGATTTATCCATATTTAAGATAAAGCTTTGTTTCCAAAAACCCTAATTCTTACACGTCATGCCAAACGACATTGCATCCTCTCTCGATTCATGGAACTGGCATCCCTATTTGACAAATGGTACGCAGTCTACTACCGTCTGAACTTGTGCAAATGTACAAAGGGTAACGAATTCAAATATCGGTTACAGGGACTATTATTTTGCAAATCGAACGATCTTTAACCCTGTACATATCAACATGATGAAAACAACAAAACACATGCTAGGAAACGCAGCTTTAAGACTACAGTAAATTCGAGGAAAAAATGTGATAATATCTGGGCCTTTGCGATTTTTCCATATTCGAGAAAAAGCTTTGTTTCCAAAAACCCCACTTTTTACACATCACGCCAAACGTCATTGCATCCTCTCTGGATTCATGGAACTGGCATCCCTATTTGACAAATGGTACACAGTCTACTACCGTCTGAACTTGTGCAAAGGTACAAAGGGTAACGAATTCAAATATCGGTTACAGGGACTATTATTCTGCAAATCGAACGATCTTTACCCCTATACATATCAACATGATAAAAACTACAAAACACATGCTAGGAAACGCAGTTTTATATGTACAGTAAATTCGAGGAAAAAATCAGAATACACCCGGGCCTTTGCGATTTTTCCATATTTGAGAGAAAGCTTTGTTTCCAAAAACACCACTTTTTACACATCATGCCAAACGTCATTGCATCCTCTCTCGATTCATGGAACTGGCATCCCTATTTGACAAATGGTACGCAGTCTACTACCGTCTGAACTTGTGCAAAGGTAGAAAGAGTAACGAATTCAAATATCGAGAACAGGGACTATTATTCTGCAAATCGAACGGTCTTTACCCCTGTACATATCAACATGATGAAAACTACAAAACACATGCTAGGAAACGCAGTTTTGTGAGTACACTAAATTCGAGGAATAAATCTGAATACACCCGGGGCTTTGCGATTTTTCCATATTTGAGAAAAAGCTTTGTTTCCAAAAACCCCACTTTTTACACATCATGCCAAACGTCATTGCATCCTCCCTCGATTCATGGAACAGGCATCCCTATTTGACAAATGGTACGCAGTCTACTACCGTCTGAACTTGTGCAAAGGTACAAAGACTAACGAATTCAAATATCGAGAACAGGGACTATTATTCTGCAAATCGAACGATCTTTACCCCTGTACATATCAACATGATGAAAACTACAAAACACATGCTAGGACACGCAGTTTTTTGAGTACAGTAAATTCAAGGAAAAATCTGTAAACACCTGGTCCTCTGCGATTGTTCCATATTTGAGAAAAGGCTTTGTTTTCAAAATCCCCACTTTTTACACATCATGCCAAACGTCATTGCATCCTCTCTCGATTCGTGGAACTGGCATCCCTATTTGTCAAATGGTACGCAGTCTACTACCGTCTGATCTTGTGCAAAGGTACAAAGAGTAACGAATTCAAATATCGAGAACATTGACTATTATTCTGCAAACCGAATGATCTTTACCCCTGTAAATATCAACATGATGAAAACTACAAAACACATGCTAGGAAACGCAGTTTTGTGAGTACAGTAAATTCGAGGAAAAAATCTGAATACACCCGGGCCTTTGCGATTTTTCCATATTTAAGATAAAGCTTTGTTTCCAAAAACCACACTTTTTACACATCATGCCAATCGACATTGCATCCTCTCTCGATTCATGGATTCATGGGACTGGCTTCCCTATTTGACAAATGGTACGCAGTCTACTACCGTCTGAACTTGTCCAAAGGTACAAAGAGTGACGAATTCAAATATCGAGAACAGGGGCTATTATTCTGCAAATCGAACGATCTTTACCCCTGTACATATCAACATGATGAAAACTACAAAACACATGCTAGGATACGTAGTTTTATGAGTACAGTAAATTCGAGGAAAGAATCTGAATACACCCGGGCCTTTGCGATTTTTCCATATTTAAGATAAAGCTTTGTTTCCAAAAACCCTAATTCTTACACGTCATGCCAAACGACATTGCATCCTCTCTCGATTCATGGAACTGGCATCCCTATTTGACAAATGGTACGCAGTCTACTACCGTCTGAACTTGTGCAAATGTACAAATTGTAACGAATTCAAATATCGGTTACAGGGAATATTATTTTGCAAATCGAACGATCTTTAACCCTGTACATATCAACATGATGAAAACAACAAAACACATGCTAGGAAACGCAGCTTTAAGACTACAGTAAATTCGAGGACAAAATGTGATAATATCTGGGCCTTTGCGATTTTTCCATATTCGAGAAAAAGCTTTGTTTCCAAAAACCCCACTTTTTACACATCACGCCAAACGTCATTGCATCCTCTCTGGATTCATGGAACTGGCATTCCTATTTGACAAATGGTACACAGTCTACTACCGTCTGAACTTGTGCAAATGTACAAAGGGTAACGAATTCAAATATCGGTTACAGGGACTATTATTCTGCAAATCGAACGATCTTTACCCCTATACATATCAACATGATAAAAACTACAAAACACATGCTAGGAAACGCAGTTTTATATGTACAGTAAATTCGAGGAAAAAATCAGAATACACCCGGGCCTTTGCGATTTTTCCATATTTGAGAGAAAGCTTTGTTTCCAAAAACACCACTTTTTACACATCATGCCAAACGTCATAGCATCCTCTCTCGATTCATGGAACTGGCATCCCTATTTGACAAATGGTACGCAGTCTACTACCGTCTGAACTTGTGCAAAGGTAGAAATAGTAACGAATTCAAATATCGAGAACAGGGACTATTATTCTGCAAATCGAACGGTCTTTACCCCTGTACATATCAACATGATGAAAACTACAAAACACATGCTAGGAAACGCAGTTTTGTGAGTACACTAAATTCGAGGAAAAAATCTGAATACACCCGGGGCTTTGCGATTTTTCCATATTTGAGAAAAAGCTTTGTTTCCAAAAACCCCACTTTTTACACATCATGCCAAACGTCATTGCATCCTCCCTCGATTCATGGAACAGGCATCCCTATTTGACAAATGGTACGCAGTCTACTACCGTCTGAACTTGTGCAAAGGTACAAAGACTAACGAATTCAAATATCGAGAACAGGGACTATTATTCTGCAAATCGAACGATCTTTACCCCTGTACATATCAACATGATGAAAACTACAAAACACATGCTAGGACACGCAGTTTTTTGAGTACAGTAAATTCAAGGAAAAATCTGTAAACACCTGGTCCTCTGCGATTGTTCCATATTTGAGAAAAGGCTTTGTTTTCAAAAACCCCACTTTTTACACATCATGCCAAACGTCACTGCATCCTCTCTCGATTCGTGGAACTGGCATCCCTATTTGTCAAATGGTACGCAGTCTACTACCGTCTGATCTTGTGCAAAGGTACAAAGAGTAACGAATTCAAATATCGAGAACATTGACTATTATTCTGCAAACCGAATGATCTTTACCCCTGTAAATATCAACATGATGAAAACTACAAAACACATGCTAGGAAACGCAGTTTTGTGAGTACAGTAAATTCGAGGAAAAAATCTGAATACACCCGGGCCTTTGCGATTTTTCCATATTTAAGATAAAGCTTTGTTTCCAAAAACCCCACTTTTTACACATCATGCCAATCGACATTGCATCCTCTCTCGATTCATGGATTCATGGCACTGGCATCCCTATTTGACAAATGGTACGCAGTCTACTACCGTCTGAACTTGTCCAAAGGTACAAAGAGTGACGAATTCAAATATCGAGAACAGGGGCTATTATTCTGCAAATCGAACGATCTTTACCCCTGTACATATCAACATGATGAAAACTACAAAACACATGCTAGGATACGTAGTTTTATGAGTACAGTAAATTCGAGAAAAAATCTGAATACACCCGGGCCTTTGCGATTTTTCCATATTTGAGAAAAGGCTTTGTTTTCAAAAACCCCACTTTTTACACATCATGCCAAACGTCATTGCATCATCTCTCGATTCATGGAAGTGGCATCCCTATTTGACAAATGGTACGCAGTCTACATCCATCTGGACTTGTGCAAAGGTAGAAAGAGTAACGAATTCAAATATCGAGAACAGGGACTATTATTCTGCAAATCGAACGGTCTTTACCCCTGTACATATCAACATGATGTAAACTACAAAACACATGCTAGGAAACGCAGTTTTGTGAGTACAGTAAATTAGAGGAAAATATCTGAATACACCCGGGCCTTTGCGATTTTTCCATATTTAAGATAAAGCTTTGTTTCCAAAAACACCACTTTTTACACATCATGCCAAACACCTTTGCAACCTCTCTCGATTCATGGAACTGGCATCCCTATTTGACAAATGATACGCAGTCTACTACCGTCTGAACATGTGCAAAGCTACAAAGAGTAACGAATTCAAATATCGAAAACAGGGTCTATTATTCTGCAAATCGAACGATCTTTACCCCTGTGCATATCAACATGGTGAAAACTACAAAACACATGCTAGGAAACGCAGTTTTGTGAGTACAGTAAATTCGAGGAAAAAATTTGAATACACCCGTGCCTATGCGATTTATCCATATTTAAGATAAAGCTTTGTTTCCAAAAACCCTAATTCTTACACGTCATGCCAAACGACATTGCATCCTCTCTCGATTCATGGAACTGGCATCCCTATTTGACAAATGGTACGCAGTCTACTACCGTCTGAACTTGTGCAAATGTACAAAGGGTAACGAATTCAAATATCGGTTACAGGGACTATTATTTTGCAAATCGAACGATCTTTAACCCTGTACATATCAACATGATGAAAACAACAAAACACATGCTAGGAAACGCAGCTTTAAGACTACAGTAAATTCGAGGAAAAAATGTGATAATATCTGGGCCTTTGCGATTTTTCCATATTCGAGAAAAAGCTTTGTTTCCAAAAACCCCACTTTTTACACATCACGCCAAACGTCATTGCATCCTCTCTGGATTCATGGAACTGGCATTCCTATTTGACAAATGGTACACAGTCTACTACCGTCTGAACTTGTGCAAATGTACAAAGGGTAACGAATTCAAATATCGGTTACAGGGACTATTATTCTGCAAATCGAACGATCTTTACCCCTATACATATCAACATGATAAAAACTACAAAACACATGCTAGGAAACGCAGTTTTATATGTACAGTAAATTCGAGGAAAAAATCAGAATACACCCGGGCCTTTGCGATTTTTCCATATTTGAGAGAAATCTTTGTTTCCAAAAACACCACTTTTTACACATCATGCCAAACGTCATTGCATCCTCTCTCGATTCATGGAACTGGCATCCCTATTTGACAAATGGTACGCAGTCTACTACCGTCTGAACTTGTGCAAAGGTAGAAAGAGTAACGAATTCAAATATCGAGAACAGGGACTATTATTCTGCAAATCGAACGGTCTTTACCCCTGTACATATCAACATGATGAAAACTACAAAACACATGCTAGGAAACGCAGTTTTGTGAGTACACTAAATTCGAGGAAAAAATCTGAATACACCCGGGGCTTTGCGATTTTTCCATATTTGAGAAAAAGCTTTGTTTCCAAAAACCCCACTTTTTACACATCATGCCAAACGTCATTGCATCCTCCCTCGATTCATGGAACAGGCATCCCTATTTGACAAATGGTACGCAGTCTACTACCGTCTGAACTTGTGCAAAGGTACAAAGACTAACGAATTCAAATATCGAGAACAGGGACTATTATTCTGCAAATCGAACGATCTTTACCCCTGTACATATCAACATGATGAAAACTACAAAACACATGCTAGGACACGCAGTTTTTTGAGTACAGTAAATTCAAGGAAAAATCTGTAAACACCTGGTCCTCTGCGATTGTTCCATATTTGAGAAAAGGCTTTGTTTTCAAAAACCCCACTTTTTACACATCATGCCAAACGTCATTGCATCCTCTCTCGATTCGTGGAACTGGCATCCCTATTTGTCAAATGGTACGCAGTCTACTACCGTCTGATCTTGTGCAAAGGTACAAAGAGTAACGAATTCAAATATCGAGAACATTGACTATTATTCTGCAAACCGAATGATCTTTACCCCTGTAAATATCAACATGATGAAAACTACAAAACACATGCTAGGAAACGCAGTTTTGTGAGTACAGTAAATTCGAGGAAAAAATCTGAATACACCCGGGCCTTTGCGATTTTTCCATATTTAAGATAAAGCTTTGTTTCCAAAAACCCCACTTTTTACACATCATGCCAATCGACATTGCATCCTCTCTCGATTCATGGATTCATGGCACTGGCATCCCTATTTGACAAATGGTACGCAGTCTACTACCGTCTGAACTTGTCCAAAGGTACAAAGAGTGACGAATTCAAATATCGAGAACAGGGGCTATTATTCTGCAAATCGAACGATCTTTACCCCTGTACATATCAACATGATGAAAACTACAAAACACATGCTAGGATACGTAGTTTTATGAGTACAGTAAATTCGAGGAAAAAATCTGAATACACCCGGGCCTTTGCGATTTTTCCATATTTGAGAAAAGGCTTTGTTTTCAAAAACCCCACTTTTTACACATCATGCCAAACGTCATTGCATCATCTCTCGATTCATGGAAGTGGCATCCCTATTTGACAAATGGTACGCAGTCTACCACCATCTGGACTTGTGCAAAGGTAGAAAGAGTAACGAATTCAAATATCGAGAACAGGGACTATTATTCTGCAAATCGAACGGTCTTTACCCCTGTACATATCAACATGATGTAAACTACAAAACACATGCTAGGAAACGCAGTTTTGTGAGTACAGTAAATTAGAGGAAAAAATCTGAATACACCCGGGCCTTTGCGATTTTTCCATATTTAAGATAAAGCTTTGTTTCCAAAAACACAACTTTTTACACATCATGCCAAACACCTTTGCAACCTCTCTCGATTCATGGAACTGGCATCCCTATTTGACAAATGATACGCAGTCTACTACCGTCTGAACATGTGCAAAGCTATAAAGAGTAACGAATTCAAATATCGAAAACAGGGTCTATTATTCTGCAAATCGAACGATCTTTACCCCTGTGCATATCAACATGGTGAAAACTACAAAACACATGCTAGGAAACGCAGTTTTGTGAGTACAGTAAATTCGAGGAAAAAATTTGAATACACCCGTGCCTATGCGATTTATCCATATTTAAGATAAAGCTTTGTTTCCAAAAACCCTAATTCTTACACGTCATGCCAAACGACATTGCATCCTCTCTCGATTCATGGAACTGGCATCCCTATTTGACAAATGGTACGCAGTCTACTACCGTCTGAACTTGTGCAAATGTACAAAGGGTAACGAATTCAAATATCGGTTACAGGGACTATTATTTTGCAAATCGAACGATCTTTAACCCTGTACATATCAACATGATGAAAACAACAAAACACATGCTAGGAAACGCAGCTTTAAGACTACAGTAAATTCGAGGAAAAAATGTGATAATATCTGGGCCTTTGCGATTTTTCCATATTCGAGAAAAAGCTTTGTTTCCAAAAACCCCACTTTTTACACATCACGCCAAACGTCATTGCATCCTCTCTGGATTCATGGAACTGGCATTACTATTTGACAAATGGTACACAGTCTACTACCGTCTGAACTTGTGCAAATGTACAAAGGGTAACGAATTCAAATATCGGTTACAGGGACTATTATTCTGCAAATCGAACGATCTTTACCCCTATACATATCAACATGATAAAAACTACAAAACACATGCTAGGAAACGCAGTTTTATATGTACAGTAAATTCGAGGAAAAAATCAGAATACACCCGGGCCTTTGCGATTTTTCCATATTTGAGAGAAATCTTTGTTTCCAAAAACACCACTTTTTACACATCATGCCAAACGTCATTGCATCCTCTCTCGATTCATGGAACTGGCATCCCTATTTGACAAATGGTACGCAGTCTACTACCGTCTGAACTTGTGCAAAGGTAGAAAGAGTAACGAATTCAAATATCGAGAACAGGGACTATTATTCTGCAAATCGAACGGTCTTTACCCCTGTACATATCAACATGATGAAAACTACAAAACACATGCTAGGAAACGCAGTTTTGTGAGTACACTAAATTCGAGGAAAAAATCTGAATACACCCGGGGCTTTGCGATTTTTCCATATTTGAGAAAAAGCTTTGTTTCCAAAAACCCCACTTTTTACACATCATGCCAAACGTCATTGCATCCTCCCTCGATTCATGGAACAGGCATCCCTATTTGACAAATGGTACGCAGTCTACTACCGTCTGAACTTGTGCAAAGGTACAAAGACTAACGAATTCAAATATCGAGAACAGGGACTATTATTCTGCAAATCGAACGATCTTTACCCCTGTACATATCAACATGATGAAAACTACAAAACACATGCTAGGACACGCAGTTTTTTGAGTACAGTAAATTCAAGGAAAAATCTGTAAACACCTGGTCCTCTGCGATTGTTCCATATTTGAGAAAAGGCTTTGTTTTCAAAAACCCCACTTTTTACACATCATGCCAAACGTCATTGCATCCTCTCTCGATTCGTGGAACTGGCATCCCTATTTGTCAAATGGTACGCAGTCTACTACCGTCTGATCTTGTGCAAAGGTACAAAGAGTAACGAATTCAAATATCGAGAACATTGACTATTATTCTGCAAACCGAATGATCTTTACCCCTGTAAATATCAACATGATGAAAACTACAAAACACATGCTAGGAAACGCAGTTTTGTGAGTACAGTAAATTCGAGGAAAAAATCTGAATACACCCGGGCCTTTGCGATTTTTCCATATTTAAGATAAAGCTTTGTTTCCAAAAACCCCACTTTTTACACATCATGCCAATCGACATTGCATCCTCTCTCGATTCATGGATTCATGGCACTGGCATCCCTATTTGACAAATGGTACGCAGTCTACTACCGTCTGAACTTGTCCAAAGGTACAAAGAGTGACGAATTCAAATATCGAGAACAGGGGCTATTATTCTGCAAATCGAACGATCTTTACCCCTGTACATATCAACATGATGAAAACTACAAAACACATGCTAGGATACGTAGTTTTATGAGTACAGTAAATTCGAGGAAAAAATCTGAATACACCCGGGCCTTTGCGATTTTTCCATATTTGAGAAAAGGCTTTGTTTTCAAAAACCCCACTTTTTACACATCATGCCAAACGTCATTGCATCATCTCTCGATTCATGGAAGTGGCATCCCTATTTGACAAATGGTACGCAGTCTACCACCATCTGGACTTGTGCAAAGGTAGAAAGAGTAACGAATTCAAATATCGAGAACAGGGACTATTATTCTGCAAATCGAACGGTCTTTACCCCTGTACATATCAACATGATGTAAACTACAAAACACATGCTAGGAAACGCAGTTTTGTGAGTACAGTAAATTAGAGGAAAAAATCTGAATACACCCGGGCCTTTGCGATTTTTCCATATTTAAGATAAAGCTTTGTTTCCAAAAACACCACTTTTTACACATCATGCCAAACACCTTTGCAACCTCTCTCGATTCATGGAACTGGCATCCCTATTTGACAAATGATACGCAGTCTACTACCGTCTGAACATGTGCAAAGCTATAAAGAGTAACGAATTCAAATATCGAAAACAGGGTCTATTATTCTGCAAATCGAACGATCTTTACCCCTGTGCATATCAACATGGTGAAAACTACAAAACACATGCTAGGAAACGCAGTTTTGTGAGTACAGTAAATTCGAGGAAAAAATTTGAATACACCCGTGCCTATGCGATTTATCCATATTTAAGATAAAGCTTTGTTTCCAAAAACCCTAATTCTTACACGTCATGCCAAACGACATTGCATCCTCTCTCGATTCATGGAACTGGCATCCCTATTTGACAAATGTTACGCAGTCTACTACCGTCTGAACTTGTGCAAATGTACAAAGGGTAACGAATTCAAATATCGGTTACAGGGACTATTATTTTGCAAATCGAACGATCTTTAACCCTGTACATATCAACATGATGAAAACAACAAAACACATGCTAGGAAACGCAGCTTTAAGACTACAGTAAATTCGAGGAAAAAATGTGATAATATCTGGGCCTTTGCGATTTTTCCATATTCGAGAAAAAGCTTTGTTTCCAAAAACCCCACTTTTTACACATCACGCCAAACGTCATTGCATCCTCTCTGGATTCATGGAACTGGCATTCCTATTTGACAAATGGTACACAGTCTACTACCGTCTGAACTTGTGCAAATGTACAAAGGGTAACGAATTCAAATATCGGTTACAGGGGCTATTATTCTGCAAATCGAACGATCTTTACCCCTATACATATCAACATGATAAAAACTACAAAACACATGCTAGGAAACGCAGTTTTATATGTACAGTAAATTCGAGGAAAAAATCAGAATACACCCAGGCCTTTGCGATTTTTCCATATTTGAGAGAAAGCTTTGTTTCCAAAAACACCACTTTTTACACATCATGCCAAACGTCATTGCATCCTCTCTCGATTCATGGAACTGGCATCCCTATTTGACAAATGGTACGCAGTCTACTACCGTCTGAACTTGTGCAAAGGTAGAAAGAGTAACGAATTCAAATATCGAGAACAGGGACTATTATTCTGCAAATCGAACGGTCTTTACCCCTGTACATATCAACATGATGAAAACTACAAAACACATGCTAGGAAACGCAGTTTTGTGAGTACACTAAATTCGAGGAATAAATCTGAATACACCCGGGGCTTTGCGATTTTTCCATATTTGAGAAAAAGCTTTGTTTCCAAAAACCCCACTTTTTACACATCATGCCAAACGTCATTGCATCCTCCCTCGATTCATGGAACAGGCATCCCTATTTGACAAATGGTACGCAGTCTACTACCTTCTGAACTTGTGCAAAGGTACAAAGACTAACGAATTCAAATATCGAGAACAGGGACTATTATTCTGCAAATCGAACGATCTTTACCCCTGTACATATCAACATGATGAAAACTACAAAACACATGCTAGGACACGCAGTTTTTTGAGTACAGTAAATTCAAGGAAAAATCTGTAAACACCTGGTCCTCTGCGATTGTTCCATATTTGAGAAAAGGCTTTGTTTTCAAAAACCCCACTTTTTACACATCATGCCAAACGTCATTGCATCCTCTCTCGATTCGTGGAACTGGCATCCCTATTTGTCAAATGGTACCCAGTCTACTACCGTCTGATCTTGTGCAAAGGTACAAAGAGTAACGAATTCAAATATCGAGAACATTGACTATTATTCTGCAAACCGAATGATCTTTACCCCTGTAAATATCAACATGATGAAAACTACAAAACACATGCTAGGATACGTAGTTTTATGAGTACAGTAAATTCGAGGAAAAAATCTGAATACACCCAGGCCTTTGCGATTTTTCCATATTTAAGATAAAGCTTTGTTTCCAAAAACCCCACTTTTTACACATCATGCCAGTCGACATTGCATCCTCTCTCGATTCATGGATTCATGGGACTGGCATCCCTATTTGACAAATGGTACGCAGTCTACTACCGTCTGAACTTGTCCAAAGGTACAAAGAGTGACGAATTCAAATATCGAGAACAGGGGCTATTATTCTGCAAATCGAACGATCTTTACCCCTGTACATATCAACATGATGAAAAATACAAAACACATGCTAATAAACGCAGTTTTGTGAGTACAGTAAATTCGAGGAAAAAATCTGAATACACCCGGAGCTTTGCGATTTTTCCATATTTAAGATAAAGCTTTGTTTCCAAAAACCCAACTTTTTACACATCATCCCAAACGTCATTGCATCCTCCCACGATTTTTGGAACAGGCATCCCTATTTGACAAATGGAACACAGTCTACTACCGTCTGAACTTGTGCAAAGGTACAAAGACTAACGAATTCAAATATCGAGAACAGGGACTATTATTCTGCAAATCGAACGATCTTTACCCCTGTACATATCAACATGATGAAAACTACAAAACACATGCTAGGAAACGTAGTTTTATGAGTACAGTAAATTCAAGGAAAAATCTGTAAACACCTGGTCCTTTGCGATTGTTCAATATTTGAGTCAAGGCTTTGTTTTCAAAAACCCCACTTTTTACACATCATGCCAAACGTCATTGCATCCTCTCTCGATTCATGGACCTGGCATCCCTATTTGACAAATGGTACGCAGTCTACTACCGTCTGATCTTGTGCAAAGGTACAAAGAGTATCGAATTCAAATATCGAGTACAGGGACTATTATTTTGCAAATCGAACGATCTTTACCTCTATATATATATCAACATAATGAAAACCACAAAACACATGCTAGGAAACCCGGTTTTATGAGTACAGTAAATTCGAGGCAAAAATCTGAATACACTCGGGCCTTGGCGATTTTTCCATATTTGAGAAAAAGCTTTGTTTCCAAAAACACCACTTTTTACACATCATGCCAAACACCTTTGCATCCTCTATCGATTCATGGAACTGGCATCCCTATTTGACAAATGATACGCAGTCTACTACCGTCTGAACTTATGCAAAGGTACAAAGACTAACGAATTCAAATATCGAGAACAGGGACTATTATTCTGCAAATTGAACGATCTTTACCCCTGTACATATCAACATGATGAAAAATACAAAACACATGCTAATAAACGCAGTTTTGTGAGTACAGTAAATTCGAGGAAAAAATCTGAATACACCCCGGCCTTTGCGATTTTTCCATATTTATGATAAAGCTTTGTTTCCAAAAACCCCACTTTTTACACATCATGCCAAACGACATTGCATCCTCTCTCGATTCATGGATTCATGGGACTGGCATCCCTATTTGACAAATGTTACGCAGTCTACTACCGTCTGAACTTGTCCAAAGGTACAAAGAGTGACGAATTCAAATATCGAGAACAGGGGCTATTATTCTGCAAATCGAACGATCTTTACCCCTGTACATATCAACATGATGAAAACTACAAAACACATGCTAGGAAACGTAGTTTTATGAGTACAGTAAATTCCAGGAAAAAATCTGAATACACCAGGGCCTTTGCGATTTTTCCATATTTAAGATAAAGCTTTGTTTCCAAAAACCCCACTTTTTACACATCATGCCTAACGTCATTGCATCATGTCTCGATTCATGGAACTGGCATCCCTAACTGAAAAATGGTACGCAGTCTACTACCGTCTGAACTTGTGCAATGATACAAAGAGTAACGAATTCAAATATCGAGAACAGGGACTATTATTCCGCAAATAGAACGATCTTTACCCCTGTACATGACAACATGATGAAAACTACAAAAAACATGATAGGAAACGCAGTTCTGTGAGTACAGTAAATTCGAGGAAAAAATCTGAATACACCCAGGCATTTGCGATTTTTCCATATTTGAGAAAAAACTTTGTTTCCAAAAACACCACTTTTACACATCATGCCAAACGTCATTGCATCCTCTCTCGATTCATGGAAGTGGCATCCCTATTTGACAAATGGTACGCAGTCTACTACCATCAGAACTTGTGCAAAGGTACAAAGAGTAACGAATTCAAATATCGAGAACAGGGACTATTATTCTGCAAATCGAACGATCTTTACCCCTGTACATATCAACATGATGAAAACTACAAAACACATGCTATTAAACGCAGTTTTGTGAATACAGTAAATTAGAGGAAAAAATCTGAATACATCCGGGCCTTTGCGATTTTTCCATATTTAAGATAAAGCTTTGTTTCCAAAAACACCACTTTTTACACATCATGCCAAACACCTTTGAAACCTCTCTCGATTCATGGAACTGGCATCCCTATTTGACAAATGATACGCAGTCTACTACCATAAGAACTTGTGCAAAGGTACAAAGGGTAACGAATTCAAATATCGGTTACAGGGACTATTATTCTGCAAATCGAACGATCTTTACCCCTATACATATCAACATGATAAAAACTACAAAACACATGCTAGGAAACGCAGTTTTATATGTACAGTAAACTCGAGGAAAAAATCAGAATGCACCCGGGCCTTTGCGATTTTTTTATATTTGAGAGAAAGCTTTGTTTCCAAAAACACCACTTTTTACACATCATGCCAAACGTCATTGCATCCTCTCTCGATTCATGGAACTGGGATCCCTATTTGACAAATGGTACGCAGTCTACTACCGTCTGAACTTGTGCAAAGGTAGAAACAGTAACGAATTCAAATATCGAGAACAGGGACTATTATTCTGCAAATCGAACGGTCTTTACCCCTGTACATATCAACATGATGAAAACTACAAAACACATGCTAGGAAACGCAGTTTTGTGAGTACACTAAATTCGAGGAATAAATCTGAATACACCCGGGGCTTTGCGATTTTTCCATATTTGAGAAAAAGCTTTGTTTCCAAAAACCCCAGTTTTTACACATCATGCCAAACGTCATTGCATCCTCCCTCGATTCATGGAACAGGCATCACTATTTGACAAATGGTACGCAGTCTACTACCGTCTGAACTTGTCCAAAGGTACAAAGAGTGACGAATTCAAATATCGAGAACAGGGGCTATTATTCTGCAAATCGAACGATCTTTACCCCTGTACATATCAACATGATGAAAACTACAAAACACATGCTAGGAAACGTAGTTTTATGAGTACAGTAAATTCGAGGAAAAAATCTGAATACACCCGGGCCTTTGCGATTTTTCCATATTTAAGATAAAGCTTTGTTTCCAAAAACCCAACTTTTTACACATCATGCCTAACGTCATTGCATCATCTCTCGATTCATGGAAGTGGCATCCCTATTTGACAAATGGTACGCAGTCTACTACCATCTGGACTTGTGCAAAGGTAGAAAGAGTAACGAATTCAAATATCGAGAACAGGGACTATTATTCTGCAAATCGAACGGTCTTTACCCCTGTACATATCAACATGATGTAAACTAAAAAACACATGCTAGGAAACGCAGTTTTGTGAGTACTCTAAATTCGAGGAAAAAATCTGAATACACCCGGGGCTTTGCGATTTTTCCATATTTGAGAAAAAGCTTTGTTTCCAAAAACCCCACTTTTTACACATCATTCCAAACGTCATTGCATCCTCCCTCGATTCATGGAACAGGCATCCCTATTTGACAAATGGTACACAGTCTACTACCGTCTGAACTTGTGCAAAGGTACAAAGACTAACGAATTCAAATATCGAGAACAGGGACTATTATTCTGCAAATCGAACGATCTTTACCCCTGTACATATCAACATGATGAAAACTACAAAACACATGCTAGGAAACGCAGTTTTATGAGTACAGTAAATTCAAGGAAAAATCTGTAAACACCTGGTCCTTTGCGATTGTTCCATATTTGAGAAAAGGCTTTGTTTTCAAAAACCCCACTTTTTACACATCATGCCAAACGTCATTGCATCCTCTCTCGATTCATGGAACTGGCACCCCTATTTGACAAATGGTACGTAGTCTACTACCGTCTGATCTTGTGCAAAGGTACAAAGAGTATCGAATTCAAATATCGAGAACAGGGGCTATTATTCTGCAAATCGAACGATATTTACCTCTGTAGATATCAACATGTTGAAAACTACAAAACACATGCTAGGAAACGCAGTTTTATGAGTACAGTAAATTCGAGGAAAAAATGTGAATACATCGGGGCCTTTGCGAATTTTTCATATTTGAGAAAAAGCTTTGTTTCCAAAAACCGCACTTTTTACACATCATGCCAAATGTCATTGCATCCTCTATCGATTCATGGAACTTGCATCCCTATTTGACTAATGGTACGCAGTCTACTATCGTCTGAACTTGTGCAAAGGTACAAAGAGTAACGAATTCAAATATTGAGAACTTTGACTATTATTCTGCAAATCGAATGATCTTTACCCCTGTACATACCAACATGATGAAAACTACAAAACACATGCTAGGAAACGCAGTTTTATGAGTACGGTAAATTTGAGGAAAAAATCTGTAAACACCGGGGCCTTTGCGATATTTCCATATTTGAGAAAAAGCTTTGTTTTCAACAACCCCACTTTTTACACATCATGCAAAACGTCATTGCATCCTCTCTCGATTCATGGAACTGGCATCAGTATTTGACAAATGGTACGCATTCTACTACCGTCTGAACTTGTGCAAAGGCACAAAGAGTAACGAATTCAAATATCGACAACAGGGACTATTATTCTGCGAATCGAACGATCTTTACCCCTGTACATATCAACATGATGAAAACTACACAACACATACTAGGAAACGCAGTTCTAGGAGTACAGTAAATTCGAGGAAAAAATCTGAATACAGTCGGTCCTTTGCGATTTTTCCATATTTGAGAAAAAGCTTTGTTTCCAAAAACCCCACTTTTTACACATCATGGCAAACGTCATTGCATCCTCTCTCGCTTCATGGAACACTCATCCCTATTTGACAAATGGTAAACAGGCTACTACCGTCTGAACTTGTGCAAAGGTACAAAGGGTAACGAATTCAAATATCGGTTACAGGGACTATTATTTTGAAAATCGAACGATCTTTACCCTGTACATATCAACATGATGAAAACAACAAAACACATGCTAGGAAACGCAGCTTTAAGAGTACAGTAAATTCGAGGAAAAAAAGTGATAATATCTGGGCCTTTGCGATTTTTCCATATTCGAGAAAAAGCTTTGTTTCCAAAAACCCAACTTTTTACACATCACGCCAAACGTCATTGCATCCTCTCTGGATTCGTGGAACTGGCATCCCTATTTGACAAATGGTACGCAGTCTACTAGCGTCTGAACTTGTGCAAATGTACAAAGGGTAACGAATTCAAATATCGGTTACAGGGACTATTATTCTGCAAATCAAACGATCTTTACCCCTATACATATCTACATGATGAAAACTACAAAACACATGCTAGGAAACGCAGTTATATATGTACAGTAAATTCGAGGAAAAATCAGAATACACCCCTGCATTGCGATTTTTCCATATTTGAGAGAAAGCTTTGTTTCCAAAAACACCACTTTTTACACATCATGCCAAACGTCATTGCATCCTCTCTCGATTCATGGAACTGGCATCCCTATTTGACAAATGGTACGCAGTCTACTACCGTCTGATCTTGTGCAAAGGTACAAAGAGTATCGAATTCAAATATCGAGAACAGGGGCTATTATTCTGCAAATCGAACGGTCTTTACCCCTGTACATATCAACATGATGTAAACTACAAAACACATGCTAGGAAACGCAGTTTCGTGAGTACACTAAATTCGAGGAAAAAATCTGAATACACCCGGGGCTTTGCGATTTTTCCATATTTGAGAAAAAGCTTTGTTTCCAAAAACCGCACTTTTTACACATCATGCCAAATGTCATTGCATCCTCTCTCGATTCATGGAACAGGCATCCCTATTTGACAAATGGTACGCAGTCTACTACCGTCTGAACTTGTGCAAAGGTACAAAGACTAACGAATTCAAATATCGAGAACAGGGACTATTATTCTGCAAATCGAACGATCTCTACCCCTGTACATATCAACATGATGAAAACTACAAAACACATGCTAGGAAACGCAGTTTTATGAGTACAGTAAATTCAAGGAAAAATCTGTAAACACCTGGTCCTTTGCGATTGTTCCATATTTGAGAAAAGGCTTTGTTTTCAAAAACCCCACTTTTTACACATCATGCCAAACGTCAATGCATCCTCTCTCGATTCATGGAACTGGCATCCCTATTTGACAAATGGTACGCATTCTACTACCGTCTGATCTTGTGCAAAGGTACAAAGGGTATCGAATTCAAATATCGACAACAGGGTCTATTATTCTGCAAATCGAACGATCTTTACCCCTGTACATATCAACATGATGAAAACTACACAACACATGCTAGGAAACGCAGTTCTAGGAGTACAGTAAATTCGAGGAAAAAATCTGAATACACTCGGTCCTTTGCGATTTTTCCATATTTGAGAAAAAGCTTTGTTTCCAAAAACCCCACTTTTTACACATCATGGCAAACGTCATTGCATCCTCTCTCGCTTCATGGAACACTCATCCCTATTTGACAAATGGTACACAGTCTACTACCGTCTGAACTTGTGCAAAGGTACAAGGAATAACGAATTTAAATATCGGTTACAGGGACTATTATTTTGAAAATCGAACGATCTTTACCCTGTACATATCAACATGATGAAAACAACAAAACACATGCTAGGAAACGCAGCTTTAAGAGTACAGTAAATTCGAGGAAAAAATGTGATAATATCTGGGCCTTTGCGATTTTTCCATATTCGAGAAAAAGCTTTGTTTCCAAAACACCACTTTTTACACATCACGCCAAACGTCATTGCATCCTCTCTGGATTCATGGAACTTTCATCCCTATTTGACAATGGTACGCAGTCTACTACCGTCTGAACTTGTGCAAATGTACAAAGGGTAACGACTTCAAATATCGAGAACATTGACTATTATTCTGCAAGTCGAATGATCTTTACCCCTGTACATATCAACATGATGAAAACTACAAAACACATGCTAGGAAACGCAGTTTTATGAGTACAGTAAATTCAAGGAAAAAACCTGAATACACCCGGGCCTTTGCGATTTTTTCATATTTGAGAAAAAGCTTTGTTTCCAAAAACCCCACTTTTTACACATCATGCCAAACGTCATTGCATCCTGTCTCGATTCATGGAACTGGCATCCCTATTTGACAAATGGTACGCAGTCTACTACCGTCTGAACTTGTGCAAAGGTACAAAGACTAACGAATTCAAATATCGAGAACAGGGACTATTATTCTACAAATCGAACGATCTTTACCCCTGTACATACCAACATGATGAAAACTACAAAACACATGCTAGGAAACGCAGTTTTATGAGTACGGTAAATTTGAGGAAAAAATCTGTAAACACCTGGGCCTTTGCGATATTTCCATATTTGAGAAAAAGCTTTGTTTTCAACAACCCCACTTTTTACACATCATGCAAAACGTCATTGCATCCTCTCTCGATTCATGGAACTGGCATCCCTATTTGACAAATGGTACTCAGTCTACTACCGTCTGAACTTGTGCAAAGGCACAAAGAGTAACGATTTCAAATATCGAGAACAGGGTCTATTATTCTGCAAATCGAACGATCTTTACCCCTGTACATATCAACATGATGAAAACTACACAACACATGCTATGAAACGCAGTTCTAGGAGTACAGTAAATTCGAGGAAAAAATCTGAATACACTCGGGCCTTTGCGATTTTTCCATATTTGAGAAGAAACTTTGTCTCCAAAAACCCCAATTTTTACACATCATGCCAAACGTCATTGCATCCTCTCTCGCTTCATGGAACACTCATCCCTATTTGACAAATGGTACACAGTCTACTACCGTCTGAACTTGTGCAAAGGTAGAAGGAATAACGAATTCAAATATCGGCTACAGGGACTATTATTTTGCAAATCGAACGATCTTTACCCTGTACATATCAACATGATGAAAACAACAAAACACATGCTAGGAAACGCAGCTTTAAGAGTACAGTAAATTCGAGGAAAAAATGTGATAATATCTGGGCCTTTGCGATTTTTCCATATTCGAGAAAAAGCTTTGTTTCCAAAAACCCCACTTTTTCGCATCATGCCAAACGTCATTGCATCCTCTCTGGATTCATGGAACTGGCATCCCTATTTGACAAATGGTACGCAGTCTACTACCGTCTGAACCTGTGCAAATGTACAAAGGGTAACGAATTCAAATATCGGTTACAGGGACTATTATTCTGCAAATCGAACGATCTTTACCCCTATACATATCAACATGATGAAAACTACAAAACACATGGTAGGAAACGCAGTTTTATATATACAGTAAATTCGAGGACAAAATCAGAATACACCCGCGCCTTTGCGATTATTCCATATTTGAGAGAAAGCTTTGTTTCCAAAAACACCACTTTTTACACATCATGCCAAACGTCATTGCATCCTATCTCGATTCATGGAACTGGCATCCCTATTTGACTAATGGTACGCAGTCTACTACCGTCTGAACTTGTGCAAAGGTACAAAGAGTAACGAATTCAAATATCGAGAACAGGGACTATTATTCTGCAAATCGAACGATCTTTACCCCTGTACATATCAACATGATGAAAACTACAAAACACATGCTAGGAAACGCAGTTTTGTGAGTACACTAAGTTCGAGGAAAAAATCTGAATACACCCGGACCTTTGAGATTTTTCCATATTTGAGAAAAAGCTTTGTTTGCAAAAACCCCACTTTTTACACATCATGCCAAACCTCATTGCATCCTGTCTCGATTCATGGAACTGGCATCCCTATTTGACAAATGGTACACAGTCTACTACCGTCTGAACTTGTGCAAAGGTACAAAGAGTAACGAATTCAAATATCGAGAACAGGGACTATTATTCTGCAAATCGAACGATCTTTACCCTGTACATATCAACATGATGAAAACTACAAAACACATGCTAGGAAACGCAGTTTTATGAGTATAGTAAATTCAAGGAAAAATCTGTAAACACCTGGTCCTTTGCGATTTTTCCATATTTGAGAAAAGGCTTTGTTTTCAAAAACCACACTTTTTACACATCATGCCAAACGTCATTGCATCCTCTCTCGATTCATGGAGCTGGCATCCCTATTTGACGAATGGTACGCAGTCTACTACCGTCTGAACTTGTGCAAAGGTACAAAGACTAACGAAATCAAATATCGAGAACAGGGACTATTATTCTACAAATCGAACGATCTTTACCCCTGCACATACCAACAAGATGAAAACTACAAAACACATCCTAGGAAACGCAGTTATATGAGTACAGTAAATTCGAGGACAAAATCTGAATACACCCGGGCCTTTGCGATTTTTCGATATTTGAGAAAAAGCTTTGTTTCCAAAAACCCCTCTTTTTACACAGCACGCCAAACGTCATTGCATCATCTCTCGATTCATGGAACTGGCATCCCTATTTGACAAATGGTACGCAATCTACTACCGTCTGAACTTGTGCAAAGGTACAAAGAGTAACGAATTCAAATATCGAGAACAGGGACTATTATTCTGCAAATCGAACGATCTTTACCCCCTGTACATATCAACATGATGAAAACTACAAAACACATGCTAGGAAACGCAGTTCTGTGAGTACAGTAAATTCGAGGAAAAAATGTGAATACATCGGGGTCTTTGCGAATTTTTCATATTTGAGAAAAAGCTTTGTTTCGAAAAACCGCACTTTTTACACATCATGCCAAACGTCATTGCATCCTCTCTCGATTCATGGAGCTGGCATCCCTATTTGACAAATGGTACGCAGTCTACTACCGTCTGAACTTGTGCAAAGGTACAAAGACTAACGAAATCAAATATCGAGAACAGGGACTATTATTCTACAAATCGAACGATCTTTACCCCTCCACATACCAACAAGATGAAAACTACAAAACACATGCTAGGAAACGCAGTTTTATGAGTACAGTAAATTCGAGGAAAAAATGTGAATACATCGGGGCCTTTGCGAATTTTTTATATTTGAGAAAAAGCTTTGTTTCCAAAAACCCCACTTTTTACGCATCATGCCAAAAGTCATTGCATCCTCTCTCGATTCATGGAACTTCCATCCCTATTTGACAAATGGTACGCAGTCTACTACCGTCTGAACTTGTGCAAATGTACAAAGGGTACAAATCAAATATCGGTTACAGGGACTATTATTCTGCAAATCGGGCGATCTTTACACCTGTACATTTCAACGTGATGAAAACATCAAAACACATGCTAGGAAACGCAGTTGTATGAGTACAGTAAATTCGAGGAAAAAATCTGAATACACCCGGGCCTTTGCGATTTTTCCATAATTGAGAAAAAGCTTTGTTTCCAAAAACCCCACTTTTTACACATCATGGCAAACGTCATTGCATCCTCTCTCGCTTCATGGAACACTCATCCCTATTTGACAAATGGTACACAGTCTACTACCGTCTGAACTTGTGCAAAGGTACAAGGAATAACGAATTTAAATATCGGTTACAGGGACTATTATTTTGAAAATCGAACGATCTTTACCCTGTACATATCAACATGATGAAAACAACAAAACACATGCTAGGAAACGCAGCTTTAAGAGTACAGTAAATTCGAGGAAAAAATGTGATAATATCTGGGCCTTTGCGATTTTTCCATATTCGAGAAAAAGCTTTGTTTCCAAAAACACCACTTTTTACACATCACGCCAAACGTCATTGCATCCTCTCTGGATTCATGGAACTGGCATCCCTATTTGACAATGGTACGCAGTCTACTACCGTCTGAACTTGTGCAAATGTACAAAGGGTAACGAATTCAAATATCGGTTACAGGGTTTATTATTCTGCAAATCGAACGATCTTTACCCCTATACATATCTACATGATGAAAACTACAAAAGACATGCTAGGAAACGCAGTTTTATATGTACAGTAAATTCGAGGAAAAAATCAGAATACACCCGGGCCTTTGCGATTTTTCCATATTTGAGAAAAAGCTTTGTTTCCAAAAACCCCACTTTTTACACATCATGCCAAACGTCATTGCATCCTGTCTCGATTCATGGAACTGGCATCCCTATTTGACAAATGGTACGCAGTCTACTACCGTCTGAACTTGTGCAAAGGTACAAAGACTAACGAATTCAAATATCGAGAACAGGGACTATTATTCTACAAATCGAACGATCTTTACCCCTGTACATACCAACATGATGAAAACTACAAAACACATGCTAGGAAACGCAGTTTTATGAGTACGGTAAATTTGAGTTAAAAATCTGTAAACACCTGGGCCTTTGCGATATTTCCATATTTGAGAAAAAGCTTTGTTTTCAACAACCCCACATTTTACACATCATGCAAAACGTCATTGCATCCTCTCTCGATTCATGGAACTGGCATCCCTATTTGACAAATGGTACGCATTCTACTACCGTCTGAACTTGTGCAAAGGCACAAAGAGTAACGAATTCAAATATCGACAACAGGGTCTATTATTCTGCAAATCGAACGATCTTTACCCCTGTACATATCAACATGATGAAAACTACACAACACATGCTAGGAAACGCAGTTCTAGGAGTACAGTAAATTCGAGGAAAAAATCTGAATACACTCGGTCCTTTGCGATTTTTCCATATTTGAGAAAAAGCGTTGTTTCCAAAAACCCCACTTTTTACACATCATGGCAAACGTCATTGCATCCTCTCTCGCTTCATGGAACACTCATCCCTATTTGACAAATGGTACACAGTCTACTACCGTCTGAACTTGTGCAAAGGTACAAGGAATAACGAATTTAAATATCGGTTACAGGGACTATTATTTTGAAAATCGAACGATCTTTACCCTGTACATATCAACATGATGAAAACAACAAAACACATGCTAGGAAACGCAGCTTTAAGAGTACAGTAAATTCGAGGAAAAAATGTGATAATATCTGGGCCTTTGCGATTTTTCCATATTCGAGAAAAAGCTTTGTTTCCAAAAACACCACTTTTTACACATCACGCCAAAAGTCATTGCATCCTCTCTGGATTCATGGAACTGGCATCCCTATTTGACAATGGTACGCAGTCTACTACCGTCTGAACTTGTGCAAAGGTACAAAGACTAACGAATTCAAATATCGAGAACAGGGACTATTATTCTACAAATCGAACGATCTTTACCCCTGTACATACCAACATGATGAAAACTACAAAACACATGCTAGGAAACGCAGTTTTATGAGTACGGTAAATTTGAGGAAAAAATCTGTAAACACCTGGGCCTTTGCGATTTTTCCATATTTGAGAAAAAGCTTTGTTTTCAACAACCCCACTTTTTACACATCATGCAAAACGTCATTGCATCCTCTCTCGATTCATGGAACTGGCATCCCTATTTGACAAATGGTACGCAGTCTACTACCGTCTGAACTTGTGCAAAGGCACAAAGAGTAACGATTTCAAATATCGAGAACAGGGTCTATTATTCTGCAAATCGAACGATCTTTACCCCTGTACATATTAACATGATTAAAACTACAAAACACATGCTAGGAAACGCAGTTTTATGAGTACAGTAAATTCAGGGAAAAAATGTGAATACATCGGGGCCTTTGCGAATTTTTTATATTTGAGAAAAAGCTTTGTTTCCAAAAACCCCACTTTTTACGCATCATGCCAAAAGTCATTGCATCCTCTCTCGATTCATGGAACTTGCATCCCTATTTGACAAATGGTACGCAGTCTACTACCGTCTGAACTTGTGCAAATGTACAAAGGGTACAAATCAAATATCGGTTACAGGGACTATTATTCTGCAAATCGGACGATCTTTACACCTGTACATTTCAACGTGATGAAAACATCAAAACACATGCTAGGAAACGCAGTTTTATGAGTACAGTAAATTCGAGGAAAAAATCTGAATACACCTGGTCCTTCGCGATTTTTCCATATTAGAGAAAAAGCTTTGTTTCCAAAAACCCCACTTTTTACACATCATGCCAAACGTCATTGCATCCTCTCTCGATTCATGGAACTGGTATCCCTATTTGACAAATGGTACGTAGTCTTCTACGGTCTGATCATGCAAAGGTACAAAGAGTAACGAATTCAAATATAGAGAACAGGGACTATTATTCTGCAAATCGAACGATCTTTACCCCCTGTACATATCAACATGATGAAACTACAAAACACATGCTAGGAAACGCAGTTTTGTGAGTACACTGAATTCTAGGAAAAAATCTGAATACACCCGGGGCTTTGCGATTTTTCCATATTTGAGAAAAGGCTTTGTTTTCAAAAACCACACTTTTTACACATCATGCCAAACGTCATTGCATCCTCTCTCGATTCATATAGCTGGCATCCCTATTTGACAAATGGTACGCAGTCTACTACCGTCTGATCTTGTGCAAAGGTACAAAGAGTATCGAATTCAAATATCGAGAACAGGGGCTATTATTCTGCAAATCGAACGATCTTTACCCCTGTACATATCAACATGATGAAAACTACAAAACACATGCTAGGAAACGCAGTTTTATGAGTACAGTAAATTCGAGGAAAAAATGTGAATACATTGGGGCCTTTGCGAATTTTTCATATTTGAGAAAAAGCTTTGTTTCAAAAAACCGCACTTTTTACACATCATGCCAAATATCATTGCATCCTCTCTCGATTCATGGAACTTGCATCCCTATTTGACAAATGCTACGCAGTCTACTACCGTCTGAACTTGTGCAAAGGTACAAAGAGTAACAAATTCAAATATCGAGAACATTGACTATTATTCTGCAAATCGAATGATCTTTACCCCTGTACATATCAACATGATAAAACTACAAAACACATGCTGGGAAACGCAGTTTTATGAGTACAGTAAATTCGAGGAAAAAATCAGAATACACCCGGGCCTTTGCGATTTTTCCATATTTGAGAAAAAGCTTTGTTTCCAAAAAGCCCCACTTTTTACACATCATGCCAAACGTCATTGCATCCTCTCTCGATTCATGAAACTGGCATCCCTATTTGACAAATGGTACGCAGTCTACTACCGTCTGAACTTGTGCAAAGGTACAAAGACTAACGAATTCAAATATCGAGAACAGGGACTATTATTCTACAAATCGAACGATCTTTACCCCTGTACATACCAACATGATGAAAACTACAAAACACATGCTAGGAAACGCAGTTTTATGAGTACAGTAAATTTGAGGAAAAAATTTGTAAACACCTGGGCCTCTGCGATTTTTCCATATTTGAGAAAAAGCTTTGTTTTCAACAACCCCACTTTTTACACATCATGCAAAACGTCATTGCGTCCTCTCTCGATTCATGGAACTGGCATCCCTATTTGACAAATTGTACGCAGTCTACTACCGTCTGAACTTGTGCAAATGTACAAAGGGTAACGAATTCAAATATCGGTTATAGCAACTATTGTTATGCAAATCGAACGATCTTTACCCCTGTACATATCAACATAATGAAAACTACAAAACACATGCTAGGAAACGCAGTTTTATGAGTACAGTAAATTCGAGGAAAAAATGTGAATACATCGGGGCCTTTGCGAATTTTTCATATTTGAGAAAAAGCTTTGTTTCCAAAAACCGCACTTTTTACACATCATGCCAAACGTCATGCATACTCTCTCGATTCATGGAACTTGCGTCCCTATTTGACAAATGGTACGCAGTCTACTACCGTCTGAGCTTGTGCAAAGGTACAAAGAGTAACGAATTCAAATATAGAGAACAGGGACTATTATTCTGCAAATCGAACGATCTTTACCCCTGTACATATCAACATGAAAAAACTACAAAACACATGGTAGGAGACGCAGTTCCATGTGTACAGTAAAATCGAGGAAAAAATCTGAATACACTCGGGCCTTTGCGATTTTCCATATTTGAGAAAAAGCTTTGTTTCCAAAAACCCCACTTTTTACACATCATGCCAAACGTCATTGCATCCTCTCTCGATTCATGGAACTGGCATCCCTATTTGACAAATGGTACGCTGTCTACTACCGTCTGAACTTGTGCAAAGGTACAAAGAGTAACGAATTCAAGTATCGAGAACAGGGGCTATTATTCTGCAAATCGAACGATCTTTACCCCTGTACATATCAACATGATGAAAACTACATAACACATGCTAGGAAACGCAGTTTTATGAGTACAGTAAATTCGAGGAAAAAATGTAAATACATCGGTGCCTTGGCGATTTTTTCATATTTGAGAAAAGGCTTTGTTTCCAAAAACCGCACTTTTTACACATCATGCCAAACGTCATTGCATCCTCTCTCGATTCATATACTTGCATCCCTATTTGACAAATGGTACACAGTCTACTACCGTCTGAACTTGTGCAAATGTACAAAGGGAACAAATCAAATATCGGTTACAGGGACTATTATTCTGCAAATCGGACGATCTTTACCCCTGTACATTTTAACGTGATGAAAACTTCAAAACACATGCTAGGAAACGCAGTTTTATGAGTACAGTAAATTCGAGGAAAAAATCTGAATACACCTGGTCCTTTGCGATTTTTACATATTTGAGAAAAAGCTTTGTTTCCAAAAACCCACTTTTTACACATCATGCCAAACGTCATTGCGTCCTCTCTCGATTCATGGAACTGGCATCCCTATTTGACAAATGGTACGCAGTCTACTACCGTCTGATCTTGTGCAAAGGTACAAAGAGTAACGAATTCAAATATAGAGAACAGGGACTATTATTCTGCAAATCGAACGATCTTTACCCCTGTACATATCAACATGATGAAAACTACAAAACACATGCTAGGAAACGCAGTTCTATGAGTACAGTAAAACCGAGGAAAAAATCTGAATACACTCGGGCCTTTGCGATTTTTCCATATTTGAGAAAAAGCTTTGTTTCCAAAAACCCCAATTTTTACACATCATGCCAAACGCCCTTGCATCCTCTCTCGATTCATGGAACTAACACCCCTATTTGACAAATGATACGCAGTCTACTACCATCTGAACTTGTGCGAATGTACAAAGACTAACGAATTCAAATATCGGTTACAGGGACTATTATTCTGGAAATCGAACGATCTTTACCCCTGTACATATCAACATGATGAAAACTACAAAACACATGCTAGGAAACGCAGTTCTATGAGTACAGTAAAATGGAGGAAAAAATCTGAATACACTCGGGCCTTTGCGATTTTTCCATATTTGAGAAAAAGCTTTGTTTCCAAAAACCCCAATTTTTACACATCATGCCAAACGCCCTTGCATCCTCTCTCGATTCATGGAACTGGCACCACTATTTGACAAATGATACGCAGTCTACTACCATCTGAACTTGTGCAAAGGTACAAAGACTAACGAATTCAAATATCTGTTACAGGGACTATTATTCTGCAAATCGAAGGAACTTTACCCCTGTACTTATCAACATGATGAAAACTTCAAAACACATGCTAGGAAACGCAGTTTTATGAGTACAGTAAATTCGAGGAAAAAATCTGAATACACCCGGTCCTTTGAGATTTTTCCATATTTGAGAAAAAGCTTTATTTCCAAAAAACCCACTTTTTACACATCATGCCAAACGTCATTGCATCCTCTCTCGATTCATGGAACTGGCATCCCTATTTGACAAATGATACGCAGTCTACTACAGTCTGAACTTGTGCAAAGGTACAAAGAGTAACGAATTCAAATATTGAGAACAGGGACTATTATTCTGCAAATCGAACGATCTTTACCCCTGTACATATCAACATGATGAAAACTACAAAACACATGCTAGGAAACGCAGTTTTATGAGTACAGTAAATTCGAAAAAAAAATGAGAATACACCCGGGCCTTTGCGATTTTACCATATTTGAGAAAAAGCTTTGTTTCCAAAAACCGCACTTTTTACACATCATGCCAAACGTCATTGCATCCTCTCTCGATTCATTGAACTGGCATCCCTATTTGACAAATGGTACGCAGTCTACTACCGTCTGAACTTGTGCAAAGGTACAAAGACTAACGAATTCAAATATCGGTTACAGGGACTATTATTCTGCAAATCGAACGATCTTTACCCTCGTACATATCAACATGATGAAAACAACAAAACACATGCTAGGAATCGCAGTTTTATGAGTACAGGACAAAATCTGAATACACCTGGGCCTTTGCGATTTTTCCATATTTGAGAATAGGCTTTGTTTTCAAAAACCCCACTTTTTACAGATCATGCCAAACGTCATTGTATCCTCTCTCCATTCATTTAACTTGCATCCCTATTTGACAAATGGTACGCAGTCTACTACCGTCTGAACTTGTGCAAAGGTACAAAGAGTAACGAATTAAAATATCGAGAACAGGGACCATTATTCTGCAAATCGAACGATCTTTACCCCTGTACATATCAACATGATGAAAACTACAAAACACATGCTAGGAAACGCAGTTCTATGAGTACAGTAAAATCGAGGAAAAAATCTGAATACACTCGGGCCTTTGCGATTTTTCCATATTTGAGAAAAAGCTTTGTTTCCAAAAACCCCAATTTTTACACATCATGCCAAACGCCCTTGCATCCTCTCTCGATTCATGGAACTAACACCCCTATTTGACAAATGATACGCAGTCTACTACCATCTGAACTTGTGCAAAGGTACAAAGACTAACGAATTCAAATATCGGTTACAGGGACTATTATTCTGCAAATCGAACGATCTATACCCCTGTACATATCAACATGATGAAAACTACAAAACACATGCTAGGAAACGCAGTTATATGAGTACAGTAAATTCAAGGAAAAAATCTGTAAACACCTGGTCCTTTGCGATTTTTCCATATTTGAGAAAAGGCTTTGTTTTCGAAAACCCCACTTTTTACACATCATGCCAAACGTCATTGCATCCTCTCTCGATTCATGGAACTGGCATCCCTATTTGACAAATGGTACGCAGTCTACTACCGTCTGAACTTGTGCAGAGGTACAAAGAGTATCGAATTCAAATATCGAGAAGAGGGGCTATTATTCTGCAAATCGAACGATTTTTACCCCTGTACATATCAACATGATGAAAACTACAAAACACATGCTAGGAAACGCAGTTTTATGAGTACAGTAAATTCGAGGAAAGAATGTGAATACATCGGGGCCTTTGCGAATTTTTCATATTTGAGAAAAAGCTTTGTTTCCAAAAACCGCACTTTTTACACATCATGCCAAAAGTCATTGCATCCTCTCTCGATTCATGGAACTTGCATCCCTATTTGACAAATGGTACGCAGTCTACTACCGTCTGAACTTGTGCAAATGTACAAAGGGTAACAACTCAAATATCGGTTACAGGGACTATTATTCTGCAAATTGGACGATCTTTACACCTGTACATTTCAACGTGATGAAAACATCAAAACACATGATAGGAAACGCAGTTTTATGAGTACAGTAAATTCGAGGAAAAAATCGGAATACACCTGGTCCTTTGCGATTTTTCCATATTAGAGAAAAAGCTTTGTTTCCAAAAACCCCACTTTTTACACATCATGAAAAACGTCATTGCATCCTCTCTCGATTCATGGAACTGGTATCCCTATTTGACAAATGGTACGCAGTCTACTACCGTCTGATCATGTGCAAAGGTACAAAGAGTAACGAATTCAAATATAGAGAACAGGGACTATTATTCTGCAAATCGAACGATCTTTACCCCTGTACATATCAACATGATGAAAACTACAAAACACATGCTAGGAAACGCAGTTCTATGAGTACAGTAAAATCGAGGAAAAAATCTGAATACCCTCGGGCCTTTGCGATTTTTCCATATTTGAGAAAAGGCTTTGTTTCCAAAAACCCCAATTTTTACACATCATGCCAAACGCCCTTGCATCCTCTCTCGATTCATGGAACTGGCACCACTATTTGACAATTGATACGCAGTCTACTACCATCTGAACTTGTGCAAAGGTACAAAGACTAACGAATTCAAATAATGGTTACAGGGACTATTACTCTGCAAATCGAACGATCTTTACCCCTGTACTTATCAACATGATGAAAACTTCAAAACACATGCTAGGAAACGCAGTTTTATGAGTACAGTAAATTCGAGGAAAAAATGTGAATACACCCGGGCCTTTGAGATTTTTCCATATTTGAGAAAAAGCTTTGTTTCCAAAAACCCCACTTTTTACACATCATGCCAAACGTCACTGCATCCTCTCTCGATTCATGGAACTGGCATCCCTATTTGACAAATGGTACGCAGTCCACTACCGTCTGAACTTGTGCAAAGGTACAAAGAGTAATGAATTCAAATATCGAGAACAGGGGCTATTATTCTGCAAATCGAACGATCTTTACCCCTGTACATATCAACATGATGAAAACTACAAAACACATGCTAGGAAACGCAGTTTTATGAGTACAGTAAATTCGAGGAAAAAATGTGAATACATCGTGGCCTCTGCGATTTTTTCATATTTGAGAAAAAGCTTTGTTTCCAAAAACCCACTTTTTACACATCATGCCAAACGACATTGCATCCTCTCTCGATTCATGCAACTGGCATCCCTATTTGACAAATGGTACGCAGTCTACTACCGTCTGATCTTGTGCAAAGGTAGAAAGAGTAACGAATTCAAATATAGAGAACAGTTACTATTATTCTGCAAATCGAACGATCTTTACCCCTGTACATATCAACATGATGAAAACTACAAAACACATGCTAGGAAACGCAGTTCTATGAGTACAGTAAAATCGAGGAAAAAATCTGAATACACTCGAGCCTTTGCGATTTTTCCATATTTGAGAAAAAGCTTTGTTTCCAAAAACCCCAATTTTTACACATCATGCTAAACGCCCTTGCATCCTCTCTCGATTCATGGAACTAACACCCCTATTTGACAAATGATACGCAGTCTACTACCATCTGAACTTGTGCAAAGGTACAAAGACTAACGAATTCAAATATCGGTTACAGGGACTATTATTCTGCAAATCGAACGATCTTTACCCCTGTACTTATCAACATGATGAAAACTTCAAAACACATGCTAGGAAACGCAGTTTTATGAGTACAGTAAATTCGAGGAAAAAATGTGAATACGCCCGGTCCTTTGAGATTTTTCCATATTTGAGAAAAAGCTTTGTTTCCAAAAACCCCACTTTTTACACATCATGCCAAACGTCATTGCATCCTCTCTCGATTCATATACTTGCATCCCTATTTGACAAATGGTACACAGTCTACTACCGTCTGAACTTGTGCAAATGTACAAAGGGAACAAATCAAATATCGGTTACAGGGACTATTATTCTGCAAATCGGACGATCTTTACCCCTGTATATTTTAACGTGATGAAAACTTCAAAACACATGCTTGGAAACGCAGTTTTATGAGTACAGTAAATTCGAGGAAAAAATCTGAATACACCTGGTCCTTTGCGATTTTTACATATTTGAGAAAAAGCTTTGTTTCCAAAAACCCACTTTTTACACATCATGCCAAACGTCATTGCGTCCTCTCTCGATTCATGGAACTGGCATCCCTATTTGACAAATGGTACGCAGTCTACTACCGTCTGATCTTGTGCAAAGGTACAAAGAGTAACGAATTCAAATATAGAGAACAGGGACTATTATTCTGCAAATCGAACGATCTTTACCCCTGTACATATCAACATGATGAAAACTACAAAACACATGCTAGGAAACGCAGTTCTATGAGTACAGTAAAACCGAGGAAAAAATCTGAATACACTCGGGCCTTTGCGATTTTTCCATATTTGAGAAAAAGCTTTGTTTCCAAAAACCCCAATTTTTACACATCATGCCAAACGTCATGCATACTCTCTCGATTCATGGAACTTGCGTCCCTATTTGACAAATGGTACGCAGTCTACTACCGTCTGAGCTTGTGCAAAGGTACAAAGAGTAACGAATTCAAATATCGGTTACAGGGACTATTATTCTGCAAATCGAAGGAACTTTACCCCTGTACTTATCAACATGATGAAAACTTCAAAACACATGCTAGGAAACGCAGTTTTATGAGTACAGTAAATTCGAGGAAAAAATCTGAATATACCCGGTCCTTTGAGATTTTTCCATATTTGAGAAAAAGCTTTGTTTCCAAAAACCCCACTTTTTACACATCATGCCAAACGTCATTGCATCCTCTCTCGATTCATGGAACTGGCATCCCTATTTGACAAATGGTACGCAGTCTACTACCGTCTGAACTTGTGCAAAGGTACAAAGAGTAACGAATTCAATTATCGAGAACAGGGGCTATTATTCTGCAAATCGAACGATCTTTACCCCTGTACATATCAACATGATGAAAACTACAAAACACATGCTAGGAAACGCAGTTTTATGAGTACAGTAAATTCGAGGAAAAAATGTGAATACATTGGGGCCTTTGCGATTTTTTTAAATTTGAGAAAAAGCTTTGTTTCCAAAAACCGCACTTTTTACACATCATGCCAAACGTCATTGCATCCTCTCTCGATTCATATACTTGCATCCCTATTTGACAAATGGTACACAGTCTACTACCGTCTGAACTTGTGCAAATGTACAAAGGGAACAAATCAAATATCGGTTACAGGGACTATTATTCTGCAAATCGGACGATCTTTACCCCTGTATATTTTAACGTGATGAAAACTTCAAAACACATGCTAGGAAACGCAGTTTTATGAGTACAGTAAATTCGAGGAAAAAATCTGAATACACCTGGTCCTTTGCGATTTTTACATATTTGAGAAAAAGCTTTGTTTCCAAAAACCCACTTTTTACACATCATGCCAAACGTCATTGCGTCCTCTCTCGATTCATGGAACTGGCATCCCTATTTGACAAATGGTACGCAGTCTACTACCGTCTGATCTTGTGCAAAGGTACAAAGAGTAACGAATTCAAATATAGAGAACAGGGACTATTATTCTGCAAATCGAACGATCTTTACCCCTGTACATATCAACATGATGAAAACTACAAAACACATGCTAGGAAACGCAGTTCTATGAGTACAGTAAAACCGAGGAAAAAATCTGAATACACTCGGGCCTTTGCGATTTTTCCATATTTGAGAAAAAGCTTTGTTTCCAAAAACCCCAATTTTTACACATCATGCCAAACGTCATGCATACTCTCTCGATTCATGGAACTTGCGTCCCTATTTGACAAATGGTACGCAGTCTACTACCGTCTGAGCTTGTGCAAAGGTACAAAGAGTAACGAATTCAAATATCGGTTACAGGGACTATTATTCTGCAAATCGAAGGAACTTTACCCCTGTACTTATCAACATGATGAAAACTTCAAAACACATGCTAGGAAACGCAGTTTTATGAGTACAGTAAATTCGAAAAAAAAATGAGAATACACCCGGGCCTTTGCGATTTTACCATATTTGAGAAAAAGCTTTGTTTCCAAAAACTCTACTTTTTACACATCATGCCAAACGTCATTGCATCCTCTCTCGATTCATTGAACTGGCATCCCTATTTGACAAATGGTACGCAGTCTACTACCGTCTGAACTTGTGCAAAGGTACAAAGACTAACGAATTCAAATATCGGTTACAGGGACTATTATTCTGCAAATCGAACGATCTTTACCCTCGTACATATCAACATGATGAAAACAACAAAACACATGCTAGGAATCGCAGTTTTATGAGTACAGTAAATTCGAGGACAAAATCTGAATACACCTGGGCCTTTGCGATTTTTCCATATTTGAGAATAGGCTTTGTTTTCAAAAACCCCACTTTTTACAGATCATGCCAAACGTCATTGTATCCTGTCTCCATTCATTTAACTTGCATCCCTATTTGACAAATGGTACGCAGTCTACTACCGTCTGAACTTGTGCAAAGGTACAAAGAGTAACGAATTAAAATATCGAGAACAGGGACCATTATTCTGCAAATCGAACGATCTTTACCCCTGTACATATCAACATGATGAAAACTACAAAACACATGCTAGGAAACGCAGTTCTATGAGTACAGTAAAATCGAGGAAAAAATCTGAATACACTCGGGCCTTTGCGATTTTTCCATATTTGAGAAAAAGCTTTGTTTCCAAAAACCCCAATTTTTACACATCATGCCAAACGCCCTTGCATCCTCTCTCGATTCATGGAACTAACACCCCTATTTGACAAATGATACGCAGTCTACTACCATCTGAACTTGTGCAAAGGTACAAAGACTAACGAATTCAAATATCGGTTACAGGGACTATTATTCTGCAAATCGAACGATCTATACCCCTGTACATATCAACATGATGAAAACTACAAAACACATGCTAGGAAACGCAGTTATATGAGTACAGTAAATTCAAGGAAAAAATCTGTAAACACCTGGTCCTTTGCGATTTTTCCATATTTGAGAAAAGGCTTTGTTTTCGAAAACCCCACTTTTTACACATCATGCCAAACGTCATTGCATCCTCTCTCGATTCATGGAACTGGCATCCCTATTTGACAAATGGTACGCAGTCTACTACCGTCTGAACTTGTGCAGAGGTACAAAGAGTATCGAATTCAAATATCGAGAAGAGGGGCTATTATTCTGCAAATCGAACGATTTTTACCCCTGTACATATCAACATGATGAAAACTACAAAACACATGCTAGGAAACGCAGTTTTATGAGTACAGTAAATTCGAGGAAAGAATGTGAATACATCGGGGCCTTTGCGAATTTTTCATATTTGAGAAAAAGCTTTGTTTCCAAAAACCGCACTTTTTACACATCATGCCAAAAGTCATTGCATCCTCTCTCGATTCATGGAACTTGCATCCCTATTTGACAAATGGTACGCAGTCTACTACCGTCTGAACTTGTGCAAATGTACAAAGGGTAACAACTCAAATATCGGTTACAGGGACTATTATTCTGCAAATTGGACGATCTTTACACCTGTACATTTCAACGTGATGAAAACATCAAAACACATGATAGGAAACGCAGTTTTATGAGTACAGTAAATTCGAGGAAAAAATCGGAATACACCTGGTCCTTTGCGATTTTTCCATATTAGAGAAAAAGCTTTGTTTCCAAAAACCCCACTTTTTACACATCATGAAAAACGTCATTGCATCCTCTCTCGATTCATGGAACTGGTATCCCTATTTGACAAATGGTACGCAGTCTACTACCGTCTGATCATGTGCAAAGGTACAAAGAGTAACGAATTCAAATATAGAGAACAGGGACTATTATTCTGCAAATCGAACGATCTTTACCCCTGTACATATCAACATGATGAAAACTACAAAACACATGCTAGGAAACGCAGTTCTATGAGTACAGTAAAATCGAGGAAAAAATCTGAATACCCTCGGGCCTTTGCGATTTTTCCATATTTGAGAAAAGGCTTTGTTTCCAAAAACCCCAATTTTTACACATCATGCCAAACGCCCTTGCATCCTCTCTCGATTCATGGAACTGGCACCACTATTTGACAATTGATACGCAGTCTACTACCATCTGAACTTGTGCAAAGGTACAAAGACTAACGAATTCAAATAATGGTTACAGGGACTATTACTCTGCAAATCGAACGATCTTTACCCCTGTACTTATCAACATGATGAAAACTTCAAAACACATGCTAGGAAACGCAGTTTTATGAGTACAGTAAATTCGAGGAAAAAATGTGAATACACCCGGGCCTTTGAGATTTTTCCATATTTGAGAAAAAGCTTTGTTTCCAAAAACCCCACTTTTTACACATCATGCCAAACGTCACTGCATCCTCTCTCGATTCATGGAACTGGCATCCCTATTTGACAAATGGTACGCAGTCCACTACCGTCTGAACTTGTGCAAAGGTACAAAGAGTAATGAATTCAAATATCGAGAACAGGGGCTATTATTCTGCAAATCGAACGATCTTTACCCCTGTACATATCAACATGATGAAAACTACAAAACACATGCTAGGAAACGCAGTTTTATGAGTACAGTAAATTCGAGGAAAAAATGTGAATACATCGTGGCCTCTGCGATTTTTTCATATTTGAGAAAAAGCTTTGTTTCCAAAAACCCACTTTTTACACATCATGCCAAACGACATTGCATCCTCTCTCGATTCATGCAACTGGCATCCCTATTTGACAAATGGTACGCAGTCTACTACCGTCTGATCTTGTGCAAAGGTAGAAAGAGTAACGAATTCAAATATAGAGAACAGTTACTATTATTCTGCAAATCGAACGATCTTTACCCCTGTACATATCAACATGATGAAAACTACAAAACACATGCTAGGAAACGCAGTTCTATGAGTACAGTAAAATCGAGGAAAAAATCTGAATACACTCGAGCCTTTGCGATTTTTCCATATTTGAGAAAAAGCTTTGTTTCCAAAAACCCCAATTTTTACACATCATGCTAAACGCCCTTGCATCCTCTCTCGATTCATGGAACTAACACCCCTATTTGACAAATGATACGCAGTCTACTACCATCTGAACTTGTGCAAAGGTACAAAGACTAACGAATTCAAATATCGGTTACAGGGACTATTATTCTGCAAATCGAACGATCTTTACCCCTGTACTTATCAACATGATGAAAACTTCAAAACACATGCTAGGAAACGCAGTTTTATGAGTACAGTAAATTCGAGGAAAAAATGTGAATACGCCCGGTCCTTTGAGATTTTTCCATATTTGAGAAAAAGCTTTGTTTCCAAAAACCCCACTTTTTACACATCATGCCAAACGTCATTGCATCCTCTCTCGATTCATATACTTGCATCCCTATTTGACAAATGGTACTCAGTCTACTACCGTCTGAACTTGTGCAAATGTACAAAGGGAACAAATCAAATATCGGTTACAGGGACTATTATTCTGCAAATCGGACGATCTTTACCCCTGTATATTTTAACGTGATGAAAACTTCAAAACACATGCTTGGAAACGCAGTTTTATGAGTACAGTAAATTCGAGGAAAAAATCTGAATACACCTGGTCCTTTGCGATTTTTACATATTTGAGAAAAAGCTTTGTTTCCAAAAACCCACTTTTTACACATCATGCCAAACGTCATTGCGTCCTCTCTCGATTCATGGAACTGGCATCCCTATTTGACAAATGGTACGCAGTCTACTACCGTCTGATCTTGTGCAAAGGTACAAAGAGTAACGAATTCAAATATAGAGAACAGGGACTATTATTCTGCAAATCGAACGATCTTTACCCCTGTACATATCAACATGATGAAAACTACAAAACACATGCTAGGAAACGCAGTTCTATGAGTACAGTAAAACCGAGGAAAAAATCTGAATACACTCGGGCCTTTGCGATTTTTCCATATTTGAGAAAAAGCTTTGTTTCCAAAAACCCCAATTTTTACACATCATGCCAAACGTCATGCATACTCTCTCGATTCATGGAACTTGCGTCCCTATTTGACAAATGGTACGCAGTCTACTACCGTCTGAGCTTGTGCAAAGGTACAAAGAGTAACGAATTCAAATATCGGTTACAGGGACTATTATTCTGCAAATCGAAGGAACTTTACCCCTGTACTTATCAACATGATGAAAACTTCAAAACACATGCTAGGAAACGCAGTTTTATGAGTACAGTAAATTCGAGGAAAAAATCTGAATATACCCGGTCCTTTGAGATTTTTCCATATTTGAGAAAAAGCTTTGTTTCCAAAAACCCCACTTTTTACACATCATGCCAAACGTCATTGCATCCTCTCTCGATTCATGGAACTGGCATCCCTATTTGACAAATGGTACGCAGTCTACTACCGTCTGAACTTGTGCAAAGGTACAAAGAGTAACGAATTCAATTATCGAGAACAGGGGCTATTATTCTGCAAATCGAACGATCTTTACCCCTGTACATATCAACATGATGAAAACTACAAAACACATGCTAGGAAACGCAGTTTTATGAGTACAGTAAATTCGAGGAAAAAATGTGAATACATTGGGGCCTTTGCGATTTTTTTAAATTTGAGAAAAAGCTTTGTTTCCAAAAACCGCACTTTTTACACATCATGCCAAACGTCATTGCATCCTCTCTCGATTCATATACTTGCATCCCTATTTGACAAATGGTACACAGTCTACTACCGTCTGAACTTGTGCAAATGTACAAAGGGAACAAATCAAATATCGGTTACAGGGACTATTATTCTGCAAATCGGACGATCTTTACCCCTGTATATTTTAACGTGATGAAAACTTCAAAACACATGCTAGGAAACGCAGTTTTATGAGTACAGTAAATTCGAGGAAAAAATCTGAATACACCTGGTCCTTTGCGATTTTTACATATTTGAGAAAAAGCTTTGTTTCCAAAAACCCACTTTTTACACATCATGCCAAACGTCATTGCGTCCTCTCTCGATTCATGGAACTGGCATCCCTATTTGACAAATGGTACGCAGTCTACTACCGTCTGATCTTGTGCAAAGGTACAAAGAGTAACGAATTCAAATATAGAGAACAGGGACTATTATTCTGCAAATCGAACGATCTTTACCCCTGTACATATCAACATGATGAAAACTACAAAACACATGCTAGGAAACGCAGTTCTATGAGTACAGTAAAACCGAGGAAAAAATCTGAATACACTCGGGCCTTTGCGATTTTTCCATATTTGAGAAAAAGCTTTGTTTCCAAAAACCCCAATTTTTACACATCATGCCAAACGTCATGCATACTCTCTCGATTCATGGAACTTGCGTCCCTATTTGACAAATGGTACGCAGTCTACTACCGTCTGAGCTTGTGCAAAGGTACAAAGAGTAACGAATTCAAATATCGGTTACAGGGACTATTATTCTGCAAATCGAAGGAACTTTACCCCTGTACCTATCAACATGATGAAAACTTCAAAACACATGCTAGGAAACGCAGTTTTATGAGTACAGTAAATTCGAAAAAAAAATGAGAATACACCCGGGCCTTTGCGATTTTACCATATTTGAGAAAAAGCTTTGTTTCCAAAAACTCTACTTTTTACACATCATGCCAAACGTCATTGCATCCTCTCTCGATTCATTGAACTGGCATCCCTATTTGACAAATGGTACGCAGTCTACTACCGTCTGAACTTGTGCAAAGGTACAAAGACTAACGAATTCAAATATCGGTTACAGGGACTATTATTCTGCAAATCGAACGATCTTTACCCTCGTACATATCAACATGATGAAAACAACAAAACACATGCTAGGAATCGCAGTTTTATGAGTACAGTAAATTCGAGGACAAAATCTGAATACACCTGGGCCTTTGCGATTTTTCCATATTTGAGAATAGGCTTTGTTTTCAAAAACCCCACTTTTTACAGATCATGCCAAACGTCATTGTATCCTGTCTCCATTCATTTAACTTGCATCCCTATTTGACAAATGGTACGCAGTCTACTACCGTCTGAACTTGTGCAAAGGTACAAAGAGTAACGAATTAAAATATCGAGAACAGGGACCATTATTCTGCAAATCGAACGATCTTTACCCCTGTACATATCAACATGATGAAAACTACAAAACACATGCTAGGAAACGCAGTTCTATGAGTACAGTAAAATCGAGGAAAAAATCTGAATACACTCGGGCCTTTGCGATTTTTCCATATTTGAGAAAAAGCTTTGTTTCCAAAAACCCCAATTTTTACACATCATGCCAAACGCCCTTGCATCCTCTCTCGATTCATGGAACTAACACCCCTATTTGACAAATGATACGCAGTCTACTACCATCTGAACTTGTGCAAAGGTACAAAGACTAACGAATTCAAATATCGGTTACAGGGACTATTATTCTGCAAATCGAACGATCTTTACCCCTGTACATATCAACATGATGAAAACTACAAAACACATGCTAGGAAACGCAGTTATATGAGTACAGTAAATTCAAGGAAAAAATCTGTAAACACCTGGTCCTTTGCGATTTTTCCATATTTGAGAAAAGGCTTTGTTTTCGAAAACCCCACTTTTTACACATCATGCCAAACGTCATTGCATCCTCTCTCGATTCATGGAACTGGCATCCCTATTTGACAAATGGTACGCAGTCTACTACCGTCTGAACTTGTGCAGAGGTACAAAGAGTATCGAATTCAAATATCGAGAAGAGGGGCTATTATTCTGCAAATCGAACGATTTTTACCCCTGTACATATCAACATGATGAAAACTACAAAACACATGCTAGGAAACGCAGTTTTATGAGTACAGTAAATTCGAGGAAAGAATGTGTATACATCGGGGCCTTTGCGAATTTTTCATATTTGAGAAAAAGCTTTGTTTCCAAAAACCGCACTTTTTACACATCATGCCAAAAGTCATTGCATCCTCTCTCGATTCATGGAACTTGCATCCCTATTTGACAAATGGTACGCAGTCTACTACCGTCTGAACTTGTGCAAATGTACAAAGGGTAACAACTCAAATATCGGTTACAGGGACTATTATTCTGCAAATTGGACGATCTTTACACCTGCACATTTCAACGTGATGAAAACATCAAAACACATGATAGGAAACGCAGTTTTATGAGTACAGTAAATTCGAGGAAAAAATCGGAATACACCTGGTCCTTTGCGATTTTTCCATATTAGAGAAAAAGCTTTGTTTCCAAAAACCCCACTTTTTACACATCATGAAAAACGTCATTGCATCCTCTCTCGATTCATGGAACTGGTATCCCTATTTGACAAATGGTACGCAGTCTACTACCGTCTGATCATGTGCAAAGGTACAAAGAGTAACGAATTCAAATATAGAGAACAGGGACTATTATTCTGCAAATCGAACGATCTTTACCCCTGTACATATCAACATGATGAAAACTACAAAACACATGCTAGGAAACGCAGTTCTATGAGTACAGTAAAATCGAGGAAAAAATCTGAATACCCTCGGGCCTTTGCGATTTTTCCATATTTGAGAAAAGGCTTTGTTTCCAAAAACCCCAATTTTTACACATCATGCCAAACGCCCTTGCATCCTCTCTCGATTCATGGAACTGGCACCACTATTTGACAATTGATACGCAGTCTATTACCATCTGAACTTGTGCAAAGGTACAAAGACTAACGAATTCAAATAATGGTTACAGGGACTATTACTCTGCAAATCGAACGATCTTTACCCTGTACTTATCAACATGATGAAAACTTCAAAACACATGCTAGGAAACGCAGTTTTATGAGTACAGTAAATTCGAGGAAAAAATGTGAATACACCCAGGCCTTTGAGATTTTTCCATATTTGAGAAAAAGCTTTGTTTCCAAAAACCCCACTTTTTACACATCATGCCAAACGTCACTGCATCCTCTCTCGATTAATGGAACTGGCATCCCTATTTGACAAATGGTACGCAGTCCACTACCGTCTGAACTTGTGCAAAGGTACAAAGAGTAATGAATTCAAATATCGAGAACAGGCGCTATTATTCTGCAAATCGAACGATCTTTACCCCTGTACATATCAACATGATGAAAACTACAAAACACATGCTAGGAAACGCAGTTTTATGAGTACAGTAAATTCGAGGAAAAAATGTGAATACATCGTGGCCTCTGCGATTTTTTCATATTTGAGAAAAAGCTTTGTTTCCAAAAACCCACTTTTTACACATCATGCCAAACGACATTGCATCCTCTCTCGATTCATGGAACTGGCATCCCTATTTGACAAATGGTACGCAGTCTACTACCGTCTGATCTTGTGCAAAGGTAGAAAGAGTAACGAATTCAAATATAGAGAACAGGGACTATTATTCTGCAAATCGAACGATCTTTACCCCTGTACATATCAACATGATGAAAACTACAAAACACATGCTAGGAAACGCAGTTCTATGAGTACAGTAAAATCGAGGAAAAAATCTGAATACACTCGAGCCTTTGCGATTTTTCCATATTTGAGAAAAAGCTTTGTTTCCAAAAACCCCAATTTTTACACATCATGCTAAACGCCCTTGCATCCTCTCTCGATTCATGGAACTAACACCCCTATTTGACAAATGATACGCAGTCTACTACCATCTGAACTTGTGCAAAGGCACAAAGACTAACGAATTCAAATATCGGTTACAGGGACTATTATTCTGCAAATCGAACGATCTTTCCCCTGTACATATCAAGATGATGAAAACTACAAAACACATGCTAGGAAACGCAGTTCTATGAGTACAGTAAAATGGAGGAAAAAATCAGAATACACTCGGGCCTTTGCGATTTTTCCATATTTGGGAAAAAGCTTTGTTTCCAAAAACCCCAATTTGTACACATCATGCCAAACGCCCTTGCATCCTCTCTCGATTCATGGAACTGGCACCACTATTTGACAAATGATACGCAGTCTACTACCATCTGAACTTGTGCAAAGGTACAAAGACTAACGAATTCAAATATCGGTTACAGGGACTATTATTCTGCAAATCGAACGATCTTTACCCCTGTACTTATCAACATGATGAAAACTTCAAAACACATGCTAGGAAACGCAGTTTTATGAGTACAGTAAATTCGAGGAAAAAATCTGAATACACCCGGTCCTTTGAGATTTTTCCATATTTGAGAAAAAGCTTTGTTTCCAAAAACCCCACTTTTTACACATCATGACAAATCGTCATTGCATCCTCTCTCGATTCATGGTACTGGCATCCCAATTTGACAAATAGTACGCAGTCTACTACCGTCTGAACTTGTGCAAAGGTACAAAGAGTAACGAATTCAAATATCGAGAACAGGGGCTATTATTCTGCAAATCGAACGATCTTTACCCCTGTACATATCAACATGATGAAAACTACAAAACACATGCTAGGAAACGCAGTTTTATGAGTACAGTAAATTCGAGGAAAAAATGTGAATACATCGGGGCCTTTGCGATTTTTTCATATTTGAGAAAAAGCTTTGTTTCCAAAAACCGCACTTTTTACACATCATGCCAAAAGTCATTGCATCCTCTCTCGATTCATGGAACTTGCATCCCTATTTGACAAATGGTACGCAGTCTACTACCGTCTGAACTTGTGCAAATGTACAAAGGGTACAAATCAAATATCGGTTACAGGGACTATTATTCTGCAAATCGGACGATCTTTACACCTGTACATTTCAACGTGATGAAAACATCAAAACACATGCTAGGAAACGCAGTTTTATGAGTACAGTAAATTCGAGGAAAAAATCGGAATACACCTGGTCCTTTGCGATTTTTCCATATTAGAGAAAAAGCTTTGTTTCCAAAAACCCCACTTTTTACACATCATGAAAAACGTCATTGCATCCTCTCTCGATTCATGGAACTGGTATCCCTATTTGACAAATGGTACGCAGTCTACTACCGTCTGATCATGTGCAAAGGTACAAAGAGTAACGAATTCAAATATAGAGAACAGGGACTATTATTCTGCAAATCGAACGATCTTTACCCCTGTACATATCAACATGATGAAAACTACAAAACACATGCCAGGAAACGCAGTTCTATGAGTACAGTAAAATCGAGGAAAAAATCTGAATACACTCGGGCCTTTGCGATTTTTCCATATTTGAGAAAAAGCTTTGTTTCCAAAAACCCCAATTTTTACACATCATGCCAAACGCCCTTGCATCCTCTCTCGATTCATGGAACTGGCACCACTATTTGACAAATGGTACACAGTCTACTACCGTCTGATCTTGTGCAAAGGTACAAAGACTAACGAATTCAAATAATGGTTACAGGGACTATTACTCTGCAAATCGAACGATCTTTACCCCTGTACTTATCAACATGGTGAAAACTTCAAAACACATGCTAGGAAACGCAGTTTTATGAGTACAGTAAATTCGAGGAAAAAATGTGAATACACCCGGGCCTTTGAGATTTTTCCATATTTGAGAAAAAGCTTTGTTTCCAAAAACCCCACTTTTTACACATCATGCCAAACGTCATTGCATCCTCTCTCGATTCATGGAACTGGCATCCCTATTTGACAAATGGTACGCAGTCCACTACCGTCTGAACTTGTGCAAAGGTACAAAGAGTAATGAATTCAAATATCGAGAACAGGGGCTATTATTCTGCAAATCGAACGATCTTTACCCCTGTACATATCAACATGATGAAAACTACAAAACACATGCTAGGAAACGCAGTTTTATGAGTACAGTAAATTCGAGGAAAAAATGTGAATACATCGTGGCCTTGGCGATTTTTTCATATTTGAGAAAAAGCTTTGTTTCCAAAAACCCACTTTTTACACATCATGCCAAACGTCATTGAATCCTCTCTCGATTCATGGAACTGGCATCCCTATTTGACAAATGGTACGCAGTCTACTACCGTCTGATCTTGTGCAAAGGTACAAAGAGTAACGAATTCAAATATAGAGAACAGGGACTATTATTCTGCAAATCGAACGATCTTTACCCCTGTACATATCAACATGATGAAAACTACAAAACACATGCTAGGAAACGCAGTTCTATGAGTGCAGTAAAATCGAGGAAAAAATCTGAATACACTCGAGCCTTTGCGATTTTTCCATATTTGAGAAAAAGCTTTGTTTCCAAAAACCCCAATTTTTACACATCATTCCAAACGCCCTTGCATCCTCTCTCGATTCATGGAACTAACACCCCTATTTGACAAATGATACGCAGTCTACTACCATCTGAACTTGTGCAAAGGTACAAAGACTAACGAATTCAAATATCGGTTACAGGGACTATTATTCTGCAAATCGAACGATCTTTCCCCTGTACATATCAACATGATGAAAACTACAAAACACATGCTAGGAAACGCAGTTCTATGAGTACAGTAAAATGGAGGAAAAAATCAGAATACACTCGGGCCTTTGAGATTTTTCCATATTTGAGAAAAAGCTTTGTTTCCAAAAACCCCAATTTTTATACATCATGCAAACGCCCTTGCATCCTCTCTCGATTCATGGAACTGGCACCACTATTTGACAAATGATACGCAGTCTACTACCATCTGAACTTGTGCAAAGGTACAAAGACTAACGAATTCAAATATCGGTAACAGGGACTATTATTCTGCAAATCGAACGATCTTTACCCCTGTACTTATCAACATGATGAAAACTTCAAAACACATGCTAGGAAACGCAGTTTTATGAGTACAGTAAATTCGAGGAAAAAATCTGAATACACCCGGTCCTTTGAGATTTTTCCATATTTGAGAAAAAGCTTTGTTTCCAAAAACCCCACTTTTTACACATCATGACAAATCGTCATTGCATCCTCTCTCGATTCATGGAACTGGCATCCCTATTTGACAAATGGTACGCAGTCTACTACCGTCTGAACTTGTGCAAAGGTACAAAGAGTAACGAATTCAAATATTGAGAACAGGGGCTATTATTCTGCAAATCGAACGGTCTTTCCCCCTGTACATATCAACATGATGAAAACTAGAAAACACATGCTAGGAAACGCAGTTTTATGAGTACAGTAAATTCGAGGAAAAAATGTGAATACATTGGGGCCTTTGCGATTTTTTCATATTTGAGAAAAAGCTTTGTTCCCAAAAACCGCACTTTTTACACATCATGCCAAACGACATTGCATCCTCTCTCGATTCATGGAACTTGCATCCCTATTTGACAAATGGTAAGCAGTGTACTACCGTCTGAACTTGTGCAAATGTACAAAGGGAACAAATCAAATATCGGTTACAGGGACTATTATTCTGCAAATCGGACGATCTTTTCCCCTGTACATTTCAACGTGATGAAAACTTCAAAACACATGCTAGGAAACGCAGTTTTATGAGTACAGTAAATTCGAGGAAAAAATCTGAATACACCTGGTCCTTTGCGATTTTTCCATATTTGAGAAAAAGCTTTGTTTCCAAAGACCCACTTTTTACACATCATGCCAAACGTCATTGCATCCTCTCTCGATTCATGGAACTGGCATCCCTACTTGACAAATGGTACGCAGTCTACTACCGTCTGATCTTGTGCAAAGGTACAAAGAGTACCGAATTCAAATATAGAGAACAGGGACTATTATTCTGCAAATCGAGCGATCTTTACCCCTGTACATATCAACATGATGAAAACTACAAAACACATGCTAGGAAACGCAGTTTTATGAGTACAGTAAATTCGAGGAAAAAATGTGAATACACCCGGGCCTTTGCAATTTTACCATATTTGAGAAAAAGCTTTGTTTCCTAAAACTCTACTTTTTAGACATCATGCCAAACGTCATTGCATCCTCTCTCGATTCATTGAACTGGCATCCCTATTTGACAAATGGTACACAGTCTACTACCGTCTGAACTTGTGCAAAGGTACAAAGAGTAACGAATTCAAATATAGAGAACAGGGACTATTATTCTGCAAATCGAACGATCTTTACCCCTGTACATATCAACATGATGAAAACTACAAAACACATGCTAGGAAACGCAGTTCTATGAGTGCAGTAAAATCGAGGAAAAAATCTGAATACACTCGAGCCTTTGCGATTTTTCCATATTTGAGAAAAAGCTTTGTTTCCAAAAACCCCAATTTTTACACATCATTCCAAACGCCCTTGCATCCTCTCTCGATTCATGGAACTAACACCCCTATTTGACAAATGATACGCAGTCTACTACCATCTGAACTTGTGCAAAGGTACAAAGACTAACGAATTCAAATATCGGTTACAGGGACTATTATTCTGCAAATCGAACGATCTTTCCCCTGTACATATCAACATGATGAAAACTACAAAACACATGCTAGGAAACGCAGTTCTATGAGTACAGTAAAATGGAGGAAAAAATCAGAATACACTCGGGCCTTTGAGATTTTTCCATATTTGAGAAAAAGCTTTGTTTCCAAAAACCCCAATTTTTATACATCATGCAAACGCCCTTGCATCCTCTCTCGATTCATGGAACTGGCACCACTATTTGACAAATGATACGCAGTCTACTACCATCTGAACTTGTGCAAAGGTACAAAGACTAACGAATTCAAATATCGGTTACAGGGACTATTATTCTGCAAATCGAACGATCTTTACCCCTGTACTTATCAACATGATGAAAACTTCAAAACACATGCTAGGAAACGCAGTTTTATGAGTACAGTAAATTCGAGGAAAAAATCTGAATACACCCGGTCCTTTGAGATTTTTCCATATTTGAGAAAAAGCTTTGTTTCCAAAAACCCCACTTTTTACACATCATGACAAATCGTCATTGCATCCTCTCTCGATTCATGGAACTGGCATCCCTATTTGACAAATGGTACGCAGTCTACTACCGTCTGAACTTGTGCAAAGGTACAAAGAGTAACGAATTCAAATATTGAGAACAGGGGCTATTATTCTGCAAATCGAACGGTCTTTCCCCCTGTACATATCAACATGATGAAAACTAGAAAACACATGCTAGGAAACGCAGTTTTATGAGTACAGTAAATTCGAGGAAAAAATGTGAATACATTGGGGCCTTTGCGATTTTTTCATATTTGAGAAAAAGCTTTGTTCCCAAAAACCGCACTTTTTACACATCATGCCAAACGACATTGCATCCTCTCTCGATTCATGGAACTTGCATCCCTATTTGACAAATGGTAAGCAGTGTACTACCGTCTGAACTTGTGCAAATGTACAAAGGGAACAAATCAAATATCGGTTACAGGGACTATTATTCTGCAAATCGGACGATCTTTTCCCCTGTACATTTCAACGTGATGAAAACTTCAAAACACATGCTAGGAAACGCAGTTTTATGAGTACAGTAAATTCGAGGAAAAAATCTGAATACACCTGGTCCTTTGCGATTTTTCCATATTTGAGAAAAAGCTTTGTTTCCAAAGACCCACTTTTTACACATCATGCCAAACGTCATTGCATCCTCTCTCGATTCATGGAACTGGCATCCCTACTTGACAAATGGTACGCAGTCTACTACCGTCTGATCTTGTGCAAAGGTACAAAGAGTACCGAATTCAAATATAGAGAACAGGGACTATTATTCTGCAAATCGAACGATCTTTACCCCTGTACATATCAACATGATGAAAACTACAAAACACATGCTAGGAAACGCAGTTTTATGAGTACAGTAAATTCGAGGAAAAAATGTGAATACACCCGGGCCTTTGCAATTTTACCATATTTGAGAAAAAGCTTTGTTTCCTAAAACTCTACTTTTTAGACATCATGCCAAACGTCATTGCATCCTCTCTCGATTCATTGAACTGGCATCCCTATTTGACAAATGGTACACAGTCTACTACCGTCTGAACTTGTGCAAAGGTACAAAGCGTAACGAATTCAAATATCGGTTACAGGGACTATTATTCTGCAAATCGAACGATCTTTCCCCTGTACATATCAACATGATGAAAACTACAAAACACATGCTAGGAAACGCAGTTCTATGAGTACAGTAAAATGGAGGAAAAAATCAGAATACACTCGGGCCTTTGAGATTTTTCCATATTTGAGAAAAAGCTTTGTTTCCAAAAACCCCAATTTTTATACATCATGCAAACGCCCTTGCATCCTCTCTCGATTCATGGAACTGGCACCACTATTTCACAAATGATACGCAGTCTACTACCATCTGAACTTGTGCAAAGGTACAAAGACTAACGAATTCAAATATCGGTTACAGGGACTATTATTCTGCAAATCGAACGATCTTTACCCCTGTACTTATCAACATGATGAAAACTTCAAAACACATGCTAGGAAACGCAGTTTTATGAGTACAGTAAATTCGAGGAAAAAATCTGAATACACCCGGTCCTTTGAGATTTTTCCATATTTGAGAAAAAGCTTTGTTTCCAAAAACCCCACTTTTTACACATCATGACAAATCGTCATTGCATCCTCTCTCGATTCATGGAACTGGCATCCCTATTTGACAAATGGTACGCAGTCTACTACCGTCTGAACTTGTGCAAAGGTACAAAGAGTAACGAATTCAAATATTGAGAACAGGGGCTATTATTCTGCAAATCGAACGGTCTTTCCCCCTGTACATATCAACATGATGAAAACTAGAAAACACATGCTAGGAAACGCAGTTTTATGAGTACAGTAAATTCGAGGAAAAAATGTGAATACATTGGGGCCTTTGCGATTTTTTCATATTTGAGAAAAAGCTTTGTTCCCAAAAACCGCACTTTTTACACATCATGCCAAACGACATTGCATCCTCTCTCGATTCATGGAACTTGCATCCCTATTTGACAAATGGTAAGCAGTGTACTACCGTCTGAACTTGTGCAAATGTACAAAGGGAACAAATCAAATATCGGTTACAGGGACTATTATTCTGCAAATCGGACGATCTTTTCCCCTGTACATTTCAACGTGATGAAAACTTCAAAACACATGCTAGGAAACGCAGTTTTATGAGTACAGTAAATTCGAGGAAAAAATCTGAATACACCTGGTCCTTTGCGATTTTTCCATATTTGAGAAAAAGCTTTGTTTCCAAAGACCCACTTTTTACACATCATGCCAAACGTCATTGCATCCTCTCTCGATTCATGGAACTGGCATCCCTACTTGACAAATGGTACGCAGTCTACTACCGTCTGATCTTGTGCAAAGGTACAAAGAGTACCGAAATCAAATATAGAGAACAGGGACTATTATTCTGCAAATCGAACGATCTTTACCCCTGTACATATCAACATGATGAAAACTACAAAACACATGCTAGGAAACGCAGTTTTATGAGTACAGTAAATTCGAGGAAAAAATGTGAATACACCCGGGCCTTTGCAATTTTACCATATTTGAGAAAAAGCTTTGTTTCCTAAAACTCTACTTTTTAGACATCATGCCAAACGTCATTGCATCCTCTCTCGATTCATTGAACTGGCATCCCTATTTGACAAATGGTACACAGTCTACTACCGTCTGAACTTGTGCAAAGGTACAAAGCGTAACGAATTCAAATATCGAGAACAGGGACTATTATTCTGCAAATCGAACGATCTTTACCCCTGTACATATCAACATGATGAAAACAACAAAACACATGCTAGGAATCGCAGTTTTATGAGTACAGTATATTCGAGGACAAAATCTGAATACACCCGGTCCTTTGAGATTTTTCCATATTTGAGAAAAAGCTTTGTTTCCTAAAACTCTACTTTTTAGACATCATGCCAAACGTCATTGCATCCTCTCTCGATTCATGGAACTGGCATCCCTATTTGACAAATGGTACGCAGTCCACTACCGTCTGAACTTGTGCAAAGGTACAAAGAGTAATGAATTCAAATATCGAGAACAGGGGCTATTATTCTGCAAATCGAACGATCTTTACCCCTGTACATATCAACATGATCAAAACTACAAAACACATGCTAGGAAACGCAGTTTTATGAGTACAGTAAATTCGAGGAAAAAATGTGAATACATCGTGGCCTTGGCGATTTTTTCATATTTGAGAAAAAGCTTTGTTTCCAAAAACCCACTTTTACACATCATGCCAAACGTCATTGAATCCTCTCTCGATTCATGGAACTGGCATCCCTATTTGACAAATGGTACGCAGTCTACTACCGTCTGATCTTGTGCAAAGGTACAAAGAGTAACGAATTCAAATATAGAGAACAGGGACTATTATTCTGCAAATCGAACGATCTTTACCCCTGTACATATCAACATGATGAAAACTACAAAACACATGCTAGGAAACGCAGTTCTATGAGTACAGTAAAATCGAGGAAAAAATCTGAATACACTCGAGCCTTTGCGATTTTTCCATATTTGAGAAAAAGCTTTGTTTCCAAAAACCCCAATTTTTACACATCATTCCAAACGCCCTTGCATCCTCTCTCGATTCATGGAACTAACACCCCTATTTGACAAATGATACGCAGTCAACTACCATCTGAACTTGTGCAAGGTACAAAGACTAACGAATTCAAATATCGGTTATAGGGACTATTATTCTGCAAATCGAACGATCTTTCCCCTGTACATATCAACATGATGAAAACTACAAAACACATGCTAGGAAACGCAGTTCTATGAGAACAGTAAAATTGAGGAAAAAATCAGAATACACTCGGGCCTTTGCGATTTTTCCATATTTGAGAAAAAGCTTTGTTTCCAAAAACCCCAATTTTTATACATCATGCCAAACGCCCTTGCATCCTCTCTCGATTCATGGAACTGGCAACACTATTTGACAAATGATACGCAGTCTACTACCATCTGAACTTGTGCAAAGGTACAAAGACTAACGAATCAAATATCGGTTACAGGGACTATTATTCTGCAAATCGAACGATCTTTACCCCTGTACTTATCAACATGATGAAAACTTCAAAACACATGCTAGGAAACGCAGTTTTATGAGTACAGTAAATTCGAGGAAAAAATCTGAATACACCCGGTCCTTTGAGATTTTTCCATATTTGAGAAAAAGCTTTGTTTCCAAAAACCCCACTTTTTACACATCATGACAAATCGTCATTGCATCCTCTCTCGATTCATGGAACTGGCATCCCTATTTGACAAATGGTACGCAGTCTACTACCGTCTGAACTTGTGCAAAGGTACAAAGAGTAACGAATTCAAATATTGAGAACAGGGGCTATTATTCTGCAAATCGAACGGTCTTTCCCCCTGTACATATCAACATGATGAAAACTACAAAACACATGCTAGGAAACGCAGTTTTATGAGTACAGTAAATTCGAGGAAAAAATGTGAATACATTGGGGCCTTTGCGATTTTTTCATATTTGAGAAAAAGCTTTGTTCCCAAAAACCGCACTTTTTACACATCATGCCAAACGACATTGCATCCTCTCTCGATTCATGGAACTTGCATCCCTATTTGACAAATGGTAAGCAGTCTACTACCGTCTGAACTTGTGCAAATGTACAAAGGGAACAAATCAAATATCGGTTACAGGGACTATTATTCTGCAAATCGGACGATCTTTTCCCCTGTACATATCAACATGATGAAAACAACAAAACACATGCCTTGAATCGCAGTTTTATGAGTACAGTATATTCGAGGACAAAATCTGAATACACCCGGGCCTTTGCGATTTTTCCATATTTGAGAATAGGCTTTGTTTTCAAAAACCCCAATTTTTACAGATCATGCCAAACGTCATTGCATCCTCTCTCGATTCATTTAACTGGCATCCCTATTTGACAAATGGTACGCAGTCTAATACCGTCTGTACTTGTGCAAAGGTACAAAGACTAACGAATTCAAATATCGATAACAGGGACTATTATTCTGCAAATCGAACGATCTTTACCCCTGTACATATCAACATGATGAAAACTACAAAACACATGCTAGGAAACGCAGTTTTATGAGTACAGTAAATTCGAGGAAAAAATCTGTAAATACCTGGGCCTTTGCGATTTTTCCATATTTGAGAAAAAGCTTTCTTTCCAAAAACCCCACTTTTTACACATCATGCCAAACGTTATTGCATCCTCTCTCGATTCATGGAACAGGCATCCCTATTTGACAAATGGTACGCAGTCTATTACCGCCTGAACTTGTGCAAAGGTAAAATGAGTAACGAATTCAAATATCGAGAACAGGGACTATTATTCTGCAAATCGAACGATCTTTACCCCTGTAGATATCAACATGATGAAAACTACAAAACACATGCTAGGAAACGTAGTTTTATGAGTACAGTAAATTCGAGGAAAAAATCTGTGAACACCTGGTCCTTTGCGATTTTTTCCTATTTGAGAAAAGGCTTTGTTTTCAAAAACCCCACTTTTTAAACTTAATGCCAAACGTCATTGCATCCTCTCTCGATTCATGGAACTAGCATAGCTATTTGACAAATGGTACGCAGTCTACTACCGTCTGAACTTGTGCATAGGTACAAAGAGTAACGAATTCAAATATCGAGAACAGGGGCTATTATTCTGCAAATCGAACGACCTTTAAACCTGTACATATCAACATGATGAAAACTACAAAACACATGCTAGGAAACGCAGTTTTATGAGAACAGTAAATTCGAGGAAAAAATGTGATTACATCGGGGCCTTTGCGATTTTTTCATATTTGAGAAAAAGCTTTGTTTCCAAAAACCGCACTTTTTACACATCATGCCAAACGTCATTGTATCCTCTCTCGATTAATGGAATTGGCATCCCTATTTGACAAATGGTACGCAGTCTACTACCGTCAGATCTTGTGCAATGGTACAAAGAGTAACGAATTCAAATATCGAGAACAGGGACCATTATTCTGCAAATCGGACGATCTTTACCCCTGTACATGTCAACATGATGAAAACTACAAAACACATGTTAGGAAACGCAGTTTTGTGAGTACAGTAAATTCGAGGAAAAAATCTGGAAACACCTGAGCCTTTGCGATTTTACCATATTTGAGAAAAAGCTTTGTTTCCAAAAACCCCACTTTTTACACATCATGCCAAACGTTATTGCATCCTCTCTCGATTCATGGAACAGGCATCAATATTTGACAAATGGTACGCAGTTAACTACCGCCTGAACTTGTGCAAAGGTACAATGAGTAACGAATTCAAATATCGAGAACAGGGACTATTATTCTGCAAATCGAACGATCTTTATCCCTGTACATATCAACATGATGAAAACAACAAAACACATGCATGGAAACGTAGTTTTATGAGTACAGTAAATTCGAGGAAAAAATCTGTGAACACCTGGTCCTTTGCGATTTTTTCCTATTTGAGAAAAGGCTTTGTTTTCAAAAACCCCACTTTTTACACATCATGCCAAACGTCATTACATCCTCTCTCGATTCATGCAACTGGCATCCCTATTTGACAAATGGTATGCAGTCTACTACCGTCTGAACTTGTGCAAAGGTACAAAGAGTAACGAATTCAAATATCGAGAACAGGGGCTATTATTCTGCAAATCGAACGACCTTTAAACCTGTACATATCAACATGATGAAAACTACAAAACACATGCTAGGAAACGCAGTTTTATGAGAACAGTAAATTAGAGGAAAAAATGAGAATACATTGGGGCCTTTGCGTTTTTTTCATATTTGAGAAAAAGCTTTGTTTCCAAAAACCGCACTTTTTACACATCATGCCAAACGTCATTGCATCCTCTCTCGATTCATGGAACTTGCATGGCTGTTTGACAAATGGTACGCAGTCTACTACCGTCTGAACTTGTGCAAATGTACAAAGGGTAACGAATTCAAATATCGGTTACAGGGACTATTATTCTGCAAATCGAACGATCTTTACCCTGTAAATTTCAACATGATGAAAACTACAAAACACATGCTAGGAAACGCAGTTTTATGAGTACAGTAAATTGGAGGAAAAAATCTGAATACACCCGGTCTTTTGAGATTTTTCCATATTTGAGAAAAAGCTTTGTTTCCAAAAACCCCACTTTTTACACATCATGCCCAATGTCATTGCATCCTCTGTCGATTCATGGAACTGGCATCCCTATTTGACAAATGGTACGCAGTCTACTACCGTCTGAACTTGTTTAAAGGTACAAAGAGTAACGAATTCAAATATAGAGAACAGGGACTATTATTCTGCAAATTGAACGATCTTTACCCCTGTACATATCAACATGATGAAAACTACAAAACGCATGTTAGAAAACGCAGTTCTATGAGTACAGTAAATTCGAGGAAAAAATCTGAATAAACTCGGGCCTTTGCGATTTTTCCATATTTGAGAAAAAGCTTTGTTTCCAAAAACCCAACTTTTTACACATCATGCCAAACGTCATTGCATCCTCTCTCGATTCATGGAACTGGCATCCCTATTTGACAAATGGTACGCAGTCTACTACCGTCTGAACTTGTGCAGAGTTACAAAGCGTAAAGAATTCAAATATCGAGAACAGGGACTATAATTCTGCAAATCGAACGATCTTTACCCCTGTACATATAAACATGATGAAAACTACAAAACACATGCTAGGAAACACAGTTTTATAAGTACAGTAAATTCGAAAAAAAAATCTGAATACACCCTGGCCTTTGCGATTTTTCCATATTTGAGAAAAAGCTTTGTTTCCAAAACGCCACTTTTTACACATCATGCCAAACGTCATTGCATCCTCTCTCGATTCATGGAACTGGCATCCCTATTTGACAAGTGGTACGCAGTCTACCACCGTCTGAATTTGTGCAGAGGTACAAAGCGTAACGAATTCAAATATCGAGAGCAGGGACTATAATTCTGCAAATCGAACGATCTTTACCCCTGCACATATAAACATGATGAAAACTATAAAACACATGCTAGGAAACACAGTTTTATGAGTACAGTAAATTCGAGGAAAAAATCTGAATACACCCGGTCCTTTGCGATTTTTCCATATTTGAGAAAAAGCTTTGTTTCCAAAAACCCCTCTTTTTACACATCATGTCAAACGTCATTGCATCCTCTCTCGATTCATGGAACTGGCATCCCTATTTGACAAATGGTACGGAGTCTGCTACCGTCTGAACTTGTGCAAAGATACAAAGAGTAACGAATTCAAATATCGAGAACAGGGACTATTATTCTGCAAATCGAACGATCTTTACCCTTGTACATATCAACACGATGAAAACTACAAAACACATGCTAGGAAACGCAGATTTATGAGAACAGTAAATTCGAGGAAAAAATATGAATACATCGGGGCCTTTGCGATTTTTTCATATTTGAGAAAAAGCTTTGTTTCCTAAAACCGCACTTTTTACACATCATGCCAAACGTCATTGCATCCTTTCTCGATTCATGGAACTTGCACCCCTGTTTGACAAATGGTACGCAGTCTACTACCATCTGAACTTGTGCAAATGTACAAAGGGTAACGAATTCAAATATCGGTTACAGGGACTATTATTCTGCAAATCGAACGATCTTTACCCCTGTACATTTCAACATGATGAAAACTACAAAACACATGCTAGGAAACGCAATTTTATGAGTTCAGTAAATTGGAGGAAAAAATCTGAATACACCAGGTCCTTTGAGATTTTTCCATATTTGAGAAAAAGCTTTGTTTCCAAAAACCCCACTTTTTACACATCATGCCAAACGTCATTGCATCCTCTCTCGATTCATGGAACTGGCATCCCTATTTGACAAATGGTACGCAGTCTACAACCGTCTGAACTTTTTTAAAGGTACAAAGAGTAACGAATTCAAATATAGAGAACAGGGACTATTATTCTGCAAATTGAACGATCTTTACCCCTGTACATATCAACATGATGAAAACTACAAAACACATGCTAGAAAACGCAGTTCTATGAGTACAGTAAATTCGAGGAAAATTGCGATTTTTCCATATTTGAGAAAAAGCTTTGTTCCCAAAAACCCCACTTTTTACACATCATGCCAAACGTCAATGCATCCTCTCTCGATTCATGGAACTGGCATCCCTATTTGACAATTGGTACGCATTCTACTACCGTCTGAACTTGTGCAGATGTACAAAGCGTAACGAATTCAAATATCGAGAACAGGGACTATTATTCTGCAAATCGAACGATCTTTACCCCTGTACATATAAACATGATGAAAACTACAAAACGCATGCTAGGAAACACAGTTTTATGAGTACAGTAAATTCGAGGAAAAAATCTGAATACACCCGGTCCTTTGCGATTTTTCCGTATTTGAGAAAAAGCTTTGTTTCCAAAAACCCCACTTTTTACACATCATGCCAAACGTCATTGCATCCTCTCTCGATTCATGGAACTGGCACCCCTATTTGACAAATGATACGCAGTCTACTACCATCTGAACTTGTGCAAAGGTACAAAGACTAACGAATTCAAATATCGAGAACAGGGACTATTATTCTGCAAATCGAACGATCTTTACCCCTATACTTATCAACATGATGAAAACTACAAAACACATGCTAGGAAACCCTGTTTTATGAGAACACTAAATTCGAGGAAAAAATCTGAATACACCCGGGCCTTTGCGATTTTTCCGTATTTGAGAAAAAGCTTTGTTTCCAAAAACCCCACTTTTTACACATCATGCCAAACGTCATTGCATCCTCTCTCGATTCATGGAACTGGCATCCCTATTTGACAAATGGTACGCAGTCTACTACCGTCTGAACTTGTGCAGAGGTACAAAGCGAAACGAATTCAAATATCGAGAACAGGGACTATTATTCTGCAAATCGAACGATCTTTACCCCTGCACATATAAACATGATGAAAACTACAAAACACATGCTAGGAAACACAGTTTTAAGAGAACACTAAATTCGAGGAAAAAATCTGAATACACCCGGATCTTTGCGATTTTTCCATATTTGAGAAAAAGCTTTGTTTCCAAAAACCCCACTTTTTAAACATAATGCCCAACGTCATTGCATCCTCTGACGATTCATGGAACTGGCATCCCTATTTGACAAATGGTACGCAGTCTACTACCGTCTGAACTTGTGCAAAGGTACAAAGAGTAACGAATTCAAATATCGAGAACAGGGACTATTATGTTGCAAATCGAACGATCTTTAGCCCTGTACTTATCAACATGATGAAAACTTCAAAACACATCCTAGGAAACGCAGTTTTACGAGTACAGTAAATTCGAGGAAAAAATCTGAATACACCCAGTCCTTTGCGATTTTTCCATATTTGAGGAAAGCTTTGTTTCCAAAAACCCCACTTATTACACATCATGAAAAACGTCATTGCATCCTCTCTCGATTCATGGAACTGGCATCCCTATTTGACTAATGGTACGCAGTCTACTACCGTCTGAACTTGTGCAAAGGTACAAAGAGTAACGGATTCAAATATCGGTTACAGGGACTTTTATTCTGCAAATCGAACGATCTTTACCCCTGTACTTATCAACATGATGAAAACTTCAAAACACATGCTAGGAAACGCAGTTTTATGAGTACAGTAAATTCGAGGAAAAAATCTGAATACACCCGGTCCTTTGCGATTTTTCCATATTTGAGAAAAAGCTTTGTTTGCAAAAACCCCACTTTTTACACATCATGCCAAACGTCATTGCATCCTCTCTCGATTCATGGAACTGGCACCCCAATTCGACAAATGATACGCAGTCTACTACCATCTGAACTTGTGCAAAGGTACAAAGACTAACGAATTCAAATATCGGTTACAGGGACTATTATTCTGCAAATCGAACGATCTTTACCCCTGTACTTTTCAACATGATGAAAACTACAAATCACATGCTAGGAAACCCAGTTTTATGAGAACACTAAATTCGAGGAAAAAATCTGAATACACCCGGGCCTTTGCGATTTTTCCATATTTGAGAAAAAGCTTTGTTTCCAAAAACCCCACTTTCTACACATCATGCCAAACGTCATTGCATCCTCTCTCGATTCATGGAACTGGCATCCTTATTTGACAAATGGTACGCAGTCTACTACCGTCTGAACTTGTGCAGAGGTACAAAGCGTAACGAATTCAAATATCGAGAACAGGGACTATTATTCTGCAAATAGAACGATCTTTACCCCTGTACATATAAGCATGATGAAAACTACAAAACACATGCTAGGAAACACAGTTTTATGAGTACAGTAAATTCGAGGAAAAAATCTGATACACCCGGGCCTTTGCGATTTTTCCATATTTGAGAAAAAGCTTTGTATCCAAAAACCCTACTTTTTACACATCATGCCAAACATAATTGCATCCTCTCTCGATTCATGGAACTGGCATCCCTATTTGACAAATAGTAGGCAGTCTACTACTGTCTGAACTTGTGCAAAGCCACAAAGAGCAATGAAATCAAATATGGAGAACAGGGACTATTATTCTGCAAATCGAACGATCTTTACCCCTATACATATCAACATGATGAAAACTTCAAAACACATCCTAGGAAACGCAGTTTTACGAGTACAGTAAATTCGAGGAAAAAATCTGAATACACCCAGTCCTTTGCGATTTTTCCATATTTGAGAAAAGCTTTGTTTCCAAAAACCCCACATTTTACACATCATGAAAAACGTCATTACATCCTCTCTCGATTCATGGAACTGGCATCCCTATTTGACAAATGGTACGCAGTCTACTACCGTCTGAACTTGTGCAATTGTACAAAGAGTAACGAATTCAAATATCGAGAGCAGGGACTATTATTCTGCAAATCGAACGATCTTTACCCCTCTACATATCAACATGATGAAAACTACAAAACAGATGCTAGGAAACGCAGGTTTATGAGTACAGCAAATTCGAGGAAAAAATCTGAATACACCCGGGCCTTTGCGATTTTTCCACATTTGAGAAAAAGCTTTTTTTTCAAAAATCCCCACTTTTTACACATCATGAATAACGTCATTGCATCCTCTCTCGATTCATGGAACTGGCATCCCTATTTGACTAATGGTACGCAGTCTACTACCGTCTGAACTTGAGCAAAGGTACAAAGAGTAAAGAATTCAAATATCGAGAGCAGGGACTATTATTCTGCAAATCGAACGATCTTTACCCCTGTACTTATCAACATGATGAAAACATCAAAACACATCCTAGGAAACGCAGTTTTATGAGTACAGTATATTCGAGGAAAAAATCTGAATACACCCAGTCCTTTGCGATTTTTCCATATTTGAGAAAAGCTTTGTTTCCAAAAACCCCACTTATTACACATCATGAAAAACGTCATTGCATCCTCTCTCGATTCATCGAACTGGCATCCCTATTTGACAAATAGTACGCAGTCTACTACTGTCTGAACTTGTGCAAAGCTACAAAGAGCAATGAATTTAAATATCGAGAACATGGACTATTATTCTGCAAATCGAACGATGTTTACCCCTGTACTTATCAACATGATGAAAACTTCAAAACACATGCTAGGAAACACAGTTTTATGAGTACAGTAAATTCGTGGTAAAAATCTGAATACACCCGGTCCTTTGCGATTTTTCCATATTTGAGAAAAAGCTTTTTTTCCAAAAACCCCACTTTTTACAGATCATGCCAAACGTCATTGCATCCTCTCTCGATTCATGGAACTGGCGTCCCTATTTGACAAATGGTACGCAGTCTACTACCATCTGAACTTGTGCAGAGGTACAAAGCGTAACGAATTCAAATATCGAGAACAGGGGCTATTATTCCACAAATCGAACGATCTTTACCCCTGTACATATCAACATGATGAAAACTACAAAACACATGCTAGGAAACACAGTTTTATGAGTACAGTAAATTCGAGGAATAAATCTGAATACACCCGGGCCATTGCGATTTTTCCATATTTGAGAAAAAGCTTTGTTTCCAAAAACCCTACTTTTTACACATCATGCCAAACGTCATTGCATCCTCTCTCGATTCATCGAACTGGCATCCCTATTTGACAAATAGTACGCAGTCTACTACTGTCTGAACTTGTGCAAAGCTACAAAGAGCAATGAATTTAAATATCGAGAACATGGACTATTATTCTGCAAATCGAACGATGTTTACCCCTATACATATCAACATGATGAAAACTACAAAACACATGCTAGGAAACCCAGTTTTATGAGAACACTAAATTCGAGGAAAAAATCTGAATACACCCAGGCCTTTGCGATTTTTCCATACTTGAGAAAAAGCTTTGTTTCCAAAAACCCCACTTTTTACACATAATCCCAACGTCATTGCATCCTCTGTCGATTCATGGAACTGGCATCCCTATTTGACAAATCTTACGCAGTCTACTACCGTCTGAACTTGTGCAAAGGCACAAAGAGTAACGAATTCAAATATCGAGAACAGGGACTATTATTCTGCAAATCGAACGATCATTACCCCTGTACTTATCAACATGATGAAAACTTCAAAACACATCCTAGGAAACGCAGTTTTATGAGTACAGTAAATTCGAGGAAAAAATCAGAATACACCCAGTCCTTTGTGATTTTTCCATATTTGAGAAAAGCTTTGTTTCCAGAAACCCCACTTATTACACATCATGAAAAACGTCATTGCATCCTCTCTCGATTCATGGAACTGGCATCCCTATTTGACTAATGGTACGCAGTCTACTACCGTCTGAACTTGTGAAAAGGTACAAAGAGTAACGAATTCAAATATCGAGAGCAGGGACTATTATTCTGCATATCGAACGATCTTTACCCCTGTACAAATCAACATGATGAAAACTACAAAACACATGCTAGGAAACGCAGTTTTATGCGTACAGTAAATCCGAGGACAAAATCTGAATACAACCGGCCCTTGCGATTTTTCCACATTTGAGAAAAAACTTTGTTTCCAAAACCCCCACTTTTTATACATCATGCCAAACGTCATTGCATCCTCTCTCGATTCATAGAACTGGCATCCCAATTTGACCAATGGTACGCAGTCTACTACTGTCTGAACTTGTGCAAAGGTACAAAGAGTAACGAATTCAAATATCGAGAACAATGACTATTATACTGCAAATCGAACGATCTCTACCCCTGTACATATCATCATGATAAAAACTACAAAACACATGCTAGGAAACGCAGTTCTATGAGTACAGTAAATTCGAGGAAAAAATCTGAATACACTCGGGTCTTTGCGATTTTTCCATATTTGAGAAAAAGCTTTGTTTCCAAAAACCCCACTTTTTACACATCATGCCAAACGCCCTTGCATCCTCTCTCGATTCAAGGAACTGGCACCCTTATTTGACAAATGATACGCAGTCTACTACCATCTGAACTTGTGCATAGGTACAAAGACTAACGAATTCAAATATCGGTTACAGGGACTATTATTCTGCATATCGAACGATCTTTACCCCTGTACTTGTCAACATGATGAAAACTTCAAAACACATGCTAGGAAACGCAGTTTTATGAGTACAGTAAATTCGAGGAAAAAATCTGAATCTCCTTTGCGATTTTTCCATATTTGAGAAAAAGCTTTGTTTCCAAAACCCCACTTATTACACATCATGAAAAACGTCATTGCATCCTCTCTCGATTCATGGAACTGGCATCCCTATTTGACAAATGACACGCAGTCTACTACCATCTGAACTTGTGCAAAGGCACAAAGAGTAACGAATTCAAATATCGAGAACAGGGACTATTATTCTTCAAATCGAACGATCTTTACCCCTGTACTTATCAACATGATGAAAAATTCAAAACACATCCTAGGAAACGCAGTTTTATGAGTACAGTAAATTCGAGGAAAAAATCTGAATACACCCGGGCCTTTGCGATTTATCCATATTTGAGAAAAAGCTTTGTTTACCAAAACCCCACTTTTTACACATCACGCCAAACGTCATTGCATCCTCTCTCGATTCATCGAACTGGCATCCCTATTTGACAAATGGTACGCAGTCTACTACAGTCTGAACTTGTGCAGAGGTATAAAGAGTAACGAATTCAAATATCGAGAACAGGGACTATTATTCTGCAAATCGAACGATCCTCACCCCTGTACATATAAACATGATGAAAACTACAAAACACATGCTAGGAAACACAGATTTATCAGTACAGTAAATTCGAAAAAAAAATCTGAATACACCCGGGCCATTGCGATTTTTCCATATTTGAGAAAAAGCTTTGTTTCCAAAAACCCTACTTTTTACACATCATGCCAAACGCAATTGCATCCCCTCTCGATTCATGGAACTGGCATCCCTATTTGACAAATAGTACGCAGTCTACTACTGTCTGAACTTGTGCAAAGCTACAAAGAGCAATGAATTTAAATATCGAGAACAGGGACTATTATTCTGCAAATCGAACGATCTTTACCCCTATACATATCAACATAATGAAAACTACAAAACACATGCTAGGAAACCCAGTTTTATGAGAACACTAAATTCGAGAAAAAAATCTCAATACACCCGGGCCTTTGCGATTTTTCCATATTTGAGAAAAAGCTTTGTTTCCAAAAACCCCACTTTTTACACATAATGCCCAACGTCATTGCATCCTTTGTCGATTCATGGAACTGGCATCCCTATTTGACAAATGGTACGCAGTCTACTACCGTCTGAACTTGTGCAAAGGCACAAAGAGTAACGAATTCAAATATCGAGAACCGGGACTATTATTCTGCAAATCGAACGATCTTTACCCCTGTACTTATCAACATGATGAAGACTTCAAAACACATCCTAGGAAACGCAGTTTTATGAGTACAGTAAATTCGAAGAAAAAATCTGAATACACCCAGTCCTTTGTGATTTTTCCATATTTGAGAAAAGCTTTGTTTCCAAAAACCCCACCTAATACACATCATGAAAAACATCATTGCATCCTCCCTCGATTCATGGAACTGGCATCTGTATTTGACTAATGGTACGCAGTCTACTACCGTCTGAACTTGTGCAAAGGTACAAAGAGTAACGAATTCAAATATCGAGAGCAGGGACTATTATTCTGAAAATCGAACGATCTTTACCCCTGTACATATCAACATGATGAAAACTACAAAACACATGCTAGGAAACGCAGGTTTATGAGTACAGTAAATTCGAGGAAAAAATCTGAATACACCCAGGCCTTTGCGATTTTTCCACATTTGAGAAAAAGCTTTTTTTCCAAAAACACCACTTTTTACACATCATGCCAAACGCCTTTGCATCCGCTCTCGATTCATGGAACTGGCATCCCTATTTGAAAAATGGTAAGCAGTCTACTACCGTCTGAACTTGTTCAAAGGTACAAAGACTAACAAATTCAAATAACGAGAACAGAGACTACTATTCTGCAAATCGAAAGATCTTTACCCCTGTACAAATCAACATGATGAAAACTACAAAACACATGCTAGGAAACGCAGTTTTATGAGTACAGTAAATTCGAGGACAAAATCTGAATACAACCGGGCCTTGCGATTTTTCCACATTTGAGAAAAAGCTTTTTTTCCAAAAACACCACTTTTTACACATCATGCCAAACGCCTTTGCATCCGCTCTCGATTCATGGAACTGGCATCCCTATTTGAAAAATGGTAAGCAGTCTACTACCGTCTGAACTTGTGCAAAGGTACAAAGAGTAACGAATTCAAATATCGAGAACAATGTCAATTATAGTGCAAATCGAATGATCTTTACCCCTGTACATATCAACATGATAAAAACTACAAAACACATGCTAGGAAACACAGTTCTATGAGTACAGTAAATTCGAGGAAAAAATCTGAATACACTCGGGTCTTTGCGATCTTTCCATATTTGAGAAAACGCTTTGTTTCCAAAAAAACCACTTTTTACACATCATGCCAAACGCCCTTGCATCCTCTCTCGATTCAAGGAACTGGCACCCCTATTTGACAAATGATACGCAGTCTTCTACCATCTGAACTTGTGCATAGGTACAAAGACTAACGAATTCAAATGTCGGTTACAGGGACTATTATTCTGCATATCGAACGACCTTTACCCCTGTACTTATCAACATGATGAAAACTTCAAAACACATGCTAGGAAACGCAGTTTTATGAGTACAGTAAATTCGAGGAAAAAATCTGAATACACCCGGTCATTTGCGATTTTTCCATATTTGAGAAAAAGCTTTGTTTCCAAAAACCCCACTTTTTACACATCATACCAAACGTCATTGCATCCTCTCTCGATTCATCGAACTGGCATCCCTATTTGACAAATGGTACGCATTCTACTACCGTCTGAACTTGTGCAGAGGTACAAAGAGTAACGAATTAAAATATCGCGAACAGGGACTATTTTTCTGCAAATCGAATGATCTTTACCCCTGTACATATAAACATGATGAAAACTACAAAACACATGCTAGGAAACGCAGTTTTATGAGTACAGTAAATTCGAGGAAAAAATCTAAATACACCCGGGCCTTTGCGATTTTTCATATTTGAGAAAAAGCTTTGTTTCCAAAAACCCTACTTTTTACACATCATGCCAAACGTCATTGCATCCTCTCTCGATTCATGGAACTGGCATCCCTATTTGATAAATGGTATGCCGTCTGATTCTTTGTGCAAAGGTACAAAGACTAACGAATTCAAATATCGAGAACAGGGACTATAATTGTGCAAATCGAACGATCTTTACCCCTGTACATATCAACATGATGAAAACAACAAAAAACATGCTAGGAAACGCAGTTTTATGAGTACAGTAAATTCGAGGAAAAATTCTGAATACACCCGGGCCTTCGCGATTTTTCCATATTTGAGAAAAAGCTTTGTTTCCAAAAACCCTACTTTTTACACATCATGCCAAACGTCATTGCATCCCCTCTCGATTCATGGAACTGGCATCCATATTTGACAAATGGTACGCAGTCTACTACCGTCTGAACTTGTGCAAAGGTACAAAGAGTAACGAATTCAAGTATCGAGAGCAGGGACTATTATTCTGCAAATCGAACGATCTTTACCCCTGTACATATCAACATGATGAAAACTACAAAACACATGCTAGGAAACGCAGGTTTATGAGTACAGTAAATTCGAGGAAAAAATGTGAATACACCCGTGCCTTTGCGATTTTTCGAAATTTGAGAAAAAGCTTTGTTTCCAAAAACCCCACTTTTTACACATCATGCCAAACGTCATTGCATTCTCTCTCGATTCATGGAACTGGCATCCCTATTTGACAAATGGTACGCATTCTACTACCGTCTGAACTTGTGCAGAGGTACAAAGAGTAACGAATTCAAATATCGAGAACAGGGACTATTATTCTGCAAATCGAACGATCTTAACCCCTGTACATATAAACATGATGAAAACTACAAAACACATGCTAGGAAACACAGTTTTATGAGTACAGTAAATTCGAGGAAAAAATCTGAGTACACCTGGGCCTTTGCGATTTTTCCATATATGAGAAAAAGCTTTGTTTCCAAAAACCCCAATTTTTACACATCATGCCAAACACCTTTGCATCCTCTCTCGATTCATGGAACTGGCATCCCTATTTGACAAATGGTAAGCAGTCTACTACCGTCTGAACTTGTGCAAAGGTACAAAGACTAACGAAATCAAATAACGAGAACAGAGACTATTATTCTGCAAATCGAAAGATCTTTACCCCTGTACAAATCAACATGATGAAAACTACTAAACACATGCTAGGAAACGCAGTTTTATGAGTACAGTAAATTCGAGGACAAAATCTGAATACAACCGGGCCTTGCGATTTTTCCACATTTGAGAAAAAACTTTGTTTCCAAAAACCCCACTTTTTACACATCATGCCAAACGTCATTGCATCCTCTCTCGATTCATGGAACTGGCATCCCAATTTGACCAATGGTACGCAGTCTACTACCGTCTGAACTTGTGCAAAGTTACAAAGAGTTACGAATTCAAATATCGAGAACAGGGACTATCATTCTGCAAATCGTAAGATCTTCACCCCTGTACATATCAACATGATGAAAACTAGAAAACACATGCTTGGAAACGCAGTTTTATGAGTACAGTAAATTCGAGGAAACAATCTGAATACACACAGTCCTTTGCGATTTTTCCATATTTGAGAAAAAGCTTTGTTTCCAAAAACCCCACTTTTTACACATCATGCCAAACGTCATTGCATCCTCTCTCGATTCATGGAACTGGCGTCCCTATTTGACAAACGGTACGCAGTCTACTACTGTCTGAACTTGTGCATAGGTACAAAGAGTAACGAATTCAAGTATCGAGAACAGGGACTATTATTCTGCAAATCGAACAATCTTTACCCCTGTACTTATCAACATGATGAAAACTACAAAACACATGCTAGGAAACGCAGTTTTATGAGTTAAGTTAATTCGAGGAAAAAATCTGAATACACCCGGGCCTTTGCGATTTTTCCATATTTGAGAAAAAGCATTCTTCCCAAAAACCCTACTTTTTACACATCATGCCAAACGTCATTGCATCCTCTATCGATTCATGGAACTGGCATCCCTTTTTGACAAATGCTACGCAGTCTACTACTGTCTGAACTTGTGCAAAGGTACAAAGAGTAACGAATTCAAATATCGAGAACAGGGACTATTATTCTGCAAATCGAACGATCTTTCCCCCTGTACATATCAACATGATGAAAACTACATAACACATGCTAGGAAACGCAGTTTTATGAGTGCAGTAAATTCGAGGAAAAAATGTGAATACACCCGGGCCTTTGCGATTTTTCCATATTTGAGATAAAGCTTTGTTTCCAAAAACCCCACTTTTTACACATCATGCCAAACGTATTTGCATCCTCTCTTGATTCATGGAACTGGCATCCCTATTTGACAAATGGTACGCAGTCTACTACCGTCTGAACTTGTGCAAAGGTACAAAGAGCAACGAATTCAAATATCGGTAACAGGGACTATTATTCTGCAAATCGAACGATCTTTACCCCTGTACTTATCAACATGATGAAAACTTCAAAACACATCCTAGGAAACGCAGTTTTATGAGTACAGTAAATTCGAGGAAAAAATTCTTAATACACCCAGTCCTTTGCGATTTTTCCATATTTGAGAAAAGCTTTGTTTCCAAAAACCCCACTTATTACACATCATGCCAAACGTCATTGCGTCCTCTCTCGATTTATGGAACTGGCATTCCTATTTGACAAATGGTACGCAGTCTACTACCGTCTGAACTTGTGCAAAGGTACAAAGAGTAACGAATTCAAGTATCGAGAGCAGGGACTATTATTCTGCAAATCGAACGATCTTTACCCCTGTACATATCAACATGATGAAAACTACAAAACACATGCTAGGAAACGCAGGTTTATGAGTACAGTAAATTCGAGGAAAAAATGTGAATACACCCGTGCCTTTGCGATTTTTCCAAATTTGAGAAAAAGCTTTTTTCCCAAAAACTCCACTTTTTACACATCATGCCAAACGCCTTTGCATCCTCTCTCGATTCATGGAACTGGCATCCCTATTTGACAAATGGTACGCAGTCTACTACTGTCTGAACTTGTGCAAAGGTACAAAGACTAACGAATTCAAATAACGAGAACAGAGACTATTATTCTGCAAATCGAAAGATCTTTACCCCTGTACAAATCAAAATGATGAAAACTACTAAACACATGCTAGGAAACGCAGTTTTATGAGTACAGTAAATTCGAGGAAAAAATCTGAATACAACCGGGCCTTGCGATTTTTCCATACTTGAGAAAAAACTTTGTTTCCAAAAACCCCACTTTTTACACATCATGCCAAACGTCATTGCATCCTCTCTCGATTCATGGAACTGGCATCCCAATTTGACCAATGGTACGCAGTCTACTACCGTCTGAACTTGTGCAAAGTTACAAAGAGTAACGAATTCAAATATCGAGAACAGGGACTATTATTCTGCAAATCGAACGATCTTCACCCCTGTACATATCAACATGATGAAAACTAGAAAACACATGCTTGGAAACGCAGTTTTATGAGTACAGTAAATTCGAGGAAAAAATCTGAATACACACAGTCCTTTGCGATTTTTCCATATTTGAGAAAAAGCTTTGTTTAAAAAAAAAACCACTTTTTACACATCATGCCAAACGTCATTGCATCCTCTCTCGATTCATGGAACTGGCATCCCTATTTGACAAACGGTACGCAGTCTACTACCGTCTGAACTTGTGCAAAGGTACAAAGAGTAACGAATTCAGATATCGGTTACAGGGACTATTATTCTGCAAATCGAACGATCTTTACCCCTGTACTTATCAACATGATGAAAACTTCAAAACACATGCTAGGAAACGCAGTTTTATGAGTACAGTAAATTCGAGGAAAAAATCTGAATACACCCGGTCCTTTGCGATTTTTCCATATATGAGAAAAAGCTTTGTTTCCAAAAACCCCAATTTTTACACATCATGCCAAACGTCATTGCATTCTCTCTCGATTCATGGAACTGGCATCCCTATTTGACAAATGGTACGCATTCTACTACCGTCTGAACTTGTGCAGAGGTACAAAGAGTAACGAATTCAAATATCGAGAACAGGGACTATTATTCTGCAAATCGAACGATCTTAACCCTTGTACATATAAACATGATGAAAACTACAAAACACATGCTAGGAAACACAGTTTTATGAGTACAGTAAATTCGAGGAAAAAATCTGAGTACACCCGGGCCTTTGCGATTTTTCCATATTTGAGAAAAAGCTTTGTTTCCAAAAACCCCACTTTTTACACATCATGCCAAATGTCATTGCATCCTCTCTCGATTCATGGAACTGGCATCCCTATTTGACAAATGGTACGCAGTCTACTACCGTCTGAACTTGTGCAAAGGTACAAAGAGTAACGAATTCAAATATCGAGAGCAGGGACTATTATTCTGCAAACCGAACGATCTTTACCCCTGTACATATCATTATGATGAAAACTACAAAACACATGCTAGGAAACGCATGTTTATGAGTACAGTAAATTCGAGGAAAAAATCTGAATACACCCGGGCCTTTGCGACTTTTCCACATTTGAGAAAAAGCTTTTTTTCCAAAAACCCCGCTTTTTACACATCATGCCAAACGCCTATGCATCCTCTCTCGATTCATGGAACTGGCATCCCTATTTGACAAATGGTAAGCAGTCTACTACCGTCTGAACTTGTGCAAAGGTACAAAGACTAACGAACTCAAATAACGAGAACAGAGACTATTATTCTGCAAATCGAAAGATCTTTACCACTGTACAAATCAATATGATGAAAACTACGAAACACATGCTAGGAAACGCAGTTTTATGAGACAGTAAATTCGAGGAAAAAATCTGAATACACCCAGGCCTTTGCGATTTTTTAATATTTGAGAAACAGCTTTGTTTCCAAAAACCCCACTTTTTACACATCATGCCAAACGTCATTGCATCCTCTCTCGATTCATGGAACTGGCATCCCTATTTGACAAATGGTACGCAGTCTACTACTGTCTGAACTTGTGCATAGGTACAAAGAGTAACGAATTCAAATATCGAGAACAGGGACTATTATTCTGCAAATCGAACAATCTTTACCCCTGTACATATCAACATGATGAAAACTACAAAACACATGCTAGGAAACGCAGTTTTATGAGTGCAGTAAATTCGAGGAAAAAATGTGAATACACCCGGGCCTTTGCGATTTTTCCATATTTGAGATTAAGCTTTGTTTCCAAAAACCCCACTTTTTACACATCATGCCAAACGTCATTGCATCCTCTCTCGATTCATGGAACTGGGATCCCTATTTGACAAATGGTACGCAGTCCACTACTGTCTCAACTTGTGCAAAGGTACAAAGACTAACGAATTCAAATATCGAGAAAACGGACTATTATTCTGCAAATCGAACGATCTTTACCCCTATACATACCAACATGATGTAACTACAAAACACATGCTTGGAAACGCAGTTTTATGAGTACAGTAAATTCAAGGAAAAAATCTGAATATACACAGGCTTTTGCGATATTTCCATATTTGAGAAAAAGCTTTGTTTCCAAAAACACCACTTTTTACACATCATGCCAAACGTCATTGGATCCTCTCTCGATTCGTGGAACTGGCATCCCTATTTGACAAATGGTACGCAGTCTACTACCGTCTGAACTTATACAAAGGTACAAAGAGTAACGAATTCAAATATCGGTTACAGGGACTGTTATTCTGCAAATCAAACGATCATTACCCCTGTACTTATCAACATGATGAAAACTTCAAAACACATGCTAGAAAGCGCAGTTTTATGAGTACAGTAAATTCGAGGAAAAAATCTGAATACACCCAGTCATTTGCGATTTTTCCATATTTGAGAAAAAGCTTTGTTTCCAAAAACACCACTTTTTACACATCATGCCAAACGTCATTGCATCCTCTCTCGATTCATGGAACTTGTGTCCTTATTTGACAAATGGTACGCAGTCTACTACCGTCTGAACTTGTGCAATGCTACAAAGAGCAACGAATTCAAATATCGAGAACAGGGACTATTATTCTGCAAATCGAACGATCTTTACCCCTGTACATATCAACATGATGAAAACTACAAAACTCATGCTAGGAAACGCAGTTTTATGAGTACAGTAAATTCGAGGAAAAAAACTGAATACACCCGGGCCTTTGCGATATTTCCATATTTGAGAAAAAGCTTTGTTTCCAAAAACCCCACTTTTTACACATCATGGCAAACGTCATTGCACCCTCTCACAATTCATGGAACTGGCATCCCAATTTGACAAATGGTACGCAGTCTACTACCGTCTGAACTTGAGCAAAGGTACAAACAGTAAGTAATTCAAATCTCGAGAGCAGGGACTATTATTCTGCAAATCGAACCATCTTTACCCCTGTACATATCAACATGATGAAAACTACAAAACACATGCTAGGAAACGCAGTTTTATGAGTACAGTAATTTCGAGGAAAAAAATCTGCGATTTTTTCATATTTGTGAAAAAGCTTTGTTTCCAAAAACCCTACTTTTTACACATCATGCCAAACGTCATTGCATCCTCTCTCGATTCATGGAACTGGCATCCCTATTTGACAAATGGTACGCAGTCTACTACCGTCTGAACTTGTGCAAAGGTACAAAGACTAGCGAATTCAAATATCGAGAACAGGGACTATTATTCTGCAAATCGAACGATCTTTACCCCTGTACTTATCAACATGATGAAAACTTCAAAACACATCCTAGGAAACGCAGTTTTATGAGTACAGTAAATTCGAGGAAAAAATCTGAATACACCCAGTCCATTGCGATTTTTCCATATTTGAGAAAAGCTTTGTTTCCAAAAACGCCACTTTTTACACATCATGCCAAACGTCGTTGCATCCTCTCTCGATTCATGGAACTGGCATCCCTATCTGACAAATGGTACGCAGTCTACTACCGTCTGAACTTGTGCAAAGGTACAAAGACTAACGAATTCAAATATCGAGAACAGGGACTATTATTCTGCAAATCGGACGATCTTTACCCCTGTATATTTTAACGTGATGAAAACTTCAAAACACATGCTTGGAAACGCAGTTTTATGAGTACAGTAAATTCGAGGAAAAAATCTGAATACACCCAGGCCTTTGCGATTTTTCCATATTTGAGAAAAAGCGTTGTTTCCAAAAACCCCACTTTTTACACATCATGCCAAACGCCATTGCATCCTCTCTCGATTCATGGAACTGGCATCCCTATTTGACAAATGGTACGCAGTCTACTACTGTCTGAACTTGTGCAAAGGTACAAAGACTAACGAATTCAAATATCGAGAACCAGGACTATTAATCTGCAAATCGAACGATCTTTACCCCTATACATACCAACATGATGAAACTACAAAACACATGCTAGGAAACGCAATTTTATGAGTAGAGTAAATTCGAGGAGAAAATCTGAATACACCCGGTCCTTTGCGATTTTTCCATATTTGAGAAAAAGCTTTGTTCCCAAAAACCCTACTTTTTACACATCATACCAAACGTCATTGCATCCTCTCTCGATTCATGGAACTGGCATCCCTATTTGACAAATGGTACGCAGTCTACGACCGTCTGAACTTGTGCAAATGTACAAAGAGTAACGAATTCAAATATGGAGAGCAGGGACTATTATTCTGCAAATCGAACGATCTTTACCCCTGTACATATCAACATGATGAAAACTACAAAACACATGCTAGGAAACGCAGTTTTATGAGACAGTAAATTCGAGGAAAAAATCTGAATACACCCAGGCCTTTGCGATTTTTCCATATTTGAGAAGAAGCGTCGTTTCCAAAAACCCCACTTTTTACACATCACGCCAAACGTCATTGCATCCTCTCTCGATTCATGGAACTGGCATCCCTATTTGACAAATGGTACGCAGTCTACTACTGTCTGAACTTGTGCAAAGGTACAAAGACTAACGAATTCAAATATCGAGAACAGGGACTATTATTCTGCAAATCGAACGATCTTTACCCCTATACATACCAACATGATGAAACTACAAAACACATGCTAGGAAACGCAGTTTTATGAGTACCGTAAATTCGAGGAGAAAATCTGAATACACCCGGTCCTCTGCGATTTTTCTATATTTGAGAAAAAGCTATGTTTCCAAAAACCCTACTTTTTACGCATCATACCAAACGTCATTGCATCCTCTCTCGATTCATGGAACTGGCATCCCTATTTGACAAATGGTACGCAGTCTACTACCGTCTGAACTTGTGCAAAGGTACAAAGAGTAACGAATTCAAATATCGAGAACAGGGACTATTATTCTGCAAATCGAACGATCTTTACCCCTGTACATATCAACATGATGAAAACTACAAAACACATGCTAGGAAATGCAGTTTTATGAGTTAAGTTAATTCGAGGAAAAAATCTGAATACACCCGGGCCTTTGCGATTTATCCACATTTGAGAAAAAGCTTTGTTTCCAAATACCCCACTTTTTACACATCATGCCAAACGCCATGTCATCCTCTCTCGATTCATGGAACTGGCATCCCTATTTGACAAATGGTACGCAGTCTACTACCGTCTGAACTTGTGCAAAGGTACAAAGAGTAACGAATTCAAATATCGAGAACAGGGACTATTATTCTGCAAATCGAACGATCTTAACCCCTGTACATATAAACATGATGAAAACTACAAAACACATGCTAGGAAACTCAGTTTTATGAGTACAGTAAATTCGAGGAAAAAATCTGAGTACACCCGGGCCTTTGCGATTTTTCCATATTTGAGAAAAGGCTTTGTTTCCAAAAACCCCACTGTTTACACATCATGCCAAACGTCATTGCATCGTCTCTCGATTCATGGAACAGGCATCCCTATCTGACAAATGGTACGCAGTCTACTACTGTCTGAACTTGTGCAAAGATACAAAGACTATCGAATTCAAATATCGAGAACAGGCACTATTGTTCTGCAAATAGAACGATCTTAACCCCTGTACATATCAACATGATGAAAACTACAAAACACATGCTAGGAAACGCAGTTTTATGAGTACAGTAAATTCGAGAAAAAATCTGAATACACCCGGGCCTTTGCGATTTTTCCATATTTGAGAAAATGCTTTGTTTCCAAAAACCCTACTTTTTACACATCATGCCAATCGTCATTGCATCCTCTCTCGATTCATAGAACTGGCATCCCTATTTGACAAATGGTACGCAGTCTACTACCGTCTGAACTTGTGCAAAGGTACAAAGAGTAACGAATTCAAATAATGACAGCAGGGACTATTATTCTGCAAATCGAACGATCTTTACCCCTGTACATATCAACATGATGAAAACTAGAAAACACATGCTAGGAAACGCATGTTTATGAGTACAGTAAATTCGAGGAAAAAATCTGAATACACCCGGGCCTTTGCGATTTTTCCACATTTGAGAAAAAGCTTTTTTTCCAAAAAAACCGCTTTTTACACATCATGCCAAACGCCTTTGCATCCTCTCTCGATTCACGGAACTGGCATCCCTATTTGACAAATGGTAAGCAGTCTACTACCGACTGAACTTGTGCAAAGGTACAAAGAGTAACGAATTCAAATATCAAGAACAGGGACTATTATTCTGCAAATCGAACGATCTTTACCCCTGTACATATCAACATGATGAAAACTACAAAACACATGCTAGGAAACGCAGGTTCATGAGTACAATAAATTCGAGGAAAAAATCTGAATACACCCGGGCGTTTGCGATTTATCCATATTTGAGAAAAAGCTTTGTTTCCAAATACCCCACATTTTACACATCATGCCAAACGTCATTGCATCCTCTCTCGATTCATCGAACTGGCATCCCTATTTGACAAATGGTACGCAGTCTACTACTGTCTGAACTTGTGCAAAGGTACAAAGACTAACGAATTCAAATATCGAGAACAGGGACTATTATTCTGCAAATCGAACGATCTTTACCCCTATACATACCAACATGATGAAACTACAAAACACATGCTAGGAAACGCAGTTTTATGAGTACAGTAAATTCGAGGAGAAAATCTGAATACACCCGGTCCTTTGCGTTTTTTCCATATTTGAGAAAAACCTTTGTTCCCAAAAACCCTACTTTTTACACATCATACCAAACGTCATTGCATCGTCTCTCGATTCATGGAACTGGCATCCCTATTTGACAAATGGTACGCAGTCTACGACCGTCTGAACTTGTGCAAATGTACAAAGAGTAACGAATTCAAATATGGAGAACAGGGACTATTATTCTGCAAATCGAACGATCTTTACCCCTGTACATATCAACATGATGAAAACTACAAAACACATGCTAGGAAACGCAGTTTTATGAGACAGTAAATTCGAAGAAAAAATCTGAATACACCCAGGCCTTTGCGATTTTTCCATATTTGAGAAAAAGCTTTGTTTCCAAAAACCCCACTTTTTACACATCAGGCCAAACGTCATTGCATCCTCTCTCGATTCATGGAACTGGCATCAGAATTTGACAAATGGTACGCAGTCTACTACTGTCTGAACTTGTGCAAAGGTACAAAGACTAACGAATTCAAATATCGAGAACAGGGACTATTATTCTGCAAATCGAACGATCTTTACCCCTATACATACCAACATGATGAAACTACAAAACACATGCTAGGAAACGCAGTTTTATGAGTACAGTAAATTCGAGGAGAAAATCTGAATACACCCGGTCCTTTGCGATTTTTCCATATTTGAGAAAAAGCTTTGTTTCCAAAAACCCTACTTTTTACACATCATACCAAATGTCATTGCATCGTCTCTCGATTCATGGAACTGGCATCCCTATTTGACAAATGGTACGAAGTCTACTACCGTCTGAACTTGTGCAAAGGTACAAAGAGTAACGAATTCAAATATCGATAACAGGGACTATTATTCTGCAAATCGAACGATCTTTACCCCTGTACATATCAACATGATGAAAACTACAAAACACATGCTAGGAAATGCAGTTTTATGAGTTAAGTTAATTCGAGGAAAAAATCTGAATACACCCGGGCCTTTGCGATTTATCCATATTTGAGAAAAAGCTTTGTTTCCAAAAACCCCAATTTTTACACATCATGCCAAACGTCATTGCATCCTCTCTCGATTCATGGAACTGGCATCCCTATTTGACAAATGGTACGCAGTCTACTACCGTCTGAACTTGTGCAGAGGTACAAAGAGTAACGAAGTCAAATATCGAGAACAGGGACTATTATTCTGCAAATCGAACGATCTTAACCCCTGTACATATAAACATGATGAAATCTACAAAACACATGCTAGGAAACACAGTTTTATGAGTACAGTAAATTCGAGGAGAAAATCTGAGTACACCCGGGCCTTTGCGATTTTTCCATATTTGAGAAAAAGCTTTGTTTCCAAAAACCCCACTTTTTACACATCATGCCAAACGTCATTACATCCTCTCTCGATTCATGGAACTGGCATCCCTATCTGACAAATGGTACGCAGTCTACTACTGTCTGAACTTGTGCAAAGGTACAAAGACTAACGAATTCAAATATCGAGAACGGCACTATTATTCTGCAAATCGAACGATCTTTACCCCTGTACATATCAACATGATGAAAACTACAAAACACATGCTAATAAACGCAGTTTTATGAGTACAGTAAATTCGAGAAGAAATCTGAATACATCCGGGCCTTTGCGATTTTTCCATATTTGAGAAAAAGCTTTGTTTCCAAAAACCCTACTTTTTACACATCATGCCAATCGTCAATTCATCCTCTCTCGATTCATGGGACTGGCATCCCTATTTGACAAATGGTACGCAGTCTACTACCGTCTGAACTTGTGCAAAGGTACAAAGGGTAACGAATTCAAATATCGAGAGCAGGGACTATTATTCTGCAAATCGAACGATCTTTACCCCTGTACATATCAACATGATGAAAACTACAAAACACATGCTAGGAAACGCATGTTTATGAGTACAGTAAATTCGAGGAAAAAATCTCAATACACCCGGGCCGTTGCGATTTTTCCACATTTGAGAAAAAGCTTTTTTTCCAAAAACCCCGCGTTTTACACATCATGCCAAACGCCTTTGCATCCTCTCTCGATTCACGGAACTGGCATCCCTATTTGACAAATGGTAAGCAGTCTACTACCGACAGAACTTGTGCAAAGGTACAAAGACTAACGAATTCAAATAACGAGAACAGAGACTATTATTCTGCAAATCGAAAGATCTTTACCCCTGTACAAATCAATATGATGAAAACTACAAAACACATGCTAGGAAACGCAGTTTTATGAGTACAGTAAATTCGTGGACAAAATCTGAATACAACCGGGCCTTGCGATTTTTCCACATTTGAGAAAAAACTTTGTTTCCAAAAACCCCACTTTTTACACATCATGCCAAACGTCATTGGATCCTCTCTCGATTCATGGAACTGGCATCCCAATTTGACCAATGGTACGCAGTCTACTACCGTCTGAACTTGTGCAAAGGTACAAAGAATAACGAATTCAAATATCGAGAACAGGGATTATTATTCCGCAAATCGAACGATCTTTACCCCTGTACATATCAACATGATGAAAACTACAAAACACATGCTAGGAAACGCAGGTTCATGAGTACAGTAAATTCGAGGAAAAAATGTGAATACACCCGGGCCTTTGCGATTTATCCATATTTGAGAAAAAGCTTTGTTTCCAAAAACCCCACTTTTTACACATCATGCCAAAAGTCATTGCATCCTCTCTCGATTCATGGAACTGGCATCCCTATTTGACAAATGGTGAGCAGTCTACTACCATCTGAACTTGTGCAAAGGTACAAAGAGTAACGAATTCAAATATCGAGGACAGGGACTATTATTCTGCAAATCGAACGATCTTTACTCCTGTACATATCAACATGATGAAAACTACAAAACACATACTAGGAAACGCAGTTTTATGAGACAGTAAATTCGAGGAAAAAATCTGAATACACCCAGGCCTTTGCGACTTTTCCATATTTGAGAAAAAGCTTTGTTTCCAAAAACCCCACTTTTTACACATCATGCCAAACGTCATTGCATCCTCTCTCGATTCATGGAACTGGCATCCCTATTTGACAAATGGTACGCAGTCTACTACTGTCTGAACTTGTGCAAACGTACAAAGACTAACAAATTCAAATATCGAGAACAGGGACTATTATTCTGCAAATCGAACGATCTTTACCCCTATACATACCAACATGATGAAACTACAAAACACATGCTAGGAAACGCAGTTTTATGAGTACAGTAAAATCGAGGAAAGAATGTGAATACACCCGCTCCTTTGTGATTTTTCCATATTTGAGAGAAAGCTTTGTTTCCAAAAACCCTACTTTTTACACATCAAACCAAACGTCATTGCATCCTCTCTCGATTCATGGAACTGGCATCCCTATTTGACAAATGGTACGCAGTCTACTACCGTCTGAACTTGTGCAAAGGTACAAAGAGTAACAAATTCAAATATCGGTTACAGGGACTATTATTCTGCAAATCGAACGATCTTTACCCCTGTACTTATCAACATGATGAAAACTTCAAAACACATGCTAGGAAACGCAGTTTTATGAGTACAGTAAATTCGAGGAAAAAATCTGAATACACCCAGTCCTTTGCGATTTTTCCATATATGAGAAAAAGCTTTGTTTCCAAAAACCGAAATTTCTACACATCATGCCAAACGTCATTGCATCCTCTCTCGATTCATGGAACTGGCATCCCTATTTGACAAATGGTACGCAGTCTACTACCGTCTGAACTTGTGCAGAGGTACAAAGAGTAACGAAGTCAAATATCGAGAACAGGGACTATTATTCTGCAAATCAAACGATCTTAACCCCTGTACATATAAACATGATGAAAACTACAAAACACATGCTAGGAAACACAGTTTTATGAGTACAGTAAATTCGAGGAAAAAATCTGAGTACACCCGGGCCTTCGCGATTTTTCCATATTTGAGAAAAAGCTTTGTTTCCAAAAACCCCACTTTTTACACATCATGCCAAACGTCATTGCATCCTCTCTCGATTCATGGAACTGGCATCCTGTATCTGACAAATGGTACGCAGTCTACTACTGTCTGAACTTGTGCAAAGGTACAAAGACTAACGAATTCAAATATCGAGAACAGGCACTATTATTCTGCAAATCGAACGATCTTTACCCCTGTACATATCAACATGATGAAAACTACAAAACACATGCTAGGAAACGCAGTTTTATGAGTACAGTAAATTCGAGAAAAAATCTGAATACACCCGGGCCTTTGCGATTTTTCCATATTTGAGAAAAAGCTTTGTTTCCAAAAACCCTACTTTTTACACATCATGCCAATCGTCATTGCATCCTCTCTCCATTCATGGAACTGGCATCCCTATTTGACAAATGGTACGCAGTCTACTACCGTCTGAACTTGTGCAAAGGTACAAAGAGTAACGAATTCAAATATCGAGAGCAGGGACTATTTTTCCGCAAATCGAAAGATCTTTACCCCTGTACAAATCAATATGATGAAAACTACAAAACACATGCTAGGAAACGCAGTTTTATGAGTACAGTAAATTCGTGGACAAAATCTGAATACAACCGGGCCTTGCGATTTTTCCACATTTGAGAAAAAACTTTGTTTCCAAAAACCCCACTTTTTACACATCATGCCAAACGTCATTGCATCCTCTCTCGATTCATGGAACTGGCATCCCAATTTGACCAATGGTACGCACTCCACTACCGTCTGAACTTGTGCAAAGGTACAAAGAATAACGAATTCAAATATCGAGAACAGGGACTATTATTCCGCAAATCGAACGATCTTTACCCCTGTACATATCAACATGATGAAAACTACAAAACACATGCTAGGAAACGCAGGTTCATGAGTACAGTAAATTCGAGGAAAAAATCTGAATACACCCAGTCCTTTGCGATTTTTCAATATTTGAGAAAAGCTTTGTTTCCAAAAACCCCAATTATTACACATCATGCCAAACGTCATTGCATCCTCTCTCGATTCATGGAACTGGCATCCCTATTTGACAAATGGTAGCAGTCTACTACCGTCTGAACTTGTGCAAAGGTACAAAGAGTAACGAATTCAAATATCGGTTACAGGGACTATTATTCTGCAAATCGAACGATCTTTACCCCTGTACTTATCAACATGATGAAAACTTCAAAACACATGCTAGGAAACGCAGTTTTATGAGTACAGTAAATTCGAGGAAAAAATCTGAATACACCCAGTCCTTTGCGATTTTTCCATATATGAGAAAAAGCTTTGTTTCCAAAAACCCCAATTTTTACACATCATGCCAAACGTCATTGCATCCTCTCTCGATTCATGGAACTGGCATCCCTATATGACAAATGGTACGCAGTCTACTACCGTCTGAACTTGTGCAGAGGTACAAAGAGTAACGAAGTCAAATATCGAGAACAGGGACTATTACTCTGCAAATCGAACGATCTTAACCCCTGTACATATAAACATGATGAAAACTACAAAACACATGCTAGGAAACACAGTTTTATGAGTACAGTAAATTCGAGGAAAAAATCTGAGTACACCCGGGCCTTCGCGATTTTTCCATATTTGAGAAAAAGCTTTGTTTCCAAAAACCCCACTTTTTACACATCATGCCAAACGTCATTGCATCCTCTCTCGATTCATGGAACTGGCATCCTGTATCTGACAAATGGTACGCAGTCTACTACTGTCTGAACTTGTGCAAAGGTACAAAGACTAACGAATTCAAATATCGAGAACAGGCATTATTATTCTGCAAATCGAACGATCTTTACCCCTGTACATATCAACATGATGAAAACTACAAAACACATGCTAGGGAACGCAGTTTTATGAGTACAGTAAATTCGAGAAGAAATCTGAATACACCCGGGCCTTTGCGATTTTTCCATATTTGAGAAAAAGCTTTGTTTCCAAAAACCCTACTTTTTACACATCATGCCAATCGTCATTGCATCCTCTCTCGATTCATGGAACTGGCATCCCTATTTGACAAATGGTACGCAGTCTACTACTGTCTGAACTTGTGCAAACGTACAAAGACTAACAAATTCAAATATCGAGAACAGGGACTATTATTCTGCAAATCGAACGATCTTTACCCCTATACATACCAACATGATGAAACTACAAAACACATGCTAGGAAACGCAGTTTTATGAGTACAGTAAATTCGAGGAAAAAATGTGAATACACCCGGTCCTTTGTGATTTTTCCATATTTGAGAAAAAGCTTTGTTTCCAAAAACCCTACTTTTTACACATCAAACCAAACGTCATTGCATCCTCCCTCGATTCATGGAACTGGCATCCCTATTTGACAAATATTACGCAGTCTACTACCGTCTGAACTTTTGCATAGATACAAAGAGTAACTAATTCAAATATCGAGAACAGGGACTATTATTCTGCAAATCGAACGATCTTTCCCCCTGTACATATCAACATGATGAAAACTACAAATCACATGCTAGGAAATGCAGTTTTATGAGTGCAGTAAATTCGAGGAAAAATGTGAATACACCCGGGCCTTTGCGATTTTTCCATACTTGAGATAAACCTTTGTTTCCAAAAAACCCACTTTTTACACATCATGCCAAACGTCATTGCATTCTCTCTCGATTCATAGAACTGGTATACCTATTTGACAAATGGAACGCAGTCTACACCCGTCTGAACTTGTGCAAAGGTACAAAGAGTAACGAATTCAAATACCGGTAACAGTTACTATTATTCTGCAAATCGAACGATCTTTACCCCTGTACTTATGATTATGATGAAAACTTCAAAACACATCCTAGGAAACGCAGTTTTGTGAGTACACTAAATTCGAGGAAAAAAACTGAATACACCCAGGCCTTTGCGATTTTTCAATATTTGAGAAAAGCTTTGTTTCCAAAAACCCCAATTATTAAACATCATGCCAAACGTCATTGCATCCTCTGTCGATTCATGGAACTGGCATCCCTATTTGATAAATGGTACGCAGTCTACTACCGTCTGAACTTGTGCAAAGGTACAAAGAGTAACGAATTCAAATATCGGTTACAGGGACTATTATTCTGCATATCGAACGATCTTTACCCCTGTACTTATCAACATGATGAAAACTTCAAAACACATGCTAGGAAACGCAGTTTTATGAGTACAGTAAATTCGAGGAAAAAATCTGAATACACCCAGTCCTTTGCGATTTTTCCATATATGAGAAAAAGCTTTGTTTCCAAAAACCCCAATTTTTACACATCAAGCCAAACGTCATTGCATCCTCTCTCGATTCATGGAACTGGCATCCCTATTTGACAAATGGTACGCAGTCTACTACCGTCTGAACTTGTGCAGAGGTACAAAGAGTAACGAAGTCAAATATCGAGAACAGGGACTATTTTTCTGCAAATCGAACGATCTTAACCCCTGTACATATAAACATGATGAAAACTACAAAACACATGCTAGGAAACACAGTTTTATGAGTACAGTAAATTCGAGGAAAAAATCTGAGTACACCCGGGCCTTCGCGATTTTTCCATATTTGAGAAAAAGCTTTGTTTCCAAAAACCCCACTTTTTACACATCATGCCAAACGTCATTGCATCCTCTCTCGATTCATGAAACTGGCATCCTGTATCTGACAAATGGTACGCAGTCTACTACTGTCTGAACTTGTGCAAATGAACAAAGACTAACGAATTCAAATATCGAGAACAGGCACTATTATTCTGCAAATCGAACGATCTTTAAACCTGTACATATCAACATGATGAAAACTACAAAACACATGCTAGGAAACGCAGTTTTATGAGTACAGTAAATTCGAGAAAAATCTGAATACACCCGGGCCTTTGCGATTTTCCATATTTGAGAAAAAGCTTTGTTTCCAAAAACCCTACTTTTTACACATCATGCCAATCGTCATTGCATCCTCTCTCGAATTATGGAACTGGCATCCCAATTTGACCAATGGTACGCACTCCACTACCGTCTGAACTTGTGCAAAGGTACAAAGAATAACGAATTCAAATATCGAGAACAGGGACTATTATTCCGCAAATCGAACGATCTTTACCCCTGTACATATCAACATGATGAAAACTACAAAACACATGCTAGGAAACGCAGGTTCATGAGTACAGTAAATTCGAGGAAAAAATCTGAATACACCCAGTCCTTTGCGATTTTTCAATATTTGAGAAAAGCTTTGTTTCCAAAAACCCCAATTATTACACATCATGCCGAACGTCATTGCATCCTCTCTCGATTCATGGAACTTTCATCCCTATTTGACAAATGGTACGCAGTCTACTACCGTCTGAACTTGTGCAATGGTACAAAGAGTAACGAATTCAAATATCGGTTACAGGGACTATTATTCTGCAAATCGAACGATCTTTACCCCTGTACTTATCAACATGATGAAAACTTCGAAACACATGCTACGAAACGCAGTTTTATGAGTACAGTAAATTCGAGGAAAAAATCTGAATACACCCGATCCTTTGCGATTTTTCCATATATGAGAAAAAGCTTTGTTTCCAAAAACCCCAATTTTTACACATCATGCCAAACGTCATTGCATCCTCTCTCGATTCATGGAACTGGCATCCCTATTTGACAAATAGTACGCAGTCTACTACCGTCTGAACTTGTGCAGAGGTACAAAGAGTAACGAAGTCAAATATCGAGAACAGGCACAATTATTCAGCAAATCGAACGATCTTTACCCCTGTACATATCAACATGATGAAAACTACAAAACACATGCTAGGAAACGCAGTTTTATGAGTACAGTAAATTCGAGAAAAAATCTGAATACACCCGGGCCTTTGCGATTTTTCCATATTTGAGAAAAAGCTTTGTTTCCAAAAACCCTACTTTTTACACATCATGCCAATCGTCATTGCATCCTCTCTCGATTCATGGAACTGGCATCCCTATTTGACAAATGGTACGCAGTCTACTACCGTCTGAACTTGTGCAAAGGTACAAAGAGTAACGAATTCAAATATCGAGAGCAGGGACTATTATTCTGCAAATCGAACGATCTTTACCCCTGTACATATCAACATGATGAAAACTACAAAACACATGCTAGGAAACGCAGTTTTATGAGTACAGTAAATTCGTGGACAAAATCTGAATACAACCGGGCCTTGCGATTTTTCCACATTTGAGAAAAAACTTTGTTTCCAAAAACCCCACTTTTTACACATCATGCCAAACGTCATTGTATCCTCTCTCGATTCATGGAACTGGCATCCCAATTTGACCAATGGTACGCAGTCTACTACCGTCTGAACTTGTGCAAAGGTACAAAGATTAACGAATTCAAATATCGAGAACAGGGACTATTATTCCGCAAATCGAACGATCTTTACCCCTGTACATATCAACATGATGAAAACTACAAAACACATGCTAGGAAACACAGTTTTATGAGTACAGTAAATTCGAGGAAAAAATCTGAGTACACCCGGGCCTTCGCGATTTTTCCATATTTGAGAAAAAGCTTTGTTTCCAAAAACCCCACTTTTTACACATCATGCCAAACGTCATTGCATCCTCTCTCGATTCATGGAACTGGCATCCTGTATCTGACAAATGGTACGCAGTCTACTACTGTCTGAACTTGTGCAAAGGTACAAAGACTAACGAATTCAAATATCGAGAACAGGCATTATTATTCTGCAAATCGAACGATCTTTACCCCTGTACATATCAACATGATGAAAACTACAAAACACATGCTAGGGAACGCAGTTTTATGAGTACAGTAAATTCGAGAAGAAATCTGAATACACCCGGGCCTTTGCGATTTTTCCATATTTGAGAAAAAGCTTTGTTTCCAAAAACCCTACTTTTTACACATCATGCCAATCGTCATTGCATCCTCTCTCGATTCATGGAACTGGCATCCCTATTTGACAAATGGTACGCAGTCTACTACTGTCTGAACTTGTGCAAACGTACAAAGACTAACAAATTCAAATATCGAGAACAGGGACTATTATTCTGCAAATCGAACGATCTTTACCCCTATACATACCAACATGATGAAACTACAAAACACATGCTAGGAAACGCAGTTTTATGAGTACAGTAAATTCGAGGAAAAAATGTGAATACACCCGGTCCTTTGTGATTTTTCCATATTTGAGAAAAAGCTTTGTTTCCAAAAACCCTACTTTTTACACATCAAACCAAACGTCATTGCATCCTCCCTCGATTCATGGAACTGGCATCCCTATTTGACAAATATTACGCAGTCTACTACCGTCTGAACTTTTGCATAGATACAAAGAGTAACTAATTCAAATATCGAGAACAGGGACTATTATTCTGCAAATCGAACGATCTTTCCCCCTGTACATATCAACATGATGAAAACTACAAGTCACATGCTAGGAAATGCAGTTTTATGAGTGCAGTAAATTCGAGGAAAAATGTGAATACACCCGGGCCTTTGCGATTTTTCCATACTTGAGATAAACCTTTGTTTCCAAAAAACCCACTTTTTACACATCATGCCAAACGTCATTGCATTCTCTCTCGATTCATAGAACTGGTATCCCTATTTGACAAATGGTACGCAGTCTACACCCGTCTGAACTTGTGCAAAGGTACAAAGAGTAACGAATTCAAATACCGGTAACAGTTACTATTATTCTGCAAATCGAACGATCTTTACCCCTGTACTTATGAACATGATGAAAACTTCAAAACACATCCTAGGAAACGCAGTTTTATGAGTACACTAAATTCGAGGAAAAAAACTGAATACACCCAGGCCTTTGCGATTTTTCAATATTTGAGAAAAGCTTTGTTTCCAAAAACCCCAATTATTACACATCATGCCAAACGTCATTGCATCCTCTGTCGATTCATGGAACTGGCATCCCTATTTGATAAATGGTACGCAGTCTACTACCGTCTGAACTTGTGCAAAGGTACAAAGAGTAACGAATTCAAATATCGGTTACAGAGACTATTATTCTGCATATCGAACGATCTTTACCCCTGTACTTATCAACATGATGAAAACTTCAAAACACATGCTAGGAAACGCAGTTTTATGAGTACAGTAAATTCGAGGAAAAAATCTGAATACACCAAGTCCTTTGCGATTTTTCCATATATGAGAAAAAGCTTTGTTTCCAAAAACCCCAATTTTTACACATCAAGCCTAACGTCATTGCATCCTCTCTCGATTCATGGAACTGGCATCCCTATTTGACAAATGGTACGCAGTCTACTACCGTCTGAACTTGTGCAGAGGTACAAAGAGTAACGAAGTCAAATATCGAGAACAGGGACTATTTTTCTGCAAATCGAACGATCTTAACCCCTGTACATATAAACATGATGAAAACTACAAAACACATGCTAGGAAACACAGTTTTATGAGTACAGTAAATTCGAGGAAAAAATCTGAGTACACCCGGGCCTTCGCGATTTTTCCATATTTGAGAAAAAGCTTTGTTTCCAAAAACCCCACTTTTTACACATCATGCCAAACGTCATTGCATCCTCTCTCGATTCATGAAACTGGCATCCTGTATCTGACAAATGGTACGCAGTCTACTACTGTCTGAACTTGTGCAAATGAACAAAGACTAACGAATTCAAATATCGAGAACAGGCACTATTATTCTGCAAATCGAACGATCTTTAAACCTGTACATATCAACATGATGAAAACTACAAAACACATGCTAGGAAACGCAGTTTTATGAGTACAGTAAATTCGAGAAAAATCTGAATACACCCGGGCCTTTGCGATTTTCCATATTTGAGAAAAAGCTTTGTTTCCAAAAACCCTACTTTTTACACATCATGCCAATCGTCATTGCATCCTCTCTCGATTCATGGAACTGGCATCCCAATTTGACCAATGGTACGCACTCCACTACCGTCTGAACTTGTGCAAAGGTACAAAGAATAACGAATTCAAATATCGAGAACAGGGACTATTATTCCGCAAATCGAACGATCTTTACCCCTGTACATATCAACATGATGAAAACTACAAAACACATGCTAGGAAACGCAGGTTCATGAGTACAGTAAATTCGAGGAAAAAATCTGAATACACCCAGTCCTTTGCGATTTTTCAATATTTGAGAAAAGCTTTGTTTCCAAAAACCCCAATTATTACACATCATGCCGAACGTCATTGCATCCTCTCTCGATTCATGGAACTTTCATCCCTATTTGACAAATGGTACGCAGTCTACTACCGTCTGAACTTGTGCAATGGTACAAAGAGTAACGAATTCAAATATCGGTTACAGGGACTATTATTCTGCAAATCGAACGATCTTTACCCCTGTACTTATCAACATGATGTAAACTTCGAAACACATGCTACGAAACGCAGTTTTATGAGTACAGTAAATTCGAGGAAAAAATCTGAATACACCCGATCCTTTGCGATTTTTCCATATATGAGAAAAAGCTTTGTTTCCAAAAACCCCAATTTTTACACATCATGCCAAACGTCATTGCATCCTCTCTCGATTCATGGAACTGGCATCCCTATTTGACAAATAGTACGCAGTCTACTACCGTCTGAACTTGTGCAGAGGTACAAAGAGTAACGAAGTCAAATATCGAGAACAGGGACTATTATTCTGCAAATCGAACGATCTTAACCCCTGTACATATAAACATGATGAAAACTACAAAACACATGCTAGGAAACACAGTTTTATGAGTACAGTAAATTCGAGGAAAAGATCTGAGTACACCCGGGCCTTCGCGATTTTTCCATATTTGAGAAAAAGCTTTGTTTCCAAAAACCCCACTTGTTACACATCATGCCAAACGTCATTGCATCCTCTTTCGATTCATGGAACTGGCATCCCTATCTGACAAATGGTACGCAGTCTACTACTGTCTGAACTTGTGCAAAGGTACAAAGACTAACGAATTCAAATATCGAGAACAGGCACTATTATTCAGCAAATCGAACGATCTTTACCCCTGTACATATCAACATGATGAAAACTACAAAACACATGCTAGGAAACGCAGTTTTATGAGTACAGTAAATTCGAGAAAAAATCTGAATACACCCGGGCCTTTGCGATTTTTCCATATTTGAGAAAAAGCTTTGTTTCCAAAAACCCTACTTTTTACACATCATGCCAATCGTCATTGCATCCTCTCTCGATTCATGGAACTGGCATCCCTATTTGACAAATGGTACGCAGTCTACTACCGTCTGAACTTGTGCAAAGGTACAAAGAGTAACGAATTCAAATATCGAGAGCAGGGACTATTATTCTGCAAATCGAACGATCTTTACCCCTGTACATATCAACATGATGAAAACTACAAAACACATGCTAGGAAACGCAGTTTTATGAGTACAGTAAATTCGTGGACAAAATCTGAATACAACCGGGCCTTGCGATTTTTCCACATTTGAGAAAAAACTTTGTTTCCAAAAACCCCACTTTTTACACATCATGCCAAACGTCATTGTATCCTCTCTCGATTCATGGAACTGGCATCCCAATTTGACCAATGGTACGCAGTCTACTACCGTCTGAACTTGTGCAAAGGTACAAAGATTAACGAATTCAAATATCGAGAACAGGGACTATTATTCCGCAAATCGAACGATCTTTACCCCTGTACATATCAACATGATGAAAACTACAAAACACATGCTGGGAAACGCAGGTTCATGAGTACAGTAAATTCGAGGAAAAAATCTGAATACACCCGGGCCTTTGCGATTTATCCATATTTGAGAAAAAGCTTTGTTTCCAAATACCCCACTTTTTACACATCATGCCAAACGTCATTGCATCCTCTCTCGATTCATGGAACTGGCATCCCTATTTGACAAATGGTAAGCAGTCTACTACCGTCTGAACTTGTGCAAAGGTACAAAGAGTAACGAATTCAAATATCGAGAACAGGGACTATTATTCTGCAAATCGAACGATCTTTACCCCTGTACATATCAACATAATGAAAACTACAAAACACATACTAGGAAACGCAGTTTTATGAGACAGTAAATTCGAGGAAAAAATCTGAATACACCCAGGCCTTTGCGATTTTTCCATATTTGAGAAAAAGCTTTGTTTCCAAAAACCCCACTTTTTACACATCATGCCAAACGTCATTGCATCCTCTCTCGATTCATGGAACTGGCATCCCTATTTGACAAATGGCACGCAGTCTACTACTGTCTGAACTTGTGTAAAGGTACAAAGACTAACAAATTCAAATATCGAGAACAGGGACTATTATTCTGCAAATCGAACGATCTTTACCCCTATACATACCAACATGATGAAACTACAAAACACATGCTAGGAAACGCAGTTATATGAGTACAGTAAATTCGAGGAAAAAATGTGAATACAACCGGGCCTTTGTGATTTTTCCATATTTGAGAAAAAGCTTTGTTTCCAAAAACCCTACTTTTTACACATCATACCAAACGTCATTGCATCCTCTCTCGATTCATGGAACTGGCATCCCTGTTTGACAAATGGTACGCAGTCTACTACCGTCTGAACTTGTGCATAGGTACAAAGAGTAACTAATTCAAATATCGAGAACAGGGACTATTATTCTGCAAATCGAACGATCTTTACCCCTGTACATATCAACATGATGAAAACTACAAAACACATGCTAGGAAATGCAGTTTTATGAGTGCAGTATATTCGAGGAAAAAATGTGAATACACCCGGGCCTTTGCGATTTTTCCATACTTGAGATAAACCTTTGTTTCCAAAAACCCCACATTTTACACATCATGCCAAACGTCATTGCATCCTCTCTCGATTCATAGAACTGGCATCCCTATTTGACAAATGGTAGCAGTCTACTACCGTCTGAACTTGTGCAAAGGTACAAAGTGTAACGAATTCAAATATCGAGAACCGGGACTATTATTCTGCAAATCGAACGATCCTTACCCCTGTACATATCAACATGATGAAAACTACAAAACACATGCTAGGAAACGCAGTTTTATGAGTACACTAAATTCGAGGAAAAAATCCGAATACACCCGGGCCTTTGCGATTTTTCCATATTTGAGAAAAAGCTTTGTTTCCAAAAACCCCACACTTTACACATCATGCCAAACGTCATTGCATCCTCTCTCGATTCAAGGAACTGGCACCCCTATTTGACAAATGATACGCAGTCTACTACCGTCTGAATTTGTGCAAAGGTACAAAGAGTAACGAATTCCAATATCGAGAACAGGGACTATTATTCTGCAAATCGAACGATCTTTACCCCTGTACATATCAACATAATGAAAACTACAAAACACATACTAGGAAACGCAGTTTTATGAGACAGTAAATTCGAGGAAAAAATCTGAATACACCCAGGCCTTTGCGATTTTTCCATATTTGAGAAAAAGCTTTGTTTCCAAAAACCCCACTTTTTACACATCATGCCAAACGTCATTGCATCCTCTCTCGATTCATGGAACTGGCATCCCTATTTGACAAATGGCACGCAGTCTACTACTGTCTGAACTTGTGTAAAGGTACAAAGACTAACAAATTCAAATATCGAGAACAGGGACTATTATTCTGCAAATCGAACGATCTTTACCCCTATACATACCAACATGATGAAACTACAAAACACATGCTAGGAAACGCAGTTTTATGAGTACAGTAAATTCGAGGAAAAAATGTGAATACAACCGGGCCTTTGTGATTTTTCCATATTTGAGAAAAAGCTTTGTTTCCAAAAACCCTACTTTTTACACATCATACCAAACGTCATTGCATCCTCTCTCGATTCATGGAACTGGCATCCCTGTTTGACAAATGGTACGCAGTCTACTACCGTCTGAACTTGTGCATAGGTACAAAGAGTAACTAATTCAAATATCGAGAACAGGGACTATTATTCTGCAAATCGAACGATCTTTACCCCTGTACATATCAACATGATGAAAACTACAAAACACATGCTAGGAAATGCAGTTCTATGAGTGCAGTATATTCGAGGAAAAAATGTGAATACACCCGGGCCTTTGCGATTTTTCCATACTTGAGATAAACCTTTGTTTCCAAAAACCCCACATTTTACACATCATGCCAAACGTCATTGCATCCTCTCTCGATTCATAGAACTGGCATCCCTATTTGACAAATGGTACTCAGTCTACTACCGTCTGAACTTGTGCAAAGGTACAAAGTGTAACGAATTCAAATATCGAGAACCGGGACTATTATTCTGCAAATCGAACGATCTTTACCCCTGTACATATCAACATGATGAAAACTACAAAACACATGCTAGGAAACGCAGTTTTATGAGTACACTAAATTCGAGGAAAAAATCCGAATACACCCGGGCCTTTGCGATTTTTCCATATTTGAGAAAAAGCTTTGTTTCCAAAAACCCCACACTTTACACATCATGCCAAACGTCATTGCATCCTCTCTCGATTCAAGGAACTGGCACCCCTATTTGACAAATGATACGCAGTCTACTACCGTCTGAATTTGTGCAAAGGTACAAAGAGTAACGAATTCCAATATCGAGAACAGGGACTATTATTCTGCAAATCGAACGATCTTCACCCCTGTACATATCAACATGATGAAAACTAGAAAACACATGCTTGGAAACGCAGTTTTATGAGTACAGTAAATTCGAGGAAAAAATCTGAATACACCCGGGCGTTTGCGTTTTATCCATATTTGAGAAAAAGCTTTGTATCCAAAAACCCTACTTTTTACACATCATGCCAAACGTCATTGCATCCTCTCTCAATTCAGGGAACTGGCATCCCAATTTGACAAACGGTAAGCAGTCTACTACCGTCTGATCTTGTGCAAAGGTACAAAGAGTAACGAATTCAAATATCGAGAACAGGGACTATTATTTTTCATATCGAACGATCTTTACCCCTGTACATATCAACATGATGAAAACTACAAAACACATGCTAGGAAACGCAGTTTTATGAGTACAGTAAATTCGAGGAAAAAATCTGAATACACCCAGGGCTTTGCGATTTTTCCATATTTGAGTAAAAGCTTTGTTTCCAAAAACCCCACTTTTTACTCATCATGCCAAACGTCATTGCATCCTCTCTCGATTCATGGAACTGGCAACCCTATTTGACAAATGGTACGCAGTCTACTACTGTCTGAACTTGTGCAAAGGTACAAAGACTAACGAATTCAAATATCGAGAAAAGGGACTATTATTCTGCAAATCGGACGATCTTTACCCCTATACATACCAACATGATGAAACTACAAAACACATGCTAGGAAACGCAGTTTTATGAGTACAGTAAATTCGAGGAAAAAATCTGAATATACACAGGCTTTTGCGATATTTCCATATTTGAGAAAAAGCTTTGTTTCCAAAAACACCACTTTTTACACATCATGCCAAACGTCATTGCATCCTCTCTCGATTCGTGGAACTGGCATCCCTTTTTGACAAATGGTACGCAGTCTACTACCGTCTGAACTTGTGCAAAGGTACAAAGGGTAACTAATTCAAATATCGGTTACGGGGAGTGTTATTCTGCAAATCAAACGATCTTTACCCCTGTACTTATCGACATGATGAAAACTTCAAAACACATCCTAGGAAACGCAGTTTTATGAGTACAGTAAATTCGAGGAAAAAATCTGAATACACCCAGTCCTTTGCGATTTTTCCATATTTGAGAAAAAGCTTTGTTTCCAAAAACACCACTTTTTACACATCATGCCATACGTCATTGCATCCTCTCTCGATTCATGGAACTGGAGTCCCTATTTGACAAATGGTATGCAGTCTACTACTGTCTGAACTTGTGCAATGCTACAAAGAGCAACGAATTCAAATATCGAGAACAGGGACTATTATTCAGCAAATCCAACGAGCTTTACCCCTGTACATATCAACTGATGAAAACTACAAAACTCATGCTAGGAAACGCAGTTTTATGAGTACAGTAAATTCGAGGAAAATATCTGAATACACCTGGGCCTTTGCGATTTTTCCATACTTGAGAAAAAGCTTTGTTTCCAAAAACCCCACACTTTACACATCATGCCAAACGTCATTGCATCCTCTCTCGATTCAAGGAACTGGCACCCCTATTTGACAAATGATACGCAGTCTACTACCATCTGAACTTGTGCAAAGGTACAAAGAGTAACGAATTCAAATATCGAGAACAGGGACTATTATTCTGCAAATCGAACGATCTTCACCCCTGTACATATCAACATGATGAAAACTACAAAACACATGCTAGGAAACGCAGTTTTATGAGTACAGTAAATTCGAGGAAAAAATCTGAATACACCCAGGCTTTTGCGATTTTTCCGTATTTGAGAAAAAGCTTTGTTTCCAAAAACCCCACTTTTTACACATCATGCCAAACGTCATTGCATCCTCTCTCGATTCATGGAACTGGCATCCCTATTTGACAAATGGTACGCAGTCTACTACTGTCTGAACTTGTGCAAAGGTACAAAGACTAACGAATTCAAATATCGAGAAAAGGGACTATTATTCTGCTAATCGAACGATCTTTACCCCTGTACATACCAACATGATGAAACTACAAAACACATGCTAGGAAACGCAGGTTTATGAGTACAGTAAATTCGAGGAAAAAATCTGAATATACACAGGCTTTTGCGATATTTCCATATTTGAGAGAAAGCTTTGTTTCCAAACACACCATTTTTTACACATCATGCCAAACGTCATTGCAACCTCTCTCGATTCTTGGAACTGGAGTACCTATTTGACAAATGGTACGCAGTCTACTACCGTCTGAACTTGTGCAAAGGTACAAAAGAGCAACGAATTCAAATATCGAGAACAGGGACTATTATTCTGCAAATCGAACGATCTTTACCCATGTACATATCAACATGATGAAAACTACAAAACACATGCTAGGAAACGCAGTTTTATGAGTACAGTAATTTCGAGGAAAAGATCTGCGATTTTTCCATATTTGAGAAAAAGCTTTGTTTCCAAAAACCCTACTTTTTACACATCATGCCAAACGTCATTGCATCCTCTCTCGATTCATGCAACTGGCATCCCTGTTTGACAAATGGTACGAAATCTACTACTGTCTGAACTTGTGCAAAGGTAACGAATTCAAATATCGAGAACAGGGACTATTATTCTGCAAATCGAACGATCTTTACCACTATACATACCAACATGATGAAACTACAAAACACATGCTAGGAAACGCAGTTTTATGAGTACAGTAAATTCGAGGAGAAAATCTGAGTACACCCGGTCCTTTGCGATTTTTCCATATTTGAGAAAAAGCTTTGTTTCCAAAAACCCTACTTTTTACACATCATACCAAACGTCATTGCATCCTCTCTCGATTCATGGAACTGGCATCCCTATTTGACAAATGGTACGCATTCTACTACCGTCTGAACTTGTGCAAAGGTACAAAGAGTAACGAATTCAAATATCGCGAACAGGGACTATTATTCTGCAAATCGAACGATCTTTACCCCTGTACGTATAAACATGATGAAAACTACAAAACACATGCTAGGAAACGCAGTTTTATGAGTACAGTAAATTCGAGGAAAAAATCTGAATACACCCAGGCCTTTGCGATTTTTCCATATTTGAGAAAAAGCGTTGTTTCCAAAAACCCCAGTTTTTACACATCATGCCAAACGTCATTGCATCCTCTCTCGATTCATGGAACTGGCATCCCTATTTGACAAATGGTACGCAGTCTACTACTGTCAGAACTTGTGCAAAGGTTCAAAGACTAACAAATTCAAATATCGAGAACAGGGACTATTATTCTGCAAATCGATCGATCTTTACCCCTATACAACCAACATGATGACAACTACAAAACACATGCTAGGAAACTCCGTTTTATGAGTACAGTAAATTCGAGGAAAAAATCTGAATACACCCGGGCCTTTGCGATTTATCCATATCTGAGAAAAAGCTTTGTTTCCAAAAACCCCACTTATACACATCATGCCAAACGTCATTGCATGCTCTCTCGATTCATGGAACTGGCATCCCTATTTGACAAATGGTAAACAGTCTACTACTGTCTGAAGTTGTGCAAAGGTACAAAGAGTAACGAATTCAGATATCGAGAACAGTGACTATTATTCTGCAAATCGAACGATCTTTACCCATGTACATATCAACATGATGAAAACTACAAAACACATGCTAGGAAACGCAGTTTTATGAGTACAGTAAATTCGAGGAAAAAATCTGAATACATACAGGCCATGCGGTTTTCCACATTTGAGAAAAAACTTTGTTTCCAAAAACCCCACTTTTTACACATCATGCCAAACGTCATTGCATCCTCTCTCGATTCATGCAACTGGCATCCCTATTTGACAAATGGTACGCAGTCTACTACTGTCTGAACTTGTGCAAAGGTACAAAGAGTAACGAATTCAAATATCGAGAACAGGGACTATTATTCTGCAAATCGAACGATCTTTACCCCTATACATAAGTAAAATGATGAAACTACAAAACACATGCTAGGAAACGCAGTTTTATGAGTACAGTAAATTGGAGGAGAAAATCTGAGTACACCCGGTCCTTTGCGATTTTTCCATATTTGAGAAAAAGCTTTGTTTCCAAAAACCCTACTTTTTACACATCATACCAAACGACATTGCATCCTCTCTCGATTCATGGAACTGGCATCCCTATTTGACAAATGGTACGCAGTCTACTACCGTCTGAACTTGTGCAAAGGAACAAAGAGTAACGAATTCAAATATTGAGAACAGTTACTATTATTTTGCAAATCGAACGATTTTTACCCCTGTACATATTAACATGATGAAAACTACAAAACACATGCTAGGAAACGCAGTTTTATGAGTACAGTAAATTCGAGGAAAAAATCTGAATACACCCAGGCCTTTGCGATTTTTCCATATTTGAGAAAAAGCGTTGTTTTCAAAAACCCCAGTTTTTACACATCATGCCAGACGTCATTGCATCCTCTCTCGATTCATGGAACTGGCATCCCTATTTGACAAATGGTACGCAGTCTACTACTGTCTGAACTTGTGCAAAGGTACAAAGACTAACAAATTCAAATATCGAGAACAGGGACTATTATTCTGCAAATCGAACGATCTTTACCCCTATACATACCAACATGATGAAACTACAAAACACATGCTGGGAAACGCAGTTATATGAGTACAGTAAATTTGAGGAGAAAATCTGAATACACCCGGTCCTTTGCGATGTTTCCATATTTGAGAAAAAGCTTTGTTTCCAAAAACCCTACTTTTTACACATCATACCAAACGTCATTGCATCGTCTCTCGATTCATGGAACTGGCATCCCAATTTGACCAATGGTACGCAGTCTACTACCGTCTGAACTTGTGCAAAGGTACAAAGAGTAACGAATTCAAATATCGAGAACAGGGACTATTATTCTGCAAATCGAACGATCTTTACCCCTGTACATATCAACATGATGAAAACTACAAAACACATGCTAGGAAACGCACTTTTATGAGTACAGTAAATTCGAGGAAAAAATCTGAATACACCCAGGCCTTTGCGATTTTTCCGTATTTGAGAAAAAGCTTTGTTTTCAAAAACCCTACTTTTTACACATCATGCCAAACGTCATTGCATCCTCTCTCGATTCATGGAACTGGAATCCCTTTTTGACAAATGCTACGCAGTCTACTACCGTCTGAACTTGTGCAAAGGTACAAAGTGTGACGAATTCAAATATCGAGAACAGGGACTATTATTCTGCAAATCGAACGATCTTTCCCCGTGTACATATCAACATGATGAAAACTACAAAACACATGCTAGGAAACGCAGTTTTATGAGTGCAGTAAATTCGAGGAAAAAAAGTGCATACACCTGGGCCTTTGCGATTTTTCCATATTTGAGATAGAGCTTTGTTTCCAAAAACCCCACTTTTTACACATCATGCCAAACGTCATTGCATCCTCTCTCGATTTATGGAACTGGCATCCCTATTTGACAAATGGTACGCAGTCTACTACCGTCTGAACTTGTGCCAAGGTACAAAGACTAACGAATTCAAATATCGGTAACAGGGACTATTATTCTGCAAATCGAACGATCTTTACCCCTGTACTTATCAACATGATGAAAACTTCAAAACACATCCTAGGAAACGCAGTTTTATGAGAACAGTAAATTCGAGGAAAAAATCTGAATACACCCAGTCCTTTGCGAATTTTCCATATTTGAGAAAAGCTTTGTTTCCAAAAACCCCACTTATTACACATCATGCCAAACGTCATTGCATCCTCTCTCGATTCATGGAACTTTCATCCCTATTTGACAAATGGTACGCAGTCTACTACCGTCTGAAATTGTGCAAAGGTACAAAGAGTAACGAATTCAAATATCGAGAACCGGGACTATTATTCTGCAAATCGAACGATCTTTACCTCTATACATATCAACATGATGAAAACTACAAAACACATGCTAGGAAACGCAGTTTTATGAGTACAGTAAATTCGAGGAAAAAATCTGAATACACCCGGGCCTTTGCGATTTTTCCATATTTGAGAAAAAGCTTTGTTTCCAAAAAACCCACATTTTACACATCATGCCAAACGTCATTGCATCCTCTCTCGATTCATGGAACTGGCATCCCAATTTGACAAATGGTATGCAGTCTACTACCATCTGAACTTGTGCAAAGGTACAAAGAGTAACGAATTCAAATATCGAGAACAGGGACTATTATTCTGCAAATCGAACGATATTCACCCCTGTACATATCAACATGATGAAAACTTGAAAACACATGCTTGGAAACGCAGTTTCATGAGTACAGTAAATTTGAGGAAAAAATCTGAATACATCCGGGCCTTTGCGATTTATCCATATTTGAGAAAAAGCTGTGTTTCCAAAAACCCCACTTTTTACACATCATGCCAAACGTCATTGCATCCTCTCTCGATTCATGGAACTGGCATCCCTATTTCACAAATGGTAAGCAGTCTACTACCGTCTGAACTTGTGCAAAGGTACAAAGAGTAACGAATTCAAATATCGAGAACAGGGACTATTATTCTGCAAATCGAACGATCTTTACCCCTGTACATATCAACATGATGAAAACTACAAAACACATGCTAGGAAACGCAGGTTTATGAGTACAGTAAATTCGAGGAAAAAATCTGAATACAAACGGGCCATGCGGATTTTCCACATTTGAGAAAAAACTTTGTTTCCAAAAACCCCCCTTTTTACACATCATGCCAAACGTCATTGCATCCTCTCTCGATTCATGCAACTGGCATCCCTATTTGACAAATGGTACGCAATCTACTACTGTCTGAACTTGTGCAAAGGTAACGAATTCAAATATCGAGAACAGGGACTATTATTCTGCAAATCGAACGATCTTTACCCCTATACATACCAACATGATGAAACTACAAAACCCATGCTAGGAAACGCAGTTTTATGAGTACAGTAAATTCGAGAAGAAAATCTGAGTACACCCGGTCCTTTGCGATTTTTCCATATTTGAGAAAAAGCTTTGTTTCCAAAAACCCTACTTTTTACACATCATACCAAACGTCATTGCATCCTCTCTCGATTCATGCAACTGGCATCACTATTTGACAAATGGTACGCAATCTACTACTGTCTGAACTTGTGCAAAGGTACAAAGAGTAACGAATTCAAATATCGAGAACAGGGACTATTATTCTGCAAATCGAACGATCTTTACCCCTATACATACCAACATGATGAAACTACAAAACGCATGCTAGGAAACGCAGTTTTATGAGTACAGTAAATTCGAGGAGAAAATCTGAGTACACCCGGTCCTTTGCGATTTTTCCATATTTGAGAAAAAGCTTTGTTTCCAAAAATCCTACTTTTTACACATCATACCAAACGTCATTGCATCCTCTCTCGATTCATGGAACTGGCATCCCTATTTGACAAATAGTAAGCAGTCTACTACCGTCTGAACTTGTGCAAAGGTACAAAGAGTAACGAATTCAAATATCGAGGACAGGGACTATTATTCTGCAAATCGAACGATCTTTACCCCTGTACATATCAACATGATGAAAACTACAAAACACATGCTAGGAAACGCAGTTTTATCAGTACAGTAAATTCGAGGAAAAAATCTGAATACACCCAGGCCTTTGCGATTTTTCCATATTTGAGAAAAAGAGTTGTTTCCAAAAACCCCAGTTTTTACACATCATGCCAAACGTCATTGCATCCTCTCTCGATTCATGGAACTGGCATCCCTATTTCACAAATGGTACGCTGTGTACTATTGTCTGAACTTATGCAAAGGTACAAAGACTAACAAATTCAAATATCGAGAACAGGGACTATTATTCTGCAAATCGAATGATCTTTACCCCTTATACATACCAACATGATGAAAACTACAAAACACATGCTAGGAAACTCCGTTTTATGAGTACAGTAAATTCGAGGAAAAAATCTGAATACACCCTGTCCTTTGCGATTTATCCATATTTGAGAAAAAGCTTTGTTTCCAAAAACCCCACTTCTTACACATCATGCCAAACGTCATTGCATGCTCTCTCGATTCATGGAACTGGCATCCCTATTTTACAAATAGTAAGCAGTCTACTACCGTCTGAACTTGTGCAAAGGTACAAAGAGTAACGAATTCAAATATCGAGAACAGTGACTATTATTCTGCAAATCGAACGATCTTTTACCCATGTACATATCAACATGATGAAAACTACAAAACACATGCTAGGAAACGCAGTTTTATGAGTACAGTAATTTCGAGGAAAAGATCTGCGATTTTTCCATATTTGAGAAAAAGCTTTGTTTCCAAAAACCCTACTTTTTACACATCATGCCAAACGTCATTGCATCCTCTCTCGATTCATGGACCTGGCATCCCTTTTTGACAAATGGTACGCAGTCTACTACTATCTGAGCTTGTGCAAAGGTACAAAGAGTAACGAATTCAAATATCGAGAACAGGGACTATTATTCTGCAAATCGAACGGTCTTTACCCCTGTACTTATCAACATGATTAAAACTTCAAAACACATCCTAGGAAACGCAGTTTTATGAGTACAGTAAATTCGAAGAAAAAATCTGAATACACCCTGTTCTTTGCGATTTTTCCATATTTGAGAAAAGCTTTGTTTCCAAAAACGCCACTTTTTACACATCATGCCAAACGTCATTGCATCCTCTCTCGATTCATGGAACTGGCATCCCTATTTGACAAATGGTACGCAGTCTACTACCGTCTGAACTTGTGCAAAGGTACAAAGTCTAACGAATTCAAATATCGAGAACAGGGACTATTATTCTGCAAATCGAACGATCTTTACCCCTGTACATATCAACATGATGAAAACTACAAAACACATGCTAGGAAACGCAGTTTTATGAGTACAGTAAATTCGAGGAAAAAATCCGAATACACCCGGGCCTTTGCGATTTTTCCATATTTGAGAAAAAGCTTTGTTTCCAAAAATCCTACTTTTTACACATCATGCCAATCGTCATTGCATCCTCTCTCGATTCATTTAACTGGCATCCCTATTTGACAAATGGTACGCAGTCTACTACCGTCTGAACTTGTGCAAAGGTACAAAGAGTAACGAATTCAAATATCGAGAGCAGGGACTATTGTTCTGCAAATCGAACGATCTTTACCCCTGTACATATCAACATGATGAAAACTACAAAACACATGCTAGGAAACGCAGGTTTATGAGTACAGTAAATTCGAGGAAAAAATCTGAATACAAACGGGCCATGCGGTTTTTCCACATTTGAGAATAAACTTTGTTTCCAAAAACCCCACTTTTTACACATCATGCCAAACGTCATTGCATCCTCTCTCGATTCATGCAACTGGCATCCCTATTTGACAAATGGTACGCAGTCTACTGCTGTCTGAACTTGTGCAAAGGTACAAAGACTAACGAATTCAAATATCGAGAACAGGGACTATTATTCTGCAAATCGAACGATCTTTGCCCCCATACATACCAACATGATGAAACTACAAAACACATGCTAGGAAACACAGTTTCATGAGTACAGTAAATTGGAGGAGAAAATCTGAGTACACCCGGTCCTTTGCGATTTTTCCATATTTGAGAAGAAGCTTTGTTTCCAAAAACCCTACTTTTTACACATCATACCAAACGTCATTGCATCCTCTCTCGATTCATGCAACTGGCATCCCTATTTGACAAATAGTACGCAGTCTACTACCGTCTGAACTTGTGCAAAGGTACAAAGAGTAACGAATTCAAATATCGAGAACAGGGACTATTATTCTGCAAATCCAACGATCTTTACCCCTGTACATATAAACATGATGAAAACTACGAAACACATGCTAGGAAACGCAGGTTTATGAGTACAGTAAATTCGAGGAAAAAATCTGAATACACCCAGGCCTTTGCGATTTTTCCATATTTGAGAAAATGCGTTGTTTCCAAAAACCCCAGTTTTTACACATCATGCCAAACGTCATTGCATCCTCTCTCGATTCATGGAACTGGCATTACTATTTGACAAATGGTACGCAGTCTACTACTGTCTGAACTTGTGCAAAGGTACAAAGACTAACAAACTCAAATATCGAGAACAGGGACTATTATTCTGCAAATCGAACGATCTTAACCCCTATACATACCAACATGATGAAACTACAAAACAAATGCTGGGAAACGCAGTTTTATGAGTACAGTAAATTCGATGAGAAAATCTGAATACACCCGGTCCTTTGCGATTTTTCCATATTTGAGAAAAAGCTTTGTTTCCAAAAACCCTACTTTTTACACATCATACCAAACGACATTGCATCGTCTCTCGATTCATGGAACTGGCATCCCAATTTGACCAATGGTACGCAGTCTACTACCGTCTGAACTTGTGCAAAGGTACAAAGAGTAACGAATTCAAATATCGAGAACAGGGACTATTATTCTGCAAATCGAACGATCTTTACCCCTGTACATATCAACATGATGAAAACTACAAAACACATGCTAGGAGACGCACTTTTATGAGTACAGTAAATCCGAGGAAAAAATCTGAATACACCCAGGCCTTTGCGAATTTTCCGTATTTGAGAAAAAGCTTTGTTTCCAAAAACCCTACTTTTTACACATCATGCCAAACGTCATTGCATCCTCTCTCGATTCATGGAACTGGCATCCCTTTTTGACAAATGCTACGCAGTCTACTACCGTCTGAACTTGTGCAAAGGTAGAAAGAGTGACGAATTCAAATATCGAGAACAGGGACTATTATTCTGCAAATCGAACGATCTTTCCCCGTGTATATATCAACATGATGAAAACTACAAAACACATGCTAGGAAACGCAGCTTTATGAGTGCAGTAAATTCGAGGACAAAAAGTGCATACACCAGGGCCTTTGCGATTTTTCCATATTTGAGATAAAGCTTTGTTTCCAAAAACCCCACTTTTTACACATCATGCCAAACGTCATTGCATCCTCTCTCGATTTATGGAACTGGCTTCCCTATTTGACAAATGGTACGCAGTCTACTACCGTCTGAACTTGTGCAAAGGTACAAAGAGTAACGAATTCAAATATCGGTAACAGGGACTATTATTCTGCAAATCGAACGATCTTTACCCCTGTACTTATCAACATGATGAAAACTTCAAAACACATGCTAGGAAACGCAGTTTTATGAGTACAGTAAATTCGAGGAAAAAATCTGAATACACCCAGTCCTTTGCGATTTTTCCATATTTGAGAAAAGCTATGTTTCCAAAAACCCCACTTATTACACATCATGCCAAACGTCATTGCATCCTCTCTCGATTCATGGAACTTTCATCCCTATTTGACAAATGGTACGCAGTCTACTACCATCTGAACTTGTGCAAAGGTAGAAAGAGTAAGGAATTCAAATATCGAGAACCGCGACTATTATTCTGCAAATCGAACGATCTTTACCCCTATACATATCAACATGATGAAAACTACAAAACACATGCTAGGAAACGCAGTTTTATGAGTACAGTAAATTCGAGGAAAAAATCTGAATACACCCGGGCCTTTGCGATTTTTCCATATTTGAGAAAGAGCTTTGTTTCCAAAAACCCCACATTTTACACATCATGCCAAACGTCATTGCATCCTCTCTCGATTCATGGAACTGGCATCCCAATTTGACAAATGGTATGCAGTCTACTACCATCTGAACTTGTGCAAAGGTACAAAGAGTAACGAATTCAAATATTATTCTGCAAATCGAACGATCTTTACCCCTGTACATATCAACATGATGAAAACTACAAAACACATGCTAGGAAACGCAGTTTTATGAGTACAGTAAATTCGAGGAAAAAATCTGAATACACCCAGGCCTTTGCGATTTTTCCATATTTGAGAAAAGCTTTGTTTCCAAAAACCCCACTTTTTACGCATCAGGCCAAACGTCATTGCATCCTCTCTCGATTCATGGAACTTGCATCCCTATTTGACAAATGGTACTCCGTCTACTACCGTTTGAACTTGTTTAAAGGTACAAAGAGTAACGAATTCAAATATCGGTAACAGGGACTATTATTCTGCAAATCGAACGATCTTTACCCCTGTACTTATCAACATGATGAAAACTTCAAAACTCAACCTAGGAAACGCAGTTTTATGAGTACAGTTAATTCGAGGAAAAAATCTGAATACACCCAGTCATTTGGGATTTTTCCATATTTGAGAAAAGCTTTGTTTACAAAAACCCCACTTTTTACACATCATGCCAAACGTCATTGCATCCTCTCTCGATCCATGGAACTGGCATCCCTATTTGACAAATGGTACGCAGTCTACTACCGTCTGAACTTGTGCAAAGGTACAAAGAGTAATGAATTCAAATATCGCGAACAGGGACTATTATTCTGCAAATCGAACGATCTTTACCCCTGTACATATCAACATGATGAAAACTACAAAACACATGTTAGTAAACGCAGTTTTATGAGTACAGTAAATTCGAGGAAAAAATCTGAATACACCCAGGCCTTTGCGATTTTTCCATATTTGAGAAAAGCTTTGTTTCCAAAAACCCCACTTTTTACGCATCAGGCCAAACGTCATTGCATCCTCTCTCGATTCATGGAACTGGCATCACAATTTGACAAATGGTACGCAGTCTACTACCGTCTGAACTTGTTTAAAGGTACAAAGAGTAACGAATTCAAATATCGGTAACAGGGACTATTATTCTGCAAATCGAACGATCTTTACCCCTGTACATATCAACATGATGAAAACTACAAAACACATGCTAGGAAACGCAGTTCTAGGAGTACAGTAAATTCGAGGAAAAAATCTGATTACACCCGGCCTTTGCGATTTATCCATATTTGAGAAAAAGCTTTGTTTCCAAAAACCCCACTTTTTACACATCATGCCTAACGTCATTGCATCCTCTCTCGATTCATGGAACTTGCATCCCTATTTGACAAATGGTACTCCGTCTACTACCGTTTGAACTTGTTTAAAGGTACAAAGAGTAACGAATTCAAATATCGGTAACAGGGACTATTATTCTGCAAATCGAACGATCTTTACCCCTGTACTTATCAACATGATGAAAACTTCAAAACTCAACCTAGGAAACGCAGTTTTATGAGTACAGTTAATTCGAGGAAAAAATCTGAATACACCCAGTCATTTGGGATTTTTCCATATTTGAGAAAAGCTTTGTTTACAAAAACCCCACTTTTTACACATCATGCCAAACGTCATTGCATCCTCTCTCGATCCATGGAACTGGCATCCCTATTTGACAAATGGTACGCAGTCTACTACCGTCTGAACTTGTGCAAAGGTACAAAGAGTAATGAATTCAAATATCGCGAACAGGGACTATTATTCTGCAAATCGAACGATCTTTACCCCTGTACATATCAACATGATGAAAACTACAAAACACATGTTAGTAAACGCAGTTTTATGAGTACAGTAAATTCGAGGAAAAAATCTGAATACACCCAGGCCTTTGCGATTTTTCCATATTTGAGAAAAGCTTTGTTTCCAAAAACCCCACTTTTTACGCATCAGGCCAAACGTCATTGCATCCTCTCTCGATTCATGGAACTGGCATCACAATTTGACAAATGGTACGCAGTCTACTACCGTCTGAACTTGTTTAAAGGTACAAAGAGTAACGAATTCAAATATCGGTAACAGGGACTATTATTCTGCAAATCGAACGATCTTTACCCCTGTACATAGCAATATGATGAAAACTACAAAACACATGCTAGGAAACGCAGTTTTATGAGTACAATAAATTCGAGGAAGAAATCTGAATACATCCGGGCCTTTGCGATTTTTCCATAATTGAGAAAAAGCTTTGTTTCCAAAAACCCCACTTTTTACACATCATGCCAAACGTCATTGCATCCTCTCTCGATTCATGGAACTGGCATCCCTATTTGACAAATGGTACGCAGTCTACTACTGTCTGAACTTGTGCAAAGGTACAAAGACTATCGAATTCAAATATCGAGAAGAGGGACTATTATTCTGCAAATCGAACGATCTTCACCCCTGTACATATCAACATGATGAAAACTACAAAACACATGTTAGGAAACGCAGTTTTATGAGTACAGTAAATTCGAGGAAAAAATCTGAATACACCCAGGCCTTTGCGATTTTTCCATATTTGAGAAAAGCTTTGTTTCCAAAAACCCCACTTTTTACGCATCAGGCCAAACGTCATTGCATCCTCTCTCGATTCATGGAACTGGCATCCCAATTTGACAAATGGTACGCAGTCTACTACCGTTTGAACTTGTTTAAAGGTACAAAGAGTAACGAATTCAAATATCGGTAACAGGGACTATTATTCTGCAAATCGACCGATCTTTACCCCTGTACTTATCAACATGATGAAAACTTCAAAACTCAACCTAGGAAACGCAGTTTTATGAGTACAGTTAATTCGAGGAAAAAATCTGAATACACCCAGTCATTTGGGATTTTTCCATATTTGAGAAAAGCTTTGTTTACAAAAACCCCACTTTTTACACATCATGCCAAACGTCATTGCATCCTCCCTCGATCCATGGAACTGGCATCCCTATTTGACAAATGGTACGCAGTCTACTACCGTCTGAACTTGTGCAAAGGTACAAAGAGTAATGAATTCAAATATCGCGAACAGGGACTATTATTCTGCAAATCGAACGATCTTTACCCCTGTACATATCAACAAGATAAAAACTACAAAACACATGCTAGGAAACGCAGTTTTATGAGTACAGTAAATTCGAGGAAAAAATCTGAATACACTCAGGCCTTTGCGATATTTCCATATTTGAGAAAAATCTTTGTTTCCAAAAACCCGACTTTTTACACATCATGCCAAACGTCATTGCATCCTCTTTCGATTCATGGAACTGGCATCCCTATTTGACAAATGGTACGCAGTCCACTACCGTCTGAACTTGTGCAAAGGTACAAAGACTAACGAATTCAAATATCGAGAACAGGGACTATTATTCTGCAAATCGAACGATCTTTACCCCTGTACATATCAACATGATGAAAACTACAAAACACATGCTAGGAAACGCAGGTTTATGAGTACAGTAAATTCGAGGAAAAAATCTGAATACACCCGGGCCTTTGCGATTTTTCCACATCCGAGATAAAGCTTTTTTTCCAAAAACCCCACTTTTTACACATCATGCTAAACGCCTTTGCATCCTCTCTCGATTCATGGAACTGGCATCCCTATTTGACAAATGGTAAGCAGTCTACTACCGTCTGAACTTGTGCAAAGGTACATAGGCTAACGAATTCAAATAACGAGACAGGGACTATTATTCTGCAAATCGAAAGATCTCTACCCCTGTACAAATCAACATGATGAAAACTACAAAAAACATGCTAGGAAACTCCGTTTTATGAGTACAGTAAATTCGAGGAAAAAATCTGAATACACCCGGTCCTTTGCGATTTATCCATATTTGAGAAAAAGCTTTGTTTCCAAAAACCCCACTTCTTACACATCATGCCAAACGTCATTGCATGCTCTCTCGATTCATGGAACTGGCATCCCTATTTGCAAATGGTAAGCAGTCTACTACCGTCTGAACTTGTGCAAAGGTACAAAGAGTAACGAATTCAAATATCGAGAACAGTGACTATTATTCTGCAAATCGAACGATCTTTACCCATGTACATATCAACATGATGAAAACTACAAAACACATGCTAGGAAACGCAGTTTTATGAGTACAGTAATTTCGAGGAAAAGATCTGCGATTTTTCCATATTTGAGAAAAAGCTTTGTTTCCAAAAACCCTACTTTTTACACATCATGCCAAACGTCATTGCATCCTCTCTCGATTCATGGAACTGGCATCCCTATTTGACAAATGGTACGCAGTCTACTACCGTCTGAACTTGTGCAAAGGTACAAAGTCTAACGAATTCAAATATCGAGAACAGGGACTATTATTCTGCAAATCGAACGATCTTTACCCCTGTACATATCAACATGATGAAAACTTCAAAACACATCCTAGGAAACGCAATTTTATGAGTACAGTAAATTCGAGGAAAAATCTGAATACACCCAGTCCTTTGCGATTTTTCCATATTTGAGAAAAGCTTTGTTTCCAAAAACGCCACTTTTTACACATCATGCCAAACGTCATTGCATCCTCTCTCGATTCATGGAACTGGCATCCCTATTTGACAAATGGTACGCAGTCTACTACCGTCTGAACTTGTGCAAAGGTACAAAGTCTAACGAATTCAAATATCGAGAACAGGGACTATTATTCTGCAAATCGAACGATCTTTACCCCTGTACATATCAACATGATGAAAACTACAAAACACATGCTAGGAAACGCAGGTTTATGAGTACAGTAAATTCGAGGAAATAATCTGAATACAAACAAGCCATGCGGTTTTTCCACATTTGAGAATAAACTTTGTTTCCAAAAACCCCACTTTTTACACATCATGCCAAACGTCATTGCATCCTCTCTCGATTCATGCAACTGGCATCCCTATTTGACAAATGGTACGCAGTCTACTGCTGTCTGAACTTGTGCAAAGGTACAAAGACTAACGAATTCAAATATCGAGAACAGGGACTATTATTCTGCAAATCGAACGATCTTTACCCCCATACATACCAACATGATGAAACTACAATACACATGCTAGGAAACACAGTTTCATGAGTACAGTAAATTGGAGGAGAAAATCTGAGTACACCCGGTCCTTTGCGATTTTTCCATATTTGAGAAGAAGCTTTGTTTCCAAAAACCCTACTTTTTACACATCATACCAAACGTCATTGCATCCTCTCTCGATTCATGGAACTGGCATCCCTATTTGACAAATGGTACGCAGTCTACTACTGTCTGAACTTGTGCAAAGGTACAAAGACTAACAAACTCAAATATCGAGAACAGGGACTATTATTCTGCAAATCGAACGATCTTTACCCCTATACATACCAACATGATGAAACTACAAAACACATGCTGGGAAACGCAGTTTTATGAGTACAGTAAATTCGAGGAGAAAATCTGAATACACCCGGTCCTTTGCGATTTTTCCATATTTGAGAAAAAGCTTTGTTTCCAAAAACCCTAGTTTTTACACATCATACCAAACGTCATTGCATCGTCTCTCGATTCATGGAACTGGCATCCCTATTTGACAAATGGTAAGCAGTCTACTACCGCCTGAACTTGTGCAAAGGTACAAAGAGTAACGAATTCTAATATCGACAACAGGGACTATTATTCTGCAAATCGAACGATCTTTACCCCTGTACATAGCAACATGATGAAAACTACAAAACACATGCTAGGAAACGCAGTTTTATGAGTACAATAAATTCGAGGAAGAAATCTGAATACATCCGGGCCTTTGCGATTTTTCCATATTTGAGAAAAAGCTTTGTTTCCAAAAACCCCACTTTTTACACATCATGCCAAACGTCATTGCATCCTCTCTCGATTCATGGAACTGGCATCCCTATTTGACAAATAGTACGCAGTCTACTACTGTCTGAACTTGTGCAAAGGTACAAAGACTAACGAATTCTAATATCGACAACAGGGACTATTATTCTGCAAATCGAACGATCTTTACCCCTGTACATATCAACATGATGAAAACTACAAAACACATGTTAGGAAACGCAGTTTTATGAGTACAGTAAATTCGAGGAAAAAATCTGAATATACCCAGGCCTTTGCGATTTTTCCATATTTGAGAAAAGCTTTGTTTCCAAAAACCCCACTTTTTACGCATCAGGCCAAACGTCATTGCATCCTCTCTCGATTCATGGAACTGGCATCCCAATTTGACAAATGGTACGCAGTCTACTACCGACTGAACTTGTTTAAAGGTACAAAGAGTAACGAATTCAAATATCGGTAACAGGGACTATTATTCTGAAAATCGAACGATCTTTACCCCTGTACTTATCAACATGATGAAAACTTCAAAACTCAACCTAGGAAACGCAGTTTTATGAGTACAGTTAATTCGAGGAAAAAATCTGAATACACCCAGTCATTTGGGATTTTTCCATATTTGAGAAAAGCTTTGTTTACAAAAACCCCACTTTTTACACATCATGCCAAACGTCATTGCATCCTCCCTCGATCCATGGAACTGGCATCCCTATTTTACAAATGGTACGCAGTCTACTACCGTCTGAACTTGTGCAAAGGTACAAAGAGTAATGAATTCAAATATCGCGAACAGGGACTATTATTCTGCAAATCGAACGATCTGTACCCCTGTACATATCAACAAGATAAAAACTACAAAACACATGCTAGGAAACGCAGTTTTATGAGTACAGTAAATTCGAGGAAAATATCTGAAAACACTCAGGCCTTTGCGATATTTCCATATTTGAGAAAAATCTTTGTTTCCAAAAACCCCACTTTTTACACATCATGCCAAACGTCATTGCATCCTCTTTCGATTCATGGAACTGGCATCCCTATTTGACAAATGGTACGCAGTCCACTACCGTCTGAACTTGTGCAAAGGTACAAAGACTAACGAATTCAAATATCGAGAACAGGGACTATTATTCTGCAAATCGAACGATCTTTACCCCTGTACATATCAAAATGATGAAAACTACAAAACACATGCTAGGAAACGCAGGTTTATGAGTACAGTAAATTCGAGGATTTTTCCACATCCGAGATAATGCTTTTTTTCCAAAAACCCCACTTTTTACACATCATGCCAAACGCCTTTGCATCCTCTCTCGATTCATGGAACTGGCATCCCTATTTGACAAATGGTAAGCAGTCTACTACCGTCTGAACTTGTGCAAAGGTACAAAGGCTAACGAATTCAAATAACGAGACAGGGACTATTATTCTGCAAATCGAAAGATCTCTACCCCTGTACAAATCAACATGATGAAAACTACAAAACACATGATAGGAAACGCAGTTTTATGAGTACAGTAAATTTCAGGACAAAATCTGAATACAACCGGTCCTTGCGATTTTTCCACATTTGAGAAAAAACTTTGTTTCCAATAACCCCACTTTTTAAACATCATGCCAAACGTCATTGCATCCTCTCTCGATTAATGGAACTGGCATCCCAATTTGACAAATGGTACGCAGTCTACTACCATCTGAACTTGTCAAAGGTACAAACAGTAACGAATTCAAATATCGAGAACAGGGACTATTATTCTGCAAATCGAACGATCTTTTCCCCTGCACATATCAACATGATGAAAACTACAAAACACATGCTAGGAAACGCCCTTTTATGAGTACAGTAAACACGAGGAAAAAATCTGAATACACCCGGGCCTTTGCGATTTCTCCATATTTGAGAAAAAGCTTTGTTTCCAAAAACCCCACTTTTTACACATCATGCCAAACGTCATTCCATCCTCTCTCGATTCATGGAACTGGCATCCCTATTTGACAAAAGGTACGCAGTCTACTACCGTCTGAACTTGTGCAAAGGTACAAAGAGTAACGAATTCAAATATCGAGAACTGGGACTATTATTCTGCAAATCGAACGATCTTTACCCCTGTACATATCAACATGATGAAAACTACAAAACACATGCTAGGAAACGCAGTTTAATGAGTAAAGTAAATTCGAGGAAAAAATCTGAATACACCCGGGCCTGTGCGATTTTTCCATATTTGAGAAAAAGCTTTGTTTCCAAAAACCCCACATGTTACACATCATGCCAAACGTCATTGCATCCTCTCTCGATTCATGGAACTGGCATCCCAATTTGACAAATGGTACGCAGTCTACTACCGTCTGAACTTGTGCAAATGTACAAAGAGTAACGAATTCAAATCTCGAGAACAGGGACTATTACTCTGCAAATCGAACGATCTTTACCCCTGTACGTATCAACATGATGAAAACTACAAAACACATGCTAGGAAACTCCGTTTTATGATTACAGTAAATTCGAGGAAAAAATCTGCGATTTTTCCATATTTGAGAAAAAGCTTTGTTTCCAAAAACCCTACTTTTTACACATCATGCCAAACGTCATGGCATCCTCTCTCGATTCATGGAACTGGCATCCCTATTTGACAAATGGTACGCAGTCTACTACTGTCTGAACTTGTGCAAAGGTACAAAGACTAACGAATTCAAATATCGAGAACAGGGACTATTATTCTGCAAATCGAACATATCAACATGAGGAAAACTACAAAACACATGCTAGGAAACGCAGTTTTATGAGTACATTAATTCGAGGAGAAAATCTGATTACACCCGGGTCTTTGCGATTTTTCCATATTTGAGATAAAGCTTTCTTTCCAAAAACCCCAATTTTTACTCATCATGCCAAACGTCATTGCATCCTCTCTCGATTCATGGAACTGGCATCCCAATTTGACAAATGGTACGCAGTCTAATACCGTCTGAACTTGTTTAAAGGTACAAAGAGTAACGAATTCAAATATCGGTAACAGGGACTATTATTCTGCAAATCGAACGATCTTTACCCCTGTACTTATCAACATGATGAAAACTTCAAAACACAACCTAGGAAACGCAGTTTTATGAGTACAGTTAATTCGAGGAAAAAATCTGAATATACCCAGGCCTTTGCGATTTTTCCATATTTGAGAAAAGCTTTGTTTCCAAAAACACCACTTTTTACGCATCAGGCCAAACGTCATTGCATCCTCTCTCGATTCATGGAACTGGCATCCCAATTTGACAAATGGTACGCAGTCTACTACCGACTGAACTTGTTTAAAGGTACAAAGAGTAACGAATTCAAATATCGGTAACAGGGACTATTATTCTGAAAATCGAACGATCTTTACCCCTGTACTTATCAACATGATGAAAACTTCAAAACTCAACCTAGGAAACGCAGTTTTATGAGTACAGTTAATTCGAGGAAAAAATCTGAATACACCCAGTCATTTGGGATTTTTCCATATTTGAGAAAAGCTTTGTTTACAAAAACCCCACTTTTTACACATCATGCCAAACGTCATTGCATCCTCCCTCGATCCATGGAACTGGCATCCCTATTTTACAAATGGTACGCAGTCTACTACCGTCTGAACTTGTGCAAAGGTACAAAGAGTAATGAATTCAAATATCGCGAACAGGGACTATTATTCTGCAAATCGAACGATCTGTACCCCTGTACATATCAACAAGATAAAAACTACAAAACACATGCTAGGAAACGCAGTTTTATGAGTACAGTAAATTCGAGGAAAATATCTGAAAACACTCAGGCCTTTGCGATATTTCCATATTTGAGAAAAATCTTTGTTTCCAAAAACCCCACTTTTTACACATCATGCCAAACGTCATTGCATCCTCTTTCGATTCATGGAACTGGCATCCCTATTTGACAAATGGTACGCAGTCCACTACCGTCTGAACTTGTGCAAAGGTACAAAGACTAACGAATTCAAATATCGAGAACAGGGACTATTATTCTGCAAATCGAACGATCTTTACCCCTGTACATATCAACATGATGAAAACTACAAAACACATGCTAGGAAACGCAGGTTTATGAGTACAGTAAATTCGAGGATTTTTCCACATCCGAGATAATGCTTTTTTTCCAAAAACCCCACTTTTTACACATCATGCCAAACGCCTTTGCATCCTCTCTCGATTCATGGAACTGGCATCCCTATTTGACAAATGGTAAGCAGTCTACTACCGTCTGAACTTGTGCAAAGGTACAAAGGCTAACGAATTCAAATAACGAGACAGGGACTATTATTCTGCAAATCGAAAGATCTCTACCCCTGTACAAATCAACATGATGAAAACTACAAAACACATGATAGGAAACGCAGTTTTATGAGTACAGTAAATTTCAGGACAAAATCTGAATACAACCGGTCCTTGCGATTTTTCCACATTTGAGAAAAAACTTTGTTTCCAATAACCCCACTTTTTAAACATCATGCCAAACGTCATTGCATCCTCTCTCGATTAATGGAACTGGCATCCCAATTTGACAAATGGTACGCAGTCTACTACCATCTGAACTTGTCAAAGGTACAAACAGTAACGAATTCAAATATCGAGAACAGGGACTATTATTCTGCAAATCGAACGATCTTTTCCCCTGCACATATCAACATGATGAAAACTACAAAACACATGCTAGGAAACGCCCTTTTATGAGTACAGTAAACACGAGGAAAAAATCTGAATACACCCGGGCCTTTGCGATTTCTCCATATTTGAGAAAAAGCTTTGTTTCCAAAAACCCCACTTTTTACACATCATGCCAAACGTCATTCCATCCTCTCTCGATTCATGGAACTGGCATTCCTATTTGACAAAAGGTACGCAGTCTACTACCGTCTGAACTTGTGCAAAGGTACAAAGAGTAACGAATTCAAATATCGAGAACTGGGACTATTATTCTGCAAATCGAACGATGTTTACCCCTGTACATATCAACATGATGAAAACTACAAAACACATGCTAGGAAACGCAGTTTAATGAGTAAAGTAAATTCGAGGAAAAAATCTGAATACACCCGGGCTTGTGCGATTTTTCCATATTTGAGAAAAAGCTTTGTTTCCAAAAACCCCACATGTTACACATCATGCCAAACGTCATTGCATCCTCTCTCGATTCATGGAACTGGCATCCCAATTTGACAAGTGGTACGCAGTCTACTACCGTCTGAACTTGTGCAAATGTACAAAGAGTAACGAATTCAAATCTCGAGAACAGGGACTATTATTCTGCAAATCGAACGATCTTTACCCCTGTACGTATCAACATGATGAAAACTACAAAACACATTCTAGGAAACTCCGTTTTATGATTACAGTAAATTCGAGGAAAAAATCTGCGATTTTTCCATATTTGAGAAAAAGCTTTGTTTCCAAAAACCCTACTTTTTACACATCATGCCAAACGTCATGGCATCCTCTCTCGATTCATGGAACTGGCATCCCTATTTGACAAATGGTACGCAGTCTACTACTGTCTGAACTTGTGCAAAGGTACAAAGACTAACGAATTCAAATATCGAGAACAGGGACTATTATTCTGCAAATCGAACATATCAACATGAGGAAAACTACAAAACACATGCTAGGAAACGCAGTTTTATTAGTACATTAATTCGAGGAGAAAATCTGATTACACCCGGGTCTTTGCGATTTTTCCATATTTGAGATAAAGCTTTCTTTCCAAAAACCCCAATTTTTACTCATCATGCCAAACGTCATTGCATCCTCTCTCGATTCATGGAACTGGCATCCCAATTTGACAAATGGTACGCAGTCTAATACCGTCTGAACTTGTTTAAAGGTACAAAGGGTAACGAATTCAAATATCGGTAACAGGGACTATTATTCTGCAAATCGAACGATCTTTACCCCTGTACTTATCAACATGATGAAAACTTCAAAACACAACCTAGGAAACGCAGTGTTATGAGTACAGTTAATTCGAGGAAAAAATCTGAATACACCCAGTCATTTGGGATTTTTCCATATTTGAGAAAAGCTTTGTTTACAAAAACCCCACTTTTTACACATCATGCCAAACGACATAGCATCCTCTTTCGATTCATGGAACTGGCATCCCTATTTGACAAATGGTACGCAGTCTACTACCGTCTGAACTTGTGCAAAGGCACAAAGAGTAACGAATTCAAATATCGAGAACAGGGACTATTATTCTGCAAATCGAACGATCTTTACCCCTGTACATATCAACATGATGAAAACTACAAAACACATGCTATGAAACGCAGTTTTATGAGTACAGTAAATTTGAGAAAAATATCTGAATACACCCAGGAATTTGCGATTTTTCCATATTTGAGAAAAAGCTTTGTTTCCAAAAACTCTACTTTTTACACATCATGCCAAACGTCATTGCATCCTCCCTCGATCCATGGAACTGGCATCCCTATTTGACAAATGGTACGTAGTCTACTACTGTCTGAACTTGTGCAAAGGTTCAAAGAGTAATGAATTCAAATATCGCGAACAGGGACTATTATTCTGCAAATCGAACGATCTTTGCACCTGTACATATCAACAAGATGAAAACTACAAAACACATGCTAGGAAACGCAGTTTTATGAGTACAGTAAATTCGAGGAAAAAATCTGAATACACTGAGGCCTTTGCGATATTTCCATATTTGAGAAAAATCTTTGTTTCCAAAAACCCCACTTTTTACACATCATGCCAAACGTCATGGCATCCTCTTTCGATTCATGGAACTGGCATCCCTATTTGACAAATGGTACGCAGTCCACTACTGTCTGAACTTGTGCAAAGGTACAAAGACTAACGAATTCAAATATCGAGAACAGGGACTATTATTCTGCAAATCGAACATATCAGCATGAGGAAAACTACAAAACACATGCTAGGAAACGCAGTTTTATGAGTACATTAATTCGAGGAGAAAATCTGATTACACCCGGGTCTTTGCGATTTTTCCATATTTGAGATAAAGCTTTCTTTCCAAAAACCCCAATTTTTACTCATCATGCCAAACGTCATTGCATCCTCTCTCGATTCATGGAACTGGCATCCCAATTTGACAAATGGTACGCAGTCTAATACCGTCTGAACTTGTTTAAAGGTACAAAGAGTAACGAATTCAAATATCGGTAACAGGGACTATTATTCTGCAAATCGAACGATCTTTACCCCTGTACTTATCAACATGATGAAAACTTCAAAACACAACCTAGGAAACGCAGTGTTATGAGTACAGTTAATTCGAGGAAAAAATCTGAATACACCCAGTCATTTGGGATTTTTCCATATTTGAGAAAAGCTTTGTTTACAAAAACCCCACTTTTTACACATCATGCCAAACGACTTAGCCTCCTCTTTCGATTCATGGAACTGGAATCCCTATTTGACAAATGGTACGCAGTCTACTACCGTCTGAACTTGTGCAAAGGCACAAAGAGTATCGAATTCAAATATCGAGAACAGGGACTATTATTCTGCAAATCGAACGATCTTTACCCCTGTACATATCAACATGATGAAAACTACAAAACACATGCTAGGAAACGTAGGTTTATGAGTACATTAAATTCGTGGAAAAAATCTGAATACACCCGGGCCTTTGCGATTTTTCCATATTTGAGAAAAAGCTTTTTTTCCAAAAACCCCACTTTTTACACATCATGCCAAACGCCTTTGCATCCTCTCTCGATTCATGGAACTGGCATCCCTATTTGACAAATGGTAAGCAGTCTACTACCGTCTGAACTTGTGCAAAGGTACAAATGCTAACGAATTCAAATAACGAGACAGGGACTATTGTTCTGCAAATCGAAAGATCTCTACCCCTGTACAAATCAACATGATGAAAACTACAAAACACATGATAGGAAACGCAGTTTTATGAGTACAGTAAATTTGAGGACAAAATCTGAATACAACCGGGCCTTGCGATTTTCCCACATTTGAGAAAAAACTTTGTTTCCAATAACCACACTTTTTAAACATCATACCAAACGTCATTGCATCCTCTCTCGATTAATGGAACTGGCATCCCAATTTGACAAATGGTACGCAGTCTACTACCGTCTGAACTTGTCAAAGGTACAAACAGTAACGAATTCAAATATCGAGAACAGGGACTATTATTCTGCAAATCGAACGATCTATTCCCCTGCACATATCAACATGAAGAAAACTACAAAACACATGCTAGGAAACGCCGTTTTATGAGTACAGTAAACACGAGGAAAAAATCTGAATGCACCCGGGCCTTCGCGATTTTTCCATATTTGAGAAAAAGCTTTGTTTCCAAAAACCCCACTTTTTACACATCATGCCAAACGTCATTGCATCCTCTCTCGATTCATTGAACTGGCATCCCTATTTGACAAAAGGTACGCAGTCTACTACCGTCTGAACTTGTGCAAAGGTACAATGAGTAACGAATTCAAATATCGAGAACTGGGACTATTATTCTGCAAATCGAACGATCTTTACCCCTGTACATATCAACATGAAGAAAACTACAAAACACATGCTGGGAAATGCAGTTTAATGAGTAAAGTAAATTCGAGGAAAAAATCTGAATACACCCGGGCCATTGCGATTTTTCCATATTTGAGAGATAGCTTTGTTTCCAAAAACCCCACATGTTACACATCATGCCAAACGACATTGCATCCTCTCTCGATTCATGGAACTGGCATCCCAATTTGACAAATGGTACGCAGTCTACTACCGTCTGAACTTGTGCAAAGGTACAAAGATTAACGAATTCAAATATCGAGAACAGGGACTATTATTCTGCAAATCGAACGATCTTCACCCCTGTACATATCATCATGATGAAAACTACAAAACGCATGCTTGGAAACGCAGTTTTATGAGTACAGTAAATTCGAGGAAAAAATCTGAATCCACCCGGGCCTTTGCGATTTATCCATATTTCAGAACAAGCTTTGTTTCCAAAAACCCCACTTTTTACACATCATGCCAAACGTCATTGCATCCTCTCTCGATTCATGGAACTGGCATCCCTATTTGACAAATGGTAAGCAGTCTACTACCGTCTGAACTTGTGCAAAGGTACAAATGCTAACGAATTCAAATAACGAGACAGGGACTATTGTTCTGCAAATCGAAAGATCTCTACCCCTGTACAAATCAACATGATGAAAACTACAAAACACATGCTAGGAAACGCAGTTTTATGAGTACAGTCAATTCGAGGAAAAAATCTAAATACACCCGGGCCTTTGCGATATTTCCATATTTGAGAAGAAGCTTTGTTTCCAAAAACCCTACTTTTTACACATCATGCCAAACGTCATTGCATCCTCTCTCGATTCATGGAACTGGCATCCCTATTTGACAAATGGTACGCAGTCTACTACCGTTGGAACTTTTGCAAAGGTACAAAGAGTAATGAATTCAAATATCGCGAACAGGGACTATTATTTTGCAAATCGAACGATCTTTACCCCTGTACATATCAACATGATGAAAACTACAAAACACATGCTACGGAACTCCGTTTTATGAGTACAGTAAGTTCGAGGAAAAAATCTGAATACACCCGGGCCTTTGCGATTTATCCATATTTGAGAAAAAGCTTTGTTTCCAAAAAACCCACATTTTACACATCATGCCAAACGTCATTGCATCCTCCCTCGATTCGTGGAACTGGCATCCCTATTTGAGAAATGGTAAGCAGTCTACTACTGTCTGAACTTGTGCAAAGGTACAAAGAGTAACGAATTCAAATATCGAGAACAGTGACTATTATTCTGCAAATCGAACGATCTTTACCCCTGTACATATCAACATGATGAAAACTACAAAACACATGCTAGGAAACGCAGTTTTATGAGTACAGTAAATTCGAGGAAAAAATCTGTGATTTTTCCATATTTGAGAAAAAGCTTAGTTTCCAAAAACCCTACTTTTTACACATCATGCCAAACGTCATTGCATCCTCTCTCGATTCATGGAACTGGCATCCCTATTTGACAAATGGTACGCAGTCTACTACCGTTGGAACTTGTGCAAAGGTACAAAAGTAATGAATTCAAATATCGCGAACAGGGACTATTATTCTGCAAATCGAACGATCTTTACCCCTGTACATATCAACATGATGAAAACTACAAAACACATGCTAGGAAACGCAGTTTTATGAGTACAGTAAATTCGAGGGAAATATCTGAATACACTCAGGCCTTTGCGATATTTCCATATTTGAGAAAAAGCTTTGTTTCCAAAAACCCCACTTTTTACACATCATGCCAAACGTCATTGCATCCTATCTCGATTCATGGAACTGGCATCCTTATTGACAAATGGTACGCAGTCTACTACCGTATGAATTTGTGCAAAGGTACAAAGACTAACGAATTCAAATATCGAGAACATTGACTAATAATCTGCAAATCGAACGATCTTTACCCCTGTACATATCAACATGATGAAAACTACAAAACACATGCTAGGAAACGCAGGTTTATGAGTACAGTAAATTCGAGGAAAAAATCTGAATACACCCGGGCCTTTGCGATTTTTCCACATTCGAGATAAAGCTTTTTTTCCAAAAACCCCACTTTTTACACATCATGCCAAACGCCTTTGCATCCTCTCTCCATTCATGGAACTGGCATCCCGATTTGACAAATGGTAAGCACTCTACTACCGTCTGAACTTGTGCAAAGGTACAAAGGCTAATGAATTCAAATAACGAGAACAGGGACTAATATTCTGCAAATCGAAAGACCTCTACCCCTGTACAAATCACCATGATGAAAACTACAAAACACATGATAGGAAACGCAGTTTTATGAGTACAGTAAATTCGAGGGGACAAAATCTGAATACAACCGGGCCTTGCGATTTTTCCACATTTGAGAAAAAACTTTGTTTCCAATAACCCCACTTTTTAAACATCATGCCAAACGTCATTGCATCCTCTCTCGATTCATGGAACTGGCATCCCAATTTGACAAATGGTACGCAGTCTACTACCGTCTGAACTTGTCAAAGGTAGAAAGAGTAACGAATTCAAATATCGAGAACAGGGACTATTATTCTGCAAATCGAACGATCTTTTCCCCTGTACATATCAACATGATGAAAACTACAAAACCCATGTTAGGAAACGCCGTTTTATGAGTACAGTAAATTCGAGGGAAATATCTGAATACACTCAGGCCTTTGCGATATTTCCATATTTGAGAAAAAGCTTTGTTTCCAAAAACCCCACTTTTTACACATCATGCCAAACGTCATTGCATCCTATCTCGATTCATGGAACTGGCATCCTTATTGACAAATGGTACGCAGTCTACTACCGTATGAATTTGTGCAAAGGTACAAAGACTAACGAATTCAAATATCGAGAACATTGACTAATAATCTGCAAATCGAACGATCTTTACCCCTGTACATATCAACATGATGAAAACTACAAAACACATGCTAGGAAACGCAGGTTTATGAGTACAGTAAATTCGAGGAAAAAATCTGAATACACCCGGGCCTTTGCGATTTTTCCACATTCGAGATAAAGCTTTTTTTCCAAAAACCCCACTTTTTACACATCATGCCAAACGTCTTTGCATCCTCTCTCCATTCATGGAACTGGCATCCCGATTTGACAAATGGTAAGCACTCTACTACCGTCTGAACTTGTGCAAAGGTACAAAGGCTAATGAATTCAAATAACGAGAACAGGGACTAATATTCTGCAAATCGAAAGACCTCTACCCCTGTACAAGTCACCATGATGAAAACTACAAAACACATGATAGGAAACGCAGTTTTATGAGTACAGTAAATTCGAGGGGACAAAATCTGAATACAACCGGGCCTTGCGATTTTTCCACATTTGACAAAAAACTTTGTTTCCAATAACCCCACTTTTTAAACATCATGCCAAACGTCATTGCATCCTCTCTCGATTCATGGAACTGGCATCCCAATTTGACAAATGGTACGCAGTCTACTACCGTCTGAACTTGTCAAAGGTAGAAAGAGTAACGAATTCAAATATCGAGAACAGGGACTATTATTCTGCAAATCGAACGATCTTTTCCCCTCTACATATCAACATGATGGAAACTACAAAACCCATGTTAGGAAACGCCGTTTTATGAGTACAGTAAATTCCAGGAAAGAATCTGAATACACCCGGGCCTTTGCGATTTATCTATGTTTGAGAAAAAGCTTTGATTTCCAAAAACCCCACTTTCTACACATCATGCCAAACGTCATTGCATCCTCTCTCGATTCATGGAACTGGCATCGCTCTTTGACAAAAGGTACGCAGTCTACTACCCACTGAACTTGTGCAAAGGTACAAAGAGTAACGAATTCAAATATCGAGAACAGGGACTATTATTCTGCAATTCGAACGATCTTTACCCCTGTACATATCAACATGATGAAAACTACAAAACACATGCTAGGAAACGCAGTTTTATGAGTAGAGTAAATTCGAGGACAAAATCTGAATACACCTGGGCCTTTGAGATTTTTCCATATTTGAGATAAGGCTTTGTTTCCAAAAACCCCACTATTTTTACATCATGCCAAACGTCATGGCATCCTCTCTCGATTCATGGAACTGGCATCCCTATTTGACAAATGGTATGCATTCCACTACCATCTGTACTTGTGCAAAGGTGCAAAGAGTAACGAATTCAAATATCGAGAACAGGGACTATTATTCTGCAATTCGAACGATCTTTACCCCTGTACATATCAACATGATGAAAACTACAAAACACATGCTAGGAAACGCAGTTTTATGAGTACAGTAAATTCGAGGAAAAAATCTGAATACATTCGGGCCTTTGCGATTTATCCATATTTGAGAAAAAGCTTTGTTTTCAAAAAACCCCTTTTTACACATCATGCCAAACGTCATTGCATCCTCTCTCGATTCATGGAACTGGCATCCCCATTTGACAAATGGAAAGCAGTCTACTACTGTCTGAACTTGTGCTAAGGTACAAAGAGTAACGAATTCAAATATCGAGAACAGTGACTATTATTCTGCAAATCGAACGATCTTTACCCCTGTACATATCAACATGATCAAAACTACAAAACACATGCTAGGAAACGCAGTTTTATGAGTACAGTAAATTCGAGGAAAATATCTGCGATTTTTCCATATTTAAGAAAAAGGTTTGTTTCCAAAAACCCTACTTTTTACACATCATGCCAAACGTCATTGCATCCTCTCTCGATTCATGGAACTGGCATCCCTATTTGACAAATGGTACGCAGTCTACTACCGTTGGAACTTGTGCAAAGGTACAAAGAGTAATGAATTCAAATATCGCGAACAGGGACTATTATTCTGCAAATCGAACGATCTTTACCCCTGTACATATCAACAAGATGAAAACTACAAAACACATGATAGGAAACGCAGTTTTATGAGTACAGTAAATTCGAGGGAAATATCTGAATACACTCAGGCCTTTGCAATATTTCCATATTTGAGAAAAAGCTTTGTTTCCAAAAACCCAACTTTTTACACATCATGCCAAACGTCATTGCATCCTCTTTCGATTCATGAAACTGGCATCCTTATTTGACAAATTGTACGCAGTCTACTACCGTCTGAACTTGTGCAAAGGTACAAAGACTAACGAATTCAAATATCGAGGACAGGGACTAATAATCTGCAAATCGAACGATCTTTACCCCTGTACATATCAACATGATGAAAACTACAAAACACATTCTAGGAAACACAGGTTTATGAGTACAGTAAATTCTAGGAAAAAATCTGAATACACCCGGGCCTTTGCGATTTTTCCACATTCGAGATAAAGCTTTTTTTCCAAAAACCCCACTTTTTACACATCATGCCAAACGCCTTTGCATCCTCTCTCCATTCATGGAACTGGCATCCCTATTTGACAAATGGTAAGCACTCTACTACCGTCTGAACTTGTGCAGAGGTACAAAGGCTAATGAATTCAAATAACGAGAACAGGGACTATTATTCAGCAAATCGAAAGATCTCTATCCCTGTACAAATCAACATGATGAAAACTACAAAACACATGATAGGAAACGCAGTTTTATGAGTACAGTAAATTCGAGGGGACAAAACTGAATACAACCGGGCCTTGTGATTTTTCCATATTTGAGAAAAAGCTTTGTTTGTTAAAACCCCACTTTTTACACATCATGCCAATTGTCATTGCATCCTCTCTCGATCCGTGGAACTGGCATCCCTATTTGACAAATGGTATGCAGTCTACTACCGTCTGAACTTGTGCAAAGGTACAAAGAGTAACGAATTCAAATATCGAGAAAAGGGACTATTATTCTCCAAATTGAATGATCTTTACCCCTGTACATATCAACATGATCAAAACTACAAAACACATGCTAGGAAACGCAGTTTCATGAGTAGAGTAAATTCGAGGACAAAATCTGAATACACCCGGGCCTTTGCGATTTTTCCATATTTGAGAAAAAGCTTTGTTTCAAAAAACCCCACTATTTTAAAATCATGCCAAACGTCATTGCATCCTCTCTCGATTCATGGAACTGGCATCCCTATTTGACAAATGGTATGCAGTCTACTACCGTCTGTACTTGTGCAAAGGTACTAAGCGTAAAGAATTCAAATATCGAGAACAGGGACTATTATTCTGCAAATCGAACGATCTTTACCCCTGTACATATCAACATGATGAAAACTACAAAACACATGCTAGGAAACGCAGTTTTATGAGTACAGTAAATTCGAGGAAAAAATCTGAATACACCCGGGCCTTTGCGATTTTTCCATATTTGAGAAAAAGCTTCGTTTCCAAAAAACCCACTTTTTACACATCATGCCAAACGTCATTGCATCCTCTCTCGATTCATGGAACTGGCATCCCCATTTGACAAATTGTATGCAGTCTACTACTGTCTGAACTTGTGCAAAGGTACAAAGATAAACGAATTCAAAATCAAGAACAGGGACTATTATTCTGTAAATCGAACGATCTTTACCCCTATATATATCAACATGATGAAAACAACAAAACACATGCTAGGAAACCCAGTTTTATGAGTACAGTAAATACGAGGAAAAAATCTGAATAGACTCGGGCCTTTGCAATTTTTCCATATTTGAGAAAAAGCTTTGTTTCCAAAAACCTCACTTTTTACACATAATGAAAAACGTCATTGTATCCTCTCTCGATTCATGGAACTGGCATCCCTATTTGACAAATAGTACGCAGTCTACTACCGTCTGAACTTTCGGCAAAGCTACAAATGGCAACGAATTCAAATATCGAGAACAGGGACTATTATTCTACAAACCGAACGATCTTTACCCCTATACATATCAACATGATGAAAACTACAAAACACATGCTAGGAAACACAGTTTTATGAGTACAGTAAATTCGAGGACAAAATCTGAATACACCCGGGCCTTTGCGATTTTTCCATATTTGAGAAAAAGCTTTGTTTCCAAATACCCCACTTTTTACACATCATGCCAAACGTCATTGCATCCTCTTTCGATTCATGGAACTGGCATCCCTATTTGACAAATGGTACGCAGTCTACTACCGTCTGAACTTGTGCAAAGGTACAAAGATTAACGAATTCAAATATCGAGAACAGGGACTATTATTCTGCAAATCGAACGATATATACCCCTGTACATATCAACATGATGAAAACTACAAAACACATGCTAGGAAACGCAGTTTTATGAGTACAGTAAATTCGAGGAAAAAATCCTTGCGATTTTCCCACTTTTTAGAAAAATATTTGTTTCCAAAAACCCCACTTTTTACACATCATGCCAAAGTCATAGCATCCTCTCTCGATTCATGGAACTGGCATCCCTATTTGACAAATGGTACGAAGACTACTACTGTCTGAACTTGTGCAAAGGTACAAAGATAAACGAATTCAAAATCGAGAACAGGGACTATTATTCTGTAAATCGAACGATCTTTACCCGTATATATATCAACATGATGAAAACTACAAAACACATGCTAGGAAACGCTGTTTTATGAGTGCAGTAAATTCGAGTACAAAATCTGAATACACCCGGGCCTTTACGATTTTTCCATATTTGAGAAAAAGCTTTGTTTGTTAAAACCCCACTTTTTACACATCATGACAAATGTCATTGCATCCTCTCTCGATTCATGGAACTGGCATCCCTATTTGACAAATGGTACGCAGTCTACTACCGTCTGAACTTGTGCAAAGGTACAAAGAGTAACGAATGCAAATATCGAGAACAGGGACTATTATTCTGCAAATCGAACGATCCTTACCCCTGTACATATCAACATGATGAAAACTACAAAACACATGCTAGGAAACGCTGTTTTATGGGTACAGTAAATTCGAGGACAAAATCTGAATACACCCGGGCCTTTACGAGTTTTCCATATTTGAGAAAAAGCTTTGTTTCATAAAACCCCACTTTCTACATTTCATGCCTAACGTCATTGCATCCTCTCTCGATTCATGGAACTGGCTTCCCTATTTGAAAAATGGTACGCAGTCTAGTACCGTCTGAACTTGAGCAAAAGTACAACGATTAACGAATCCAAATATCGAGAAGAGGTACTATTATTCTGCAAATAGAACGATCTTTACCCCTGTACATATCAACATGATGAAAACTACAAAACACATGCTAGGAAACCCAGTTTTATGACCACAGTAAATTCGAGGAAAAAATATGAATGCAACCGGGCCTTTGCAATTTTTCCATATTTGAGAAAAAGCTTTGTTTCCAAAAACCCCACTTTTTACACATCATGCCAAACGTCATAGCATCCTCTCTCGATTCATGGAACTGGCCTCCCCATTTGACAAATGCTACGCAGTCTACTACCGTCTGAACTTGTGCAAAGGTACAAAGATTGACGAATTCAAAAATCAAAAACAGGGGCTATTATTCTGCAAATCGAACGATCTTTACCCCTATATATATCAACATGATGAAAACTACAAAACACATGCTAGGAATCGCAGTTTTATGAGTACTGTAAATTCGAGGAAAAAATACGAATACACCCGGGCCTTTGCGATTTTTCAACATTTGAGAAATACTTTGTTTCCAAAAACTCACTTTTTACACATCATGCCAAACGCCCTTGCATCCTCTCTTGATTCCTGGAACTGGCATCCCTATTTGACAAATGGTTCGAAGTCTACTACCGTCTGAACTTGTGCAAAGGTACAAAGAGTAACGAATTCAAATATCGAGAACAGGGACTATTATTCTGCAAACCGAACGATACATATCAACATGATGAAAACAACAAAACACATGCTAGGAAACCCAGTCTTATGTATACAGTAAATTCGAGGACAAAATCTGAATACACCCGGGCCTTTTCGATTTTTCCATATTTGAGAAAAAGCTTTGTTTCCAAATACCCCACATTTTACACATCATGCCAAACGTCATTGCATCCTCTTTCGATTCATGGAACTGGCATCCCTATTTGACAAATGGTACGCAGTCTACTACCGTCTGAACTTGTGCAAAGGTACAAAGATTAACGAATTCAAATATCGAGAACAGGGACTATTATTCTGCAAATCGAACGATCTTTACCCCTATATATATCAACATGATGAAAACTACAAAACACATGCTAGGAAACGCAGTTTTATGAGTACAGTAAATTCGAGGAAAAAATCCGAATACACCTGGGCCTTTACGATTTTTCCACATTTGAGGAAAAACTGTTTCCAAAAACCCCACTTTTTACACATCATGCCAAACGTCATTGCATCCTCTCTCGATTCATGGAACTGGCATCCCTATTTGACAAATGGTACACAGTCTACTACCGTCTGAACTTGTGCAAAGGTACAAAGAGTAACGAATCCAAATATCGAGAACAGGGACTATTATTCTGCAAATCGAACGATCTTTACCCCTGTACATATCAACACGATGAAAACTACAAAACACATGCTAGGAAACGCAGTTTTATGAGTACAGTAAATTCGAGGACAAAATCTGAATACACCCGGTCCTTTGCGATTTTTCCATATTTGAGAAAAAGCTTTGTTTCCAAATACCCCACATTTTACACATCATGCCAAACGTCATTGCATCCTCTTTCGATTCATGGAACTGGCATCCCTATTTGACAAATGGTACGCAGTCTACTACCGTCTGAACTTGTGCAAAGGTACAAAGAGTAACGAATTCAAATATCGAGAACAGGGACTATTATTCTGCAAATCGAACGATCTTTACCCCTGTACATATCAACATGATCAAAACTACAAAACACATGCTAGGAAACGCAGTTTTATGAGTACAGTAAATTCGAGGAAAGATCTGAATACACCCGGGCCTTTGCGATTTTTCCATATTTGAGAAAAAGCTTCGTTTCCAAAAAACCCACTTTTTACACATCATGCCAAACGTCATTGCATCCTCTCTCGATTCATGGAACTGGCATCCCTATTTGACAAATTGTACACAGTCTACTACTGTCTGAACTTGTGCAAAGGTACAAAGATTAACGAATTCAAAATCGAGAACATGGACTATTATTCTGTAAATCGAACGATCTTTACCCTATATATATCAACATGATGAAAACTACAAAACACATGCTAGGAAACGCAGTTTTATGAGTACAGTAAATTCGAGGAAAAAATCCGAATACACCCGGGCTTTTACGATTTTTCCACATTTGAGAATAAACTGTTTCCAAAAACCCCACTTTTTACACATAATGCCAAACGTCATTGCATCCTCTCTCGATTCATGGAACTTTCATCCCTATTTGACAAATGGTACGCAGTCTACTACCGTCTGAACTTGTGCAAAGGTACAAAGAGTAACGAATTCAAATATCGAGAACAGGGACTATTATTCTGCAAATCGACCGATCTTTACCCCTGTACATATCAACACGATGAAAACTACAAAACACATGCTAGGAAACGCAGTTTTATTAGTACAGTAAATTCGAGGACAAAATCTGAATACACCCGGGCCTTTGCGATTTTTCCATATTTGAGAAAAAGCTTTGTTTCAAAATACCCCACTTTTTACACATCATGCCAAACGTCATTGCATCCTCTCTCGATTCATGGAACTGGCATCCCTATTTGACAAATGGTACGCAGTCAACTAAGGTCTGAACTTGTGCGAAGGTACAAAGATTAACGAATTCAAATATCGAGAACAGGGACTATTATTCTGCAAATCGAACGATCTTTACCCCTATATATATCAACATGATGAAAACTACAAAACACATGCTAGGAAACGCAGTTTTATGAGTACAGTAAATTCGAGGAAAAAATCTGAATACACTCAGGCCTTTGCGATTTTTCCATATTTGAGAAAAAGCTTTGTTTACAAAAACCCCACTTTATACACATTATGCCAAACGCCTTTGCATCCTCTCTCGATTCATGGAACTGGCATCCCTATTTGACAAATGGTACGCAGTTTACTACCGTCTGAACTTTTGCAAAGGTACAAAGAGTAACGAATTCAAATATCGAGAACAGGGACTATTATTCTGCAAATCGACCGATCTTTACCCCTGTACATATCAACACGATGAAAACTACAAAACACATGCTAGGAAACGCAGTTTTATTAGTACAGTAAATTCGAGGACAAAATCTGAATACACCCGGGCCTTTGCGATTTTTCCGTATTTGAGAAAAAGCTTTGTTTGTTAAATCCCCACTTTTTACACATCATGCCAAACGTCATTGCATCCTCTCTCGATTCTTGGGACTGGCATCCCTATTTGACAAATGGTACGCAGTCTACTACCGTCTGAACTTGTGCAAAGGTACAAAGAGTAACGAATTCAAATATCGAGAACAGGGACTATTACACTGTAAATCGACCGATCTTTACCCCTGTACATACCAACATGATGAAAACTACAAAACACATGCTAGAAAACCCAGTTTTATGAGTACAGTAATTTCGAGGAAAAAATCTGAATACAACCGGGCTTTTGCGATTTTTTCATATTTGAGAAAAAGCTTTGTTTCCAAAAAATCCCACTTTTTACACATCATGCCAAACGTCATTGCATCCTCTCTCGATTCATGGAACTGGCATCCCTATTTGACAAATTGTACACAGTCTACTACTGTCTGAACTTGTGCAAAGGTACAAAGATTAACGAATTCAAAATCGAGAACGTGGACTATTATTCTGTAAATCGAACGACCTTTACCCTATATATATCAACATGATGAAAACTACAAAACACATGCTAGGAAACGCAGTTTTATGAGTACAGTAAATTCGAGGAAAAAATCCGAATACACCCGGGCCTTTACGATTTTTCCACATTTGAGAATAAACTGTTTCCAAAATCCCCACTTTTTACACATAATGCCAAACGTCATTGCATCCTCTCTCGATTCATGGAACTTTCATCCCTATTTGACAAATGGTACGCAGTCTACTACCGTCTGAACTTGTGCAAAGGTACAAAGAGTAACGAATTCAAATATCGAGAACAGGGACTATTATTCTGCAAATCGACCGATCTTTACCCCTGTACATATCAACACGATGAAAACTACAAAACACATGCTAGGAAACGCAGTTTTATGAGTACAGTAAATTCGAGAAAAAAATCTGAATACACTCAGGCCTTTGCGATTTTTCCATATTTGAGAAAAAGCTTTGTTTCCAAAAACCCCACTTTTCACACATTATGCCAAACGCCTTTGCATCCTCTCTCGATTCATGGAACTGGCATCCCTATTTGACAATGGTACGCAGTTTACTACCGTCTGAACTTGTGCAAAGGTACAAAGAGTAACGAATTCAAATATCGAGAACAGGGACTATTATTCTGCAAATCGAACGATCTTTACCCCTGTACATATCAACATAATGAAAACTACAAAACACATGCTAGGAAACACTGTTTTATGAGTACAGTAAAATCTAGGACAAAATCTGAATACATCCGGGCCTTTACGATTTTTCCATATTTGAGAAAAAGCTTTGTTTGTTAAAACCCCACTTTTTACACATCATGCCAAACGTCATTGCATCCTCTCTCGATTCTTGGGACTGGCATCCCAATTTGACAAATGGTACGCAGTCTACTACCGTCTGAACTTGTGCAAAGGTACAAAGAGTAACGAATTCAAATATCGAGAACGGGGACTATTACACTGTAAATCGACCGATCTTTACCCCTGTACATACCAACATGATGAAAACTACAAAACACATGCTAAAAAACCCAGTTTTATGAGTACAGTAATTTCGAGGAAAAAATCTGAATACAACCGGGCTTTTGCGATTTTTTCATATTTGAGAAAAAGCTTTGTTTCCAAAAACCCCACTTTTTACACATCATGCCAAACGTCATTGCATCCTCTCTCGATTCATGGAACTGGCATCCCTATTTGACAAATTGTACACAGTCTACTACCGTCTGAACTTTCGGCAAGGCTACAAAGAGCCACGAATTCAAATATCGAGAACAGGGACTATTATTCTGCAAATCGAACGATCTTTACCCCTATACATATCAATATGATGAATACTACAAAACACATGCTAGGAAACCCAGTCTTGTGAGTACAGTAAATTCGAGGAAAAAATCATATTACACCCGGTTCTTTGCAAATTTTCCATATTTGAGAAAAAGCTTTCTTTCAAAAAACCCCACTTTTTACACATCATGCCAAACGTCATTGCATCCTCTCTCGATTCATGTAACTGGCATCCCTATTTGACAAATGGTACGCAGTCGACTACCGTCTGAACTTGTGTAAAGGTACAAAGAGTAATGAATTCAAATATCGAGAACAGGGACTATTATTCTGCAAATCGAACGATCTTTCCCCTGTACATATCAACATGATGAAAACTACAAAACACATGCTAGGAAACGCAGTTTTATGAGTACAGTAAATTCGAGGAAAATATCTGAATACACCCGGGCCTTTGCGATTTTTCCACATTCGAGATAAAGCTTTTTTTCCAAAAACCCCACTTTTTACGCATCATGCCAAACGCCTTTGCATCCTCTCTCCATTCATGGAACTGGCATCCCTATTTGACAAATGGTACGCAGTCTACTACCGTCTGAACTTGTGCAAAGGTACAAAGAGTAACGAATTCAAATATCGAGAACAGGGACTATTATTCTGCAAATCGAACGATCTTTACCCCTGTACATATCAACATGATGAAAACTACAAAACACATGCTAGGAAACGCAGTTTTATGAATACAGTAAATTCGAGGACAAAATCTGAATACACCCGGGCCTTTGCGATTTTTCCATATTTGAGAAAAAACTTCGTTTCCAAATACCCCACTTTTTACACATCATGCCAAACGTCATTGCATCCTCTCTCGATTCATGGAACTGGCATCCCTATTTGACAAATGGTACGCAGTCTACTACCGTCTGAACTTGTGCAAAGGTACAAAGATTAACGAATTCAAATATCGAGAACAGGGACTATTATTCTGCAAATCGAACGATCTTTACCCCTATATATATCAACATGATGAAAACTACAAAACACATGCTAGAAACGCAGTTTTATGAGTACAGTAAATTCGAGGAAAAAATCCGAATACACCCGGGCCTTTGCGATTTCCACACATTTGAGAAAAAACTGTTTCCAAAAACCCCACTTTTTACACATCATGCCAAACGTCATTGCATCCTCTCTTGATTAATGCAACTGGCATCCCTATTTGACAAATGGTACGAAGTCTATTACCGTCTGAACTTGTGCAAAGGTACAAAGAGTACGAATTCAAATATCGAGAACAGGGACTATTATTCTGCAAATCGAACGATCTTTACACCTGTACATATCAACATGATGAAAACTACAAAACACATGCTATTAAACGCTGTTTTATGAGTACAGTAAATTCGGGGACAAAATCTGAATTTTTCCATATTTGAGAAAAAGCCTTGTTTCATAAAACCCCACTTTTTACACATCATGCCAAACATCATTGCATCCTCTCTCGATTCATGGAACTGGCATCCCTATTTGACAAATGGTACGCAGTCTACTACCGTCTGTACTTGTGCAAAGTTACAAAGATTGACAAATTCAAATATCGAGAACAGGGAGTATTATTCTGCAAATCGAACGATCTTTACCCCTGTACATATCAACATGATGAAAACTACAAAACACATGCTAGAAATCCAGTTTTATGAGTACAGTAAATTCGAGGAAAAAATCTGAATACAACCGGGCCTTAGCGATTTTCCATATTTGAGCAAGAGCTTTGTTTCCAAAAACCCCACTTTTTACACATCATGCCAAACGTCATTGCATCCTCTCTCGATTCATGGAACTGGCATCCCTATTTGACAAATGGTACGCAGTCTACTACCGTCTACTCTTGAGCAAAAGTGCAAAGGGTAACGAATTTAAGAATCGATTACAGGGACTATTATTCTGAAAATCGAACGATCTTTACCCCTGTACATATCAACATGATGAAAACTTCAAATCACATGCTACGAAACGCAGTTTTATGAGTACAGTAAATTCGAGGACACAATCTGAATACACCCGGTCCGTTGCGATTTTTCCATATTTGAAAAAAAGCTTTGTTTCCAAAAACCCCACTTTTTACATATCATGCCAAACGTCATTGCATCCTCTCTCGATTCATGGAACTGGCATCCCTATTTGACAAATATTACGCAGTCTACTACCGTCAACTCTTGAGCAAAAGTGCAAAGGGTAACGAATTTAAGAATCGATTACAGGGACTATCATTCTGAAAATCGAACGATCTTTACCCCTGTACATATCAACATGATGAAAACTTCAGAACACATGCTAGGAAACGCAGTTTTATGAGTACAGTAAATTCGAGGACAAAATCTGAATACACGTGGTCCTTTGCGATTTTTCCATATTTGAGAAAAAGCTTTGTTTCCAAAATCCTTACTTTTTACATATCATGCCAAACGTCATTGAATCCTCTCTCGATTCATGGAACTGGCATCCCTATTTGACAAATGGTACGCAGTCTACTACCGTCTGAACTTGTGCAAAGGTACAAAGGGCAACGAATACAAATATCGATAACAGGGACTATTATTCTGCAAATCGAACGATCTTTACCCCTGTACATATCAACATGATGAAAACTACAAAACGCCTGCTAGGAAACGCAGTTTTATGAGTACAGTAAAGTCGAGGAAAAAATCTGAATACACCCGGGCCTTTCCGTTTTTTCCATATTTGAGGACAAGCTTTGTTTCCAAAAACCCCACTTTTTACACATCACGCGAAACGTCATTGCATCCTCTCTCGATTCAACGAACTGGCATCCCTATTTGACAAATGGTACGCAGTCTACTACCGTCTACTGTTGAGCAAAAGTGCAAAGGGTAACGAATTTAAGAATCGATTACAGAGACTATTATTCTGAAAATCGAACGATCTTTACCCCTGTACATATCAACATGATGAGAACTTCAAAGCACATGCTAGGAAACGCAGTTTTATGAGTACAGTAAATTCGAGGATAAAATCAGAATACACCCGGGCCTTTGCGATTTTTCCATATTTGAGAATAAGCTTTGTTTTCAAAAACCCCACTTTTTACACATCATGCCAAACGTCATTGCATCCTCTCTCGATTCATGGAACTGGCATCCCTATTTGACAAATGGTACGCAGTCTACTACCGTCTGAACTTGTGCAAAGGTACAAAGGGCAACGAATTCAAATATCGATAACAGGGACTATTATTCTGCAAATCGAACGATCTTTACCCCTGTACATATCAACATGATGAAAACTACAAAACGCATGCTAGGAAACGCAGTTTTATGAGTACAGTAAAATCGAGGAAAAAATCTGAATACACACGGGCCTTTGCGATTTTTCCATATTTGAGGACAAGCTTTGTTTCCAAAAACCCCACCTTTTACACATCACGCGAAACGTCATTGCATCCTCTCTCGATTCATGGAACTGGTATCCCTATTTGACAAATGGTACGCAGTCTACTACCGTCTACTCTTGAGCAAAAGTGCAAAGGGTAACGAATTTAAGAATCGATTACAGGGACTATTATTCTGAAAATCGAACGATCTTTACCCCTGTACATATCAACATGATGAAAACTTCAAAACACGTGCTAGGAAACGCAGTTTTATGAGTTCAGTAAATTCGAGGACACAATCTGAATACACAAGGTCCTTTGCGATTTTTCCATATTTGAAAAAAAGCTTTGTTTCCAAAAACCCCACTTCTTACATTTCATGCCAAACGTCATTGCATCCTCTCTCGATTCATGGAACTGGCATCCCTATTTGACAAATGGTACGCAGTCTACTACCGTCTGAACTTCTGCAAAGGTACAAAGAGTAACGAATTCAAATATCGAGAACAGGGACTATTATTCTGCAAATCGAGCGATGTTTACCCCTGTACATATCAACATGGTGAAAACTACAAAACACATGCTAGGAAACGCAGTTTTATGAGTACAGAAAATTCGAGGACAAAATCAGAATACACCCGGGCCTTTGCCATTTTTCCATATTTGAGAATAAGCTTTGTTTTCAAAAACCCCACTTTTTACACATCATGCCAAACGTCATTGCATCCTCTCTCGATTCATGGAACTGGCATCCCTATTTGAAAAATGGCACGCAGTCTACTACCGTCTGAACTTGTGCAAAGGTACAAAGAGTAACGAATTCAAATTTCGAGAACAGGGGCTACTATTCTGAAAATCGAACGATCTTTACCCCTGTACATATCAATATGATGAAAACTACAAAACACATGCTAGGAAACGCAGTTTTATGAGTACAGTAAATTCGAGGAAAAAACCTGAATACATCCGGGCCTTGGCGATTTTTCCATATTTGCGAAAAAGCTTTATTTTCAAAAATCCCACTTTTTACTCATCATGTCAAACGCCTTCGCATCCTCTCTCGATTCATGGAACTGGCATCCCTATTTGACAAATGGTACGCAGTCTACTACTGTCAACTCTTGAGCAAAAGAGCAAAGGGTAACGAATTTAAGAATCGTTTACAGGGACTATCATTCTGAAAATTGAACGATCTTTACCCCTGTACATATCAACATGATGAAAACTTCAAAACACATGCTAGGAAACGCAGTTTTATGAGTACAGTAAATTCGAGGACACAATCTGAATACACCCGGTCCTTTGCGATTTTTCCATATTTGAAAAAAAGCTTTGTTTCCAAAAACCCCACTTTTTACATATCATGCCAAACGTCATTGCATCCTCTCTCGATTCATGGAACTGGCATTCCTATTTGACAAATGGTACGCAGTCTCCTACCGTCTGAACTTCTGCAAACGTACAAAGAGTAACGAATTCAAATATCGAGAACAGGGAATATTATTCTGCAAATCGAACGATCTTTACCCCTGTACATATCAACATGATGAAAACTTCAAAACACATGCTAGGAAACGCAGTTTTATGAGTACAGTAAATTTGAGGAAAAAATCTGAATACACTCGGTCCTTTGCGATTTTTCCATATTTGAGAAAAAGCTTTGTTTTCAAAAACCTTACTTTTTACATATCATGCCAAACGTCATTGCATCCTCTCTCGATTCATGGAACTGGCATCCCTATTTGACAAATGGTACGCAGTCTACTACCGTCTGAACTTGTGCAAAGGTACAAAGGGCAACGAATTCAAATATCGATAACAGGGACTATTATTCTGCAAATCGAACGATCTTTACCCCTGTACATATCAACATGATGAAAACTACAAAACGCATGCTAGGAAACGCAGTTTTATGAGTACAGTAAAGTCGAGGAAAAAATCTGAATACACCCGGGCCTTTGCGATTTTTCCATATTTGAGGACAAGCTTTGTTTCCAAAAACCCCACTTTTTACACATCACGCGAAACGTCATTGCATCCTCTCTCGATTCAACGAACTGGCATCCCTATTTGACAAATGGTACGCAGTCTACTACCGTCTACTGTTGAGCAAAAATGCAAAGGGTAACGAATTTAAGAATCGATTACAGAGACTATTATTCTGAAAATCGAACGATCTTTACCCCTGTACATATCAACATTATGAAAACTTCAAAACACATGCTAGGAAACGCAGTTTTATGAGTACAGTAAATTCGAGCACAAAATCTGAATACACCCGGTCCTTTGCGATTTTTCCATATTTGAAAAAAAGCTTTGTTTCCACAAACCCCATTTTTTACATATCATGACAAACGTCATTGCATCCTGTCTCGATTCGTGGAACTGGCATCCCTATTTGACAAACGGTACGCAGTCTACTACCGTCTGAACTTGTGCAAAGGTACAAAGAGTAACGAATTCAAATATCGAGAACAGCGACTATTATTCTGCAAATCGAACGATCTTTACAAATGTACATATCAACATGATGAAAACTACAAAACTCATGCTAGGAAACGCAGTTCTATGAGTACAGTAAATTCGAGGAAAAAATCTGAATACACCCGGGCCTTTGCGATTTTTCCATATTTGAGAATAAGCTTTGTTCCCAAAAAACCCACTTTTTACACATCATGCCAAAATTTATTGCATCCCCTCTCGATTCATGGAACTGGCATCCCTATTGGACAAATGGTACGCAGTCAACTACCGGATGAACATCTGCAAAGGTACAAAGAGTAACGAATTCAAATATCGAGAACATTGACTATTATTCTGCAAATAGAAAGATCTTTACCAATGTACATATCAACATGATGAAAACTACAAAACACATGCTAGGAAACGCAGTTTTATGAGTACAGCAAATTAGAGCAAAAATCTGAATACACCCGGTCCTTTGCGATTTTTCCATACTTGAGAAAAAGCTTTGTTTCCAAAAACCCCACTTTTTACACATCATGCCAAACGACATTGCATCCTCTCTCGATTCATGGAATTGGCATCCCTATTTGACAAATCGTACACAGTCTACTACCGTCTGAACTTGTGCAAAGGTACAAAGAGTAACGAATTCAAATATCGAGAACAATGACTATTAGTCTGCAAATCGAACGATCTTTACCCCTGTACATATCAACATGATGAAAACTACAAACCACATGTTACTATACGCAGTTTAATGAGTACAGTAAATTCGAGGAAAAAATGTGAATACACCCGGGCCTTTGCGATTTCTCCATATTTGAGAAAAAGCTTTGTTTCCACAAACCCCACTTTTTACACATCATGCCAAACGTCATTGCATCCTCTCTTGATTCATGGAACTGGCATACCTATTTGACAAATGGTGCGCAGTCTACTACCGTCCGAACTTGTGCAAATGTACAAAGGGTAACGAATTCAAATACCGATCGAACAATCTTTACCCCTATATATATCACCATGATGAAAACTACAAAACACATGCTAGGAAACCCAGTTTTATGAGTACAGTAAATTCGAGGAAAAAATCTGAATTCACTCGGGCCTTTGCGATTTTTCCATATTTGAGAAAAAGCTTTGTTTCCAAAAACGCCACTTTTTACACATCATGTCAAACGCCTTTGCATCCACTCTTGATTCATGGAACTGGCATCCCTATTTGACAAATTGTACGCAGTCTACTACCGTCTGAACTTGTGCAAAGGTACAAAGAGTAACGAATTCAAATATCGATTACAGGGACTATTATTCTGCAAATCGAAGGGTCTTTACCCCTGTACATATCAACATGATGAAAACTACAAAACACATGCTAGGAAACTCAGTTTTATGAGTACAGTAAATTCGAGGAAAAAGTCTGAATACACCCGGTCCTTTGCGATTTTTCCATATTTGAGATAAAGCATTGTTTCCAAAAACCCCACTTTTTACACATCATGACAACCGTCATTGCATCCTCTCTCGATTCATGGAACTGGCATCCCTATTTGACAAATGGTACACAGTCTACTACCGTCTGAACATGTGCAAAGGTACATAGAGTAACGAATTCAAATATCGAGAACACGGACTATTATTCTGCAAATCGAACGATCTTTACCCCTGTTCATATCAACATGATGAAAACTTCAAAACACATGCTAGGAAACGCAGTTTTATGAGTACAGTAAATTCGAGGACAAAATCTGAATACACCCGGTCCTTTGCGATTTTTCCATATTTGAGAAAAGGCTTTGTTTCCAAAAACCCCACTTTTTACATATCATGCCAAACGTCATTGCAACCTCTCTCGATTCATGGAACTGGCATCCCTATTTGACAAATGGTACACAGTCTACTACCGTCCGAACTTGTGCAAAGGTACAAAGAGTAACGAATTCAAATATCGAGAACAGGGACTATTATTCTGCAAATCGAACGATCTTTACCCCTGTACATCTTAACATTATGAAAATTACAAAACACATGCTAGGAAGCGCAGTTTTTGAGTACAGAAATTTCGAGGAAAAAATCTGAATACACCTGGGCCTCTGCGATTTTTCCATATTTGAGAAAAAGCTTTGTTTCCAAAAACCCCACTTTTTACACATCATGCAAAAACGTCATTTCATCCTCTCTCGATTCATGGAACTGGCATCCCTATTTGACAAATGGTACGCAGTCTACTACCGTCTGGACTTGTACAAAGGTACAAAGAGCAACGAATTCAAATATCGAGAATGGGTACTATTATTCTGCATATCGAACAATCTTTACCCCTATATATATCAACATGATGAAAACTACAAAACACATGCTAGGAAACGCAGTTTTATGAGTACAGTAAATTCGAGGAAAAAATCTGAATTCACTCGGGCCTTTGCGATTTTTCCATATTTGAGAAAAAGCTTTGTTTCCAAAAACACCACTTTTTACACATCATGTCAAACGCCTTTGCATCCTCTCTCGATTCATGGAACTGGCATCCCTATTTGACAAATGGTACGCAGTCTACTACTGTCTGAACTTGTGCAAAGGTACAAAGAGTAACGAATTCCAATATCTATTACAGGGACTATTATTCTGCAAATCGAAGGATCTTTACCCCTGTACATATCAACATGATGAAAACTACAAAACACATGCTAGGAAACGCAGTTTTATGAGTACAGTAAATTCGAGGAAAATATGTGAATACATCCGGGCCTTTGCGATTTTTCCATATTTGAGAACAAGCTTTGTTTCCAAAAACCCCACTTTTTACACATCATGCCAAACGTCATTGCATCCTCGCTCGATTCATGGAACTGACATCCCTATTTGACAAATGGTACGCAGTCTACTACCGTCTACTCTTGACCAAAAGTGCAAAGGGTAACGAATTTAAGAATCGATTACAGGGTCTGATATTCAGAAAATCGAACGATCTTTACCCCTGTACATATCAACATGATGAAAACTTCAAAACACATGCTAGGAAACGCAGTTTTGTGAGTACAGTAAATTCGAGGACAAAATCTGAATACACCCGGTCCTTTGCGATTTTTCCATATTTGAGAAAAATCTTTGTTTCCAAAAACCCCACTTTTTACATATCATGCCAAACGTCATTGCATTCTCTCTCGATTCATGGAACTGGCATCCCTATTTGACAAATGGTACACAGTCTACTACCGTCTGAACTTGTGCAAAGGTACAAAGAGTAACGAATTCAAATACCGGTTACAGGGACTATTATTCTGCAAATCGACAGATCTTTACCCTTACACATATCAACAAGATGAAAACTACAAAACACATGCTACGAAACACAGTTTTATGAGTACAGTAAATTCGAGGCCAAAATCTAAATACACCTGGGCTTTTGCGATTATTCCAAATTTGAGAACAAGCTTTGTTTCCAAAAACCCCACTTTTTACACATCATGCCAAACGTCATTACATCCTCTCTTGATTCATGGAAGTGGCATCCCTATTTGACAAATGGTACGCAGTCTACTACCGTCTGAACTTGTGCAAAAGTACAAAGGGTAACGAATTCAAATATCAGTTACAGGGACTATTATTCTGCAAATCGAACGATCTTTACCCCTGTACATGTCAACATGATGAAAACTTCAAAACATATGCTAGGAAACGTAGTTTTATGAGTACAGTAAATTCGAGGAAAAAATGTGAATACACCCGGTCCTTTGCGATCTTTCCATATTTGAGAAAAAGCTTTGTTTCCAAAAACCCCACTTTTTACACATCATGTCAAACGCCTTTGCATCCTCTCTCGATTCATGGAACTGGCATCCCTATTTGACAAATGATACGCAGTCTACTACCGTCTGAACTTGTGCAAAGGTACAAAGAGTAACGAATGCAAATATCGATTACAATGACTATTAATCTGCAAATCGAACGATCTTTACCCCTGTACATATCAACATGATGAAAACTACAAAACACATGCTAGGAAACGCAGTTTTATGAGTACAGTAAATTCGAGGAAAATATGTGAATACATCCGGGCCGTGGCGATTTTTCCATATTTGAGAAAACGCTTTGTTTCCAAAAACCCCACTTTTTACACATCATGCCAAACGTCATTGCATCCTCTCTCGATTCATGGAAGTGGCATCCCTATTTGACATATAGTACGCAGTCTACTACCGTCTGAACTTGTGCAAATGTACAAAGGGTAACGAATTCAAATATCGGTTACAGGTACTATTATTCTGCAAATCGAACGATCTTTACCCCTGTACATATCAATATGATGAAAACTTAAAAACATATGCAAGGAAACGCAGTTTTATGAGTACAGTAAATTCGAGGAAAAAATCTTAATACACCCGGGCCTTTGCGATTTTTCCATATTTGAGAACAAGCTTTGTTTCCAAAAACCCCACTATTTACACATCATGCCAAACGTCATTGCATCCTCTCTCGATTCATGGAACTGGCATCCCTATTTTACAAATGGTACGCAGTCTACTACCGTCTACTCTTGAGCAAAAGTGCAAAGGGTAACGAATTTAAGAATCGATTACAGCGACTATTATTCTAAAAATCGATCGATCTTTACCCCTGTGCATATCAACATGATGAAAGCTACAAAACACATGCTAGGAAATGCAGTTCTATGAGTACAGTAAATTCGAGGAAAAAATCTGAATACACCCGGGCCTTTGCGATTTTTCCATATTTGAGAATAAGTTTTGTTTCAAAAACCCCACTTTTCACACATCATGCCAAACGTCATTGCTTCCTCTCTCGATTCATCGAACTGGCATCCCTACTTGACAAATGGTACGCAGTCTACTACCGTCTGAACTTGTGCAAATGTACAGAGGGAAACGAATTCAAATATCGGTTACAGGGTCTATTATTCTGCAAATCGAACGATCTTTACCCCTGTACATATCAACATGATGAAAACTACAAAACACATGCTAGGATACGCAGTTTTATGAGTACAGTAAATTCGAGGAAAAAATCAGAATACACCCGGGCCTCTGCGATTTTTGCATATTTGAGAACAAGCTTTGGTTCCAAAAACCTCACTTTTTACACATCATGCCAAACGTCATTGCATCCTCTCTCGATTCATGGAACTGGCATACCTATTTGACAAATGGTACACAGTCTACTACCGTCTGAACTTGTGCAAAGGTACAAAGAGTAACGAATTCAAATACCGGTTACAGGGACTATTATTCTGCAAATCGAAAGATCTTTACCCTTGTTCATATCAACATGATGAAAACTACAAAACACATGCTAGGAAACACAGTTTTATGAGTACAGTAAATTCGAGGATAAAATCTCAATACACCCGGGCCTTTGCGATTTTTCCGTATTTGAGAATAAGCTTTGTTTTCCAAAACCCCACTTTTTTCACATCATGCCAAACGTCATTGCATCCTCTCTCGATTCATGGAACTGGCCTCCCTATTTGACAAATGGTACGCAGTCTACTACCGTCTACTCTTGAGCAAAAGTGCAAAGGATAACGAATTTAAGAATCGATTACAGGGACTATTATTCTGATAATCGAACGATCTTTACCCCTGTACATATCAACATGATGAAAACTACAAAACACATGCTAGGAAACGGAGTACTATGAGTACAGTAAATTCGAGGAAAAAATCTGAATACACCCGGGCCTTTGCGATTTTTCCATATTTGAGAATAAGCTTTGTTTTCAAAAACCTAACTTTTTACACATCATGCCAAACGTCATTGCATCCTCTCTCGATTCATCGAACTGGCATCCCTACTTGACAAATGGTACGCAGTCTACTACCGTCTGAACTTGTGCAGAGGTACAAAGAGTAACGAATTCAAATATCGAGAACAGGGGCTATTATTCAGCAAATCGAACGATCTTTACCCCTGTACATGTCAACATGATCAAAACTACAGAACATATGCTAGGAAACGCGGTTTTATGAGTACAGTAAATTCGACGAAAAAATGTGAATACATCCGGGCCGTGGCGATTTTTCCATATTTTAGAAAAAGCTTTGTTTCCAAAAACCCCACTTTTTACACATCATGCCAAACGTCATTGCATACTCTCTCGATTCATGCAACTGGCATCCCTATTTGACAAATGGTACCCAGTCTACTACCGTCTACTCTTGAGCAAAAGTGCAAAGGGTAACGAATTTAAGAATCGATTAGAGGGATTATTATTCTAAAAATCGAACGATCTTTACCCCTGTGCATATCAACATGATGAAAGCTACAAAACACATGCTAGGAAACGCAGTTCTATGAGTACAGTAAATTCGAGGAAAAAATCTGAATACACCCGGGCCTTTGCGATTTTTCCATATTTGAGAATAAGCTTTGTTTTAAAAACCCCACTTTTTACACATCATGCCAAACGTCATTGCTTCCTCTCTCGATTCATCGAACTGGCATCCCTACTTGACAAATGGTACGCAGTCTACTACCGTCTGAACTTGTGCAAATGTACAAAGGGTAGTGAATTCAAATATCGGTTACAGGGACTATTATTCTGCAAATCGAACGATCTTTACCCCTGTACATATCAACATGATGAAAACTACAAAACAAATGCTAGGAAACGCAGTTTTATGAGTACAGTAAATTCGAGGAAAAAATCAGAATACACCCGGGCCTTTACGATTTTTCCATATTTGAGAACAAGCTTTGTTTTCCAAAACCCCACTTCTTACACAGCATGCCAAACGTCATTGCATCCTCTCTCGATTCATGGAACTGGCATCCCAGTTTGACAAATGGTACGCAGACTACTATCGTCTGAACTTGTGCAATGATACAAAGAGTAATGAATTCAAATATCGAGAATAGGGGCTATTATTCTGCAAATCGAAAGATATTTACCCCTGTACATGTCATCATGATGAAAACTACAAAACACATGCTAGGAAACGCAGTTTTATGAGTACAGTAAATTCGAGGAAAAAATGTGAATACATCCGAGCCGTGGCGATTTTTCCATATTTGAGAAAACGCTTTGTTTCCAAAAACCCCACTTTTTACACATCATGCCAAACGTCATTGCATCCTCTCTCGATTCATGGAAGTGGCATCCCTATTTGACAAATGGTTCGCAGTCTACTACCGTCTGAACTTGTGCAAATGTACAAAGGGTAACGAATTCAAATATCGGTTACAGGGACTATTATTCTGCAAATCGATCGATCTCTACCCCTGTACATATCAACATGATGAAAACTTCAAAACATATGCTAGGAAACGCAGTTTTATGAGTACAGTAAATTCGAGGAAAAAATCTGAATACACCCGGGCCTTTGCGATTTTTCCATATTTGAGAAAAAGCTTTGTTTCCAAAAACCCCACTTTTCACACATCATGTCAAACGCCTTTGCATCCTCTCTCGATTCATGGAACTGGCATCCCTATTTGACAAATGGTACGCAGTCTACTACCGTCTGAACTTGTGCAAAGGTACAATGAGTAACGAATTCAAATATCGAGAACAGGGACTATTATTCTGCAAATCGAAAGATCTTTACCCCTGTACATATCAACATGATGAAAACTACAAAACACATGCTAGGAAACGCAGTTTTATGAGTACAGTAAATTCGAGGACAAAATCTGAATACACCCGGGCCTTTGCGATTTTTCCATATTTGAGAAAAAGCTTTGTTTCCAAAAACCCCACTTTTAACACATCATGCCAAACGTCATTGCATCCTCTCTCGATTCATGGAAGTGGCATCCCTATTTGACAAATGGTACGCAGTCTACTACCGTCTGAACTTGTGCAAAGGTACAAAGAGTAACGAATTCAAATATGGAGAACAGGGGCTATTATTCTGCAAATCAAACGATCTTTACCCCTGTACATATCAACATGATGAAAACTACAAAACACATGCTAGGAAACGCAGTTTTATGAGTACAGTAAATTCGAGGAGAAAACGTGAATACATCCGGGCCGTGGCGATTTTTCCATATTTGAGAAACAGCTTTGTTTCCAAAAACCCCACTTTTTACACATCATGCCAAATGTCATTGCATCCTCTCTCGATTCATGGAACTGGCATCCCTATTTGACAAATGGTACGCAGTCTACTACCGTCTGAACTTGTGCAAAGGTACAAAGAGTAACGAATTCAAATATCGAGAACAGGGACTATTATTCTGCAAATCGAAAGATCTTTACCCTTACACATATCAACAAGATGAAAACTACAAAACACATGCTACGAAACACAGTTTTATGAGTACAGTAAATTCGAGGCCAAGATCTCAATACACCCGGGCCTTTGCGATTTTTCCATATTTGAGAACAAGCTTTGTATCCAAAAACCCCACTTTTTACACATCATGCCAAACGTCATTGCATCCTCTCTTGATTCATGGAAGTGGCATCCCTATTTGACAAATGGTACGCAGTCTACTACAGTCTGAACTTGTGCAAAAGTACAAAGGGTAACGAATTCAAATATCGATTACAATGACTATTAATCTGCAAATCGAACGATCTTTACCCCTGTACATATCAACATGATGAAAACTACAAAACACATGCTAATAAACGCAGATTTATGAGTACAGTAAATTCGAGGAAAATATGTGAATACATCCGGGCTGTGGCGATTTTTCCATATTTGAGAAAACGCTTTGTTTCCAAAAACCCCACTTTTTACACATCATGCCAAACGTCATTGCATCCTCTCTCGATTCATGGAAGTGGCATCCCAGTTGACATATAGTACGCAGTCTACTACCGTCTGAACTTGTGCAAATGTACAAAGGGTAACGAATTCAAATATCGGTTACAGGTACTATTATTCTGCAAATCGAACGATCTTTACCCCTGTACATATCAACATGATGAAAACTTAAAAACATATGCAAGGAAACGCAGTTTTATGAGTACAGTAAATTCGAGGAAAAAATCTGAATACACCCGGGCCTTTGCGATTTTTCCATATTTGAGAAAAAGCTTTGTTTCCAAAAACCCCACTTTTTACACATCATGTCAAACGCCTTTGCATCCTCTCTCGATTCATGGAACTGGCATCCCTATTTGACAAATGATACGCAGTCTACTACCGTCTGAACTTGTGCAAAGGTACAAAGAGTAACGAATTCAAATATCGCGAACAGGGACTATTATTCTGCAAATCGAACGATATATACCCCTGTACATATCAACATGATGAAAACTACAAAACACATGCTAGGAAACGCAGTTTTATGAGTACAGTAAATTCGAGGAAAAAATCAGAATACACCTGGGCCTTTGCGTTTTTTCCATATTTGAGAATAAGCTTTGTTTCAAAAACCCAACTTTTCACACATCATGCCAAACGTCATTGCATCCTCTCTCGATTCATCGAACTGGCATCCCTACTTGACAAATGGTACGCAGTCTACTACCGTCTGAACTTGTGCAGAGGTACAAAGAGTAACGAATTCAAATATCGAGAACAGGGGCTATTATTCAGCAAATCGAACGATCTTTACCCCTGTACATGTCAATATGATCAAAACTACAGAACATATGCTAGGAAACGCGGTTTTATGAGTACAGTAAATTCGATAAAAAATGTGAATACATCCGGGCCGTGGCGATTTTTCCATATTTTAGAAAAAGCTTTGTTTCCAAAAACCCCACTTTTTACACATCATGCCAAACGTCATTGCATACTCTCTAGATTCATGGAACTGGCATCCCTATTTGACAAATGGTACCCAGTCTACTACCGTCTACTCTTGAGCAAAAGTGCAAAGGGTAACGAATTTAAGAATCGATTAGAGGGATTATTATTCTAAAAATCGAACGATCTTTACCCCTGTGCATATCAACATGATGAAAGCTACAAAACACATGCTAGGAAACGCAGTTCTATGAGTACAGTAAATTCGAGGAAAAAATCTGAATACACCCGGGCCTTTGCGATTTTTCCATATTTGAGAATAAGCTTTGTTTTAAAAACCCCACTTTTTACACATCATGCCAAACGTCATTGCTTCCTCTCTCGATTCATCGAACTGGCATCCCTACTTGACAAATGGTACGCAGTCTACTACCGTCTGAACTTGTGCAAATGTACAAAGGGTAGTGAATTCAAATATCGGTTACAGGGACTATTATTCTGCAAATCGAACGATCTTTACCCCTGTACATATCAACATGATGAAAACTACAAAACACATGCTAGGAAACGCAGTTTTATGAGTACAGTAAATTCGAGGAAAAAATCAGAATACACCCGGGCCTTTGCGATTCTTCCATATTTGAGAACAAGCTTTGTTTTCCAAAACCCCACTTCTTACACAGCATGCCAAACGTCATTGCATCCTCTCTCGATTCATGGAACTGGCATCCCAGTTTGACAAATGGTACGCAGTCTACTATCGTCTGAACTTGTGCAATGATACAAAGAGTAATGAATTCAAATATCGAGAATAGGGGCTATTATTCTGCAAATCGAAAGATATTTACCCCTGTACATGTCATCATGATGAAAACTACAAAACACATGCTAGGAAACGCAGTTTTATGAGTACAGTAAATTCGAGGAAAAAATGTGAATACATCCGAGCCGTGGCGATTTTTCCATATTTGAGAAAACGCTTTGTTTCCAAAAACCCCACTTTTTACACATCATGCCAAACGTCATTGCATCCTCTCTCGATTCATGGAAGTGGCATCCCTATTTGACAAATGGTTCGCAGTCTACTACCGTCTGAACTTGTGCAAATGTACAAAGGGTAACGAATTCAAATATCGGTTACAGGGACTATTATTCTGCAAATCGAACGATCTCTACCCCTGTACATATCAACATGATGAAAACTTCAAAACATATGCTAGGAAACGCAGTTTTATGAGTACAGTAAATTCGAGGAAAAAATCTGAATACACCCGGGCCTTTGCGATTTTTCCATATTTGAGAAAAAGCTTTGTTTCCAAAAACCCCACTTTTCACACATCATGTCAAACGCCTTTGCATCCTCTCTCGATTCATGGAACTGGCATCCCTATTTGACAAATGGTACGCAGTCTACTACCGTCTGAACTTGTGCAAAGGTACAATGAGTAACGAATTCAAATATCGAGAACAGGGACTATTATTCTGCAAATCGAAAGATCTTTACCCCTGTACATATCAACATGATGAAAACTACAAAACACATGCTAGGAAACGCAGTTTTATGAGTACAGTAAATTCGAGGACAAAATCTGAATACACCCGGGCCTTTGCGAGTTTTCCATATTTGAGAAAAAGCTTTGTTTCCAAAAACCCCACTTTTAACACATCATGCCAAACGTCATTGCATCCTCTCTCGATTCATGGAAGTGGCATCCCTATTTGACAAATGGTACGCAGTCTACTACCGTCTGAACTTGTGCAAAGGTACAAAGAGTAACGAATTCAAATATGGAGAACAGGGGCTATTATTCTGCAAATCAAACGATCTTTACCCCTGTACATATCAACATGATGAAAACTACAAAACACATGCTAGGAAACGCAGTTTTATGAGTACAGTAAATTCGAGGAGAAAACGTGAATACATCCGGGCCGTGGCGATTTTTCCATATTTGAGAAACAGCTTTGTTTCCAAAAACCCCACTTTTTACACATCATGCCAAATGTCATTGCATCCTCTCTCGATTCATGGAACTGGCATCCCTATTTGACAAATGGTACGCAGTCTACTACCGTCTGAACTTGTGCAAAGGTACAAAGAGTAACGAATTCAAATATCGAGAACAGGGACTATTATTCTGCAAATCGAAAGATCTTTACCCTTACACATATCAACAAGATGAAAACTACAAAATACATGCTACGAAACACAGTTTTATGAGTACAGTAAATTCGAGGCCAAGATCTCAATACACCCGGGCCTTTGCGATTTTTCCATATTTGAGAACAAGCTTTGTATCCAAAAACCCCACTTTTTACACATCATGCCAAACGTCATTGCATCCTCTCTTGCTTCATGGAAGTGGCATCCCTATTTGACAAATGGTACGCAGTCTACTACCGTCTGAACTTGTGCAAAAGTACAAAGGGTAACGAATTCAAATATCAGTTACAGGTACTATTATTCTGCAAATCGAACGATCTTTACCCCTGTACATATCAACATCATGAAAACTTCAAAACATATGCTAGGAAACGCAGTTTTATGAGTACAGTAAATTTGAGGGAAAAATCTGAATACACCCGGTCCTTTGCGATCTTTCCATATTTGAGAAAAAGCTTTGTTTCCAAAAACCCACTTTTTACACATCATGTCAAACGCCTTTGCATCCTCTCTCGATTCATGGAACTGGCATCCCTATTTGACAAATGATACGCAGTCTACTACCGTCTGAACTTGTGCAAAGGTACAAAGAGTAACGAATGCAAATATCGATTACAATGACTATTAATCTGCAAATCGAACGATCTTTACCCCTGTACATATCAACATGATGAAAACTACAAAACACATGCTAGGAAACGCAGTTTTATGAGTACAGTAAATTCGAGGAAAATATGTGAATATATCCGGGCTGTGGCGATTTTTCCATATTTGAGAAAACGCTTTGTTTCCAAAAACCCCACTTTTTACACATCATGCCAAACGTCATTGCATCCTCTCTCGATTCATGGAAGTGGCATCCCAGTTGACATATAGTACGCAGTCTACTACCGTCTGAACTTGTGCAAATGTACAAATGGTAACGAATTCAAATATCGGTTACAGGTACTATTATTCTGCAAATCGAACGATCTTTACCCCTGTACATATCAACATGATGAAAACTTAAAAACATATGCAAGGAAACGCAGTTTTATGAGTACAGTAAATTCGAGGAAAAAATCTGAATACACCCGGGCCTTTGCGATTTTTCCATATTTGAGAAAAAGCTTTGTTTCCAAAAACCCCACTTTTTACACATCATGTCAAACGCCTTTGCATCCTCTCTCGATTCATGGAACTGGCATCCCTATTTGACAAATGATACGCAGTCTACTACCGTCTGAACTTGTGCAAAGGTACAAAGAGTAACGAATTCAAATATCGCGAACAGGGACTATTATTCTGCAAATCGAACGATATATACCCCTGTACATATCAACATGATGAAAACTACAAAACACATGCTAGGAAACGCAGTTTTATGAGTACAGTAAATTCGAGGAAAAAATCAGAAAACACCCGGGCCTTCGCGATTTTTCCATATTTGAGAACAAGCTTTGTTTCCAAAAACCCCACTTTTTACACATCATGCCAAACGTCATTGCATCCTCTCTCGATTCATGGAACTGGCATCCCTATTTTACAAATGGTACGCAGTCTACTACCGTCTACTCTTGAGCAAAAGTGCAAAGGGTAACCAATTTAAGAATCGATTACAGCGACTATTATTCTAAAAATCGAACGATCTTTACCCCTGTGCATATCAACATGATGAAAGCTACAAAACACATGCTAGGAAACGCAGTTCTATGAGTACAGTAAATTCGAGGAAAAAATCTGAATACACCTGGGCCTTTGCGATTTTTCCATATTTGAGAATAAGCTTTGTTTCAAAAACCCAACTTTTCACACATCATGCCAAACGTCATTGCTTCCTCTCTCGATTCATCGAACTGGCATCCCTACTTGACAAATGGTACGCAGTCTACTACCGTCTGAACTTGTGCAAATGTACGGAGGGTAACGAATTCAAATATCGGTTAAAGGGTCTATTATTCTGCAAATCGAACGATCTTCACCCCTGTACATATCAACATGATGAAAACTACAAAACACATGCTAGGAAACGCAGTTTTATGAGTACAGTAAATTCGAGGAAAAAATCAGAATACACCCGGGCCTTAGCGATTTTTCCATATTTGAAAACAAGCTTTGTTTTCCAAAACCCCACTTCTTACACAGCATGCCAAACGTCATTGCATCCTCTCTCGATTCATGGAACTGGCATCCCTGTTTGACAAATAGTACACAGTCTACTACCGTCCGAACTTGTGCAAAGGTACAAAGAGTAACGAATTCAAATATCGAGAACAGGGACTATTATTCTGCAAATCGAACGATCTTTACCCCTGTACATCTTAACATTATGATAATTACAAAACACATGCTAGGAAGCGCAGTTTTTGAGTACAGAAATTTCGAGGAAAAAATCTGAATACACCTGGGCCTCTGCGATTTTTCCATATTTGAGAAAAAGCTTTGTTTCCAAAAACCCCACTTTTTACACATCATGCAAAAACGTCATTTTATCCTCTCTCGATTCATGGAACTGGCATCCCTATTTGACAAATGGTACGCAGTCTACTACCGTCTGGACTTGTACAAAGGTACAAAGAGCAACGAATTCAAATATCGAGAATGGGTACTATTATTCTGCATATCGAAAAATCTTTACCCCTATATATATCAACATGATGAAAACTACAAAACACATGCTAGGAAACCCAGTTTTTTGAGTACAGTAAATTCGAGGAAAAAATCTGAATTCACTCAGGCCTTTGCGATTTTTCCATATTTGAGAAAAAGCTTTGTTTCCAAAAACCCCACTTTTTACACATCATGTCAAACGCCTTTGCATCCTCTCTCGATTCATGGAAGTGGCATCCCTATTTGACAAATGGTACGCAGTCTACTACCGTCTGAACTTGTGCAAATGTACAAAGGGTAACGAATTCAAATATCGGTTACAGGGACTATTATTCTGCAAATCGAACGATCTTTACCCCTGTACATATCAACATGATGAAAACTGCAAAACATATGCTAGGAAACGCAGTTTTATGAGTACAGTAAATTCGAGGAAAAAATCTGAATACACCTGGGCCTTTGCGATTTTTCCATATTTGAGAAAAAGCTTTGTTTCCAAAAACCCCAGTTTTCACACATCATGTCAAACGCCTTTGCTTCCTCTCTCGATTCATGGAACTGGCATCCCAATTTGACAAATGATACGCAGTCTACTACCGTCTGAACTTGTGCAAAGGTACAAAGAGTAACGAACTCAAATATCGCGAACTGGGACTATTATTCTGCAAATCGAACGATAATTACCCCTGTACATATCAACACGATGAAAACTACAAAACACATGCTAGGAACGCAGTTTTATGAGTACAGTAAATTCGAGGACAAAATCTGAATACACCCCGGGCCTTTGCGATTTTTCCATATTTGAGAAAAAGCTTTGTTTCCAAAAAACCCACTTTTAACACATCATGCCAAACGTCATTGCATCCTCTCTCGATTCATGGAAGTGGCATCCTTATTTGACAAATGGTACGCAGTCTACTACCGTCTGAACTTGTGCAAGGGTACAAAGAGTAACGAATTCAAATATCGAGAACAGGGACTATTATTCAGCAAATCGAAAGATCTTTACCCTTGTACATATCAACATGATGAAAACTACAAAACACATGCTAGGAAACACAGTTTTATGAGTACAGTAAATTCGAGGCCAAAATCTCAATACACCCGGGCCTTTGAGATTTTTCCATATTTGAGAACAAGCTTTGTTTCCAAAAACCCCACTTTTTACACATCATGCCAAACGTCATTGCATCCTCTCTTGATTCATGGAAGTGGCATCCCCATTTTGACAAATGGTACGCAGTCTACTACCGTCTGAACTTGTGCAAATGTACAAAGGGTAACGAATTCAAATATCGGTTACAGGGACTATTATTCTGCAAATCGAACGATCTTTACCCCTGTACATATCAACATGATGAAAACTTCAAAACATATGCAAGGAAACGCAGTTCTATGAGTACAGTAAATTCGAGGAAAATATCTGAATACACCCGGGCCTTTGCGATTTTTCCATATTTGAGAATAAGCTTTGTTTCAAAAACCCCACTTTTTACACATCATGCCAAACGTCATTGCTTCCTCTCTCGATTCATCGAACTGGCATCCCTACTTGACAAATGGTACGCAGTCTACTACCGTCTGAACTTGTGCAAATGTACAGAGGGTAACGAATTCAAATATCGGTTACAGGGACTATTATTCTGCAAATCGAACGATCTTTACCCCTGTACATATCAACATGATGAAAACTACAAAACACATGCTAGGAAACGCAGTTTTATGAGTACAGTAAATTCGAGGTAAAAATCAGAATACACCCGGGCCTTTGCGATTTTTCCATATTTGAGAACAAGCTTTGTTTTCCAAAACCCCACTTCTTACACAGCATGCCAAACGTCATTGCATCCTCTCTCGATTCATGGAACTGGCATCCCTGTTTGACAAATGGTACGCAGTCTACTATCGTCTGAACTTGTGCAATGATACAAAGAGTAATGAATTCAAATATCGAGAAGAGGGGCTATTATTCTGCAAATCGAACGATCTTTACCCCTGTACATGTCAACATGATGAAAACTACAATACACATGCTAGGAAACGCAGTTTTATGAGTACAGTAAATTCGAGGAAAAAATGTGAATACATCCGGGCCGTGGCGATTTTTCCATATTTGAGAAAACGCTTTGTTTCCAAAAACCCCACTTTTTACACATCATGCCAAACGTCATTGCATCCTCTCTCGATTCATGGAAGTGGCATCCCTATTTTCCAAATGGTACACAGTCTACTACCGTCTGAACTTGTGCAAAAGTACAAAGGGTAACGAATTCAAATATCAGTTACAGGGACTATTATTCTGCAAATCGAACAATCTTTACCCCTGTACATATCAACATAATGAAAACTTCAAAACATATGCTAGGAATCGCAGTTTTATGAGTACAGTAAATTCGAGGGAAAAATCTGAATACACCCGGTCCTTTGCGATCTTTCCATATTTGAGAAAAAGCTTTGTTTCCAATAACCCCACTTTTTACACATCATGTCAAACGCCTTTGCATCCTCTCTCGATTCATGGAACTGGCATCCCTATTTGACAAATGATACGCAGTCTGCTACCGTCTGAACTTGTGCAAAGGTACAAAGAGTAACGAATGCAAATATCGATTACAATGACTATTAATCTGCAAATCGAACGATCTTTACCCCTGTACATATCAACATGATGAAAACTACAAAACACATGCTAGGAAACGCAGTTTTATGAGTACAGTGAATTCGAGGAAAAAATGTGAATACATCCGGGCCGTGGCGATTTTTCCTAATTTGAGAAAACGCTTTATTTCCAAAAACCCCACTTTTTACACATCATGCCAAACGTCATTGCATCCTCTCTCGATTCATGGAAGTGGCATCCCTATTTGACAAATGGTACGCAGTCTACTACCGTCTGAACTTGTGCAAATGTACAAAGGGTAACGAATTCAAATATCGGTTACAGGGACTATTATTCTGCAAATCGAACGATCTTTAACCCTGTACATATCAACATGATGAAAACTACAAAACACATGCTAGGAAACGCAGTTTTATGAGTACAGTAAATTCGAGGAAAAAATCAGTATACACCCGGGCCTTTGCGATTTTTCCATATTTGAGAACAAGCTTTGTTTCCAAAAACCCCACTTTTTACACATCATGCCAAACGTCATTGCATCCTCTCTCGATTCATGGAACTGGCATCCCTATTTGACAAATGATACCCTGTCTACTACCGTCTACTCTTGTGCAAAAGTGCAAAGGGTAACGAATGTAAGAATCGATTACAGGGACTATTATTCTGAAAATCGAACGATCTTTACCCCTGTACATATCAACATGATGAAAACTACAAAACACATGCTAGGAAACGCAGTTCTATGAGTACAGTAAATTCGAGGAAAAATCTGAATACACCCGGGCCTTTGCTATTTTTCCATATTTGAGAATAAGCTTTGTTTTCAAAAACCCCACTTTTTACACATCATGCCAAACGTCATTGCATCCTCTCTCGATTCATGGAACTGGCATCCCTATTTGACAAATGGTACGCAGTCTACTACCGTCTGAACTTGTGCAATGGTACAAAGAGTAACGAATTTAAATATCGAGAACAGGGACTATTATTCTGCAAATCGAAAGATCTTTACCCTTGTACATATCAACATGATGAAAACTACAAAACACATGCTAGGAAACACAGTTTTCGAGGACAAAATCTCAATACACCCAGGCCTTTGCGATTTTTCGATATTTGAGAATAAGCTTTGTTTTCAAAAACCCCACGTTTTACACATCATGCCAAACGTCATTGCATCCTCTCTCGATTCATCGAACTGGCATCCCTACTTGACAAATGGTACGCAGTCTACTACCGTCTGAACTTGTGCAAAGGTACAAAGAGTAATGAATTCAAATATCGAGCACAGGGGCTATTAATCTGCAAATCGAACGATCTTTACCCCTGTACATGTCAACATGATGAAAACTACAAAACACATGCTAGGAAACGCAGTTTTATGAGTAGAGTAAATTCGAGGAAAAAATGTGAATACATCCGGGCCGTGGCGATTTTTCCATATTTGAGAAAAAGCTTTGTTTCCAAAAACCTCACTTTTTACACATCATGCCAAACGTCATTGCATCCTCTCTCGATTCATGGAACTGGCATCCCTATTTGACAAATGGTACGCAGTCTACTACCGTCTGAACTTGTGCAAAGGTACAAAGAGTAACGAATTCAAATATCGGTTACATTGACTATTATTCTGGAAATCGAACGATCTTTACCACTGTACATATCAACATGATGAAAACTTCAAAACATATGCTAGGAAACGCAGTTTTATGAGTACAGTAAATTCGAGGAAAAAATCTGAATACACCCGGTCCTTTGCGATTTTTCCATATTTGAGAAAAAGCTTTGTTTCCAAAAACCCCACTTTTTACACATCATGTCAAACGCCTTTGCATCCTCTCTCGATTCATGGAACTGGCATCCCTATTTGACAAATGGTACGCAGTCTACTACCGTCTGAACTTGTGCAAAGGTACAAAGAGTAACGAATTCAAATATGGAGAACAGGGGCTATTATTCTGCAAATCGAACGATCTTTACCCCTGTACATATCAACAAGATGAAAACTACAAAACACATGCTAGGAAACGCAGTTTTATGAGTACAGTAAATTCGAGGAGAAAATGTGAATACATCCGGGCCGTGGCGATTTTTCCATATTTGAGAAAAAGCTTTGTTTCCAAAAACCCCACTTTTTACACATCATGCCCAACGTCATTGCATCCTCTCTCGATTCATGGAACTGGCATCCTTATTTGACAAATGGTACGCAGTCTACTACCGTCTGAACTTGTGCAAAGGTACAAAGAGTAACGAATTCAAATATCGAGAACAGGGACTATTATTCTGCAAATCGAAAGATCTTTACCCTTGTACATATCAACATGATGAAAACTACAAAACACATGCTAGGAAACACAGTTTTATGAGTACAGTAAATTCGAGGCCAAAATCTCAATACACCCGGGCCTTTGCGATTTTTCCATATTTGAGAACAAGCTTTGTTTCCAAAAACCCCACTTTTTACACATCATGCCAAACGTCATTGCATCCTCCCTTGATTCATGGAAGTGGCATCCCTATTTGCCAAATGGTACGCAGTCGACTACCGTCTGAACTTGTGCAAAAGTACAAAGGGTAACGAATTCAAATATCAGTTACAGGGACTATTATTCTGCAATTCGAACAATCTTTACCCCTGTACATATCAACATAATGAAAACTTCAAAACATATGCTAGGAATCGCAGTTTTATGAGTACAGTAAATTCGAGGGAAAAATCTGAATACACCCGGTCCTTTGCGATCTTTCCATATTTGAGAAAAAGCTTTGTTTCCAATAACCCCACTTTTTACACATCATGTCAAACGCCTTTGCATCCTCTCTCGATTCATGGAACTGGCATCCCTATTTGACAAATGATACGCAGTCTGCTACCGTCTGAACTTGTGCAAAGGTACAAAGAGTAACGAATGCAAATATCGATTACAATGACTATTAATCTGCAAATCGAACGATCTTTACCCCTGTACATATCAACATGATGAAAACTACAAAACACATGCTAGGAAACGCAGTTTTATGAGTACAGTGAATTCGAGGAAAAAATGTGAATACATCCGGGCCGTGGCGATTTTTCCATATTTGAGAAAAAGCTTTGTTTCCAAAAACCCCACTTTTTACACATCATGCCCAACGTCATTGCATCCTCTCTCGATTCATGGAACTGGCATCCTTATTTGACAAATGGTACGCAGTCTACTACCGTCTGAACTTGTGCAAAGGTACAAAGAGTAACGAATTCAAATATCGAGAACAAGGACTATTATTCTGCAAATCGAAAGATCTTTACCCTTGTACATATCAACAAGATGAAAACTACAAAACACATGCTAGGAAACGCAGTTTTATGAGTACAGTGAATTCGAGGAAAAAATGTGAATACATCCGGGCCGTGGCGATTTTTCCATATTTGAGAAAAAGCTTTGTTTCCAAAAACCCCACTTTTTACACATCATGCCCAACGTCATTGCATCCTCTCTCGATTCATGGAACTGGCATCCCTATTTGACAAATGGTACGCAGTCTACTACCGTCTGAACTTGTGCAAAGGTACAAAGAGTAACGAATTCAAATATGAAGAACAGGGGCTATTATTCTGCAAATCGAACGATCTTTACCCCTGTACATATCAACAAGATGAAAACTACAAAACACATGCTAGGAAACGCAGTTTTATGAGTACAGTAAATTCGAGGAGAAAATGTGAATACATCCGGGCCGTGGCGATTTTTCCATATTTGAGAAAAAGCTTTGTTTCCAAAAACCCCACTTTTTACACATCATGCCCAACGTCATTGCATCCTCTCTCGATTCATGGAACTGGCATCCTTATTTGACAAATGGTACGCAGTCTACTACCGTCTGAACTTGTGCAAAGGTACAAAGAGTAACGAATTCAAATATCGAGAACAGGGACTATTATTCTGCAAATCGAAAGATCTTTACCCTTGTACATATCAACATGATGAAAACTACAAAACACATGCTAGGAAACACAGTTTTATGAGTACAGTAAATTCGAGGCCAAAATCTCAATACACCCGGGCCTTTGCGATTTTTCCATATTTGAGAACAAGCTTTGTTTCCAAAAACCCCACTTTTTACACATCATGCCAAACGTCATTGCATCCTCCCTTGATTCATGGAAGTGGCATCCCTATTTGCCAAATGGTACGCAGTCTACTACCGTCTGAACTTGTGCAAAAGTACAAAGGGTAACGAATTCAAATATCAGTTACAGGGACTATTATTCTGCAATTCGAACAATCTTTACCCCTGTACATATCAACATAATGAAAACTTCAAAACATATGCTAGGAATCGCAGTTTTATGAGTACAGTAAATTCGAGGGAAAAATCTGAATACACCCGGTCCTTTGCAATCTTTCCATATTTGAGAAAAAGCTTTGTTTCCAATAACCCCACTTTTTACACATCATGTCAAACGCCTTTGCATCCTCTCTCGATTCATGGAACTGGCATCCCTATTTGACAAATGATACGCAGTCTGCTACCGTCTGAACTTGTGCAAAGGTACAAAGAGTAACGAATGCAAATATCGATTACAATGACTATTAATCTGCAAATCGAACGATCTTTACCCCTGTACATATCAACATGATGAAAACTACAAAACACATGCTAGGAAACGCAGTTTTATGAGTACAGTGAATTCGAGGAAAAAATGTGAATACATCCGGGCCGTGGCGATTTTTCCATATTTGAGAAAACGCTTTATTTCCAAAAACCCCACTTTTTACACATCATGCCAAACGTCATTGCATCCTCTCTCGATTCATGGAAGTGGCATCCCTATTTGACAAATGGTACGCAGTCTACTACCGTCTGAACTTGTGCAAATGTACAAAGGGTAACGAATTCAAATATCGGTTACAGGGACTATTATTCTGCAAATCGAACGATCTTTAACCCTGTACATGTCAACATGATGAAAACTTCAAAACATATGCAAGGAAACGCAGTTTTATGAGTACATTAAATTCGAGGAAAAAATCTGAATACACCCGGGCCTTTGCGATTTTTCCATATTTGAGAAAAAGCTTTGTTTCCAAAAACCCCACTTTTTACACATCATGTCAAACGCATTTGCATCCTCTCTCGATTCATGGAACTGGCATCCCTATTTGACAAATGATACGCAGTCTACTACCGTCTGAACTTGTGCAAAGGTACAAAGAGTAACGAATTCAAATATCGCGAACAGGGACTATTATTCTGCAAATCGAACGATATTTACCCCTGTACATATCAACATGATGAAAACTACAAAACACATGCTAGGAAACGCAGTTTTATGAGTACAGTAAATTCGAGGAAAAAATCAGTATACACCCGGGCCTTTGCGATTTTTCCATATTTGAGAACAAGCTTTGTTTCCAAAAACCCCACTTTTTACACATCATGCCAAACGTCATTGCATCCTCTCTCGATTCATGGAACAGGCATCCCTATTTGACAAATGATACCCAGTCTACTACCGTCTACTCTTGTGCAAAAGTGCAAAGGGTAACGAATGTAAGAATCGATTACAGGGACTATTATTCTGAAAATCGAACGATCTTTACCCCTGTACATATCAACATGATGAAAACTACAAAACACATGCTAGGAAACGCAGTTCTATGAGAACAGTAAATTCGAGGAAAAATCTGAATACACCCGGGCCTTTGCTATTTTTCCATATTTGAGAATAAGCTTTGTTTTCAAAAACCCCACGTTTTACACATCATGCCAAACGTCATTGCATCCTCTCTCGATTCATCGAACTGGCATCCCTACTTGACAAATGGTACGCAGTCTACTACCGTCTGAACTTGTGCAAAGGTACAATGAGTAACGAATTCAAATATCGAGAACAGGGGGTATTATTCTGCAAATCGAACGATCTTTACCCCTGTACATATCACCATGATGAAAACTACAAAACACATGCTAGGAAACGCAGTTCTATGAATACAGTAAATTCGAGGAAAAAATCTGAATACACCCGGGCCTTTGCGATTTTTCCATATTTGAGAAAAAGCTTTGTTTCCAAAAACCCCACTTTTTACACATCATGCCAAACGTCATTGCATCCTCTCTTGATTCATAGAATTGGCATCCCTATTTGACAAATGGTACGCAGTCTACTACAGTCTGAACTTGTGCAAAGGTACAAAGAGTAACGAATTCAAATATCGAGAACAGGGACTATTATTCTGCAAATCGAAAGATCTTTACCCTTGTACATATCAACATGATGAAAACTACAAAACACATGCTAGGAAACGCAGTTTTATGAGTACAGTAAATTCGAGGAGAAAATGTGAATACATCCGGGCCGTGGCGATTTTTCCATATTTGAGAATAAGCTTTGTTTTCAAAAACCCCACGTTTGACACATCATGCCAAACGTCATTGCATCCACTCTCGATTCATCGAACTGGCATCCCTACTTGACAAATGGTACGCAGTCTACTACCGTCTGAACTTGTGCAAAGGTACAAAGAGTAACGAATTCAAATATCGAGAACAGGGGCTATTATTCTGCAAATCGAACGATCTTTACCCCTGTAAATGTCAACATGATGAAAACTACAAAACACATGCTAGGAAACGCAGTTTTATGAGTAGAGTAAATTCGAGGAAAAAATGTGAATACATCCGGGCCGTGGCGATTTTTCCATATTTGAGAAAAAGCTTTGTTTCCAAAAACCTCACTTTTTACACATCATGCCAAACGTCATTGCATACTCTCTCGATTCATGGAACTGGCATCCCTATTTGACAAATGGTACGCAGTCTACTACCGTCTGAACTTGTGCAAAGGTACAAAGAGTAACGAATTCAAATATCGGTTACATTGACTATTATTCTGGAAATCGAACGATCTTTACCACTGTACATATCAACATGATGAAAACTTCAAAACATATGCTAGGAAACGCAGTTTTATGAGTACAGTAAATTCGAGGAAAAAATCTGAATACACCCGGTCCTTTGCGATTTTTCCATATTTGAGAAAAAGCTTTGTTTCCAAAAACCCCACTTTTTACACATCATGTCAAACGCCTTTGCATCCTCTCTCGATTCATGGAACTGGCATCCCTATTTGACAAATGGTACGCAGTCTACTACCGTCTGAACTTGTGCAAAGGTACAAAGAGTAACGAATTCAAATATGGAGAACAGGGGCTATTATTCTGCAAATCGAACGATCTTTACCCCTGTACATATCAACAAGATGAAAACTACAAAACACATGCTAGGAAACGCAGTTTTATGAGTACAGTAAATTCGAGGCCAAAATCTTTGCGATTTTTCCATATTTGAGAACAAGCTTTGTTTCCAAAAACCCCACTTTTTACACATCATGCCTAACGTCATTGCATCCTCCCTTGATTCATGGAAGTGGCATCCCTATTTGCCAAATGGTACGCAGTCTACTACCGTCTGAACTTGTGCAAAAGTACAAAGGGTAACGAATTCAAATATCAGTTACAGGGACTATTATTCTGCAAATCGAACGATCTTTACCCTTGTACATATCAACATAATGAAAACTTCAAAACATATGCTAGGAAACGCAGTTTTATGAGTACAGTAAATTCGAGGGAAAAATCTGAATACACCCGGTCCTTTGCGATCTTTCCATATTTGAGAAAAAGCTTTGTTTCCAATAACCCCACTTTTTACACATCATGTCAAACGCCTTTGCATCCTCTCTCGATTCATGGAACTGGCATCCCTATTTGACAAATGATACGCAGTCTGCTACCGTCTGAACTTGTGCAAAGGTACAAAGAGTAACGAATGCAAATATCGATTACAATGACTATTAATCTGCAAATCGAACGATCTTTACCCCTGTACATATCAACATGATGAAAACTACAAAACACATGCTAGGAAACGCAGTTTTATGAGTACAGTAAATTCGAGGAGAAAATGTGAATACATCCGGGCCGTGGCGATTTTTCCATATTTGAGAATAAGCTTTGTTTTCAAAAACCCCACGTTTGACACATCATGCCAAACGTCATTGCATCCTCTCTCGATTCATGGAACTGGCATCCTTATTTGACAAATGGTACGCAGTCTACTACCGTCTGAACTTGTGCAAAAGTACAAAGGGTAACGAATTCAAATATCAGTTACAGGGACTATTATTCTGCAAATCGAACGATCTTTACCCTTGTACATATCAACATAATGAAAACTTCAAAACATATGCTAGGAAACGCAGTTTTATGAGTACAGTAAATTCGAGGGAAAAATCTGAATACACCCGGTCCTTTGCGATCTTTCCATATTTGAGAAAAAGCTTTGTTTCCAATAACCCCACTTTTTACACATCATGTCAAACGCCTTTGCATCCTCTCTCGATTCATGGAACTGGCATCCCTATTTGACAAATGATACGCAGTCTGCTACCGTCTGAACTTGTGCAAAGGTACAAAGAGTAACGAATGCAAATATCGATTACAATGACTATTAATCTGCAAATCGAACGATCTTTACCCCTGTACATATCAACATGATGAAAACTACAAAACACATGCTAGGAAACGCAGTTTTATGAGTACAGTGAATTCGAGGAAAAAATGTGAATACATCCGGGCCGTGGCGATTTTTCCATATTTGAGAAAACGCTTTATTTCCAAAAACCCCACTTTTTACACATCATGCCAAACGTCATTGCATCCTCTCTCGATTCATGGAAGTGGCATCCCTATTTGACAAATGGTACGCAGTCTACTACCGTCTGAACTTGTGCAAATGTACAAAGGGTAACGAATTCAAATATCGGTTACAGGGACTATTATTCTGCAAATCGAACGATCTTTAACCCTGTACATGTCAACATGATGAAAACTTCAAAACATATGCAAGGAAACGCAGTTTTATGAGTACATTAAATTCGAGGAAAAAATCTGAATACACCCGGGCCTTTGCGATTTTTCCATATTTGAGAAAAAGCTTTGTTTCCAAAAACCCCACTTTTTACACATCATGTCAAACGCATTTGCATCCTCTCTCGATTCATGGAACTGGCATAATTATTTGACAAATGATACGCAGTCTACTACCGTCTGAACTTGTGCAAAGGTACAAAGAGTAACGAATTCAAATATCGCGAACAGGGACTATTATTCTGCAAATCGAACGATATTTACCCCTGTACATATCAACATGATGAAAACTACAAAACACATGCTAGGAAACGCAGTTTTATGAGTACAGTAAATTCGAGGAAAAAATCAGTATACACCCGGGCCTTTGCGATTTTTCCATATTTGAGAACAAGCTTTGTTTCCAAAAACCCCACTTTTTACACATCATGCCAAACGTCATTGCATCCTCTCTCGATTCATGGAACAGGCATCCCTATTTGACAAATGATACCCAGTCTACTACCGTCTACTCTTGTGCAAAAGTGCAAAGGGTAACGAATGTAAGAATCGATTACAGGGACTATTATTCTGAAAATCGAACGATCTTTACCCCTGTACATATCAACATGATGAAAACTACAAAACACATGCTAGGAAACGCAGTTCTATGAGTACAGTAAATTCGAGGAAAAATCTGAATACACCCGGGCCTTTGCTATTTTTCCATATTTGAGAATAAGCTTTGTTTTCAAAAACCCCACGTTTTACACATCATGCCAAACGTCATTGCATCCTCTCTCGATTCATCGAACTGGCATCCCTACTTGACAAATGGTACGCAGTCTACTACCGTCTGAACTTGTGCAAAGGTACAATGAGTAACGAATTCAAATATCGAGAACAGGGGGTATTATTCTGCAAATCGAACGATCTTTACCCCTGTACATATCACCATGATGAAAACTACAAAACACATGCTAGGAAACGCAGTTCTATGAATACAGTAAATTCGAGGAAAAAATCTGAATACACCCGGGCCTTTGCGATTTTTCCATATTTGAGAAAAAGCTTTGTTTCCAAAAACCCCAATTTTTACACATCATGCCAAACGTCATTGCATCCTCTCTTGATTCATAGAATTGGCATCCCTATTTGACAAATGGTACGCAGTCTACTACAGTCTGAACTTGTGCAAAGGTACAAAGAGTAACGAATTCAAATATCGAGAACAGGGACTATTATTCTGCAAATCGAAAGATCTTTACCCTTGTATATATCAACATGATGAAAACTACAAAACACATGCTAGGAAACACAGTTTTCGAGGACAAAATCTCAATACACCCAGGCCTTTGCGATTTTTCGATATTTGAGAATAAGCTTTGTTTTCAAAAACCCCACGTTTGACACATCATGCCAAACGTCATTGCATCCTCTCTCGATTCATCGAACTGGCATCCCTACTTGACAAATGGTACGCAGTCTACTACCGTCTGAACTTGTGCAAAGGTACAAAGAGTAACGAATTCAAATATCGAGAACAGGGGCTATTATTCTGCAAATCGAACGATCTTTACCCCTGTACATGTCAACATGATGAAAACTACAAAACACATGCTAGGAAACGCAGTTTTATGAGTAGAGTAAATTCGAGGAAAAAATGTGAATACATCCGGGCCGTGGCGATTTTTCCATATTTGAGAAAAAGCTTTGTTTCCAAAAACCTCACTTTTTACACATCATGCCAAACGTCATTGCATCCTCTCTCGATTCATGGAACTGGCATCCCTATTTGACAAATGGTACGCAGTCTACTACCGTCTGAACTTGTGCAAAGGTACAAAGAGTAACGAATTCAAATATCGGTTACATTGACTATTATTCTGGAAATCGAACGATCTTTACCACTGTACATATCAACATGATGAAAACTTCAAAACATATGCTAGGAAACGCAGTTTTATGAGTACAGTAAATTCGAGGAAAAAATCTGAATACACCCGGTCCTTTGCGATTTTTCCATATTTGAGAAAAAGCTTTGTTTCCAAAAACCCCACTTTTTACACATCATGTCAAACGCCTTTGCATCCTCTCTCGATTCATGGAACTGGCATCCCTATTTGACAAATGGTACGCAGTCTACTACCGTCTGAACTTGTGCAAAGGTACAAAGAGTAACGAATTCAAATATGGAGAACAGGGGCTATTATTCTGCAAATCGAACGATCTTTACCCCTGTACATATCAACAAGATGAAAACTACAAAACACATGCTAGGAAACGCAGTTTTATGAGTACAGTAAATTCGAGGAGAAAATGTGAATACATCCGGGCCGTGGCGATTTTTCCATATTTGAGAAAAAGCTTTGTTTCCAAAAACCCCACTTTTTACACATCATGCCCAACGTCATTGCATCCTCTCTCGATTCATGGAACTGGCATCCTTATTTGACAAATGGTACGCAGTCTACTACCGTCTGAACTTGTGCAAAGGTACAAAGAGTAACGAATTCAAATATCGAGAACAGGGACTATTATTCTGCAAATCGAAAGATCTTTACCCTTGTACATATCAACATGATGAAAACTACAAAACACATGCTAGGAAACACAGTTTTATGAGTACAGTAAATTCGAGGCCAAAATCTTTGCGATTTTTCCATATTTGAGAACAAGCTTTGTTTCCAAACACCCCACTTTTTACACATCATGCCAAACGTCATTGTATCCTCCCTTGATTCATGGAAGTGGCATCCCTATTTGCCAAATGGTACGCAGTCTACTACCGTCTGAACTTGTGCAAAAGTACAAAGGGTAACGAATTCAAATATCAGTTACAGGGACTATTATTCTGCAAATCGAACGATCTTTACCCTTGTACATATCAACATAATGAAAACTTCAAAACATATGCTAGGAAACGCAGTTTTATGAGTACAGTAAATTCGAGGGTAAAATCTGAATACACCCGGGCCGTGGCGATTTTTCCATATTTGAGAAAAAGCTTTGTTTCCAAAAACCCCACTTTTTACACATCATGCCAAACGTCATTGCATCCTCCCTTGATTCATGGAAGTGGCATCCCTATTTGACAAATGATACGCAGTCTACTACCGTCTGAACTTGTGCAAAGGTACAAAGAGTACTGAATGCAAATATCGATTACAATGACTATTAATCTGCAAATCGAACGATCTTTACCCCTGTACATATCAACATGATGAAAACTACAAAACACATGCTAGGAAACGCAGTTTTATGAGTACAGTGAATTCGAGGAAAAAATGTGAATACATCCGGGCCGTGGCGATTTTTCCATATTTGAGAAAACGCTTTATTTCCAAAAACCCCACTTTTTACACATCATGCCAAACGTCATTGCATCCTCTCTCGATTCATGGAAGTGGCATCCCTATTTGACAAATGGTACGCAGTCTACTACCGTCTGAACTTGTGCAAATGTACAAAGGGTAACGAATTCAAATATCGGTTACAGGGACTATTATTCTGCAAATCGAACGATCTTTACCCCTGTACATATCAACATGATGAAAACTTCAAAACATATGCAAGGAAACGAAGTTTTATGAGTACATTAAATTCGAGGAAAAAATCTGAATACACCCGGGCCTTTGCGATTTTTCCATATTTGAGAAAAAGCTTTGTTTCCAAAAACCCCACTTTTTACACATCATGTCAAACGCCTTTGCATCCTCTCTCGATTCATGGAACTGGCATCCCTATTTGACAAATGATACGCAGTCTACTACCGTCTGAACTTGTGCAAAGGTACAAAGAGTAACGAATTCAAATATCGCGAACAGGGACTATTATTCTGCAAATCGAACGATATTTACCCCTGTACATATCAACATGATGAAAACTACAAAACACATGCTAGGAAACGCAGTTTTATGAGTACAGTAAATTCGAGGAAAAAATCAGAATACACCCGGGCCTTTGCGATTTTTCCATATTTGGGAACAAGCTTTGTTTCCAAAAACCCCACTTTTTACACATCATGCCAAACGTCATTGGATCCTCTCTCGATTCATGGAACTGGCATCCCTATTTGACAAATGATACGCAGTCTACTACCGTCTACTCTTGTGCAAAAGTGCAAAGGGTAACGAATTTAAGAATCGATTACAGGGACTATTATTCTGAAAATCGAACGATCTTCACCCCTGTACATATCAACATGATGAAAACTACAAAACACATGCTAGGAAACGCAGTTCTATGAGTACAGTAAATTCGAGGAAAAATCTGAATACACCCGGGCCTTTGCGATTTTTCCATATTTGAGAATAAGCTTTGTTTTCAAAAACCCCACGTTTTACACATCATGCCAAACGTCATTGCATCCTCTCTCGAATGATCGAACTGGCATCCCTACTTGACAAATGGTACGCAGTCTACTACCGTCTGAACTTGTGCAATGGTACAATGAGTAACGAATTCAAATATCGAGAACAGGGGGTATTATTCTGCAAATCGAACGATCTTTACCACTGTACATATCACCATGATGAAAACTACAAAACACATGCTAGGAAACGCAGTTCTATGAATACAGTAAATTCGAGGAAAAAATCTGAATACACCCGGGCCTTTGCGATTTTTCCATATTTGAGAAAAAGCTTTGTTTCCAAAAACCCCACTTTTTACACATCATGCCAAACGTCATTGCATCCTCTCTTGATTCATGGAACTGGCATCCCTATTTGACAAATGGTACGCAGTCTACTACCGTCTGAACTTGTGCAAAGGTACAAAGAGTAACGAATTCAAATATCGAGAACAGGGACTATTATTCTGCAAATCGAAAGATCTTTACCCTTGTACATATCAACATGATGAAAACTACAAAACACATGCTAGGAAACACAGTTTTATGAGTACAGTAAATTCGAGGACAAAATCTCAATACACCCAGGCCTTTGCGATTTTTCTATATTTGAGAATAAGCTTTGTTTTCAAAAACCCCACGTTTTACACATCATGCCAAACGTCATTGCATTCTCTCTCGATTCATCGAACTGGCATCCCTACTTGACAAATGGTACGCAGTCTACTACCGTCTGAACTTGTGCAAAGGTACAAAGAGTAACGAATTCAAATATCGAGAACAGGGGCTATTATTCTGCAAATCGAACGATCTTTACCCCTGTACATGTCAACATGATGAAAACTACAAAACACATGCTAGGAAACGCAGTTTTATGAGTAGAGTAAATTCGAGGAAAAAATGTGAATACATCCGGGCCGTGGCGATTTTTCCATATTTGAGAAAAAGCTTTGTTTCCAAACACCTCACTTTTTACACATCATGCCAAACGTCATTGCATCCTCTCTCGATTCATGGAACTGGCATCCCTATTTGACAAATGGTACGCAGTCTACTACCGTCTGAACTTGTGCAAAGGTACAAAGAGTAACGAATTCAAATATCGGTTACATTGACTATTATTCTGGAAATCGAACGATCTTTACAGCTGTACATATCAACATGATGAAAACTTCAAAACATATGCTAGGAAACGCAGTTTTATGAGTACAGTAAATTCGAGGACAAAATCTGAATACACCCGGGCCTTTGCGATTTTTCCATATTTGAGAAAAAGCTTTGTTTCCAAAATCCCCACTTTTAACACATCATGTCAAACGTCATTGCATCCTCTCTCGATTCATGGAATTGGCATCCCTATTTGACAAATGGTACGCAGTCTACTACAGTCTGAACTTGTGCAAAGGTACAAAGAGTAACGAATTCAAATATCGAGAACAGGGACTATTATTCTGCAAATCGAAAGATCTTTACCCTTGTACATATCAACATGATGAAAACTACAAAACACATGCTAGGAAACACAGTTTTCGAGGACAAAATCTCAATACACCCAGGCCTTTGCGATTTTTCGATATTTGAGAATAAGCTTTGTTTTCAAAAACCCCACGTTTGACACATCATGCCAAACGTCATTGCATCCTCTCTCGATTCATCGAACTGGCATCCCTACTTGACAAATGGTACGCAGTCTACTACCGTCTGAACTTGTGCAAAGGTACAAAGAGTAACGAATTCAAATATCGAGAACATTGGCTATTATTCTGCAAATCGAACGATCTTTACCCCTGTACATGTCAACATGATGAAAACTACAAAACACATGCTAGGGAACGCAGTTTTATGAGTAGAGTAAATTCGAGGAAAAAATGTGAATACATCCGGGCCGTGGCGATTTTTCCATATTTGAGAAAAAGCTTTGTTTCCAAAAACCTCACTTTTTACACATCATGCCAAACGTCATTGCATCCTCTCTCGATTCATGGAACTGGCATCCCTATTTGACAAATGGTACGCAGTCTACTACCGTCTGAACTTGTGCAAAGGTACAAAGAGTAACGAATTCAAATATCGGTTACATTGACTATTATTCTGGAAATCGAACGATCTTTACCACTGTACATATCAACATGATGAAAACTTCAAAACATATGCTAGGAAACGCAGTTTTATGAGTACAGTAAATTCGAGGAAAAAATCTGAATACACCCGGTCCTTTGCGATTTTTCCATATTTGAGAAAAAGCTTTGTTTCCAAAAACCCCACTTTTTACACATCATGTCAAACGCCTTTGCATCCTCTCTCGATTCATGGAACTGGCATCCCTATTTGACAAATGGTACGCAGTCTACTACCGTCTGAACTTGTGCAAAGGTACAAAGAGTAACGAATTCAAATATGGAGAACAGGGGCTATTATTCTGCAAATCGAACGATCTTTACCCCTGTACATATCAACAAGATGAAAACTACAAAACACATGCTAGGAAACGCAGTTTTTTGAGTACAGTAAATTCGAGGAGAAAATGTGAATACATCCGGGCCGTGGCGATTTTTCCATATTTGAGAAAAAGCTTTGTTTCCAAAAACCCCACTTTTTACACATCATGCCCAACGTCATTGCATCCTCTCTCGATTCATGGAACTGGCATCCTTATTTGACAAATGGTACGCAGTCTACTACCGTCTGAACTTGTGCAAAGGTACAAAGAGTAACGAATTCAAATATCGAGAACAGGGACTATTATTCTGCAAATCGAAAGATCTTTACCCTTGTACATATCAACATGATGAAAACTACAAAACACATGCTAGGAAACACAGTTTTATGAGTACAGTAAATTCGAGGCCAAAATCTCAATACACCCGGGCCTTTGCGATTTTTCCATATTTGAGAACAAGCTTTGTTTCCAAAAACCCCACTTTTTACACATCATGCCAAACGTCATTGCATCCTCCCTTGATTCATGGAAGTGGCATCCCTATTTGCCAAATGGTACGCAGTCTACTACCGTCTGAACTTGTGCAAAAGTACAAAGGGTAACGAATTCAAATATCAGTTACAGGGACTATTATTCTGCAAATCGAACGATCTTTACCCCTGTACATATCAACATAATGAAAACTTCAAAACATATGCTAGGAAACGCAGTTTTATGAGTACAGTAAATTCGAGGAAAAAATCAGAATACACCCGGGCCTTTGCGATTCTTCCATATTTGAGAACAAGCTTTGTTTTCCAAAACCCCACTTCTTACACAGCATGCCAAACGTCATTGCATCCTCTCTCGATTCATGGAACTGGCATCCCAGTTTGACAAATGGTACGCAGTCTACTATCGTCTGAACTTGTGCAATGATACAAAGAGTAATGAATTCAAATATCGAGAATAGGGGCTATTATTCTGCAAATCGAAAGATATTTACCCCTGTACATGTCATCATGATGAAAACTACAAAACACATGCTAGGAAACGCAGTTTTATGAGTACAGTAAATTCGAGGAAAAAATGTGAATACATCCGAGCCGTGGCGATTTTTCCATATTTGAGAAAACGCTTTGTTTCCAAAAACCCCACTTTTTACACATCATGCCAAACGTCATTGCATCCTCTCTCGATTCATGGAAGTGGCATCCCTATTTGACAAATGGTTCGCAGTCTACTACCGTCTGAACTTGTGCAAATGTACAAAGGGTAACGAATTCAAATATCGGTTACAGGGACTATTATTCTGCAAATCGAACGATCTCTACCCCTGTACATATCAACATGATGAAAACTTCAAAACATATGCTAGGAAACGCAGTTTTATGAGTACAGTAAATTCGAGGAAAAAATCTGAATACACCCGGGCCTTTGCGATTTTTCCATATTTGAGAAAAAGCTTTGTTTCCAAAAACCCCACTTTTTACACATCATGTCAAACGCCTTTGCATCCTCTCTCGATTCATGGAACTGGCATCCCTATTTGACAAATGGTACGCAGTCTACTACCGTCTGAACTTGTGCAAAGGTACAAAGAGTAACGAATTCAAATATGGAGAACAGGGGCTATTATTCTGCAAATCGAACGATCTTTACCCCTGTACATATCAACAAGATGAAAACTACAAAACACATGCTAGGAAACGCAGTTTTATGTGTACAGTAAATTCGAGGAGAAAATGTGAATACATCCGGGCCGTGGCGATTTTTCCATATTTGAGAAAAAGCTTTGTTTCCAAAAACCCCACTTTTTACACATCATGCCCAACGTCATTGCATCCTCTCTCGATTCATGGAACTGGCATCCTTATTTGACAAATGGTACGCAGTCTACTACCGTCTGAACTTGTGCAAAGGTACAAAGAGTAACGAATTCAAATATCGAGAACAGGGACTATTATTCTGCAAATCGAAAGATCTTTACCCTTGTACATATCAACATGATGAAAACTACAAAACACATGCTAGGAAACACAGTTTTATGAGTACAGTAAATTCGAGGCCAAAATCTCAATACACCCGGGCCTTTGCGATTTTTCCATATTTGAGAACAAGCTTTGTTTCCAAAAACCCCACTTTTTACACATCATGCCAAACGTCATTGCATCCTCCCTTGATTCATGGAAGTGGCATCCCTATTTGCCAAATGGTACGCAGTCTACTACCGTCTGAACTTGTGCAAAAGTACAAAGGGTAACGAATTCAAATATCAGTTACAGGGACTATTATTCTGCAAATCGAACGATCTTTACCCCTGTACATATCAACATAATGAAAACTTCAAAACATATGCTAGGAAACGCAGTTTTATGAGTACAGTAAATTCGAGGGTAAAATCTGAATACACCCGGTCCTTTGCGATCTTTCCATATTTGAGAAAAAGCTTTGTTTCCAAAAACCCCACTTTTTACACATCATGCCAAACGTCATTGCATCCTCCCTTGATTCATGGAAGTGGCATCCCTATTTGACAAATGATACGCAGTCTACTACCGTCTGAACTTGTGCAAAGGTACAAAGAGTACTGAATGCAAATATCGATTACAATGACTATTAATCTGCAAATCGAACGATCTTTACCCCTGTACATATCAACATGATGAAAACTACAAAACACATGCTAGGAAACGCAGTTTTATGAGTACAGTGAATTCGAGGAAAAAATGTGAATACATCCGGGCCGTGGCGATTTTTCCATATTTGAGAAAACGCTTTATTTCCAAAAACCCCACTTTTTACACATCATGCCAAACGTCATTGCATCCTCTTTCGATTCATGGAAGTGGCATCCCTATTTGACAAATGGTAGGCAGTCTACTACCGTCTGAACTTGTGCAAATGTACAAAGGGTAACGAATTCAAATATCGGTTACAGGGACTATTATTCTGCAAATCGAACGATCTTTACCCCTGTACATATCAACATGATGAAAACTTCAAAACATATGCAAGGAAACGAAGTTTTATGAGTACATTAAATTCGAGGAAAAAATCTGAATACACCCGGGCCTTTGCGATTTTTCCATATTTGAGAAAAAGCTTTGTTTCCAAAAACCCCACTTTTTACACATCATGTCAAACGCCTTTGCATCCTCTCTCGATTCATGGAACTGGCATCCCTATTTGACAAATGATACGCAGTCTACTACCGTCTGAACTTGTGCAAAGGTACAAAGAGTAACGAATTCAAATATCGCGAACAGGGACTATTATTCTGCAAATCGAACGATATTTACCCCTGTACATATCAACATGATGAAAACTACAAAACACATGCTAGGAAACGCAGTTTTATGAGTACAGTAAATTCGAGGAAAAAATCAGAATACACCCGGGCCTTTGCGATTTTTCCATATTTGGGAACAAGCTTTGTTTCCAAAAACCCCACTTTTTACACATCATGCCAAACGTCATTGTATCCTCTCTCGATTCATGGAACTGGCATCCCTATTTGACAAATGATACGCAGTCTACTACCGTCTACTCTTGTGCAAAAGTGCAAAGGGTAACGAATTTAAGAATCGATTACAGGGACTATTATTCTGAAAATCGAACGATCTTCACCCCTGTACATATCAACATGATGAAAACTACAAAACACATGCTAGGAAACGCAGTTCTATGAGTACAGTAAATTCGAGGAAAAATCTGAATACACCCGGGCCTTTGCGATTTTTCCATATTTGAGAATAAGCTTTGTTTTCAAAAACCCCACGTTTTACACATCATGCCAAACGTCATTGAATCCTCTCTCGATTGATCGAACTGGCATCCCTACTTGACAAATGGTACGCAGTCTACTACCGTCTGAACTTGTGCAAAGGTACAATGAGTAACGAATTCAAATATCGAGAACAGGGGGTATTATTCTGCAAATCGAACGATCTTTACCACTGTACATATCACCATGATGAAAACTACAAAACACATGCTAGGAAACGCAGTTCTATGAATACAGTAAATTCGAGGAAAAAATCTGAATACACCCGGGCCTTTGCGATTTTTCCATATTTGAGAAAAAGCTTTGTTTCCAAAAACCCCACTTTTTACACATCATGCCAAACGTCATTGCATCCTCTCTTGATTCATGGAACTGGCATCCCTATTTGACAAATGGTACGCAGTCTACTACCGTCTGAACTTGTGCAAAGGTACAAAGAGTAACGAATTCAAATATCGAGAACAGGGACTATTATTCTGCAAATCGAAAGATCTTTACCCTTGTACATATCAACATGATGAAAACTACAAAACACATGCTAGGAAACACAGTTTTATGAGTACAGTAAATTCGAGGACAAAATCTCAATACACCCAGGCCTTTGCGATTTTTCTATATTTGAGAATAAGCTTTGTTTTCAAAAACCCCACGTTTTACACATCATGCCAAACGTCATTGCATTCTCTCTCGATTCATCGAACTGGCATCCCTACTTGACAAATGGTACGCAGTCTACTACCGTCTGAACTTGTGCAAAGGTACAAAGAGTAACGAATTCAAATATCGAGAACAGGGGCTATTATTCTGCAAATCGAACGATCTTTACCCCTGTACATGTCAACATGATGAAAACTACAAAACACATGCTACGAAACGCAGTTTTATGAGTAGAGTAAATTCGAGGAAAAAATGTGAATACATCCGGGCCGTGGCGATTTTTCCATATTTGAGAAAAAGCTTTGTTTCCAAACACCTCACTTTTTACACATCATGCCAAACGTCATTGCATCCTCTCTCGATTCATGGAACTGGCATCCCTATTTGACAAATGGTACGCAGTCTACTACCGTCTGAACTTGTGCAAAGGTACAAAGAGTAACGAATTCAAATATCGGTTACATTGATTATTATTCTGGAAATCGAACGATCTTTACAGCTGTACATATCAACATGATGAAAACTTCAAAACATATGCTAGGAAACGCAGTTTTATGAGTACAGTAAATTCGAGGACAAAATCTGAATACACCCGGGCCTTTGCGATTTTTCCATATTTGAGAAAAAGCTTTGTTTCCAAAATCCCCACTTTTAACACATCATGTCAAACGTCATTGCATCCTCTCTCGATTCATGGAACTGGCATCCCTATTTGACAAAAGGTACGCAGTCTACTACCGTCTGAACTTGTGCAAATGTACAAAGGGTAACGAATTCAAATATCGGTTACAGGGACTATTATTCTGCAAATCGAACGATCTTTACCCCTGTACATATCAACATGATGAAAACTTCAAAACATTGCTAGGAAACGCAGTTTTATGAGTACAGTAAATTCGAGGAAAAAATCTGAATAGACCTGGTCCTTTGCGATTTTTCCAAATTTGAGAAAAAGCTTTGTTTCCAAATACCCCACTTTTTACACATCATGCCAAACGTCATTGCATCCTCTCTCGATTCATGGAACTGGCATCCCTATTTGACAAATGGAACGCAGTCTACTACCGTCTACTCTTGAGCAAAAGTGCAAAGGGTAACGAATTTAAGAATCGATTACAGGGACTATTATTCTGAAAATCGAACGATCTTTACCCCTGTACATATCAACATGATGAAAACTACAAAACACATGCTAGGAAACGCAGTTCTATGAGTACAGTAAATTCGAGGAAAAAATCAGAATACACCTGGGCCTTTGCGATTTTTCCATATTTGAGAAAAAGCTTTGTTTCCAAAAACCCCATTTTTTACACATCATGCCAAAAGTCATTGCAACCTCTCTCGATTCATGGAACTGGCATCCCTATTTGACAAATGGTACGCAGTCTACTACCGTCTGAACTTGTGCAAATGTACAAAGGGTAACGAATTCAAATATCGGTTACAGGGAGTATTATTCTGCAAATCGAACGATCTTTACCCCTGTACATATCAACATGATGAAAACTTCAAAACATTTGCTAGGAAACGCAGATTTAGGAGTACAGTAAATTCGAGGAAAAAATCTGAATACACCCGGTCCTTTGCGATTTTTCCATATTTGAGAAAAAGCTTTGTTTCCAAAAACCCCACTTTTTACACATCATGACAAACGTCATTGCATCCTCTCTCGATTCATGGAACTGGCATCCCTATTTGACAAATGGTACGCAGTCTACTACCGTCTGAACTTGTGCGAAGGTACAAAGAGTAACGAATTCAAATATCGAGAACAGGGACTATTATTCTGCAAATCGAAAGATCTTTACCCTTATACATATCAACATGATGAAAACTACAAAACAGATGCTAGGAAACACAGTTTTATGAGTCCAGTAAATTCGAGGACAAAATCTGAATACACCCGGGCCTTTGCGATTTTTCCATATTTGAGAATAAGCTTTGTTTTCCAAAACCCCACTTCTTACACAGCATACCAAACGTCATTGCATCCTCTCTCGATTCATGGAACTGGCATCCCTGTTTGACAAATGGTACGCAGTCTACTACCGTCTGTACTTGTGCAATGGTACAAAGAGTAACGAATTCAAATATGGAGAACATGGACTATTATTCTGCAAATCGAAAGATCTTTACCCTTGTACATATCAACATGATGAAAACTACAAAACACATGCTAGGAAATACAGTTTTATGAGTACAGTAAATTCGAGGACAAAATCTCAATACACCCGGGCCTTTGCGATTTTTCCATATTTGAGAATAAGCTTTGTTTTCAAAAACCCCACGTTTTACACATCATGCCAAACGTCATTGCATCCTCTCTCGATTCATCGAACTGGCATCCCTACTTGACAAATGGTACGCAGTCTACTACCGTCTGAACTTGTGCAAAGGTACAAAGAGTAACGAATTCAAATATCGAGAACAGGGGCTATTATTCTGCAAATCGAACGATCTTTACCCCTGTACATGTCAACATGATGAAAACTACAAAACACATGCTAGGAAACGCAGTTTTATGAGTAGAGTAAATTCGAGGAAAAAATGTGAATACATCCGGGCCGTGGCGATTTTTCCATATTTGAGAAAAAGCTTTGTTTCCAAAAACCTCACTTTTTACACATCATGCCAAACGTCATTGCATCCTCTCTCGATTCATGGAACTGGCATCAATATTTGACAAATGGTACGCTGTCTACTACCGTCTGAACTTGTGCAAAGGTACAAAGAGTAACGAATTCAAATATCGGTTACATTGACTATTATTCTGCAAATCGAACGATCTTTACCCCTGTACATATCAACATGATGAAAACTTCAAAACATATGCTAGGAAACGCAGTTTTATGAGTACAGTAAATTCGAGGAAAAAATCTGAATACACCCGGTCCTTTGCGATTTTTCCATATTTGAGAAAAAGCTTTGTTTCCAAAAACCCCACTTTTTACACATCATGTCAAACGCCTTTGCATCCTCTCTCGATTCATGGAACTGGCATCTCTATTTGACAAATGATACGCAGTCTACTACCGTCTGAACTTGTGCAAAGGTACAAAGAGTAACGAACTCAAATATCGCGAACAGGGACTATTATTCTGCAAATCGAACGATATTTACCCTTGTACATATCAACACGATGAAAACTACAAAACACATGCTAGGAAACGCAGTTTTACGAGTACAGTAAATTCGAGGACAAAATCTGAATATACCCGGGCCTTTGCGATTTTTCCATATTTTAGAACAAGCTTTGTTTCCAAAAACCCCACTTTTTACACATCATGCCAAACGTCATTGCATCCTCTCTCGATTCATGGAACTGGCATCCCTATTTGACAAATGGTACGCAGTCTACTACCGTCTGAACTTGTGCAATGGTACAAAGAGTAACTAATTCAAATATCGATTACAGGGACTATTAATCTGCAAATCGAACGATCTTTACCCCTGTACATGTCAACATGATGAAAACTACAAAACACATGCTAGGAAACACAGTTTTATGAGTACAGTAAATTCGAGGACAAAATCTCAATACACCCGGGCCTTTGCGATTTTTCCATATTTGAGAATAAGCTTTGTTTTCCAAAACCCCACTTCTTACACAGCATGCCAAACGTCATTGCATCCTCTCTCGATTCATGGAACTGGCATCCCAGTTTGACAAATGGTACGCAGTATACTACCGTCTGAACTTGTGCAAAGGTACAAAGAGTAACGAATTCAAATATCGGTTACAGGGACTATTATTCTGCAAATCGAACGATCTTTACCGCTGTACATGTCAACATGATGGAAACTACATAACACGTGCTAGGAAACTCAGTTTTATGAGTACAGTAAATTCGAGGAAAAAATCTGAATACACCCAGTCCTTTGCGATTTTTCCATATTTGAGAAAAAGCTTTGTTTCCAAAAACCCCACTTTTTACACATCATGCCAAACGTCATTGCATCCTCTCTCGATTCATGGAACTGGCATCCCTATTTGACAAATGGTACGCAGTCTACTACCGTCTAGTCTTGAGCAAAAGTGCAAAGGGTAACGAATTTAAGAATCGATTACAGGGACTATTATTCTGAAAATCGAACGATCTTTACCCCTGTACATATCAACATGATGAAAACTACAAAACACATGCTAGGAAACGCATTTCTATGAGTACAGTAAATTCGAGGAAAAAATCTGAATACACCCGGGCCTTTGCGATTTTTCCATATTTGAGAATAAGCTATGTTTTCAAAAACCTTACTTTTTACACATCATGCCAAACGCATGCCAAACGTCATTGCATCCTCTCTCCATTCATCGAACTGGCATCCCTACTTGACAATTGGTACGCAGTCTACTACCGTCTGAACTTGTGCAAAGGTACAAAGAGTAATGAATTCAAATATCGAGAACAGGGACTATTATTCTGCTTATCGAAAGATCTTTACCCTTGTACATATCAACATGATGCAAACTACAAAACACATGCTAGGAAACGCAGTTCTATGAGTACAGTAAATTCGAGGAAAAAATCTGAATACACCCGGGCCTTTGCGATTTTTCCATATTTGAGAACAAGCTTTGTTTCCAAAAACCCCACTTTTTACACATCATGACAAACGTCATTGCATCATCTCTCGATACATGTAACTGGCATCCCTATTTGACAAATGGTACGCAGTCTACTACCGTCTGAACTTGTGCAAATGTACAAAGGGTAACGAATTCAAATATCGGTTACAGGGAGTATTATTCTGCAAATCGAACGATCTTTACCCCTGTACATATCAACATGATGAAAACTTCAAAACATTTGCTAGGAAACGCAGATTTATGAGTACAGTAAATTCGAGGAAAAAATCTGAATACACCCGGTCCTTTGCGATTTTTCCATATTTGAGAAAAAGCTTTGTTTCCAAAAACCCCACTTTTTACACATCATGACAAACGTCATTGCATCCTCTCTCGATTCATGGAACTGGCATCCCTATTTGACAAATGGTACGCAGTCTACTACCGTCTGAACTTGTGCAAAGGTACAAAGAGTAACGAATTCAAATATCGAGAACAGGGACTATTATTCTGCAAATCGAAAGATCTTTACCCTTATACATATCAACATGATGAAAACTACAAAACAGATGCTAGGAAACACAGTTTTATGAGTCCAGTAAATTCGAGGACAAAATCTGAATACACCCGGTCCTTTGCGATTTTTCCATATTTGAGAATAAGCTTTGTTTTCCAAAACCCCACTTCTTACACAGCATACCAAACGTCATTGCATCCTCTCTCGATTCATGGAACTGGCATCCCTGTTTGACAAATGGTACGCAGTCTACTACCGTCTGTACTTGTGCAATGGTACAAAGAGTAACGAATTCAAATATGGAGAACATGGACTATTATTCTGCAAATCGAAAGATCTTTACCCTTGTACATATCAACATGATGAAAACTACAAAACACATGCTAGGAAACACAGTTTTATGAGTACAGTAAATTCGAGGACAAAAACTCAATACACCCGGGCCTTTGCAATTTTTCCATATTTGAGAATAAGCCTTGTTTTCAAAAACCCCACGTTTTGCACATCATGCCAAACGTCATTGCATCCTCTCTCGATTCATCGAACTGGCATCCCTACTTGACAAATGGTACGCAGTCTACTACCGTCTGAACTTGTGCAAAGGTACAAAGAGTAACGAATTCAAATATCGAGAACAGGGGCTTTTATTCTGCAAATCGAACGATCTTTACCCCTGTACATGTCAACATGATGAAAACTTCAAAACATATGCTAGGAAACGCAGTTTTATGAGTACAGTAAATTCGAGGAAAAAATCTGAATACACCCGGTCCTTTGCGATTTTTCCATATTTGAGAAAAAGCTTTGTTTCCAAAAACCCCACTTTTTACACATCATGTCAAACGCCTTTGCATCCTCTCTCGATTCATGGAACTGGCATCCCTATTTGACAAATGATACGCAGTCTACTACCGTCTGAACTTGTGCAAAGGTACAAAGAGTAACGAACTCAAATATCGCGAACAGGGACTATTATTCTGCAAATCGAACGATATTTACCCCTGTACATATCAACACGATGAAAACTACAAAACACATGCTAGGAAACGCAGTTTTATGAGTACAGTAAATTCGAGGACAAAATCTGAATACACCCGGGCCTTTGCGATTTTTCCATATTTGAGAAAAAGCTTTGTTTCCAAAATCCCCACTTTTAACACATCATGTCAAACGTCGTTGCATCCTCTCTCGATTCATGGAACTGGCATCCCTATTTGACAAAAGGTACGCAGTCTACTACCGTCTGAACTTGTGCAAAGGTACAAAGAGTAACGAATTCAAATATCGAGAACAGGGGCTATTATTCTGCAAATCGAACGATCTTTACCGCTGTACATGTCAACATGATGGAAACTACATAACACATGCTAGGAAACTCAGTTTTATGAGTACAGTAAATTCGAGGAAAAAATCTGAATACACCCAGTCCTTTGCGATTTTTCCATATTTGAAAAAAAGCTTTGTTTCCAAAAACCCCACTTTTCACACATCATGCCAAACGTCATTGCATCCTCTCTCGATTCATGGAACTGGCATCCCTATTTGACAAATGGTACGCAGTCTACTACCATCTAGTCTTGAGCAAAAGTGCAAAGGGTAACGAATTTAAGAATCGATTACAGGGACTATTATTCTGAAAATCGAACGATCTTTACCCCTGTACATATCAACATGATGAAAACTACAAAACACATGCTAGGAAACGCATTTCTATGAGTACAGTAAATTCGAGGAAAGAATCTGAATACACCCGGGCCTTTGCGATTTTTCCATATTTGAGAATAAGCTATGTTTTCAAAAACCTTACTTTTTACACATCATGCCAAACGTCATTGCATCCTCTCTCCATTCATCGAACTGGCATCCCTACTTGACAAATGGTACGCAGTCTACTACCGTCTGAACTTGTGCAAAGCTACAAAGAGTAATGAATTCAAATATCGAGAACAGGGACTGTTATTCTGCTTATCGAAAGATCTTTACCCTTGTACATATCAACATGATGCAAACTACAAAACACATGCTAGGAAACGCAGTTCTATGAGTACAGTAAATTCGAGGAAAAAATCTGAATACACCCGGGCCTTTGCGATTTTTCCATATTTGAGAACAAGCTTTGTTTCCAAAAACCCCACTTTTTACACATCATGCCAAACGTCATTGCATCATCTCTCGATACATGCAACTGGCATCCCTATTTGACAAATCGTACGCAGTCTACTACCGGCTGAACTTGTGCAAACGTACAAAGGGTATCGAATTCAAATATCAATTACAGGGCCTATTATTCTGCAAATCGAACGATATTTACCCCTGTACATATCAACATGATGAAAACTACAAAACACATGTTAGGAAACTCAGTTTTATGAGTACAGTAAATTCGAGGAAAAAATCTGAATACACCTGGGCCTTTGCGATTTTTCCATATTTGAGAAAAAGCTTTGTTTCCAAAAACCCCACTTTTTACACATCATGTCATACGTCATTGGATCCTCTCTCGATTAATGGAACTGGCATCCCTATTTGACAAATCGTACGCAGTCTACTACCGTCTGAACTTGTGCAAAGGTACAAAGAGTAACGAATTCAAATATCGAGAACAAGGACTATTATTCTGCAAATCAAACGATCTTTACCCCTGTACATATCAACATGATGAAAACTACAAAACACATGTTAGGATACGCAGTTCCATGAGTACAGTAAATTCGAGGGAAAAATGTGAATACACCTGGGCCTTTGCGATTTTTCCATACTTGAGAAAAAGCTTTGTTTCCAAAAACCCCACTTTTTACACATCATGACAAACGTCATTGCATCCTCTCTCGATTCATGGAACTGGCATCCCTATTTGACAAATGGTACGCAGTCTACTACCATCTGAAATTGTGCAAAGCTACAAAGAGCACCGAAATCAAATATCGAGAATGGGTACTATTATTCTGCATATAGAACGATCTTTACCCCTATAAATATCAACATGATGAAAACTACAAAACACATTTTAGGACACCCAGTTTTATGAGTACAGTATATTCGAGGAAAAAATCTGAATACACCCAGTCCTTTGCGATTTTTCCATATTTGAGAAAAAGCTTTGTTTCCAAAAACCCCACTTTTAACACATCATGCCAAACGTCATTGCATCCTCTCTCGATTCATGGAACTGTCATCCCTATTTGACAAATGGTACGCAGTCTACTACCGTCTGAACTTGTGCAAAGGTACAAAGAGTAACGAATTCAAATATCGAGAACAGGGGCTATTATTATGCAAATCGTACGATCTTTACCCCTGTACATGTCAACATGATGAAAACTACAAAACAAATGCTAGGAAACGCAGTTTTATGAGTACAGTAAATTCGAGGAATAAATGTGAATACTCCCGGGCCTTGGCGATTTTTCCATATTTGAGAATAAGCTTTGTTTCCAAAAACCCCACTTTTTACACATCATGCCAAACGTCATTGCATCCTCTCTCGATTCATGGGACTGGCATCCCTATTTGACAAATTGTATGCAGTCCACTACCGTCTGACTTGTGTAAAGGTACAAAGAGTAACGAATTCAAATATCGAGAACTGGGACTATTATTCTGCAAAGCGAACGATCTTTACCCCTGTACATATCAACATGATGAAAACTTCAAAATACATGCTAGGAAACGCAGTTTTATGAGTACAGTAAATTCGAGGAAAACATCTGAATACACCTGGTCCTTTGCGATTTTTCCATTTTTAGAAAAAGCCTTGTTTCCAAAAACCCCACTTTTTACACATCATGCCAACTTCCTTTGCATCCTCTCTCGATTCATGGAACTGGCATCCCTATTTGACAAATGATACGCAGTCTACTACCGTCTGAACTTGTGCAAAGCTACAAAGAGCAACGAATTCAAATATCGAGAACAGGGACTATTATTCTGCAAATCGAACGAACTTTACCCCTTTATATATCAACATAATGAAAACTACAAAACACATGCTAGGAAACCCAGTTTTATGAGTACAGTAAATTCGAGGAAAAAATCTGAGTACACTCAGGCGTTTGCGATTTTTCCATATTTGAGAAAAAGCTTTCTCTCCAAAAACCCCACTTTTTTCACATAAAGCCAAACTCCTTTGCATCCTCTCTCGATTCATGGAACTGGCGTCCCAATTTTACAAATGATACACAGTCTACTACCGTCTGAACTTTCGCAAATGTACAAAGAGTAACGAATTCAAATACGAGAACAAGGACTATTATTCTGCAAATCGAACGACCTCTACCCCTGTACATATCAACATGATGAAAACTACAAAACACATGTTAGGATACGCAGTTCCATGAGTACAGTAATTCGAGGAAAAAATGTGAATACACCCGGGCCTTTGCGAATTTTCCATATTTCAGAAAAAGCTTTGTTTCCAAAAACCCCACTTTTTACACATCATGACAAACGTCATTGCATCCTCTCTCGATTCATGGAACTGGCATCATTATTTGACAAATGGTACGCAGTCTACTACCGTCTGAAGTTGTGGAAAGCTACAAAGAGCAACAAAATTAAATATCGAGAATGGGTACTATTATTCTGCATATCGAACGATCTTTACCCCTATATATATCAACATGATGAAAACTGCAAAACACATGCTAGGAAACCCAGTTTTATGAGTACAGTAAGTTCGAGGAAAAAATCTGAATACACTCGGGCCTTTGCGATTTTTCCATATTTGAGAAAAAGCTTTGTTTCCAAAAACACCACTTTTTTCACATCCTGCCAAACGCCTTTGCATCCTCTCTCGATTCATTGAACTGGCATCCCTATTTGACAAATGATACGCAGTCTACTACTGTCTGAACTTGTGCAAAAGTACAAAGACTAACGAATTCAAAAATCGAGAACAGGGACTATTATTCTGCAAATCGAACGATCTTTACCCCTGTACATATCAACATGAAGAAAACTACAAAGCACATGCTAGGAAACGCAGTTTTATGAGTACAGTAAATTCGAGGAATAAATGTGAATACTCCCGGGCCTTTGCGATTTTTCCATATTTGAGAAAAAGCTTTGTTTCCAAAATCCCCACTTTTTACACATCATGCCAAACGTCATTGCATCCTCTCTCGATTCATGGGACTGGCATCCCTATTTCACAAATTGTATGCAGTCCACTACCGGCTGACTTGTGTAAAGGTACAAAGAGTAACGAATTCAAATATCGAGAACTGGGACTATTATTCTGCAAAGCGAACGATCTTTACCCCTGTACATATCAACATGATGAAAACTTCAAAATACATGCTAGGAAACGCAGTTTTATGAGTACAGTAAATTCGAGGAAAAAATCTGAATACACCTGGTCCTTTGCGATTTTTCCATATTTTAGAAAAAGCCTTGTTTCCAAAAACCCCACTTTTTACACATCATGCCAACTTCCTTTGCATCCTCTCTCGATTCAGGGAACTGGCATCCCTATTTGACAAATGGTACGCAGTCTACTACCGGCCGAACTTGTGCAAACGTACAAAGGGTAACGAATTCAAATATCAATTACAGGGCCTATTATTCTGCAAATCGAACGATATTTACCCCTGTACATATCAACATGATGAAAACTACAAAACACATGCTAGGAAACGCAGTTTTATGAGTACAGTAAATTCGAGGAAAAAATCTGAATACACCCGGGCCTTTGCGATTTTTCCATATTTGAGAAAAAGCTTTGTTTCCAAAAACCCCACTTTTTACACATCATGTCATATGTCATTGGATCCTCTCTCGATTAATGGAACTGGCATCCCTATTTGACAAATCGTACGCAGTCTACTACCGTCTGAACTTGTGCAAAGGTACAAAGAGTAACAAATTCAAATATCGAGAACAAGGACTATTATTCTGCAATTCAAACGATCTTTACCCCTGTACATATCAACATGATGAAAACTACAAAACACATGTTAGGATACGCAGTTCCATGAGTACAGTAAATTCGAGGGAAAAATGTGAATACACCTGGGCCTTTGCGATTTTTCCATATTTGAGAAAAAGCTTTGTTACCAAAAACCCCACTTTTTACACATCATGACAAACGTCATTGCATCCTCTCTCGATTCATGGAACTGGCATCCCTATTTGACAAATGGTACGCAGTCTACTACCGTCTGAAATTGTGGAAAGCTACAAAGAGCACCGAAATCAAATATCGAGAATGGGTACTATTATTCTGCATATCGAACGATCTTTACCCCTATAAATATCAACATGATGAAAACTACAAAACACATTCTAGGAAACCTAGTTTTATGAGTACAGTAAATTCGAGGAAAAAATCTGAATACCCCCGGGCCTTTGCGATTTTTCCATATTTGAGAAAAAGCTTTGTTTCCAAAAACCCCACTTTTTTCACATCAAGCCAAACTCCTTTGCATCCTCTCTCGATTCATGGAACTGGCGTCCCAATTTTTACAAATGATACGCAGTCTACTACCGTCTGAACTTTCGCAAAGGTACAAAGACTAACGACTTCAAATATCGAGAACAGGGACTATTATTCTGCAAATCGAACGATCTTTACCCCTGTACATATCAACATGATGAAAACTACAAAGCACATGCTAGGAAACGCAGTTTTATGAGTACAGTAAATTCGAGGAAAAAATCTGAATACACCCTGGCCTTAGCGATTTTTCCATATTTGAGAACAAGCTTTGTTACCAAAAACCCCACTTTTTCACATCATGCCAAACGTCATTGCATCCTCTCTCGATTCAAGGAACTGGCATCCCTATTTGACAAATGGTACGCAGTCTACTACCGTCTGACTTGTGCAAAGGTACAAAGAGTAACGAATTCAAATATCGAGAAAAGGGACTATTATTCTGCAAATCGAACGATCTTTACCCTGTACATATCAACATGATGAAAACTACAAAACACATGCTCGGTAACGCAGATTTATGAGTACAGTAAATTCGAGGACAATATCTGAATACACCCGGAACTTTGCGATTTTTCCATATTTGAGAAAAAGCTTTGTTTCCAAAAACCCCACTTTTTACACATCATGCCAAACGTCATTGCATCCTCTCTCGATTCATGGAACTGGCATCCATTTTTGACAAATGGTACACAGTCTACTACTGTCTGACCTTGTGCAAATGTACAAAGGGTAACGAATTCAAATATCGGTTACAGGGACTATTATTCTGAAAAACGAACGATCTTTACCCCTGTACATATCAAAATGATGAAAACTTCAAAACACATGTTAGGAAACGCAGTTCTATGAGTACAGTAAATTCGAGGAAAAATCGGAATACACCCAGTACTTTGCGATTTTTCCATATTAGAGAAAAAGCTTCGTTTCCAAAAACCACACATTTTACACATCATGACAAACATCATTGCATATTCTCTCGATTCATGGACTGTCATCCCTATTTGACAAATGGTACGCAGTCTACTACCGTCTGAACTTGTGCAAAGGTACAAAGAGTAACGAATTCAAATATCGAGAACAGGGACTATTATTCTGCAAATCGAACGATCTTTACCCCTGTAAATATCAACATGATGAAAAGTACAAAACACATGATAGGAAATGCAGTTCTATGAGTACAATAAATTCGAGGAAAAAATCTGATTACACCCGGGAATTTGTGATTTTTCTATATTTGAGAAAAAGCTTTGTTTCCAAAAACCCCAATTTTTACTCATCATGCCAAACGTCATTGCATCCTCTCTCGATTGATGGAACTGGCATCCCTATTTGACAAATGGTAAGCAGTCTACTACCGTCTGAAATTGTGCAAAGGTACAAAAAGTGACGAATTCAAATATCGAGAACATTGACTATTATTCTGCAAATCGAACGATCTTTACCCCTCTACATATCAACATGATGAAAACTACAAAACACATGCTAGGAAACGCAGTTTTATGAGTACAGTAAATTCGAGGAAAAAATGTGAATAATCTCGAGCCTCTGCGATTTTTCCATATTTGAGAAAAAGCTTTGATTCCAAAAACACCACTTTTTACACATCATGCCAAACGTCATTGCATCCTCTCTCGATTCATGGGACTGGCATCCCTATTTGACAAATGGTACGCAGTCTACTACCGTCTGAACTTGTGCAAAGGTAAAAAGAGTAACGAAATCAAATATCGGTTACAGGGACTATTATTCTGCAAATCGAACGATCTTTACCCCTGTATTCATCAACATGATGAAAACTTCAATACACATGTTAGGAAACGCAGTTCTATGAGTACAGTAAATTCGAGGAAAAATCGGAATACACCCAGTACTTTGCGATTTTTCCATATTAGAGAAAAAGCTTCGTTTCCAAAAACCACACATTTTACACATCATGACAAACATCATTGCATATTCTCTCGATTCATGGACTGTCATCCCTATTTGACAAATGGTACGCAGTCTACTACCGTCTGAACTTGTGCAAAGGTACAAAGAGTAACGAATTCAAATATCGAGAACAGGGACTATTATTCTGCAAATCGAACGATCTTTACCCCTGTAAATATCAACATGATGAAAAGTACAAAACACATGATAGGAAATGCAGTTCTATGAGTACAATAAATTCGAGGAAAAAATCTGATTACACCCGGGAATTTGTGTTTTTTCTATATTTGAGAAAAAGCTTTGTTTCCAAAAACCCCAATTTTTACTCATCATGACAAACGTCATTGCATCCTCTCTCGATTCATGGAACTGGCATCCCTATTTGACAAATGATACACAGTCTACTACCGTCTGAACTTGTGCAAAGGTACAAAGACTAATGAAATCAAATATCGAGAACAGTAACTATTATTCTGCAAATCGAACGATCTTTACCCCTGTATATATCAAAATGATGAAAACTACAAAACACATGCTAGGAAACGCAGTTTTATGAGTACAGTAAATTCGAGGAAAAAATCTTTGCGATTTTTAAATATTTGAGAAAAAGCTTTGTTTCCAAAAACCCCACTTTTTACACATCATGCCAAACGTCATTGCATCCTCTCTCGATTGATGGAACTGGCATCCCTATTTGACAAATGGTAAGCAGTCTACTACCGTCTGAACTTGTGCAAAGGTACAAAAAGTGACGAATTCAAATATCGAGAACATTGACTATTATTCTGCAAATCGAACGATCTTTACCCCTCTACATATCAACATGATGAAAACTACAAAACACATGCTAGGAAACGCAGTTTTATGAGTACAGTAAATTCGAGGAAAAAATGTGAATACTCTCGAGCCTCTGCGATTTTTCCATATTTGAGAAAAAGCTTTGATTCCAAAAACACCACTTTTTACACATCATGCCAAATGTCATTGCATCCTCTCTCGATTCATGGGACTGGCATCCCTATTTGACAAATGGTACGCAGTCTACTACCGTCTGAACTTGTGCAAAGGTAAAAAGAGTAACGAAATCAAATATCGGTTACAGGGACTATTATTCTGCAAATCGAACGATCTTTACCCCTGTATTCATCAACATGATGAAAACTTCAAAACACATGCTAGGAAACGCAGTTTTGTGAGTGCAGTAAATTCGAGGAAAAAATCTGAATACACCCAGTCTTTGCGATTTTTCCATATTTGAGAAAAAGCTTTGTTTCCAAAAACCCCACTTTTTACACATCATGCCAAACGTCATTGCATCCTCTCTCGATTCATGGAACTGGCATCACTATTTGTCAAATGATACGCAGTCTACTACTGTCTGAACTTGTGCAAAGGTACAAAGAATAACGAATTCAAATATCGAGAAGAGGGAGTATTATTCTGCAAATCGAACGTTCTTTACTCCTGTACATATCAACATGGTGAAAACTACAAAACACATGTTAGGATACGCAGTTCCATGAGTAAAGTAAATTCGAAAAAAAAATGTGAATACACCCGGGCCTTTGCGATTTTTCCATATTTGAGGAAAAGCTTTGTTTCAAAAAACCCCACTTTTTACACATCATGACAAACGTCATTGCATCCTCTCTCGATTCATGGAACTGGTATCCCTATTTGACAAATGGTACGCAGTCTACTACCGTCTGAAATTGTGCAAAGCTACAAAGAGCAACGAAATCAAATATCGAGAATGGGTACTATTATTCTGCATATCGAACGATCTTTACCCCTATAAATATCAACATGAAGAAAACTACAAAACACATGCTAGGAAACCCACTTTTATGAGTACAGTAAATTCAAGGAAAAAATCTGAATACACTCGGGCCTTTGCGATTTTTCCATATTTGAGAAAAAGCTTTGTTTCCAAAAACCCCACTTTTTTCACACCATGCCAAACGCCTTTGCATCCTCTCTCGATTCATTGAACTGGCATCCCTATTTGACAAATGGTACACAGTCTACTACCGTCTGAACTTGTGCAAAGCTACAAAGAGCAACGAATTCAAATATCGAGAACAGGGACTATTATTCTGCAAATCGAACGATCTTTACCCCTATATATATCAACATAATGAAAACTACAAAACACATGCTAGGAAACCCAGTTTTATGAGTACAATAAATTCGAGGAAAAAATCTGAATACACTCAGGCGTTTAAGATTTTTCCATATTTGAGAAAAAGCTTTGTTTCCAAAAACCCCACTTTTTACATCATGCCAAACGTCATTGCATCCTCTCTCGATTCATGGGACTGACATCCCTATTTGACAAATGGTACGCAGTCTACTACCGTCTCACTTGTGCAAAGGTACAAAGAGTAACGAATTCAAATATCGAGAACAGGGACTATTATTCTGCAAATCGAACGATCTTTACCCTGTACATATCAACATGATGAAAACTACAAAACACATGCTCGGTAACGCAGTTTTATGAGTACAGTAAATTCGAGGACAATATCTGAATACACCCGGAACTTTGCGATTTTTCCATATTTGAGAAAAAGCTTTGTTTCCAAAAACCCCACTTTTTACACATCATGCCAAACGTCATTGCATCCTCTCTCGATTCATGGAACTGGCATCCCTATTTGACAAATGGTACGCAGTCTACTACCGTCTGAACTTGTGCAAATGTACAAAGGGTAACGAATTCAAATATCAGTTACAGGGGCTATTATTCTGAAAAACGAACGATCTTTACCCTGTACATATCAACATGATGAAAACTTCAAAACACATGCTAGGAAACGCAGTTTTATGAGTACAGTAAATGCGAGGAAAAAATCGGAATACACCCGGTCCTTTGCGATTTCTCTATATTAGAGAAAAAGCTTCGTTTCCAAAAACCCCACTTTTTACAGATCATGACAAACGTCATTGCATCCTCTCTCAATTCATGGAACTGGCATCCCTATTTGACAAATGGTACGCAGTCTACTACCGTCTGAACTTGTGCAAAGGTACAACGAGTAACGAATTCAAATATCAAGAACAGGGACTATTATTGTGCAAATCGAACGATCTTTACCCCTGTACATATCAACATGATGAAAACTACAAAACACATGATAGGAAACGCAGTTTTATGAGTACAGGAAATTCGAGGACAAAATCTGAATACACCCGTGTCTTTGCGAATTTTCCTTATTTGAGAAAAAGCTCTGTTTCCAAAAACCCCACTTTTTACACATCATGCCACCGTCATTGCATCCTCTCTCGATTGATGGAACTGGCATACCTATTTGACAAATGGTAAGCAGTCTACTACCGTCTGAACTTGTGCAAAGGTACAAAAAGTGACGAATTCAAATATCGAGAACAGGGACTATTATTCTGCAAATCGAACGATCTTTACCCCTGTACATATCAACATGATGAAAACTACAAAACACATGCTAGGAAACGCATTTTTATGAGTACAGTAAATTCGAGGAAAAAATCTGAATACACTCGGGATTTGCGATTTTTCCATATTTGAGAAAAAGCTTTCTCTCCAAAAACCCCACTTTTTTCACATCATGCCAAACTCCTTTGCATCCTCTCTCGATTCATGGATCTGGCATCCCTATTTGACAAATGATACGCAGTCTACTACCGTCTGAAATTTCGCAAAGGTACAAAGACTAACGAATTCAAATATCGAGAACAGGGACTATTATTCTGCAAATCGAACGATCTTTACCCCTGTACATATCAACATTATGAAAACTACAAAGCACATGCTAGGAAACGCAGTTTTATGAGTACTGTAAATTCGAGGAATAAATGTTAATACTCCCGGGCCTTTGCGATTTTTCCATATTTGAGAAAAAGCTTTGTTACCAAAAACCCCACTTTTTCACATCATGCCAAACGTCATTGCATCCTCTCTCGATTCATGGGACTGGCATCCCTATTTGACAATTGGTACGCAGTCTACTACCGTCTGACCCTTGCAAAGGTACAAAGAGTAACGAATTCAAATATCGAGAACAGGGACTATTATTCTGCAAATCGAACGATCTTTACCCTGTACATATCAACATGATGAAAACTACAAAACACATGCTCGGTAACGCAGTTTTACGAGTACAGTAAATTCGAGGACAATATCTGAATACACCCGGAACTTTGCGATATTTCCATATTTGAGAAAAAGCTTTGTTTCCAAAAACCCCACTTTTTACACATCATGCCAAACGTCATTGCATCCTCTCTTGATTCATGGAACTGGCATCCCTATTTGACAAATGGTACGCAGTCTACTACCGTCTGAACTTGTGCAAAGGTAAAAACGGTAACGAAATCAAATATCGGTTACAGGGACTATTATTCTGAAAAACGAACGATCTTTACCCTGTACATATCAACATGATGAAAACTTCAAAACATATGCTAGGAAACGCAGTTTTATGAGTACAGTATATTCGAGGAATAAATCGGAATACACCCGGTCCTTTGCGATTTTTCTATATTAGAGAAAAAGCTTCGTTTCCAAAAACCCCACTTTTTACACATCATGACAAACGTCATTGCATCCTCTCTCAATTCATGGAACTGGCATCAATATTTGACAAATGGTACGCAGTCTACTACCGTCTGAACTTGTGCAAATGTACAAAGGGTAACGAATTCAAATATCGGTTACAGGGACTATTATTCTGAAAAACGAACGATCTTTACCCTCTACATATCAACATGATGAAAACTTCAAAACACATGCTATTAAACGCAGTTTTATGAGTACAGAAATTCGAGGAAAAAATCGGAATACACCCGGTCCTTTGCGATTTTTCTATATTAGAGAAAAAGCTTTGTTTCCAAAAAACCCACTTTTTACACATCATGACAAACGTCATTGCATCCTCTCTCGATTCATGGAACTGGCATCCCTATTTGACAAATGATACACAGTCTACTACCGTCTGAACTTGTGCAAAGGTACAAAGACTAATGAAATCAAATATCGAGAACAGCCACTATTATTCTGCAAATCGAACGATCTTTACCCCTGTACATATCAACATGATGAAAACTACAAAGCACATGCTAGGAAACGCAGTTTTATGAGTACAGTAAATTCGAGGAAAAAAGCTTTGCGATTTTTAAATATTTGAGAAAAAGCTTTGTTTCCAAAAACCCCACTTTTTACACATCAAGCCAAACGTCATTGCATCATCTCTCGATTGATGGAACTGGCATCCCTATTTGACAAATGGTAAGCAATCTACTACCGTCTGAACTTGTGCAAAGGTACAAAAAGTGACGAATTCAAATATCGAGAAGAGGGAGTATTATTCTGCAAATCGAACGTTCTTTACCCCTGTACATATCAACATGGTGAAAACTACAAAACACATTTTAGGATACGCAGTTCCATGAGTAAAGTAAATTCGAAAAAAAAATGTGAATACACCCGGGCCTTTGCGATATTTCCATATTTGAGAAAAAGCTTTGTTTCCAAAAACCCCACTTTTTACACATCATGACAAACGTCATTGCATCCTCTCTCGATTCATGGAACTGGCATCACTATTTGACAAATGGTACGCAGTCTACTACCGTCTGAAATTGTGCAAAGCTACAAAGAGCAACGAAATCAAATATCGAGAATGGGTACTATTATTCTGCATATCGAACGATCTTTACCCTATAAATATCAACATGAAGAAAACTACAAAACACATGCTAGGAAACCCAGTTTTATGAGTACAGTAAATTCGAGGAAAAAATCTGAATATACTCGGGCCTTTGCGATTTTTCCATATTTGAGAAAAAGCTTTGTTTCCAAAAACCCCACTTTTTTCACACCATGCCAAACGCCTTTGCATCCTCTCTCGATTCATTGAACTGGCATCCCTATTTGACAAATGGTACGCAGTCTACTACCGTCTGAACTTGTGCAAAGCTACAAAGAGCAACGAATTCAAATATCGAGAACAGGGACTATTATTCTGCAAATCGAACGATACTTACCCCTGTACATATCAACATGATGAAAACTACAAAGCACATGCTAGGAAATGCAGTTTTGTGAGTACAGTAAATTCGAGGAATAAATGTTAATACTCCCAGGCCTCCGCGATTTTTCCATATTTGAGAAAAAGCTTTGTTACCAAAAACCCCACTTTTTACATCATGCCAAACGTCATTGCTTCCTCTCTCGATTCATGGGACTGGCATCCCTATTTGACAAATGGTACGCAGTCTACTACCGTCTCACTTGTGCAAAGGTACAAAGAGTAACGAATTCAAATATCGAGAACAGGGAATATTATTCTGCAAATCGAACGATCTTTACCCTGTACATATCAACATGATGAAAACTACAAAACACATGCTCGGTAACGCAGTTTTATGAGTACAGTAAATTCGAGGACAATATCTGAATACACCCGGAACTTTGCGATTTTTCCATATTTGAGAAAAAGCTTTGTTTCCAAAAACCCCACTTTTTACACATCATGCCAAACGTCATTGCATCCTCTCTCGATTCATGGAACTGGCATCCCTCTTTGACAAATGGTACGCAGTCTACTACCGTCTGAACTTGTGCAAATGTACAAAGGGTAACGAATTCAAATATTGGTTACAGGGACTATTATTAAGAAAAACGAACGATCTTTACCCTGTACATATCAACATGATGAAAACTTCAAAACACATGCTATTAAACGCAGTTTTATGAGTACAGTAAATTCGAGGAAAAAATCGGAATACACCCGGTCCTTTGCGATTTCTCTATATTAGAGAAAAAGCTTCGTTTCCAAAAACCCCACTTTTTACACATCATGACAAACGTCATTGCATCCTCTCTCAATTCATGGAACTGGCATCCCTATTTGACAAATGGTACGCAGTCTACTACTGTCTGAACTTGTGCAAAGGTACAACGAGTAACGAATTCAAATATCAAAAACAGGGACTATTATTGTGCAAATCGAACGATCTTTACCCCTGTACATATCAACATGATGAAAACTACAAAACACATGCTAGGAAACCCAGTTTTATGAGTACAGTAAATTCGAGGACAATATCTGAATACACCCATGCCTTTGCGATTTTTCCATATTTGAGAAAAAGTTTCCAAAAACCCCACTTTTTACACATCATGCCAAACGTCATTGCATCCTCTCTCGATTCATGGAAGTGGCATCCCTATTTGACAAATGGTATGCAGTCTACTACCGTCTGAACTTGTGCAAAGGTACAAAGAGTAACGAATTCAAATATCGAGAACAGGGACTATTATTCTGCAAATCGAACGGCCTTTACACCTGTACATATCAACATGATGAAAACTACAAAGCACAAGCTAGGAAACGCAGTTTTATGAGTACAGTAAATTCGAGGAAAAAATCTTTGCGATTTTTAAATATTTGAGAAAAAGCTTTGTTTCCAAAAACCCCACTTTTTACACATCATGCCAAACGTCATTGCATCCTCTCTCGATTGATGGAACTGACATCCCTATTTGACAAATGGTAAGCAGTCTACTACCGTCTGAACTTGTGCAAAGGTACAAAAAGTGACGAATTCAAATATCGAGAACAGGGACTATTATTCTGCAAATCGAACGATCTTTACCCCTGTACATATCAACATGATGAAAACTACAAAACACATGCTAGGAAACGCAGTTTTATGAGTACAGTAAATTCGAGGAAAAAATCTGAATACACCCAGTCTTTGCGATTTTTCCATATTTGAGAAAAAGCTTTGTTTCCAAAAACCCCACTTTTTACACATCATGCCAAACGCCATTGCATCCTCTCTCGATTCATGGAACTGGCATCACTATTTGCAAATGATACGCAGTCTACTACCGTCTGAACTTGTGCAAAGGTACAGCGAGTAACGAATTCAAATATCAAAAACAGGGACTATTATTCTGCAAATCGAACGATATTTACCCCCGTACATATCAACATGATAAAAACTACAAAACACATGATAGGAAACGCAGTTTTATGAGTACAGTAAATTCGAGGAAAAACTCGGAATACACCCGGTCCTTTGCGATTTTTCTATATTAGAGAAAAAGCTTTGTTTCCAAAAACCCCACTTTTTACACATCATGACAAACGTCATTGCATCCTCTCTCAATTCATGGAACTGGCATCCCTATTTGACAAATGGTACGCAGTCTACTACCGTCTGAACTTGTGCAAAGGTACAGCGAGTAACGAATTCAAATATCAAAAACAGGGACTATTATTCTGCAAATCGAACGATATTTACCCCCGTACATATCAACATGATAAAAACTACAAAACACATGATAGGAAACGCATTTCTATGAGTACAGTAAATTCGAGGAAAAAATCTGATTACACCCGGGCTTTTGCGATTTTTCCATATTTGAGAAAAAGCTTTGTTTCTAAAAACCCCACTTTTTACACATCATGACAAACGTCATTGCATCCTCTCTCGATTCATGGAACTGGCATCCCTATTTGACAAATAGTACGCAGTCTACAACCGTCTGAACTTGTGCAAAGGTACAAAGAGTAACGAATTCAAATATCGAGAATAGGGACTATTATTCTGCAAATTGAACGTTCTTTAACCTGGTACATATCAACATGATGAAAACTACAAACCACATGCTAGGAAACGCAGTTTTATGAGTACTGTTAATTCGAGGAAAAAATCTGAATTCACCCGGGCCTTTGCGATTTTTCCATATTTGAGAAAAAGCTTTGTTTCCAAAAACCCCACTTTTTAAACATCATGCCAAACGTCATTGCATCCTCTCTCGATTCATGGAACTGGCATCCCTATTTGACAAATGGTACGCAGGCTACAACCGTCTGAAATTGTGCAAAGGTACAAAGAGTAACGAATTCAAATATCGAGAATAGGGACTATTATTCTGCAAATTGAACGTTCTTTAACCTGGTACATATCTACATGATGAAAACTATAAAACACATGCTGGGAAACGCAGTTTTATGAGTACAGTAAATTCGAGGAAAAAATGTGAATACATCCGGGACTTTGCGATTTTTCTATATTTGAGAAAAAGCTTGGTTTCCAAAAAACCCACTTTTTACACATCATGCCAAACGTCATTGCATCCTCTCTCGATTCAAGGACTGGCATCAATATTTGACAAATGGTACGCAGTCTACTACCGTCTGAACTTGTGCAAAGGTACAAAGAGTAACAAATTCAAATATCGAGAACAGGCACTATTAATATGCAAATCGAACGATCTTTACCCCTGTAAATATCAACATGATGAAAATTACAAAACACATGATAGGAAATGCAATTCTTTGAGTACAATAAATTCTAGGAAAAAATCTGATTACACCCGGGAATTTGCGATTTTTCCATATTTGAGAAAAAGCTTTGTTTCCAAAAACCCCACTTTTTACACATCATGACAAAAGTCATTGCATCCTCTCTCGATTCATGGAACTGGGATCCCTATTTGACAAATGGTACGCAGTCTACTACAGTCTGAACTTGTGCAAAGCTACAAAGAGCAACGAATTCAAATATCGAGAACAGGGACTATTATTCTGCATATCGAACGATCTTTACCCCTATATATATCAACATGATGAAAACTACAAAACACATGCTAGGAAACCCAGTTCTATGAGTACAGTAAATTCGAGGAAAAAATCTGAATACACTCGGGCCTTTGCGATTTTTCCATATTTGAGAAGAAGCTTTGTTTCCAAAAACCCCAGTTTTTACACATTGTGCCAAACGTCATTGCATCCTCTCTCGATTCATGGAACTGGCATCCCTATTTTACAAATCGTACACAGTCTACTACCGTCTGAACTTGTGCAAAGGTACAAAAAGTAACGAATTGAAATATCGGTTACAGGGACTATTATTCTGCAAATCGAACGATCTTTACCCCTGTACTCATCAACATGATGAAAACTTCAAAACACATGCTAGGAAACGCAGTTTTATGAGTACAGTAAATTCGAGGAAAAAATCTGAATACACCCAGCCCTTTGCGATTTTTCCATATTTGAGAAAAAGCTTTGTTTCCAAAAACCCCACTTTTTACATATCATGCCAAACGTCATTGCATCCTCTCTCGATTCATGGAACTGGCATCACTATTTGACAAATGATACGCAGTCTACTACCGTCGGAACTTGTGCAAAGGTACAAAGAGTAACGAATTCAAATATCGAGAACAGGGAGTATTATTCTGCAAATCGAACGTTCCTTACCCCTGTACATATCAACATGATGAAAACTACAAAACACATACTAGGAAACGCAGATTTATGAGTACAGTAAATTCGAGGAAAAAATCAGAATACATCCGGGCCTTTGCGATTTTTCATATTTGAGAACAAGCTTTGTTTCCACAAACCCCACTTTTTGCACATAATGCCAAACGTCATTGCATCCTCTCGATTCATGGAACTGGCATCCCTATTTGACAAATGATACGCAGTCTACTACCGTCTGAACTTGTGCAAAGGTACAAAGAGTAACGAATTTAAATATCGAGAACAGGGACTATTATTCTGCAAATCGAACGATCTTTACCCCTGTACATATCAACATGATGAAAACTACAAAACACATGCTAGGAAACGCAGTTTTATGAGTACAGTAAATTCGAGGACAAATTCTGAACACACCCGGGCCTTTGCGAATTTTCCATATTTGAGAAAAAGCTTTGTTTCCAAAAACCAAACTTTTTACACATCGTGCCAAACGTCATTGCATCCTCACTCGATTCATGGAAGTGGCATCCCTATTTGACAAATCGTACGCAGTCTACTAGCGTCTGAACTTGTGCAAAGGTACAAAGAGTAACGAATTCAAATATCGAGAACAGGGACTATTATTCTGCAAATCGACCGATCTTTACCCCTGTACATATCAACATGATGAAAACTACAAAGCACATGCTAGGAAACGCAGTTTTATGAGTACAGTAAATTCGAGGGAAAAATGTGAATACATCCGGGCCTTTGCGACTTTTCCATATTTGAGAAAAAGCTTTGTTTCCAAAAACCCCACTTTTTACACATCATGCCAAACGTCATTGCATCCTCTCTCGATTCATGGAACTGACATCCTTATTTGACAAATGGTACACAGTCTACTAGCGTCTGTACTTGTGCAAATGTACAAAGGGTAACGAATTCAAATATCGGTTACAGGGACTATTATTCTGAAAAACGAACGATCTTTACCCCTGTACATATCAACATGAGGAAAACTTCAAAACACATGTTAGGAAACGCAGTTCTATGAGTACAGTAAATTCGAGGAAAAAATCGGAATACACCCGGTCCTTTGCGATTTTTCCATATTTGAGAAAAAGCTTCGTTTCCAAAAACCCCACTTTTTTCACATCATGACAAACGTCATTGCATCCTCTCTCGATTCATGGAACTGGCATCCCTATTTGACAAATAGTACGCAGTCTACTACCGTCTGAAGTTGTGCAAAGCTACAAAGAGCAACGAATTCAAATATCGAGAACAGGGACTATTTTTCTGCATATCGAACGATCTTTACCCCTATATATATAAACATGATGAAAACTACAAAACACATGCTAGGAACCCCGGTTCTATGAGTACAGTATATTCGAGGAAAAAATCTGAATACACTCGGGCCTTTGCGATTTTTCCATATTTGAGAAAAAGCTTTGTTTCCAAAAACCAAACTTTTTACACATCGTGCCAAACGTCATTGCATCCTCACTCGATTCATGAAACTGGTATCCCTATTTGACAAATGGTACGCAGTCTACTACCGTCTGAACTTGTGCAAAGGTACAAAGAGTAACGAATTCAAATATCGAGAACAGGGACTATTATTCTGCAAATCGAACGATCTTTACCCCTATATATATCAACATGATGAAAACTACAAAGCACATGCTAGGAAACACAGTTTTATGAGTACAGTTAATTCGAGGAAAAAATCTGAATTCACCCGGGCCTTTGCGATTTTTCCATATTTGAGAAAAAGCTTTGTTTCCAAAAACCCCACTTTTTAAACATCATGCCAAACGTCATTGCATCCTCTCTCGATTCATGGAACTGGCATCCCTATTTGACAAATGGTACGCAGTCTACTACCGTCTGAACTTGTGCAAAGGTACAAAGAGTAACGAATTCAAATATCGAGAAGAGGGAGTATTATTCTGCAAATCGAACGTTCTTTACCGCTGTACATATCAACATGATGAAAACTACAAAACACATGTTAGGATACGCAGTTCCATGAGTAAAGTAAATTCGAAATAAAAATGTGAATACACCCGGGCCTTTGCGATTTTTCCATATTTGAGAAAAAGCTTTGTTTCCAAAAACCCCACTTTTTACACATCATGACAAATGTCATTGCATCCTCTCTCGATTCATGGAACTGGCATCCCTATTTGACAAATGGTACGCAGTCTACTACTGTCTGAAATTGTGCAAAGCTACAAAGAGCAACAAAATCAAATATCGAGAATGGGTACTATTATTCTGCATATCGAACGATCTTTACCCCTATAAATATCAACATGATGAAAGCTACAAAACACATGCTAGGAAACCCAGTTTTATGAGTACAGTAAATTCGAGGAAAAATCTGAATACACTCGGGCCTTTGCGATTTTTCCATATTTGAGAAAAAGCTTTGTTACCAAAAACCCCACTTTTTCGCATCATGCCAAACGTCATTGCATCCTCTCTCGATTCATGGGACTGGCATCCCTATTTGACAAATGGTACGCAGTCTACTACCGTCTGAACTTGTGCAAATGTACGAAGGGTAACGAATTCAAATATCGGTTACAGGGACTATTATTCTGAAAAACGAACGATCTTTACCCTGTACATATCAACATGATGAAAACTTCAAAACACATGCTATTAAACGCAGTTTTATGAGTACAGTAAATTCGAGGAAAAAATAGGAATACACCCGGTCCTTTGCGATTTTTCTATATTAAAGAAAAAGCTTTGTTTCCAAAAACCCCACTTTTTACACATCATGACAAACGTCATTGCATCCTCTCTCAATTCATGGAACTGGCATCCCTATTTGACAAATGGTACGCAGTCTACTACCGTCTGAACTTGTGCAAAGGTACAACGAGTAACGAATTCAAATATCAAGAACAGGGAGTATTATTCTGCAAATCGAACGATATTTACCCCTGTACATATCAACATGATAAAAACTACAAAACACATGATAGGAAACGCAGTTCTATGAGTACAGTAAATTCGAGGAAAAAATCTGATTACACCCGGGCTTTGCGATTTTTCCATATTTGAGAAAAAGCTTTGTTTCTAAAAACCCGACTTTTTACACATCATGACAAACGTCATTGCATCCTCTCTCGATTCATGGAACTGGCATCCCTATTTGACAAATAGTACGCAGTCTACTACCGTCTGAAGTTGTGCATAGCTACAAAGAGCAACGAATTCAAATATCGAGAACAGGGACTATTTTTCTGCATACCGAACGATCTTTACCCGTATATATATAAACATGATGAAAACTACAAAACACATGCTAGGAACCCCGGTTCTATGAGTACAGTACATTCGAGGAAAAAATCTGAATACACTCGGGCCTTTGCGATTTTTCCATATTTGAGAAAAAGCTTTGTTTCCAAAAACCAAACTTTTTACACATCGTGCCAAACGTCATTGCATCCTCACTCGATTCATGAAACTGGTATCCCTATTTGACAAATGGTACGCAGTCTACTACCGTCTGAACTTGTGCAAAGGTACAAAGAGTAACGAATTCAAATATCGAGAACAGGGACTATTATTCTGCAAATCGAACGATCTTTACCCCTGTACATATCAACATGATGAAAACTACAAAGCACATGCTAGGAAACGCAGTTTTATGAGTACAGTTAATTCGAGGAAAAAATCTGAATTCACCCGGGCCTTTGCGATTTTTCCATATTTGAGAAAAAGCTTTGTTTCCAAAAACCCCACTTTTTAAACATCATGCCAAACGTCATTGCATCCTCTCTCGATTCATGGAACTGGCATCCCTATTTGACAAATGGTACGCAGGCTACAACCGTCTGAACTTGTGCAAAGGTACAAAGAGTAACGAATTCAAATATCGAGAATAGGGACTATTATTCTGCAAATTGAACGTTCTTTAACCTGGTACATATCTACATGATGAAAACTATAAAACACATGCTGGGAAACGCAGTTTTATGAGTACAGTAAATTCGAGGAAAAAATGTGAATACATCCGGGACTTTGCGTTTTTTCTATATTTGAGAAAAAGCTTTGTTTCCAAAAAACCCACTTTTTACACATCATGCCAAACGTCATTGCATCCTCTCTCGATTCATGGAACTGGCATCCTTATTTGACAAATGGTACACAGTCTACTACCGTCTGAACTTGTGCAAATGAACAAAGGGTAACGAATTCAAATATCGGTTACAGGGACTATTATTCTGAAAAAGGAACGATCTTTACCCCTGTACATATCAACATGATGAAAACTTCAAAACACATGTTAGGAAACGCAGTTCTATGAGTACAGTAAATTCGAGGAAAAAATCTGAATACATCCGGTCCTTTGCGATTTTTCCATATTTGAGAAAAAGCTTCGTTTCCAAAAACCCCACTTTTTACACATCATGCCAAACGTCATTGCATCCTCTCTCAATTCAAGGACTGGCATCCCTATTTGACAAATGGTACGCAGTCTACTACCGTCTGAACTTGTGCAAAGGTACAAAGAGTAACGAATTCAAATATCGAGAACAGGCACTATTAATATGCAAATCGAACGATCTTTACCCCTGTAAATACCAACATGATGAAAACTACAAAACACATGATAGGAAATGCAATTCTTTGAGTACAATAAATTCTAGGAAAAAATCTGATTACACCCGGGAATTTGCGATTTTTCCATATTTGAGAAAAAGCTGTTTCCAAAAACCCCACTTTTTACACATCATGACAAACGTCATTGCATCCTCTCTCGATTCATGGAACTGGGATCCCTATTTGACAAATGGTACGCAGTCTACTACAGTCTGAACTTGTGCAAAGCTACAAAGAGCAACGAATTCAAATATCGAGAACAGGGACTATTATTCTGCATATCGAACGATCTTTACCCCTATATATATCAACATGATGAAAACTACAAAACACATGCTAGGAAACCCAGTTCTATGAGTACAGTAAATTCGAGGAAAAAATCTGAATACACTCGGGCCTTTGCGATTTTTCCATATTTGAGAAGAAGCTTTGTTTCCAAAAACCCCAGTTTTTACACATCGTGCCAAACGTCATAGCATCCTCTCTCGATTCATGGAACTGGCATCCCTATTTTACAAATCGTACACAGTCTACTACCGTCTGAACTTGTGCAAAGGTACAAAAAGTAACGAATTGAAATATCGGTTACAGGGATTATTATTCTGCAAATCGAACGATCTTTACCCCTGTACTCAGCAACATGATAAAAACTTCAAAACACATGCTAGGAAGCGCAGTTTTATGAGTACAGTAAATTCGAGGAAAAAATCTGAATACACTCAGTCCTTTGCGATTTTTCCATATTTGAGAAAAAGCTTTGTTTCCAAAAACCCCACTTTTTACATATCATGCCAAACGTCATTGCATCCTCTCTCGATTCATGGAACTGGCATCACTATTTGACAAATGATACGCAGTCTACTACCGTCTGAACTTGTGCAAAGGTACAAAGAGTAACGAATTCAAATATCGAGAACAGGGACTATTATTCTGCAAATCGAACGATCTTTACCCCTGTACATATCAACATGATGAAAACTACAAAACACATGCTAGGAAACGCAGTTTTATTAGTACAGTAAATTCGAGGACAAATTCTGAATACACCCCGGCCTTTGCGAATTTTCCATATTTGAGAAAAAGCTTTGTTTCCAAAAACCAAACTTTTTACACATCGTGCCAAACGTCATTGCATCCTCACTCGATTCATGGAACTGGCATCCCTATTTGACAAATCGTACGCAGTCTACTACCGTCTGAACTTGTGCAAAGGTACAAAGAGTAACGAATTCAAATATCGAGAACAGGGACTATTATTCTGCAAATCGAACGATCTTTACCCCTGTACATATCAACATGATGAAAACTACAAAGCACATGCTAGAAAACGCAGTTTTATGAGTACAGTAAATTCGAGGGAAAAATGTGAATACATCCGGGCCTTTGCGACTTTTCCATATTTGAGAAAAAGCTTTGTTTCCAAAAACCCCACTTTTTACACATCATGCCAAACGTCATTGCATCCTCTCTCGATTCATGGAACTGGCATCCTTATTTGACAAATGGTACACAGTCTACTAGCGTCTGTACTTGTGCAAATGTACAAAGGGTATCGAATTCAAATATCGGTTACAGGGACTATTATTCTGAAAAACGAACGATCTTTACCCCTGTACATATCAAAATGATGAAAACTTCAAAACACATGTTAGGAAACGCAGTTCTATGAGTACAGTAAATTCGAGGAAAAAATCGGAATACACCCGGTCCTTTGCGATTTTTCCATATTTGAGAAAAAGCTTCGTTTCCAAAAACCCCACTTTTTTCACATCATGACAAACGTCATTGCATCCTCTCTCGATTCATGGAACTGGCATCCCTATTTGACAAATAGTACGAAGTCTACTACCGTCTGAACTTATGCAAAGCTACAAAGAGCAACGAATTCAAATATCGAGAACAGGGACTATTTTTCTGCATATCGAACGATCTTTACCCGTATATATATAAACATGATGAAAACTACAAAACACATGCTAGGAACCCCGGTTCTATGAGTACAGTATATTCGAGGAAAAAATCTGAATACACTCGGGCCTTTGCGATTTTTCCATATTTGAGAAAAAGCTTTGTTTCCAAAAACCAAACTTTTTACACATCATGCCAAACGTCATTGCATCCTCACTCGATTCATGAAACTGGTATCCCTATTTGACAAATGGTACGCAGTCTACTACCGTCTGAACTTGTGCAAAGGTACAAAGAGTAACGAATTCAAATATCGAGAACAGGGACTATTATTCTGCAAATCGAACGATCTTTACCCCTATACATATCAACATGATGAAAACTACAAAGCACATGCTAGGAAACGCAGTTTTATGAGTACAGTTAATTCGAGGAAAAAATCTGAATTCACCCGGGCCTTTGCGATTTTTCCATATTTGAGAAAAAGCTTTCTTTCCAAAAACCCCACTTTTTACACATCGTGACAAACGTCATTGCATCCTCTCTCGATTCATGGAACTGGGATCCCTATTTGACAAATGGTACGCAGTCTACTACAGTCTGAACTTGTGCAAAGCTACAAAGAGCAACGACTTCAAATATCGAGAACAGGGACTATTATTCTGCATATCGAACGATCTTTACCCCTATATATATCAACATGATGAAAACTACAAAACACATGCTAGGAAACCCAGTTCTATGAGTACAGTAAATTCGAGGAAAAAATCTGAATACACTCGGGCCTTTGCGATTTTTCCATATTTGAGAAGAAGCTTTGTTTCCAAAAACCCCAGTTTTTACACATCGTGCCAAACGTCATTGCATCCTCTCTCGATACATGGAACTGGCATCCCTATTTTACAAATCGTACACAGTCTACTACCGTCTGAACTTGTGCAAAGGTACAAAAAGTAACGAATTGAAATATCGGTTACAGGGACTATTATTCTGCAAATCGAACGATCTTTACCCCTGTACTCATCAACATGATGAAAACTTCAAAACACATGCTAGGAAACGCAGTTTTATGAGTACAGTAAATTCGAGGAAAAAATCTGAATACACCCAGTCCTTTGCGATTTTTCCATATTTGAGAAAAAGCTTTGTTTCCAAAAACCCCACTTTTTACATATCATGCCAAACGTCATTGCATCCTCTCTCGATTCATGGAACTGGCATCACTATTTGACAAATGATACGCAGTCTACTACCGTCTGAACTTGTGCAAAGGTACAAAGAGTAACGAATTCAAATATCGAGAACAGGGACTATTATTCTGCAAATCGAACGATCTTTACCCCTGTACATTTCAACGTGATGAAAACTACAAAACACATGCTAGGAAACGCAGTTTTATGAGTACAGTAAATTCGAGGACAAATTCTGAATACACCCAGGCCTTTGCGAATTTTCCATATTTGAGAAAAAGCTTTGTTTCCAAAAACCAAACTTTTTACACATCGTGCCAAACGTCATTGCATCCTCACTCGATTCATGGAACTGGCATCCCTATTTGACAAATCGTACGCAGTCTACTACCGTCTGAACTTGTGCAAAGGTACAAAGAGTAACGAATTCAAATATCGAGAACAGGGACTATTATTCTGCAAATCGAACGATCTTTACCCCTGTACATATCAACATGATGAAAACTACAAAGCACATGCTAGGAAACGCAGTTTTATGAGTACAGTAAATTCGAGGGAAAAATGTGAATACATCCGGGCCTTTGCGACTTTTCCATATTTGAGAAAAAGCTTTGTTTCCAAAAACCCCACTTTTTACACATCATGCCAAACGTCATTGCATCCTCTCTCGATTCATGGAACTGGCATCTTTATTTGACAAATGGTACACAGTCTACTAGCGTCTGTACTTGTGCAAATGTACAAAGGGTAACGAATTCAAATATCGGTTACAGGGACTATTATTCTGAAAAACGAACGATCTTTACCCCTGTACATATCAAAATGATGAAAACTTCAAAACACATGTTAGGAAACGCAGTTCTATGAGTACAGTAAATTCGAGGAAAAAATCGGAATACACCCGGTCCTTTGCGATTTTTCCATATTTGAGAAAAAGCTTCGTTTCCAAAAACCCCACTTTTTTCACATCATGACAAACGTCATTGCATCCTCTCTCGATTCATGGAACTGGCATCCCTATTTGACAAATAGTACGAAGTCTACTACCGTCTGTAGTTGTGCAAAGCTACAAAGAGCAACGAATTCAAATATCGAGAACAGGGACTATTTTTCTGCATATCGAACGATCTTTACCCGTATATATATAAACATGATGAAAACTACAAAACACATGCTAGGAACCCCGGTTCTATGAGTACAGTATATTCGAGGAAAAAATCTGAATACACTCGGGCCTTTGCGATTTTTCCATATTTGAGAAAAAGCTTTGTTTCCAAAAACCAAACTTTTTACACATCATGCCAAACGTCATTGCATCCTCACTCGATTCATGAAACTGGTATCCCTATTTGACAAATGGTACGCAGTCTACTACCGTCTGAACTTGTGCAAAGGTACAAAGAGTAACGAATTCAAATATCGAGAACAGGGACTATTATTCTGCAAATCGAACGATCTTTACCCCTATACATATCAACATGATGAAAACTACAAAGCACATGCTAGGAAACGCAGTTTTATGAGTACAGTTAATTCGAGGAAAAAATCTGAATTCACCCGGGCCTTTGCGATTTTTCCATATTTGAGAAAAAGCTTTGTTTCCAAAAACCCCACTTTTTAAACATCATGCCAAACGTCATTGCATCCTCTCTCGATTCATGGAACTGGCATCCCTATTTGACAAATGGTACGCAGGCTACAACCGTCTGAACTTGTGCAAAGGTACAAAGAGTAACGAATTCAAATATCGAGAATAGGGACTATTATTCTGCAAATTGAACGTTCTTTAACCTGGTACATATCTACATGATGAAAACTATAAAACACATGCTGGGAAACGCAGTTTTATGGGTACAGTAAATTCGAGGAAAAAATGTGAATACATCCGGGACTTTGCGATTTTTCTATATTTGAGAAAAAGCTTTGTTTCCAAAAAACCCACTTTTTACACATCATGCCAAACGTCATTGCATCCACTCTCGATTCATGGAACTGGCATCATTATTTGACAAATGGTACACAGTCTACTACCGTCTGAACTTGTGCAAATGTACAAAGGGTAACGAATTCAAATATCGGTTACAGGGACTATTATTCTGAAAAAGGAACGATCTTTACCCCTGTACATATCAACATGATGAAAACTTCAAAACACATGTTAGGAAACGCAGTTCTATGAGTACAGTAAATTCGAGGAAAAAATCTGAATACACCCGGTCCTTTGCGATTTTTCCATATTTGAGAAAAAGCTTCGTTTCCAAAAACCCCACTTTTTACACATCATGCCAAACGTCATTGCATCCTCTCTCGATTCAAGGACTGGCATCCCTATTTGACAAATGGTACGCAGTCTACTACCGTCTGAACTTGTGCAAAGGTACAAAGAGTAACGAATTCAAATATCGAGAACAGGCACTATTAATATGCAAATCGAACGATCTTTACCCCTGTAAATATCAACATGATGAAAACTACAAAACACATGATAGGAAATGCAGTTCTTTGAGTACAATAAATTCTAGGAAAAAATCTGATTACACCCGGGAATTTGCGATTTTTCCATATTTGAGAAAAAGCTTTGTTTCCAAAAACCCCAGTTTTTACACATCGTGACAAACGTCATTGCATCCTCTCTCGATTCATGGAACTGGGATCCCTATTTGACAAATGGTACGCAGTCTACTACAGTCTGAACTTGTGCAAAGCTACAAAGAGCAACGAATTCAAATATCGAGAACAGGGACTATTATTCTGCATATCGAACGATCTTTACCCCTATATATATCAACATGATGAAAACTACAAAACACATGCTAGGAAACCCAGTTCTATGAGTACAGTAAATTCGAGGAAAAAATCTGAATACACTCGGGCCTTTGCGATTTTTCCATATTTGAGAAGAAGCTTTGTTTCCAAAAACCCCAGTTTTTACACATCGTGTCAAACGTCATTGCATCCTCTCCCGATTCATGGAACTGGCATCCCTATTTTACAAATCGTACACAGTCTACTACCGTCTGAACTTGTGCAAAGGTACAAAAAGTAACGAATTCAAATATCGGTTACAGGGACTATTATTCTGCAAATCGAACGATCTTTACCCCTGTACTCATCAACATGATGAAAACTTCAAAACACATTCTAGGAAACGCAGTTTTATGAGTACAGTAAATTCGAGGAAAAAATCTGAATACACCCAGTCCTTTGCGATTTTTCCATATTTGAGAAAAAGCATTGTTTCCAAAAACCCCACTTTTTACATATCATGCCAAACGTCATTGCATCCTCTCTCGATTCATGGAACTGGCATCACTATTTGACAAATGATACGCAGTCTACTACCGTCGGAACTTGTGCAAAGGTACAAAGAGTAACGAATTCAAATATCGAGAACAGGGACTATTATTCTGCAAATCGAACGATCTTTACCCCTGTACATATCAACATGATGAAAACTACAAAACACATGTTAGGAAACGCAGTTTTATGAGTACAGTAAATTGGAGGACAAATTCTGAATACACCCGGGCCTTTGCGAATTTTCCATATTTGAGAAAAAGCTTTGTTTCCAAAAACCAAACTTTTTACACATCGTGCCAAACGTCATTGCATCCTCACTCGATTCATGGAACTGGCATCCCTATTTGACAAATCGTACGCAGTCTACTACCGTCTGAACTTGTGCAAAGGTACAAAGAGTAACGAATTCAAATATCGAGAACAGGGACTATTATTCTGCAAATCGAACGATCTTTACCCCTGTACATATCAACATGATGAAAACTACAAAGCACATGCTAGAAAACGCAGTTTTATGAGTACAGTAAATTCGAGGGAAAAATGTGAATACATCCGGGCCTTTGCGACTTTTCCATATTTGAGAAAAAGCTTTGTTTCCAAAAACCCCACTTTTTACACATCATGCCAAACGTCATTGCATCCTCTCTCGATTCATGGAACTGGCATCCTTATATGACAAATGGTACACAGTCTACTAGCGTCTGTACTTGTGCAAATGTACATAGGGTAACGAATTCAAATATCGGTTACAGGGACTATTATTCTGAAAAACGAACGATCTTTACCCCTGTACATATCAACATGATGAAAACTTCAAAACACATGTTAGGAAACGCAGTTCTATGAGTACAGTAAATTCGAGGAAAAAATCGGAATACACCCGGTCCTTTGCGATTTTTCCATATTTGAGAAAAAGCTCCGTTTCCAAAAACCCCTTTTTTTACACACATGCCAAACGTCATTGCATCCTCTCTCGATTCATGGACTGGCATCCCTATTTGACAAATGGTACGCAGTCTACTACCGTCTGAACTTGTGCAAAGGTACAAAGAGTAACGAATTCAAATATCGAGAACAGAGACTATTGATCTGCAAATCGAACGATCTTTACCCCTGTAAATATCAACATGATGAAAACTACAAAACACATGATAGGAAATGCAGTTCTATGAGTACAATAAATTCGAGGAAAAAATCTGATTACAAACGGGTATTTGCGATTTTTCCATATTTGAGAAAAAGCTTTGTTTCCAAAAACCCCAATTTTTACACATCATGACAAACGTCATTGCATCCTCTCTCCATTCATGGAACTGGCATCCCTATTGGACAAATGGTACGCAGTCTACTACCGTCTACACTTGAGCAAAAGTGCAACAGGTAACGAATTTAAGAATCGATTACAGGGACTATTATTCTGAAAAGCGAACGATCTTTACCCCTGTACATATCAACATGATGAAAACTACAAAGCACATGCTAGGAAACGCAGTTTTATGAGTAGAGTAAATTCGAGGAATAAATCTTAATACTCCCGGGCCTTTGCGATTTTTCCATATTTGAGAAAAAGCTTTGTTACCAAAAACCCCACATTTTACATCATGCCAAACGTCATTGCATCCTCTCTCGATTCATGGGACTGGCATCCCTATTTGACAAATGGTACGCAGTCTACTACCGTCTCACTTGTGCAAAGGTACAAAGAGTAACGAATTCAAATATCGAGAACAGGGACTATTATTCTGCAAATCGAACGATCTTTCCCCTGTACATATCAACATGATGAAAACTTCAAAACACATGCTAGGAAACGCAGTTTTATGAGTACAGTAAAATCGAGGAAAAAATCGGAATACACCTGGTCCTTTGCGATTTCTCTATATTAGAGATAAAGCTTCGTTTCCAAAAACCCCACTTTTTACACATCATGACAAACGTCATTGCATCCTCTCTCAATTCATGGAACTGGCATCCCTATTTGACAAATGGTACGCAGTCTACTACCGTCTGAACTTGTGCAAAGGTACAACGAGTAACGAATTCAAATATCAAGAACAGGGACTATTATTGTGCAAATCGAACGATCTTTACCCCTGTACATATCAACATGATGAAAACTACATAACACATGCTAGGAAACCCAGTTTTATGAGTACAGTAAATTCGAGGACAATATCTGAATACACCCATGCCTTTGCGATTTTTCCATATTTGAGAAAAAGTTTCCAAAAACCCCACTTTTTACACATCATGCCAAACGTCATTGCATCCTCTCTCGATTCATGGAAGTGGCATCCCTATTTGACAAATGGTATGCAGTCTACTACCGTCTGAACTTGTGCAAAGGTACAAAGAGTAACGAATTCAAATATCGAGAACAGGGACTATTATTCTGCAAATCGAACGATCTTTACCCCTGTACATATCAACATGATGAAAACTACAAAGCACAAGCTATTAAACGCAGTTTTATGAGTACAGTAAATTCGAGGAAAAAAATTTGCGATTTTTAAATATTTGAGAAAAAGCTTTGTTTCCAAAAACCCCACTTTTTACACATCATGCCAAACGTCATTGCATCCTCTCTCGATTGATGGAACTGACATCCCTATTTGACAAATGGTAAGCAGTCTACTACCGTCTGAACTTGTGCAAAGGTACAAAAAGTGACCAATTCAAATATCGAGAACAGGGACTATTATTCTGCAAATCGAACGATCTTTACCCCTGTACTCATCAACATGATGATAACTTCAAAACACATGCTAGGAAACGCAGTTTTGTGAGTACAGTAAATTCGAGGAAAAAATCTGAATACACCCAGTCTTTGCGATTTTTCCATATTTCAGAAAAAGCTTTGTTTCCAAAAACCCCACTTTTTACACATCATGCCAAACGTCATTGCATCTTCTCTCGATTCATGGAACTGACATCACTATTTGTCAAATGATACGCAGTCTACTACCGTCTGAACTTGTGCAAAGGTACAAAGAGTAACGAATTCAAATATCGAGAAGAGGGAGTATTATTCTGCAAATCGAACGTTCTTTACCCCTGTACATATCAACATGATGAAAACTACAAAACACATGTTAGGATACGCAGTTCCATGAGTAAAGTAAATTCGAAAAAAAAATGTGAATACACCTGGGCCTTTGCGATTTTTCCATATTTGAGAAAAAGCTTTGTTTCCAAAAACCCCACTTTTTACACATCATGACAAATGTCATTGCATCCTCTCTCGATTCATGGAACTGGCATCCCTATTTGACAAATGGTACGCAGTCTACTACCGTCTGAAATTGTGCAAAGCTATAAAGAGCAACGAATTCAAATATCGAGAACAGGGACTATTATTCTGCAAATCGAACGATCTTTACCCCTGTACATATCAACATGACGAAAACTACAAAGCACATGCTAGGAAACGCAATTTTATGAGTACTGTAAATTCGAGGAATAAATGTTAGTACTCCCGGGCCTTTGCGATTTTTCCATATTTGAGAAAAAGCTTCGTTTCCAAAAACCCCACTTTTTCACATCATGCCAAACGTCATTGCATCCTCTCTCGATTCATGGAACTGGCATCCCTATTTGACAAATAGTACGCAGTCTACTACCGTCTGAAGTTGTGCAAAGCTACAAAGAGCAACGAATTCAAATATCGAGAACAGGGACTATTTTTCTGCATATCGAACGATATTTACCCCTATATATATCAACATGATGAAAACTACAAAACACATGCTAGGAACCCCGGTTCTATGAGTACAGTATATTCGAGGAAAAAATCTGAATACATTGCATCCTCTCTCGATTCATGGAACTGGCATCCTTATTTGACAAATGGTACACAGTCTACTACCGTCTGAACTTGTGCAAATGTACAAAGGGTGACGAATTCAAATATCGGTTACAGGGACTATTATTCTAAAAAAGTAACGATCTTTACCCCTGTACATATCAACATGATGAAAACTTCAAAACACATGTTAGGAAACGCAGTTCTATGAGTACAGTAAATTCGAGGAAAAAATCTGAATACACTCGGGCCTTTGCGATTTCTCCATATTTGAGAAAAAGCTTTGTTTCCAAAAACCCCACTTTTTTCACATCATGCCAAACGCCTTTGCATCCTCTCTCGATTCATTGAACTGGCATCCCTATTTGACAAATGGTACGCAGTCTACTACCGTCTGAACTTGTGCAAAGCTACAAAGAGCAACGAATTCAAATATCGAGAACAGGGACTATTATTCTGCAAATCGAACGATCTTTACCCCTGTACATATCAACATGATGAAAACTACAAAGCACATGCTAGGAAACGCAGTTTTATGAGTACTGTAAATTCGAGGAATAAATGTTAATACTCCCGGGTCTTTGCGATTTTTCCATATTTGAGAAAAAGCTTAGTTACCAAAAACCCCACTTTTTCACATCATGCCAAACGTCATTGCATCCTCTCTCGATTCATGGAAATGGCATCCCTATTTGACAAATAGTACACAGTCTACTACCGTCTGAAGTTGTGCAAAGCTACAAAGAGCGACGAATTCAAATATCGAGAACAGGGACTATTTTTCTGCATATCGATCGATCTTTACCCCTATATATATCAACATGATGAAAACTACAAAACACATGCTAGGAACCCCGGTTCTATGAGTACAATATATTCGAGGAAAAAATCTGAATACACTCGGGCCTTTGCGATTTTTCCATATTAGAGAAAAAGCTTTGTTTCCAAAAACCTCACTTTTTAAACATCATGCCAAACGTCATTGCATCCTCTCTCGATTCATGGAACTGGCATCCCTATTTGACAAATGGTACGCAGGCTACAACCGTCTGAACTTGTGCAAAGGTACAAAGAGTAACGAATTCAAATATCGAGAACAGGGACTATTATTCTGCAAATCGAACGATCTTTACCCCTGTACATATCAACATGACGAAAACTACAAAGCACATGCTAGGAAACGCAATTTTATGAGTACTGTAAATTCGAGGAATAAATGTTAGTACTCCCGGGCCTTTGCGATTTTTCCATATTTGAGAAAAAGCTTAGTTACCAAAAACCCCACTTTTTCACATCATGCCAAACGTCATTGCATCCTCTCTCGATTCATGGAACTGGCATCCCTATTTGACAAATAGTACGCAGTCTACTACCGTCTGAAGTTGTGCAAAGCTACAAAGAGCAACGAATTCAAATATCGAGAACAGGGACTATTTTTCTGCATATCGAACGATATTTACCCCTATATATATCAACATGATGAAAACTACAAAACACATGCTAGGAACCCCGGTTCTATGAGTATAGTATATTCGAGGAAAAAATCTGAATACATTGCATCCTCTCTCGATTCATGGAACTGGCATCCTTATTTGACAAATGGTACACAGTCTACTACCGTCTGAACTTGTGCAAATGTACAAAGGGTAACGAATTCAAATATCGGTTACAGGGACTATTATTCTAAAAAAGTAACGATCTTTACCCCTGTACATATCAACATGATGAAAACTTCAAAACACATGTTAGGAAACGCAGTTCTATGAGTACAGTAAATTCGAGGAAAAAATCTGAATACACTCGGGCCTTTGCGATTTTTCCATATTTGAGAAAAAGCTTTGTTTCCAAAAACCCCACTTTTTTCACATCATGCCAAACGCCTTTGCATCCTCTCTCGATTCATTGAACTGGCATCCCTATTTGACAAATGGTACGCAGTCTACTACCGTCTGAACTTGTGCAAAGCTACAAAGAGCAACGAATTCAAATATCGAGAACAGGGACTATTATTCTGCAAATCGAACGATCTTTACCCCTGTACATATCAACATGATGAAAACTACAAAGCACATGCTAGGAAACGCAGTTTTATGAGTACTGTAAATTCGAGGAATAAATGTTAATACTCCCGGGTCTTTGCGATTTTTCCATATTTGAGAAAAAGCTTAGTTACCAAAAACCCCACTTTTTCACATCATGCCAAACGTCATTGCATCCTCTCTCGATTCATGGAAGTGGCATCCCTATTTGACAAATAGTACACAGTCTACTACCGTCTGAAGTTGTGCAAAGCTACAAAGAGCGACGAATTCAAATATCGAGAACAGGGACTATTTTTCTGCATATCGAACGATCTTTACCCCTATATATATCAACATGATGAAAACTACAAAACACATGCTAGGAACCCCGGTTCTATGAGTACAGTATATTCGAGGAAAAAATCTGAATACACTCGGGCCTTTGCGATTTTTCCATATTAGAGAAAAAGCTTTGTTTCCAAAAACCTCACTTTTTAAACATCATGCCAAACGTCATTGCATCCTCTCTCGATTCATGGAACTGGCATCCCTATTTGACAAATGGTACGCAGGCTACAACCGTCTGAACTTGTGCAAAGGTACAAAGAGTAACGAATTCAAATATCGAGAACAGGGACTATTAGTCTGCAAATTGAACGTTCTTTAACCTGGTACATATCTACATGATGAAAACTATAAAACACATGCTGGGAAACGCAGTTTTATGAGTACAGTAAATTCGAGGAAAAAATGTGAATACATCCGGGACTTTGCGATTTTTCTATATTTGAGAAAAAGCTTTGATTCCAAAAACCCCACTTTTTACACATCATGACAAATGTCATTGCATCCCCTCTCGATTCATGGAACTGGCATCCCTAGTTGACAAATGGTACGCAGTCTACTACCATCTGAACTTGTGCAAAGCTACAAAGAGTATCGAATTAAATATCCCGAACAGGGACTATTATTCTGCAAATCGATCTTTAACTCTGTACATATCAACATGATGAAAACTACAAAACACATGCTAGGAAACGCAGTTTTATGAGTACAGTGAATTCGAGGATAAAATCTGATTACACCAGGGCATTTGCGAATTTTCCATATTTGAGAAAAAGCTTTGTTTCCAAAAACCCTAGTTTTTACACATCATGCCAAACGTCATTGCATCCTCTCTCGATTCATGGAACTAGCATCCCTATTTGACAAATGGTACGCAGTCTACTACCGTCTGAACTTGTGCAAAGGTACAAAGAGTAACGAATTCAAATATCGAGAACAGGGACTATTATTCTGCAAATCGAACGATCTTTACCCCTGTACATATCAACATGATGAAAACTACAAAAAACATGCTTTGAAACGGTGTTTTATGAGTACAGCGAATTCGAGAATAAAATCTGATTACTCTGGGGCCTTTGCGATTTTTCCATATTTGAGAAAAACTTTGTTTCCAAAATCCCCCTTTTTACACACCCTGCCAAACGTCATGCATCCTCTTTCGATTCTTCGAACTGGCATCCCTATTTGACAAATGGTACGCAGTCTACTACCATCTGAACTTGTTGAAAGGTACAAAGAGTAACGAATTCAAATATCGAGAACAGGGACTATTATTCTGCAAATCGAACGATCTTTACCCCTGTACATATCAACATGATGAAAACTACAAAACACATGCTAGGAAATGCAGTTTTATGAGTAAAGTAAATTCGAGGAAAAAATCTGAATACACCCGGTCCTTTGCGACATTTCCATATTTGAGAAAAAGCTTTGTTTACGAAAACCCCACTTCTTAAACATCCTGCCAAACGTCATGCATCCTCTTCCGAATAATGGAACTGGCATCCCTATTTGACAAATGGTACGCAGTCTACTACCATCTGAACTTGTGCAAGGCTACAAAGAGTAACGAATTCTAATATCCCGAACAGGGACTATTATTCTGCAAATCGATCTTTAACTCTGTACATATCAACATGATGAAAACTACAAAACACATGCTAGGAAAAGCAGTTTTATGAGTACAGTGAATTCGAGGATAAAATCTGATTACACCAGGGCCATTGCGAATTTTCCATTTTTGAGAAAAAGCTTTGTTTCCAAAAACCCTAGTTTTTATACATCATGCCAAACGTCATTGCATCCTCTCTCGATTCATGGAACTAGCATCCCTATTTGACAAATGGTACGCAGTCTACTACCGTCTGAACTTGTGCAAAGGTACAAAGAGTAACGAATTCAAATATCGAGAACAGGGACTATTATTCTGCAAATCGAACGATCTTTACCCCTGTACATATCAACATGATGAAAATTACAAAAAACATGCTAGGAAAAGCAGTTTCATGAGTACAGTGAACTCGAGGATATAATCTGATTACACCGGGACCTTTGCGATTTTTCCATATTTGTGAAAAAGCTTTGTTTCCAGAAACCCCACTTTTTACACATCCTGCCAAACGTCATGCATCCTCTTTCGAATCATGGAACTGGCATACCTATTTGACATATGGTACGCAGTCTACTACCGTCTGAACTTGTGCAAAGGTACAAAGAGTAACGAATTCAAATATCGAGAACAGGGACTATTATTCTGCAAATCGAACGATCTTTACCCTGTACATATCAACATGATGAAAACTACAAAACACATGCTAGGAAACACAGTTTTATGAGTACAGTGAATTCGAGGATAAAATCTGATTACACGGGGGCCTTTGCGATTTTTCCATATTTGAGAGAAAGCTTTGTTTCCAAAAACACCACTTTTTACACAACATGAGAAGCGTCATTGCATCCTCTCTCGATTCATGGAACTGGCATCCCTATTTGACAAATGGTACGCAGACTACTCCCGTCTGAACTTGTGCAAAGCTACAAAGAGTAACGAATTCAAATATCGAGAGCAGGGACTATTATTCTGCAAATCGAACGATCTTTACCCCTGTACATATCAACATGATGAAAACTACAAAACACATGCTAGGAAACGCAGTTTTATGAGTACAGTGAATTCGAGGATAAAATCTTATTACACCGGGGCCTTTGCGATTTTTCCATATTTGAGAAAAAGCTTTGTTTCCAGAAAACCCACTTTTTACACGTCCTGCCATACGTCATGCTGTTGTAACCGCAGAAAAGCCAAGTCTAAATGCAGTTGTTCTCAGACGATACAGCAGAAATCATACGGGGAGATAGAGTTAACAGGGGACGCCAGGCGTGTCAGAGGGGTCACAAAAGGTAACGACGCAGCCAGATAGCCGAGGCGGCGGTCCAAGCGGCCAGGCAGCTGCGCGTGATAAGCAAGGAAGCAGACTCAGCTATTAAGATAAACAGGGCGCTCTGGGCAGGTCCCTTAATAAGCAGTAACTTGCAGTATCAACACTCTTGGCTAGAGGGAGAAGTCTGGGAGCGGAGAGAGAAAGAAAGAGGGCCCTAGGTGGGGACCGCACTACGTCATGAGGAGCCAATGAAGGGCTCAGGACGCAGTGCGTGACCATATAGGGAGAGGCCCCTCTACCCCTCCACCCAGCTTCTGAAGGAAAGTACTGAAGTTAATACTAAAACAATCCCTAATAAGGAAAAGTTGCACTCGACGCTACGTCATGCTAAGCGCTGTCGGGGTCGAAGGGGAAGAGCTAACAAAACTCGGAGGCACGCCGCTCCGGGGATCTCTCTCTCTCTCGGGTTAAGGCAGCGACGGTAGTCAGCGTGAGTAGCAGCCGACTTGGGCTGAGGGCGGGCTGCAGGCAGACAGTTGGAGATAGTCGCCGATGAGCGTTTAGGCAGCGACCGCGGGACTCTGACGTAGGGTGCTAGTGTGGGCGGCAAAGTGCTGGAAAGTTCTATCAGGCAGCCAGAACGGTGGAAATCAGTCACCGTCTCTGTAATGGGCTTGGCTATTCTGTAGGTACAATCACTACGCAGTTAGGGTGATCTGTATTTTTTATGAATAAATTAGAACTTTTATAACGTCCATACGAGTTTACTTCTACCAACATCCTAGCCTTGTACCTTCACACCAGGGAATTTAACATCTTAGCCAGATCAAAAGTCTCCCTCTCAATTTGGTCAACCGGCTAATTCCCGTTTACGAACCGTGTCGCTCAATCCCTCGCAAAACCCACGCTTGGGACGCGACATAAATAAAAGTTTTGGTGCCAGGTGTGGGGTACCACAAAGGCATATAGGCAAAAAGGAGATAGGAGCCAGTAGATTTTGCTACAGCGACTGTGGCAATTAGCAGGAAGTTGTGGCGACTCGCAACTTTCAGCATTAGTAGCCCCACTACGACAGAGTCCAGAGAAGTAGTCCTCGCGGGTGCAGGGCAACGCAGGATAGCGGCAGCACGACGCGGAGCGACGAGGCACAGAGGTGCCTAAGCAGCCAGTGTTGAGACCTGGGTCCGGGCCGAGCAGCGGCAGCAGCCGTAGCAGCGGCAGCCGAGGCGAGCGACGGGGTCGGCACAGCCCAGCAGAGCGGCGGCCGACGCATCGCGGCAGCGCGGAACAGCGCGGGCATAGAGAGCACAGAGACAGCGCGGAGCAGCGCGGCACAACGCGGGACAACGCGGATCAGCGGAACAGACGGCGCACCACAAGAGAAGCGGTACATATAAAATTATATTAAGAATTTTGTATCTTGTATTGTAAAGTGCTAACATAGTTAAGTTGGTAAGATGGCCCAAACTAACGAAGTTCCGTCATCCTCCAGTAGCGGTAAGATATCAGTGAAAGAAGCCTTGTGTGTAGTTCCAAAAGTGTTCGAAGGAAATAAGAGAGATCTTAGGGAGTTTATTGAAAATGTAGACGCTGCATTTGAACTTGTGAAACCGGAGGAACACGAAACGTTACTGAAGTTTGTTAAAGCCAAAATAACCGGAGAGGCCAGATCGAGGCTGCAAGTAAGGGAACGCACGGGGACATGGCAGGAAGTAAAACATGTTCTAGAGGAAAATTATGCGAGTAAGCGTACCATTGACTACTACGCGTGCAAGATATTTCAATCGAGACAGGGACAAGGAGAGCCAATTGCGACATGGGCAAGCCGAATAGATGAAATGCAAAGGGATTTCAGGGAAGCAGTAAGCAGAGTTACGGCTAGGGAGAACTTAAAGGGCGCAATAGAACTGGTTCATTCACTAGGAAGAGCATGCTTTATACAAGGGTTAAGCAATGATAGAATACAGACGATAGTAGGAAGTAGAGGCGATGAAATCACGCTAGCAGCGGCCGTGGAACTAGCATTGCCAGAAGAAAGTGCAATACTGTCAATGAAAGAGCGGGGACTAGCCCCAAGAGTAACTTTCAACCGGGGAAAGGAAACGGTGAAGAATACCAGAGATATTAGAGATTTGAAATGTTTCAATTGTGGATTGAGAGGGCACATGGCAAGCAAGTGTAGAAAGAATAGGCCAGAGGGAAGAGTACGGATAATGACGGGCAAAGAGTTTACGAATTTTTGTTACGGGTGCGACAAGCCAGGACATACAGACGCGGAATGCCGGGTAAGATTAAGAAAAATTCAGCCGATAGATACAAGAGACTTTAGAGGAAATCATAGGGAAGCTGATGGAGGGTTACGAGAGTGGAGGTGCCCACAATGTAATCTACCAGGGAACTGTGAAGTTCCGTGTACGAGGGTAAAAGACGTTGCTTGTTTCAAGTGTAAGCGGCCGGGACATTACGCGAAAGATTGTCACGCAGGGCCCTGGCACGCATGGAGAAAAGGCAGGGTGCCAGTATCGAGCAAAACCGGTAAAGTGGTGCAGGGAAACTAAGAGGCGGAAAGGCCGCACAGTCGGGCCTTGTTGCGATAGGTAAACCCTCAGTTAGGGTAATCGACTGTGCAACAGAAAATGACGTTTTGGTTTTATACTGCATAGAATTAAAAAGATATTTGAAGTTGCTAATAGACACTGGAGCACAGTTGTGTCTGCTCAACAGAACGAGTATTCCGATAAATAGTACACTTGCAATTAGTGAAGCGGAAAGGCTTCGGCTAAAAGGTGTAACCAGTGAGGCCGTCAGCACAATAGGTACAGTACAGGTACACTTAAGTGTGGACGGTTCTGAGCAAGTAGGGCAAAAATTTCACGTGTACGGGAGAGGATTAGATATTCCGTACGACGGACTGATAGGCAGAAATTTCTTGACAGAGCATAGAGTTAAGTTAGACTATGCAGGTAAAATAGTGAGACTAAAAGGGCGAGCTATACCGTTAGTAGTAGAGGAAGAGCCAAAGGGACATGAGAACGAACAAGATTCAGAAGTAGGCGGGGAAATAGGGCCCCGAGAGGAAAAAATAATGTTATTAAAGGTGGAAGGAAATGTAAAAAGGGGAATCGAAAAGGAAATGATTATTCCTAGGCAGGAGATTGCACAAGGGGTACATGTACCTGAAGCGTTAGTAAAAGTGCGAAATGGGAAATGCATAGTAAGTGCATTAAACTTGTCAGAAGACAGAGTGCAGTTAGGAAACGTCAGGTTAATGACGGAAGAATTAGAAAAAGTAGGGAAAATACGCGAAGTAAAATGTTGTACTAATGTCATAGGAAAGACAGAAAGTCGTACTAGTGTGTTGCGAAGGCAATTAAGAATGGATCATTTGAACGCTGAAGAGAAAAGCGCGGAATACGGAGATGTATTTCATCTACCAGGGGACAACCTGTCCTATACTTCCGCAGTGAAGCACAGAATACCGATTGCACCGGAACACGCGGGAAAGGTAGTAAACGCTAGACCGTACAGGATCCCGGAAGCGCAAAAGGAAGTGCTAAGGGAGCAAATAGAGCAGATGCTAAGAGATGACATAATTGTCGAGAGTAAGAGCGCTTGGAACGCACCGTTACTGTTAGTTCCAAAGAAGCTAGACGCTAGTGGCAAACAGAAATGGAGAATCGTAGTGGACTACAGACGATTAAATGATATCACTGTAGGCGATGCATTTCCACTACCGAATATCTCCGAGATACTGGATCAGTTAGGGCAAGCTAAGTACTTCTCGACGCTTGACCTCGCAAGCGGGTACCATCAAATATTGACGGACGAGAAGGACAGAGAGAAAACGGCATTTAGCTCAAACTATCAGCATTACGAATACAAACGAATGCCGATGGGACTGAAGGGAGCCCCAGGATGTTTTCAGAGACTGATGAATACAGTCTTGGCAGGTTTACAAGGAGTTAAATGCTTTGTATATCTAGACGACATAGTATGCTATGGGAAAAACCTGCAAGAGCATAACGAAAAGCTCCGGGAAATATTTGACAGGTTGCGAGAGCACAATTTGAAGCTGCAACCAGACAAGTGTGAATTCCTGAGGAAGGAAGTAATCTTCCTAGGTCATTGCATCACTGACAAAGGAATATCACCAGATATGGCGAAGGTGGAGAAGGTGAAGTTCTTCCCACAGCCAAAGACAACTAAGGAACTAAAAGGGTTTCTCGGATTGATAGGTTACTACCGCCGTTTCATTGCTAACTTCAGCAAGATTGCGAAACCTCTCCATGAGCTCTTAAAAAAGGGAGTGGAGTACCGATGGAGCGAACGTCAGAACAATGCGTTCGAAGAACTAAAAGAGAAATTAATAAACCCTCCGTTACTTCAGTACCCTGACTTTACGAAACCGTTCATCATTACAACGGATGCGAGTAACGCAGCCTTGGGTGCAGTGTTATCGCAAGGTAAGAAGATTGGCGAAGACTTGCCCATCGCATATGCATCCAGAGCATTGAACAAAGCCGAACTAAATTATAGCACAACGGAAAAAGAGTTGTTGGCTATAGTTTACGCAGTAAAACAGTTCAGACCATATGTATATGGCAGAAAGTTCACTATTGACAGACCATAAGCCACTAACGTGGATATTTAGTGTCCTGAAGTGGAGACTGAAACTCGAGGAGTATGATTATGAAGTAATATACAAGCCAGGAAAGTTAAATAGTAATGCGGATGCGCTGAGTAGAATAAGGCATGAAGGGAAGGAAGAGATAGATGCGAAGCAGAAGGTGGAGACAGGGATCTCGGCAGCAAAAGCAAATGGGGAAGAAAGTTCCGTAAACGTGCGGCAAGCACAAGTGTCGAGTGAAATAGAACAGGAAACGGATAGTGGTGAGGAAATTAGTCCCGAAGAAAAAGAATATATACTAAAGGAAATGCATGACAATCCCTTGGGAGGTCACCAAGGAATGCACAGGACACTCGAAAGAATTAAAGCATACAAGCAGTGGCGCGGAATGAAGCGTGACATTGAAAATTACATTAGGAAATGCCCATCGTGTCAAAAGAATAAAAACACGCAAATGAAAACTAGGATGCCCTTAGAAATTACAGACACAGCAGAAACAGTATTCGGAAAGTATGCGATGGATATAGTGGGTCCACTAGATGTATCTAATACAGGAAAAAGGTACATGTTAACATTCCAAGACGATCTGAGTAAATTTACCTTAGCAATCCCAATTGACAAACAAGATGCCGAAACAGTACCTGAGGCATTTGTGGAAAACGTAGTATTAAGGTATGGAATTCCATCAGTATTATTAACAGATCAAGGGTCTAACTTTCTGAGTGATGTATTTAAAAGTGTATGTAAATTGTTGAAGGTAAAGCGTATAAATACTACAGCGTACCACCCTGAATCAAATGGTGCACTAGAAAGAAGTCATAGAACTATTGTAGAGTATCTCAGACACTTTGTAACAGGAGATCAAAGTTCTTGGGACAAATGGGTACCGTATGCAATTTTTGTGTTCAACACTACACCACACAGCAGCACAGGATACACACCATTTGAATTACTATACGGAAGAAAGGTTAACATACCAGGAGTACTGCAGCAAGAAACACAGCAGGTAAGTTACAATTATGAAATGTATGTAAATAAACTAAGAGCGAGAATGCAGGAAGCCCACAGAGTGGCCAGAGACTCGATTATAAGAAGTAAGAAAAACAGTAAGGAACAGTATGACATGAAACAAAATCCAAAAAACTTCAAGGTAGGAGATAAAGTATTACTGCACGATGAGTCGGTGAGACGGGGTAGATCTCGGAAATTAGATTCACAATGGAGAGGTCCATTTGAAGTAGTAAAAGTGGAAGGTCCTAACGTAGTAATAAAAGTTAAAAGAAATAAGGAAACAAAAGTACATGCCAACAGGCTGAAACAATTCTTTTAAATTTCAGGTATGGCACTCAAGTGGCAGGTCGTGAAATTCGTCATAGTGATAACAGCATACTACATCACTGCATCAGAGCATGCAACAAATGAGTACCAAGTGACGCCATTTCCGAGTTCATCAGGACTATATTACGATAATAGAGGACGGTAGACATATACAGTACCACATGGAGAATAGTCACATACGTAAATCTAGATATAATAACAGAAAGGTTTCAGAATGCAGAGAGGTATGGTAGGGCAGCGGTACAAAGGTGCCGAGAAACACTAACACGATTAAATGTAGGATTAATAGAATGCAGGGTACTAGACCAACAAGTAACCCATCATGTGGAAAAAATCACAGGATTGCAACTTTTAGTACAGCAGCTAACGAAACACGAGACCAGAAGGAAGAGAGGAGTATTCAACTTCGTCGGGCAGGTAAGTAAAATACTGTTCGGGACGTTGGACGAAGCAGATGCAGCATACTATAAGGAAAGAATAGACGCTATGGAGAAAAACTCAGAAGGGTTGTTGAGGCTAACAAAGGAACAGGTGGCAGTGGTAAGAGCCACATTGGCGGGAGTAAACAGGACGGTATATACACTAGAGTCAAATGAGCACGTTCTGAAGACAGGTATGCAAAGACTAGAACGATTCATGAAGGAATACGTGAAGGAAACCGATATAGGGTTTAAACGTGTAGCGTCCTTCGCCACAGTAACAGAGCAAGTATTACAACTATCGGCAGTGTTTGGTCAGATCGAAGAGGAATACGAACAAATGATAAATGCCATTGTAAATGCTCAGAAGGGAATACTACAGCCTCATATAATTAATCCAGTCCAAATTGTAAAATACCTAAGTTTAATACGGGAAGAACTAAAAGATGTAAAGTTTCCTGTTCCTCTTACGGAGTCCTCAGGTTATCTATTGTTAAGAATAACTGATTTAGATGTTTTCATCTCGGGTAGCATACTAGGATATGTAATTAATATTCCATTAATAAATAATAACAATTTCAATTTGTATAGAGTACTCCAACTACCAAAAGAAATTCCAAACATGAAAGGTAAATATGTGTACATACAGCCAGAGAAAGAATTCTTACTAATAGATGAATCCAAAAGGCAGTACGCGAAACTTTCTGCGGAGGAACTAAAATGCAAGGAGCTAAGTAAAAATAGGAGACTGTGCAGACAAGCATTCGCCTTGCTGTCAACATTCGACCACGAAGAGTGCGAAGCCAAATTGTTGCAACCGGTAAGAGAAATTCCGGAAGATTGTGTGCGAAAAATAGTCGCACTGAATCAGAGCCTTTGGACTCATCTAAACAGTAACGAATGGCTATATGTAGCACCGAAGGAAGAAGGCTTAACAGTATTGTGTGGAAGGGAACCACCAAAGGACCTAGTAATAAAAGGGGTAGGAAAAATTAGTTTTTACAGTAAATGTAAGGGGTATGGCACTAGAGTGTTCATACAAACAGATAGAGTGATCCAGAGTAATGTGACTAAGAAAGACATAGTTCCGCAGATCAATCTAGAATTCGATTGTTGCGTGGTAAACAAGGAAAAAAGGAATGTCTCAACGTTAGCATTAGATTTGCCATTGGACCAGGTAATAACACAGTTAGACGACTTGAAAGTCGCAGGAAAAAGACTGGATGATGTCCAGAAGATGGTAGAGAGACAAGAGGAGGAAATGAAGTACTCCAGGTACTTCACACATTACTCCATAACTACGTATGTAGCCATATCAATAGTTATTCTAATCATAATAACATGCTGTTGTAAAAACTGTAAATGTTGTAAAGACTGTTTTAAAAGTATATGGAAATATTTTGAAGACAGTGATTGTTGTGGAAAAGTATGTATAAGAAATACCATAGTGAACCAATACCCAGAGACTAGTTCAGCTAGAAGACACAGTAATAAAGAAACTGAAGAGATAGTAATTTATGAAAGATGTGGAAAAGACCAAGGTGATACGGTCGCTTTCAGAAACAGACGTTAAATAACTGTATTTGAAATGTGTAATTGAAATGTAACTGTATTTGAAATATGTAATTGAAATGTAACTGTAATTGAAATATGTAATTGAAATGTAACTGTATTTGAAATGTAATTCTAATTAAAATGTGAATGCATGTATCAATGAAAGTGTCTTTTGATTTTAATGCAAATGCTTTTGACATAACTGAATGTTAGGCATGTATAATGTCATTGTATTATTGTGTGTATAATGAATTTGAATTTACTAAATGAAAATGAAAAATATAACATATCAGATGCTAATGTAATAAACAAATCTGTAAAACATGTAATGGAAAAAAAATAATAAAAGAGTCACAACTGACGCTACTCTGAGGAGTAACGCCAATTTCCCTGGCGGGGGAGGTGTTGTAACCGCAGAAAAGCCAAGTCTAAATGCAGTTGTTCTCAGATGATACACCAGAAATCATACGGGGAGATAGAGTTACCAGGGGACGCCAGGCGTGTCAGAGGGGTCACAAAAGATAACGACGCAGCCAGATAGCCGAGGCGGCGGACCAAGCGGCCAGGCAGCTGCGCGTGATAAGTAAGGAAGCAGACTCAGCTATTAAGATAAACAGGGCGCTCTGGGCAGGTCCCTTAATAAGCAATAACTTGCAGTATCAACACTCATGGCTAAAGGGAGAAGTCTGGGAGCGGAGAGACAAAGAAAGAGGGCCCTAGGTGGGGACCGCACTACGTCATGAGGAGCCAATGAAGGGCTCAGGACGCAGTGCGTGACCATATAGGGAGAGGCCCCTCTACCCCTCCACCCAGCTTCTGAAGAAAAGTACTGAAATTAATACTAAAACAATCCCTAATAAGGAAAAGTTGCACTCGACGCTACGTCATGCCAAGCGCTGGCGGAGTCGAAGGGGAAGAGCTAACAAAACTCGGAGGCACGCCGCTCCGGGGATCTCTCTCTCTCTCGGGTTTAGGCAGCGACGGTAGTCAGCGTGAGTAGCAGCCGACTTGGGCTGAGGGCGGGCTGCAGGCAGACAGTTGGAGATAGTCGCCGATGAGCGTTTAGGCAGCGACCGCGGGACTCTGACGTAGGGTGCTAGTGTGGGCAGCAAAGTGCTGGAAAGTTCTATCAGGCAGCCAGAACGGTGGAAGTCAGTCACCGTCTCTGAAATGGGCTTGGCTATTCTGTAGGTACAATCACTACGCAGTTAGGGTGATCTGTATTCTTTATTAATAAATTAGAACTTTTATAACGTCCATACGAGTTTACTTCTACCAACATCCAAGTCTTGAACCTTCACACCAGGGAATTTAACATCTTAGCCAGATCAAAAGTCTGCCTCTCAATTAGGTCAACCGGCTAATTCCCGTTTACGAACCGTGTCGCTCAATCCCTCGCGAAACCCACGCTTGGGACGCGACAATGCATCCTCTTTCGATTCATTGAACTGGCAGCCCTATTTGACAAATGGTACGCAGTCTACTACCGTCTGAACTTGTGCAAAAGTACAAAGAGTAACGAATTCAAATATCGAGAACAGGGACTATTATTATGCAAATCGAACGATCTTTACCCCTGTACATATCAACATGAAGAAAACTACAAAAAACATGCTAGGAAACGCAGTTTTATGAGTACAGTGAATTCGAGGATAAAATCTGATTACACCGGGGCCTTTGCGATTTTTCCATATTTGAGAAAAAGGTTTGTTTCCAGAAACCTCACTTTTTACACATCATGCCAAACGTCATTGCATCCTCGCTCGATTCATGGAACTGGCATCCCTATTTGACAAATGGTACGCAGTCTACTACCGTCAGAACCTGTGCAAAGGTACAAAGAGTAACGAATTCAAATATCAAGAACAGGGACTATTATTCTGCAAATCGAAAGATCTTTACCCCTGTACATATCAACATGATGAAAACTACAAAACACATGCTGAGAAACGCAGTATTATGAGTACAGTGAATTCGAGGATAAAATCTTTTTACACCGGGGCCTTTGCGATTTTTCCATATTTGAGAAAAAGCTTTGTTTCCAGAAACCCCACTTTTTACACATCCAGCCAAACGTCATGCATCATCTTTCGATTCATGGAACTGGCATCCCTATTTGACAAATGGTACGCAGTCTACTACCGTCTGAACTTGTGCAAAAGTACAAAGAGTAACGAATTCAAATATCGAGAACAGGGACTATTATTCTGCAAATCGAACGATCTTTACCCCTGTACATATCAACATGATGAAAACTACAAAACACATACTAGGAAACGCAGTTTTACGGGTACAGTGAATTCGAGGATAAAATCTGATTACACCGAGGTCCTTGCGATTTTTCCATATTTGAGAAAAAGCTTTGTTTCCAAAAACCCCAGTTTTTACACATCATGCCAAACGTCATTGCATTCTCTCTCGATTCATGGAACTAGCATCCCTATTTGACAAATGGTATGCTGTCTACAACCGTCTGAACTTTTGCAAAGCTACAAAGAGTAACGAATTCAAATATCGAGAACAGGGACTATTATTCTGCAAATCGAACGATATTTACCCCTGTACATATCAATGTGATGAAAACTACAAAACACATGCTAGGAAACGCAGTTTTATGAGTACAGTAAATTCGAAGAAAAAATCTAAATTCACCCGGGCCCTTGCGATTTTTCCATATTTGAGAAACGGCTTTGTTTCCAAAAACCCCACTTTTTACACATCATGACAAACGTCATTGCATCCTCTCTCGATTCATGGAACTGGCATCCCTATTTGACAAATGGTATGCAGTCTACTACCATCTGAACAAGTGTAAAGGTACAAAGAGTAACGAATTCAAATATCGAGAACAGGGACTATTATTCTGCAAATCGAACGATCTTTACCCCTGTACATATCAACATGATGAAAACTACAAAACACATGCTAGGAAATGCAGTTTTATGCGTACAGTGAATTCGAGGATAAAATCTGATTACACCGGGACCTTTGTGATTTTTCCATATTTGAGAAAAAGGTTTGTTTCCAGAAACCCCACATTTGCACATTCTGCCAAATGTCATGCATCTTCTTTCAATTCATGGAAATGGCATCCGTATTTGACAAATGGTACGCAGTCTACTACCGTCTGAACTATTGCAAGGCTACAAAGAGAAACGAATTCAAATATCGAGAACAGGGATTGTTATTCTGCAAATCGAACGATCCTTACCCCTGTACATATCAACATGATGAAAGCTACAAAACACATGCTAGGAAACACTGTTTTATGGGTACAGTGAATTAAAGAATAAAATCTGATTACACCGGGGCCTTTGCGATTTTTCCATATTTGAGAAAAATCTTTGTTTCCAAAAACCCAACTTTTTACACATCATGCCAAACGGTATTGCATCGTCTCTCAATTCATGGAACTGGCATCCCTATCTGACAAATGGTACGCAGTCTACTACCGTCTGAACTTGTGCAAAGTTACAAAGAGTAACGAATTCAAATATCGAGAAAAGGGACTATTGTTCCGCAAATCGAACGATCTTTACCCCTGCACATATCAACATGATGAAAACTACAAAACACATGCTAGGAAATGCAGTTTTATGAGTACAGTGAATTCGAGGATAAAATCTGATTACCCCGGGGACTTTGGGATTTTTCCATATTTGAGAAAAAGCTTTGTTTCCAGAACCCCACTTTTTACACATCCTGCCAAACGTCATGCATCCTCTTTCAATTCATAGAACTGGCATCCCTATTTGACAAATGGTACGCAGTCTACTACCGTTTGAACTTGTGCAAAGCTACAAAGAGTAACGAATTCAAATATCGAGAACAGGGACTATTATTCTGCAAGTCGAACGATCTTTCCCCTGTACATGTCATCATGATGAAAACTACAAAACACATGTTAGGAAACGCAGTTTTATGAGTAAATTAAATTCGAGGAAAAAATGTGAATACACCCGGGCCTTTGCGATTTTTCCATATTTGAGAAAAAGCTTTGTATCCAAATACCCCACTTTTTACAAACCCTGGAAAACGTCATGCATCCTCTTTCGATTCATGGTACTGGCATCCCTATTTGACAAATGGTACGCAGTCTACTACCGTCTGAACTAGTGCAAAGATACAAAGAGTAACGAATTCAAATATCGAGAACATTGACTATTATTCTGCAAATCGAACGATCTTTACCCCTGTACATATCAACATGATGAAAACTACAAAACACATGCAGTGGAAATGCAGTTTTATGAGTAAAGGAAATTCGAGGAAAAAATCTGAATACACCCGGGCCTTTTCGATTTTTCCATATTTGAGAAAAAGCTTTGTATCCAAAAACCCAACTTTTTACACACCCTGCCAAACGTCATTCATCCTCTTTCGATTCAAGGAACTGGCATCCCTATTTGACAAATGGTACGCAGTCTACTACCGTGTGAACTTGTGCAAAGGTACAAAGAGTAACGAATTCAAATATCGAGAACAGGGACTATTATTATACAAATCGAACGATTCTTACACCTGAACATATCAACATGATGAAAACTACTAAACACATGCTAGGAAACGCAGTTTTATGAGTACAGTGAATTCGAGGAAAAAATCTGAATACACCCGGGACAAACCGGTTTTTCCATATTTGAGAAAAAGCTTTGTTTCCAAAAACCCCACTTGTTACACATCATGCCAATTGTCATTGCATCCTATCTCGATTCAAGGAACTGGCATCCCTATTTGACAAATGGTACGCGGTCTACTACTGTCTGAACTTGTGCAAAGTTACAAAGAGTAACGAATTCAAATATCGAGAACAGTGACTATTATTCTGCAAATCGAACGATCTTTACCCTTGTACATATCAACATGATAAAAACTACAAAACACATGCTAGGAAACGCAGTTTTATGAGTAAAGTAAATTCGAAGAAAAAATCTGAATACACCCGCGCCTTTGCGATTTTTCCATATTTGAGAAAAAGCTTTCTATCCAAAAACCCCAATTTTTACACATCATGCCTAACGTCATTGCATCCTCTTTCGATTCATGGACCTGGCATCCCTATTTGACAAATGGTACGCGGTCTACTACCGCCTGAACTTGTGCAAAGTTACAAAGAGTAACGAATTCATATATCGAGAACAGGGACTATTATTCTGCAAATCGAACGATCTTTACCCCTGTACATATCAACATGATGAAAACTACAAAACACATGCTAGGAAACGCAGTTTTATGAGTACAGTAATTTCGAGGATAAAATCTGACAACACCGGGGCCTTTGCGACTTTTCCATAATTGAGAAAAAGCTTTGTTTCCAAAAACCCCATTTTTTACACATCATGCCAAACGTCATTGCATCCTCTCTCGATTTATGGAACTATCATCCCTATTTGACAAATGGTACGCAGTCTACTACCGTCTGAACTTGTGCAAAGCTACAAAGAGTAACGAATTCAAATATCGAGAACAGGGACTATTATTCTTCAAATGGAACGATCTGTACCCCTCTGCATATCAACATGATAAAAACTACAAAACAAATGCTAGGAAACGCAGTTTTATGAGTACAGTGAATTCGAGGATAAAATCTGATTACACCGGGGCCTTTGTGATTTTTCCATATATGAGAAAATATTTGTTTCCAGAAACCCCACTTTTTACACATCCTGCCAAACGTCATGCATCCTGTTTCAATTCGTGGAACTGGCATCCCTATTTGACAAATGGTACTCAGTCTACTACCATCTGAACTTGTGCAAGGTACAAAGAGTAACGAATTCAAATATCGAGAACAGGGACTATTATTCTGCAAATCGAACGATCTTTACCCTTGTACATATCAACATGATGAAAACTACAAAACACATGCTAGGAAACGCAGTTTTATGAGTAAAGTAAATTCGAGGAAAAAATCTGAATACAGCCGGGCATTTGCGATTTTTCCATATTTGAGAAAAAGCTTTGTATCCAAAAACCTCACTTTTTACACATCCTGCCAAACGTCATGCATCCTCTTTCGAGTCATGGAACTGGCATCCGTATTTGACAAATGGTACGCAGTCTACTACCGTCTGAACTTGTGCAAAGCTACAAAGAGTAACGAATGCAAATATCGAGAACAGGGACTATTATTCTGCAAATCGAACGATCTTTACCCCTGTACATATCAACATGATGAAAACTACAAAACACATGCTAGGAAACGCAGTTTCATGAGTACAGTGAATTCGAGGATAAAATCTGATAACACCGGGGCCTTTGCGATTTTTCCATACTTGAGAAAAATCTTTGTTTCCAAAAACCCCACTTTTTACACATCCTGCCAAACGTCATGCATCCTCTATCGATTCATTGAACTGGCATCCCTATTTGACAAATGGTACACAGACTACTACCGTCTGAACTTGTGCAAAGGTACAAAGAGTAACGAATTCAAATATCGAGAACTGGGACTATTATTCTGCAAACGAACGATCTTTACCCCTGTACATATCAACATGGTGAAAACTACAAAACACATGCTAGGAAACGCAATTTTATGAGTACAGTAAATTCGGGGAAAAAATCTCAATACACCAGGGCCTTGGGATTTTTCCATATTTGAGGAAAAGCTTAGTTTCCAAAAACCCCACTTTTTACACACCCTCCCAAACGTCATTGCATCCTCTCTCGATTCATGGAACTGGCATTCCTATTTGACAAATGGTACGCAGTCTACTACCATCTGAACTTGTGCAAAGGTACAAAGAGTAACGAAATCAAATATCAAGAACAGGGATTATTATTCGTCAAATCGAACGATCTTTAAACGTGTATATATCAACATGATGAAAACTACAAAACACATGCTAGGAAACGCAGTTTTATGAGTAAAGTAAATTCGAGGAAAAAATCTTTGCGATTTTTCCATATTTGAGAAAAAGTTTTGTTTCCAAAAAACCCACGTTTTACACATCATGCCAATTGTCATTGCATTCTCTCTCGATTCATGGAACTGGCATCCCTATTTGACAAAAATATCACTCATTCTACTACCATCTGAACTTGTGCAAAGCTACAAAGAGTAACGAATTCAAATATCGTGTACAGGGATTGTTATTCTGTAAATCGAACGATCTTTACCCCTGTACATATCAACATGATGAAAGCTACAAAACAAATGCTAGGAAACGCAGTTTTATGAGTACAGTGAATTCGAGGATAAAATCTGATTACACCAGGGCCTTTGTGTTTTTTCCAAATTTGAGAAAAAGATTTGTTTCCAGAAACCCCACTTTTTGCACATCCTGCCAAACGTCATGCATCCTCTTTCAATTCATGCAACTGGCATCCCTATTTGACAAATGGTACGCAGCCTACTACCGTCTGAACTTGTGCAAAGGTACAAAGAGTAACGAATTCAAATATCGAGAACATCGACTATTATTCTGCAAATCGAACGATCATTACCCTTGTACATATCAACATTATGAAAACTACAAAACACATGCTAGGAAACGCAGTTTTATGAGTAAAGTAAATTCGAGGAAAAAATCTGAATCCACCCGGGCATTTGCGATTTTTCCATATTTGAGAAAAAGCTTTGTATCCAAAAACCTCCCTTTTTACACATCCTGCCCAACGTCATTCATCCTCTTTCGATTTATGGAACTCTCATCCGTATTTGACAAATGGTACTCAGTCTACTACCGTCTGAACTTGTGCAAAGCTACAAAGAGTAACGAATTCAAATATCGTGAACAGGGACTATTATTCTGCAAGTCGAACGATCTTTACCCCTGTACATATCAACATGATGAAAACTACAAAACACATGCTAGGAAACGCAGTTTTACGGGTACAGTGAATTCGAGGATAAAATCTGATTACACCGAGGTCCTTGCGATTTTTCCATATTTGAGAAAAAGCTTTGTTTCCAGAAACCCCAATTTTTACACATCCTGCCAAACGTCATGCATCCTCTATCGATTCATTGAACTGGCATCCCTATTTGACAAATGGTACACAGTCTACTACCGTCTGAACTTGTGCAAAGGTACAAAGAGTAACGAATTCAAATATCGAGAACAATGACTATTATTCTGCAAATCGAACGATCTTTACCCCTGTACATATCAACATTGTGAAAACTACAAAACACATGCTAGGAAACGCAGTTTTATGAGTACAGTGCATTCGAGGATAAAATCTGATTACACCGGGGCCTTTGCGATTTTTCCATATTTGAGAAAAAGTTTGGTTTCCAAACACCCAACTTTTTACACATCATGCCAACCGTCATTGCATCCTCTCTCGATTCATGGAACTGGCATCCCAATTCGACAAATGGTACGCAGTCTACTACCGTCTGAACTTGTGCAAAGGTACAAAGAGTAACGAATTCAAATATCGAGAACAGGGACTATTATTCTGCAAATCGAATGATCTTTACCCCTGTACATATCAACATGATGAAAACTACAAAACACATGCTAGGAAACACAGTTTTATGAGTAAAGTAAATTCGAGGAAAAAATCTGAATACACCCGGGCATTTGCGATTTTTCCGTATTTGAGAAAAACCTTTGTATCCAAAAACCTCACTTTTTATACATCCTGCCAAACGTCATGCATCCTCTTTCGATTCATGGAACTGGCATCCGTATTTGCCAAATGGTACGCAGTCTACTACCGTCTGAACTTGTGCAAAGCTACAAAGAGTAACGAATGCAAATATCGAGAACAGGGACTATTATTCTGCAAGTCGAACGATCTTTACCCCTGTACATATCAACATTATGAAAACTACAAAACACATGCTAGGAAACGCAGTTTTACGGGTAGAGTGAATTCGAGGATAAAATCTGATTACACCGAGATCCTTGCGATTTTTCCATATTTGAGAAAAAGCTTTGTTTCCTGAAACCCCAATTTTTACACATCCTGCCAAACGTCATGCATCCTCTATCGATTCATTGAACTGGCATCCCTATTTGACAAATGATACACAGTCTACTACCGTCTGAACTTGTGCAAAGTTACAAAGAGTAACGAATTCAATTATCGAGAACTGGGACTATTATTCTGCAAATCGAACGATCTTTACCCCTGTACATATCAACATGGTGAAAACTACAAAACACATGCTAGGAAACGCAGTTTTATGAGTACAGTAAATTCGAGGAAAAAATCTCAATACACCAGGGCCTTGGGATTTTTCCATATTTGAGGAAAAGCTTAGTTTCCAAAAACCCCACTTTTTACACACCCTCCCAAACGTCATTGCATCCTCTCTCGATTCATGGAACTGGCATTCCTATTTGACAAATGGTACGCAGTCTACTACCATCTGAACTTGTGCAAAGGTACAAAGAGTAACGAAATCATATATAAAGAACAGGGATTATTATTCGTCAAATCGAACGATCTTTAAACCTGTATATATCAACATGATGAAAACTTCAAAACACATGCTAGGAAACGCAGTTTTATGAGTAAAGTAAATTCGAGGAAAAAATCTTTGCGCTTTTTCCATATTTGAGAAAAAGCTTTGTTTCCAAAAAACCCACGTTTTACACATCATGCCAATTGTCATTGCATTCTCTCTCGATTCATGGAACTGGCATCCCTATTTGACAAAAATATCACGCAGTCTACTACCATCTGAACTTGTGCAAAGCTACAAAGAGTAACGAATTCAAATATCGAGACAGGGACTATTATTCTGCAAATCGAACGATCTTTACCCCTGTACATATCAATATGATGAAAACTACAAAACAAATGCTAGGAAACGCAGTTTTATGAGTACAGTGAATTCGAGGATAAAATCTGATTACACCGGGGCCTTTGTGTTTTTTCCAAATTTGAGAAAAAGATTTGTTTCCAGAAACCCCACTTTTTACACATCCTGCCAAACGTCATGCATCCTCTTTCAATTCATGCAACTGGCATCCCTATTTGACAAATGGTACGCAGTCTACTACCGTCTGAACTTGTGCAAAGGTACAAAGAGTAACGAATTCAAATATCGAGAACATCGACTATTATTCTGCAAATCGGACGATCATTACCCTTGTACATATCAACATTATGAAAACTACAAAACACATGCTAGGAAACGCAGTTTTATGAGTAAAGTAAATTCGAGGAAAAAATCTGAATACACCCGGGCATTTGCGATTTTTCCATATTTGAGAAAAAGCTTTGTATCCAAAAACCTCCCTTTTTACACATTCTGCCAAACGTCATGCATCCTCTTTCAATTCATGGAACCGACATCCCTATTTGACAAATGGTACGCAGTCTACTACCGTCTGAACTTGTGCAAAGGTACAAAGAGTAACGAATTCAAATATCGAGACAGGGACTATTATTCTGCAAATCGAACGATCTTTACCCCTGTACATATCAATATGATGAAAACTACAAAACACATGCTAGGAAAGGCAGTTTTATGATTACAGTGAATCGAGGATAAAACCTGATTACACCGGAGCCTTTGCGATTTTTTCTTATTTGAGAATAATTTTTGTTTCCAGGAACCCCACTTTCTACACATCCTGCCAAACGTCATGCATCCTCTTTCGATTCATGGAACTGGCATCCCTATTTGACAAATGGTACGCAGTCTACTACCGTCTGAACTTGTGCAAAGGTACAAAGAGTAACGAATTCAAATATCGAGAACAGGGATTATTATTCTGCAAATCGAACGATCTTTACCCCTGTACATATCAACATGATGAAAACTATCAAACACATGCTAGGAAACGCAGTTTTATGACTACAGTAAATTCGAAAAAAAAATCTGAATACACCCGGGCCTTTGCGATTTTTCCATATTTGAGAAAAAGCTTTGTTTCCAAAAACCCCACTTTTTACACATCATGCCAATCGTCACTGCATCCTCTCTCGATTCATTGAAGTGGCATCCCTATTTGACAAATGGTACGCAGTCTACTACCGTCTGAACTTGTGCAAAGGTACAAAGAGTAACGAATTCAAATATCGAGAACAGGGACTATTATTATGCAAATCGAACGATCTTGACCCCTGTACATATCAACGTGATGAAAACCAGAAAACACATACTAGGAAACGCAGTTTTACGAGTACAGTGAATTCGAGGATAAAATCTGATTACACCGGGATCTTTGCGATTTTTCCATATTTGAGGAAATGCTTTGTTTCCAGAAACCTCACTTTTTACACATCCTGCCAAACGTCATGCATTCTCTTTCGATTCATTGAACTGGCATCCCTATTTGACAAATGGTACGCAGTCTACTACCGTCTGAACTTGTGCAAAGCTACAAAGAGAAACGAATTCAAATATCGAGAACAGGGACTATATTCTGCAAATCGAACCATCTTTACCCCTGTACATATCAACATGATGAAAACTACAAAACACATGCTAGGAAACGCAGTTTTATGAGCAAAGTAAATTCGTGGAAAAAATCTGAATACACCCGGGCCTTTGCGATCTTTCCATATTTGAGAAATAGCTCTGTTTAAAAAATCCCGTTTTTTACACATCCTGAAAAACGTCATGCAACCTCTTTCGATTCATGGAACTGGCATCAGTATTTGACAAATGGTACGCAGTCTACTACCGTCTGAACTTGTGCAAAGGTACAAAGAGTAACGAATTCAAATATCGAAAACAGGGATTATTATTCTGCAAATCGAACGATCTTTACCGCTGTACATATCAACATGATGAAAACTATAAAACACATGCTAGGAAACGCAGTTTTATGAGTACAGTAAATTCGAGGAAAAAATCTGAATACACCCGGGCATTTGCGATTTTTCCATATTGGAGAAAAAGTTTTGTTTCCAAAAACCCCACTTTTTACACGTCCTGCCAAACGTCATGCATCCTCTTTCGATTCATGGAACTGGCATCCCTATTTGACAAATTGTACGCAGTCTACTACCGTCTGAACTTGTGCAAAGCTACAACGAGTAACGAATTCAAATATCGAGAACAGGGACTATCATTCTGCAAATCGAACGATCTTAACCCCTGTACATATCAACGTGATGAAACCTACAAAACACATGCTAGGAAACGCAGTTTTATGAGTACAGTAAATTCGAGGAAAAAATCTGAATACACCCGGGCCTTTGAGATTTTTCCATATTGGGAAACAGTTTTGTTTCCAAAAACCCCACTTTTTACACATCATGCCAAACGTCATTGCTTCCTCTCTCGATTCATGGAACTGGCATCACTACTTGACAAATGGTACGCAGTCTACTACCGTCTGAACTTGTGCAAAGGTACAAAGAGTAACGAATTCAAATATCGAGAACGGGGACTATTATTCTGCAAATCGAGCGATCTTTACCCCTGTACATATCAACATGATGAAAACTACAAAACACATGCTAGGAAACGCAGTTTTATGAGTACAGTGAATTCGAGGATTAAATCTGATTACACCAGGGCCTTTGCGATTTTTCCATACTTGAGAAAAAGCTTGGTTTCCAAAAACCCAACTTTTTACACATCATGCCAAACGTCATTGCATCCTCTCTCGATTCATGGAACTGGCATCCCAATTCGACAAATGGTACGCAGTCTACTACTGTCTGAACTTGTGGAAAGGTACAAAGTATAACGAATTCAAATATCAAGAACAGGGACTATTATTCGGCAAATCGAACGATCTTTAAACCTGTGTATATCAACATGATGAAAACTACAAAACACATGCTAGGAAACGCAGTTTCATGAGTACAGTGAATTCGTGGATAAAATCTGATAACACCGGGGCCTTTGCGATTTTTCCATACTTGAGAAAAATCTTTGTTTCCAAAAACCCCACTTTTTACACATCCTGCCAAACGTCATGCATCCTCTTTCTTTTCATGGAACCGACATCCCTATTTGGCAAATGGTACGCAGTCTACTACCGTCTGAACTTGTGCAAAGGTACAAAGAGTAACGAATTCAAATATCGAGAACATGGACTATTATTCTGCAAATCGAATGATCTTTACCCTGTACATATCAACTTGATGAAAACTACAAAACACATGCTAGGAAACGCAGTTTTATGAGTACAGTGAATTCGAGGATAAAATCTGATTACACCGGTGCCTTTGCGATTTTCCATATTTGAGAAAAAAGTTTGTTTCCAGAAACCCCACTTTCTACACATCCTGAAAAACGTCATGCATCCTCTTTCGATTCATGGAACTGGCATCCCTATTTGACAAATGGTACGCAGTCTACTACCGTCTGAGCTTGTGCAAAGGTACAAAGAGAAACGAATTCAAATATCGAGACACGGACTATTATTCTGCAAATCGAACGATCTTTACCCCTGTACATATCAATATGATGACAACTACAAAACACATGCTAGGAAAGGCAGTTTTATGAGTGCAGTGAATTCGAGGATAAAACCTGATTACACCGGGGCCTTTGCGATTTTTTCATATTTGAGAAAAATTTTTGTTTCCAGGAACCCCACTTTCTACACATCCTGCCAAACGTCATGCATTCTCTTTCGATTCATGCTACTGGCATCCCTATTTGACAAATGGTACGCAGTCTACTACTGTCTGACCTTGTGCAAATGTACAAAGAGTAACCAATTGAAATATCGAAAACAGGGACTATTATTCTGCAAATCGAACGACCTTTACCCCTGTACATATCAACATGATGAGAACTACAAAACACTTGCTAGGAATCGCAGTTTTATGAGTAAAGTAAATTCGAGGAAAAAATCTGAATACACCCGGGCCTTTGCGATTTTTCCATACTTGAGAAAAATCTTTGTTTCCAAAAACCCCACTTTTTACACATCCTGCCAAACGTCATGCATCCTCTTTCTTTTCATGGAACCGACATCCCTATTTGGCAAATGGTACGCAGTCTACTACCGTCTGAACTTGTGCAAAGGTACGAAGAGTAACGAATTCAAATATCGAGAACAGGGATTATTATTCTGCAAATCGAACGATATTTACCCCTGTACATATCAACGTGATGAAAACTATCAAACACATGCTAGGAAACGCAGTTTTATGAGTACAGTGAATTCGAGGATAAAATCTGATTACACCGGGATCTTTGCGATTTTTCCATATTTGAGGAAATGCTTTGTTTCCAGAAACCTCACTTTTTACACATCCTGCCAAACGTCATGCATTCTCTTTCGATTCATTGAACTGGCATCCCTATTTGACAAATGGTACGCAGTCTACTACCGTCTGAACTTGTGCAAAGCTACAAAGAGAAACGAATTCAAATATCGAGAACAGGGACTATATTCTGCAAATCGAACCATCTTTACCCCTGTACATATCAACATGATGAAAACTACAAAACACATGCTAGGAAACGCAGTTTTATGAGCAAAGTAAATTCGTGGAAAAAATCTGAATACACCCGGGCCTTTGCGATCTTTCCATATTTGAGAAATAGCTCTGTTTAAAAAATCCCACTTTTTACACATCCTGAAAAACGTCATGCAACCTCTTTCGATTCATGGAACTGGCATCAGTATTTGACAAATGGTACGCAGTCTACTACCGTCTGAACTTGTGCAAAGGTACAAAGAGTAACGAATTCAAATATCGAAAACAGGGATTATTATTCTGCAAATCGAACGATCTTTACCCCTGTACATATCAGTATGATGAAAACTATAAAACACATGCTAGGAAACGCAGTTTTATGAGTACAGTAAATTCGAGGAAAAAATCTGAATACATCCGGGCCTTTGCGATTTTTCCATATTGGAGAAAAAGTTTTGTTTCCAAAAACCCCACTTTTTACACATCATGCCAAACGTCATTGCATCCTCTCTCGATTCATGGAACTGGCATCCCTATTTGACAAATGGTACGCAGTCTACTACCGTCTGAACTTGTGCAAAGCTACAAAGAGTAACGAATTCAAATATCGAGAACAGGGACTATCATTCTGCAAATCGAACGATCTTACCCCTGTACATATCAACGTGATGAAACCTACAAAACACATGCTAGGAAACGCAGTTTTATGAGTACAGTAAATTCGAGGAAAAAATCTGATTACACCGAGATCTTTGCGATTTTTCCATATTTGAGAAAAAGTTTTGTTTCCAAAAACCCCACTTTTTACACGTCCTGCCAAACGTCATGCATCCTCTTTCGATTCATGGAACTGGCATCCCTATTTGACAAATTGTACGCAGTCTACTACCGTCTGAACTTGTGCAAAGCTACAACGAGTAACGAATTCAAATATCGAGAACAGGGTCTATCATTCTGCAAATCGAACGATCTTAACCCCTGTACATATCAACGTGATGAAACCTACAAAACACATGCTAGGAAACGCAGTTTTATGAGTACAGTAAATTCGAGGAAAAAATCTGAATACACCCGGGCCTTTGAGATTTTTCCATATTGGGAAACAATTTTGTTTCCAAAAACCCCACTTTTTACACATCATGCCAAACGTCATTGCTTCCTCTCTCGATTCATGGAACTGGCATCGCTACTTGACAAATGGTACGCAGTCTACTACCGTCTGAACTTGTGCAAAGGTACAAAGAGTAACGAATTCAAATATCGAGAACAGGGACTATTATTCTGCAAATCGAGCGATCTTTACCCCTGTACATATCAACATGATGAAAACTACAAAACACATGCTAGGAAACGCAGTTTTATGAGTACAGTGAATTCGAGGATTAAATCTGATTACACCAGGGCCTTTGCGATTTTTCCATATTTGAGAAAAAGCTTGGTTTCCAAAAACCCAACTTTTTACACATCATGCCAAACGTCATTGCATCCTCTCTCGATTCATGGAACTGGCATCCCAATTCGACAAATGGTACGCAGTCTACTACTGTCTGAACTTGTGGAAAGGTACAAAGTATAACGAATTCAAATATCAAGAACAGGGACTATTATTCGGCAAATCGAACGATCTTTAAACCTGTGTATATCAACATGATGAAAACTACAAAACACATGCTAGGAAACGCAGTTTCATGAGTACAGTGAATTCGAGGATAAAATCTGATAACACCGGGGCCTTTGCGATTTTTCCATACTTGAGAAAAATCTTTGTTTCCAAAAACCCCACTTTTTACACATCCTGCCAAACGTCATGCATCCTCTTTCTTTTCATGGAACCGACATCCCTATTTGGCAAATGGTACGCAGTCTACTACCGTCTGAACTTGTGCAAAGGTACAAAGAGTAACGAATTCAAATATCGAGAACATGGACTATTATTCTGCAAATCGAATGATCTTTACCCTGTACATATCAACTTGATGAAAACTACAAAACACATGCTAGGAAACGCAGTTTTATGAGTACAGTGAATTCGAGGATAAAATCTGATTACACCGGTGCCTTTGCGATTTTCCATATTTGAGAAAAAAGTTTGTTTCCAGAAACCCCACTTTCTACACATCCTGAAAAACGTCATGCATCCTCTTTCGATTCATGGAACTGGCATCCCTATTTGACAAATGGTACGCAGTCTACTACCGTCTGAACTTGTGCAAAGGTACAAAGAGTAACGAATTCAAATATCGAGACACGGACTATTATTCTGCAAATCGAACGATCTTTACCCCTGTACATATCAATATGATGACAACTACAAAACACATGCTAGGAAAGGCAGTTTTATGAGTACAGTGAATTCGAGGATAAAACCTGATTACACCGGGGCCTTTGCGATTTTTTCATATTTGAGAAAAATTTTTGTTTCCAGGAACCCCACTTTCTACACATCCTGCCAAACGTCATGCATTCTCTTTCGATTCATGCTACTGGCATCCCTATTTGACAAATGGTACGCAGTCTACTACTGTCTGACCTTGTGCAAATGTACAAAGAGTAACCAATTGAAATATCGAAAACAGGGACTATTATTCTGCAAATCGAACGATCTTTACCCCTGTACATATCAACATGATGAGAACTACAAAACACTTGCTAGGAATCGCAGTTTTATGAGTAAAGTAAATTCGAGGAAAAAATCTGAATACACCCGGGCCTCTGCGATTTTTCCATACTTGAGAAAAATCTTTGTTTCCAAAAACCCCACTTTTTACACATCCTGCCAAACGTCATGCATCCTCTTTCTTTTCATGGAACCGACATCTCAATTTGGCAAATGGTACGCAGTCTACTACCGTCTGAACTTGTGCAAAGGTACGAAGAGTAACGAATTCAAATATCGAGAACAGGGATTATTATTCTGCAAATCGAACGATATTTACCCCTGTACATATCAACATGATGAAAACTATCAAACACATGCTAGGAAACGCAGTTTTATGAGTACAGTGAATTCGAGGATAAAATCTGATTACACCGGGATCTTTCCGATTTTTCCATATTTGAGAAAAAGCTTTGTTTCCAAAAACCCCACTTTGTACACATCATGCCAAACTTCATTGCATCCTCTCTCGATTCTTTGAAGTGGCATCCCTATTTGACAAATGGTACGCAGTGTACTACCGTTTAAACTTGTACAAAGGTACAAAGAGTAACGAATTCAAATACCGAGAACAGGGATTATTATTCTGCAAATCGAACGATCTTAACCCCTGTACATATCAACGTGATGAAAACTACAAAACACATGCTAGGAAACGCAGTTTTACGAGTACAGTGAATTCGAGGATAAAATCTGATTACACCGGGATCTTTGCGATTTTTCCATATTTGAGGAAATGCTTTGTTTCCAGAAACCTCACTTTTTACACATCCTGCCAAACGTCATACATTCTCTTTCGATTCATTGAACTGGCATCCCTATTTGACAAATGGTACGCAGTCTACTACCGTCTGAACTTGTGCAAAGGTACAAAGAGTAACGAATTCAAATATCGAGAACAGGTACTATCATTCTGCAAATCGAACGATCTTAACCCCTGTTCATATCAACGTGATGAAACCTACAAAACACATGCTAGGAAACGCAGTTTTATGAGTACAGTGAATTCGAGGATGAAATCTGATTACACCGAGATCTTTGCGATTTTTCCATATTTGAGAAAATGCTTTGTTTCCAGAAACTCCACTTTTTACATGTCCTGCCAAACGTCATGCATCCTCTTTCGATTCATGGAACTGGCATCCCTACTTGACAAATGGTACGCAGTCTACTACCGTCTGAACTTGTGCAAAGGTACAAAGAGTAACGAATTCAAATATCGAGAACAGGGACTATTATTCTGCAAATCGAGCGATCTTAACCCCTGTACATAATAACGTGATGAAAACTTGAAAACACATACTAGGAATCGCAGTTTTATGAGTACAGTGAATTCGAGGATAAAATCTGATTACACCGGGATCTTTGCGATTTTTCCATACTTGAGAAAATGCTTTGTTTTCAGAAACCTCACTTTTTACACATTCTGCCAAACGTGATGCATTCTCTTTCGATTCATTGAACTGGCATCCCTATTTGACAAATGGTTAGCAGTCTACTACCGTCGGAACTTGTGCAAAGCTACAAAGAGTAACGAATTCAAATATCGAGAACAGGGACTATTATTCTGCAAATCGAGCGATCTTAACCCCTGTACATATCAACGTGATGAAAACTAGAAAACACATACTAGGAAACGCAGTTTTATGAGTACAATGAATTCGAGGATAAACTCTGATTACACCGGGATCTTTGCGGTTTTTCCATACTTGAGAAAATGCTTTGTTTTCAGAAACCTCACTTTTTACACATTCTGCCAAACGTCATGCATTCTCTGTCGATTCATTGAACTGGCATCCCTATTTGACAAATGGTTAGCAGTCTACTACCGTCTGAACTTGTGCAAAGGTACAAAGAGTAACGAATTCAAGTATCGAGAACAGGGATTATTATTCTGCAAATCGAACGATCTTTACCCCTGTACATATCAACATGATGAAAACTATAAAACACATGCTAGGAAACGCAGTTTTATGAGTACAGTAAATTCGAGGAAAAAATCTGAATACACCCAGGCCTTTGCGATTTTTCCATATTTGAGAAAACGCTTTGTTTCCAAAAACCCCACTTTTTTCACATCATGCCAAACGTCATCGCATGCTCTCTGGACTCATGAAAGTGGCATCCCTATTTGACAAATGGTACGCAGTCTACTACCATCTGAACTTGTGCAAAGCTACAAAGAGTAACGAATTCAAATATCGAGAACAGGGACTATTATTCTGCAAATCCAGTGATCTTAACACCTGTACATATCAACGTGATGAAAACTAGAAAACACATACTAGGAAACGCAGTTTTATGAGACAGTGAATTCGTGGATAAAATCTGATTACACCGGGATCTTTGAGATTTTTCCATACTTGAGAAAATGCTTTGTTTTCAGAAACCTCACTTTTTACACATTCTGCCAAACGTCATCCATTCTCTTTCGATTCATTGAACTGGCATCCCTATTTGTCAAATGGTTAGCAGTCTACTACCGTCTGAACTTGGGCAAAGGTACAAAGAGTAACAAATTCAAATATCGAGAACAGGGACTATTATTCTGCAAATCGAACGATCTTTACCCCTGTACATATCAACATGATGAAAACTACAAAACACATGCTAGGAAACGCAGTTTTATGAGTAAAGTAAATTCGAGGAAAAAATCTGAATACACCCGGGCCTCTGCGTTCTTTCCATATTTGAGAAAAAGCTTTGTTTAAAAAACCCCACTTTTTACACATCCTGCCAAACGTCATGCAACCTCTTTCGATTCATGGAACTGGCATCCCTATTTGAGAAATGGTACGCAGTCTACTACCGTCTGAACTTGTGCAAAGCTACAAAGAGTAACGAATTCAAATATCGAGAACAGGGATTATAATGCTGCAAATCGAACGATCTGTACCCATGTACATATCAACATGTTGTAAACTACAAAACACATGCTAGAAACGCTGTTTTATGAGTAAAGTAAATTCGTGGAAAAAATCAGAATACACCCAGGCCTTTGCGATTTTTCCATATTTGAGAAAAAGCTTTGTTTCCAAAAACCCCACTTTTTTCACATCATGCCAAACGTCATCGCATGCTCTCTGGACTCATGAAAGTGGCATCCCTATTTGACAAATGGTACGCAGTCTACTATCGTCTGAACTTGTGCAAAGCTACAAAGAGTAACGAATTCAAATATCGAGAACAGGGACTATTTTTCTGCAAATCGAGTGATCTTAACCCCTGTACATATCAACGTGATGAAAACTAGAAAACACATACTAGGAAACGCAGTTTTATGAGTACAGTGAATTCGTGGATAAAATATGATTACACCGGGATCTTTGAGATTTTTCCATACTTGAGAAAATGCTTTGTTTTCAGAAACCTCACTTTTTACACATTCTGCCAAACGTCATCCATTCTCTTTCGATTCACTGAACTGGCATCCCTATTTGTCAAATGGTTAGCAGTCTACTACCGTCTGAATTTGTGCAAAGGTACAAAGAGTAACAAATTCAAATATCGAGAACAGGGACTATTATTCTGCAAATCGAACGATCTTTACCCCTGTACATATCAACATGATGAAAACTACAAAACACATGCTAGGAAACGCAGTTTTATGAGTAAAGTAAATTCGAGGAAAAAATCTGAATACACCCGGGCCTCTGCGTTCTTTCCATATTTGAGAAAAAGCTTTGTTTAAAAAACCCCACTTTTTACACATCCTGCCAAACGTCATGCGACCTCTTTCGATTCATGGAACTGGCATCCCTATTTGACAAATGGTACGAAGTCTACTACCGTCTGAACTTGTGCAAAGGTACAAAGAGTAACGAATTCAAATATCGAGAACAGGGATTATTATTCTGCAAATCGAAAGATCTTTACCCCTGTACATATCAACATGATGAAAACTATAAAACACATGCTAGGAAACGCAGTTTTAAGGGTACAGTAAATTCGAGGAAAAAATCTGAATACACCCAGGCCTTTGCGATTTTTCCATATTTGAGAAAAGGCTTTGTTTCCAAAAACCCCACTTTTTACAAATCATGCCAAACGTCATCGCATCCTCTCTCGACTCATGAAAGTGGCATCCCTATTTGACACATGGTACGCAGTCTACTACCGTCTGAACTTGTGCAAAGGTACAAAGAGTAACGAATTCAAATATCGAGAACAGGGACTATTATTCTGCAAATCGAGCGATCTTAACCCCTGTACATATCAACGTGATGAAAACTAGAAAACACATACTAGGAAATGCAGTTTTATGAGTACAGTGAATTCGAGGATAAAATCTGATTACACCGGATTCTTTGCGATTTTTCCATACTTGAGAAAATGCTTTGTTTTCAGAAACCTCACTTTTTACACATTCTGCCAAACGTGATGCATTCTCTTTCGATTCATTGAACTGGCATCCCTATTTGACAAATGGTTAGCAGTCTACTACCGTCTGAACTTGTGCAAAGGTACAAAGAGTAACAAATTCAAATATTGAGAACAGGGACTATTATTCTGCAAATCGAACGATCTTTACCCCTGTACATATCAACCTGATGAAAAATACAAAACACATGCTAGGAAACGCAGTTTTATGAGTACAGTGAATTCGAGGATAAAATCTGATTACACCGGGGTCTTTGTGATATTTCAATATTTGAAAAAATGCTTTGTTTCCAGAAACCCCACTTTTTACACGTCCTGCCAAACGTCATCGCATCCTATCTCGACTCTTGAAAGTGGCATCCCTATTTGACAAATGGTACGCAGTCTACTACCGTCTAAACTTCTGCAAAGGTACAAAGAGTAACGAATTCAAATATCGAGAACAGGGACTATTATACTGCAAATCGAATGATCCATACCCCTGTACATATCAACATGATGAAAACTACAAAACACATGCTAGGAAACGCAGTTATATTAGTAAAGTAAATTCAAAAAAAAAATCTGAATACACCCGGGCCTTTGCGATCTTTCCATATTGGAGAAAAAGCTTTGTTTAAAAAACCCCACTTTTTACACATCCTGCCAAACGTCATGCAACCACTTTCGATTCATGGGACTGGCATCCCTATTTGAGAAATGGTACGCAGTCTACTACCGTCTGAACTTGTGGAAAGCTACAAAGAGTAACGAATTCAAATATCGAGAACATGGATTATAATGCTGCAAATCGAACGATCTGTACCCCTGTACATATCAACATGATGTAAACTACAAAACACATGCTAGGAAACGCTGTTTTATGAGTAAAGTAAATTCGTGGAAAAAATCTGAATACACCTGGGCCTTTGCGATTTTTCCATATTTGAGAAAAAGGTTTGTTTCAAAAACCCCACTTTTTACACATCATGCCAAACGTCATTGCATCCTCTCTCGATTCATGGAAGTGGCATCCCTATTTGACAAATGGTACGCAGTCTACTACCGTCTGAACTTGTGCAAAGGTAAAAAGAGTAATGAATTCAAATATCGAGAACAGTGACTATTATTCTGCAAATCGAACGATCTTTACCCCTGTAGACATCAACATGGTGAAAACTACAAAACACATGCTAGGAAACGCAGTTTTATGGGTACAGTGAATTCGAGGATAAAATCCGATTACACCGGGGTCTTTGCGATTTTTCCATATTTGAAGAAATTCTTTGTTTCCAGAAACCCCTCTTTTTACACGTCCTACCAAACGTCATGCATCCTCTTTCGATTCATGGAACTGGCATCCCTATTTGACAAATGGTATGCAGTCTACTACCATCTGAACTTGTGCAAAGGTACAAAGAGTAACGAATTCAAATATCGAGAACAGGGACTATTATTCTGCAAATCGAACGATCTTTACCCCTGTACATATCAACATTATGAAAACTACAAAACACATGCTAGGAAACGCAGTTTTATGAGTAAAGTAAATTCGAGGAAAAAATCTGAATACACCCGGGCCTTTGCGATCTTTCCATATTTGAGAAAAAGCTTTGTTTAAAAAACCCCACTTTCTACACATCCTGCCATATGTCATGCAACCTCTTTCGATTCATGGAACTGGCATCCCTATTTGACAAATGGTATGCAGTCTACTACCGTCTGTCTTGAGCAAAGGTACAAAGAGTAACGAATTCAAATATCGAGAACAGGGATTATAATGCTGCAAATCGAACGATCTTTACCCCTGTACATATCAACATGGTGTAAACTACAAAACACCTGCTAGGAAACGCTGTTTTATGAGTAAAGTAAATTCGTGGAAAAAATCTGAATACACCTGGGCCTTTGCGATTTTTCCATATTTGAGAAAAAGCTTTGTTTCCAAAAACCCCACTATTTACACATCATGCCAAACGTCATTGCATCCTCTCTCGATTCATGGAAGTGGCATCCCTATTTGACAAATGGTATGCAGTCTACTACCGTCTGAACTTGTGCAAAGCTACAAAGAGTAACGAATTCAAATATCGAGAACAGGGACTATTATTCTGCAATTCGAACGATCTTAACCCCTGTACATATCAACATAATGAAAACTACAAAACACATGCTAGGAAACGCAGTTTTATGAGTACAGTGAATTCGAGCATAATATCTGATTACACCGTGAACTTTGCGATTTTTCCATATTTGGAAAAATGCTTTGTTTAAAGAAACCCCACTATTTACACGTCCTACCAAACGTCATGCATCCTCTTTCGATTCATTGAACTGGCATCCCTATTTGACAAATGGTTAGCAGTCTACTACCGTCTGAACTTGTGCAAAGGTACAAAGAGTAACAAATTCAAATATTGAGAACAGGGACTATTATTCTGCAAATCGATCGATCTTTACCCCTGTACATATCAACATGATGAAAAATACAAAACACATGCTAGGAAACGCAGTTTTATGAGTACAGTGAATTCGAGGATAAAATCTGATTACACCGGGGTCTTTGTGATATATCAATATTTGAAAAAATGCTTTGTTTCTAGAAACCCCACTTTTTACACGTCCTGCCAAACGTCATCGTATCCTATCTCGACTCATGAAAGTGGCATTCCTATTTGACAAATGGTAGGCAGTCTACTACCGTCTAAACTTCTGCAAAGGTACAAAGAGTAACGAATTCAAATATCGAGAACAGGGACTATTATACTGCAAATCGAACGATCCATACCCCTGTACATATCAACATGATGAAAACTACAAAACACATGCTAGGAAACGCAGTTATATTAGTAAAGTAAATTCAAAAAAAAAATCTGAATACACCCGGGCCTTTGCGATCTTTCCATATTGGAGAAAAAGCTTTGTTTAAAAAAACCCACTTTTTACACATCCTGCCAAACGTCATGCAACCTCTTTCGATTCATGGAACTGGCATCCCTATTTGAGAAATGGTACGCAGTCCACTACCGTCTGAACTTGTGCAAAGCTACAAAGAGTAACGAATTCAAATATCGAGAACAGGGATTATAATGCTGCAAATCGAACGATCTGTACCCCTGTACATATCAACATGGTGTAAACTACAAAACACATGCTAGGAAACGCTGTTTTATGAGTAAAGTAAATTCGTGGAAAAAATCTGAATACACCTGGGCCTTTGCGATTTTTCCATATTTGAGAAAAAGGTTTGTTTCCAAAAACCCCACTTTTTACACATCATGCCAAACGTCATTGCATCCTCTCTCGATTCATGCAAGTGGCATCCCTATTTGACAAATGGTACGCAGTCTACTACCGTCTGAACTTGTGCAAAGCTACAAAGAGTAACGAAGTCAAATATCGAGAACAGGGACTATTATTCTGCAATTCGAACGATCTTAACCCCTCTACATATCAACATAATGAAAACTACAAAACACATGATAGGAAACGCAGTTTTATGAGTACAGTGAATTCCAGGATAATATCTGATTACACCGTGGACTTTGCGATTTTTCCATATTTGAGAAAATGCTTTGTTTCCAGAAACCCCACTTTTTACACGTCCTACCAAACGTCATGCATCCTCTTTCGATTCATTGAACTGGCATCCCTATTTGGCAAATGGTACGCAGTCTACTACCGTCTGAACTTGTGCAAAGGTAAAAAGAGTAATGAATTCAAATATCGAGAACAGGGACTATTATTCTGCAAATCGAACGATCTTTACCCCTGTAGACATCAACATGATGAAAACTACAAAACACATGCTAGGAAACGCAGTTTTATGGGTACAGTGAATTCGAGGATAAAATCTGATTACACCGGGGTCTTTGCGATTTTTCCATATTTGAAGAAATGCTTTGTTTCCAGAAACCCCCCTTTTTACACGTCCTACCGAACGTCGTACATCCTCTTCCGATTCATGGAACTGGCATCCCTATTTGACAAATGGTACGCAGTCTACTACCGTCTGAACTTGTGCAAAGGTACAAAGAGTAACGAATTCAAATATCGAGAACAGGGATTATTATTCTGCAAATCGAACGATCTTTACCCCTGTACATATCAACATGATGAAAACTATAAAACACATGCTAGGAAACGCCATTTTATGAGTACAGTAAATTCGAGGAAAATATCTGAATACATCTGGGCCTTTGCGATTTTTCCATATTTGGGAAAAAGATTTGTTTCCAAAAACCCCACTTCTTACACATCATGCCAAACGTCATTGCATCCTCTCTCGATTCATGGAAGTGGCATCCCTATTTGACAAATGGTACGCAGTCTACTACCGTCTGAACTTGTGCAAAGGTACAAAGAGTAACGAATTCAAATATCGAGAACAGGGACTATTATTCTGCAAATCGAACGATCTTAACCCCTGAACATATCAACGTGATGAAAATTACAAAACACATGCTAGGAAACGCAGTTTTATGAGTACAGTGAATTCGAGGATAAAATCTGATTACACCGGGATCTTTGCGATTTTTCCATATTTGAGAAAATGCTTTGTTTCCAGAAACCTTAATTTTTACACGTCCTGCCAAACGTCATGCATCCTCTTTCGATTCATGGAACTGGCATCCCTATTTGACAAATGGTACGCAGTCTACTACCGTCTGAACTTGTGCAAAGGTACAAAGAGTAACGAATTCAAATATCGAGAAGAGGGACTATTATTCTGCAAATCGAACGATCTATACCCCTGTACATATCAACATGATGAAAACTACAAAACACATGCTAGGAAACGCAGTTATATTAGTAAAGTAAATTCGAGGAAAAAATCTGAATACACCGGGGCCTTTGCGATCTTTCCATATTTGAGAAAAAGCTTTGTTTAAAAAACCCCACATTTTACACATCCTGCCAAACGTCATGCAACCTCTTTCGATTCATGGAACTGGCATCCCTATTTGAGAAATGGTACGCAGTCTACTACCGTCTGAACTTGTGCAAAGGTACAAAGAGTAACGAATTCAAATATCGAGAACAGGGACTATTATTCTGCAAATTGAACGATCTTTTCCCCTGTACATATCAACATGATGAAAACTACAAAACACATGCTAGGAAACGCTGTTTTATGAGTAAAGTAAATTCGAGGAAAATATCTGAATACACCTGGGCGTTTGCAATCGTTCCATATTTGAGAAACAGCTTTGATTAAAAAACCTCACTTTTTACACATCCTGCCAAACGTCATGCAACCTTTTTCGATTCATGGAACTGGCATCCCTATTTGACAAATGGTACGTAGTCTACTACCGTCTTACTTGTGCAAAGGTACAAAGGATAACGAATTCAAATATCGAGAACAGGGACTGTTACTCTGCAAATCGAACGATCTTTACCCCTGAACGTATCAACAAGATGAAATCTACAAAACACATGCTAGGAAACGCAGTTTTATGAGTACAGTGAATTCGAGAATAAAATCTGATTACACCGGGGCCTTTGCAATTTTTCCAAATTTGAGAAAAACGTTTGTTTCCAGAAACCCCACTTTTTACACGTCCTACAAAACGTCATGCATCCTCTTTCGATTCATTGAACTGGCATCCCTATTTGACAAATGGTACGCAGTCTACTACCGTCTGAACTTGTGCAAAGGTAAAAAGAGTAATGAATTCAAATATCGAGAACAAGGGACTATTATTCTGCAAATCGAACGATCTTTACCCCTGTAGATATCAGCATGATGAAAACTACAAAACACATGCTAGGAAACGCAGTTTTATGAGTAAAGTAAATTCGTAAAAAAAATCTGAATACACCTGGGCCTTTGCGATTTTTCCATATTTGAGAAAAAGCTTTGTTTCCAAAAACCCCACTATTTACACATCATGCCAAAAGTCATGCATCCTCTTTCGATTCATGGAATTGGCATCCCTATTTGACAAATGGTACGCAGTCTACTACCGTCTGAACTTGTGCAAAATTACAAAGAGTAACGAATTCAAATATCGAGAACAGGGACTATTATTCTGCAAATTGAACGATCTTTACCCCTGTACATATCAACATGATGAAAACTACAAAACATATGCTAGGAAACGCAGTTATATTAGTAAAGTAAATTCGAGGAAAAAATCTGAATACACCCGGGCCTTTGCGAATTTTCCATATTTGAGAAAATGCTTTGTTTCCAGAAACCCCACTTTTTACACGTCCTACCAAACGTCATGCATCCTCTTTCGATTCATTGAACTGGCATCGCTATTTGACAAATGGTAAGGAGTCTACTACCGTCTGAACTTGTGCAAAGGTAAAAAGAGTAATGAATTCAAATATCGAGAACAGGGACTATTATTCTGCTAATCGAACGATCTTTACCGCTGTAGACATCAACATGATGAAAACTACAAAACACATGCTAGGAAACGCAGTTTTATGGGTACAGTGAATTCGAGGATAAAATTAGATTACACCGTGGTGTTTGCGATTTTAAATATTTGAGAAAATGCTTTGTTTCCAGAAACCCCACTTTCTACACATCCTGCCAAACGTCATGCATCCTCTTTCGATTCATGGAACTGGCATCCCTATTTGACAAATGGTACGCAGTCTACTACCGTCTGAACTTGTGCAAAGGTCAAAGGGTATCGAATTCTAACATCGAGAACAGGGATTATTATTCTCCAAATCGAACGATCTTTACCCCTGTACATATCAACATGATGAAAACTATAAAACACATGCTATTAAAGTCAGTTTTATGAGTACAGTAAATTCGAGGAAAATATCTGAATACACCTGGGCCTTTGCGATTTTTCCATATTTGGGTAAAAGATTTGTTTCCAAAAACCCCACTTCTTACACATCATGCCAAACGTCATTGCATCCTCTCTCGATTCACGGAAGTGGCATCCCTATTTGACAAATGGTACGAAGTCTACTACCGTCTGAACTTGTGCAAAGGTAAAAAGAGTAATGAATTCAAATATCGTGAACAGGGACTATTATTCTGCAAATCGAACGATCTTTACCCCTGTAGACATCAACATGATGAAAACTACAAAACACATGCTAGGAAACGCAGTTTTATGGGTACAGTGAATTCGAGAATAAAACCAGATTACACCGTGGTGTTTGCGATTTTTCCATATTTGAGAAAATGCTTTGTTTCCAGAAACCCCACTTTTTACACATCCTGCCAATCGTCGTGCATCCTCTTTCGATTCATGGAACTGGCATCCCTATTTGACAAATGGTACGCAGTCTACTACCGTCTGAACTTGTGCAAAGGTACAAAGAGTAACGAATTCAAATATCGAGAACAGGGATTATTATTCTGCAAATCGAACGATCTTTACCCCTGTACATATCAACATGATGAAAACTATAAAACACATGCTAGGAAACGCTGTTTTATGAGTACAGTAAATTCGAGGAAAATATTTGAATATATCTGGCCCTTTGCGATTTTTCCATATTTGGGAAAAAGATTTGTTTCCAAAAACCCCACTTCTTACACATCATGCCAAACGTCATTGCATCCTCTCTCGATTCATGGAAGTGGCATCCCTATTTGACAAATTGTACGCAGTCTACTACCGTCTGAACTTGTGCAAAGGTACAAAGAGTAACGAATTCAAATATCGAGAACAGGGACTATTATTCTGCAAATCGAACGATCTTAACCCCTGTACATATCAACGTGATGAAAATTACAAAACACATGCTAGGAAACGCAGTTTTATGAGTACAGTGAATTCGAGGATAAAATCTGATTACACCGGGATCTTTGCGATTTTTCCATATTTGAGAAAATGCTTTGTTTCCAGAAACCCCACTTTTTACACGTCCTGCCAAACGTCATGCATCCTCTTTCGATTCATGGAACTGGCATCCCTATTTGACAAATGGTACGCAGTCTACTACCGTCTGAACTTGTGCAAAGGTACAAAGAGTAACGAAATCAAATATCGAGAAGAGGGACTATTATTCTGCAAATCGAACGATCTATACCCCTGTACATATCAACATGATGAAAACTACAAAACACATGCTAGGAAACGCAGTTATATTAGTAAAGTAAATTCGAGGAAAAAATCTGAATACACTGGGGCCTTTGCGATCTTTCCATATTAGAGAAAAAGCTTTGTTTAAAAAACCCCACTTTTTACACATCCTGCCAAACGTCATGCAACCTCTTTCGATTCATGGAACTGGCATCCCTATTTGAGAAATGGTACGCAGTCTACTACCGTCTGAACTTGTGCAAAGGTACAAAGAGTAACGAATTCAAATATCGAGAACAGGGACTATTATTCTGCAAATCGAACGATCTTTTCCCCTGTACATATCAACATGATGAAAAATACAAAACACATGCTAGGAAACGCTGTTTTATGAGTAAAGTAAATTCGAGGAAAATATCTGAATACACCTGGGCGTTTGCAATCGTTCCATATTTGAGAAACAGCTTTGATTAAAAAACCTCACTTTTTACACATCCTGCCAAACGTCATGCAACCTTTTTCGATTCATGGAACTGGCATCCCTATTTGACAAATGGTACGCAGTCTACTACCGTCTTACTTGTGCAAAGGTACAAAGGATAACGAATTCAAATATCGAGAACAGGGACTATTACTCTGCAAATCGAACGATCTTTACCCCTGAACATATCAACAAGATGAAAACTACTAAACACATGCTAGGAAACGCAGTTTTATGAGTACAGTGAATTCGAGGATAAAATCTGATTACACCGGGGCCTTTGCAATTTTTCCAAATTTGAGAAAAACGTTTGTTTCCAGAAACCCCACTTTTTACATGTCCTACCAAACGTCATGCATCCTCTTTCGATTCATTGAACTGGCAGCCCTATTTGACAAATGGTACGCAGTCTACTACCGTCTGAACTTGTGCAAAGGTAAAAAGAGTAATGAATTCAAATATCGAGAACAGGGACTATTATTCTGCAAATCGAACGATCTTTACCCCTGTAGACATCAACATGATGAAAACTACAAAACACATGCTAGGAAACGCAGTTATATTAGTAAAGTAAATTCGAGGTAAAATTCTGAATACACCGGGGCCTTTGCGATCTTTCCATATTGGAGAAAAAGCTTTGTTTAAAAAACCCCACTTTTTACACATCCTGCCAAACATGATGCAACCTCTTTCGATTCATGGAACTGGCATCCCTATTTGACAAATGGTACGCAGTCTACTACCGTCTGTTCTTGTGCAAAGGTACAAAGAGTAACGAATTCAAATATCGAGAACAGGGATTATAATGCTGCAAATCGAACGATCTTTACCCCTGTACATATCAACATGATGTAAACTACAAAACACATGCTAGGAAACGCTGTTTTATGAGTACAGTGAATTCGAGGATAAAATCTGATTACACCGGGATCTTTGCGATTTTTCCATATTTGAGAAAAAGCTTTGTTTCCAAAAACCCCACTAATTACACATCATGCCAAAAGTCATGCATCCTCTTTCGATTCATGGAATTGGCATCCCTATTTGACAAATGGTACGCAGTCTACTACCGTCTGAACTTGTGCAAAATTACAAAGAGTAACGAATTCAAATATCGAGAACAGGGACTATTATTCTGCAAATTGAACGATCTTTACCCCTGTACATATCAACATGATGAAAACTACAAAACATATGCTAGGAAACGCAGTTATATTAGTAAAGTAAATTCGAGGAAAAAATCTGAATACACCCGGGCCTTTGCGAATTTTCCATATTTGAGAAAATGCTTTGTTTCCAGAAACCCCACTTTTTACACGTCCTACCAAACGTCATGCATCCTCTTTCGATTCATTGAACTGGCATCGCTATTTGACAAATGGTAAGGAGTCTACTACCGTCTGAACTTGTGCAAAGGTAAAAAGAGTAATGAATTCAAATATCGAGAACAGGGACTATTATTCTGCTAATCGAACGATCTTTACCGCTGTAGACATCAACATGATGAAAACTACAAAACACATGCTAGGAAACGCAGTTTTATGGGTACAGTGAATTCGAGGATAAAATTAGATTACACCGTGGTGTTTGCGATTTTAAATATTTGAGAAAATGCTTTGTTTCCAGAAACCCCACTTTCTACACATCCTGCCAAACGTCATGCATCCTCTTTCGATTCATGGAACTGGCATCCCTATTTGACAAATGGTACGCAGTCTACTACCGTCTGAACTTGTGCAAAGGTCAAAGGGTATCGAATTCTAACATCGAGAACAGGGATTATTATTCTCCAAATCGAACGATCTTTACCCCTGTACATATCAACATGATGAAAACTATAAAACACATGCTAGGAAACGCAGTTTTATGAGTACAGTAAATTCGAGGAAAATATCTGAATACACCTGGGCCTTTGCGATTTTTCCATATTTGGGTAAAAGATTTGTTTCCAAAAACCCCACTTCTTACACATCATGCCAAACGTCATTGCATCCTCTCTCGATTCATGGAAGTGGCATCCCTATTTGACAAATGGTACGAAGTCTACTACCGTCTGAACTTGTGCAAAGGTAAAAAGAGTAATGAATTCAAATATCGTGAACAGGGACTATTATTCTGCAAATCGAACGATCTTTACCCCTGTAGACATCAACATGATGAAAACTACAAAACACATGCTAGGAAACGCAGTTTTATGGGTACAGTGAATTCGAGAATAAAATCAGATTACACCGTGGTGTTTGCGATTTTTCCATATTTGAGAAAATGCTTTGTTTCCAGAAACCCCACTTTTTACACATCCTGCCAATCGTCGTGCATCCTCTTTCGATTCATGGAACTGGCATCCCTATTTGACAAATGGTACGCAGTCTACTACCGTCTGAACTTGTGCAAAGGTACAAAGAGTAACGAATTCAAATATCGAGAACAGGGATTATTATTCTGCAAATCGAACGATCTTTACCCCTGTACATATCAACATGATGAAAACTATAAAACACATGCTAGGAAACGCTGTTTTATGAGTACAGTAAATTCGAGGAAAATATTTGAATGCATGCGATTTTTCCATATTTGGGAAAAAGATTTGTTTCCAAAAACCCCACTTCTTACACATCATTCCAAACGTCATTGCATCCTCTCTCGATTCATGGAAGTGGCATCCCTATTTGACAAATTGTACGCAGTCTACTACCGTCTGAACTTGTGCAAAGGTACAAAGAGTAACGAATTCAAATATCGAGAACAGGGACTATTATTCTGCAAATCTTAACCCCTGTACATATCAACGTGATGAAAATTACAAAACACATGCTAGGAAACGCAGTTTTATGAGTACAGTGAATTCGAGGATAAAATCTGATTACACCGGGATCTTTGCGATTTTTCCATATTTGAGAAAATGCTTTGCTTCCAGAAACCCCACTTTTTACACGTCCTGCCAAACGTCATGCATCCTCTTTCGATTCATGGAACTGGCATCCCTATTTGATAAATGGTACGCAGTCTACTACCGTCTGAACTTGTGCAAAGGTACAAAGAGTAACGAAATCAAATATCGAGAAGAGGGACTATTATTCTGCAAATCGAACGATCTATACCCCTGTACATATCAACATGATGAAAACTACAAAACACATGCTAGGAAACGCAGTTATATTAGTAAAGTAAATTCGAGGAAAAAATCTGAATACACTGGGGCCTTTGCGATCTTTCCATATTAGAGAAAAAGCTTTGTTTAAAAAACCCCACTTTTTACACATCCTGCCAAACGTCATGCAACCTCTTTCGATTCATGGAACTGGCATCCCTATTTGAGAAATGGTACGCAGTCTACTACCGTCTGAACTTGTGCAAAGGTACAAAGAGTAACGAATTCAAATATCGAGAACAGGGACTATTATTCTGCAAATCGAACGATCTTTTCCCCTGTACATATCAACATGATGAAAAATACAAAACACATGCTAGGAAACGCTGTTTTATGAGTAAAGTAAATACGAGGAAAATATCTGAATACACCTGGGCCTTTGCGATCGTTCCATATTTGAGAAAAAGCTTTGATAAAAAAACCTCACTCTTTACACATCCTGCCAAACGTCATGCAACCTTTTTCGATTCATGGAACTGGCATCCCTATTTGACAAATGGTACGCAGTCTACTACCGTCTTACTTGTGCAAAGGTACAAAGGATAACGAATTCAAATATCGAGAACAGGGACTATTACTCTGCAAATCGAACGATCTTTACCCCTGAACATATCAACAAGATGAAAACTACTAAACACATGCTAGGAAACGCAGTTTTATGAGTACAGTGAATTCGAGGATAAAATCTGATTACACCGGGGCCTTTGCAATTTTTCCAAATTTGAGAAAAACGTTTGTTTCCAGAAACCCCACTTTTTACATGTCCTACCAAACGTCATGCATCCTCTTTCGATTCATTCAACTGGCAGCCCTATTTGACAAATGGTACGCAGTCTACTACCGTCTGAACTTGTGCAAAGGTAAAAAGAGTAATGAATTCAAATATCGAGAACAGGGACTATTATTCTGCAAATCGGACGATCTTTACCCCTGTAGACATCAACATGATGAAAACTACAAAACACATGCTAGGAAACGCAGTTATATTAGTAAAGTAAATTCGAGGTAAAATTCTGAATACACCGGGGCCTTTGCGGTCTTTCCATATTTGAGAAAAATCTTTGTTTAAAAAACCCCACTTTTTACACATCCTGCCAAACGTCATGCAACCTCTTTCGATTCATGGAACTGTCATCCCTATTTGACAAATGGTACGCAGTCTACTACCATCTGAACTTGTGCAAAGCTACAAAGAGTAACGAATTCAAATATCGACAACAGGGACTATTATACTGCAAATCGAACGATCCATACCCCTGTTCATATCAACATGATGAAAACTACAAAACACATGCTAGGAAACGCAGTTATATTAGTAAAGTAAATTCGAGGAAATAATCTGAATACACCCGGGCCTTTGCGATCTTTCCATATTGGAGAAAAAGCTTTGTTTAAAAAAACCCACTTTTTACACATCCTGCCAAACATGATGCAACCTCTTTCGATTCATGGAACTGGCATCCCTATTTGACAAATGGTACGCAGTCTACTACCGTCTGTTCTTGTGCAAAGGTACAAAGAGTAACGAATTCAAATATCGAGAACAGGGATTATAATGCTGCAAATCGAACGATCTTTACCCCTGTTCATATCAACATGATGTAAACTACAAAACACATGCTAGGAAACGCTGTTTTATGAGTAAAGTAAATTCGTGGAAAAAATCTGAATACACCTGGGCCTTTGCGATTTTTCCATATTTGGGAAAAAGCTTTGTTCCCAAAAACCCCACTATTTACACATCATGCCAAACGTCATTGCATCCTCTCTCGATTCATGGAAGTGGCATTCCTATTTGACAAATGGTACGCAGTCTACTACCGTCTGAACTTGTGCAAAGCTACAAAGAGTAACGAATTCAAATATCGAGAACAGGGACTATTATTCTGCAATTCGAACGATCTTAACCCTGTACATATCAACATAATGAAAACTACAAAACACATGCTAGGAAACGCAGTTTTATGAGTACAGTGAATTCGAGGATAATATCTGATTACACCGGGGACTTTGCGATTTTTCCATATTTGAGAAAATCCTTTGTTTCCAGAAACCCCACTTTTTACACGTCCTACCAAACGTCATACATCCTGTTTCGATTCATTGAACTGGCATCCCTATTTGACAAATGGTACGAAGTCTACTACCGTCTGAACTTGTGCAAAGGTAAAAAGAGTAATGAATTCCAATATCGAGAACAGGGACTATTATTCTGCAAATCGAACGATCTTTACCAATGTTGACATCAACATGATGAAAACTACAAAACACATGCTAGGAAACGCAGTTTTATGGGTACAGTGAATTCAAGGATAAAATCAGATTACACCGTGGTGTTTGCGATTTTTCCATATTTGAGAAAATGCTTTGTTTCCAGAAACCCCACTTTTTACACATCCTGCCAAACGTCGTGCATCCTCTTTCGATTCATGGAACTGGCATCCCTATTTGACAAATGGTACGCAGTCTACTACCGTCTGAACTTGTGCAAAGGTACAAAGAGTAACGAATTCAAATATCGAGAACAGGGATTATTATTCTGCAAATCGAACGATCTTTACCCCTGTACATATCAACATGGTGAAAACTATAAAACACATGCTAGGAAACGCAGTTTTATGAGTACAGTAAATTCGAGGAAATATCTGAATACACCTGGACCTTTGCGATTTTTCCATATTTGGGAAAAAGATTTGTTTCCAAAAACCCCACTTTTTACACATCATGCCAAACGTCATTGCATCCTCTCTCGATTCATGGAAGTGGCATCCCTATTTGACAAATGGTACGCAGTCTACAACCGTCTTACTTGTGCAAAGGTACAAAGGATAACGAATTCAAATATCGAGAACAGGGACTATTACTCTGCAAATCGAACGATCTTTACCCCTGAACATATCAACAAGATGAAAACTACTAAACACATGCTAGGAAACGCAGTTTTATGAGTACAGTGAATTCGAGGATAAAATCTGATTACACCGGGACCTTTGCAATTTTTCCAAATTTGAGAAAAACGTTTGTTTCCAGAAACCCCACTTTTTACACGTCCTACCAAACGTCATGCATCCTCTTTCGATTCATTGAACTGGCATCCCTATTTGACAAATGGTACACAGTCTACTGCCGTCTGAACTTGTGCAAAGGTAAAAAGAGTAATGAATTCAAATATCGAGAACAGTGATTATAATGCTGCAAATCGAACGATCTCTACCCCTGTAGACATCAACATGATGAAAACTTAAAAACACATGCAAGGAAACGCAGTTATATTAGTAAAGTAAATTCGAGGTAAAATTCTGAATACACCGGGGCCTTTGCGGTCTTTCCATATTTGAGAAAATGCTTTGTTTAAAAAACCCCACTTTTTACACATCCTGCCAAACGTCATGCAACCTCTTTCGATTCATGGAACTGTCATCCCTATTTGACAAATGGTACGCAGTCTACTACCATCTGAACTTGTGCAAAGGTACAAAGAGTAACGAATTCAAATATCGACAACAGGGACTATTATACTGCAAATCGAACGATCCATACCCCTGTACATATCAACATGATGAAAACTACAAAACACATGCTAGGAAACGCAGTTATATTAGTAAAGTAAATTCGAGGAAATAATCTGAATACACCCGGGCCTTTGCGATCTTTCCATATTGGAGAAAAAGCTTTGTTTAAAAAACCCCACTTTTTACACATCCTGCCAAACATGATGCAACCTCTTTCGATTCATGGAACTGGCATCCCTATTTGAGAAATGGTACGCAGTCTACTACCGTCTGAACTTGTGCAAAGGTACAAAGAGTAACGAATTCAAATATCGAGAAGAGGGACTATTATTCTGCAAATCGAACGATCTATACCCCTGTACATATCAACATGATGAAAACTACAAAACACATGCTAGGAAACGCAGTTATATTAGTAAAGTAAATTCGAGGAAAAAATCTGAATACACTGGGGCCTTTGCGATCTTTCCATATTTGAGAAAAAGCTTTGTTTAAAAAACCCCACTTTTTACACATCCTGCCAAACGTCATGCAACCTCTTTCGATTCATGGAACTGGCATCCCTATTTGAGAAATGGTACGCAGTCTACTACCGTCTGAACTTGTGCAAAGGTACAAAGAGTAACGAATTCAAATATCGAGAACGGGGACTATTATTCTGCAAATCGAACGATCTTTTCCCCTGTAAATATCAACATGATGAAAAATACAAAACAAATGCTAGGAAACGCTGTTTTATGAGTAAAGTAAATACGAGGAAAATATCTGAATACACCTGGGCCTTTGCGATCGTTCCATATTTGAGAAAAAGCTTTGATAAAAAAACCTCACTCTTTACACATCCTGCCAAACGTCATGCAACCTTTTTCGATTCATGGAACTGGCATCCCTATTTGACAAATGGTACGCAGTCCACTACCGTCTTACTTGTGCAAAGGTACAAAGGATAACGAATTCAAATATCGAGAACAGGGACTATTACTCTGCAAATCGAACGATCTTTACCCCTGAACATATCAACAAGATGAAAACTACTAAACACATGCTAGGAAACGCAGTTTTATGAGTACAGTGAATTCGAGGATAAAATCTGATTACACCGGGGCCTTTACAATTTTCCCAAATTTGAGAAAAACGTTTGTTTCCAGAAACCCCACTTTTTACACATCATGCCAAACGTCATTGCATCCTCTCTCGATTCATGGAAGTGGCATCCCTATTTGACAATTTGTACGCAGTCTACTACCGTCTGAACTTGTGCAAAGGTACAAAGAGTAACGAATTCAAATATCGACAACAGGGACTATTATACTGCAAATCGAACGATCCATACCCCTGTACATATCAACATGATGAAAACTACAAAACACATGCTAGGAAACGCAGTTATCTTAGTAAAGTAAATTCGAGGAAATAATCTGAATACACCCGGGCCTTTGCTATCTTTCCATATTGGAGAAAAAGCTTTGTTTAAAAAACCCCACTTTTTACACATCCTGCCAAACATGATGCAACCTCTTTCGATTCATGGAACTGGCATCCCTATTTGACAAATGGTACGCAGTCTACTACCGTCTGTTCTTGTGCAAAGGTACAAAGAGTAACGAATTCAAATATCGAGAACAGGGATTATAATGCTGCAAATCGAACGATCTTTACCCCTGTACATATCAACATGACGTAAACTACAAAACACATGCTAGGAAACGCAGTTTTTGAGTAAAGTAAATTCGTGGAAAAAATCTGAATACACCTGGGTCTTTGCGATTTTTCCATATTTGAGAATAAGCTTTGTTTCCAAAAACCCCACTATTTACACATCATGCCAAACGTCATTGCATCCTCTCTCGATTCATGGAAGTGGCATCCCTATTTGACAAATGGTACGCAGTCTACTACCGTCTGAACTTGTGCAAAGCTACAAAGAGTAACGAATTCAAATATCGAGAACAGGGACTATTATTCTGCAAATCGAACGATCTTTACCCCTGTACATATCAACATGGTGAAAACTATAAAACACATGCTAGGAAACGCAGTTTTATGAGTACAGTAAATTCGAGGAAAATATCTGAATACACCTGGACCTTTGCGATTTTTCCATATTTGGGAAAAAGATTTGTTTCCAAAAACCCCACTTTTTACACATCATGCCAAACGTCATTGCATCCTCTCTCGATTCATGGAAGTGGCATCCCTATTTGACAATTTGTACGCAGTCTACTACCGTCTGAACTTGTGCAAAGGTACAAAGAGTAACGAATTCAAATATCGAGAACAGGGATTATTATTCTGCAAATCGAACGATCTTTACCCCTGTACATATCAACATGATGAAAACTATAAAACACATGCTAGGAAACGCAGTTTTATGAGTACAGTAAATTCGAAGAAAATATCTGAATACACCTGGCCTTTGCGATTTTTCCATATTTGGGAAAAAGATTTGTTTCCAAAAACCCCACTTTTTACACATCATGCCAAACGTCATTGCATCCTCTGTCGATTCATGGAAGTGGCATCCCTATTTGACAAATTGTACGCAGTCTACTACCGTCTGAACTTGTGTAAAGGTACAAAGAGTAACGAATTCAAATATCGAGAACAGGGACTATTATTTTGCAAATCGAACGATCTTTACCCCTATACATATCTACATGATGAAAACTATAAAACACATGCTAGGAAACGCAGTTTTATGAGTACAGTAAATTCGAGGAATATATCTGAAAACACCTGGGCCTTTGCGATTTTTCCATATTTGGGAAAAAGATTTGTTTCCAAAAACCCCACTTTTTACACATCATGCCAAACGTCATTGCATCCTCTCTCGTTTCATAGAAGTGGCATCCCTATTTGACAAATGCTACGCAGTCTACTACCGTCTGAACTTGTGCAAAGGTACAAAGGGTAACGAATTCAAATATCGAGAACAGGGACTATTATTCTGCAAATCGAACGATCTTAACCCCTGTACATATCAACGTGATGAAAATTACAAAACACATGCTAGGAAACGCAGTTTTATGAGTACAGTGAATTCGAGGATAAAATCTGATTACACCGGGATCTTTGCGATTTTTCCATATTTGAGAAAATGCTTGGTTTCCAGAAACCTTAATTTTTACACGTCCTGCCAAACGTCATTGCATCCTCTCTCGATTCATGGAACTGGCATCCCTATTTGACAAATGGTACGCAGTCTACTACCGTCTGAACTTGTGCAAAGGTACAAAGAGTAACGAATTCAAATATCGAGAACAGGGATTATAATGCTGCAAATCGAACGATCTTTACCCCTGTACATATCAACATGATGTAAACTACAAAACACATGCTAGGAAACGCAGTTTTATGAGTAAAGTAAATTCGTTGAAAAAATCTGAATACACCTGGCCTTTGCGATTTTTCCATATTTGAGAAAAAGCTTTGTTTCCAAAAACCTCACTATTTACACATCATGCCAAACGTCATTGCATCCTCTATCGATTCATGGAACTGGCATCTCTATTTGACAAATGGTACACAGTCTACTACCGTCTGAACTTGTACAAAGGTACGAAGAGTAACGAATTCAAATGTCGACAACAGGGACTATTATTCTGCAAATCGAACGATATTTACCCTGTACATATGAACATGATGAAAGCTACAAAACACATGCTAGGAAACGCAGTTTAATGAGTACAGTGAATTCGAGGATAAAATCTGATTACACGGGGGCCTTTGCAATTTTTCCAAATTTGAGAAAAACGTTTGTCTCCAGAAACGCCACTTCTTACACATCCTGTAAAACATCATGCATCCTCTTTCGATTCATGGAACTGGCATCCGTATTTGAAAAATTATACGCAGTCTACTACCGTCTGAACTTGTGCCAAAGTACAAAGAGTAACGAATTCAAATATCGAGAACAGGGACTATTATTCTGCAAATCGTACGATCTTTACCCCTGTACATATCAAAATGATGAAAATTACAATACACATGCTAGGAAACGCAGTTTTATGAGTAAAGTAAATTCGAGGAAAAAATCTGAATACACCTGGGCCTTTACGATTTTTCCATATTTGAGAAAAAGCTTTGTTTCCAAAAACCCCACTTTTTACACATCCTGCCAAACGTCATGCATCCTCTTTCGATTCATGGAACTGGCATCCCTATTTGACAAATGATACCCAGTCTACTACCGTCTGAACTTGTGCAAAGGTACAAAGAATAACGAATTCAAATATCGAGAACAGGGACTATTACTCTGCAAATCGAACGATCTTTACCCCTGTACATATCAACATGATGAAAACTACAAAACACATGCTAGGAAACGCAGTTTTATGAGTAAAGTAATACGAGGAAAAAAATCTGAATACACCTGGGCCTTTGCGATTTTTCATATTTGAGAAAAAGCTTTGTTTCCAAAAACCCCACTTTTTACACATCATGCCAAACGTCATTGCATCCTTTCTCGATTCATGGAAGTGGCATCCCTATTTGACAAATGGTACGCAGTCTACTACCGTCAGAACTTGTACAATGGTACAAAGAGTAACGAATTCAAATATCGAGAACAGCGACTATTATTCTGCAAATCGAACGATCTTTACCCCTGTACATATCAACATGATGAAAACTACAAAACACATGCTAGGAAACGCATTTATATGAGTACAGTACAGTCGAGGAAAAAATCTAAATACACCCGGGCCTATGCGATTTTTCCATACTTGAGAAAAACGTTTGTTTCCAAAAACCCCACTTTTTACACATCCTGCCAAACGTCATGCATCCTCTTTCGATTCGTGGAACTGGCATCCCTATTTGACAAATGGTACGCATTCTACTACGCGTCTGAACTTGTGCAAAGGTACAAAGAGTAACGAATTCAAATATCGAGAACAGGGACTATTATTCTGCAAATCGAACGATCTTTACCCCTGTACATATCAACAAGATGAAAACTACAAAACACATGCTAGGAAACGCAGTTTTATGAGTACAGTAAATTCGAGGAAAAAATCTGAATACACCCGGGCCTTTGCGATTTTTCCATATTTGAGAAAAAGCTTTGTATCCAAAAACCCCACTTTTTACACATCATGCCAAACGTCATTGCATCCTCTCTCGATACATGGAACTGGCATCCCTATTTGACAAATGGTACGCAGTCTACTACCGTCTGAACATGTGCAAAGCTACAAAGAGTAACGAATTCAAATATCGAGAACAGGGACTATTATTCTGCAAATCGAACGATCTTTACACCTGTACATAACAACAAGATGAAAACTACAAAAAACATGCTAGGAATCTCAGTTTTATGAGTACAGTGAATACGAGGATAAGAATCTGATTACACTGGGGCATTTATGATTTTTCCATATTTGAGAAGAAGCTTTGTTTAAAGAAACCCCCCTTTTTACACGTCCTGCCAAACGTCATGCATCCTCTTTCTTTTCATGGAACTGGCATCCCTATTTGACAAATGGTACGCAGTCTACTACCGTCTGAACTTGTGCAAAGGTACAAAGAGTAACGAATTCAAATATCGAGAACAGGGACTATTATTCTGCAAATCGAACGATCTTTACCCCTGTACTTATCATCATGATGAAAACTACAAAACACATGCTAGGAAACGCAGTTTTATGAGTAAAGTAAATTCGAGGAAAAAATCTGAATACACCCGGGCCTCTGCGGATTTCCATATTTGAGAAAAAGCTTTGTTTCCAAAAACCGCACTTTTTACACATCATGCCAAACGTCATTGCATCCTCTATCGATTCATGGAACTGGCATCCCTATTTGACAAATGGTACGCAGTCTACTACCGTCTGAACTTGTACAAAGGTACAAAGAGTAACGAATTCAAATATCGACAACAGGGACTATTATTCTGCAAATCGAACGATATTTACCCTGTACATATGAACATGATGAAAGCTACAAAACACATGCTAGGAAACGCAGTTTTATGAGTACAGTGAATTAGAGGATAAAATCTGATTACACCGGGGCCTTTGCAATTTTTCCAAATTTGAGAAAAAGGTTTGTTTCCAGAAACCCCACGTTTTACACATCCTGCCAAACGTCATGCATCCTCTTTCGATTCATGGAACTGGCATCCGTATTTGACAAATTATACGCAGTCTACTACCGTCTGAACTTGTGCAAAAGTACAAAGAGTAACGAATTCAAATATCGAGAACAGGGACTATTATTCTGCAAATCGTACGATCTTTACCCCTGTACATATCAAAATGATGAAAACTACAAAACACATGCTAGGAAACGCAGTTTTATGAGTAAAGTAAATTCGAGGAAAAAATCTGAATACACCTGGGCCTTTGCGATTTTTCCATATTTGAGAAAAAGCTTTGTTTCCAAAAACCCCACTTTTTACACATCCTGCCAAACGTCATGCATCCTCTTTTGATTAATGGAGCTGGCATCCCTATTTGACAAATGATACCCAGTCTACTACCGTCTGAACTTGTACAAAGGTACAAAGAATAACGAATTCAAATATCGAGAACAGGGGCTATTACTCTACAAATCGAACGATCTTTACCCCTGTACATATCAACATGATGAAAACTACAAAACACATGCTAGGAAACGCAGATTTATGAGTACAGTAAATTCGAGGAAAAAATCTGAATACACCCGGGCCTTTGCGATTTTTCCATATTTGAGAAAAAGCTTTGTTTATAAAAACCCCACAATTTTACACGTCATGCCAAACGTCATTGCATCCTCTTTCGATTCATGAAAGTGTCATCCCTATTTGACAAATGGTACGCAGACTACTACCGTCTGAACTTGTGAAAAGGTACAAAGAATAACGAATTCAAATATCGAGAACAGGGACTATTATTCTTCAAATCGAACGATCTTTACCCCTGTACATATCAACATCATGAAAACCACAGAGCACATGCTAGGAAACGCAGTTTTATGAGTAAAGTAAATTCGAGGAAAAAATCTGAATACACCTGGGCCTTTGCGAGTTTTCCATATTTGAGAAAAAGCTTTGTTTCCAAAAACCCCACTTTTTACACATCATGCCAAACGTCATTGCATCCTCTCTCGATTCATGGAACTGGCATCCCTATTTGACAAATGGTATGCAGTATACTACCGTCTGAACTTGTGCCAAGGTACAAAGAGTAACGAATTCAAATATCGAGAACAGGGACTATTATTCTGCAAATCGAACGATCTTTACCCCTGTACATATCAACATGATGAAAACTACAAAGCACATGCTAGGAAACGCAGTTTTATGAGTACAGTAAATTCGAGGAAAAAATCTGAATACACCCGGACCTTTGCGATTTTTCCATATTTGAGAAAAAGCTTTGTTTCCAAAAACCCCACTTTTTACACATCATGCCAAACGTCATTGCATCCTCTCTCGATTCATGGAACTGGCATCCCTACTTGACAAATGGTATGCAGTCTACTACCGTCTGAACTTGTGCAAAGGTAAAAAGAGTAACGAATTCAAATATCGAGAACACGGACTATTATTCTGCAAATCGAACGATCTTTACCCCTGTACATATCAACATGATGAAATCTACAAAACACATGCTAGGAAACGCATTTTTATGAGTACAGTAAAGTGGAGGAAAAAATCTAAATACACCTGGGCCTATGCGATTTTTCCATATTTGAGAAAAAGCTTTGTTTCCAAAAACACCACTTTTTACACATCCTGCCAAACGTCATGCATCCTCTTTCGATTCGTGGAACTGGCATCCCTATTTGACAAATGGTACGCATTCTACTACCGTCTGAACTTGTGCAAAGGTACAATGAGTAACAAATTCAAATATCGAGAACAGGGACTATTATTCTGCAAATCGAACGATCTTTACCCCTGTACATATCAACAAGATGAAAACTACAAAACACATGCTAGGAAACGCAGTTTTATGAGTACAGTAAATTCGAGGAAATAATCTGATTACACCCGGGCCTCTGCGATTTTTCCATATTTGAGAAAAAGCTTTATTTCCAAAAACCACACTTTTTACACATCATGCCAAACGTCAGGCATCCTCTCTCGATTCATGGAACTTTCATCCCTATTTGACAAATAGTACGCAGTCTACTACCGTCTGAACTAGTGCAAAGGTACAAAGAGTAACGAATTCAAATATCGAGAACAGGGACTATTATTCTGCAAATCGAACGATCTTTACCCCTGTACATATCAACATGATGAAAACTACAAAACACATGCTAGGAAACGCAGATTTATGAGTACAGTAAATTCGAGGAAAAAATCTGAATACACCCAGGCCTTTGCGATTTTTCCATATTTGAGAAAAAGCTTTGTTTATAAAAACCCCACAATTTTACACATCATGCCAAACGTCATTGCATCCTCACTCGATTCATGAAAGTGTCATCCCTATTTGACAAATGGTACGCAGTCTACTACCGTCTGAACTTGTGAAAAGGTACAAAGAATAACGAATTCAAATATCGAGAACAGGGACTATTATTCTTCAAATCGAACGATCTTTACCCCTGTACATATCAACATCATGAAAACCACAAAACACATGCTAGGAAACGCAGTTTTATGAGTACAGTAAATTCGAGGAAAAAATCTGAATACACCTGGGCCTTTGCGACTTTTCCATATTTGAGAAAAAGCTTTGTTTCCAAAAACCTCACTTTTCACACATCATGCCAAACGTCATTTCATCCTCTCTCGATTCATGGAACTGGCATCCCTATTTGACAAATGGTACGCAGTCTACTACCGTCAGAACTTGTACAAAGGTACAAAGAGTAACGAATTCAAATATCGAGAACAGGGACTATTATTCTGCAAATCGAACGATCTTTACCCCTGTACATGTCAACATGATGAAAACTAAAAACACATGCTAGGAAACGCAGTTTTATGAGTACAGTGAATTCGAGGAAAAAATCTGATTACACCGGGGCCTTTGCAATTTTTCCAAATTTGAGTAAAATGTTTGTTTCCAGAAACCCCAGTTTTTACACATCCTGCCAAACGTAATGCATCCTCTTTCGATTCATGGAACTGGCATCCCTATTTGACAAATGGTACGCAGTCTACTACCGTCTGAACTTGTGCAAAGGTACAAGGAATAACGAATTCAAATATCGAAAACAGGGACTATTATTCTGCAAATCGAACGATCTTTACCCCTGTACATATCAACATGATGAAAACTACAAAACACATGCTAGGAAACGCAGTTTTATGAGTACAGTAAATTCGAGGACAAATTCTGAATACACCCGGGTCTTTGCGAATTTTCCATATTTGAGAAAAAGCTTTGTTTCCAAAAACCAAACTTTTTACACATCGTGCCAAACGTCATTGCATCCTCACTCGATTCATGGAACTGGCATCCCTATTTGACAAATCGTACGCAGTCTACTACCGTCTGAACTTGTGCAAAGGTACAAAGAGTAACGAATTCAAATATCGGTTACAGGGACTATTATTCTGAAAAACGAACGATCTTTACCCCTGTACATATCAACATGATGAAAACTTCAAAACACATGTTAGGAAACGCAGTTCTATGAGTACAGTAAATTCGAGGAAAAAATCAGAATACACCCGGTCCTTTGCGATTTTTCCATATTTGAGAAAAAGCTTCGTTTCCAAAAACCCCACTTTTTTCACATCATGACAAACGTCATTGCATCCTCTCTCGATTCATGGAACTGGCATCCCTATTTGACAAATAGTACGCAGTCTACTACCGTCTGAAGTTGTGCAAAGCTACAAAGAGCAACGAATTCAAATATCGAGAACAGGGTCTATTTTTCTGCATATCGAACGATCTTTACCCGTATATATATAAACATGATGAAAACTACAAAACACATGCTAGGAACCCCGGTTCTATGAGTACAGTATATTCGAGGAAAAAATCTGAATACACTCGGGCCTTTGCGATTTTTCCATATTTGAAAAAACGCTTTGTTTCCAAAAACCGCACTTTTTACACATCATGCCAAACGTCATTGCATCCTCTATCGATTCATGGAACTGGCATCCCTATTTGACAAATGGTACGCAGTCTACTACCGTCTGAACTTGTACAAAGGTACAAAGAGTAACGAATTCAAATATCGACAACAGGGACTATTATTCTGCAAATCGAACGATATTTACCCTGTACATATGAACATGATGAAAGCTACAAAACACATGCTAGGAAACGCAGTTTTATGAGTACAGTGAATTAGAGGATAAAATCTGATTACACCGGGGCCTTTGCAATTTTTCCAAATTTGAGAAAAAGGTTTGTTTCCAGAAACCCCACGTTTTACACATCCTGCCAAACGTCATGCATCCTCTTTCGATTCATGGAACTGGCATCCGTATTTGACAAATTATACGCAGTCTACTACCGTCTGAACTTGTGCAAAAGTACAAAGAGTAACGAATTCAAATATCGAGAACAGGGACTATTATTCTGCAAATCGTACGATCTTTACCCCTGTACATATCAAAATGATGAAAACTACAAAACACATGCTAGGAAACGCAGTTTTATGAGTAAAGTAAATTAGAGGAAAAAATCTGAATACACCTGGGCCTTTGCGATTTTTCCATATTTGAGAAAAAGCTTTGTTTCCAAAAACCCCACTTTTTACACATCCTGCCAAACGTCATGCATCCTCTTTTGATTAATGGAGCTGGCATCCCTATTTGACAAATGATACCCAGTCTACTACCGTCTGAACTTGTACAAAGGTACAAAGAATAACGAATTCAAATATCGAGAACAGGGGCTATTACTCTACAAATCGAACGATCTTTACCCCTGTACATATCAACATGATGAAAACTACAAAACACATGCTAGGAAACGCAGATTTATGAGTACAGTAAATTCGAGGAAAAAATCTGAATACACCCGGGCCTTTGCGATTTTTCCATATTTGAGAAAAAGCTTTGTTTATAAAAACCCCACAATTTTACACGTCATGCCAAACGTCATTGCATCCTCTTTCGATTCATGAAAGTGTCATCCCTATTTGACAAATGGTACGCAGACTACTACCGTCTGAACTTGTGAAAAGGTACAAAGAATAACGAATTCAAATATCGAGAACAGGGACTATTATTCTTCAAATCGAACGATCTTTACCCCTGTACATATCAACATCATGAAAACCACAGAGCACATGCTAGGAAACGCAGTTTTATGAGTAAAGTAAATTCGAGGAAAAAATCTGAATACACCTGGGCCTTTGCGAGTTTTCCATATTTGAGAAAAAGCTTTGTTTCCAAAAACCCCACTTCTTACACATCATGCCAAACGTCATTGCATCCCCTCTCGATTCATGGAACTGGCATCCCTATTTGACAAATGGTATGCAGTATACTACCGTCTGAACTTGTGCAAAGGTACAAAGAGTAACGAATTCAAATATCGAGAACAGGGACTATTATTCTGCAAATCGAACGATCTTTACCCCTGTACATATCAACATGATGAAAACTACAAAGCACATGCTAGGAAACGCAGTTTTATGAGTACAGTAAATTCGAGGAAAAAATCTGAATACACCCGGGCCTTTGCGATTTTTCCATATTTGAGAAAAAGCTTTGTTTCCAAAAACCCCACTTTTTACACATCATACCAAACGTCATTGCATCCTCTCTCGATTCATGGAACTGGCATCCCTACTTGACAAATGGTATGCAGTCTACTACCGTCTGAACTTGTGCAAAGGTAAAAAGAGTAACGAATTCAAATATCGAGAACACGGACTATTATTCTGCAAATCGAACGATCTTTACCCCTGTACATATCAACATGATGAAATCTACAAAACACATGCTAGGAAACGCATTTTTATGAGTACAGTAAAGTGGAGGAAAAAATCTAAATACACCCGGGCCTATGCGATTTTTCCATATTTGAGAAAAACGTTTGTTTCCAAAAACCCCACTTTTTACACATCATGACAAACGTCATGCATCCTCTTTCGATTCATGGAACTGGCATCCCTATTTGACAAATGGTACGCATTCTACTACCGTCTGAACTTGTGCAAGGGTTCAAAGAGTAACGAATTCAAATATCGAGAACAGGGACTATTATTCTGCAAATCGAACGATCTTTACCCCTGTACATATCAACAAGATAAAAACTACAAAACACATGCTAGGAAACCCAGTTTTATGAGTACAGTAAATTCGAGGAAATAACCTGAATACACCCGGGCCTCATCGATTTTTCCATATTTGAGAAAAAGCTTTCTTTCCAAAAACCCCACTTTTTACACATCATGCCAAACGTCAGGCATCCTCTCTCGATTCATGGAACTGGCATCCCTATTTGACAAATGATACGCAGTCTACTACCGTCTGAACTACTGCAAAGGTACAAAGAGTAACGAATTCAAATATCGAGAACAGGGGCTATTATTCTGCAAATCGAACGATCTTTACCCCTGTACATATCAACATGATGAAAACTAGAAAACACATGCTATGAAACGCAGTTTTATGAGTAAAGTAAATTCGAGGAAAAAATCTGAATACACCTGGGCCTTTGCGATTTTTCCATATTTGAGAAAAAGCTTTGTTTCCAAAAACACCACTTTTTACACATCCTGCCAAACGTCATGCATCCTCTTTCGATTCGTGGAACTGGCATCCCTATTTGACAAATGGTACGCATTCTACTACCGTCTGAACTTGTGCAAAGGTACAATGAGTAACAAATTCAAATATCGAGAACAGGGACTATTATTCTGCAAATCGAACGATCTTTACCCCTGTACATATCAACAAGATGAAAACTACAAAACACATGCTAGGAAACGCAGTTTTATGAGTACAGTAAATTCGAGGAAATAATCTGATTACACCCGGGCCTCTGCGATTTTTCCATATTTGAGAAAAAGCTTTATTTCCAAAAACCACACTTTTTACACATCATGCCAAACGTCAGGCATCCTCTCTCGATTCATGGAACTTTCATCCCTATTTGACAAATAGTACGCAGTCTACTACCGTCTGAACTAGTGCAAAGGTACAAAGAGTAACGAATTCAAATATCGAGAACAGGGACTATTATTCTGCAAATCGAACGATCTTTACCCCTGTACATATCAACATGATGAAAACTACAAAACACATGCTAGGAAACGCAGATTTATGAGTACAGTAAATTCGAGGAAAAAATCTGAATACACCCAGGCCTTTGCGATTTTTCCATATTTGAGAAAAAGCTTTGTTTATAAAAACCCCACAATTTTACACATCATGCCAAACGTCATTGCATCCTCACTCGATTCATGAAAGTGTCATCCCTATTTGACAAATGGTACGCAGTCTACTACCGTCTGAACTTGTGAAAAGGTACAAAGAATAACGAATTCAAATATCGAGAACAGGGACTATTATTCTTCAAATCGAACGATCTTTACCCCTGTACATATTAACATCATGAAAACCACAAAACACATGCTAGGAAACGCAGTTTTATGAGTACAGTAAATTCGAGGAAAAAATCTGAATAAACCTGGGCCTTTGCGAATTTTCCATATTTGAGAAAAAGGTTTGTTTCCAAAAACCCCACATTCTACACATCATGCCAAGCGTCATTGCATCCTCTATCGATTCATGGAACTGGCATCCCTATTTGACAAATGGTACGCAGTCTACTACCGTCAGAACTTGTACAAAGGTACAAAGAGTAACGATTTCAAATATCGAGAACAGGGACTATTATTCTGCAAATCGAACGATTTTTACCCCTGTACATATCAACATGATGAAAACTACAAAACACATGCTAGGAAACGCAGTTTTTGAGTACAGTGAATTCGAGGATAGAATCTGATTACACCGGCGTCTTTGCGATTTTTCCATATTTGAGAAAATGCTTTGTTTCCAGAAACCCCACTTTTTACACGTCCTGGCAAACGTCATGCATCCTCTTTCGATTCATGGAAGTGGCATCCCTATTTGACAAATGGTACGCAGTCTACTACCGTCTGAACTTGTACAAAGGTACAAAGAGTAACGAATCAAATATCGAGAACAGGGACTATTATTCTGCAAATCGAACGATCTTTACCCCTGTGCTTAATAACATGATGAAAACTACAAAACACATGCTAGGAAACGCAGTTTTATGAGTAAAGTAAATTCGAGGAAAAAATCTGAATACACCTGGGCCTTTGCGACTTTTCCATATTTGAGAAAAAGCTTTGTTTCCAAAAACCTCACTTTTTACACATCATGCCAAACGTCATTTCATCCTCTCTCGATTCATGGAACTGGCATCCCTATTTGACAAATGGTACGCAGTCTACTACCGTCAGAACTTGTACAAAGGTACAAAGAGTAACGAATTCAAATATCGAGAACAGGGACTATTATTCTGCAAATCGAACGATCTTTACCCCTGTACATGTCAACATGATGAAAACTAAAAACACATGCTAGGAAACGCAGTTTTATGAGTACAGTGAATTCGAGGAAAAAATCTGATTACACCGGGGCCTTTGCAATTTTTCCAAATTTGAGTAAAATGTTTGTTTCCAGAAACCCCAGTTTTTACACATCCTGCCAAACGTAATGCATCCTCTTTCGATTCATGGAACTGGCATCCCTATTTGACAAATGGTACGCAGTCTACTACCGTCTGAACTTGTGCAAAGGTACAAGGAATAACGAATTCAAATATCGAAAACAGGGACTATTATTCTGCAAATCGAACGATCTTTACCCCTGTACATATCAACATGATGAAAACTACAAAACACATGCTAGGAAACGCAGTTTTATGAGTACAGTAAATTCGAGGACAAATTCTGAATACACCCGGGCCTTTGCGAATTTTCCATATTTGAGAAAAAGCTTTGTTTCCAAAAACCAAACTTTTTACACATCGTGCCAAACGTCATTGCATCCTCACTCGATTCATGGAACTGGCATCCCTATTTGACAAATCGTACGCAGTCTACTACCGTCTGAACTTGTGCAAAGGTACAAAGAGTAACGAATTCAAATATCGAGAACAGGGACTATTATTCTGCATATCGAACGATCTTTACCCCTGTACATATCAACATGATGAAAACTACAAAGCACATGCTAGGAAACGCAGTTTTATGAGTACAGTAAATTCGAGGGAAAAATGTGAATACATCCGGGCCTTTGCGACTTTTCCATATTTGAGAAAAAGCTTTGTTTCCAAAAACCCCACTTTTTACACATCATGCCAAACGTCATTGCATCCTCTCTCGATTCATGGAACTGGCATCCTTATTTGACAAATTGTACACAGTCTACTAGCGTCTGTACTTGTGCAAATGTACAAAGGGTAACGAATTCAAGTATCGGTTACAGGGACTATTATTCTGAAAAACGAACGATCTTTACCCCTGTACATATCAACATGATGAAAACTTCAAAACACATGTTAGGAAACGCAGTTCTATGAGTACAGTAAATTCGAGGAAAAAATCAGAATACACCCGGTCCTTTGCGATTTTTCCATATTTGAGAAAAAGCTTCGTTTCCAAAAACCCCACTTTTTTCACATCATGACAAACGTCATTGCATCCTCTCTCGATTCATGGAACTGGCATCCCTATTTGACAAATAGTACGCAGTCTACTACCGTCTGAAGTTGTGCAAAGCTACAAAGAGCAACGAATTCAAATATCGAGAACAGGGACTATTTTTCTGCATATCGAACGATCTTTACCCGTATATATATAAACATGATGAAAACTACAAAACACATGCTAGGAACCCCGGTTCTATGAGTACAGTATATTCGAGGAAAAAATCTGAATACACTCGGGCCTTTGCGATTTTTCCATATTTGAAAAAAAGCTTTGTTTCCAAAAACCAAACTTTTTACACATCGTGCCAAACGTCATTGCATCCTCACTCGATTCATGAAACTGGTATCCCTATTTGACAAATGGTACGCAGTCTACTACCGTCTGAACTTGTGCAAAGGTACAAAGAGTAACGAATTCAAATATCGAGAACAGGGACTATTATTCTGCAAATCGAACGATCTTTACCCCTATACATATCAACATGATGAAAACTACAAAGCACATGCTAGGAAACACAGTTTTATGAGTACAGTTAATTCGAGGAAAAAATCTGAATTCACCCGGGCCTTTGCGATTTTTCCATTTTTGAGAAAAAGCTTTGTTTCCAAAAACCCCACTTTTTAAACATCATGCCAAACGTCATTGCATCCTCTCTCGATTCATGGAACTGGCATCCCTATTTGACAAATGGTACGCAGTCTACTACCGTCTGAACTTGTGCAAAGGTACAAAGAGTAACGAATTCAAATATCGAGAAGAGGGAGTATTATTCTGCAAATCGAACGTTCTTTACCGCTGTACATATCAACATGATGAAAACTACAAAACACATGTTAGGATACGTAGTTCCATGAGTAAAGTAAATTCGAAAAAAAAATGTGAATACACCCGGGCCTTTGCGATTTTTCCATATTTGAGAAAAAGCTTTGTTTCCAAAAACCCCACTTTTTACACATCATGACAAATGTCATTGCATCCTCTCTCGATTCATGGAACTGGCACCCCTATTTGACAAATGGTACGCAGTCTACTACTGTCTGAAATTGTGCAAAGCTACAAAGAGCAACGAAATCAAATATCGAGAATGGGTACTATTATTCTGCATATCGAACGATCTTTACCCCTATAAATATCAACATGATGAAAGCTACAAAACACATGCTAGGAAACCCAGTTTTATGAGTACAGTAAATTCGAGGAAAAATCTGAATACACTCAGGCCTTTGCGATTTTTCCATATTTGAGAAAAAGCTTTGTTTCCAAAAACCCCACTTTTTTCACATCATGCCAAACGCCTTTGCATCCTCTCTCGATTCATTGAACTGGCATCCCTATTTGACAAATGGTACGCAGTCTACTACCGTCTGAACTTGTGCAAAGCTACAAAGAGCAACGAATTCAAATATCGAGAACAGGGACTATTATTCTGCAAATCGAACGATCTTTACCCCTGTACATATCAACATGATGAAAACTACAAAGCACATGCTAGGAAACGCAGTTTTATGAGTACGGTAAATTCGAGGAATAAATGTTAATACTCCCGGGCCTTTGCGATTTTTCCATATTTGAGAAAAAGCTCTGTTACCAAAAACCCCACTTTTTCACATCATGCCAAACGTCATTGCATCCTCTCTCGATTCATGGGACTGGCATCCCTATTTGACAAATGGTACGCAGTCTACTACCGTCTGACTTGTGCAAAGGTACAAAGAGTAACGAATTCAAATATCGAGAACAGGGACTATTATTCTGCAAATCGAACGATCTTTACCCTGTACATATCAACACAATGAAAACTACAAAACACATGCTAGGAAACGCAGTTTTATGAGTACAGTGAATTAGAGGATAAAATCTGATTACACCGGGGCCTTTGCAATTTTTCCAAATTTGAGAAAAAGGTTTGTTTCCAGAAACCCCACTTTTTACACATCCTGCCAAACGTCATGCATCCTCTTTCGATTCATGGAACTGGCATCCGTATTTGACAAATTATACGCAGTCTACTACCGTCTGAACTTGTGCAAAAGTACAAAGAGTAACGAATTCAAATATCGAGAACAGGGACTATTATTCTGCAAATCGTACGATCTTTACCCCTGTACATATCAAAATGATGAAAACTACAAAACACATGCTAGGAAACGCTGTTTTATGAGTAAAGTAAATTCGAGGAAAAAATCTGAATACACCTGGGCCTTTGCGATTTTTCCATATTTGAGAAAAAGCTTTGTTTCCAAAAACCCCACTTTTTACACATCCTGCCAAACGTCATGCATCCTCTTTTGATTAATGGAACTGGCATCCCTATTTGACAAATGATACCCAGTCTACTACCGTCTGAACTTGTACAAAGGTACAAAGAATAACGAATTCAAATATCGAGAACAGGGGCTATTACTCTGCAAATCGAACGATCTTTACCCCTGAACATATCAACATGATGAAAACTACAAAACACATGCTAGGAAACGCAGATTTATGAGTACAGTAAATTCGAGGAAAAAATCTGAATACACCCGGGCCTTTGCGATTTTTCCATATTTGAGAAAAAGCTTTGTTTATAAAAACCCCACAATTTTACACATCATGCCAAACGTCATTGCATCCTCTTTCGATTCATGAAAGTGTCATCCCTATTTGACAAATGGTACGCAGTCTACTACCGTCTGAACTTGTGAAAAGGTACAAAGAATAACGAATTCAAATATCGAGAACAGGGACTATTATTCTTCAAATCGAACGATCTTTACCCCTGTACATATCAACATCATGAAAACCACAGAGCACATGCTAGGAAACGCAGTTTTATGAGTAAAGTAAATTCGAGGAAAAAATCTGAATACACCTGGGCCTTTGCGAGTTTTCCATATTTGAGAAAAAGCTTTGTTTCCAAAAACCCCACTTTTTACACATCATGCCAAACGTCATTGCATCCTCTCTCGATTCATGGAACTGGCATCCCTATTTGACAAATGGTATGCAGTCTACTACCGTCAGAACTTGTACAAAGGTACAAAGAGTAACGAATTCAAATATCGAGAACAGGGACTATTATTCTGCAAATCGAACGATCTTAACCCCTGTACATATCAACATGATGAAAACTACAAAACACATGCTAGGAAACGCAGTTTTATGAGTACAGTGAATTCGAGGAAAAAATCTGATTACACTGGGGTCTTTGCAATTTTTCCAAATTTGAGTAAAATGTTTGTTTCCAGAAACCCCACTTTTTACACATCCTGCCAAACGTAATGCATCCTCTTTCGATTCATGGAACTGGCATCCCTATTTGACAAATGGTACGCAGTCTACTACCGTCTGAACTTGTGCAAAGGTACAAGGAATTACGAATTCAAATATCGAAAACAGGGACTATTATTCTGAAAATCGAACGATCTTTACCCCTGTACATATCAACATGATGAAAACCACAAAAGACATGCTCGGAAACGCAGTTTTATGAGTACAGTAAATTCGAGGAAAAAATCTGAATACACCTGGGCCTTTGCGATTTTTCCATATTTGAGAAAAAGCTTTGTTTCCAAAAACCCCACTTTTTACACATCCTGCCAAATGACATTGCATCCTCTCTCGATTCATGGAACTCTCATCCCTATTTGACAAATGGTACGCACTCTACTACCGTCAGAAATTGTACAAAGGTACAAAGAGTAACGAATTCAAATATCGAGAACAGGGACTATTATTCTGCAAATCGAACGATCTTTACCCCTGTACATATCAACATGATGAAATCTACAAAACACATGCTAGGAAACGCATTTTTATGAGTACAGTAAAGTCGAGAAAAAAATCTAAATACACCCGGGCCTATGCGATTTTTCCATATTTGAGAAAAACGTTTTTTTCCAAAAACCCCACTTTTTACACATCCTGCCAAACGTCATGCATCCTCTTTCGATTCATGGAACTGGCATCCCTATTTGACAAATGGTACGCATTCTACTACCGTCTGAACTTGTGCAAAGGTTCAAAGAGTAACGAATTCAAATATCGAGAACAGGGACTATTATTCTGCAAATCGAACGATCTTTACCCCTGTACATATCAATAAGATAAAAACTACAAAACACATGCTAGGAAACCCAGTTTTATGAGTACAGTAAATTCGAGGAAATAATCTGAATACACCCGGGCCTCACCGATTTTTCCATATTTGAGAAAAAGCTTTCTTTCCAAAAACCCCACTTTTTACACATCATGCCAAACGTCAGGCATCCTCTCTCGATTCATGGAACTGGCATCCCTATTTGACAAATGATACGCAGTCTACTACCGTCTGAACTACTGCAAAGGTACAAAGAGTAACGAATTCAAATATCGAGAACAGGGGCTATTATTCTGCAAATCGAACGATCTTTACCCCTGTACATATCAACATGATGAAAACTAGAAAACACATGCTAGGAAACGCAGTTTTATGAGTAAAGTAAATTCGAGGAAAAAATCTGAATACACCTGGGCCTTTGCGATTTTTCCATATTTGAGAAAAAGCTTTGTTTCCAAAAACACCACTTTTTACACATCCTGCCAAACGTCATGCATCCTCTTTCGATTCATGGAACTGGCATCCGTATTTGACAAATTATACGCAGTCTACTACCGTCTGAACTTGTGCAAAAGTACAAAGAGTAACGAATTCAAATATCGAGAACAGGGACTATTATTCTGCAAATCGTACGATCTTTACCCCTGTACATATCAAAATGATGAAAACTACAAAACACATGCTAGGAAACGCAGTTTTATGAGTAAAGTAAATTCGAGGAAAAAATCTGAATACACCTGGGCCTTTGCGATTTTTCCATATTTGAGAAAAAGCTTTGTTTCCAAAAAACCCACTTTTTACACATCCTGCCAAACGTCATGCATCCTCTTTTGATTAATGGAACTGGCATCCCTATTTGACAAATGATACCCAGTCTACTACCGTCTGAACTTGTACAAAGGTACAAAGAATAACGAATTCAAATATCGAGAACAGGGGCTATTACTCTGCAAATCGAACGATCTTTACCCCTATACATATCAACATGATGAAAACTACAAAACACATGCTAGGAAACGCAGATTTATGAGTACAGTAAATTCGAGGAAAAAATCTGAATACACCCGGGCCTTTGCGATTTTTCCATATTTGAGATAAAGCTTTGTTTCCAAAAACCCCACTTTCTACACATCATACCAAGCGTCATTGCATCCTCTATCGATTCATGGAACTGGCATCCCTATTTGACAAATGGTACGCAGTCTACTACCGTCAGAACTTGTACAAAGGTACAAAGTGTAACGAATTCAAATATCGAGAACAGGGACTATTATTCTGCAAATCGAACGATTTTTACCCCTGTACATATCAACATGATGAAAACTACAAAACACATGCTAGGAAACGCAGTTTTTGAGTACAGTGAATTCGAGGATAGAATCTGATTACACCGGCGTCTTTGCGATTTTTCCATATTTGAGAAAATGCTTTGTTTCCAGAAACCCCACTTTTTACACGTCCTGGCAAACGTCATGCATCCTCTTTCGATTCATGGAAGTGGCATCCCTATTTGACAAATGGTACGCAGTCTACTACCGTCAGAACTTGTACAAAGGTACAAAGAGTAACGAATTCAAATATCGAGAACAGGGACTATTATTCTGCAAATCGAACGATCTTTACCCCTGTGCTTAATAACATGATGAAAACTACAAAACACATGCTAGGAAACGCAGTTTTATGAGTAAAGTAAATTCGAGGAAAAAATCTGAATACACCTGGGCCTTTGCGACTTTTCCATATTTGAGAAAAAGCTTTGTTTCCAAAAACCTCACTTTTTACACATCATGCCAAACGTCATTGCATCCTCTCTCGATTCATGGAACTGGCATCCCTATTTGACAAATGGTACGCAGTCTACTACCGTCAGAACTTGTACAAAGGTACAAAGAGTAACGAATTCAAATATCGAGAACAGGGACTATTATTCTGCAAATCGAACGATCTTTACCCCTGTACATGTCAACATGATGAAAACTAAAAACACATGCTAGGAAACGCAGTTTTATGAGTACAGTGAATTCGAGGAAAAAATCTGATTACACCGGGGCCTTTGCAATTTTTCCAAATTTGAGTAAAATGTTTGTTTCCAGAAACCCCAGTTTTTACACATCCTGCCAAACGTAATGCATCCTCTTTCGATTCATGGAACTGGCATCCCTATTTGACAAATGGTACGCAGTCTACTACCGTCTGAACTTGTGCAAAGGTACAAGGAATAACGAATTCAAATATCGAAAACAGGGACTATTATTCTGCAAATCGAACGATCTTTACCCCTGTACATATCAACATGATGAAAACTACAAAACACATGCTAGGAAACGCAGTTTTATGAGTACAGTAAATTCGAGGACAAATTCTGAATACACCCGGGCCTTTGCGAATTTTCCATATTTGAGAAAAAGCTTTGTTTCCAAAAACCAAACTTTTTACACATCGTGCCAAACGTCATTGCATCCTCACTCGATTCATGGAACTGGCATCCCTATTTGACAAATCGTACGCAGTCTACTACCGTCTGAACTTGTGCAAAGGTACAAAGAGTAACGAATTCAAATATCGAGAACAGGGACTATTATTCTGCAAATCGAACGATCTTTACCCCTGTACATATCAACATGATGAAAACTACAAAGCACATGCTAGGAAACGCAGTTTTATGAGTACAGTAAATTCGAGGGAAAAATGTGAATACATCCGGGCCTTTGCGACTTTTCCATATTTGAGAAAAAGCTTTGTTTCCAAAAACCCCACTTTTTACACATCATGCCAAACGTCATTGCATCCTCTCTCGATTCATGGAACTGGCATCCTTATTTGACAAATTGTACACAGTCTACTAGCGTCTGTACTTGTGCAAATGTACAAAGGGTAACGAATTCAAATATCGGTTACAGGGACTATTATTCTGAAAAACGAACGATCTTTACCCCTGTACATATCAACATGATGAAAACTTCAAAACACATGTTAGGAAACGCAGTTCTATGAGTACAGTAAATTCGAAAAAAAAATCAGAATACACCCGGCCTTTGCGATTTTTCCATATTTGAGAAAAAGCTTCGTTTCCAAAAACCCCACTTTTTTCACATCATGACAAACGTCATTGCATCCTCTCTCGATTCATGGAACTGGCATCCCTATTTGACAAATAGTACGCAGTCTACTACCGTCTGAAGTTGTGCAAAGCTACAAAGAGCAACGAATTCAAATATCGAGAGCAGGGACTATTTTTCTGCATATCGAACGATCTTTACCCGTATATATATAAACATGATGAAAACTACAAAACACATGCTAGGAACCCCGGTTCTATGAGTACAGTATATTCGAGGAAAAAATCTGAATACACTCGGGCCTTTGCGATTTTTCCATATTTGAAAAAAAGCTTTGTTTCCAAAAACCAAACTTTTTACACATCGTGCCAAACGTCATTGCATCCTCACTCGATTCATGAAACTGGTATCCCTATTTGACAAATGGTACGCAGTCTACTACCGTCTGAACTTGTGCAAAGGTACAAAGAGTAACGAATTCAAATATCGAGAACAGGGACTATTATTCTGCAAATCGAACGATCTTTACCCCTATGCATATCAACATGATGAAAACTACAAAGCACATGCTAGGAAACACAGTTTTATGAGTACAGTTAATTCGAGGAAAAAATGTGAATTCACCCGGGCCTTTGCGATTTTTCCATATTTGAGAAAAAGCTTTGTTTCCAAAAACCCCACTTTTTAAACATCATGCCAAACGTCATTGCATCCTCTCTCGATTCATGGAACTGGCATCCCTATTTGACAAATGGTACGCAGTCTACTACCGTTTGAACTTGTGCAAAGGTACAAAGAGTAACGAATTCAAATATCGAGAAGAGGGAGTATTATTCTGCAAATCGAACGTTCTTTACCGCTGTACATATCAACATGATGAAAACTACAAAACACATGTTAGGATACGCAGTTCCATGAGTAAAGTAAATTCGAAAAAAAAATGTGAATACACCCGGGCCTTTGCGATTTTTCCATATTTGAGAAAAAGCTTTGTTTCCAAAAACCCCACTTTTTACACATCATGAAAAATGTCATTGCATCCTCTCTCGATTCATGGAACTGGCATCCCTATTTGACAAATGGTACGCAGTCTACTACTGTCTGAAATTGTGCAAAGCTACAAAGAGCAACGAATTCAAATATCGAGAACAGGGACTATTATTCTGCATATCGAACGATCTTTACCCCTATAAATATCAACATGATGAAAGCTACAAAACACATGCTAGGAAACCCAGTTTTATGAGTACAGTAAATTCGAGGAAATAATCTGAATACACTCGGGCCTTTGCGATTTTTCCATATTTGAGAAAAAGCTTTGTTTCCAAAAACCCCACTTTTTTCACATCATGCCAAACGCCTTTGCATCCTCTTTCGATTCATTGAACTGGCATCCCTATTTGACAAATGGTACGCAGTCTACTACCGTCTGAACTTGTGCAAAGCTACAAAGAGCAACGAATTCAAATATCGAGAACAGGGACTATTATTCTGCAAATCGAACGATCTTTACCCCTGTACATATCAACATGATGAAAACTACAAAGCACATGCTAGGAAACGCAGTTTTATGAGTACTGTAAATTCGAGGAATAAATGTTAATACTCCCGGGCCTTTGCGATTTTTCCATATTTGAGAAAAAGCTTTGTTACCAAAAACCCCACTTTTTCACATCATGCCAAACGTCATTGCATCCTCTCTCGATTCATGGGACTGGCATCCCTATTTGACAAATGGTACGCAGTCTACTACCGTCTGACTTGTGCAAAGGTACAAAGAGTAACGAATTCAAATATCGAGAACAGGGACTATTATTCTGCAAATCGAACGATCTTTACCCTGTACATATCAACACGATGAAAACTACAAAACACATGCTCGGTAACGCAGTTTTATGAGTACAGTAAATTCGAGGACAATATCTGAATACACCCGGAACTTTGCGATTTTTCCATATTTGAGAAAAAGCTTTGTTTCCAAAAATACCACTTTTTACACATCATGCCAAACGTCATTGCCTCCTCTCTCGATTCATGGAACTGACATCCCTATTTGACAAATGGTACGCAGTCTACTACCGTCTGAACTTGTGCAAATGTACAAAGGGTAACGAATTCAAATATCGGTTACAGGGACTATTATTCTGAAAAACGAACGATCTTTACCCTGTACATATCAACATGATGAAAACTTCAAAACACATGCTATTAAACGCAGTTTTATGAGTACAGTAAATTCGAGGAAAAAATCGGAAATCACCCGGTCCTTTGCGATTTTTCTATATTAAAGAAAAAGCTTTGTTTCCAAAAACCCCACTTTTTACACATCATGACAAACGTCATTGCATCCTCTCTCAATTCATGGAACTGGCATCCCTATTTGACAAATGGTACGCAGTCAACTACCGTCTGAACTTGTGCAAAGGTACAACGAGTAACGAATTCAAATATCAAGAACAGGGACTATTATTCTGCAAATCGAACGATATTTACCCCTGTACATATCAACATGATAAAAACTACAAAACACATGATAGGAAACGCAGTTCTATGAGTACAGTAAATTCGAGGAAAAAATCTGATTACACCCGGGCCTTTGCGATTTTTCCATATTTGAGAAAAAGCTTTGTTTCTAAAAACCCCACTTTTTACACATCATCACAAACGTCATTGCATCCTCTCTCGATTCATGGAACAGGCATCCCTATTTGACAAATAGTACGCAGTCTACTACCGTCTGAAGTTGTGCAAAGCTACAAAGAGCAACGAATTCAAATATCGAGAACAGGGACTATTTTTCTGCATACCGAACGATCTTTACCCGTATATATATATAAACATGATGAAAACTACAAAACACATGCTAGGAACCCCGGTTCTATGAGTACAGTATATTCGAGGAAAAAATCTGAATACACTCGGGCCTTTGCGATTTTTCCATATTTGAGAAAAAGCTTTGTTTCCAAAAACCAAACTTTTTACACATCGTGCCAAACGTCATTGCATCCTCACTCGATTCATGAAACTGGTATCCCTATTTGACAAATGGTACGCAGTCTACTACCGTCTGAACTTGTGCAAAGGTACAAAGAGTAACGAATTCAAATATCGAGAACAGGGACTATTATTCTGCAAATCGAACGATCTTTACCCCTGTACATATCAACATGATGAAAACTACAAAGCACATGCTAGGAAACGCAGTTTTATGAGTACAGTTAATTCGAGGAAAAAATCTGAATTCACCCGCGCCTTTGCGATTTTTCCATATGTGAGAAAAAGCTTTGTTTCCAAAAACCCCACTTTTTAAACATCATGCCAAACGTCATTGCATCCTCTCTCGATTCATGGAACTGGCATCCCTATTTGACAAATGGTACGCAGGCTACAACCGTCTGAACTTGTGCAAAGGTACAAAGAGTAACGAATTCAAATATCGAGAATAGGGACTATTATTCTGCAAATTGAACGTTCTTTAACCTGGTACATATCTACATGATGAAAACTATAAAACACATGCTGGGAAACGCAGTTTTATGAGTACAGTAAATTCGAGGAAAAAATGTGAATACATCCGGGACTTTGCGATTTTTCTATATTTGAGAAAAAGCTTTGTTTCCAAAAAACCCACTTTTTACACATCATGCCAAACGTCATTGCATCCTCTCTCGATTCATGGAACTGGCATCCTTATTTGACAAATGGTACACAGACTACTACCGTCTGAACTTGTGCAAATGAACAAAGGGTAACGAATTCAAATATCGGTTACAGGGACTATTATTCTGAAAAAGGAACGATCTTTACCCCTGTACATATCAACATGATGAAAACTTCAAAACACATGTTAGGAAACGCAGTTCTATGAGTACAGTAAATTCGAGGAAAAAATTTGAATACACCCGGTCCTTTGCGATTTTTCCATATTTGAGAAAAAGCTTCGTTTCCAAAAACCCCACTTTTTACACATCATGCCAAACGTCATTGCATCCTCTCTCGATTCAAGGACTGGAATCCCTATTTGACAAATGGTACGCAGTCTACTACCGTCTGAACTTGTGCAAAGGTACAAAGAGTAACGAATTCAAATATCGAGAACAGGCACTATTAATATGAAAATCGAACGATCTTTACCCCTGTAAATATCAACATGATGAAAACTACAAAACACATGATAGGAAATGCAAATCTTTGAGTACAATAAATTCTAGGAAAAAAACTGATTACACCCGGGAATTTGCGATTTTTCCATATTTGAGAAAAAGCTTGGTTTCCAAAAACCCCACTTTTTACACATCATGACAAACGTCATTGCATCCTCTCTCGATTCATGGAACTGGGATCCCAATTTGACAAATGGTACGCAGTCTACTACAGTCTGAACTTGTGCAAAGCTACAAAGAGCAACGAATTCAAATATCGAGAACAGGGACTATTATTCTGCATATCGAACGATCTTTGCCCCTATATATATCAACATGATGAAAACTACAAAACACATGCTAGGAAACCCAGTTCTATGAGTACAGTAAATTCGAGGAAAAAATCTGAATACACTCGGGCCTTTGCGATTTTTCCATATTTGAGAAGAAGCTTTGTTTCCAAAAACCCCAGTTTTTACACATCGTGCCAAACGTCATTGCATCCTCTCTCGATTCATGGAACTGGCATCCCTATTTTACAAATCGTACACAGTCTACTACCGTCTGAACTTGTGCAAAGGTACAAAAAGTAACGAATTGAAATATCGGTTACAGGGACTATTATTCTGCAAATCGAACGATCTTTACCCCTGTACTCATCAACATGATGAAAACTTCAAAACACATGCTAGGAAACGCAGTTTTATGAGTACAGTAAATTCGAGGAAAAAATCTGAATACACCCAGTCCTTTGCGATTTTTCCATATTTGAGAAAAAGCTTTGTTTCCAAAAACCCCACTTTTTACATATCATGCCAAACGTCATTGCATCCTCTCTCGATTCATGGAACTGGCATCACTATTTGACAAATGATACGCAGTCTACTACCGTCTGAACTTGTGCAAAGGTACAAAGAGTAACGAATTCAGATATCGAGAACAGGGACTATTATTCTGCAAATCGAACGATCTTTACCCCTGTACATATCAACATGATGAAAACTACAAAACACATGCTAGGAAACGCAGTTTTATGAGTACAGTAAATTCGAGGACAAATTCTGAATACACCCGGGCCTTTGCGAATTTTCCATATTTGAGAAAAAGCTTTGTTTCCAAAAACCAAACTTTTTACACATCGTGCCAAACGTCATTGCATCCTCACTCGATTCATGGAACTGGCATCCCTATTTGACAAATCGTACGCAGTCTACTACCGTCTGAACTTGTGCAAAGGTACAAAGAGTAACGAATTCAAATATCGAGAACAGGGACTATTATTCTGCAAATCGAACGATCTATACCCCTGTACATATCAACATGATGAAAACAACAAAGCACATGCTAGGAAACGCAGTTTTATGAGTACAGTAAATTCGAGGGAAAAATGTGAATACATCCGGGCCTTTGCGACTTTTCCATATTTGAGAAAAAGCTTTGTTTCCAAAAACCCCACTTTTTACACATCATGCCAAACGTCATTGCATCCTCTCTCGATTCATGGAACTGGCATCCTTATTTGACAAATGGTACACAGTCTACTAGCGTCTGTACTTGTGCAAATGTACAAAGGGTAACGAATTCAAATATCGGTTACAGGGACTATTATTCTGAAAAACGAACGATCTTTACCCCTGTACATATCAAAATGATGAAAACTTCAAAACACATGTTAGGAAACGCAGTTCTATGAGTACAGTAAATTCGAGGAAAAAATCGGAATACACCCGGTCCTTTGCGATTTTTCCATATTTGAGAAAAAGCTTCGTTTCCAAAAACCCCACTTTTTTCACATCATGACAAACGTCATTGCATCCTCTCTCGATTCATGGAACTGGCATCCCTATTTGACAAATAGTACGCAGTCTACTACCGTCTGAAGTTGTGCAAAGCTACAAAGAGCAACGAATTCAAATATCGAGAACAGGGACTATTTTTCTGCATATCGAACGATCTTTACCCGTATATATATAAACATGATGAAAACTACAAAACACATGCTAGGAACCCCGGTTCTATGAGTACAGTATATTCGAGGAAAAAATCTGAATACACTCGGGCCTTTGCGATTTTTCCATATTTGAGAAAAAGCTTTGTTTCCAAAAACCAAACTTTTTACACATCATGCCAAACGTCATTGCATCCTCACTCGATTCATGAAACTGGTATCCCTATTTGACAGATGGTACGCAGTCTACTACCGTCTGAACTTGTGCAAAGGTACAAAGAGTAACGAATTCAAATATCGAGAACAGGGACTATTATTCTGCAAATCGAACGGTCTTTACCCCTATACATATCAACATGATGAAAACTACAAAGCACATGCTAGGAAACGCAGTTTTATGAGTACAGTTAATTCGAGGAAAAAATCTGAATTCACCCGGGCCTTTGCGATTTTTCCATATTTGAGAAAAAGCTTTGTTTCCAAAAACCCCACTTTTTAAACATCATGCCAAACGTCATTGCATCCTGTCTCGATTCATGGAACTGGCATCCCTATTTGACAAATGGTACGCAGGCTACAACCGTCTGAACTTATGCAAAGGTACAAAGAGTAACGAATTCAAATATCGAGAATAGGGACTATTATTCTGCAAATTGAACGTTCTTTAACCTGGTACATATCTACATGATGAAAACTATAAAACACATGCTGGGAAACGCAGTTTTATGAGTACAGTAAATTCGAGGAAAAAATGTGAATACATCCGGGACTTTGCGATTTTTCTATATTTGAGAAAAAGCTTTGTTTCCAAAAAACCCACTTTTTACACATCATGCCAAACGTCATTGCATCCTCTCTCGATTCATGGAACTGGCATCCTTATTTGACAAATGGTACACAGTCTACTACCGTCTGAACTTGTGCAAATGTACAAAGGGTAACGAATTCAAATATCGGTTACAGGGACTATTATTCTGAAAAAGGAACGATCTTTACCCCTGTACATATCAACATGATGAAAACTTCAAAACACATGTTAGGAAACGCAGTTCTATGAGTACAGTAAATTCGAGGAAAAAATCTGAATACACCCGGTCCTTTGCGATTTTTCCATATTTGAGAAGAAGCTTTGTTTCCAAAAACCCCAGTTTTTACACATCGTGCCAAACGTCATTGCATCCTCTCCCGATTCATGGAACTGGCATCCCTGTTTTACAAATCGTACACAGTCTACTACCGTCTGAACTTGTGCAAAGGTACAAAAAGTAACGAATTGAAATATCGGTTACAGGGACTATTATTCTGCAAATCGAACGATCTTTACCTCTGTACTCATCAACATGATGAAAACTTCAAAACACATGCTAGGAAACGCAGTTTTATGAGTACAGTAAATTCGAGGAAAAAATCTGAATACACCCAGTCCTTTGCGATTTTTCCATATTTGAGAAAAAGCTTTGTTTCCAAAAACCCCACTTTTTACATATCATGCCAAACGTCATTGCATCCTCTCTCGATTCATGGAACTGGCATCACTATTTGACATATGATACGCAGTCTACTACCGTCGGAATTTGTGCAAAGGTACAAAGAGTAACGAATTCAAATATCGAGAACAGGGAGTATTATTCTGCAAATCGAACGTTCCTTACCCCTGTACATATCAACATGATGAAAACTACAAAACACATGCTAGGAAACGCAGATTTATGAGTACAGTAAATTCGAGGAAAAAATCAGAATACACCCGGGCCTTTGCGATTTTTCATATTTGAGAACAAGCTTTGTTTCCACAAACCCCACTTTTTGCACATCATGCCAAACGTCATTGCATCCTCTCGATTCATGGAACTGGCATCCCTATTTGACAAATGATACGCAGTCTACTACCGTCTGAACTTGTGCAAAGGTACAAAGAGTAACGAATTCAAATATCGAGAACAGGGACTATTATTCTGCAAATCGAACGATCTTTACCCCTGTACATATCAACATGATGAAAACTACAAAACACATGCTAGGAAACGCAGTTTTATGAGTACAGTAAATTCGAGGACAAATTCTGAATACATCCGGGCCTTTGCGAATTTTCCATATTTGAGAAAAAGCTTTGTTTCCAAAAACCAAACTTTTTACACATCGTGCCAAACGTCATTGCATCCTCACTCGATTCATGGAACTGGCATCCCTATTTGACAAATCGTACGCAGTCTACTACCGTCTGAACTTGTGCAAAGGTACAAAGAGTAACGAATTCAAATATCGAGAACAGGGACTATTATTCTGCAAATCGAACGATCTTTACCCTGTACATATCAACATGATGAAAACTACAAAGCACATGCTAGAAAACGCAGTTTTATGAGTACAGTAAATTCGAGGGAAAAATGTGAATACATCCGGGCCTTTGCGACTTTTCCATATTTGAGAAAAAGCTTTGTTTCCAAAAACCCCACTTTTTACACATCATGCCAAACGTCATTGCATCCTCTCTCGATTCATGGAACTGGCATCCTTATTTGACAAATGGTACACAGTCTACTAGCGTCTGTACTTGTGCAAATGTACATAGGGTAACGAATTCAAATATCGGTTACAGGGACTATTATTCTGAAAAGCGAACGATCTTTACCCCTGTACATATCAACATGATGAAAACTACAAAGCACATGCTAGGAAACGCAGTTTTATGAGTACAGTAAATTCGAGGAATAAATCTTAATACTCCCGGGCCTTTGCGATTTTTCCATATTTGAGAAAAAGCTTTGTTACCAAAAACCCCACATTTTACATCATGCCAAACGTCATTGCATCCTCTCTCGATTCATGGGACTGGCATCCCTATTTGACAAATGGTACGCAGTCTACTACCGTCTGAACTTGTGCAAAGGTACAAAGAGTAACGAATTCAAATATCGAGAACAGGGACTATTATTCTGCAAATCGAACGATCTTTACCCCTGTACATATCAACATGATGAAAACTACAAAGCACAAGCTATTAAACGCAGTTTTATGAGTACAGTAAATTCGAGGAAAAAATCTTTGCGATTTTTAAATATTTGAGAAAAAGCTTTGTTTCCAAAAACACCACTTTTTACACATCATGCCAAACGTCATTGCATCCTCTCTCGACTGATGGAACTGACATCCCTATTTGACAAATGGTACGCAGTCTACTACCGTCTGAACTTGTGCAAAGGTACAAAAAGTGACCAATTCAAATATCGAGAACAGGGACTATTATTCTGCAAATCGAACGATCTTTACCCCTGTACTCATCAACATGATGATAACTTCAAAACACATGCTAGGAAACGCAGTTTTGTGAGTACAGTAAATTCGAGGAAAAAATCTGAATACACCCAGTCTTTGCGATTTTTCCATATTTGAGAAAAAGGTTTGTTTCCAAAAACCCCACTTTTTACACATCATGCCAAACGTCATTGCATCCTCTCTCGATTCATGGAACTGGCATCCCTATTTGACAAATGGTACGCAGTCTACTACTGTCTGAAATTGTGCAAAGCTACAAAGAGCAACGAAATCAAATATCGAGAATGGGTACTATTATTCTGCATATCGAACGATCTTTACCCCTATAAATATCAACATGATGAAAACTACAAAACACATGCTAGGAAACCCAGTTTTATGAGTACAGTAAATTCGAGGAAAAAATCTGAATACACTCGGGCCTTTGCGATTTTTCCATATTTGAGAAAAAGCTTTGTTTCCAAAAACCCCACTTTTTTCACATCATGCCAAACGCCTTTGCATCCTCTCTCGATTCATTGAACTGGCATCCCTATTTGACAAATGGTACGCAGTCTACTACCGTCTGAACTTGTGCAAAGCAATAAAGAGCAACGAATTCAAATATCGAGAACAGGGACTATTATTCTGCAAATCGAACGATCTTTGCCCCTGTACATATCAACATGATGAAAACTACAAAGCACATGCTAGGAAACGCAGTTCTATGAGTACAGTAAATTCGAGGAAAAAATCGGAATACACCCGGTCCTTTGCGATTTTTCCATATTTGAGAAAAAGCTTCGTTTCCAAAAACCCCACTTTTTTCACATCATGACAAACGTCATTGCATCCTCTCTCGATTCATGGAACTGGCATCCCTATTTGACAAATAGTACGCAGTCTACTACCGTCTGAAGTTGTGCAAAGCTACAAAGAGCAACGAATTCAAATATCGAGAACAGGGACTATTTTTCTGCATATCGAACGATCTTTACCCGTATATATATAAACATGATGAAAACTACAAAACACATGCTAGGAACCCCGGTTCTATGAGTACAGTATATTCGAGGAAAAAATCTGAATACACTCGGGCCTTTGCGATTTTTCCATATTTGAGAAAAAGCTTTGTTTCCAAAAACCAAACTTTTTACACATCATGCCAAACGTCATTGCATCCTCACTCGATTCATGAAACTGGTATCCCTATTTGACAGATGGTACGCAGTCTACTACCGTCTGAACTTGTGCAAAGGTACAAAGAGTAACGAATTCAAATATCGAGAACAGGGACTATTATTCTGCAAATCGAACGGTCTTTACCCCTATACATATCAACATGATGAAAACTACAAAGCACATGCTAGGAAACGCAGTTTTATGAGTACAGTTAATTCGAGGAAAAAATCTGAATTCACCCGGGCCTTTGCGATTTTTCCATATTTGAGAAAAAGCTTTGTTTCCAAAAACCCCACTTTTTAAACATCATGCCAAACGTCATTGCATCCTGTCTCGATTCATGGAACTGGCATCCCTATTTGACAAATGGTACGCAGGCTACAACCGTCTGAACTTATGCAAAGGTACAAAGAGTAACGAATTCAAATATCGAGAATAGGGACTATTATTCTGCAAATTGAACGTTCTTTAACCTGGTACATATCTACATGATGAAAACTATAAAACACATGCTGGGAAACGCAGTTTTATGAGTACAGTAAATTCGAGGAAAAAATGTGAATACATCCGGGACTTTGCGATTTTTCTATATTTGAGAAAAAGCTTTGTTTCCAAAAAACCCACTTTTTACACATCATGCCAAACGTCATTGCATCCTCTCTCGATTCATGGAACTGGCATCCTTATTTGACAAATGGTACACAGTCTACTACCGTCTGAACTTGTGCAAATGTACAAAGGGTAACGAATTCAAATATCGGTTACAGGGACTATTATTCTGAAAAAGGAACGATCTTTACCCCTGTACATATCAACATGATGAAAACTTCAAAACACATGTTAGGAAACGCAGTTCTATGAGTACAGTAAATTCGAGGAAAAAATCTGAATACACCCGGTCCTTTGCGATTTTTCCATATTTGAGAAAAAGCTTTGTTTCCAAAAACCCCACTTTTTACACATCATGACAAACGTCATTGCATCCTCTCTCGATTCATGGAACTGGGATCCCTATTTGACAAATGGTACGCAGTCTACTACAGTCTGAACTTGAGCAAAGCTACAAAGAGCAACGAATTCAAATATCGAGAACAGGGACTATTATTCTGCATATCGAACGATCTTTACCCCTATATATATCAACATGATGAAAACTACAAAACACATGCTAGGAAACCCAGTTCTATGAGTACAGTAAATTCGAGGAAAAAATCTGAATACACTCGGGCCTTTGCGATTTTTCCATATTTGAGAAGAAGCTTTGTTTCCAAAAACCCCAGTTTTTACACATCGTGCCAAACGTCATTGCATCCTCTCCCGATTCATGGAACTGGCATCCCTGTTTTACAAATCGTACACAGTCTACTACCGTCTGAACTTGTGCAAAGGTACAAAAAGTAACGAATTGAAATATCGGTTACAGGGACTATTATTCTGCAAATCGAACGATCTTTACCCCTGTACTCATCAACATGATGAAAACTTCAAAACACATGCTAGGAAACGCAGTTTTATGAGTACAGTAAATTCGAGGAAAAAATCTGAATACACCCAGTCCTTTGCGATTTTTCCATATTTGAGAAAAAGCTTTGTTTCCAAAAACCCCACTTTTTACATATCATGCCAAACGTCATTGCATCCTCTCTCGATTCATGGAACTGGCATCACTATTTGACATATGATACGCAGTCTACTACCGTCGGAATTTGTGCAAAGGTACAAAGAGTAACGAATTCAAATATCGAGAACAGGGAGTATTATTCTGCAAATCGAACGTTCCTTACCCCTGTACATATCAACATGATGAAAACTACAAAACACATGCTAGGAAACGCAGATTTATGAGTACAGTAAATTCGAGGAAAAAATCAGAATACACCCGGGCCTTTGCGATTTTTCATATTTGAGAACAAGCTTTGTTTCCACAAACCCCACTTTTTGCACATCATGCCAAACGTCATTGCATCCTCTCGATTCATGGAACTGGCATCCCTATTTGACAAATGATACGCAGTCTACTACCGTCTGAACTTGTGCAAAGGTACAAAGAGTAACGAATTCAAATATCGAGAACAGGGACTATTATTCTGCAAATCGAACGATCTTTACCCCTGTACATATCAACATGATGAAAACTACAAAACACATGCTAGGAAACGCAGTTTTATGAGTACAGTAAATTCGAGGACAAATTCTGAATACATCCGGGCCTTTGCGAATTTTCCATATTTGAGAAAAAGCTTTGTTTCCAAAAACCAAACTTTTTACACATCGTGCCAAACGTCATTGCATCCTCACTCGATTCATGGAACTGGCATCCCTATTTGACAAATCGTACGCAGTCTACTACCGTCTGAACTTGTGCAAAGGTACAAAGAGTAACGAATTCAAATATCGAGAACAGGGACTATTATTCTGCAAATCGAACGATCTTTACCCTGTACATATCAACATGATGAAAACTACAAAGCACATGCTAGAAAACGCAGTTTTATGAGTACAGTAAATTCGAGGGAAAAATGTGAATACATCCGGGCCTTTGCGACTTTTCCATATTTGAGAAAAAGCTTTGTTTCCAAAAACCCCACTTTTTACACATCATGCCAAACGTCATTGCATCCTCTCTCGATTCATGGAACTGGCATCCTTATTTGACAAATGGTACACAGTCTACTAGCGTCTGTACTTGTGCAAATGTACATAGGGTAACGAATTCAAATATCGGTTACAGGGACTATTATTCTGAAAAGCGAACGATCTTTACCCCTGTACATATCAACATGATGAAAACTACAAAGCACATGCTAGGAAACGCAGTTTTATGAGTACAGTAAATTCGAGGAATAAATCTTAATACTCCCGGGCCTTTGCGATTTTTCCATATTTGAGAAAAAGCTTTGTTACCAAAAACCCCACATTTTACATCATGCCAAACGTCATTGCATCCTCTCTCGATTCATGGGACTGGCATCCCTATTTGACAAATGGTACGCAGTCTACTACCGTCTGAACTTGTGCAAAGGTACAAAGAGTAACGAATTCAAATATCGAGAACAGGGACTATTATTCTGCAAATCGAACGATCTTTACCCCTGTACATATCAACATGATGAAAACTACAAAGCACAAGCTATTAAACGCAGTTTTATGAGTACAGTAAATTCGAGGAAAAAATCTTTGCGATTTTTAAATATTTGAGAAAAAGCTTTGTTTCCAAAAACACCACTTTTTACACATCATGCCAAACGTCATTGCATCCTCTCTCGATTGATGGAACTGACATCCCTATTTGACAAATGGTACGCAGTCTACTACCGTCTGAACTTGTGCAAAGGTACAAAAAGTGACCAATTCAAATATCGAGAACAGGGACTATTATTCTGCAAATCGAACGATCTTTACCCCTGTACTCATCAACATGATGATAACTTCAAAACACATGCTAGGAAACGCAGTTTTGTGAGTACAGTAAATTCGAGGAAAAAATCTGAATACACCCAGTCTTTGCGATTTTTCCATATTTGAGAAAAAGGTTTGTTTCCAAAAACCCCACTTTTTACACATCATGCCAAACGTCATTGCATCCTCTCTCGATTCATGGAACTGGCATCCCTATTTGACAAATGGTACGCAGTCTACTACTGTCTGAAATTGTGCAAAGCTACAAAGAGCAACGAAATCAAATATCGAGAATGGGTACTATTATTCTGCATATCGAACGATCTTTACCCCTATAAATATCAACATGATGAAAACTACAAAACACATGCTAGGAAACCCAGTTTTATGAGTACAGTAAATTCGAGGAAAAAATCTGAATACACTCGGGCCTTTGCGATTTTTCCATATTTGAGAAAAAGCTTTGTTTCCAAAAACCCCACTTTTTTCACATCATGCCAAACGCCTTTGCATCCTCTCTCGATTCATTGAACTGGCATCCCTATTTGACAAATGGTACGCAGTCTACTACCGTCTGAACTTGTGCAAAGCTATAAAGAGCAACGAATTCAAATATCGAGAACAGGGACTATTATTCTGCAAATCGAACGATCTTTGCCCCTGTACATATCAACATGATGAAAACTACAAAGCACATGCTAGGAAACGTAGTTTTATGAGTACTGTAAATTCGAGAAATAAATGTTAGTACTCCCGGGCCTTTGCGATTTTTCCATATTTGAGAAAAAGCTTAGTTACCAAAAACCCCACTTTTTCACATCATGCCAAACGTCATTGCATCCTCTCTCGATTCATGGAACTGGCATCCCTATTTGACAAATAGTACACAGTCTACTACCGTCTGAAGTTGTGCAAAGCTACAAAGAGCGACGAATTCAAATATCGAGAACAGGGACTATTTTTCTGCATATCGAACGATCTTTACCCCTATATATATCAAGATGATGAAAACTACAAAACACATGCTAGGAACCCCGGTTCTATGAGTACAGTATATTCGAGGAAAAAATCTGAATACACTCGGGCCTTTGCGATTTTTCCATATTAGAGAAAAAGCTTTGTTTCCAAAAACCTCACTTTTTAAACATCATGCCAAACGTCATTGCATCCTCTCTCGATTCATGGAACTGGCATCCCTATTTGACAAATGGTACGCAGGCTACAACCGTCTGAACTTGTGCAAAGGTACAAAGAGTAACGAATTCAAATATCGAGAATAGGGACTATTATTCTGCAAATTGAACGTTCTTTAACCTGGTACTTATCTACATGATGAAAACCATAAAACACATGCTGGGAAACGCAGTTTTATGAGTACAGTAAATTCGAGGAAAAAATGTGAATACATCCGGGACTTTGCGATTTTTCTATATTTGAGAAAAAGCTTTGTTTCCAAAAACCCCACTTTTTACACATCATGACAAATGTCATTGCATCCTCTCTCGATTCATGGAACTGGCATCCCTATTTGACAAATGGTACGCAGTCTACTACTGTCTGAAATTGTGCAAAGCTACAAAGAGCAACGAAATCAAATACCGAGAATGGGTACTATTATTCTGCATATCGAACGATCTTTACCCCTATAAATATCAACATGATGAAAACTACAAAACACATGCTAGGAAACCCAGTTTTATGAGTACAGTAAATTCGAGGAAAAAATCTGAATACACTCGGGCCTTTGCGATTTTTCCATATTTGAGAAAAAGCTTTGTTTCCAAAAACCCCACTTTTTTCACATCATGCCAAACGCCTTTGCATCCTCTCTCGATTCATTGAACTGGCATCCCTATTTGCAAATGGTACGCAGTCTACTACCGTCTGAACTTGTGCAAAGCTACAAAGAGCAACGAATTCAAATATCGAGAACAGGGACTATTATTCTGCAAATCGAACGATCTTTACCCCTGTACATATCAACATGATGAAAACTACAAAGCACATGCTAGGAAACGCAGTTTTATGAGTACTGTAAATTCGAGGAATAAATGTTAATACTCCCAGGCCTTTGCGATTTTTCCATATTTGAGAAAAAGCTTAGTTACCAAAAACCCCACTTTTTCACATCATGCCAAACGTCATTGCATCCTCTCTCGATTCATGGAACTGGCATCCCTATTTGACAAATAGTACGCAGTCTACTACCGTCTGAAGTTGTGCAAAGCTACAAAGAGCAACGAATTCAAATATCGAGAACAGGGACTATTTTTCTGCATATCGAACGATCTTTACCCCTATATATATCAAAATGATGAAAACTACAAAACACATGCTAGGAACCCCGGTTCTGTGAGTACAGTATATTCGAGGAAAAAATCTGAATACACTCGGGCCTTTGCGATTTTTCCATATTAGAGAAATAGCTTTGTTTCCAAAAACCTCACTTTTTAAACATCATGCCAAACGTCATTGCATCCTCTCTCGATTCATGGAACTGGCATCCCTATTTGACAAATGGTACGCAGGCTACAACCGTCTGAACTTGTGCAAAGGTACAAAGAGTAACGAATTCAAATATCGAGAATAGGGACTATTATTCTGCAAATTGAACGTTCTTTAACCTGGTACATATCTACATGATGAAAACTATAAAACACATGCTGGGAAACGCAGTTTTATGAGTACAGTAAATTCGAGGAAAAAATGTGAATACATCCGGGACTTTGCGATTTTTCTATATTTGAGAAAAAGCTTTGTTTCCAAAAAAACCCACTTTTTACACATCATGCCAAACGTCATTGCATCCTCTCTCGATTCATGGAACTGGCATCCTTATTTGACAAATGGTACACAGTCTACTACCGTCTGAACTTGTGCAAATGTACAAAGGGTAACGAATTCAAATATCGGTTACAGGGACTATTATTCTGAAAAAGGAACGATCTTTACCCCTGTACATATCAACATGATGAAAACTTCAAAACACATGTTAGGAAACGCAGTTCTATGAGTACAGTAAATTCGAGGAAAAAATCTGAATACACCCGGTCCTTTGCGATTTTTCCATATTTAGAAAAAGCTTCGTTTCCAAAAACCCCACTTTTTACACATCATGCCAAACGTCATTGCATCCTCTCTCGATTCAAGGACTGGCATCCCTATTTGACAAATGGTACGCAGTCTACTACCGTCTGAACTTGTGCAAAGGTACAAAAAGGAACGAATTCAAATATCAAGAACAGGGACTATTATTCTGCAAATCGAACGATCTTTACCCCTGTACATATCAACATGATGAAAACTACAAAACACATGCTAGGAAACGCAGTTTTATGAGTACAGTAAATTCGAGGAAAAAATCTGAATACACTCGGGCCTTTGCGATTTTTCCATATTTGAGAATAAGCTTTGTTTCCAAAAACCCCACTTTTTACACATCGTGCCAAACGTCATTGCATCCTCTCTCGATTCATGGAACTGGCATCAATATTTTACAAATCGTACACAGTCCACTACCGTCTGAACTTGTGCAAAGGTACAAAGAGTAACGAATTGAAATATCGGTTACAGGGACTATTATTCTGCAAATCGAACGATCTTTACCCCTGTACTCATCAACATGATGATAACTTCAAAACACATGCTAGGAAACGCAGTTTTATGAGTACAGTAAATTCGAGGAAAAAATCTGAATACACCCAGTCCTTTGCGATTTTTCCATATTTGAGAAAAAGCTTTGTTTCCAAAAACCCCACTTTTTACATATCATGCCAAACGTCATTGCATCCTCTCGATTCATGGAACTGGCATCCCTATTTGACAAATGATACGCAGTCTACTACCGTCTGAACTTGTGCAAAGGTACAAAGAGTAACGAATTCAAATATCGAGAACAGGGAGTATTATTCTGCAAATCGAACGATCTTTACCCCTGTACATATCAACATGATGAAAACTACAAAACACATGCTAGGAAACGCAGTTTTATGAGTACAGTAAATTCGAGGACAAATTCTGAATACACCCGGGCCTTTGCGAATTTTCCATATTTGAGAAAAAGCTTTGTTTCCTAAAACCAAACTTTTTACACATCGTGCCAAACGTCATTGCATCCTCACTCGATTCATGGAACTGGCATCCCTATTTGACAAATGGTACGCAGTCTACTACCGTCTGAACTTGTGCAAAGGTACAAAGAGTAACGAATTCAAATATCGAGAACAGGGACTATTATTCTGCAAATCGAACGATCTTTACCCCTGTACATATCAACATGATGAAAACTACAAAGCACATGCTAGGAAACGCAGTTTTATGAGTACAGTAAATTCGAGGAAAAAATCTGAATACACCCGGGCCTTTGCGATTTTTCCATATTTGAGAAAAAGCTTTGTTTCCAAAAACCCCACTTGTTTCACATCATGCCAAACGCCTTTGCATCCTCTCTCGATTCATTGAACTGGCATCCCTATTTGACAAATGGTACGCAGTCTACTACCGTCTGAACTTGTGCAAAGCTACAAAGAGCAACGAATTCAAATATCGAGAACAGGGACTATTATTCTGCAAATCGAACGATCTTTACCCCTATATATATCAACATAATGAAAACTACAAAACACATGCTAGGAAACCCAGTTTTATGAGTACAGTAAATTCGAGGAAAAAATCTGAATACACTCAGGCGTTTGCGATTTTTCCATATTTGAGAAAAAGCTTTCTCTCCAAAAACCCCACTTTTTTCACATCATGCCAAACTCCTTTGCATCCTCTCTCGATTCATGGAACTGGCATCCCTATTTGACAAATGATACGCAGTCTACTACCGTCTGAACTTTCGCAAAGGTACAAAGACTAACGAATTCAAATATCGAGAACAGGGACTATTATTCTGCAAATCGAACGATCTTTACCCCTGTACATATCAACATGATGAAAACTACAAAGCACATGCTAGGAAACGCAGTTTTATGAGTACTGTAACTTCGAGGAATAAATGTTAATACTCCCGGGCCTTTGCGATTTTTCCTTATTTGAGAAAAAGCTTTTTTAGCAAAAACCCCACTTTTTCACATCATGCCAAACGTCATTGCATCCTCTCTCGATTCATGGGACTGGCATCCCTATTTGACAAATGGTACGCAGTCTACTACCGTCTGACTTGTGCAAAGGTACAAAGAGTAACGAATTCAAATATCGAGAACAGGGACTATTATTCTGCAAATCGAACTATCTTTACCCTGTACATATCAACATGATGAAAACTACAAAACACATGCTCGGTAACGCAGTTTTATGAGTACAGTAAATTCGAGGAAAAAATCGGAATACACCCGGTCCTTTGCGATTTTTCTATATTAGAGAAGAAGCTTCGATTCCAAAAACCGCACTTTTTACACATCATGACAAACGTCATTGCATCCTCTCTCAATTCATGGAACTGGCATCCCTATTTGACAAATGGTACGCAGTCTACTACCGTCTGAACTTGTGCAAAGGTACAAAAAGGAACGAATTCAAATATCAAGAACAGGGACTATTATTCTGCAAATCGAACGATCTTTACCCCTGTACATATCAACATGATGAAAACTACAAAACACATGACAGGAAACGCAGTCCTATGAGTACAGTAAATTCGAGGAAAAAATCTGAATACACCCGGGCCTTTGCGATTTTTCCATATTTGAGAAAAAGCTTTGTTTCTAAAAACCCCACTTTTTACACATCATGACAAACGTCATTGCATCCTCTCTCGATTCGTGGAACTGGCATCCCTATTTGACAAATAGTACGCAGTCTACTACCGTCTGAAGTTGTGCAAAGCTACAAAGAGCAACGAATTCAAATATCGAGAACAGGGACTATTATTCTGCAAATCGAACGATCTTTACCCCTGTACATATCAACATGATGAAAACTACAAAGCACATGCTAGGAAACGCAGTTTTATGAGTACAGTAAATTCTAGGAAAAAATCTGAATACACCCGGGCCTTTGCGATTTTTCCATATTTGAGAAAAAGCTTTGTTTCCAAAAACCCCACTTTTTACACATCATGCCAAACGTCATTGCATCCTCTCTCGATTCATGGAAATGGCATCCCTATTTGACAAATGGTACGCAGTCTACTACCGTCTGAACTTGTGCAAAGGTACAAAGAGTAACGAATTCAAATATCGAGAATAGGGACTATTATTCTGCAAATTGAACGTTCTTTAACCTGGTACATATCTACATGATAAAAACTATAAAACACATGCTAGGAAACGCAGTTTTATGAGTACAGTAAATTCGAGGGAAAAATGTGAATACATCCGGGCCTTTGCGACTTTTCCATATTTGAGAAAAAGCTTTGTTTCCAAAAACCCCACTTTTTACACATCATACCAAACGTCATTGCATTCTCTCTCGATTCATGGAACTGGCATCCTTATTTGACAAATGGTACACAGTCTACTAGCGTCTGTACTTGTGCAAATGTACAAAGGGTAACGAATTCAAATATCGGTTACAGGGACTATTATTCTGAAAAACGAACGATCTTTACCCCTGTACATATCAACATGATGAAAACTTCAAAACACATGTTAGGAAACGCAGTTCTATGAGTACAGTAAATTCGAGGAAAAAATCGGAATACACCCGGTCCTTTGCGATTTTTCCATATTTGAGAAAAAGCTTCGTTTCCAAAAACCCCACTTTTTACACATCATGCCAAACGACATTGCATCCTCTCTCGATTCATGGACTGGCATCCCTATTTGACAAATAGTACGCAGTCTACTACCGTCTGAACTTGTGCAAAGGTACAAAGAGTAACGAATACAAAAATCGAGAACAGAGACTATTGATCTGCAAATCGAACGATCTTTACCCTTGTAAATATCAACATGATGAAAACTACAAAACACATGATAGGAAATGCAGTTCTATGAGTACAATAAATTCGAGGAAAAAATCTGATTACACCCGGGTATTTGCGATTTTTCCATATTTGAGACAAAGCTTTGTTTCCAAAAACCCCAATTTTTACACATCATGACAAACGTCATTGCATCCTCTCTCCATTCATGGAACTGGCATCCCTATTGGACAAATGGTACGCAGTCTACTACCGTCTACACTTGAGCAAATGTGCAACAGGTAACGAATTTAAGAATCGATTACAGGGACTATTATTCTGAAAAGCGAACGATCTTTACCCCTGTACATATCAACATGACGAAAACTACAAAACACATGCTAGAAAACGCAGTTCTATGAGTACAGTAAATTCGAGGAAAAAATCTGAATACACCCGTGCCTTTGCGATTTTTCCATTAATGAGAAAAAGCTTTGTTTCCAAAAACCCCACTTTTTACATATCATGCCAAACGTCATTGCATCCTCTCTCGATTCATGGAAGTGGCATCAATATTTGACATATGGTACGCAGTCGACTACCGTCTGAACTTGTGCAAAGCTACAAAGAGCAACGAATTTAAATATCGAGAACAGGGACTATTATTCTGCAAATCGAACGATGCTTACCCCTATATATATCAACAAGATGAAAACTAGAAAACACATGCTAGGAAACCCAGTTTTATGAGTACAGTAAATTCAAGAAAAAAATCTGAATACACCCGCCAAACGCCTTTGCATCCTCTCTCGATTCATTGAACTGGCATCCCTATTTGACAAATGATACGCAGTCAACTACCGTCTGAACTTTCGCAAAGGTACAAAGACTAACGAATTCAAATATCGAGAACAGGGACTATTATTCTACAAATCGAACGATCTTTACCCCTGTACATATCAACATGATGAAAACTACAAAGCACATGCTAGGAAACGCAGTTTTATGAGTACTGTAAATTCGAGGAATAAATGTTAATACTCCCGGGCTTTTGCGATTTTACCATATTTGAGAAAAAGCTTTTTTACCAAAAACCCCACTTTCTCACATCATGCCAAACGTCATTGCATCCTCTCTCGATTCATGGGACTGGCATCCCTATTTGACAAATGGTACGCAGTCTACTACCGTCTGACTTGTGCAAAGGTACAAAGAGTAACGAATTCAAATATCGAGAACAGGGACTATTATTCTGCAAATCGAACGATCTTTACCCTGTACATATCAACATGATGAAAACTACAAAGCACATGCTAGGAAACGCAGTTTTATGAGTACAGTTAATTCGAGGAAAATATCTGAATTCACCCGGGCCTTTGCGATTTTTCCATATTTGAGAAAAAGCTTTGTTTCCAAAAACCCCTCTTTTAAAACATCATGCCAAACGTCATTGCATCCTCTCTCGATTCATGGAACTGGCATCCCTATTTGACAAATGGTACGCAGGCTACTACCGTCTGAACTTGTGCAAAGGTACAAAGAGTAACGAATTCAAATATCGAGAATAGGGACTATTATTCTGCAAATTGAACGTTCTTTAACCTGGTACATATCTACATGATGAAAACTATAAAACACATGCTGGGAAACGCAGTTGTATGAGTACAGAAAATTCGAGGAAAAAATGTGAATACATCCGGGACTTTGCGATTTTTCTATATTTGAGAAAAAGCTTTGTTTCCAAAAAACCCACTTTTTACACATCATGCCAAACGTCATTGCATCCTCTCTCGATTCATGGAACTGGCATCCTTATTTGACAAATGGTACACATTCTACTACCGTCTGAACTTGGGCAAATGTACAAAGGGTAACGAATTCAAATATCGGTTACAGGGACTATTATTCTGAAAAAGGAACGATCTTTACCCCTGTACATATCAACATGATGAAAACTTCAAAACACATGTTAGGAAACGCAGTTCTATGAGTACAGTAAATTCGAGGAAAAAGTCTGAATACACCCGGTCCTTTGCGATTTTTCCATATTTGAGAAAAAGCTTCGTTTCCAAAAACCACACTTTTTACACATCATGCCAAACGTCATTGCATCCTCTCTCGATTCAAGGACTGGCATCCCTATTTGACAAATGGTACGCAGTCTACTACCGTCTGAACTTGTGCAAAGGTACAAAGAGTAACGAATTCAAATATCGAGAAAAGGCACTATTAATATGCAAATCGAACGATCTTTACCCCTGTACATATCAACATGATGAAAACTACAAAACACATGCTAGGAAACCCAGTTCTATGAGTACAGTAAATTCGAGGAAAAAATCTGAATACACTCGGGCCTTTGCGATTCTTCCATATTTGAGAAGAAGCTTTGTTTCCAAAAACCCCACTTTTTACACATCGTGCCAAACGTCATTGCATCCTCTCTCGATTCATGGAACTGGCATCCCTATTTGACAAATCTTACACAGTCTACTACCGTCTGAACTTGTGCAAAGGTACAAAGAGTAACGAATTCAAATATCGAGCACTTGGACTATTATTCTGCAAATCGAACGATCTTTACCCCTGTACATATCAACATGATGAAAACTACAAAACACATGCTACTAAACGCAGTTTTATGAGTACAGTAAATTCGAGGACAAAATCTGAATACACTCGGCCCTTTGCGAATTTTCCATATTTGAGAAAAAGCTTTGTTTCCAAAAATCAAACTTTTTACACATCGTGCCAAACGTCATTGCATCCTCACTCGATTCATGGAACTGGCATCCCTATTTGACAAATCGTACGCAGTCTACTACCGTCTGAACTTGTGCAAAGGTACAAAGAGTAAGGAATTCAAATATCGAGAACAGGGACTAATATTCTGCAAATCGAACGATCTCTACCCCTGTACATATCAACATGATGAAAACTACAAAGCACATGCTAGGAAACGCAGTTTTATGAGTACAGTAAATTCGAGGAAAAAATCAGAATACACCCGGGCCTTTGCGATTTTTCCATATTTGAGAAAAAGCTTTGTTTCCAAAAACCCCACTTTTTACACATCATGCCAAACGTCATTGCATCCTCTCTCGATTCATGGAACTGGCATCCCTATTTGACAAATGGTATGCAGGCTACTACCGTCTGAACTTGTGCAAAGGTACAAAGAGTAACGAATTCAAATATCGAGAATAGGGACTATTATTCTGCAAATTGAACGTTCTTTAACCTGGTACATATCTACATGATGAAAACTATAAAACACATGCTAGGAAACGCAGTTTTATGAGTACAGTAAATTCGAGGAAAAAATCGGAATACACCTGGTCCTTTGCGATTTTTCCATATCTGAGAAAAAGCTTCGTTTCCAAAAACCCCACTTTTTACACATCATGCGAAACGTCATTGCATCCTCTCTCGATTCATGGACTGGCATTCCTATTTGACAAATGGTACGCAGTCTACTACCGTCTGAACTTGTGCAAAGGTACAAAGAGTAACGAATTCAAATATCGAGAACAGGGACTTTTATTCTGCAAATCGAACGATCATTACCCCTGTAAATATCAACATGATGAAAACTACAAAACACATGATAGGAAATGCAGTTCTATGAGTACAATAAATTCGGGGAAAAAATCTGATTACACAAGGGAATTTGCGATTTTTCCATATTTGAGAAAAAGCTTTGTTTCCAAAAACCCCAATTTTTACACATCATGACAAACGTCATTGCATCCTCTCTCGATTCATCGAACTGGCATCCCTATTTGACAAATAGTACGCAGACTACTACCGTCTGAACTTGTGCAAAAACTACAAAGAGCAACGAATTCAAATATCGAGAACAGGGACTATTATTCTGCATATCGAACGATCTTTACCCCTATATATATCAACATGATGAAAACTACAAAACACATGATAGGAAATGCAGTTCTTTGAGTACAATAAATTCTAGGAAAAAATCTGATTACACCCGGGAGTTTGCGATTTTTCCATATTTGAGAAAAAGCTTTGTTTCCAAAAACCCCACTTTTTACACATCATTACAAACGTCATTGCATCCTCTCTCGATTCATGGAACTGGGATCCCTATTTGACAAATGGTACGCAGTCTACTACAGTCTGAACTTGTGCAAAGCTACAAAGAGCAACGAATACAAATATCGGGAACAGGGACTATTATTCTGCATATCGAACGATCTTTACCCCTATATATATCAACATGATGAAAACTACAAAACATATGCTAGGAAACCCAGTTCTATGAGTACAGTAAATTCGAGGAAAAAATCTGAATACACTCGGGCCTTTGCGATTTTTCCATATTTGAGAATAAGCTTTGTTTCCAAAAACCCCACTTTTTACACATCGTGCCAAACGTCATTGCATCCTCTCTCGATTCATGGAACTGGCATCAATATTTTACAAATCGTACACAGTCTACTACCGTCTGAACTTGTGCAAAGGTACAAAGAGTAACGAATTGAAATATCGGTTACAGGGACTATTATTCTGCAAATCGAACGATCTTTACCCCTGTACTCATCAACATGATGATAACTTCAAAACACATGCTAGGAAACGCAGTTTTATGAGTACAGTAAATTCGAGGAAAAAATCTGAATACACCCGGGCCTTTGCGATTTTTCCATATTTGAGAAAAAGCTTTGTTTCCAAAAACCCCACTTTTTACACATCATGCCAAACGTCATTGCATCCTCTCTCGATTCATGGAACTGGCATCCCTACTTGACAAATGGTATGCAGTCTACTACCGTCTGAACTTGTGCAAAGGTAAAAAGAGTAACGAATTCAAATAACGAGAATAGGGACTATAATTCTGCAAATTGAACGTTCTTTAACCTGGTACATATCTACATGATAAAAACTATAAAACACATGCTAGGAAACGCAGTTTTATGAGTACAGTAAATTCGAGGGAAAAATGTGAATACATCCGGGCCTTTGCGACTTTTCCATATTTGAGAAAAAGCTTTGTTTCCAAAAACCCCACTTTTTACACATCATGCCAAACGTCATTGCATCCTCTCTCGATTCATGGAACTGGCATCCTTATTTGACAAATGGTACACAGTCTACTAGCGTCTGTACTTGTGCAAATGTACAAAGGGTAACGAATTCAAATATCGGTTACAGGGACTATTATTCTGCAAAACGAACGATCTTTACCCCTGTACATATCAACATGATGAAAACTTCAAAACATATGTTAGGAAACGCAGTTCTATGAGTACAGTAAATTCGAGGAAAAAATCGGAATACACCCGGTCCTTTGAGATTTTTCCATATTTGAGGAAAAGCTTCATTTCCAAAAACCCCACTTTTTACACATCATGCCAAACGTCATTGCATCCTCTCTCGATTCATGGACTGGCAACCCTATTTGACAAATGGTACGCAGTCTACTACCGTCTACACTTGAGCAAAAGTGCAACAGGTAACGAATTTAAGAATCGATTACAGGGACTATTATTCTGAAAAGCGAACGATCTTTACCCCTGTACATATCAACATGACGAAAACTACAAAACACATGCTAGGAAACGCAGTTCTATGAGTACAGTAAATTCGAGGAAAAAATCTGAATACACCCGTGCCTTTGCGATTTTTCCATAAATGAGAAAAAGCTTTGTTTCCAAAAACCCCACTTTTTACATATCATGCCAAACGTCATTGCATCCTCTCTCGATTCATGGAAGTGGCATCAATATTTGACATATGGTACGCAGTCGACTAGACGTCTGAACTTGTGCAAAGCTACAAAGAGCAACGAATTTAAATATCGAGAACAGGGACTATTATTCTGCAAATCGAACGATCTTTACCCCTATATATATCAACATGATGAAAACTACAAAACACATGCTAGGAAACCCAGTTCTATGAGTACAGTAAATTCAAGAAAAAAATCTGAATACACCAGGGCCTTTGCGAATTTTCCATATTAGAGAAAAAGCTTTGTTTCCAAAAACCCCACTTTTTACACATCATGCCAAATGTCATTGCATCCTCTCTCGATTCATGGAACTGGCATCCCTATTTGACAAATGGTACGCAGGCTACTACCGTCTGAACTTGTGCAAAGGTAAAAAGAGTAACGAAATCAAATATCAGTTACAGGGACTATTATTCTGCAAATCGAACGATCTTTACCCCTGTACTCATCAACATGATGAAAACTTCAAAACACATGCTTGGAAACGCAGTTTTGTGAGTACAGTAAATTCGAGGGAAAAATCTGAATACACCCAGTCTTTGCGATTTTTCCATATTTGAGAAAAAGCTTTGTTTCCAAAAACCCCACTTTTTACACATCATGCCAAACGTCATTGCATCCTCTCTCGATTCATGGAACTGGCATCACTATTTGTCAAATGATACGCAGTCTACTACCGTCTGAACTTGTGCAAAGGTACAAAGAGTAACGAATTCAAATATCGAGAAGAGGGAGTATTATTCTGCAAATCGAACGTTCTTTACCCCTGTACATATCAACATGATAAAAACTACAAAACACATGTTAGGATACGCAGTTTTATGAGTACAGTAAATTCGAGGAAAAATCTGAATACACTTGGGCCTTTGCGATTTTTCCATATTTGAGAAAAAGCTTTGTTTCCAAAAACCCCACTTTTTTCACATCATGCCAAACGCCTTTGCATCCTCTCTCGATTCATTGAACTGGCATCCCTATTTGACAAATGGTACGCAGTCTACTACCGTCTGAACTTGTGCAAAGCTACAAAGAGCAACGAATTCAAATATCGAGAACAGGGACTATTATTCTGCAAATCGAACGATCTTTACCCCTATATATATCAACATAATGAAAACTACAAAACACATGCTAGGAAACCCAGTTTTATGAGTACAGTAAATTCGAGGAAAAAATCTGAATACACTGAGGCGTTTGCGATTTTTCCATATTTGAGAAAAAGCTTTCTCTCCAAAAACCCCACTTTTTTCACATCATGCCAAACTCCTTTGCATCCTCTCTCGATTCATGGAACTGGCATCCCTATTTGACAAATGATACGCAGTCTACTACCGTCTGAACTTTCGCAAAGGTACAAAGACTAACGAATTCAAATATCGAGAACAGGGACTATTATTCTGCAAATCGAACGATCTTTACCCCTGTACATATCAACATGATGAAAACTACAAAGCACATGCTAGGAAACGCAGTTTTATGAGTACTGTAACTTCGAGGAATAAATGTTAATACTCCCGGGCCTTTGCGATTTTTCCTTATTTGAGAAAAAGCTTTTTTTAGCAAAAACCCCACTTTTTCACATCATGCCAAACGTCATTGCATCCTCTCTCGATTCATGGGACTGGCATCCCTATTTGACAAATGGTACGCAGTCTACTACCGTCTGACTTGTGCAAAGGTAAAAAGAGTAACGAATTCAAATATCGAGAACAGGGACTATTATTCTGCAAATCGAACTATCTTTACCCTGTACATATCAACATGATGAAAACTACAAAACACATGCTCGGTAACGCAGTTTTATGAGTACAGTAAATTCGAGGAAAAAATCGGAATACACCCAGTCCTTTGCGATTTTTCTATATTAGAGAAAAAGCTTCGATTCCAAAAACCGCACTTTTTACACATCATGACAAACGTCATTGCATCCTCTCTCAATTCATGGAACTGGCATCCCTATTTGACAAATGGTACGCAGTCTACTACCGTCTGAACTTGTGCAAAGGTACAAAAAGGAACGAATTCAAATATCAAGAACAGGGACTATTATTCTGCAAATCGAACGATCTTTACCCCTGTACATATCAACATGATGAAAACTACAAAACACATGATAGGAAACGCAGTTCTATGAGTACAGTAAATTCGAGGAAAAAATCTGAATACACCCGGGCCTTTGCGATTTTTCCATATTTGAGAAAAAGCTTTGTTTCTAAAAACCCCACTTTTTACACATCATGACAAACGTCATTGCATCCTCTCTCGATTCGTGGAACTGGCATCCCTATTTGACAAATAGTACGCAGTCTACTACCGTCTGAAGTTGTGCAAAGCTACAAAGAGCAACGAATTCAAATATCGAGAACAGGGACTATTATTCTGCAAATCGAACGATCTTTACCCCTGTACATATCAACATGATGAAAACTACAAAGCACATGCTAGGAAACGCAGTTTTATGAGTACAGTAAATTCGAGGAAAAAATCTGAATACACCCGGGCCTTTGCGATTTTTCCATATTTGAGAAAAAGCTTTGTTTCCAAAAACCCCACTTTTTACACATCATGCCAAACGTCATTGCATCCTCTCTCGATTCATGGAAATGGCATCCCTATTTGACAAATGGTACGCAGTCTACTACCGTCTGAACTTGTGCAAAGGTACAAAGAGTAACGAATTCAAATATCGAGAATAGGGACTATTATTCTGCAAATTGAACGTTCTTTAACCTGGTACATATCTACATGATAAAAACTATAAAACACATGCTAGGAAACGCAGTTTTATGAGTACAGTAAATTCGAGGGAAAAATGTGAATACATCCGGGCCTTTGCGACTTTTCCATATTTGAGAAAAAGCTTTGTTTCCAAAAACCCCACTTTTTACACATCATGCCAAACGTCATTGCATTCTCTCTCGATTCATGGAACTGGCATCCTTATTTGACAAATGGTACACAGTCTACTAGCGTCTGTACTTGTGCAAATGTACAAAGGGTAACGAATTCAAATATCGGTTACAGGGACTATTATTCTGAAAAACGAACGATCTTTACCCCTGTACATATCAACATGATGAAAACTTCAAAACACATGTTAGGAAACGCAGTTCTATGAGTACAGTAAATTCGAGGAAAAAATCGGAATACACCCGGTCCTTTGCGATTTTTCCATATTTGAGAAAAAGCTTCGTTTCCAAAAACCCCACTTTTTACACATCATGCCAAACGTCATTGCATCCTCTCTCGATTCATGGACTGGCATCCCTATTTGACAAATGGTACGCAGTCTACTACCGTCTGAACTTGTGCAAAGGTACAAAGAGTAACGAATACAAAAATCGAGAACAGAGACTATTGATCTGCAAATCGAACGATCTTTACCCTTGTCAATATCAACATGATGAAAACTACAAAACACATGATAGGAAATGCAGTTCTATGAGTACAATAAATTCGAGGAAAAAATCTGATTACACCCGGGTATTTGCGATTTTTCCATATTTGAGAAAAAGCTTTGTTTCCAAAAACCCCAATTTTTACACATCATGACAAACGTCATTGCATCCTCTCTCGATTCATGGACTGGCAACCCTATTTGACAAATGGTACGCAGTCTACTACCGTCTACACTTGAGCAAAAGTGCAACAGGTAACGAATTTAAGAATCGATTACAGGGACTATTATTCTGAAAAGCGAACGATCTTTACCCCTGTACATATCAACATGACGAAAACTACCAAACACATGCTAGGAAACGCAGTTCTATGAGTACAGTAAATTCGAGGAAAAAATCTGAATACACCCGTGCCTTTGCGATTTTTCCATAAATGAGAAAAAGCTTTGTTTCCAAAAACCCCACTTTTTACATATCATGCCAAACGTCATTGCATCCTCTCTCGATTCATGGAAGTGGCATCAATATTTGACATATGGTACGCAGTCGACTACCGTCTGAACTTGTGCAAAGCTACAAAGAGCAACGAATTTAAATATCGAGAACAGGGACTATTATTCTGCAAATCGAACGATCTTTACCCCTATATATATCAACATGATGAAAACTACAAAACACATGCTAGGAAACCCAGTTCTATGAGTACAGTAAATTCAAGAAAAAAATCTGAATACACCCGGGCCTTTGCGAATTTTCCATATTTGAGAAAAAGCTTTGTTTCCAAAAACCCCACTTTTTACACATCATGCCAAATGTCATTGCATCCTCTCTCGATTCATGGAACTGGCATCCCTATTTGACAAATGGTACGCAGGCTACTACCGTCTGAACTTGTGCAAAGGTAAAAAGAGTAACGAAATCAAATATCAGTTACAGGGACTATTATTCTGCAAATCGAACGATCTTTACCCCTGTACTCATCAACATGATGAAAACTTCAAAACACATGCTTGGAAACGCAGTTTTGTGAGTACAGTAAATTCGAGGGAAAAATCTGAATACACCCAGTCTTTGCGATTTTTCCATATTTGAGAAAAAGCTTTGTTTCCAAAAACCCCACTTTTTACACATCATGCCAAACGTCATTGCATCCTCTCTCGATTCATGGAACTGGCATCACTATTTGTCAAATGATACGCAGTCTACTACCGTCTGAACTTGTGCAAAGCTACAAAGAGCAACGAATTCAAATATCGAGAACAGGGACTATTATTCTGCAAATCGAACGATCTTTACCCCTATATATATCAACATAATGAAAACTACAAAACACATGCTAGGAAACCCAGTTTTATGAGTACAGTAAATTCGAGGAAAAAATCTGAATACACTGAGGCGTTTGCGATTTTTCCATATTTGAGAAAAAGCTTTCTCTCCAAAAACCCCACTTTTTTCACATCATGCCAAACTCCTTTGCATCCTCTCTCGATTCATGGAACTGGCATCCCTATTTGACAAATGATACGCAGTCTACTACCGTCTGAACTTTCGCAAAGGTACAAAGACTAACGAATTCAAATATCGAGAACAGTGATTATTATTCTGCAAATCGAACGATCTTTACCCCTGTACATATCAACATGATGAAAACTACAAAGCACATGCTAGGAAACGCAGTTTTATGAGTACTGTAACTTCGAGGAATAAATGTTAATACTCCCGGGCCTTTGCGATTTTTCCTTATTTGAGAAAAAGCTTTTTTTAGCAAAAACCCCACTTTTTCACATCATGCCAAACGTCATTGCATCCTCTCTCGATTCATGGGACTGGCATCCCTATTTGACAAATGGTACGCAGTCTACTACCGTCTGACTTGTGCAAAGGTAAAAAGAGTAACGAATTCAAATATCGAGAACAGGGACTATTATTCTGCAAATCGAACTATCTTTACCCTGTACATATCAACATGATGAAAACTACAAAACACATGCTCGGTAACGCAGTTTTATGAGTACAGTAAGTTCGAGGAAAAAATCGGAATACACCCAGTCCTTTGCGATTTTTCTATATTAGAGAAAAAGCTTCGATTCCAAAAACCGCACTTTTTACACATCATGACAAACGTCATTGCATCCTCTCTCAATTCATGGAACTGGCATCCCTATTTGACAAATGGTACGCAGTCTATTACCGTCTGAACTTGTGCAAAGGTACAAAAAGGAACGAATTCAAATATCAAGAACAGGGACTATTATTCTGCAAATCGAACGATCTTTACCCCTGTACATATCAACATGATGAAAACTACAAAACACATGATAGGAAACGCAGTTCTATGAGTACAGTAAATTCGAGGAAAAAATCTGAATACACCCGGGCCTTTGCGATCTTTCCATATTTGAGAAAAAGCTTTGTTTCTAAAAACCCCACTTTTTACACATCATGACAAACGTCATTGCATCCTCTCTCGATTCGTGGAACTGGCATCCCTATTTGACAAATAGTACGCAGTCTACTACCGTCTGAAGTTGTGCAAAGCTACAAAGAGCAACGAATTCAAATATCGAGAACAGGGACTATTATTCTGCAAATCGAACGATCTTTACCCCTGTACATATCAACATGATGAAAACTACAAAGCACATGCTAGGAAACGCAGTTTTATGAGTACAGTAAATTCGAGGAAAAAATCTGAATACACCCGGGCCTTTGCGATTTTTCCATATTTGAGAAAAAGCTTTGTTTCCAAAAACCCCACTTTTTACACATCATGCCAAACGTCATTGCATCCTCTCTCGATTCATGGAAATGGCATCCCTATTTGACAAATGGTACGCAGTCTACTACCGTCTGAACTTGTGCAAAGGTACAAAGAGTAACGAATTCAAATATCGAGAATAGGGACTATTATTCTGCAAATTGAACGTTCTTTAACCTGGTACATATCTACATGATAAAAACTATAAAACACATGCTAGGAAACGCAGTTTTATGAGTACAGTAAATTCGAGGGAAAAATGTGAATACATCCGGGCCTTTGCGACTTTTCCATATTTGAGAAAAAGCTTTGTTTCCAAAAACCCCACTTTTTACACATCATGCCAAACGTCATTGCATTCTCTCTCGATTCATGGAACTGGCATCCTTATTTGACAAATGGTACACAGTCTACTAGCGTCTGTACTTGTGCAAATGTACAAAGGGTAACGAATTCAAATATCGGTTACAGGGACTATTATTCTGAAAAATCGAACGATCTTTACCCCTGTACATATCAACATGATGAAAACTTCAAAACACATGTTAGGAAACGCAGTTCTATGAGTACAGTAAATTCGAGGAAAAAATCGGAATACACCCGGTCCTTTGCGATTTTTCCATATTTGAGAAAAAGCTTCGTTTCCAAAAACCCCACTTTTTACACATCATGCCAAACGTCATTGCATCCTCTCTCGATTCATGGACTGGCATCCCTATTTGACAAATGGTACGCAGTCTACTACCGTCTGAACTTGTGCAAAGGTACAAAGAGTAACGAATACAAAAATCGAGAACAGAGACTATTGATCTGCAAATCGAACGATCTTTACCCTTGTAAATATCAACATGATGAAAACTACAAAACACATGATAGGAAATGCAGTTCTATGAGTACAATAAATTCGAGGAAAAAATCTGATTACACCCGGGTATTTGCGATTTTTCCATATTTGAGAAAAAGCTTTGTTTCCAAAAACCCCAATTTTTACACATCATGACAAACGTCATTGCATCCTCTCTCCATTCATGGAACTGGCATCCCTATTGGACAAATGGTACGCAGTCTACTACCGTCTACACTTGAGCAAATGTGCAACAGGTAACGAATTTAAGAATCGATTACAGGGACTATTATTCTGAAAAGCGAACGATCTTTACCCCTGTACATATCAACATGACGAAAACTACAAAACACATGCTAGAAAACGCAGTTCTATGAGTACAGTAAATTCGAGGAAAAAATCTGAATACACCCGTGCCTTTGCGATTTTTCCATTAATGAGAAAAAGCTTTGTTTCCAAAAACCCCACTTTTTACATATCATGCCAAACGTCATTGCATCCTCTCTCGATTCATGGTAGTGGCATCAATATTTGACATATGGTACGCAGTCGACTACCGTCTGAACTTGTGCAAAGCTACAAAGAGCAACGAATTTAAATATCGAGAACAGGGACTATTATTCTGCAAATCGAACGATGCTTACCCCTATATATATCAACATATACATGCTAGGAAACCCAGTTTTATGAGTACAGTAAATTCAAGAAAAAAATCTGAATACACCCGCCAAACGCCTTTGCATCCTCTCTCGATTTATTGAACTGGCATCCCTATTTGACAAATGGTACGCAGTCTACTACCGTCTGAACTTGTGCAAAGCTACAAAGAGCAACGAATTCAAATATCGAGAACAGGGACTATTATTCTGCAAATCGAACGATCTTTACCCCTATATATATCAACATAATGAAAACTACAAAACACATGCTAGGAAACCCAGTTTTATGAGTACAGTAAATTCGAAGAAAAAATCTGAATACACTCAGGCGTTTGCGATTTTTCCATATTTGAGAAAAAGCTTTCTCTCCAAAAACCCCACTTTTCTCACATCATGCCAAACTCCTTTGCATCCTCTCTCGATTCATGGAACTGGCATCCCTATTTGACAAATGATACGCAGTCAACTACCGTCTGAACTTTCGCAAAGGTAAAAAGACTAACGAATTCAAATATCGAGAACAGGGACTATTATTCTGCAAATCGAACGATCTTTACCCCTGTACACGTCAACATGATGAAAACTACAAAGCACATGCTAGGAAACGCAGTTTTATGAGTACTGTAAATTCGAGGAATAAATGTTAATACTCCCGGGCCTTTGCGATTTTACCATATTTGAGAAAAACCTTTTTTACCAAAAACCCCACTTTCTCACATCATGCCAAACGTCATTGCATCCTCTCTCGATTCATGGGACTGGCATTCCTATTTGACAAATGGTACGCAGTCTACTACCGTCTGACTTGTGCAAAGGTACAAAGAGTAACGAATTCAAATATCGAGAACAGGGACTATTATTCTGCAAATCGAACGATCTTTACCCTGTACATATCAACATGATGAAAACTACAAAGCACATGCTAGGAAACGCAGTTTTATGAGCACAGTAAATTCGAGGAAAAAATGTGAATACATCCGGGACTTTGCGATTTTTCTATATTTGAGAAAAAGCTTTGTTTCCAAAAAACCCACTTTTTACACATCATGCCAAACGTCATTGCATCCTCTCTCGATTCATATAACTGGCATCCTTATTTGACAAATGGTACACAGTCTACTACCGTCTGAACTTGTGCAAATGTACAAAGGGTAACGAATTCAAATATCGGTTACAGGGACTATTATTCTGAAAAAGGAACGATCTTTACCCCTGTACATATCAACATGATGAAAACTTCAAAACACATGTTAGGAAACGCAGTTCTATGAGTACAGTAAATTCGAGGAAAAAATCTGAATACACCCGGTCCTTTGCGATTTTTCCATATTTGAGAAAAAGCTTCGTTTCCAAAAACCACACTTTTTACACATCATGCCAAACGTCATTGCATCCTCTCTCGATTCAAGGACTGGCATCCCTATTTGACAAATGGTACGCAGTCTACTACCGTCTGAACTTGTGCAAAGGTACAAAGAGTAACGAATTCAAATATCGAGAAAAGGCACTATTAATATGCAAATCGAACGATCTTTACCCCTGTAAATATCAACAAGATGAAAACTCCAGACACATGATAGGAAATGCAGTTCTTTGAGTACAATAAATTCGAGGAAAAAATCTGATTACACCCGGGCCTTTGCGATTTTTCCATATTTGAGAAAAAGCTTTGTTTCCAAAAACCCCACTTTTTACACATCATGACAAACCTCATTGCATCCTCTCTCGATTCATGGAACTGGGATCCCTATTTGACAAATGGTACGCAGTCTACTGCAGTCTGAACTTGTGCAAAGCTACAAAGAGCAACGAATTCAAATATCGAGAACAGGGACTATTATTCTGCATATCGAACGATCTTTACCCCTGTATATATCAACATGATGAAAACTACATAACACATGCTAGGAAACCCAGTTCTATGAGTACAGTAAATTCGAGGAAAAAATCTGAATACACTCGGGCCTTTGCGATTCTTCCATATTTGAGAAGAAGCTTTGTTTCCAAAAACCCCAGTTTTTACACATCGTGCCAAACGTCATTGCATCCTCTCTCGATTCATGGAACTGGCATCCCTATTTGACAAATCTTACACAGTCTACTACCGTCTGAACTTGTGCAAAGGTACAAAGAGTAACGAATTCAAATATCGAGGACAGGGACTATTATTCTGCAAATCGAACGATCTTTACCCCTGTACATATCAACATGATGAAAACTACAAAACACATGCTACTAAACGCAGTTTTATGAGTACAGTAAATTCGAGGACAAAATCTGAATACACTCGGCCCTTTGCGAATTTTCCATATTTGAGAAAAAGCTTTGTTTCCAAAAATCAAACTTTTTACACATCCTGCCAAACGTCATTGCATCCTCACTCGATTCATGGAACTGGCATCCCTATTTGACAAATCGTACGCAGTCTACTACCGTCTCAACTTGTGCAAAGGTACAAAGAGTAAGGAATTCAAATATCGAGAACAGGGACTAATATTCTGCAAATCGAACGATCTCTACCCCTGTACATATCAACATGATGAAAACTACAAAGCACATGCTAGGAAACGCAGTTTTATGAGTACAGTAAATTCGAGGAAAAAATCAGAATACACCCGGGCCTTTGCGATTTTTCCATATTTGAGAAAAAGCTTTGTTTCCAAAAACCCCACTTTTTACACATCATGCCAAACGTCATTGCATCCTCTCTCGATTCATGGAACTGGCATCCCTATTTGACAAATGGTATGCAGGCTACTACCGTCTGAACTTGTGCAAAGGTACAAAGAGTAACGAATTCAAATATCGAGAATAGGGACTATTATTCTGCAAATTGAACGTTCTTTAACCTGGTACATATCTACATGATGAAAACTATAAAACACATGCTAGGAAACGCAGTTTTATGAGTACAGTAAATTCGAGGAAAAAATCGGAATACACCTGGTCCTTTGCGATTTTTCCATATCTGAGAAAAAGCTTCATTTCCAAAAACCCCACTTTTTACACATCATGCGAAACGTCATTGCATCCTCTCTCGATTCATGGACTGGCATCCCTATTTGACAAATGGTACGCAGTCTACTACCGTCTGAACTTGTGCAAAGGTACAAAGAGTAACGAATTCAAATATCGAGAACAGGGACTTTTATTCTGCAAATCGAACGATCTTTACCCCTGTAAATATCAACATGATGAAAACTACAAAACACATGATAGGAAATGCAGTTCTATGAGTACAATAAATTCGGGGAAAAAATCTGATTACACTAGGGAATTTGCGATTTTTCCATATTTGAGAAAAAGCTTTGTTTCCAAAAACCCCAATTTTTACACATCATAACAAACGTCATTGCATCCTCTCTCGATTCATCGAACTGGCATCCCTATTTGACAAATAGTACGCAGTCTACTGCAGTCTGAACTTGTGCAAAGCTACAAAGAGCAACGAATTCAAATATTGAGAACAGGGACTATTATTCTGCATATCGAACGATCTTTACCCCTGTATATATCAACATGATGAAAACTACATAACACATGCTAGGAAACCCAGTTCTATGAGTACAGTAAATTCGAGGAAAAAATCTGAATACACTCGGGCCTTTGCGATTCTTCCATATTTGAGAAGAAGCTTTGTTTCCAAAAACCCCAGTTTTTACACATCGTGCCAAACGTCATTGCATCCTCTCTCGATTCATGGAACTGGCATCCCTATTTGACAAATCTTACACAGTCTACTACCGTCTGAACTTGTGCAAAGGTACAAAGAGTAACGAATTCAAATATCGAGGACAGGGACTATTATTCTGCAAATCGAACGATCTTTACCCCTGTACATATCAACATGATGAAAACTACAAAACACATGCTACTAAACGCAGTTTTATGAGTACAGTAAATTCGAGGACAAAATCTGAATACACTCGGCCCTTTGCGAATTTTCCATATTTGAGAAAAAGCTTTGTTTCCAAAAATCAAACTTTTTACACATCCTGCCAAACGTCATTGCATCCTCACTCGATTCATGGAACTGGCATCCCTATTTGACAAATCGTACGCAGTCTACTACCGTCTCAACTTGTGCAAAGGTACAAAGAGTAAGGAATTCAAATATCGAGAACAGGGACTAATATTCTGCAAATCGAACGATCTCTACCCCTGTACATATCAACATGATGAAAACTACAAAGCACATGCTAGGAAACGCAGTTTTATGAGTACAGTAAATTCGAGGAAAAAATCAGAATACACCCGGGCCTTTGCGATTTTTCCATATTTGAGAAAAAGCTTTGTTTCCAAAAACCCCACTTTTTACACATCATGCCAAACGTCATTGCATCCTCTCTCGATTCATGGAACTGGCATCCCTATTTGACAAATGGTATGCAGGCTACTACCGTCTGAACTTGTGCAAAGGTACAAAGAGTAACGAATTCAAATATCGAGAATAGGGACTATTATTCTGCAAATTGAACGTTCTTTAACCTGGTACATATCTACATGATGAAAACTATAAAACACATGCTAGGAAACGCAGTTTTATGAGTACAGTAAATTCGAGGAAAAAATCGGAATACACCTGGTCCTTTGCGATTTTTCCATATCTGAGAAAAAGCTTCATTTCCAAAAACCCCACTTTTTACACATCATGCGAAACGTCATTGCATCCTCTCTCGATTCATGGACTGGCATCCCTATTTGACAAATGGTACGCAGTCTACTACCGTCTGAACTTGTGCAAAGGTACAAAGAGTAACGAATTCAAATATCGAGAACAGGGACTTTTATTCTGCAAATCGAACGATCTTTACCCCTGTAAATATCAACATGATGAAAACTACAAAACACATGATAGGAAATGCAGTTCTATGAGTACAATAAATTCGGGGAAAAAATCTGATTACACTAGGGAATTTGCGATTTTTCCATATTTGAGAAAAAGCTTTGTTTCCAAAAACCCCAATTTTTACACATCATAACAAACGTCATTGCATCCTCTCTCGATTCATCGAACTGGCATCCCTATTTGACAAATAGTACGCAGACTACTACCGTCTGAACTTGTGCAAAAACTACAAAGAGCAACGAATTCAAATATCGAGAACAGGGACTATTATTCTGCATATCGAACGATCTTTACCCCTATATATATCAACATGATGAAAACTACAAAACACATGCTAGGAAACCCAGTTCTATGAGTACAGTAAATTCGAGGAAAAAATCTGAATACACTCGGGCCTTTGCGATTCTTCCATATTTGAGAAGAAGCTTTGTTTCCAAAAACCCCACTTTTTACACATCGTGCCAAACGTCATTGCATCCTCTCTCGATTCATGGAACTGGCATCCCTATTTGACAAATCTTACACAGTCTACTACCGTCTGAACTTGTGCAAAGGTACAAAGAGTAACGAATTCAAATATCGAGGACAGGGACTATTATTCTGCAAATCGAACGATCTTTACCCCTGTACATATCAACATGATGAAAACTACAAAACACATGCTACTAAACGCAGTTTTATGAGTACAGTAAATTCGAGGACAAAATCTGAATACACTCGGGCCTTTGCGAATTTTCCATATTTGAGAAAAAGCTTTGTTTCCAAAAACCAAACTTTTTACACATCGTGCCAAACGTCATTGCATCCTCACTCGATTCATGGAACTGGCATCCCTATTTGACAAATCGTACGCAGTCTACTACCGTCTGAACTTGTGCTAAGGTACAAAGAGTAAGGAATTCAAATATCGAGAACAGGGACTAATATTCTGCAATTCGAACGATCTCTACCCCTGTACATATCAACATGATGAAAACTACAAAGCACATGCTAGGAAACGCAGTTTTATGAGTACAGTAAATTCGAGGAAAAAATCAGAATACACCCGGGCCTTTGCGATTTTTCCATATTTGAGAAAAAGCTTTGTTTCCAAAAACCTCACTTTTTACACATCATGCCAAACGTCATTGCATCCTCTCTCGATTCATGGAACTGGCATCCCTATTTGACAAATGGTACGCAGTCTACTACCGTCTACACTTGAGCAAAAGTGCAACAGGTAACGAATTTAAGAATCGATTACAGGGATTATTATACTGAAAAGCGAACGATCTTTACTCCTGTACATATCAACATGATGAAAACTTCAAAATACATGCTAGGAAACGCAGTTTTATGAGTACAGTAAATTCGAGGAAAAAATCTGAATACACCCGTGCCTTTGCGATTTTTCCATAATTGAGAAAAAGCTTTGTTTCCAGAAACCCCACTTTTTACACATCATGCCAAACGTCATTGCATCCTCTCTCGATTCATGGAAGTGGCATCCCTATTTGACATATGGTACGCAGTCGACTACCGTCTGAACTTGTGCAAAGCTACAAAGAGCAACGAATGTAAATAGCGAGAACAGGGACTATTATTCTGCAAATCGAACGATGTTTACCCCTATATATATCTACAAGATGAAAACTACAAAACACATGCTAGGAAACCCAGTTTTATGAGTACAGTAAATTCAAGAAAAAAATCTGAATACACCCGGGCCTTTGCGATTTTTCCATATTTGAGAAAAAGCTTTGTTTCCAAAAACCCCACTTTTTACACATCATGCCAAACGTCATTGCATCCTCTCTCGATTCATGGAACTGGCATCCCTATTTGACAAATGGTATGCAGGCTACTACCGTCTGAACTTGTGCAAAGGTACAAAGAGTAACGAATTCAAATATCGAGAATAGGGACTATTATTCTGCAAATTGAACGTTCTTTAACCTGGTACATATCTACATGATGAAAACTATAAAACACATGCTAGGAAACGCAGTTTTATGAGTACAGTAAATTCGAGGAATAAATCGGAATACACCTGGTCCTTTGCGATTTTTCCATATCTGAGAAAAAGCTTCGTTCCAAAAAACCCCACTTTTTACACATCATGCCAAACGTCATTGCATCCTCTCTCGATTCATGGACTGGCATCCCTATTTGACAAATGGTATGCAGGCTACTACCGTCTGAACTTGTGCAAAGCTACAAAGAGCAACGAATTCAAATATCGAGAACAGGGACTATTATTCTGCATATCGAACTATCTTTACCCCTATATATATCAACATGATGAGTACAGTAAATTCAGTTCTATGAGTACAGTAAACTCGAGGAAAAAATCTGAATACACTCGGGCCTTTGCGATTTTTCCATATTTGAGAAAAAGCTTTGTTTCCAAAAACCCCACTTTTTACACATCATGCCAAACGCCTTTGCATCCTCTCTCGATTCATGGAACTGGCGTCCCTATTTGACAAATGATACGCAGTCTACTACCGTCTGAACTTGTGCAAAGGAACAAAGACTAACGAAATCAAATATCGAGAACAGGGACTATTATTCTGCAAATCGAACGATCTTTACCCCTGTACATATCAACATGATGAAAACTACAAAGCACATGCAAGGAAACGCAGTTTTATGAGTACAGTAAATTCGAGGAAAAAATCTTTGCGATTTTTCCATATTTGAGAAAAAGCTTTGTTTCAAAAAACCCCACTTTTTACACATCATGCCACACGTCATTGCATCCTCTCTCGATTGATGGAACTGGCATCCCTACTTGACAAATGGTAAGCAGTCTACTACCGTGTGAACTTGTGCAAAGGTACCAAAAGTGACGAATTCAAATATCGAGAACAGGGACTATTATTCTGCAAATCGAACGATCTTTACCCTGTACATATCAACATGATGAAAACTACAAAACACATGCTAGGAAACGCAGTTTTATGAGTACAGTAAATTCGAGGAAAAAATCTGAATACACCCAGTCCTTTGCGATTTTTTCATATTTGAGAAAAAGCTTTGTTTCCAAAAACCCTACTTTTTCACACCATGCCAAACGTCATTGCATCCTCTCTCGATTCATGGAACTGGCATCCCTATTTGACAAATGATACGCAGTCTACTACCGTCTGAACTTGTGCAAAGGTACAAAGAGTAACGAATTCAAATATCGAGAACATGGACTATTATTCTGCAAATCGAACGATCTTTACCCCTGTACATATCAACATGATGAAAACTACAAAACACATGCTAGGAAACGCAGTTTTATGAGTACAGCAAATTCAAGGAAAAAATGTGAATACATCCGGGCCTTTGCGATTTTTCCATATTTGAGAAAAAGCTTTGTTTCCAAAAAACCCACTTTTTACACATCATGCCACCGTCATTGTATACTCTCTCGATTCATGGAACTGGCATCCCTATTTGACAAATTTTACGCAGTCTACTACCGTCTGAACTTGTGCAAATGTACAAAGGGTAACGAATTCAAATATCTGTTACAGGGAATATTGTTCTGCAAATCGAACGTTCTTTACCCCGTACATATCAACATGATGAAAACTTCAAAACACATGCTAGGAAACGCAGTTTTATGAGTATAGTAAATTCGAGGAAAAAATGTGAATACTCTCGGGCCTTTGCGATTTTTCCATATTTGAGAAAAAGCTTTGTTTCCAAAAACCCCACTTTTTACACATCATGCCAAACGTCATTGCATCCTCTCTCGATTCATGGGACTGGCATCCCTACTTGACAAATGGTACGCAGTTTACTACCGTCTGAACTTGTGCAAAGGTACAAAGAGTAACGAATTCAAATATCGAGAACAGGGACTATTATTCTGCAAGTCGAACGATCTTTACCCCTGTACATATCAACATGATGAAAACTACAAAACACATGCTAGGTAACGCAGTTTTATGAGTACAGTAAATTCGAGGAAAAAATCTGAATACACCCGGTCCTTTGCGATTTTTCCATGTTTGTGAAAAAACTTTGTTTCGAAAAACCCCACTTTTTACACATCATGCCAAACGTCATTGCATCCTCTCTCGATTCATGGAACTAACATCCCTATTTGACAAATGGTACGCAGTCTACTACCGTCTGAACTTGTGCAAAGGTACAAAGAGTAACGAATACAAATATCGAGTACAGGGACTATTATTCTGCAAATCGAACGATCTTTACCCCTGTACATATCAACATGATGAAAACTACAAAACACATGCTAGGAAACGCAGTTTTATGAGTACAGTAAATTCGAGGACAAAATCCGAATACACCCGTGCCTTTGCGATTTTTCCATATTTGAGAAAAAGCTTTGTTTCCAAAAACCCCACTTTTTACACATCATGCCAAACGTCATTGCATCCTCTCTCGATTCATGGAACTGGCATCCCTATTTGACAAATTTTACGCAGTCTACTACCGTCTGAACTTGTGCAAATGTACAAAGGGTAACGAATTCAAGTATCGGTTACAGGGACTATTATTCTGAAAAATCGAACGATCTTTACCCCTGTACATATCAACATGATGAAAACATCAAAACACATGCTAGGAAACGCAGTTTCATGAGTACAGTAAATTCGAGGACAAAATCTGAATACACCCGGTCCTTTGTGATTTTTCCATATTGAAAAAAAGCTTCGTTTCCAAAAACACCACTTTTTACACATCATGCCAAACGTCATTGCATCCTCTCTCGATTCATGGAACTGGCATCCCTATTTGACAAATGGTACGCAGTCTACTACCGTCTGAACTTGTGCATAGGTACAAAGAGTAACGAATTCAAATATCGAGAACAGGGACTATTATTCTGCAAATCGAACGATCTTTACCCCTGTACATATCAACATGATGAAAACTACCAAACAAATGATAGGAAACGCAGTTCTATAAGTACAGTAAATTCGAGGAAAAAATCTGAATACACCCGGGCCTTTGCGATTTTTCCATATTTAAGAAATAGCTTTGTTTCCAAAAACCCCACTTTTTACACATCATGAAAAACGTCATTGCATCGTCTCTCGATTCATGGAACTGGCATCCCTATTTGACAAATAGTACGCAGTCTTCTACCGTCTGAACTCGTGCAAAGCTACAAAGAGCAACGAATTCAAATATCGAGAACAGGGACTATTATTCTGCATATCGAACGATCTTTACCCCTATATATATCAACATGATGAAAACTAAAAAACACATGCTAGGAAACCCAGTTCTATGAGTACAATATATTCGAGGAAAAAATCTGAATACACTCTGGCCTTTGCGATTTTTCCATATTTGAGAAAAAGCTTTGTTTCCAAAAACCCCACTTTTTACACATCATGCCAAACGCCTTTGCATCCTCTCTCGATTCATGGAACTGGCATCCCTATTTGACAAATTTTACGCAGTCTACTACCGTCTGTACTTGTGCGAAGGTACAAAGAGTAACGAATTCAAATATCGAGAACAGGGAATATTATTCTGCAAATTGAACGTTCTTTAACCTGGTACATATCTAAATGATGAAAACTATAAAACACATGCTAGGAAACGCAGTTCTATGAGTACAGTAAATTCGAGGAAAAAATGTGTTTACACCCGGGCCTTTGCGATTTTTCCATATTTGAGAAAAAGCTTTGTTTCCAAAAACCCCACTTTTTACACATCATGCCAAACGTCATTGCAACCTCTCTCGATTCATGGGACTGGCATCCCTATTTGACAAATGGTATGCAGTTTGTGCAAAATTAAAAAGAGTAACGAATTCAAATATCGGCTACAGGGACTATTATTCTGCAAATCGAACGATCTTTACCCCTGTACTTATCAACATGATGAAAACTTCAAAACACATGCTAGGAAACGCAGTTTTATGAGTACAGTAAATTCCAGGAAAAAATCTGAATTCACCCGGTCCTTTGCGATTTTTCCATATTTGACAAAAAGCTTTGTTTCCAAAAAACCCACTTTTTACACATCATGCCAAACGTCATTGTATCCTCTCTCGATTCATGGAACTGGAATCCCTATTTGACAAATTTTACGCAGTCTACTACCGTCTGAACTTGTGCAAAGGTACAAAGACTAACGAATTTCAAATATCGAGAACAGGGAGTATTATTCTGTAAATCGAACATTCTTTACCCTGGTACATATCTACAGGATGAAAACAACAAAACACATGCTAGGAAACGCTGTTTTATGAGTACAGTAAATTCCAGGAAAAAATCTGAATACACCCGGGCCTTTGCGATTTTTCCAAATTTGAGAACGAGCTTTGTTTTCAAAAACCCCAATTTTTACACATCATTGCAAACGTCATTGCATCATCTCTCGATTCATGGAACTGGCATCCCTATTTGACAAATGGTACTCAGTCTACTACCGTCTGAACTTGTGCAAAGGTACAAAGAGTAACGAATTCAAATATCGAGAACAGGGACTATTATTCTGCAAATCGAACGATCTTTACCCCTGTACATATCAACATGATGAAAACTACAAAACACATGCTAGGTAACGCAGTTTTATGAGTACAGTAAATTCGAGGAAAAAATCTGAATACACCCGGTCCTTTGCGATTTTTCCATGTTTGTGAAAAAACTTTGTTTCGAAAAACCCCACTTTTTACACATCATGCCAAACGTCATTGCATCCTCTCTCGATTCATGGAACTAACATCCCTATTTGACAAATGGTACGCAGTCTACTACCGTCTGAACTTGTGCAAAGGTACAAAGAGTAACGAATACAAATATCGAGTACAGGGACTATTATTCTGCAAATCGAACGATCTTTACCCCTGTACATATCAACATGATGAAAACTACAAAACACATGCTAGGAAACGCAGTTTTATGAGTACAGTAAATTCGAGGACAAAATCCGAATACACCCGTGCCTTTGCGATTTTTCCATATTTGAGAAAAAGCTTTGTTTCCAAAAACCCCACTTTTTACACATCATGCCAAACGTCATTGCATCCTCCCTCGATTCATGGAACTGGCATCCCTATTTGACAAATTTTACGCAGTCTACTACCGTCTGAACTTGTGCAAATGTACAAAGGGTAACGAATTCAAGTATCGGTTACAGGGACTATTATTCTGAAAAATCGAACGATCTTTACCCCTGTACATATCAACATGATGAAAACATCAAAACACATGCTAGGAAACGCAGTTTCATGAGTACAGTAAATTCGAGGACAAAATCTGAATACACCCGGTCCTTTGTGATTTTTCCATATTGAAAAAAAGCTTCGTTTCCAAAAACACCACTTTTTACACATCATGCCAAACGTCATTGCATCCTCTCTCGATTCATGGAACTGGCATCCCTATTTGACAAATGGTACGCAGTCTACTACCGTCTGAACTTGTGCATAGGTACAAAGAGTAACGAATTCAAATATCGAGAACAGGGACTATTATTCTGCAAATCGAACGATATTTACCCCTGTACATATCAACATGATGAAAACTACAAAATACATGAATAGAAACGCAGTTCTATAAGTACAGTAAATTCGAGGAAAAAATCTGAATACACCCGGGCCTTTGCGATTTTTCCATATTTAAGAAATAGCTTTGTTTCCAAAAACCCCACTTTTTACACATCATGAAAAACGTCATGCATCCTCTCTCGATTCATGGAACTGGCATCCCTATTTGACAAATAGTACGCAGTCTTCTACCGTCTGAACTCGTGCAAAGCTACAAAGAGCAACGAATTCAAATATCGAGAACAGGGACTATTATTCTGCATATCGAACGATCTTTACCCCTATATATATCAACATGATGAAAACTAAAAAACACATGCTAGGAAACCCAGTTCTATGAGTACAATATATTCGAGGAAAAAATCTGAATACACTCTGGCCTTTGCGATTTTTCCATATTTGAGAAAAAGCTTTGTTTCCAAAAACCCCACTTTTTACACATCATGCCAAACGCCTTTGCATCCTCTCTCGATTCATGGAACTGGCATCCCTATTTGACAAATTTTACGCAGTCTACTACCGTCTGTACTTGTGCGAAGGTACAAAGAGTAACGAATTCAAATATGGAGAACAGGGAATATTATTCTGCAAATTGAACGTTCTTTAACCTGGTACATATCTAAATGATGAAAACTATAAAACACATGCTAGGAAACGCAGTTCTATGAGTACAGTAAATTCGAGGAAAAAATGTGAATACACCCGGGCCTTTGCGATTTTTCCATATTTGAGAAAAAGCTTTGTTTCCAAAAACCCCACTTTTTACACATCATGCCAAACGTCATTGCATCCTCTCTCGATTCATGGTAGTGGCATCCATATTTGACATATGGTACGCAGTCGACTACCGTCTGAACTTGTGCAAAGCTACAAAGAGCAACGAATTTAAATATCGAGAACAGGGACTATTATTCTGCAAATCGAACGATGCTTACCCCTATATATATCAACATATACATGCTAGGAAACCCAGTTTTATGAGTACAGTAAATTCAAGAAAAAAATCTGAATACACCCGCCAAACGCCTTTGCATCCTCTCTCGATTCATTGAACTGGCATCCCTATTTAACAAATGGTACGGAGTCTACTACCGTCTGAACTTGTGCAAAGCTACAAAGAGCAACGAATTCAAATATCGAGAACAGGGACTATTATTCTGCAAATCGAACGATCTTTACCCCTATATATATCAACATAATGAAAACTACAAAACACATGCTAGGAAACCCCGTTTTATGAGTACAGTAAATTCGAAGAAAAAATCTGAATACACTCAGGCGTTTGCGATTTTTCCATATTTGAGAAAAAGCTTTCTCTCCAAAAACCCCACTTTTCTCACATCATGCCAAACTCCTTTGCATCCTCTCTCGATTCATGGAACTGGCATCCCTATTTGACAAATGATACGCAGTCAACTACCGTCTGAACTTTCGCAAAGGTACAAAGACTAACGAATTCAAATATCGAGAACAGGGACTATTATTCTGCAAATCGAACGATCTTTCCCCCTGTACATATCAACATGATGAAAACTACAAAGCACATGCTAGGAAACGCAGTTTTATGATAACTGTACATTCGAGGAATAAATGTTAATACTCCCGGGCCTTTGCGATTTTACCATATTTGAGAAAAAGCTTTTTTACCAAAAACCCCACTTTCTCACATCATGCCAAACGTCATTGCATCCTCTCTCGATTCATGGGACTGGCATCCCTATTTGACAAATGGTACGCAGTCTACTACCGTCTGACTTGTGCAAAGGTACAAAGAGTAACGAATTCAAATATCGAGAACAGGGACTATTATTCTGCAAATCGAACGATCTTTACCCTGTACATATCAACATGATGAAAACTACAAAGCACATGGTAGGAAACGCAGTTTTATGAGTACAGTTAATTCGAGGAAAATATCTGAATTCACCCGGGCCTTTGCGATTTTTCCATATTTGAGAAAAAGCTTTGTTTCCAAAAACCCCTCTTTTAAGACATCATGCCAAACGTCATTGCATCCTCTCTCGATTCATGGAACTGGCATCCCTATTTGACAAATGGTACGCAGGCTACTACCGTCTGAACTTGTGCAAAGGTACAAAGAGTAACGAATTCAAATATCGAGAATAGGGACTATTATTCTGCAAATTGAACGTTCTTTAACCTGGTACATATCTACATGATGAAAACTATAAAACACATGCTGGGAAACGCAGTTGTATGAGTACAGTAAATTCGAGGAAAAAATGTGAATACATCCGGGACTTTGCGATTTTTCTATATTTGAGAAAATGCTTTGTTTCCAAAAAACCCACTTTTTACTCATCATACCAAACGTCATTGCATCCTCTCTCGATTCATATAACTGGCATCCTTATTTGACAAATGGTACACAGTCTACTACCGTCTGAACTTGTGCAAATGTACAAAGGGTAACGAATTCAAATATCGGTTACAGGGACTATTATTCTGAAAAAGGAACGATCTTTACCCCTGTACATATCAACATGATTAAAACTTCAAAACACATGTTAGGAAACGCAGTTCTATGAGTACAGTAAATTCGAGGAAAAAATCTGAATACACCCGGTCCTTTGCGATTTTTCCATATTTGAGAAAAAGCTTCGTTTCCAAAAACCACACTTTTTACACATCATGCTAAACGTCATTGCATCCTCTCTCGATTCAAGGACTGGCATCCCTATTTGACAAATGGTACGCAGTCTACTACCGTCTGAACTTGTGCACAGGTACAAAGAGTAACGAATTCAAATATCGAGAAAAGGCACTATTAATATGCAAATCGAACGATCTTTACCCCTGTAAATATCAACAAGATGAAAACTCCAGACACATGATAGGAAATGCAGTTCTTTGAGTACAATAAATTCGAGGAAAAAATCTGATTACACCCGGGCCTTTGCGATTTTTCCATATTTGAGAAAAAGCTTTGTTTCCAAAAACCCCACTTTTTACACATCATGACAAACGTCATTGCATCCTCTCTCGATTCATGGAACTGGGATCCCTATTTGACAAATGGTACGCAGTCTACTGCAGTCTGAACTTGTGCAAAGCTACAAAGAGCAACGAATTCATATATCGAGAACAGGGACTATTATTCTGCATATCGAACGATCTTTACCCCTGTATATATCAACATGATGAAAACTACAAAACACATGCTAGGAAACCCAGTTCTATGAGTACAGTAAATTCGAGGAAAAAATCTGAATACACTCGGGCCTTTGCGATTCTTCCATATTTGAGAAGAAGCTTTGTTTCCAAAAACCCCAGTTTTTACACATCGTGCCAAACGTCATTGCATCCTCTCTCGATTCATGGAACTGGCATCCCTATTTGACAAATCTTACACAGTCTACTACCGTCTGAACTTGTGCAAAGGTACAAAGAGTAACGAATTCAAATATCGAGGACAGGGACTATTATTCTGCAAATCGAACGATCTTTACCCCTGTACATATCAACATGATGAAAACTACAAAACACATGCTACTAAACGCAGTTTTATGAGTACAGTAAATTCGAGGACAAAATCTGAATACACTCGGCCCTTTGCGAATTTTCCATATTTGAGAAAAAGCTTTGTTTCCAAAAATCAAACTTTTTACACATCATGCCAAACGTCATTGTATCCTCTCTCGATTCATGGAACTGGCATCCCTATTTGACAAATTTTACGCAGTCTACTACCGTCTGAACTTGTGCAAAGGTACAAAGACTAACGAATTCAAATATCGAGAACAGGGAGTATTATTCTGTAAATCGAACATTCTTTACCCTGGTACATATCTACAGGATGAAAACAACAAAACACATGCTAGGAAACGCTGTTTTATGAGTACAGTAAATTCGAGGAAAAAATCTGAATACACCCGGGCCTTTGCGATTTTTCCAAATTTGAGAACGAGCTTTGTTTCCAAAAACCCCAATTTTTACACATCATTGCAAACGTCATTGCATCATCTCTCGATTCATGGAACTGGCATCCCTATTTGACAAATGGTACTCAGTTTCCTACCGTCTGAACTTGTGCAAAGGTACAAAGAGTAACGAATTCAAATATCGAGAACAGGGACTATTATTCTGCAAATCGAACGATCTTTACCCCTGTACATATCAACATGATGAAAACTACAAAACACATGCTAGGTAACGCAGTTTTATGAGTACAGTAAATTCGAGGAAAAAATCTGAATACACCCGGTCCTTTGCGATTTTTCCATGTTTGTGAAAAAACTTTGTTTCGAAAAACCCCACTTTTTACACATCATGCCAAACGTCATTGCATCCTCTCTCGATTCATGGAACTAACATCCCTATTTGACAAATGGTACGCAGTCTACTACCGTCTGAACTTGTGCAAAGGTACAAAGAGTAACGAATACAAATATCGAGAACAGGGACTATTATTCTGCATATCGAACGATCTTTACCCCTGTATATATCAACATGATGAAAACTACAAAACACATGCTAGGAAACCCAGTTCTATGAGTACAGTAAATTCGAGGAAAAAATCTGAATACACTCGGGCCTTTGCGATTCTTCCATATTTGAGAAGAAGCTTTGTTTCCAAAAACCCCAGTTTTTACACATCGTGCCAAACGTCATTGCATCCTCTCTCGATTCATGGAACTGGCATCCCTATTTGACAAATCTTACACAGTCTACTACCGTCTGAACTTGTGCAAAGGTACAAAGACTAACGAATTCAAATATCGAGAACAGGGAGTATTATTCTGTAAATCGAACATTCTTTACCCTGGTACATATCTACAGGATGAAAACAACAAAACACATGCTAGGAAACGCAGTTTTATGAGTACAGTAAATTCCAGGAAAAAATCTGAATTCACCCGGTCCTTTGCGATTTTTCCATATTTGAGAAAAAGCTTTGTTTCCAAAAAACCCACTTTTTACACATCATGCCAAACGTCATTGTATCCTCTCTCGATTCATGGAACTGGCATCCCTATTTGACAAATTTTACGCAGTCTACTACCGTCTGAACTTGTGCAAAGGTACAAACACTAACGAATTCAAATATCGAGAACAGGGAGTATTATTCTGTAAATCGAACATTCTTTACCCTGGTACATATCTACAGGATGAAAACAACAAAACACATGCTAGGAAACGCTGTTTTATGAGTACAGTAAATTCCAGGAAAAAATCTGAATACACCCGGGCCTTTGCGATTTTTCCAAATTTGAGAACGAACTTTGTTTCCAAAAACCACAATTTTTACACATCATTGCAAACGTCATTGCATCATCTCTCGATTCATGGAACTGGCATCCCTATTTGACAAATGGTACTCAGTCTACTACCGTCTGAACTTGTGCAAAGGTACAAAGAGTAACGAATTCAAATATCGAGAACAGGGACTATTATTCTGCAAATCGAACGATCTTTACCCCTGTACATATCAACATGATGAAAACTACAAAACACATGCTAGGTAACGCAGTTTTATGAGTACAGTAAATTCGAGGAAAAAATCTGAATACACCCGGTCCTTTGCGATTTTTCCATGTTTGTGAAAAAACTTTGTTTCGAAAAACCCCACTTTTTACACATCATGCCAAACGTCATTGCATCCTCTCTCGATTCATGGAACTAACATCCCTATTTGACAAATGGTACGCAGTCTACTACCGTCTGAACTTGTGCAAAGGTACAAAGAGTAACGAATACAAATATCGAGTACAGGGACTATTATTCTGCAAATCGAACGATCTTTACCCCTGTACATATCAACATGATGAAAACTACAAAACACATGCTAGGAAACGCAGTTTTATGAGTACAGTAAATTCGAGGACAAAATCCGAATACACCCGTGCCTTTGCGATTTTTCCATATTTGAGAAAAAGCTTTGTTTCCAAAAACCCCACTTTTTACACATCATGCCAAACGTCATTGCATCCTCTCTCGATTCATGGAACTGGCATCCCTATTTGACAAATTTTACGCAGTCTACTACCGTCTGAACTTGTGCAAATGTACAAAGGGTAACGAATTCAAGTATCGGTTACAGGGACTATTATTCTGAAAAATCGAACGAAATTTACCCCTGTACATATCAACATGATGAAAACATCAAAACACATGCTAGGAAACGCAGTTTCATGAGTACAGTAAATTCGAGGACAAAATCTGAATACACCCGGTCCTTTGTGATTTTTCCATATTGAAAAAAAGCTTCGTTTCCAAAAACACCACTTTTTACACATCATGCCAAACGTCATTGCATCCTCTCTCGATTCATGGAACTGGCATCCCTATTTGACAAATGGTACGCAGTCTACTACCGTCTGAACTTGTGCATAGGTACAAAGAGTAACGAATTCAAATATCGAGAACAGGGACTATTATTCTGCAAATCGAACGATATTTACCCCTGTACATATCAACATGATGAAAACTACAAAACACATGAATAGAAACGCAGTTCTATAAGTACAGTAAATTCGAGGAAAAAATCTGAATACACCCGGGCCTTAGCGATTTTTCCATATTTAAGAAATAGCTTTGTTTCCAAAAACCCCACTTTTTACACATCATGAAAAACGTCATTGCATCCTCTCTCGATTCATGGAACTGGCATCCCTATTTGACAAATAGTATGCAGTCTTCTACCGTCTGAACTCGTGCAAAGCTACAAAGAGCAACGAATTCAAATATCGAGAACAGGGACTATTATTCTGCATATCGAACGATCTTTACCCCTATATATATCAACATGATGAAAACTAAAAAACACATGCTAGGAAACCCAGTTCTATGAGTACAATATATTCGAGGAAAAAATCTGAATACACTCTGGCCTTTGCGATTTTTCCATATTTGAGAAAAAGCTTTGTTTCCAAAAACCCCACTTTTTACACATCATGCCAAACGCCTTTGCATCCTCTCTCGATTCATGGAACTGGCATCCCTATTTGACAAATTTTACGCAGTCTACTACCGTCTGTACTTGTGCGAAGGTACAAAGAGTAACGAATTCAAATATCGAGCACAGGGAATATTATTCTGCAAATTGAACGTTCTTTAAACTGGTACATATCTAAATGATGAAAACTATAAAACACATGCTAGGAAACGCAGTTCTATGAGTACAGTAAATTCGAGGAAAAAATGTGAATACACCCGGGCCTTTGCGATTTTTCCATATTTGAGAAAAAGCTTTGTTTCCAAAAACCCCACTTTTTACACATCATGCCAAACGTCATTGCATCCTCTCTCGATTCATGGTAGTGGCATCAATATTTGACATATGGTACGCAGTCGACTACCGTCTGAACTTGTGCAAAGCTACAAAGAGCAACGAATTTAAATATCGAGAACAGGGACTATTATTCTGCAAATCGAACGATGCTTACCCCTATATATATCAACATATACATGCTAGGAAACCCAGTTTTATGAGTACAGTAAATTCAAGAAAAAAATCTGAATACACCCGCCAAACGCCTTTGCATCCTCTCTCGATTCATTGAACTGGCATCCCTATTTGACAAATGGTACGCAGTCTACTACCGTCTGAACTTGTGCAAAGCTACAAAGAGCAACGAATTCAAATATCGAGAACAGGGACTATTATTCTGCAAATCGAACGATCTTTACCCCTATATATATCAACATAATGAAAACTACAAAACACATGCTAGGAAACCCAGTTTTATGAGTACAGTAAATTCGAAGAAAAAATCTGAATACACTCAGGCGTTTGCGATTTTTCCATATTTGAGAAAAAGCTTTCTCTCCAAAAACCCCACTTTTCTCACATCATGCCAAACTCCTTTGCATCCTCTCTCGATTCATGGAACTGGCATCCCTATTTGACAAATGATACGCAGTCAACTACCGTCTGAACTTTCGCAAAGGTACAAAGACTAACGAATTCAAATATCGAGAACAGGGACTATTATTCTGCAAATCGAACGATCTTTACCCCTGTACATATCAACATGATGAAAACTACAAAGCACATGCTAGGAAACGCAGTTTTATGAGTACTGTAAATTCGAGGAATAAATGTTTGCGATTTTACCATATTTGAGAAAAAGCTTTTTTACCAAAAACCCCACTTTCTCACATCATGCCAAACGTCATTGCATCCTCTCTCGATTCATGGGACTGGCATCCCTATTTGACAAATGGTACGCAGTCTACTACCGTCTGACTTGTGCAAAGGTACAAAGAGTAACGAATTCAAATATCGAGAACAGGGACTATTATTCTGCAAATCGAACGATCTTTACCCTGTACATATCAACATGATGAAAACTACAAAGCACATGCTGGGAAACGCAGTTTTATGAGTACAGTTAATTCGAGGAAAATATCTGAATTCACCCGGGCCTTTGCGATTTTTCCATATTTGAGAAAAAGCTTTGTTTCCAAAAACCCCTCTTTTAAAACATCATGCCAAACGTCATTGCATCCTCTCTCGATTCATGGAACTGGCATCCCTATTTGACAAATGGTACGCAGGCTACTACCGTCTGAACTTGTGCAAAGGTACAAAGAGTAACGAATTCAAATATCGAGAATAGGGACTATTATTCTGCAAATTGAACGTTCTTTAACCTGGTACATATCTACATGATGAAAACTATAAAACACATGCTGGGAAACGCAGTTGTATGAGTACAGTAAATTCGAGGAAAAAATGTGAATACATCCGGGACTTTGCGATTTTTCTATATTTGAGAAAAAGCTTTGTTTCCAAAAAACCCACTTTTTACACATCATGCCAAACGTCATTGCATCCTCTCTCGATTCATATAACTGGCATCCTTATTTGACAAATGGTACACAGTCTACTACCGTCTGAACTTGTGCAAATGTACAAAGGGTAACGAATTCAAATATCGGTTACAGGGACTATTATTCTGAAAAAGGAACGATCTTTACCCCTGTACATATCAACATGATGAAAACTTCAAAACACATGTTAGGAAACGCAGTTCTATGAGTACAGTAAATTCGAGGAAAAAATCTGAATACACCCGGTCCTTTGCGATTTTTCCATATTTGAGAAAAAGCTTCGTTTCCAAAAACCACACTTTTTACACATCATGCCAAACGTCATTGCATCCTCTCTCGATTCAAGGACTGGCATCCCTATTTGACAAATGGTACGCAGTCTACTACCGTCTGAACTTGTGCAAAGGTACAAAGAGTAACGAATTCAAATATCGAGAAAAGGCACTATTAATATGCAAATCGAACGATCTTTACCCCTGTAAATATCAACAAGATGAAAACTCCAGACACATGATAGGAAATGCAGTTCTTTGAGTACAATAAATTCGAGGAAAAAATCTGATTACACCCGGGCCTTTGCGATTTTTCCATATTTGAGAAAAAGCTTTGTTTCCAAAAACCCCACTTTTTACACATCATGACAAACGTCATTGCATCCTCTCTCGATTCATGGAACTGGGATCCCTATTTGACAAATGGTACGCAGTCTACTGCAGTCTGAACTTGTGCAAAGCTACAAAGAGCAACGAATTCAAATATCGAGAACAGGGACTATTATTCTGCATATCGAACGATCTTTACCCCTGTATATATCAACATGATGAAAACTACAAAACACATGCTAGGAAACCCAGTTCTATGAGTACAGTAAATTCGAGGAAAAAAACTGAATACACTCGGGCCTTAGCGATTCTTCCATATTTGAGAAGAAGCTTTGTTTCCAAAAACCCCAGTTTTTACACATCGTGCCAAACGTCATTGCATCCTCTCTCGATTCATGGAACTGGCATCCCTATTTGACAAATCTTACACAGTCTACTACCGTCTGAACTTGTGCAAAGGTACAAAGAGTAACGAATTCAAATATCGAGGACAGGGACTATTATTCTGCAAATCGAACGATCTTTACCCCTGTACATATCAACATGATGAAAACTACAAAACACATGCTTCTAAACGCAGTTTTATGAGTACAGTAAATTCGAGGACAAAATCTGAATACACTCGGCCCTTTGCGAATTTTCCATATTTGAGAAAAAGCTTTGTTTCCAAAAATCAAACTTTTTACACATCCTGCCAAACGTCATTGCATCCTCACTCGATTCATGGAACTGGCATCCCTATTTGACAAATCGTACGCAGTCTACTACCGTCTGAACTCGTGCAAAGGTACAAAGAGTAAGGAATTCAAATATCGAGAACAGGGACTAATATTCTGCAAATCGAACGATCTCTACCCCTGTACATATCAACATGATGAAAACTACAAAGCACATGCTAGGAAACGCAGTTTTATGAGTACAGTAAATTCGAGGAAAAAATCAGAATACACCCGGGCCTTTGCGATTTTTCCATATTTGAGAAAAAGCTTTGTTTCCAAAAACCCCACTTTTTACACATCATGCCAAACGTCATTGCATCCTCCCTCGATTCATGGAACTGGCATCCCTATTGACAAATGGTATGCAGGCTACTACCGTCTGAACTTGTGCAAAGGTACAAAGAGTAACGAATTCAAATATCGAGAATAGGGACTATTATTCTGCAAATTGAACGTTCTTTAACCTGGTACATATCTACATGATGAAAACTATAAAACACATGCTAGGAAACGCAGTTTTATGAGTACAGTAAATTCGAGGAAAAAATCGGAATACACCTGGTCCTTTGCGATTTTTCCATATCTGAGAAAAAGCTTCGTTTCCAAAAACCCCACTTTTTACACATCATGCGAAACGTCATTGCATCCTCTCTCGATTCATGGACTGGCATCCCTATTTGACAAATGGTACGCAGTCTACTACCGTCTGAACTTGTGCAAAGGTACAAAGAGTAACGAATTCAAATATCGAGAACAGGGACTTTTATTCTGCAAATCGAACGATCTTTACCCCTGTAAATATCAACATGATGAAAACTACAAAACACATGATAGGAAATGCAGTTCTATGAGTACAATAAATTCGGGGAAAAAATCTGATTACACAAGGGAATTTGCGATTTTTCCATATTTGAGAAAAAGCTTTGTTTCGAAAAACCCCAATTTTTACACATCATGACAAACGTCATTGCATCCTCTCTCGATTCATCGAACTGGCATAACTATTTGACAAATAGTACGCAGACTACTACCGTCTGAACTTGTGCAAAAACTACAAAGAGCAACGAATTCAAATATCGAGAACAGGGACTATTATTCTGCAAATCGAACGATCTTTACCCCTATATATATCAACATGATGAAAACTACAAAACACATGCTACGAAACAGAGTTTTATGAGTACAGCAAATTCGAGGAAAAAATCTTATTACACTCGGGTGTTTGCGATTTTTCCATATTTGAGAAAAAGCTTTGTTTCCAAAAACCCCACTTTTTACACATCATGCCAAACGCCTTTGCATCCTCTCTCGATTCATGGAACTGGCATCCCTACTTGACAAATGGTACGCAGTCTACTACCGTCTGAACTTGTGCAAAGGTACAAAGAGTAACGAATTCAAATATCGAGAACAGGGACTATTATTCTGCAAATCGAAAGATCTTTACCCCTGTACATATCAACATGATGAAAACTACAAAACACATGCTAGGAAACGCAGTTCTATGAGTACAGTAAATTCGAGGAAAAAATCTGAATACAGCCGGGCCTTTGCGATTTTTCCTTATTTGAGAAAAAGCTTTGTTTCCAAAAACCAAACTTTTTACACATCGTGCCAAACGTCATTGCATCCTCACTCGATTCATGGAACTGGCATCCCTATTTGACAAATCGTACGCAGTCTACTACCGTCTGAACTTGTGCAAAGGTACAAAGAGTAAGGAATTCAAATATCGAGAACAGGGACTAATATTCTGCAATTCGAACGATCTCTACCCCTGTACATATCAACATGATGAAAACTACAAAGCACATGCTAGGAAACGCAGTTTTATGAGTACAGTAAATTCGAGGAAAAAATCAGAATACACCCGGGCCTTTGCGATTTTTCCATATTTGAGAAAAAGCTTTGTTTCCAAAAACCTCACTTTTTACACATCATGCCAAACGTCATTGCATCCTCTCTCGATTCATGGAAGTGGCATCCCTATTTGACATATGGTACGCAGTCGACTACCGTCTGAACTTGTGCAAAGCTACAAAGAGCAACGAATTCAAATATCGAGAACAGGGACTATTATTCTGCATATCGAACTATCTTTACCCCTATATATATCAACATGATGAGTACAGTAAATTCAGTTCTATGAGTACAGTAAACTCGAGGAAAAAATCTGAATACACTCGGGCCTTTGCGATTTTTCCATATTTGAGAAAAAGCTTTGTTTCCAAAAACCCCACTTTTTACACATCATGCCAAACGCCTTTGCATCCTCTCTCGATTCATGGAACTGGCGTCCCTATTTGACAAATGATACGCAGTCTACTACCGTCTGAACTTGTGCAAAGGAACAAAGACTAACGAAATCAAATATCGAGAACAGGGACTATTATTCTGCAAATCGAACGATCTTTACCCCTGTACATATCAACATGATGAAAACTACAAAGCACATGCTAGGAAACGCAGTTTTATTACAGTAAATTCGAGGAAAAAATCTTTGCGATTTTTCCATATTTGAGAAAAAGCTTTGTTTCAAAAAACCCCACTTTTTACACATCATGCCACACGTCATTGCATCCTCTCTCGATTGATGGAACTGGCATCCCTACTTGACAAATGGTAAGCAGTCTACTACCGTGTGAACTTGTGCAAAGGTACCAAAAGTGACGAATTCAAATATCGAGAACAGGGACTATTATTCTGCAAATCGAACGATCTTTACCCTGTACATATCAACATGATGAAAACTACAAAACACATGCTAGGAAACGCAGTTTTATGAGTACAGTAAATTCGAGGAAAAAATCTGAATACACCCAGTCCTTTGCGATTTTTTCATATTTGAGAAAAAGCTTTGTTTCCAAAAACCCTACTTTTTCACATCATGCCAAACGTCATTGCATCCTCTCTCGATTCATGGAACTGGCATCCCTATTTGACAAATGATACGCAGTCTACTACCGTCTGAACTTGTGCAAAGGTACAAAGAGTAACGAATTCAAATATCGAGAACAGGGATTATTATTCTGCAAATCGAACATTCTTTACCCCTGTACATATCAACATGATGAAAACTACAAAACACATGCTAGGAAACGCAGATTTATGAGTACAGTAAATTCGAGGAAAAAATCAGAATACACCCGAGCCTTTGCGATTTTTCCATATTTGAGAACAAGCTTTATTTCCAAAAACCCCACTTTTTGCACATCATGAAAAACGTCATTGCATCCTCTCTCGATTCATGGAACTGGCATCCCTATTTGACAAATGATACGCAGTCTACTACCGTATGATCTTCTGCAAATGTATAAAGAGTAACGTATTCAAATATCGAGAACAGGGACTATTATTCTGCAAATCGAACGATCTTTACCCCTGTACATATCAACATGATGAAAACTACAAAACACATGCTAGGAAACGCAGTTTTATGAGTACAGTAAATTCAAGGAAAAAATGTGAATACATCCGGGCCTTTGCGATTTTTCCATATTTGAGAAAAAGCTTTGTTTCCAAAAAACCCACTTTTTACACATCATGCCACCGTCATTGTATACTCTCTCGATTCATGGAACTGGCATCCCTATTTGACAAATTTTACGCAGTCTACTACCGTCTGAACTTGTGCAAATGTACAAAGGGTAACGAATTCAAATATCTGTTACAGGGAATATTGTTCTGCAAATCGAACGTTCTTTACCCCGTACATATCAACATGATGAAAACTTCAAAACACATGCTAGGAAACGCAGTTTTATGAGTATAGTAAATTCGAGGAAAAAATGTGAATACTCTCGGGCCTTTGCGATTTTTCCATATTTGAGAAAAAGCTTTGTTTCCAAAAACCCCACTTTTTACACATCATGCCAAACGTCATTGCATCCTCTCTCGATTCATGGGACTGGCATCCCTACTTGACAAATGGTACGCAGTTTACTACCGTCTGAACTTGTGCAAAGGTACAAAGAGTAACGAATTCAAATATCGAGAACAGGGACTATTATTCTGCAAGTCGAACGATCTTTACCCCTGTACATATCAACATGATGAAAACTACAAAACACATGCTAGGTAACGCAGTTTTATGAGTACAGTAAATTCGAGGAAAAAATCTGAATACACCCGGTCCTTTGCGATTTTTCCATGTTTGTGAAAAAACTTTGTTTCGAAAAACCCCACTTTTTACACATCATGCCAAACGTCATTGCATCCTCTCTCGATTCATGGAACTAACATCCCTATTTGACAAATGGTACGCAGTCTACTACCGTCTGAACTTGTGCAAAGGTACAAAGAGTAACGAATACAAATATCGAGTACAGGGACTATTATTCTGCAAATCGAACGATCTTTACCCCTGTACATATCGACATGATGAAAACTACAAAACACATGCTAGGAAACGCAGTTTTATGAGTACAGTAAATTCGAGGACAAAATCCGAATACACCCGTGCCTTTGCGATTTTTCCATATTTGAGAAAAAGCTTTGTTTCCAAAAACCCCACTTTTTACACATCATGCCAAACGTCATTGCATCCTCTCTCGATTCATGGAACTGGCATCCCTATTTGACAAATTTTACGCAGTCTACTACCGTCTGAACTTGTGCAAATGTACAAAGGGTAACGAATTCAAGTATCGGTTACAGGGACTATTATTCTGAAAAATCGAACGATCTTTACCCCTGTACATATCAACATGATGAAAACATCAAAACACATGCTAGGAAACGCAGTTTCATGAGTACAGTAAATTCGAGGACAAAATCTGAATACACCCGGTCCTTTGTGATTTTTCCATATTGAAAAAAAGCTTCGTTTCCAAAAACACCACTTTTTACACATCATGCCAAACGTCATTGCATCCTCTCTCGATTCATGGAACTGGCATCCCTATTTGACAAATGGTACGCAGTCTACTACCGTCTGAACTTGTGCATAGGTACAAAGAGTAACGAATTCAAATATCGAGAACAGGGACTATTATTCTGCAAATCGAACGATATTTACCCCTGTACATATCAACATGATGAAAACTACAAAACACATGAATAGAAACGCAGTTCTATAAGTACAGTAAATTCGAGGAAAAAATCTGAATACACCCGGGCCTTTGCGATTTTTCCATATTTAAGAAATAGCTTTGTTTCCAAAAACCCCACTTTTTACACATCATGAAAAACGTCATTGCATCCTCTCTCGATTCATGGAACTGGCATCCCTATTTGACAAATAGTACGCAGTCTTCTACCGTCTGAACTCGTGCAAAGCTACAAAGAGCAACGAATTCAAATATCGAGAACAGGGACTATTATTCTGCATATCGAACGATCTTTACCCCTATATATATCAACATGATGAAAACTAAAAAACACATGCTAGGAAACCCAGTTCTATGAGTACAATATATTCGAGGAAAAAATCTGAATACACTCTGGCCTTTGCGATTTTTCCATATTTGAGAAAAAGCTTTGTTTCCAAAAACCCCACTTTTTACACATCATGCCAAACGCCTTTGCATCCTCTCTCGATTCATGGAACTGGCATCCCTATTTGACAAATTTTACGCAGTCTACTACCGTCTGTACTTGTGCGAAGGTACAAAGAGTAACGAATTCAAATATCGAGAACAGGGAATATTATTCTGCAAATTGAACGTTCTTTAACCTGGTACATATCTAAATGATGAAAACTATAAAACACATGCTAGGAAACGCAGGTTCTATGAGTACAGTAAATTCGAGGAAAAAATGTGAATACACCCGGGCCTTTGCGATTTTTCCATATTTGAGAAAAAGCTTTGTTTCCAAAAACCCCACTTTTTACACATCATGCCAAACGTCATTGCAACCTCTCTCGATTCATGGGACTGGCATCCCTATTTGAAAAATGGTATGCAGTTTGTGCAAAATTAAAAAGAGTAACGAATTCAAATATCGGCTACAGGGACTATTATTCTGCAAATCGAACGATCTTTACCCCTGTACTTATCGACATGATGAAAACTTCAAAACACATGCTAGGAAACGCAGTTTTATGAGTACAGTAAATTCCAGGAAAAAATCTGAATACACCCGGTCCTTTGCGATTTTTCCATGTTTGTGAAAAAACTTTGTCCTGAAAAACCCCACTTTTTACACATCATGCCAAACGTCATTGCATCCTCTCTCGATTCATGGAACTAACATCCCTATTTGACAAATGGTTCGCAGTCTACTACGGTCTGAACTTGTGCAAAGGTACAAAGAGTAACGAATACAAATATCGAGAACAGGGACTATTATTCTGCAAATCGAACGATCTTTACCCCTGTACATATCAACATGATGAAAACTACAAAACACATGCTAGGAAACGCAGTTTTATGAGTACAGTTAATTCGAGGACAAAATCTGAATACACCCGGGCCTTTGCGATTTTTCCATATTTGTGAAAAAGCTTTGTTTCCAGAAACCCCACTTTTTACACATAATGCCAAACGTCATTGCATCCTCTCTCGATTCATGGAACTGGCATCCCTATTTGACAAATGTTACGCAGTCTACTACCGTCTGAACTTGTGCAAGGGTACAAAGAGTAACAAAATCAAATATCGATTACAGGGATTATTATTCTGCAAATCGAACGATCTTTAACCCTGTACATATCAACATGATGAAAACTACAAAACACATGCTAGGAAACGCAGTTTTATGAGTACAGTAAATTCGAGGAAAAAATCTCATTACACCCGCGCCTTTGCGATTGTTCCATATTTGAGGAAAAGCTTTGTTTCCAAAAACCCCACTTTTTACACATCATGCCAAACGTCATTGCATCCTCTTTCGATTCATGGAACTGGCATCCCTATTTGACAAATTTTACGCAGTCTACTACCGTCTGAACTTGTGCAAATGTACAAAGGGTAACGAATTCAAATATCGTGAACAGGGACTATTATTCTGCAAATCGAACGATCTTTACCCCTGTACATATCAACATGATGAAAACTACAAAACACATGCTAGGTAACGCAGTTTTATGAGTACAGTAAATTCGAGGAAAAAATCTGAATACACCCGGTCCTTTGCGATTTTTCCTTGTTTGTGAAAAAACTTTGTTTCGATAAACCCCACTTTTTACACATCATGCCAAACGTCATTGCATCCTCTCTCGATTCATGGAACTAACATCCCTATTTGACAAATGGTACGCAGTCTACTACCGTCTGAACTTGTGCAAAGGTACAAAGAGTAACGAATACAAATATCGAGAACAGGGACTATTATTCTGCAAATCGAACGATCTTTACCCCTGTACATATCAACATGATGAAAACTGCAAAACACATGCTAGGAAACGCAGTTTTATGAGTACAGTAAATTCGAGGACAAAATCTGAATACCCCCGGTCCTTTGCGATTTTTCCATATTTGAGAAAAACTTTGTTTCCAGAAACCCCACTTTTTACATATAATGCCAAACGTCATTGCATCCTCTCTCGATTCATGGAACTGGCATCCCTATTTGACAAATTTTACGCAGTCTACTACCGTCTGAACTTGTGCAAATGTACAAAGGGTAACGAATTCAAATATCGTGAACAGGGACTATTATTCTGCAAATCGAACGATCTTTACCCCTGTACATATCAACATGATGAAAACTACAAAGCACATGCTATGAAACGCAGTTTTATGAGTACAGTAAATTCGAGGAAAAAATCTTTGCGATTTTTCCATATTTGAGAAAAAGCTTTGTTTCCAAAAACCCCACTTTTTACACATCATGCCAAATGTCATTGCATCCTCTCTCGATTCATGGGACTGGCATCCCTATTTGAAAAATGGTACGCAGTCTACTACTGTCTGAACTTGTGCAAAGGTAAAAAGAGTAACGAATTCAGATATCGGTTACAGGGACTATTATTCTGCAAATCGTACGATCTTTACCCCTCTACTTATCAACATGATGAAAACTTCAAAACACATGCTAGGAAACGCAGTTTTATGAGTGCAGTAAATTCGAGGAAAAAATCTGAATCCACCCGGTCCTTTGCGATTTTTCCATATTTGAGAAAAAGCTTTGTTTCCAAAAACCCCACTTTTTACACATCTTGCCAAACGTCATTGCATCCTCTCTCGATTCATGGAACTGGCACCCCTATTTGACAAATTGTACACAGTCTACTACCGTCTGAACTTGTGCAAAGGTACAAACAGTAACGAATTCAAATATCAGTTACAGGGACTATTATTCTGCAAATCGAACGATATTTACCCCTGTACATATCAACATGATGAAAACTACAAAACACATGCTAGGAAACGCAGTTCTATGAGTACAGTTAATTCGAGGAAAAAATCTGAATACACCCGGGCCTTTGCGATTTTTCCTTATTTGAGAACAAGCTTTGTTTCCAAAAAACTCACTTTTTACACATCATGCCAAACGTCATTGCATCCTCTCTCGATTCATGGAACTGGCATCACTATTTGACAAATGCTACGCAGTCTACTACCGTCTACACTTGAACAAAAGTGCAAAGGGTAACGAATATAAGAATCGATTACAGGGACTATTATTCTGCTAATCGAACGATCTTTACCCCTGTACATATCAACATGATGAAAACATCAAAACACATGCTAGGAAACGCAGTTTTATGAGTACAGTAGATTCGAGGAAAAAATCTGAGTACACCCGGTCCTTTGCGATTTTTCCATATTTGAGAAAGAGCTTTGTTTCCAAAAACCCCACTTTTTACATATCATGCCAAACGTCATTGCATTATATCGATTCATGGAACTGGCATCCCTATTTGACAAATGGTACGCAGTCTACTACCGTCTGAACTTGTGCAAAGGTACAAAGAGTAACGAATTCAAATATCGAGAACAGGGACTATTATTCTGCAAATCGAACGATCTTTACCCCTGTACATATCAACATGATGAAAACTACAAAACACATGCTAGGAAACGCAGGTCTATGAGTACAGTAAATTCGAGGAAAAAATCTTATTACACTCGGGCGTTTGCGATTTTTCCATATTTGAGAAAGTGCTTTGTTTCCAAAAACCCCACTTTTTACACATCATGCCAAACGCCTTTGCAACCTCTCTCGATTCATGGAACTGGCATCCCTATTTGACAAATGGTACGCAGTCTACTACCGTCTGAACTTGTGCAAAGGTACAAAGAGTAACGAATTCAAATATCGAGAAGAGGGACTATTTTACTGCAAATCGAACGATCTTTACCTCTATATATATCAACATGATGAAAACTACAAAACACATGCTACGAAACCCAGTTTTATGAGTACAGTAAATTCGAGGAAAAAATCTGAATACACCCGGGCCTTTGCGATTGTTCCATATTTGAGGAAAAGCTTTGTTTCCAAAAACCCCACTTTTTACACATCATGCCAAACGTCATTGCATCCTCTTTCGATTCATGGAAATGGCATCCCTATTTGACAAATTTTACGCAGTCTACTACCGTCTGAACATGTGCAAATGTACAAAGGGTATCGAATTCAAATATCGAGAACAGGGACTATTATTCTGCAAATAGAACGATCTTTACCCCTGTACATATCAACATGATGAAAACTACAAAGCACATGCTATGAAACGCAGTTTAATGAGTACAGTAAATTCGAGGCAAAAATCTTTGCGATTTTTCCATATTTGAGAAAAAGCTTTGTTTCCAAAAACCCCACTTTTTACACATCATGCCAAACGTCATTGCATCCTCTCTCGATTCATGGAACTGATATCCCTATTTGACAAATGGTAAGCAGTCTACTACTGTCTGAACTTGTGCAAAGGTACAAACAGTAACGAATTCAAAAATCGAGAACAGGGACTATTATTCTGCAAATCGAACGATCTTTACCCCTGTACATATCAACATGATGAAAACTACAAAGCACATGCTAGGAAACGCAGTTTTATGAGTACAGTAAATTAGAGGAAAAAATGTGAATACTCTCGGGCCTTTGCGATTTTTCCATATTTGAGAAAAAGCTTTGTTTTCAAAAACCCCACTTTTTACACATCATGCCAAACGTCATTGCATCCTCTCTCGATTCATGGGACTGGCATTCCAATTTGAAAAATGGTACGCAGTCTACTACCGTCTGAACTTGTGCAAAGGTAAAAAGAGTATCGAAGTCAAATATCGGTTACAGGGACTATTATTCTGCAAATCGAACGATCTTTACACCTGTACTTATCAACATGATGAAAACTTCAAAACACATGCTAGGAAACGCAGTTTTATGAGTACAGTAAATTCGAGGATAAAATCTGAATACACCCGGTTTTTTGCGATTTTTCCATATTGGAGAAAAAGCCTTGTTTCCAAAAACCCCACTTTTTACACATCCTGCCAAACGTCATTGCATCCTCTCTCGATTCATGAAACTGGCACCCCTATTTGACAAATTGTACGCAGTCTACTACCGTCTGAACTTGTGCAATGGTACAAACAGTAACGAATTCAAATATCAGTTACAGGGACTATTACTCTGCAAATCAGACGATATCTACCCTGTACATATCAACATGATGAAAACTACAAAACACATGCAGGGAAACGCAGTTCTATGAGTACAGTAAATTCGAGGAAAAAATCTGAATACACCCGGGCCTTTGCGATTTTTCCTTATTTGAGAACAAGCTTTGTTTCCAAAAACCAACTTTTTACACATCATGCCAAACGTCATTGCATCCTCTCTCGCTTCATGGACTTGGCATCCATATTTGACAAATGCTACACAGTCTACTACCGTCTACACTTGAACAAAAGTGCAAAGGGTAACGAATATAAGAATCGATTACAGGGACTATTATTCTGCTAATCGAACGATCTTTACCCCTGTACATATCATCATGATGAAAACTTCAAAACACGTGCTAGGAAACGCAGTTTTATGAGTACAGTAGATTCGAGGAAAAAATCTGAATACACCGGGTCCTTTGCGATTTTTCCATATTTGAGAAAAAGCTTTGTTTCCAAAAACCCCACTTTTTACATATCATGCCAAACGTCATTGCATCCTCTCTCGATTCATGGAAGTGGCATCCCTATTTGACAAATGGTACGCAGTCTACAACCGTCTGAACTTGTGCAAAGCTACAAAGAGCAACGAATTCAAATATCGAGAACAGGGACTATTATTCTGCAAATCGAACGATCTTTACCCCTATATATATCAACATGATGAAAACTACAAAACACATGCTACGAAACAGAGTTTTATGAGTACAGCAAATTCGAGGAAAAAATCTTATTACACTCGGGTGTTTGCGATTTTTCCATATTTGAGAAAAAGCTTTGTTTCCAAAAACCCCACTTTTTACACATCATGCCAAACGCCTTTGCATCCTCTCTCGATTCATGGAACTGGCATCCCTACTTGACAAATGGTACGCAGTCTACTACCGTCTGAACTTGTGCAAAGGTACAAAGAGTAACGAATTCAAATATCGAGAACAGGGACTATTATTCTGCAAATCGAAAGATCTTTACCCCTGTACATATCAACATGATGAAAACTACAAAACACATGCTAGGAAACGCAGTTCTATGAGTACAGTAAATTCGAGGAAAAAATCTGAATACAGCCGGGCCTTTGCGATTTTTCCTTATTTGAGAAAAAGCTTTGTTTCCAAAAACCCCACTTTTTACACATCATGCCAAACGTCATTGCATCCTCTCTCGATTCATGGAACTGGCATCCCTATTTGACAAATGGTACGCAGTCTACTACGGTCTGAACTTGTGCAAAGCTACAAAGAGCAACGAATTCAAAGATCGAAAACAGGGACTATTATTCTGCATATCGAACGATCTTTACCCCTATATATATCAACATGATGAAAACTACAAAACACATGATAGGAAACCCAGTTTTATGAGTACAGTAAATTCGAGGAAAAAATCTGAATACACTCGGGCCTTTGCGATTTTTCCATATTTCAGAAAAAGCTTTGTTTCCAAAAACCCCACTTTTTACACATCATGCCAAACGCCTTTGCATCCTCTCTCGATTCATGGAACTGGCATCCCTATTTGACAAATGGAAAGCAGTCTACTATCGTCTGAACTTGTGCATAGGTACAAAGAGTAACGAATTCAAATATCGAGAACTGTGACTATTATTCTGCAAATCGAACGATCATTACCCCTGTACATATCAACATGATGAAAACTACAAAACACATGCTAGGAAACGCAGTTCTATGAGTACAGTAAATTCGAGGAAAAAATCTGAGTACACCCGGGCCTTTGCGATTTTTCCTTATTTGAGAAAAAGCTTTGTTTCCAAAAACCCCACTTTTTACACATCATGCCAAACGTCATTGCATCCTCTCTCGATTCATGGAACTGGCATCCCTATTTGACAAATGGTACGCAGTCTACTATCGTCTGAACTTGTGCAAAGGTACAAAGAGTAACGAATTCAAATATCGAGAACAGCGACTATTATTCTGCAAATCGAACGATCTTTACCCCTGTACATATCAACATGATGAAAACTACAAAACACATGCGAGGAAACGCAGTTCTATGAGTACAGTAAATTCGAGGAAAAAATCTTAATACACCCGGGCCTTTGCTATTTTTCCATATTTGAGAAAAAGCTTTGTTTCCAAAACCCCCACCTTTTACACATCATGCCAAACGTCATTGCATCCTCTCTCGATCCATATAACTGGCATCCCTATTTGACAAATGGTACGCAGTCTACTACCGTCTGAACTTGTGCAAAGGTACAAAGAGTAACGAATTCATATATCGAGAACACGGACTATTATTCTGCAAATCGGACGACCTTTACCTCTGTACATATCAACATGATGAAAACTACAAAACACATGCTAGGAAACGTAGTTTTATGAGTACAGTAAATTCGAGGACAAAATCAGAATACACCAGGGCCTTTGCGATTTTTCCATATTTGAGAATAAGCTTTGTTTTCAAAAACCCCACTTTTTACACATCATGCCAAACATCATAGCCCCCTCTCTCGATTCATGGAACTGGCATCCCTATTTGACAAATGGTACGCTGTCTACTACCGTCTGAACTTGTGCAAAGGTACAAAGAGTAACGAATTCAAATATCTAGAACAGGGGCTATTATTTTGCAAATCGAACGATCTTTACCCCTGTACATATCAACATGATGAAAACTACAAAACACATGCTAGGAAACGCACTTTTGTGAGTACAGTAAATTCGAGGAAAATATGTGAATACATCCGGGCCTTGGCGATTTTTCCATAGTTGAGAAAAAGCTTTGTTTCCAGAAACCCCACTTTTTACACATCATGCCAAGCGTCATTGCATCCTCTCTCGATTTATGGAACTGGCATCCCTATTTGACAAATGGTACGCAGAATACTTCCGTCTGAACTTGTGCAAAGGTACAAAGAGTAACGAATTCAAATATCGAGAACAGGGACTATTATTCTGCAAATCGAACGATCTTTACCCCTGTACATGTCAACATGATAAAAACTACAAAACACATGTTAGGAAACGCAGTTCTATGAGTACAGTAAATTCGAGGAAAAAATGTGAATACACTGGGGCCTTTGCGGTTTTTCCATATTTGAGAAAAAGCTTTGCTTCCAAAAACCCCACTTTTTACACATCATGACAAACGTCATTGCATCCTCTCTCGATTCGTGGAACTTTCATTCCTATTTGACAAATGGTACGCAGTCTACTACCGTCTGAACTTGTGCAAAGGAACAAAGAGTAACGAATTCAAATTTCTAGAACAGGGGCTATTATTCTGCAAATCGAACGATCTTTACCCCTGTACATATCAACATGATGAAAACTACAAAACACATGCTAGGAAACGCATTTTTATGAGTACAGTAAATTGGAGGACAAAATCTGAAAGCCTTTGCGATTTTTCCATATTTTAGAAAAAGCCTTGTTTCCAAAAACCCCACTTTTTACACATCATGCCAAACATCATTGCATCCTCTCTCGATTCATGGAACTGGCATCCCTATTTGACAAATGGTACGCAGTCTATTACCGTCTGAACTTGTGCAAAGGTACAAAGAGTAACGAATTCAAATATCGATTACAGGGACTATTATTCTGCAAATCGAACGATCTGACGAAAACTTCAAAACACATGCTAGGAAACGCAGTTTTATGAGTACAGTAAATTCGAGGAAAAAATCTGAATACACCCGGTCCTTTGCGATTTTTCCATATTTCAGAAAAAGCTTTGTTTCCAAAAACCCCACTTTTTACATATCATGCCAAACGTCCTTGCATCCTCTCTCGACTCATGGAACAGGCATCCCTATTTGAGAAATTTGACAAATGGTACGCAGTCTACTACTGTCTGAACTTGTGCAAAGGTACAAAGACTAACGAATTCAAATATCGAGAACAGGGACTATTATTCTGCATATCGAACGATCTTTACCCCTGTACATATCAACATGATGAAAACTACAAAACACATGCTAGGAAACGCAGTTCTATGAGTACAGTAAATTCGAGGAAAAAATCTGAATACACCGGGGCCTTTGCGATTTTTCCATATTTGAGAAAAAGCCTTGTTTCCAAAAACCCCACTTTTTACACATCATGCCAAACGTCATTGCATCATCTCTCGAATCATGGAACTGGCATCCCTATTTGACAAATGGTACGCAGTCTACTACCGTCTGAACTTGTGCAAAGGTACAAAGAGTAACGAATTCAAATATCGAGAACAGGGACTATTATTCTGCAAATCGAACGATCTTTACCCCTGTACATATCAACATGATGAAAACTACAAAGCACATGCTAGGAAACGCAGTTTTATAAGTGCATTAATTCGAGGACAAACTGTGAATTCTCCCGGGCCTTTGCGATTTTTCCTTATTTGAGAAAATCTTTGTTTCCAAAAACCCCACTTTTTACACATCATGCTAAACGTCATTGCATCCTCTCTCGATTCATGGGACTGGCATCCCTATTTGACAAATGGTACGCAGTCTACTACCGTCTGAACTTGTGCAAAGGTACAAAGAATAACGAATTCAAATATCGAGAACAGTGACTATTATTCTGCAAATCGAACGATCTTTACCCCTGTACATATCAACATGATGAAAACTTCAAAACACATGCTAGGAAACGCAGTTCTATGAGTACAGTAAATTCGAGAAAAAAATCTGAATACACCCGGTCCTTTGCAATTTTTACATATTTGGGAAAAAGCTTTGTTTCCAAAAACCCCACTTTTTACACATCATGCCGAACGTCATTGCACCCTCTCTCGATTCGTGGAACTGGCATCCCTATTTGACAAATTGTACGCAGTCTACTACCATCTGAACTGGTGCAAATGTACAAAGGGTATGAATTCAAATATCGGTTACAGGGACTATTATTCCGCAAATCGAACGATCTTAAACCCTGTACATATCAACATGATGAAAACTTCAAAACACATGCTAGGAAACACAGTTTTATGAGTACAGTAAATTCGAGGAAAAAATCTGAATACACCTGGTCCTTTGCGTTTTTCCATATTTGAGAAAAAGCTTTGTTTCCAAAAACCCCACTTTTTACACATCATGCCAAACGTCATTGCATCCTCTCTCGATTCATAGATTTGGCATCCCTATTTGACAAATGGTACGCAGTCTACTACCGTCTGAACTTGTGCAAAGGTACATAGAGTAACGAATTCAAATATGGAGAACAGGGACTATTATTCAGCAAGTCGAACGATCTATACCCCTGTACATATCAAAATGATGAAAACTACAAAACACATGCTTGAAAACGCAGTTCTATTAGTACAGTTAATTCGAGGAAAAAATCTGAATACACCCGGGCCTTTGCGATTTTTCCATATTTGAGAAAAAGCTTTGTTTCCAAAAACCCCACTTTTTACACATCATGCCAAACGTCATTGCATCCTCTCTCGATTCATGGAACTGGCATCCCTATTTGACAAATCGTACACAGTCTACTACCGTCTGAACTTGTGCAAAGGTACAAAGAGTAACAAATTCAAATATCGAGAACAGGGACTATTATTCTGCAAATCGAACGATCTTTACCCCTGTACATATCAACATGATGAAAACTACAAAACACATGCTAGGAAACGCAGTTCTATGAGTACAGTAAATTCGAGGAAAAAATCTGAATACACCCGGGCCTTTGCGATTTTTCCATATTTGAGAAAAAGCTTTGTTTCCAAAAACCCCACTTTTTACACATCATACCAAACGTCATTGCACCCTCTCTCGATTCGTGGAACTGTCATCAGTATTTGACAAATGGTACGCAGTCTACTACCGTCTGATCTTGTGCAAATGTACAAAGGGTATGAATTCAAATATCGGTTACAGGGACTATTATTCTGCAAATAGAACGATCTTTACTCCTGTACATATCAACATGATGAAAACTTCAAAACACATGCTAGGAAACGCAGTTTTATGAGTACAGTATATTCGAGGAAAAAATCTGAAAAAACCCGTCCTTTGCGATTTTTCCATAATTGAGAAAAAGCTTTGTTTCCAAGAACCCCACTTTTTACACATCATGCCAAACGTCATTGCATCCTCTCTCGATTCATAGATTTGGCATCCCTATTTGACAAATGGTACGCAGTCTACTACCGTCTGAACTTGTGCAAAGGTACAAAGAGTAACGAATTCAAATATCGAGAACAGGGACTATTATTCTGCAAGTCGAACGATCTATACCCCTGTACATATCAAAATGATGAAAACTACAAAACACATGCTTGGAAACGCAGTTCTATTAGTACAGTTAATTCGAGGAAAAAATCTGAATACACCCGGGCCTTTGCGATTTTTCCATATTTGAGAAAAAGCTTTGTTTCCAAAAACCCCACTTTTTACACATCATGCCAAACGTCATTGCATCCTCTCTCGATTCATGGAACTGGCATCCCTATTTGACAAATCGTACACAGTCTACTACCGTCTGAACTTGTGCAAAGGTTTAAAGAGTAACAAATTCAAATATCGAGAACAGGGACTATTATTCTGCAAATCAAACGATCTTTACCCCTGTACATATCAACATGATGAAAACTACAAAACACATGCTGGGAAACGCAGTTTTATGAGTACAGTAAATTCGAGGAAAAAATCTGAATGCACCCGGGCCTCTGCGATTTTTCCATATTTGAGAAAAAGCTTTGTTTCCAAAAACCCCACTTTTTACACATCATGCCAAACGTCATTGCACCCTCTCTCGATTCGTGGAACTGTCATCCCTATTTGACAAATGGTACGCAGTCTACTACCGTCTGATCTTGTGCAAATGTACAAAGGGTATGAATTCAAATATCGGTTACAGGGACTATTATTCTGCAAATAGAACGATCTTTACTCCTGTACATATCAACATGATGAAAACTTCAAAACACATGCTAGGAAACGCAGTTTTATGAGTACAGTAAATTCGAGGAAAAAATCTGAAAAAACCCGTCCTTTGCGATTTTTCCATAATTAAGAAAAAGCTTTGTTTCCAAGAACCCCACTTTTTACACATCATGCCAAACGTCATTGCATCCTCTCTCGACTCATGGAACTGGCATCCCTATTTGACAAATTTGACAAATGGTACGCAGTCTACTACTGTCTGAACTTGTGCAAAGGTACAAAGAGTAACGAATTCAAATATCGAGAACAGGGACTATTATTCTGCAAATCGAACGATCTTTACCACTCTACATATCAACATGATGAAAACTACAAAGCACATGCTAGGAAACGCAGTTTTATGAGTATAGTAAATTCGACGAAAAAATCTGAATACACCCGGTCCTATGCGATTTTTCCATATTTGGGAAAAAGCTTTGTTTCCAAAAACCCCTCTTTTTACACATCACGCCAAACGTCATTGCACCCTCTCTCGATTCGTGGAACTGGCATCCCTATTTGACAAATGGTACTCAGTCTACTACCGTCTTAACTTGTGCAAAGGTACAAAGGGTATGAATTCAAATATCGGTTACAGGGACAATTATTCTGCAAATCGAACGATCTTTACCCATGTACATATCAACATGACAAAAACTTCAAAACACATGCTAGTAAACACAGTTTTATGAGTACAGTGTATTCGAGGAAAAAATCTGAATACACCTGGTCCTTTGCGATTTTTCCATATTTGAGAAAAAGCTTTGTTTCCAAAAACCCCACTTTTTACACATCATGACAAACGTCATTGCATCCCCTCTCGATTCATGGGACTGGCATCCCTATTTGACAAATGGTACGCAGTCTACTACCGTCTGAACTTGTGCAAAGGTACAAAGAGTAACGAATTCCAATATCGAGAACAGGGTCTATTATTCTGCAAATCGAACGATCTTTACCCCTGTACATATCAACATGATGAAAACTACAAAACACATGCTAGGAAACGCAGTTTTATGAGTACAGTAAATTCGAGGAAAAAATCTGAATACACCCGGTCCTTTGCGATTTTTTCATATTTGTGAAAAAGCTTTGTTTCCAAAAACCCCACTTTTTACACATCATGCCAAACGTCATTGCATCCTCTCTCGATTCATGGAACTGGCATCCCTATTTGACAAATGGTATGCAGTCTACTACCGTCTGAACTTGTGCAAATTTACAAAGAGTAACGAATTCAAATATCGAGAACAGGGACTATTATTCTGCAAATCGAACGATCTTTACCCCTGTACATATCAACATGATGAAAACTACAAAACACATGCTAGGAAACGCAGTTCTATTAGTAAAGTTAATTCGAGGAAAAAATCTGAATACACCCGGGCCTTTGCGATTTTTCCATATTTGAGAAAAAGCTTTGTTTCCAAAAACCCCACTTTTTACACATCATGACAAACGTCATTGCATCCACTATCGATTCATGGAACTGGCATCCCTATTTGACAAATGGTACGCAGTCTACTACCGTCTGAACTTGTGCAAAGCTACAAAGAGCAACGAATTCAAATATCGAGAACAGGGACTATTATTCTACATATCGAACGATCTTTACCTCTATATATATCAACATGATGAAAACTACAAAACACATGCTAGGAAACCCAGTTTTATGAGTACAGTAAATTCGAGGAAAAAATCTGAATACACTCGGGCCTTTGCGATTTTTCCATATATGAGAAAAAGCTTTGTTTCCAAAAACCCCACTTTTTACACATCATGCCAAACGCCTTTGCATCCTCTCTCGATTCATGGAACTGGCATCCCTATTTGACAAATGGTAAGCAGTCTACTATCGTCTGAACTTGTGCAAAGGTACAAAGAGTAACGAAATCAAATATCGGTTACAAGGACTATTATTCTGCAAATCGAACGATCTTTACCGCTGTACATATCCACACGATGAAAACTACAAAACACATGCTAGGAAACGCAGTTCTATGAGTACAGTAAATTCGAGGAAAAAATCTGAATACACCTGGGCCTTTGCAATTTTTCCATATTTGAGAAGAAGCTTTGTTTGCAAAAAACCCACTTTTTACACATCATGGCAAACGTCATTGCACCCTCTCTCGATTCGTGGAAGTGGCATCCTTATTTGACAAATGGTACGCAGTCTACTACCGTCTGAACTTGTGCAAATGTACAAAGGGTATGAATTCAAATATCGGTTACAGGGGTTATTATTCTGCAAATCGAACGATCTTTACCTCTATATATATCAACATGATGAAAACTACAAAACACATGCTAGGAAACCCAGTTTTATGAGTACAGTAAATTCGAGGAAAAAATCTGAATACACTCGGGCCTTTTCGATTTTTCCATATATGAGAAAATGCTTTGTTTCCAAAAACCCCACTTTTTACACATCATGCCAAACGCCTTTGCATCCTCTCTCGATTCATGGAACTGGCATCCCTATCTGACAAATGGTAAGCAGTCTACTATCGTGTGAACTTGTGCAAAGGTACAAAGAGTAACAAATTCAAATATCGAGAACAGGGACTATTATTCTGCAAATCGAACGATCTTTACCGCTGTACATATCCACATGATGAAAACTACAAAACACATGCTAGGAAACGCAGTTCTATGAGTACAGTAAATTCGAGGAAAAAATCTGAATACACCTGGGCCTTTGCAATTTTTCCATATTTGAGAAGAAGCTTTGTTTGCAAAAAACCCACTTTTTACACATCATGGCAAACGTCATTGCACCCTCTCTCGATTCGTGGAAGTGGCATCCTTATTTGACAAATGGTACGCAGTCTACTACCGTCTGAACTTGTGCAAATGTACAAAGGGTATGAATTCAAATATCGGTTACAGGGGTTATTATTCTGCAAATCGAAAGATCTTTACCTCTATATATATCAACATGATGAAAACTACAAAACACATGCTAGGAAACCCAATTTTATGAGTACAGTAAATTCGAGGAAAAAATCTGAATACACTCGGGCCTTTGCGATTTTTCCATATATGAGAAAAAGCTATGTTTCCAAAAACCCCACTTTTTACACATCATGCCAAATGCCTTTGCATCCTCTCTCGATTCATGGAACTGGCATCCCTATTTGACAAATGGTAAGCAGTCTACTATCGTGTGAACTTATGCAAAGGTACAAAGAGTAACGAATTCAAATATCGAGAACAAGGACTATTATTCTGCAAATCGAACGATCTTTACCGCTGTACATATCCACATGATGAAAACTACAAAACACATGCTAGGAAACGCAGTTCTATGAGTACAGTAAATTCGAGGAAAAAATCTGAATACACCTGGGCCTTTGCAATTTTTCCATATTTGAGAAGAAGCTTTGTTTGCAAAAAACCCACTTTTTACACATCATGGCAAACGTCATTGCACCCTCTCTCGATTCGTGGAAGTGGCATCCTTATTTGACAAATGGTACGCAGTCTACTACCGTCTGAACTTGTGCAAATGTACAAAGGGTATGAATTCAAATATCGGTTACAGGGGTTATTATTCTGCAAATCGAACGATCTTTACCCCTGTACATATCAACATGATGAAAACTTCAAAACACACGCTAGGAACACAGTTTTATGAGTACTGTAAATTCGAGGAAAAATCTGAATACACCTGGTCCTTTGCGATTTTACCATATTTGAGAAAAAGCTTTGTTTCCAAAAACCCCACTTTTTACACATCATGAAAAACGTCATTGCATCCTCTCTCGATTCATGGAACTGGCATCCCTATTTGACAAATGGTAAGCAGTCTACTAACGTCTGAACTTGTGCAAAGGTACAAAGAGTAACGAATTCAAATATCGAGAACAGGGACTATTATTCTGCAAATCGAACGATCATTACCCCTGTACATATCAACATGATGAAAACTACGAAACACATGCTAGGAAACGCAGTTCTATGAGTACAGTAAATTCGAGGAAAAAATCTGAATAAACCCGGGCCTTTGCGATATTTCCATATTTGAGAGAAAGCTTTGTTTCCAAAAACCCCACTTTTTACACATCATGCCAAACATCATTGCATCCTCTCTCGATTCATGGAACTGGCATCAGTATTTGACAAATGGTACGCAGTCTACTACCGTCTGAACGTGTGCAATTGTACAAAGGGTAATGAATTCAAATATCGGTTACAGGGACTATTATTCTGCAAATCGAACGATCTTTACCCCTGTACATATCAACATGATGAAATCTTCAAAACACATGCTAGGAAACGCAGTTTTATGAGTACAGTAAATTCGAGGAAAAAATCTGAATACACCCGGTCCTTTGCGATTTTTCCATATTTGAGAAAAAAATTTGTTTCCAAAAACCCCACCTTTTACACATCATGCCAAACGTCATTGCATCCTCTCTCGATTCATGGAACTGGCATCCCTATTTGACAAATGGTACGCAGTTTTCTACCGTCTGAACTTGTGCAAAGTTACAAAGAGTAACGAATTCAAATAGCGAAAACAGGGGCTATTATTCTGCAAATCGAACGATCTTTACCCCTGTACATATCAACATGATGAAAACTACAAAACACATGCTAGGAAACGCAGTTTTATGAGTACAGTAAATTCGAGCACAAAATCAGAATACATCCGGCCTTGGCGAATTTTCCATATTTGAGAAAAAACTTTGTTTCCAAAAACCCCACTTTTTACACATTATGACAAACGTCATTGCATCCACTATCGATTCATGGAACTAGCATCCCTATTTGCAAATGGTACGCAGTGTACTACTGTCTGAACTTGTGCAAAGCTACAAAGAGCAACGAATTCAAATATCGAGAACAGGGACTATTATTCTACATATCGAACGATCTTTACCCCTATATATATCAACATGATGAAAACTACAAAACACATGCTAGGAAAGGCAGTTTTATGAGTACAGTAAATTCGAGGAAAAAATCTGAATACACTCGGGCCTTTGCGATTTTTCCATATATGACAAAAAGCTTTGTTTCCAAAAACCCCACTTTTTACACATCATGCCAAACGCCTTTGCATCCTCTCTCGATTCATGGAACTGGCATCCCTATTTGACAAATGGTACGCAGTCTACTATCGTCTGAACTTGTGCAAAGGTACAAAGAGTAACGAATTCAAATATCTATTACAGGGACTATTATTCTGCAAATCGAACGATCTTTACCCCTGTACATATCAACATGATGAAAACTTCTAAACACATGCTAGGAAACGCAGTTTTATGACTACAGTAAATTCGAGGAAAAAATGTGAATACACCCGTTCTTTTGCGATTTTTCCATATTTGAGAAAAAGCTTTGTTTCAGAGAACCCCACTTTTTACATATCATGCCAAACGTCATTGCATCCTCTCTCGATTAATGGAACTGGCATCCCTATTTGACAAATGGTACGCAGTCTACTACCGTCTGAACTTGTGCAAAGGTACAAAGACTAACGAATTCAAATATCGAGAACAGGGACTATTATTCTGCAAATCGAAAGATCTTTACCCCTGTACATATCAACATGATGAAAACTACAAAACACATGCTAGGAAACGCAGTTTTATGAGTACAGTAAATTCGAGGAAAAAATCAGAATACATCTTTGCCTTGGCTATTTTTTTTTATATTTGAGAAAAAGCTTTGTTTCCAAAAACCCCACTTTTTACACATCATGCCAAACGTCATTGCATCCTCTCTCGATTCATGGAACTGGCATCCCTATTTGACAAATCGTACACAGTCTACTACCGTCTGAATTTGTGCAAAGGTACAAAGAGTAACGAATTCAAATATCGGTTACAAGGACTATTATTCTGCAAATCGAACGATCTTTACCCCTGTACATATCAACATGATGAAAACTACAAAACACATGTTAGGATACGCAGTTCTATGAGTACAGTAAATTCGAGGAAAAAATGTGATTACACCCGGGCCTTTGCGATTTTCCATATTTGAGAAAAAGCTTTGTTTCCAAAAACCCCACTTTTTACACATCATGCCAAACGTCATTGCATCCTCTCTCGATTCATGGCAAGTGGCATCCCTATTTGACAAATGGTACGCAGTCTACTACCGTCTGAACTTGTGCAAAGCTACAAAGAGCAACGAATTCAAATATCGAGAAGAGGGACTATTAATCTGCAAATCGAACGATCTTTACCCCTATACATATATACATGATGAAAACTACAAATCACATGCTAGGAAACCCAGTCTTATGAGTACAGTAAATTCGAGGAAAAAATGTGAATACACTCGTGCGTTTGCGATTTTTCCATATTTGAGAAAAAGCTTTGTTTCCAAAAACCCCACTTTTTACACATCATGCCAAACGTCATTGCATCGTCTCTCGATTCATGGAACTGGCATCCGTATTTGACATATGGTACGCAGTCTACTACCGTCTGAACTTCTGCAAAGGTGCAAAGAGTAACGAATTCAAATATCGAGAGCAGGGACTATTATTCTGCAAATCGAAAGATCTTTACCACTGTACATATCAACATGATGAAAACTTCAAAACACATGCTAGGAAACACAGATTTATGAGTACAGTAAATTCGAGGAAAAAATCTGAATATACCTGGTCCTTTGCGATTTTTCCATATTTGGGAAAAAGCTTTGTTTCCAAAAACCCCACTTTTTACACATCATGCCAAACGTCATTGCATCCTCTCTCGATTCATGGAACTGGCATCCCTATTTGACAAATGGTACGCAGTCTACTACCGTCTGAACTTCTGCAAAGGTACAAAGAGTAACGAATTCAAATATCGAGAACAGGCACTATTATTCTGCAAATCGAACGATCTTTACCCCTGTACATATCAACAAGATGAAAACTACAAAACACATGCTAGGAAACGCAGTTCTATTAGTACAGTTAATTCGAGGAAAAAATCTGAATACACCCGGGCCTTTGCGATTTTTCCATATTTGAGAAAAAGCTTTGTTTCCAAAAACCCCACTTTTTACACACCATGACAAACGTCAGTGCATCCTCTCTATTCATGGAACTGGCATCCCTATTTGACAAATGGTACGCAGTCTACTACCGTCTGAACTTGTGCAAAGGTACAAAGAGTAACGAATTCAAATATCGAGAACTGTGACTATTATTCTGCAAATCGAACGACCTTTACCCCTGTACATATCAACATGATGAAAACTACAAAACACATGCTAGGAAACGCAGTTCTATGAGTACAGTAAATTCGAGGAAAAAATCTGAATACACCCGGGACTTTGCGATTTTTCCATATTTGAGAAAAAGCTTCGTTTCCAAAAACCCCACTTTTTACACATCATGCCAAACCTCATTGCACCCTCTCTCGATTCGTGGAACTGGCATCCCTATTTGACAAATGGTACACAGTCTACTACCGTCTGAACTTCTGCAAAGGTACAAAGAGTAACGAATTAAAATATCGAGAACAGGGACTATTATTCTGCAAATCGAACGGTCTTTACCCCTGTACATATCAACATGATAAAAACTACAAAACACATGCTAGGAAACGCAGTTCTATGAGTACAGTTAATTCGAGGAAAAAATCTGAATACACTCGGGCCTTTGCGATTTTTCCATATTTGAGAAACAGCTTTGTTTCCAAAAACCCCACTTTTTACACATCATGCCAAACGTCAGTGCATCCTCTCTCGATTCATGGAACTGGCATCCCTATTTGACAAATGGTATGCAGTCTACTACCGTCTGAACTTGTGCAAAGGTACAAAGACTAACGAATTCAAATATCGAGAACAGGGACTATTATTCTGCAAATCGAACGATCTTTACCCCTGTACATATCAACATGATGAAAACTACAAAACACATGCTAGGAAACGCAGTTCTATTAGTACAGTTAATTCGAGGAAAAAATCTGAATACACCCGGGCCTTTGCGATTTTTCCATATTTGAGAAAAAGCTTTGTTTCCAAAAACCCCACTTTTTACACATCATGCCAAACGTCAGTGCATCCTCTCTCGATTCATGGAACTGGCATCCCTATTTGACAAATGGTACGCAGTCTACTACCGTCTGAACTTGTGCAAAGGTACAAAGAGTAACGAATTCAAATATCGAGAACAGGGACTATTATTCTACAAATCGAACGATCCTTACCCCTGTACATATCAACATGATGAAATCTTCAAAACACATGCTAGGAAACGCAGTTTTATGAGTACAGTAAATTCGAGGAAAAAATCTGAATACACCCGGTCCTTCGCGATTTTTCCATATTTGAGAAAAAACTTTGTTTCCAAATACCCCACCTTTTACGCATCATGCCAAACGTCATTGCATCCTCTCTCGATTTATGGAACTGGCATCCCTATTTGACAAATGGTACGCAGTCTACTACCGTCTGAACTTGTGCAAAGGTACAAAGAGTAACGAATTCAAATATCGAGAACAGTGACTATTATTCTGCAAATCGAACGATCTTTACCCCTGTACATATTAACACGATGAAAACTACAAAACAAATGCTAGGAAACGCAGTTCTATTAGTACAGTTAATTCGAGGAAAAAATCTGAATACACCCGGGCCTTTGCGATTTTTCCATATTTGAGAAAAAGCTTTGTTTCCAAAAACCCCACTTTTTACACATCATGCCAAACGTCATTGCATCCTCTCTCGATTCATGGAACTGGCATCCCTATTTGACAAATGGTACGCAGTCATCTACCGTCTGAACTTCTGCAAAGGTACAAAGAGTAACGAATTCAAATATCGAGAACAGTGACTATTATTCTGCAAATCGAACGATCTTTACCCCTGTACATATCAACATGATGAAAACTACAAAACACATGCTAGGAAACGCAGTTCTATTAGTACAGTTAATTCGAGGAAAAAATCTGAATACACCCGGGCCTTTGCGATTTTTCCAAATTTGAGAAAAAGCTTTGTTTCCAAAAACCCCACTTTTTACACATCATGCCAAACGTCAGTGCATCCTCTCTCGATTCATGGAACTGGCATCCCTATTTGACAAATGGAACGCAGTCTACTACCGTCTGAACTTGTGCAAAGGTACAAAGAGTAACGAATTCAAATATCGAGAACAGGGACTATTATTCTGCAAATCGAACGATCTTTACCCCTGTACATATCAACATGATGAAAACTACAAAACACATGCTAGGAAACGCAGTTCTATGAGTACAGTAAAATCGAGGAAAAAATCTGAATACACCCGGGCCTTTGCGATTTTTCCATATTTGAGAAAAAGCTTTGTTTCCAAAAACCCCACTTTTTACACATCATGCCAAACGTCATTGCACCCGCTCTCGATTCATGGAACTGGCATCACTATTTGACAAATGGTACGCAGTCTACTACCGTGTGATCTTGTGCAAATGTACAAAGTGTATGAATTCAAATATCGGTTACAGGGACTGTTATTCTGCAAATCGAACGATCTTTACCCCTGTACATATCAACATGATGAAAACTTCAAAACACATGCTAGGAAACGCAGTTTTATAAGTACAGTAAATTCGAGGAAAAAATCTGAATACATCCGGTTCTTTGCGATTTTTCCATATTTGAGAAAAAGCTTTGTTTCCAAAAACCCCACTTTTTACACATCATGCCAAACGTCAGTGCATCCTCTCTCGATTCATGGAACTGGCATCCCTATTTGACAAATGGTACGCAGTCTACTACCGTCTGAACTTGTGCAAAAGTACAAAGAGTAACGAATTCAAATATCGAGGACAGGGACTATTATTCTGCAAATCGAAAGATCTTTACCCCTGTACATATCAACATGATGAAACTACAAAACACATGTTAGGATACGCAGTTTTGTGAGTACAGTAAATTCGAGGAAAAAATGTGAATACACCCGGGCCTTTGCGATTTTTCCATCTTTGAGAAAAAGCTTTGTTTCCAAAAACCCCACTTTTTACACATCATGCAAAACGTCATTGCATCCTCTCTCGATTCATGGAACTGGCATCCCTATTTGACAAATGGTACGCAGTCTACTACCGTCTGAACTTGTGCAAAAGTACAAAGAGTAACGAATTCAAATATCGAGAACAGGGACTATTATTCTGCAAATCGAAAGATGTTTACCACTGTACATATCAACATGATGAAAACTACAAAACACATGCTAGGAAACGCAGTTCTATTAGTAATGTTAATTCGAGGAAAAAATCTGTATACACCCGGGCCTTTGCGATTTTTCCATATTTGAGAAAAAGCTTTGTTTCCAAAAACCCCACTTTTTACACATCATGCCAAATATCATTGCTTCCTCTCTCGATTCATGGAACTGGCATCCCTATTTGACAAAAGGTACGCGGTCTACTACCGTCTGAACTTGTGCAAATGTACAAAGGGTAATGAATTCAATATCGGTTACAGGGACTATTATTCTACAAATCGAACGATCTTTACCCCTGTACATATCAACATGATGAAATCTTCAAAACACATGCTAGGGAACGCAGTTTTATGAGTACAGTAAATTCGAGGACAAAATCTGAATACACCCGGTCCTTCGCGAATTTTCCATAATTGAGAAAAAGCTTTGTTTTCAAAAACCCCACTTTTTACAGATCATGCCAAACGTCATTGCATCCTCTCTCGATTCATGGAACTGGCATCCCTATTTGACAAATGGTACGCAGTCTACTACCGTCTGAACTTGTGCAAAGCTACAAAGAGCAACGAATTCAAATATCGAGAACAGGGACTATTAATCTGCAAATCGAACGATCTTTACCCCTATATATATCAATATGATGAAAACTACAAAACACTTCCTAGGAAACCCAGTCTTATGAGTACAGTAAATTCGAGGAAAAAATCTGAATACACTCGGGCGTTTGCGATTTTTCCATATTTGAGAAAAAGCTTTGTTTCCAAAAACCCCACTTTTTACACATCATGCCAAACGTCATTGCATCCTCTCTCGATTCATGGAACTGGCATCCCTATTTGACAAATGGTACGCAGTCTACTACCGTCTGAACTTCTGCAAAGGTACAAAGAGTAACAATTCAAATATCGAGAACAGGGACTATTATTCTGAAAATCGAAAGATCTTTACCACTGTACATATCAACATGATGAAAACTACAAAACACATGCTAGGAAACGCAGTTTTATGAGAACAGTAAATTCGAGGACAAAATCTGAATACACCCGGGCCTTTGCGATTTTTCCATGTTTGAGAATAAGCTTTGTTTTCAAAAACCCCACTTTTTAAACATCATGCCAAACGTCATTGCATCCTCTCTCGATTCATGGAACTGGCATCCCTATTTGACAAATGGTACGCAGTCTACTACCGTCTGAACTTGTGCAAAGGTACAAAGAGTAACGAATTCAAATATCGAGAACAGGGACTATTATTCTGCAAGTCGAACGATCTTTACCCTTGTACATATCAACATGATGAAAACTACAAAACACATGTTAGGAAACGCAGTTCTATGAGTACAGTAAATTCGAGGAAAAAATCTGAATACACCCGGGCCTTTGCGACTTTTCCATATTTGAGAAAAAGCTTTGTTTCCAAAAACCCCACTTTTTACACATCATGCAAAACGTCATTGCATCCTCTCTCGATTCATGGAACTGGCATCCCTATTTGACAAATGGTACGCAGTCTACTACCGTCTGAACTTGTGCAAAAGTACAAAGAGTAACGAATTCAAATATCGAGAACAGGGACTATTATTCTGCAAATCGAAAGATCTTTACCCCTGTACATATCAACATGATGAAAACTACAAAACACATGCTAGGAAACGCAGTTCTATTAGTAATGTTAATTCGAGGAAAAAATCTGTATACACCCGGGCCTTTGCGATTTTTCCATATTTGAGAAAAAGCTTTGTTTCCAAAAACCCCACTTTTTACACATCATGCCAAATATCATTGCTTCCTCTCTCGATTCATGGAACTGGCATCCCTATTTGACAAATGGTACGCGGTCTACTACCGTCTGAACTTGTGCAAATGTACAAAGGGTAATGAATTCAATATCGGTTACAGGGACTATTATTCTACAAATCGAACGATCTTTACCCCTGTACATATCAACATGATGAAATCTTCAAAACACATGCTAGGAAACGCAGTTTTATGAGTACAGTAAATTCGAGGACAAAATCTGAATACACCCGGTCCTTCGCGAATTTTCCATAATTGAGAAAAAACTTTGTTTCCAAAAACCCCACTTTTTACACATCATGCCAAACGTCATTGCATTCTCTCTCGATTCGTGGAACTGGCATCCCTATTTGTCAAATGGTACGCAGTCTACTACCGTCTGAACTTGTGCAAAGGTACAAAGACTAACGAATTCAAATATCGAGAACAGGGACTATTATTCTGCAAATCGAAAGATCTTTACCCCTGTACATATCAACATGATGAAAACTACAAAACACATGCTACGAAAAGCAGTTTTATGACTACAGTAAATTCGAGGAAAAAATCTGAATACATCTGGGCCTTGGGTATTTTTTTATAATTGAGAAAAAGCTTTGTTTCCAAAAACCCCACTTTTTACACATCATGCCAAACGTCAGTGCATCCTCTCTCGATTCATGCAACTGGCATCCCTATTTGACAAATCGTACGCAGTCTACTACCGTCTGAACTTGTGCAAAGCTACAGAGAGTAACGAATTCAAATATCGATTACAAGGACTATTATTCTGCAAATCGAACGATCTTTACACCTGTACATATCAACATGATGAAAACTACAAAACACATGTTAGGATACGCAGTTCTATGGGTACAGTAAATTCGAGGATAAAATGTGAATACACCCGGGCCTTTGCGATTTTTCCATATTTGAGAAAAAGCTTTGTTTCCAAAAAACCCACTTTTTACACATCATGCCATACGTCATTGCACCCTCTCTCGATTCGTGGAACTGGCATCCCTATTTGACAAATGGTACCCAGTCTACTACCGTCTGATCTTGTGCAAATGTACAAAGGGTATGAATTCAAATATCGGTTACAGCGACTATTATTCTGCAAATCGAACGATCTTTACCCTGTACATATCAACATGATGAAAACTTCAAAACACATGCTAGGAAACGCAGTTTTATGAGTACAGTAAATTCGAGGAAAAAATCTGAATACACACGGTCCTTTGCGATTTTTCCATATTTGAGAAAAAGCTTTGTTTCCAAAAACCCCACTTTTTACACATCATGCCAAATATCATTGCTTCCTCTCTCGATTCATGGAACTGGCATCCCTATTTGACAAATGGTACGCGGTCTACTACCGTCTGAACTTGTGCAAATGTACAAAGGGTAATGAATTCAATATCGGTTACAGGGACTATTATTCTACAAATATAACGATCTTTACCCCTGTACATATCAACATGATGAAATCTTCAAAACACATGCTAGGAAACGCAGTTTTATGAGTACAGTAAATTCGAGGACAAAATCTGAATACACCCGCTCCTTCGCGAATTTTCCATAATTGAGAAAAAGCTTTGTTTCCAAAAACCCCACTTTTTACACATCATGCCAAACGTCATTGCATCCCCTCTCGATTCATGGAAGTGGCATCCCTATTTGACAAATGGTACGCAGTCTACTACCGTCTGAACTTGTGCAAAGCTACAAAGAGCAACGAATTCAAATATCGAGAACAGGGACTATTAATCTGCAAATCGAACGATCTTTACCCCTATATATATCAATATGATGAAAACTACAAAACACTTCCTAGGAAACCCAGTCTTATGAGTACAGTAAATTCGAGGAAAAAATCTGAATACACTCGGGCGTTTGCGATTTTTCCATATTTGAGAAAAAGCTTTGTTTCCAAAAACCCCACTTTTTACACATCATGCCAAACGTCATTGCTTCCTCTCTCGATTCATGGAACTGGCATCCCTATTTGACAAATGGTACGCAGTCTACTACCGTCTGAACTTCTGCAAAGGTACAAAGAGTAACAATTCAAATATCGAGAACAGGGACTATTATTCTGCAAGTCGAACGATCTTTACCCTTGTACATATCAACAAGATGAAAACTACAAAACACATGTTAGGAAACGCAGTTCTATGAGTACAGTAAATTCGAGGAAAAAATCTGAATACACCCGGGCCTCTGCGATTTTTCCATATTTGAGAAAAAGCTTTGTTCCAAAAAACCCCACTTTTTACACATCATGCAAAACGTCATTGCATCCTCTCTCGATTCATGGAACTGGCATCCCTATTTGACAAATGGTACGCAGTCTACTACCGTCTGAACTTGTGCAAAAGTACAAAGAGTAACGAATTCAAATATCCAGAACAGGGACTATTATTCTGCAAATCGAAAGATCTTTACCCCTGTACATATCAACATGATGAAAACTACAAAACACATGCTAGGAAACGCAGTTCTATTAGTAATGTTAATTCGAGGAAAAAATCTGTATACACCCGGGCCTTTGCGATTTTTCCATATTTGAGAAAAAGCTTTGTTTCCAAAAACCCCACTTTTTACACATCATGCCAAATATCATTGCTTCCTCTCTCGATTCATGGAACTGGCATCCCTATTTGACAAATGGTACGCGGTCTACTACCGTCTGAACTTGTGCAAATGTACAAAGGGTAATGAATTCAATATCGGTTACAGGGACTATTATTCTACAAATCGAACGATCTTTACCCCTGTACATATCAACATGATGAAATCTTCAAAACACATGCTAGGAAACGCAGTTTTATGAGTACAGTAAATTCGAGGACAAAATCTGAATACACCCGGTCCTTCGCGAATTTTCCATAATTGAGAAAAAACTTTGTTTCCAAAAACCCCACCTTTTACACATTATGCCAAACGTCATTGCATCCTCTCTCGATTCATGGAACTGGCATCCCTATTTGTCAAATGGTACGCAGTTTACTACCGTCTGAACTTGTGCAAAGGTACAAAGACTAACGAATTCAAATATCGAGAACAGGGACTATTATTCTGCAAATCGAAAGATCTTTACCCCTGTACATATCAACATGATGAAAACTACAAAACACATGCTAGGAAAAGCAGTTTTATGACTACAGTAAATTCGAGGAAAAAATCTGAATACATCTGGGCCTTGGGTATTTTTTTTATAATTGAGAGAAAGCTTTGTTTCCAAAAACCCCACTTTTTACACATCATGCCAAACGTCAGTGCATCCTCTCTCGAGTCATGCAACTGGCATCCCTATTTGACAAATCGTACGCAGTCTACTACCGTCTGAACTTGTGCAAAGCTACAGAGAGTAACGAATTCAAATATCGATTACAAGGACTATTATTCTGCAAATCGAACGATCTTTACACCTGTACATATCAACATGATGAAAACTACAAAACACATGTTAGGATACGCAGTTCTATGAGTACAGTAAATTCGAGGAAAAAATGTGAATACACCCGGGTCTTCGCGATTTTTCTATATTTGAGAAAGAGCTTTGTTTAGAAAAACCCCACTTTCTACACATCATGCCAAACGTCATTTCACCCTCTCTCGATTCGTGGAACTGGCATCCCTATTTGACAAATGGTACGCAGTCTACTACCGTCTGATCTTGTGCAAATGTACAAAGGGTATGAATTCAAATATCGGTTACAGCGACTATTATTCTGCAAATCGAACGATCTTTACCCCTGTACATATCAACATGATGAAAACTACAAAGCACATGCTAGGAAATGCAGTTTTATGAGTACAGTAAATTCGTGGACAAAATGTGAATACTCCCGGGCCTTTGCGATTTTTCCATTTTTGAGAAAACCTTTGTTTCCAAAAACCCCACTCTTTACACATCATGCCAAACGTCATTGCATCCTCTCTCGATTCATGGAACTGACATCCCTATTTGACAAATGGTACGCAGTCTACTGCCGTCTGAACTTGTGCAAAGGTACAAAGAGTAACGAATTCAAATATCGAGAACAGGGACTATTATTCTGCAAATCGAACGATCTTTACCGCTGTACATATCAACATGATGAAAACTACAAAACACATGCTAGGAAACGCAGTTCTATGAGTACAGTAAATTCGAGGAAAAAATCTGAATACAACTGGGCCTTTGCAATTTTTCCATATTTGAGAAAAAGGTTTGTTACCAAAAACCCCACTTTTTACACATCATGCCAAACGTCATTGCACCCTCTCTCGATTCGTGGAACTGGCATCCCTATTTGACAAATTGTACGCAGTCTATTACCGTCTGAACTTGTGCAAATGTACGAAGGGTATGAATTCAAATATCGGTTACAGGGACTATTATTCTGCAAATCGAACGATCTTTACCCCTGTACATATCAACATGATGAAAACTTCAAAACACATGCTAGGAAACGCAGTTTTATGAGTACAGTAAATTCGAGGAAAAAATCTGAATACACCTGGTCCTTTGCGATTTTTCCATATTTGAGAAAAAGCTTTGTTTCCAAAAACCCCACTTTTTACACATCATGCCAAACGTCATTGCATCATCTCTCCATTCATGGAACTGGCATCCCTATTTGACAAATGGTACGCAGTCTACTGCCTTCTGAACTTGTGCAAAGGTACAAAGAGTAACGAATTCAAATATCGAGAACAGGGACTATTATTCTTCAAATCGAACGATCTTTACCGCTGTACATATCAACATGATGAAAACTACAAAACACATGCTAGGAAACGCAGTTCTATGAGTACAGTAAATTCGAGGAAAAAATCTGAATACACCCGGTCCTTTGCAACTTTTCCATATTTGCGAAAAAGCTTTGTTTCCAAAAACCCCTCTTTTTACACATCATGCCAAACGTCATTGCACCCTCTCTCGATTCGTGGAACTGGCATCCCTATTTGACAAATTGTACGCAGTCTACCACCGTCTGAACTGGTGCAAATGTACAAAGGGTATGAATTCAAATATCGGTTACAGGGACTATTATTCTGCAAATCGGACGATCTTTGCCCCTGTACATATCAACATGATGAAAACTTCAAAACACATGCTAGGAAACACAGTTTTATGAGTACAGTAAATTCGAGAAAAAAATCTGAACAAACCTGGTCCTTTGCGATTTTCCCATATTTGAGAAAAAGCTTTGTTTCCAAGAACCCCACTTTTTACACATCATGACAAACGTCATTGCATCCACTATCGATTCATGGAACTGGCATCCCTATTTGACAAATGGTACGCAGTCTACTACCGTCTGAACTTGTGCAAAGCTACAAAGAGCAACGAATTCAAATATCGAGAACACGGACTATTATTCTACATATCGAACGATCTTTACCCCTATATATATCAACATGATGAAAACTACAAAACACATGCTAGTAAACCCATTTTTAGGAGTACAGTAAATTCGTGGAAAAAATCTGAATACACGCTCGGCTTTGCGATTTTTCCATATTTGAGAAAAAGCTTTGTTCCCAAAAACCCCACTTTTTACACATCATGACAAACGCCTTTGCATCCTCTCTCGATTCATGGAACTGGCATCCCTATTTGACAAATGGTACGCAGTCTACTACCGTCTGAACTTGTGCAAAAGTACAAAGAGTAACGAATTCAAATATCGAGAACAGGGACTATTATTCTGCAAATCGAAAGATCTTTACCCCTGTACATATCAACATGATGAAAACTACAAAACACATGCTAGGAAACGCAGTTCTATTAGTAATGTTAATTCGAGGAAAAAATCTGTATACACCCGGGCCTTTGCGATTTTTCCATATTTGAGAAAAAGCTTTGTTTCCAAAAACCCCACTTTTTACACATCATGCCAAATATCATTGCTTCCTCTCTCGATTCATGGAACTGGCATCCCTATTTGACAAATGGTACGCGGTCTACTACCGTCTGAACTTGTGCAAATGTACAAAGGGTAATGAATTCAATATCGGTTACAGGGACTATTATTCTACAAATCGAACGATCTTTACCCCTGTACATATCAACATGATGAAATCTTCAAAACACATGCTAGGAAACGCAGTTTTATGAGTACAGTAAATTCGAGGACAAAATCTGAATACACCCGGTCCTTCGCGAATTTTCCATAATTGAGAAAAAGCTTTGTTTCCAAAAACCCCACTTTTTACACATCATGCCAAACGTCATTGCATCCTCTCTCGATTCATGGAAGTGGCATCCCTATTTGACAAATGGTACGCAGTCTACTACCGTCTGAACTTGTGCAAAGCTACAAAGAGCAACGAATTCAAATATCGAGAACAGGGACTATTAATCTGCAAATCGAACGATCTTTACCCCTATATATATCAATATGATGAAAACTACAAAACACTTCCTAGGAAACCCAGTCTTATGAGTACAGTAAATTCGAGGAAAAAATCTGAATACACTCGGGCGTTTGCGATTTTTCCATATTTGAGAAAAAGCTTTGTTTCCAAAAACCCCACTTTTTACACATCATGCCAAACGTCATTGCATCCTCTCTCGATTCATGGAACTGGCATCCCTATTTGACAAATGGTACGCAGTCTACTACCGTCTGAACTTGTGCAAAGGTACAAAGAATAACAATTCAAATATCGAGAACAGGGACTATTATTCTGAAAATCGAAAGGTCTTTACCACTGTACATATCAACATGATGAAAACTACAAAACACATGCTAGGAAACGCAGTTTTATGAGAACAGTAAATTCGAGGACAAAATCTGAATACACCCGGGCCTTTGCGATTTTTCCATGTTTGAGAATAAGCTTTGTTTTCAAAAACCCCACTTTTTACACATCATGCCAAACGTCATTGCATCCTCTCTCGATTCATGGAACTGGCATCCCTATTTGACAAATGGTACGCAGTCTACTACCGTCTGAACTTGTGCAAAGGTACAAAGAGTAACGAATTCAAATATCGAGAACAGGGACTATTATTCTGCAAGTGGAACGATCTTTACCCTTGTACATATCAACATGATGAAAACTACAAAACACATGTTAGGAAACGCAGTTCTATGAGTACAGTAAATTCGAGGAAAAAATCTGAATACACCCGGGCCTTTGCGATTTTTCCATATTTGAGAAAAAGCTTTGTTTCCAAAAACCCCACTTTTTACACATCATGAAAACGTCATTGCATCCTCTCTCGATTCATGGAACTGGCATCCCTATTTGACAAATGGTACGCAGTCTACTACCGTCTGAACTTGTGCAAAAGTACAAAGAGTAACGAATTCAAATATCCAGAACAGGGACTATTATTCTGCAAATCGAAAGATCTTTACCCCTGTACATATCAACATGATGAAAACTACAAAACACATGCTAGGAAACGCAGTTCTATTAGTAATGTTAATTCGAGGAAAAAATCTGTATACCCCCGGGCCTTTGCGATTTTTCCATATTTGAGAAAAAGCTTTCTTTCCAAAAACCCCACTTTTTACACATCATGCCAAATATCATTGCTTCCTCTCTCGATTCATGGAACTGGCATCCCTATTTGACAAATGGTACGCGGTCTACTACCGTCTGAACTTGTGCAAATGTACAAAGGGTAATGAATTCAATATCGGTTACAGGGACTATTATTCTACAAATTGAACGATCTTTACCCCTGTACATATCAACATGATGAAATCTTCAAAACACATGCTAGGAAACGCAGTTTTACGAGTACAGTAAATTCGAGGACAAAATCTGAATACACCCGGTCCTTCGCGAATTTTCCATAATTGAGAAAAAACTTTTTTTCCAAAAACCCCACCTTTTACACATTATGCCAAACGTCATTGCATCCTCTCTCGATTCATGGAACTGGCATCATTATTTGTCAAATGGTACGCAGTCTACTACCGTCTGAACTTGTGCAAAGGTACAAAGACTAACGAATTCAAATATCGAGAACAGGGACTATTATTCTGCAAATCGAACGATATTTAAACCTGTACATATCAACATGATGAAAACTACAAAACACATGCTAGGAAACGCAGTTTTATGAGTACAGTAAATTCGAGGAAAAAATCTGAATACCCCAGGGCCTTTGCGATTTTTCTACATTTGAGAAAAAGCTTTGCTTCCAAAAACCCCACTTTTTACACATCATGCCAAACGTCATTGCATCCTCTCTCGTTTCATGGAACTGGCATCCCTATTTGACAAATGGTACGCAGTGTACTACCGTTTAAACTTGTGCAAAGGTAAAAAGAGTAACGAATTCAAATATCGATTACAGGGACTATTATTCTGCAAATCGAACGATCTTTACCCTTGTACATATCAACATGATGAAAACTTCAAAACACATGCTAGGAAACGCAGTTTTATGACTACAGTAAATTCGAGGACAAAATGTGAATACACCCGGTCCTTTGCGATTTTTCCATATTTGAGAAAAACCTTTGTTTCCAAGAACCCCACTTTTTACATATCATGCCAAACGTCATTGCATCATCTCTCGATTCATGGAACTGGCATCCCTATTTGACAAATGGTACACAGTCTACTACCGTCTGAACTTGTGCAAAGGTACAAAGAGTAACGAATTCAAATATCGAGAACAGGGACTATTATTCTGCAAGTCGAACGATCTTTACCCTTGTACATATCAACATGATGAAAACTACAAAACACATGTTAGGAAACGCAGTTCTATGAGTACAGTTAATTCGAGGAAAAAATCTGAATACACCCGGGCCTTTGCGATTTTTCCATATTTGAGAAAAAGCTTTGTTTCCAAAAACCCCACTTTTTACACATCATGCAAAACGTCATTGCATCCTCTCTCGATTCATGGAACTGGCATCCCTATTTGACAAATGGTACGCAGTCTACTACCGTCTGAACTTGTGCAAAAGTACAAAGAGTAACGAATTCAAATATCCAGAACAGGGACTATTATTCTGCAAATCGAAAGATCTTTACCCCTGTACATATCAACATGATGAAAACTACAAAACACATGCTAGGAAACGCAGTTCTATTAGTAATGTTAATTCGAGGAAAAAATCTGTATACACCCGGGCCTTTGCGATTTTTCCATATTTGAGAAAAAGCTTTGTTTCCAAAAACCCCACTTTTTACACATCATGCCAAATACCATTGCTTCCTCTCTCGATTCATGGAACTGGCATCCCTATTTGACAAATGGTACGCGGTCTACTACCGTCTGAACTTGTGCAAATGTACAAAGGGTAATGAATTCAATATCGGTTACAGGGACTATTATTCTACAAATCGAACGATCTTTACCCCTGTACATATCAACATGATGAAATCTTCAAAACACATGCTAGGAAACGCAGTTTTACGAGTACAGTAAATTCGAGGACAAAATCTGAATACACCCGGTCAATTCGCGAATTTTCCATAATTGAGAAAAAACTTTGTTTCCAAAAACCCCACCTTTCACACATTATGCCAAACGTCATTGCATCCTCTCTCGATTCATGGAACTGGCATCCCTATTTGTCAAATGGTACGCAGTCTACTACCGTCTGAACTTGTGCAAAGGTACAAAGACTAACGAATTCAAATATCGAGAACAGGGACTACTATTCTGCAAATCGAACGATATTTAAACCTGTACATATCAACATGATGAAAACTACAAAACACATGCTAGGAAACGCAGTTTTATGAGTACAGTAAATTCGAGGAAAATATCTGAATACCCCAGGGCCTTTGCGATTTTTCTATATTTGAGAAAAAGCTTTGCTTCCAAAAACCCCACTTTTTACACATCATGCCAAACGTCATTGCATCCTCTCTCGTTTCATGGAACTGGCATCCCTATTTGACAAATGGTACGCAGTGTACTACCGTTTAAACTTGTGCAAAGGTAAAAAGAGTAACGAATTCAAATATCGATTACAGGGACTATTATTCTGCAAATCGAACGATCTTTACCCTTGTACATATCAACATGATGAAAACTTCAAAACACATGCTAGGAAACGCAGTTATATGACTGCAGTAAATTCGAGGACAAAATGTGAATACACCCGGTCCTTTGCGATTTTTCCATATTTGAGAAAAACCTTTGTTTCCAAGAACCCCACTTTTTACATATCATGCCAAACGTCATTGCATCATCTCTCGATTCATGGAACTGGCATCCCTATTTGACAAATGGTACGCAGTCTACTACCGTCTGAACTTGTGCAAAGGTACAAAGACTAACGAATTCAAATATCGAGAACAGGGACTATTATTCTGCAAATCGAAAGATCTTTCCCCCTGTACATATTATCATGATGAAAACTACAAAACACGAGCTAGGAAACGCAGTGATATGAGTACAGTAATTCGAGGAAAAAATCTGAATACATCTGGGCCTTGGCTATTTTTTTATATTTGAGATAAAGCTTTGTTTCCAAAAACCCCACTTTTTACACATCATGCCAAACGTCATTGCATCCTCTCTCGATTCATGGAAGTGGCATCCCTATTTGACAAATGGTACGCAGTCTACTACCGTCTGAACTTGTGCAAAGCTACAAAGAGCAACGAATTCAAATATCGAGAACAGGGACTATTAATCTGCAAATCGAACGATCTTTACCCCTATATATATCAACATGATGAAAACTACAAAACACTTCCTAGGAAACCCAGTCTTATGAGTACAGTAAATTCGAGGAAAAAATCTGAATACACTCGGGCGTTTGCGATTTTTCCATATTTGAGAAAAAGCTTTGTTTCCAAAAACCCCACTTTTTACGCATCATGCCAAACGTCATTGCATCCTCTCTCGATTCATGGAACTGGCATCCCTATTTGACAAATGGTACGCAGTCTACTACCATCTGAACTTCTGCAAAGGTACAAAGAGTAACAATTCAAATATCGAGAACAGGGACTATTATTCTGCAAATCGAAAGATCTTTACCACTGTACATATCAACATGATGAAAACTACAAAACACATGCTAGGAAACGCAGTTTTATGAGAACAGTAAATTCGAGGACAAAATCTGAATACACCCGGGCCTTTGCGATTTTTCCATATTTGAGAAAAAGCTTTGTTTCCAAAAACCCCACTTTTTACACATCATGCAAAACGTCATTGCACCCTCTCTCGATTCATGGAAGTGGCATCCCTATTTGACAAATGGTAAGCAGTCTACTACCTTTGAACTTGTGCAAAGGTACAAAGAGTAACGAATTCAAATATCGAGAACAAGGACTATAATTCTGCAAATCGAACGATCTTTACCCCTGTACATATCAACATGATGAAAACTACAAAACACATGTTAGGATACGCAGTTCTATGAGTACAGTAAATTCGAGGAAAAAATGTGAATACACCCGGGCCATTGCGATTTTTCCATATTTGAGAAAAAGCTTTGTTTCCAAAAACCCCACTTTTTACACATCATGCCAAACGTCATTGCATCCTCTCTCGATTCATGGAACTGGCATCCCTATTTGACAAATGGTACGCAGTCTACTACCGTTTGAACTTGTGCAAAGCTACAAAGTGCAACGAATTCAAATATCGAGAATGGGTACTATTATTCTGCATATCGAACAATCTTTACCCCCATATATATCAACATGATGAAAACTACAAAACACGTGCTAGAAAACCTAGTTTTATGAGCACAGTAAATTCGAGGAAATAATCTGAATACACTCGGCCTTTGCGATTTTTCCATATTTGAGAAAAAGTTTTGTTTCCAAAAACCCCACGTTTTACACATCATGTCAAACGCCTTTGCATCCTCTCTCGATTCATGGTACTGGCATCCCTATTTGACAAATGATACGCAGTCTACTACCGTCTGACCTTGTGCAAATTTACAAAGGGTAACGAATTCAAATATCGAGAACAGGGACTATTATTCTGCAAATCGAAAGATCTTTAACCCTGTACATATCAGCATGATGAAAACTACAAAACACATGCTAGGAAACACAGTTTTATGAGTACAGTAAATTCGAGGAGAAAATCTGAATAAACCTGGGCCTTTCCGATTTTTCCAAAATTTGAGAATAAGCTTTGTTTCCAAGAACCCCACTTTTTACATATCATGCCAAACGTCATTGCATTCTCTCTCGATTCATAGAACTTGCATCCCTATTTGACAAATCGTACGCAGTCCATACCGTCTGAACTTGTGCAAAGGTACAAAGAGTAACGAATTCAAATATCAATTACAGGGACTATCATTCTGCAAATCGAACGATATTTACCCCTGTACATATCAACATGATGAAAACTACAAATCACATGCTAGGAAATGCAGTTTTATGAGTACAGTAAATTCGAGGAAAAAATCTGAATACACCAGGGCCTTTGCGATTTTTCCATATTTGAGAAAAAGCTTTGCTTCCAAATACCCCACTTTTTACACATCATGCCAAACGTCATTGCATCCTCTCTCCATTCATGGAACTGGCATCCCTATTTGACAAATGGTACGCAGTGTACTACCGTTTAAACTTGTGCAAAGGTACAAGAGTAACGAATTCAAATATCGATTACAGGGACTATTATTCTGCAAATCGACCGATCTTTACCCCTGTACATATCAACATGATGAAAACTTCAAAACGCATGCTAGGAAACGCAGTTTTATGACTACAGTAAATTCGAGGACGAAATCTGAATACACCCGGTCCTTTGCGATTTTTCCATATTTGAGAAAAAGCTTTGTTTCCAAGAACCCCACTTTTTACATATTATGCCAAACGTCATTGCATCCTCTCTCGATTCATGGAACTGGAATCCCTATTTGACAAACAGTACGCAGTCTACTACTGTCTGAAATTGCGAAAAGGTTCAAAGAGTAACGAATTCAAATATCGAGAACAGGGACTATTATTCTGCAAATCGAAAGATCTTTACCCCTGTACATATCAACATGATGAAAACTACAAAACACATGCTAGGAAACGCAGTTTTATGAGTACAGTAAATTCGAGGAAAAAATTGAATACATCTGGGCCTTGGCTATTTTTTTATATTTGAGATAATGCTTTGCTTCCAAAAACACTACTTTTTACACATCATGCCAAACGTCTTTGCATCCTTTCTCGATTCATGGAACTGGCATCCCTATTTGACAAATCGTACGCAGTCTACTACTGTCTGAACTTGTGCAAAGGTACAAAGAGTAACGAATTCAAATATCGGTTACAAGGACTATTATTCTGCAAATCGAACTATCTTTACACCTGTACATATCAACATGATGAAAACTACAAAACACATGTTAGGATACGCAGTTCTATGAGTACAGTAAATTCGAAAAAAAAATGTGAATACACCCGGGCCTTTGCGATTTTTCCATATTTGAGAAAAAGCTTTGTTTCCAAAAACCCCACTTTTTACACATCATGCCAAACGTAATAGCATCCTCTCGCGATTCATGGAACTGGCATCCCTATTTGACAAATGGTTCGCAGTCTACTACCGTCTGAACTTGTGCAAAGGCACAAAGAGTAACGAATTCAAATATCGAGAACAGTGACTATTATTCTGCAAATCGAAAGATCTTTACCCCTGTACATATCAACATGATGAAAACTACAAAACACATGCTAGGAAACACAGTTTTATGAGTACAGTAAATTCGAGGACAAAATCTGAATACACCTGGGCCTTTCCGATTTTTCCAAAATTTGAGAATAAGCTTTGTTTTCAAAAACCCCGTTTTTGAAACATCATGCCAAACGTCATTGCATCCTCTCTCGATTCATGGAACTGGCATCCCAATTTGACAAATGGTACGCAGTCTACTACCGTCTGAACTTGTGCAAAGGTACAAAGAGTAACGAATTCAAATATCGAGAACAGGGACTATTATTCTGCAAATCGAAAGATCTTTACCACTGTACATATCAACATGATGAAAACTACAAAACACATGCTAGGAAACGCAGTTTTATGAGAACAGTAAATTCGAGGACAAAATCTGAATACACCCGGGCCTTTGCGATTTTTCCATATTTGAGAAAAAGCTTTGTTTCCAAAAACCCCACTTTTTACACATCATGCAAAACGTCATTGCACCCTCTCTCGATTCATGGAAGTGGCATCCCTATTTGACAAATGGTAAGCAGTCTACTACCTTTGAACTTGTGCAAAGGTACAAAGAGTAACGAATTCAAATATCGAGAACAAGGACTATAATTCTGCAAATCGAACGATCTTTACCCCTGTACATATCAACATGATGAAAACTACAAAACACATGTTAGGATACGCAGTTCTATGAGTACAGTAAATTCGAGGAAAAAATGTGAATACACCCGGGCCATTGCGATTTTTCCATATTTGAGAAAAAGCTTTGTTTCCAAAAACCCCACTTTTTACACATCATGCCAAACGTCATTGCATCCTCTCTCGATTCATGGAACTGGCATCCCTATTTGACAAATGGTACGCAGTCTACTACCGTTTGAACTTGTGCAAAGCTACAAAGTGCAACGAATTCAAATATCGAGAATGGGTACTATTATTCTGCATATCGAACAATCTTTACCCCCATATATATCAACATGATGAAAACTACAAAACACGTGCTAGAAAACCTAGTTTTATGAGCACAGTAAATTCGAGGAAATAATCTGAATACACTCGGCCTTTGCGATTTTTCCATATTTGAGAAAAAGTTTTGTTTCCAAAAACCCCACGTTTTACACATCATGTCAAACGCCTTTGCATCCTCTCTCGATTCATGGTACTGGCATCCCTATTTGACAAATGATACGCAGTCTACTACCGTCTGACCTTGTGCAAATTTACAAAGGGTAACGAATTCAAATATCGAGAACAGGGACTATTATTCTGCAAATCGAACGATCTTTACCCCTGTACATATCAACATGATGAAAACTACAAAACACATGCTAGGAAACACAGTTTTATGAGTACAGTAAATTCGAGGAGAAAATCTGAATAAACCTGGGCCTTTCCGATTTTTCCAAAATTTGAGAATAAGCTTTGTTTCCAAGAACCCCACTTTTTACATATCATGCCAAACGTCATTGCATTCTCTCTCGATTCATAGAACTTGCATCCCTATTTGACAAATCGTACGCAGTCCATACCGTCTGAACTTGTGCAAAGGTACAAAGAGTAACGAATTCAAATATCAATTACAGGGACTATCATTCTGCAAATCGAACGATATTTACCCCTGTACATATCAACATGATGAAAACTACAAATCACATGCTAGGAAATGCAGTTTTATGAGTACAGTAAATTCGAGGAAAAAATCTGAATACACCAGGGCCTTTGCGATTTTTCCATATTTGAGAAAAAGCTTTGCTTCCAAATACCACACTTTTTACACATCATGCCAAACGTCATTGCATCCTCTCTCCATTCATGGAACTGGCATCCCTATTTGACAAATGGTACGCAGTGTACTACCGTTTAAACTTGTGCAAAGGTACAAGAGTAACGAATTCAAATATCGATTACAGGGACTATTATTCTGCAAATCGACCGATCTTTACCCCTGTACATATCAACATGATGAAAACTTCAAAACGCATGCTAGGAAACGCAGTTTTATGACTACAGTAAATTCGAGGAAAAAATCTGAATACACCCGGTCCTTTGCGATTTTTCCATATTTGAGAAAAAGCTTTGTTTCCAAGAACCCCACTTTTTACATATTATGCCAAACGTCATTGCATCCTCTCTCGATTCATGGAACTGGAATCCCTATTTGACAAACAGTACGCAGTCTACTACTGTCTGAAATTGCGAAAAGGTTCAAAGAGTAACGAATTCAAATATCGAGAACAGGGACTATTATTCTGCAAATCGAAAGATCTTTACCCCTGTACATAACATGATGAAAACTACAAAACACATGCTAGGAAACGCAGTTTTATGAGTACAGTAAATTCGAGGAAAAAATTGAATACATCTGGGCCTTGGCTATTTTTTTATATTTGAGATAAAGCTTTGCTTCCAAAAACACTACTTTTTACACATCATGCCAAACGTCATTGCATCCTTTCTCGATTCATGGAACTGGCATCCCTATTTGACAAATCGTACGCAGTCTACTACTGTCTGAACTTGTGCAAAGGTACAAAGAGTAACGAATTCAAATATCGGTTACAAGGACTATTATTCTGCAAATCGAACTATCTTTACACCTGTACATATCAACATGATGAAAACTACAAAACACATGTTAGGATACGCAGTTCTATGAGTACAGTAAATTCGAAAAAAAAATGTGAATACACCCGGGCCTTTGCGATTTTTCCATATTTGAGAAAAAGCTTTGTTTCCAAAAACCCCACTTTTTACACATCATGCCAAACGTAATAGCATCCTCTCGCGATTCATGGAACTGGCATCCCTATTTGACAAATGGTTCGCAGTCTACTACCGTCTGAACTTGTGCAAAGGCACAAAGAGTAACGAATTCAAATATCGAGAACAGTGACTATTATTCTGCAAATCGAAAGATCTTTACCCCTGTACATATCAACATGATGAAAACTATAAAACACATGCTAGGAAACACAGTTTTATGAGTACAGTAAATTCGAGGACAAAATCTGAATACACCTGGGCCTTTCCGATTTTTCCAAAATTTGAGAATAAGCTTTGTTTTCAAAAACCCCGTTTTTGAAACATCATGCCAAACGTCATTGCATCCTCTCTCGATTCATGGAACTGGCATCCCAATTTGACAAATGGTACGCAGTCTACTACCGTCTGAACTTGTGCAAAGGTACAAAGAGTAACGAATTCAAATATCGAGAACAGGGGCTATTATTCTGCAAATCGAACGATCTTTACCCCTGTACATATCAACATGATGAAAACTACAAAACACATGTTAGGTTACGCAGTTCTATGAGTACAGTAAATTCGAGGAAAAAATGTGAATACACCCTGGCCATTGCGATTTTTCCATATTTGAGAAAAAGCTTTGCTTCCAAAAACCCCACTTTTTACACATCATGACAAACGTCATTGCATCCTCTCTCGGTTCATGGAACTGGCATCACTATTTGACAAATGGTACGCAGTCTACTACCGTCTGACCTTGTGCAAAGCTACAAAGAGCAACGAATTCAAATATCGAGAATGGGTACTATTATTCTGCATATCGAACAATCTTTACCCCTATATATATCAACATGACGAAAACTACAAAACACGTGCTAGGAAACCTAGTTTTATGAGTACAGTAAATTCGAGGAAATAATCTGAATACACTCGAGCCTCTGCGACTTTTCCATATTTGAGAAAAAGCTTTGTTTCCAAAAACCCCACTTTTTACACATCATGCCAAACGTAATTGCATCCTCTCGCGATTCATGGAACTGGCATCCCTATTTGACAAATGGTTCGCAGTCTACTACCGTCTGAACTTGTGCAAAGGTACAAAGAGTAACGAATTCAAATATCAATTACAGGGACTATCATTCTGCAAATCGAACGATATTTACCCCTGTACATATCAACATGATGAAAACTAAAAAACACATGCTAGGAAATGCAGTTTTATGAGTACAGTAAATTCGAGGAAAAAATCTGAATACACCCGGTCCTTTGCGACTTTTCCATATTTGAGAAAAAGCTTTGTTTCCAAGAACCCCACTTTTTACATATCATGCCAAACGTCATTGCATCCTCTCTCGATTTATGGAACTGGAATCCCTATTTGACAAACGGTACGCAGTCTACTACTGTCTGAACTTGTGCAAAGGTACAAAGAGTAACGAATTCAAATATCGAGAACAGGGACTATTATTCTGCAAATCGAAATATCTTTACCATTGTACATATCAACATGATGAAAACTACAAAACACATGCTAGGAAACGCAGTTTTATGAGTACAGTAAATTCGAGGAAAAAATTTAATACATCTGGGCCTTGGCTATTTTTTTATATTTGAGATAAAGCTTTGCTTCCAAAAACCCTACTTTTTACACATCATGCCAAACGTCATTGCATCCTCTCTCGATTCATTGAACTGGCATCCCTATTTGACAAATCGTACGCAGTCTACTACTGTCTGAACTTGTGCAAAGGTACAAAGAGTAACGAATTCAAATATCGGTTACAAGGACTATTATTCTGCAAATCGAACTACCTTTACACCTGTACATATCAACATGATGAAAACTACAAAACACATGTTAGGATACGCAGTTCTATGAGTAAAGTAAATTCGAAAAAAAAATGTGAATACACCCGGGCCTTTGCGATTTTTCCATATTTGAGAAAAAGCTTTGTTTCCAAAAACCCCACTTTTTACACATTATGCCAAGCGTCATTGCATCCTCTCTCGATTCATGGAAGTGGCATCCCTATTTGGCAATGGTACGCAGTCTACTACCGTCTCAACTTGTGCAAAGCTACAAAGAGAAACGAATTCAAATATCGACAACAGGGACTATTAATCTGCAAATCGAACGATCTTTACCCCTAATTATATCAACATGATGAAAACTACAAAACACATGCTAGGAAACGCAGTCTTATGAGTACAGTAAATTCGAGGAAAAAATCTGAATACACTCGGGCGTTTGCGATTTTTCCATACTTGAGAAAAAGCTTTGTTTCCAAAAACCCCACTTTTTACACATCATGCCAAACGTCATTGCATCCTCTCTCGATTCATGGAACTGGCATCACTATTTGACAAATGGTACGCAGTCTACTACAGTCTGAACTTCTGCAAAGGTACAAAGAGTAACGAATTCAAATATCGAGAACAGGGGCTATTATTCTGCAAATCGAACGATCTTTACCCCTGTACATATCAACATGATGAAATCTACAAAACACATGCTAGGAAACGCAGTTTTATGAGTACAGTAAATTCGAGGAAAAAATGTGAATACATCTGGGCCTTGGCTATTTTTTTTTATATTAGAGGAAAAGCTTTGTTTAAAAAAAACCCACTTTTTACACATCATGACAAACATCATTGCATCCTCTCTCGTTTCATGGAACTGGCATCACTATTTGACAAATGGTACGCAGTCTACTACCGTCTGAACTTGTGCAAAGGTACAAAGAGTAACGAATTCAAATATCGAGAACAAGGACTATTATTCTGCAAATCGAACGATCTTTACCCCTGTACATATCAACTTGATCAAAACTACAAAACACATGTTAGGATACGCAGTTCTATGAGTACAGTAAATTCGAGGAAAAAATGTGAGTACACCCAGGCCATTGCGATTTTTCCATATTTGAGAAAAAGCTTTGTTTCCAAAAACCCCACTTTTTACACATCATGCCAAACGTCATTGCATCCTCTCTCGGTTCATGGAACTGGCATCACTATTTGACAAATGGTACGCAGTCTACTACCGTCTAAACTTGTGCAAAGCTACAAAGAGCAACGAATTCAAATATCGAGAATGGGTACTATTATTCTGCATATCGAACAATCTTTACCCCTATATATATCAACATGATGAAAACTACAAAACACGTGCTAGGAAACCTAGTTTTATGAGTACAGTAAATTCGAGGAAGTAATCTGAATACACTCGAGCCTCTGCGATTTTTCCATATTTGAGAAAAAGCTTTGTTTCCAAAAACCCCACTTTTTACACATCATGCCAAACGTAATAGCATCCTCTCGGGATTCATGGAACTGGCATCCCTATTTGACAAATGGTTCGCAGTCTACTACCGTCTGAACTTGTGCAAAGGTACAAAGAGTAACGAATTCAAATGTCGAGAACAGTGACTATTATTCTGCAAATCGAAAGATCTTTACCCCTGTACATATCAACATGATGAAAACTACAAAACACATGCTAGGAAACACAGTTTTTTGAGTACAGTAAATTCGAGGACAAACTCTGAATACACCTGGGCCTTTCCGATTTTTCCAAAATTTGAGAATAAGCTTTGTTTTCAAAAACCCCACTTTTGAAACATCATGCCAAACGTCATTGCATCATCTCTCGATTCATGGAATTGGCATCCCAATTTGACAAATGGTACGCAGTCTACTACCGTCTGAACTTGTGCAAAGGTACAAAGAGTAACGAATTCAAATATCGAGAACAGGGGCTATTATTCTGCAAATCGAACGATCTTTACCCCTGTACATATCAACATGTTCAAAACTACAAAACACATGTTAGGATACGCAGTTCTATGAGTACAGTAAATTCGAGGAAAAAATGTGAATACACCCGGGCCATTGCGATTTTTCCATATTTGAGAAAAAGCTTTGTTTCCAAAAACCCCACTTTTTACACATCATGACAAACGTCATTGCATCCTCTCTCGGTTCATGGAACTGGCATCACTATTTGACAAATGGTACGCAGTCTACTACCGTCTGAACTTGTGCAAAGCTACAAAGAGCAACGAATTCAAATATCGAGAATTGGTACTATTATTCTGCATATCGAACAATCTTTACCCCTATATATATCAACATGATGAAAACTACAAAACACGTGCTAGGAAACCTAGTTTTATGAGTACAGTAAATTCGAGGAAATAATCTGAATACACTCGAGCCTCTGCGATTTTTCCATATTTGAGAAAAAGCTTTGTTTCCAAAAACCCCACTATTTACACATCATGGCAAACGTCATTTCATCCTCACTCGATTCATGGAACTGGCATCCCTATTTGACATATGGTACACAGGCTACTACCGTCTGAACTTGTGCAAATGTACAAAGGGTAACGAATTCAAATATCGGTTACAGGGACTATTATTCTGCAAATCGAACGATCTTTACCCCTGTACATATCAACATGATGATAACTTCAAAACACATGCTAGGAAACGCAGTTTTATGAGTACAGTAAATTCGAGGAAAAAATCAGACTACACCCGGGCCTTTGCGATTTTTCTATATTTGAGAAAAAGCTTTGTTTCCAATAACCCCACTTTTTACACAACATGCCAAACGTCATTGCATGCTCTCTCGATTCATAGAACTTGCATCCCTATTTTACAAATCGTACGCAGTCTACTACCATCTGAACTTGTGCAAAGGTACAAAAGAGTAACGAATTCAAATATCGAGAACAAGGACTATTATTCTTCAAATCGAACGATCGTTACCCCTGTACATATCAACATGATGAAAACTACAAAACACATGTTACGATACGCAGTTTTATGAGTACAGTAAATACGATTAAAAGCTTTGTTTCCAAAAACCCCACTTTTTACACATCATGCCAAACGTCATTGCATCCTCTCTCGATTCAGGAACTGGCATCCCTATGTGACAAATCGTACACAGTCTACTACCGTCTGAACTTGTGCAAAGCTACAAAGAGCAACGAATTCAAATATCTAGAACAGGGACTATTATTCTGCAAATCGAACGATCTTTACCCCTATATATATCAACATGATGAAAACTACAAAACACATGCTAGGAAACCCAGTTTTATGAGTACAGTAATTTCGAGGAAAAAATCTGAATACACTCCGGTTTTTGTGATTTTTCCATATTTGAGAAAAAGCTTTGTTTCCAAAAAACCCACTTTTTTCACATCATGAAAAACTCCTTTGCATCCTCTCTCGATTCATGGATCTGGTATCCCTAATTGACAAATGGTACGCAGTCTACTACCGTCTGAACTTGTGCAAAGGTACAAAGAGTAACGAATTCAAATATCGAGAACAGGGTCTATTATTCTGCAAATCGATCGATCTTTTTCCCCTGTACATATCAACATGATGAAAACTACAAAACACATGCAAGGAAACCCAGTTTTATGAGTTCAGTAAATTCTAGGACAAAATCTGAATACCCCCTGGCCTTTATGATTTTTCCATATTTGAGAATAAGCTTTGTTTTGAAAAACCCCACATTTTACACATCATGCCAAACGTCATTGCATTGTCTCTCCATTCATGGAGCTGGCATCCCAATTTGACAAATGGTACGCAGTCTACTACCGTCTGAACTTGTGCAAAGCTGCAAAGGGTAACGAATTTAAATATCGAGAACAGGGACTATTATTCTGCAAATTGAACGTTCTTTAAACTGGTACATATCTACATGATGAAAACTATAAAACACATGCTAGGAAACGCAGTTTTATGAGTACAGTAAATTCTAGGAAAAAATCTGAATACACCCAGTCCTTGGCGATTCTTCCATATTTGAGAAAAAGCTTTGTTTCCAAAAACCGCACTTTTTACACATCATGTCAAACGTCATTGCATCCTCTCTTGATTCATGGAACTGACATCCCTATTTGACAAATGATACGCAGTCTACTACCGTCTGAACTTGTGCAAAGGTACAAAGAGTAACGAATTCAAATATCGAGAACAAGGACTATTATTCTGCAAATCGAACGATCTTTACCCCTGTACATATCAACATGATGAAAACTACAAAACACATGTTAGGATACGCAGTTTTATGCGTACAGTAAATTCGAGGAAAAGCCATGTTACCTAAAACCCCACTTTTTACACATCATGCCAAACCTCATTGCATCCTCTCTCGATTCATGGAACTGGCATCCCTATGTGACAAATCGTACGCAGTCTACTACCGTCTGAACTTGTGCAACGCTACAAAGAGCAACGAATTCAAATATCGAGAACAGGGACTATTATTCTGCAAATCGTACGATCTTTACACCTGTATATATCAACATGATGAAAACTACAAAACACATGCTAGGAAACGCAGTTTTATGAGTACAGTAAATTCGAGGACAAAATCTGAATACACCCATTCCTTTGCGATTTTTCCAAAATTTGAGAATAAGCTTTGTTTCCAAAAACCCCACTTTTTACTTATCATGCCAAACGTTTTTGCATGCTCTCTCGATTAATGGAACTTGCATCCCTATTTGACAAATCGTACACAGTCAACTACCGTCTGAACTTGTGCAAAGGTACAAAAGAGTAAAGAATTCAAATATCGAGAACAAGGACTATTATTCTGCAAATCGAACGATCTTTACCCCTGTACATATCAACATGATGAAAACTACAAAACACATGTTAGGATACGCAGTTTTATGCGTACAGTAAATTCGAGGAAAAGCCATGTTACCTAAAACCCCACTTTTTACACATCATGCCAAACCTCATTGCATCCTCTCTCGATTCATGGAACTGGCATCCCTATGTGACAAATCGTACGCAGTCTACTACCGTCTGAACTTGTGCAACGCTACAAAGAGCAACGAATTCAAATATCGAGAACAGGGACTATTATTCTGCAAATCGTACGATCTTTACACCTGTATATATCAACATGATGAAAACTACAAAACACATGCTAGGAAACCCAGTTTTATGAGTACAGTAATTTCGAGGAAAAAATCTGAATACACTCCGGTTTTTGTGATTTTTCCATACTTGAGAAAAAGCTTTGTTTCCAAAAACCCCACTTTTTTCACATCATGCAAAACTCTTTTGCATCCTCTCTCGATTCATGGAACTGGCATCCCTATTTGACAAATGGTACGCAGTCTACTACCGTCTACACTTGAGCAAAAGTGCAAAGGGTAACGAATTTAAGAATCGATTACAGGGACTATTATTCTGAAAATCGAACGATCTTTACCCCTATATATATCAACATGATGAAAACTACAAAACACATGCTAGGAAACGCAGTTTTATGAGTACAGTAAATTCGAGTAAAAAAAGGGGAATACATCCGGGCCTTGGCGATTTTTCCTTATTTGAGAAAAAGCATTTTTCCAAAAACCCCACTTTTTACACATCATGATAAACGTAATTTCAACCTCTCTCGATTCATGGAACTGGCATCCCTATTTGACAAATGGTACGCAGTCTACTACCATCTGAACTTGTGCAAATGTACAATGGGTAACGAATTCAAATATCGGTTACAGAGACTATTAATCTGCAAATCGAACGATCTTTACCCATATACATATCAACATGATGAAAACTTCAAAACACATGCTAGGAAACGCAGTTTTATGAGTACAGTAAATTCGAGGAAAAAATCAGAATACACCCGGTCCTTGCGATTTTTCTATATTTGAGAAAAAGCTTTGTTTCCAAAAACCCCAATGTTTACACATTATGCCAAACGTCATTGCATGCTCTCTCGATTCATGGAATTTGCATCGCTATTTGACAAATCGTACGCAGTCTACTACCGTCTTAACTTGTGCAAAGCTACAAAGAGCAACGAATTCAAATATCGAGAGCAGGGACTATTATTCTGCAAATCGAACGATCTTTACAACTATATATATCAACATGATGAAAACTACAAAACACATGCTAGGAAACCCAGTTTCATGAGTAGAGTAATTTCGAAAAAAAAAATCTGAATACACTCCGGTTTTTGTGAATTTTCCATATTTGAGAAAAAGCTTTGTTTCCAAAAACCCCACTTTTTTCACATCATGCAAAACTCCTTTGCATCCTCTCTCGATTCATGGAACTGGCATCCCTATTTGACAAATGGTACGCAGTCTACTACCGTCTACACTTGAGCAAAAGTGCAAAGGGTAACGAATTTAAGAATCGATTACAGGGACTATTATTCTGAAAACCGAACGATCTTTACCCCTATATATATCAACATGATGAAAACTACAAAACACATGCTAGGAAACCCAGTTTTATGAGTACAGTAAATTCGACGACAATATCTGAATACACCCATGCCTTTGCGATTTTTCCATATTTGAGAAAAAGTTTCCAAAAACCCCACTTTTTACACATCATGCCAAACGTCATTGCATCCTCTCTCGATTCATGGAAGTGGAATCCCTATTTGACAAATGGTATGCAGTCTACTACCGTCTGAACTTGTGCAAAGGTACAAAGAGTAACGAATTCAAATATCGATTACAGGGACTATTATTCTGCAAATCGAACGATCTTTACCCCTATACATATCAACATGAAGAAAACTACAAAACACATGCTAGGAAACCCAGCTTTATGAGTACAGTAAATTCGAGGACATAATCTGAATACCCCCTGACCTTTGCGATTTTTCCATATTTGAGAATAAGCTTTGTTTTCAAAAACCCCACTTTTTACACATCATGCCAAACGTCATTGCATCCTCTCTCGATTCATGGAGCTGGCATCCAAATTTGACAAATGGCACGCAGTCTACTACCGTCTGAACTTGTGCTAAGGTACAAAGAGTAACGAATTCAAATATCGAGAACAGGGACTATAATTCTGCAAATTGAACGTTCTTTTACCTGGTACATATCTACATGATGAAAACTATAAAACACATGCTAGGAAACGCAGTTTTATGAGTACAGTAAATTCGAGGAAAAAATCTGAATACACCTTTGCGATTTTTCCATATTTGAGAAAAAGCTTTGTTTCCAAAAACACCACTTTTTACACATCATGCCAAACGTCATTACATCCTCGCTTGATTCATGGAACTGGCATCCCTATTTGACAAATGATACGCAGTCTACTACCATCCGAACTTGTGCAAAGGTACAAAGAGTAACGAATTCAAATATCGAGAAAAAGGACTATTATTATGCAAATCGAACGATCTTTACCCCTGTACATATCAACATGATGAAAACTACAAAACACATGTTATAATACGCAAATTTATGAGTACAGTAAATTCGAGGAAAAAATGTGAATACACCCGGGCCTTTGTGATTTTTCCATATTTGAGAAAAAGCTTTGTTTCCAAAAACCCCACTTTTTGCACATCATGCCAAACGTCATTGCATCCTCTCTCGATTCATGGAACTGGCATCCCCATTTGACAAATTGTACGCAGTCTACTACCGTCTGAACTTGTGCAAAGCTACAAAGAGCAACGATTTCAAATATCGAGAACAGGGACTATTATTCTGCAAATCGAACGATCTTTACCCCTATATATATCAACATGATGAAAACTACAAAACACATGCTAGGAAACCCAGTTTTATGAGTACAGCAAATTCGAGGAAAAAATCTGAATACACTTTGGTTTTTGTGATTTTTCCATATTTGAGAAAAAGCTTTGTTTCCAAAAACCCCACTATTCTCACATCATGCAAAACTCCTACGCACCCTCTCTCGATTTATGGAACTGGCATCCCTATTTGACAAATGGTACGCAGTCTACTACCGTCTACACTTGAGCAAAAGTGCAAAGGGTAACGAATTTAAGATTCGATTACAGGGACTATTATTCTGAAAATCGAACGATCTTTACCCCTATATATATCAACATGATGAAAACAACAAAACACATGCTAGGAAACCCAGTTTTATGAGTTCAGTGAATTCGAGGAAAAATCTGAATACACCCGGGCCTTTGCGATTTTTCCATATTTGAGAACAAGCTTTCTTTCCAAAAACCCCACTTTTTACACATCATGCCAAACGTCATTGCATCCTCTCTCGATTCATGGAACTGGCATCCCTATTTGACAAATGGTATGCATTCTACTACCGTCTGAACTTGTGCAAAGGTACAAAGAGTAACGAATTCAAATATCGAGAACAGGGACTATTATTCTGCAAATCGAACGATCTTTACCCCTGTACATATCAACATGATGAAAACTTCAAAACACATGTTAGGAAACGCAGTTTTATGAGTACAGTAAATTCGAGGAAAAAATCTGAATACACCCGGTCCTTTGCGATTTTTCTATATTTGAGAAAAAGCTTTGTTTCCAAAAACCCAACTTTTTACACATTATGCCAAACGTCATTGCATGCTCTCTCGATTCATGGAACTTGCATCCCTATTTGACAAATCGTACGCAGTCTACTACCGTTTGAACTTGTGCAAAGGTACAAAGAGTAACGAATTCAAATATCGAGAACAAGGACTATTATTCTGCAAATCGAACGATCTTTACCCCTGTACATATCAACATGATGATAACTACAAAACACATGTTAGGATACGCAGTTTTATGAGTACAGTAAATTCGAGGAAAAAATGTGAATACACCCGGGCCTTTGCGATTTTTCCATGTTTGAGAAAAAGCTTTGTTTCCAAAAACCCCACTTTTTACACATCATGCCAAACGTCATTGCATCCTCTCTCGATTCATGGAACTGGCATCCCTATTTGACAAATCGTACGCAGTCTACTACCGTCTGAACTTGTGCAAAGCTACAAAGAGCAACGATTTCAAATATCGAGAACAGGGACTATTATTCTGCAAATCGAACGATCTTTACCCCTATATATATCAACAAGATGAAAACTACAAAACACATGCTAGGAAACCCAGTTTTATGAGTACAGTAAAGTCGAGGAAAATATCTGAATACACTTCGGTTTTTATGATTTTTCCATATTTGAGAAAAAGCTTTGTTTCCAAAAACCCCACTTTTTTCACACATGCAAAACTCCTTTGCATCCTCTCTCGATTCATGGAACTGGCATCAATATTTGACAAATGGTACACAGTCTACTACCGTCTACACTTGAGCAAAATTACAAAGGGTAACGAATTTAAGAATCGATTACAGGGACTATTATTCTGAAAATCGAACGATCTTTACCCCTATATATATCAACATGATGAAAACTACAAAACACATGCTAGGAAACCCAGTTTTATGAGTACAGTAAATTCGAGGAAAAAATCTGAATACACCCGGGCCTTTGCGATTTTTCCATATTTGAGAACAAGCTTTCTTTCCAAAAACCCCACTTTTTACACATCATGCCAAACGTCATTGCATCCTCTCTCGACTCATGGAACTGGCATCCCTATTTGACAAATGGTACGCAGTCTACTACCATCTGAACTTGTGCAAAGGTACAAAGAGTAACGAATTCAAATATCGAGAACAGGGACTATTATTCTGCAAATCGAACGATCTTTACCCTTGTACATATCAACATAATGAAAACTATAAAACACATGTTAGGAAACACAGTTTTATGAGTACAGTAAATTCGAGGAAAAATCTGAATACACCCGGGCCTTTGCGATTTTTCCATATTTGAGAACAAGCTTTCTTTCCAAAAACCCCACTTTTTACACATCATGCCAAACGTCATTGCATCCTCTCTCGATTCATGGAACTGGCATCCCTATTTGACAAATGGTACGCATTCTACTACCGTCTGAACTTGTGCAAAGGTACAAAGAGTAACGAATTCAAATATCGAGAACAGGGACTATTATTCTGCAAATCGAACGATCTTTACCCCTGTACATATCAACATGATGAAAACTTCAAAACACATGTTAGGAAACGCAGTTTTATGAGTACAGTAAATTCGAGGAAAAAATCTGAATACACCCGGTCCTTTGCGATTTTTCTATATTTGAGAAAAAGCTTTGTTTCCAAAAACCCAACTTTTTACACATTATGCCAAACGTCATTGCATGCTCTCTCGATTCATGGAACTTGCATCCCTATTTGACAAATCGTACGCAGTCTACTACCGTTTGAACTTGTGCAAAGGTACAAAGAGTAACGAATTCAAATATCGAGAACTAGGACTATTATTCTGCAAATCGAACGATCTTTACCCCTGTACATATCAACATGATGATAACTACAAAACACATGTTAGGATACGCAGTTTTATGAGAACAGTAAATTCGAGGAAAAAATGTGAATACACACGGGACTTTGCGATTTTTCCATGTTTGAGAAAAAGCTTTGTTTCCAAAAACCCCACTTTTTACACATCATGCCAAACGTCATTGCATCCTCTCTCGATTCATGGAACTGGCATCCCTATTTGACAAATCGTACGCAGTCTACTACCGTCTGAACTTGTGCAAAGCTACAAAGAGCAACGATTTCAAATATCGAGGACAGGGACTATTATTCTGCAAATCGAACGATCTTTACCCCTATATATATCAACAAGATGAAAACTACAAAACACATGCTAGGAAACCCAGTTTTATGAGTACAGTAAAGTCGAGGAAAATATCTGAATACACTTCGGTTTTTATGATTTTTCCATATTTGAGAAAAAGCTTTGTTTCCAAAAACCCCACTTTTTTCACACATGCAAAACTCCTTTGCATCCTCTCTCGATTCATGGAACTGGCATCAATATTTGACAAATGGTACACAGTCTACTACCGTCTACACTTGAGCAAAAATACAAAGGGTAACGAATTTAAGAATCGATTACAGGGACTATTATTCTGAAAATCGAACGATCTTTACCCCTATATATATCAACATGATGAAAACTACAAAACACATGCTAGGAAACCCAGTTTTATGAGTACAGTAAATTCGAGGAAAAAATCTGAATACACCCGGGCCTTTGCGATTTTTCCATATTTGAGAACAAGCTTTCTTTCCAAAAACCCCACTTTTTACACATCATGCCAAACGTCATTGCATCCTCTCTCGACTCATGGAACTGGCATCCCTATTTGACATATGGTACGCAGTCTACTACCATCTGAACTTGTGCAAAGGTACAAAGAGTAACGAATTCAAATATCGAGAACAGGGACTATTATTCTGCAAATCGAACGATCTTTACCCTTGTACATATCAACATGTTGAAAACTTCAAAACACATGTTAGGAAACACAGTTTTATGAGTACAGTAAATTCGAGGAAAAAATCTGAATACACCCGGTCCTTTGCGATTTTTCTATATTTGAGAAAAAGCTTTGTCTCCAAAAACCCCACTTTTTACACATCATGCCAAACGTCATTACATGCTCCCTCGATTCATGAAACTTGCATTGCTATTTGACAAATCGTATGCAGTCTTCTACTGTTTGAACTTGTCCAAAGGTACAAAGAGTAACGAATCCAAATATCGAGAACAAGGACTATTATTCTGCAAATCGAACGATCTTTACCCCTGTACATATCAACATGATGATAACTACAAAACACATGTTAGGATACGCAGTTTTATGAGTACAGTAAATTCGAGGAAAAAATGTGAATACACCCGGGCCTTTGCGATTTTTCCATATTTGAGAAAAAGCTTTGTTTCCAAAAACCCCACTTTTTACACATCATGCCAAACGTCATTGCATCCTCTCTCGATTCATGGAACTGGCATCCCTATTTGACAAATGGTACGCAGTCTACTACCGTCTGAACTTGTGCAAATGTACAAAGGGTAACGAATTCAAATATCGGCTACAGGGACTATTATTCTGCAAATCGAACGATCTTTACCCCTGTACATATCAACATGATGAAAACTTCAAAACACATGTTAGGAAACGCAGTTATATGAGTACAGTAAATTCGAGGAAAAAATCTGAATACACCCGGTCTTTTGCGATTCTTCTATATTTGAGAAAAAGCTTTGTTTCCAAAAACCTCACTTTTTACACATTATGCCAAACGTCATTGCATGCCCTCTCGATTCATGGAACTTGCATCCCTATTTGACAAATCGTACGCAGTCTACTACCGTTTGAACTTGTGCAAAGGTACAAAGAGTAACGAATTCAAATATCGAGAACAAGGACTATTATTCTGCAAATCGAATGATCTTTACCCCTGTATATATCAACATGATGATAACTACAAAACACACGTTTGGATACGCAGTTTTATGAGTACAGTAAATTGGAGGAAAAAATGTGAATACACCCGGGCCTTTGCGATTTTTCCATATTTGAGAAAAAGCTTTGTTTCCAAAAACCCCACTTTTTACACATCATGCCAAACGTCATTGCATACTCTCTCGATTCATGGAACTGGCATCCCTATTTGACAAATGGTACGCAGTCTACTACCGTCTGAACTTGTGCAAAGCTACAAAGAGTAACGTATTCAAATATCGAGAACAGGGACTATTATTCTGCAAATCGAACGATCTTTACCCCTGTACATATCAACATGATGAAAACTTCAAAACACATGTTAGGAAACGCAGTTTTATGAGACCAGTAAATTCGAGGAAAAAATCTGAATACACCCGGTCTTTTGCCATTTTTCTATATTTGAGAAAAAGCTGTGTTTCCAAAAACCCCACTTTTTACACATCATGCCAAATGTCATTGCATGCTCTCTCGATTCATGGAACTTGCATCCCTATTTGACAAATCGTACGCAGTCTACTACCGTTCGAACTTGTGCAAAGGTACAAAGAGTAACGAATTCAAATATCGAGAACAGGGACTATTATTCTGCAAATCGAACGATCTTTACCCCTGTACATATCAACATGATGAAAACTACAAAACACATGCTAGGAAACCCAGTTTTATGAGTACAGTAAATTCGAGGACAAAATCTGAGTACTCCCTGGCCTTTGCGATTTTTCCATATTTGAGAATAAGATTTGTTTTCAAAAACCCCTCTTTTTATACATCACGCCAAACGTCATTGCATCCTCTCTCGATTCATGGAACTGGCATCCCTATTTGACAAATGGTACGCAGTCTACTACCGTCTGAACTTGTGCAAAGCTACAAAGAGTAACGAATTCAAATATCGAGAACAGGGACTATTATTCTGCAAATCGAACGATCTTTACCCCTGTACATACCAACATGATGATAACTACAAAACACATGTTAGGATACGCAGTTTTATGAGTACAGTAAATTCGAGGAAAAAATGTGAATACACTCGGGCCTTTGCGATTTTTCCATATTTGAGAAAAAGCTTTGTTTCCAGAAACCACACTTTCTACACATCATGCCAAACGTCATTGCATCCTCTCTCGATTCATGGAACTGGCATCCCTATTTGACAAATGGTTCGCAGTCTACTACCGTCTGAACTTGTGGAAATGTACAAAGGGTAACGAATTCAAATATCGGCTACAGGGACTATTATTCTGCAAATCGAACGATCTTTACCCCTGAACATATCAACATGATGAAAACTTCAAAACACATGTTAGGAAACGCAGTTTTATGAGTACAGTAAATTCGAGGAAAAAATCTGAATACACCCGGTCCTTTGCGATTCTTCTATATTTGAGAAAAAGCTTTTTTTCCAAAAACCCCACTTTTTACACATCATGAAAAACGTCATTGCATGCTCTCTCGGTTCATGGAACTTGCATCCCTATTTGACAAATCGTACGCAGTCTACTACCGTTTGAACTTGTGCAAATTTACAAAGAGTAACGAATTCAAATATCGGGAACAAGGACTATTATTCTGCAAATCGAACAATCTTTACCCCTGTACATATCAACATGATGAAACTACAAAACACATGTTAGGATACGCAGTTTTGTGAGTACAGTAAATTCGAGGAAAAAATGTGAATACACCCGGGCCTTTGCGATTTTTCCATATTTGAGAAAAAGCTTTGTTTCCAAAAACCCCACTTTTTACACATCATGCCAAACGTCATTGCATGCTCTCTCGATTCATGGAACTTGCATCCCTATTTGACAAATCGTACGCAGTCTACTACCGTTTGAACTTGTGCAAAGGTACAAAGAGTAACGAATTCAAATATCGAGAACTAGGACTATTATTCTGCAAATCGAACGATCTTTACCCCTGTACATATCAACATGATGATAACTACAAAACACATGTTAGGATACGCAGTTTTATGAGAACAGTAAATTCGAGGAAAAAATGTGAATACACTTCGGTTTTTATGATTTTTCCATATTTGAGAAAAAGCTTTGTTTCCAAAAACCCCACTTTTTTCACACATGCAAAACTCCTTTGCATCCTCTCTCGATTCATGGAACTGGCATCAATATTTGACAAATGGTACACAGTCTACTACCGTCTACACTTGAGCAAAAATACAAAGGGTAACGAATTTAAGAATCGATTACAGGGACTATTATTCTGAAAATCGAACGATCTTTACCCCTATATATATCAACATGATGAAAACTACAAAACACATGCTAGGAAACCCAGTTTTATGAGTACAGTAAATTCGAGGAAAAAATCTGAATACACCCGGGCCTTTGCGATTTTTCCATATTTGAGAACAAGCTTTCTTTCCAAAAACCCCACTTTTTACACATCATGCCAAACGTCATTGCATCCTCTCTCGACTCATGGAACTGGCATCCCTATTTGACATATGGTACGCAGTCTACTACCATCTGAACTTGTGCAAAGGTACAAAGAGTAACGAATTCAAATATCGAGAACAGGGACTATTATTCTGCAAATCGAACGATCTTTACCCTTGTACATATCAACATGTTGAAAACTTCAAAACACATGTTAGGAAACACAGTTTTATGAGTACAGTAAATTCGAGGAAAAAATCTGAATACACCCGGTCCTTTGCGATTTTTCTATATTTGAGAAAAAGCTTTGTCTCCAAAAACCCCACTTTTTACACATCATGCCAAACGTCATTACATGCTCCCTCGATTCATGAAACTTGCATTGCTATTTGACAAATCGTATGCAGTCTTCTACTGTTTGAACTTGTCCAAAGGTACAAAGAGTAACGAATCCAAATATCGAGAACAAGGACTATTATTCTGCAAATCGAACGATCTTTACCCCTGTACATATCAACATGATGATAACTACAAAACACATGTTAGGATACGCAGTTTTATGAGTACAGTAAATTCGAGGAAAAAATGTGAATACACCCGGGCCTTTGCGATTTTTCCATATTTGAGAAAAAGCTTTGTTTCCAAAAACCCCACTTTTTACACATCATGCCAAACGTCATTGCATCCTCTCTCGATTCATGGAACTGGCATCCCTATTTGACAAATGGTACGCAGTCTACTACCGTCTGAACTTGTGCAAATGTACAAAGGGTAACGAATTCAAATATCGGCTACAGGGACTATTATTCTGCAAATCGAACGATCTTTACCCCTGTACATATCAACATGATGAAAACTTCAAAACACATGTTAGGAAACGCAGTTATATGAGTACAGTAAATTCGAGGAAAAAATCTGAATACACCCGGTCTTTTGCGATTCTTCTATATTTGAGAAAAAGCTTTGTTTCCAAAAACCTCACTTTTTACACATTATGCCAAACGTCATTGCATGCCCTCTCGATTCATGGAACTTGCATCCCTATTTGACAAATCGTACGCAGTCTACTACCGTTTGAACTTGTGCAAAGGTACAAAGAGTAACGAATTCAAATATCGAGAACAAGGACTATTATTCTGCAAATCGAATGATCTTTACCCCTGTATATATCAACATGATGATAACTACAAAACACACGTTTGGATACGCAGTTTTATGAGTACAGTAAATTGGAGGAAAAAATGTGAATACACCCGGGCCTTTGCGATTTTTCCATATTTGAGAAAAAGCTTTGTTTCCAAAAACCCCACTTTTTACACATCATGCCAAACGTCATTGCATACTCTCTCGATTCATGGAACTGGCATCCCTATTTGACAAATGGTACGCAGTCTACTACCGTCTGAACTTGTGCAAAGCTACAAAGAGTAACGTATTCAAATATCGAGAACAGGGACTATTATTCTGCAAATCGAACGATCTTTACCCCTGTACATATCAACATGATGAAAACTTCAAAACACATGTTAGGAAACGCAGTTTTATGAGACCAGTAAATTCGAGGAAAAAATCTGAATACACCCGGTCTTTTGCCATTTTTCTATATTTGAGAAAAAGCTGTGTTTCCAAAAACCCCACTTTTTACACATCATGCCAAATGTCATTGCATGCTCTCTCGATTCATGGAACTTGCATCCCTATTTGACAAATCGTACGCAGTCTACTACCGTTCGAACTTGTGCAAAGGTACAAAGAGTAACGAATTCAAATATCGAGAACAGGGACTATTATTCTGCAAATCGAACGATCTTTACCCCTGTACATATCAACATGATGAAAACTACAAAACACATGCTAGGAAACCCAGTTTTATGAGTACAGTAAATTCGAGGACAAAATCTGAGTACTCCCTGGCCTTTGCGATTTTTCCATATTTGAGAATAAGATTTGTTTTCAAAAACCCCTCTTTTTATACATCACGCCAAACGTCATTGCATCCTCTCTCGATTCATGGAACTGGCATCCCTATTTGACAAATGGTACGCAGTCTACTACCGTCTGAACTTGTGCAAAGCTACAAAGAGTAACGAATTCAAATATCGAGAACAGGGACTATTATTCTGCAAATCGAACGATCTTTACCCCTGTACATACCAACATGATGATAACTACAAAACACATGTTAGGATACGCAGTTTTATGAGTACAGTAAATTCGAGGAAAAAATGTGAATACACTCGGGCCTTTGCGATTTTTCCATATTTGAGAAAAAGCTTTGTTTCCAGAAACCACACTTTCTACACATCATGCCAAACGTCATTGCATCCTCTCTCGATTCATGGAACTGGCATCCCTATTTGACAAATGGTTCGCAGTCTACTACCGTCTGAACTTGTGGAAATGTACAAAGGGTAACGAATTCAAATATCGGCTACAGGGACTATTATTCTGCAAATCGAACGATCTTTACCCCTGAACATATCAACATGATGAAAACTTCAAAACACATGTTAGGAAACGCAGTTTTATGAGTACAGTAAATTCGAGGAAAAAATCTGAATACACCCGGTCCTTTGCGATTCTTCTATATTTGAGAAAAAGCTTTTTTTCCAAAAACCCCACTTTTTACACATCATGAAAAACGTCATTGCATGCTCTCTCGATTCATGGAACTTGCATCCCTATTTGACAAATCGTACGCAGTCTACTACCGTTTGAACTTGTGCAAATTTACAAAGAGTAACGAATTCAAATATCGGGAACAAGGACTATTATTCTGCAAATCGAACAATCTTTACCCCTGTACATATCAACATGATGAAACTACAAAACACATGTTAGGATACGCAGTTTTGTGAGTACAGTAAATTCGAGGAAAAAATGTGAATACACCCGGGCCTTTGCGATTTTTCCATATTTGAGAAAAAGCTTTGTTTCCAAAAACCCCACTTTTTACACATCATGCCAAACGTCATTGCATGCTCTCTCGATTCATGGAACTTGCATCCCTATTTGACAAATCGTACGCAGTCTACTACCGTTTGAACTTGTGCAAAAGTACAAAGAGTAACGAATTCAAATATCGAGAACAAGGACTATTATTCTGCAAATCGAACGATCTTTACCCCTATATATATCAACATGATGAAAACTACAAAACACATGCTAGGTAACCCAGTTTTATGAGTACAGTAAATTCGAGGAAAAAATCTGAATACATTTCGGTTTTTGTGATTTTTCCATATTTGAGAAAAAGCTTTGTTTCCAAAAACCCCACTTTTTTCACATCATGCAAAACTCCTTTGCATCCTCTCTCGATTCATGGAACTGGCATCCCTATTTGACAAATGGTTTGCAGTCTACTACCATCTGAACGTGTGCAAAGGTACAAAGAGTAACGAATTCAAATATCGAGAACAGGGACTATTATTCTGCAAATCGAACGATCTTTACCCCTGTACATATCAAATGATGAAAACTACAAAACACATGCTAGGAAACGCAGTTTTATGAGTACAGTAAATTCGAGGAAAAAATCTGAATACACCCGGTCCTTTGCGATTTTTCCATATTTGAGAAAAAGCTTTGTTTCCAAAAACCCCACTTTTTACACATCATGCCAAACGTCATTGCATCCTCTCTCGATTCATGGAACTGGCATCCCTATTTGACAAATGGTACGCAGTCTGCTACTGTCTGAACTTGTGCAAATTTACAAAGGGTAACGAATTCAAATATCGGTTACAGGGACTATTATTCTGCAAATCGAACGATCTTTACCCCTGTACATATCAACATGATGAAAACTACGAAACACATACTAGGAAACGCAGTTTCAAGAGTACAGAAATTTCGAGGAAAAAATCTGAATACACCTGGGCCTTTGTGATTTTTCCATATTTGAGAAAAAGCTTCGTTTCCAAAAACCCCACTGTTTACACATCATGCCAAACGTCATGGCATCCTCTCTCGATTCATGGAACTGGCATCCCAATTTGACAAATGGTACGCAGTCTACTACCGTTTACACTTGAGCAAAAGTGCAAAGGGTAACGAATTTAAGAATCGATTACAGGGACTATTATTCTGAAAATCGAACGATCTTTACCCATGTACATATCAACATGATGAAAACTTCAAAATACATGCTAGGAAACGCAGTTTTATGAGTACAGTAAATTCGAGGAAAAAATCTGAATACACCCGGGCCTTTGCGATTTTTCCAGATTTGAGAAAAAGCTTTGTTTCCAAAAACCCCACTTTTTACACATCATGCCAAACGTCATTGCATCCTCTCTCGATACATGGAACTGACATCCCTATTTGACAAATGGTACGCAGTCTACTACCGTCTGAACTTGTGCAAAGGTACAATAAGTAAGGAATTCAAATATCGAGAACAGGGACTATTAGTCTGCAAATCGAACGAACTTTACCCCTGTACATATCAACATGATAAAAACTACAAAACACATGCTAGGAAACGCAGTTTTAAGAGTACAGAAATTTCGAGGAAAAAATCTGAATACACACGGGCCTTTGCGATTTTTCCATATTTGAGAAAAACTTCGTTTCCAAAAACCCCACTTTTTACACATCATGCCAAACGTCATTGTACCCTCTCTCTATTCATGGAACTGGCATCACTATTTGACAAATGGTACGCAGTCTACTACCGTCTGACTTGTGCAAATTTACAAAGGGTAACGAATTCAAATATCGGTTACAGGGACTATTATTCTGCAAATCGAACGATCTTTACCCCTGTACATATCAACATGATGAAAACTACAAAACACATGCTAGGAAACGCAGTTTTATGAGTACAGTAAATTCGATGAAAAAATCTGAATACACCCGGGCCTTTGCGATTTTTCCAGATTTGAGAAAAAGCTTCGTTTCCAAAAACCCCACTTTTTACACATCATGCCAAACGTCATTGCATCCTCTCTCGATTCATGGAACTGGAACCCCTATTTGACAAATGGTACGCAGTCTACTACCGTCTGAACTTGTGCAAAGGTACAAAGAGTAACGAATTCAAATATCGAGAACAGGGACTATTATTCTGCAAATCGAACGATCTTTACCCCTGTACATATCAACATGATGAAAACTACAAAACACATGCTACGAAACGCAGCTTTATGAGTACAGTAAATTCGAGGAAAAAATCTGAATACACCCGGGCCTTTGCGACTTTTCCAGATTTGAGAAAAAGCTTCGTCTCCAAAAACCCCACTTTTTACATATCATGCCAAACGTCATTGCATTCTCTCTCGATTCATGGAACTGGCATGCCTATTTGACAAATGGTACGCAGTCTACTACCGTCTGAACTTGTGCAAAGGTACAAAGAGTAACGAATTCGAATATCGAGAACAGGGACTATTATTCTGCAAATCGAACGATCTTTACACCTGTACATATCAACATGATGAAAACTACAAAACACATGCTAGGAAACGCAGTTTTATGAGTACAGAAAATTCGAGGAAAAAATCTGAATACACCCGGTCCTTTGCGATTTTTCCATATTGGAGAAAAAGCTTTGTTTCCAAAAACCCCACTTTTTACACATCATGCCAAATGTCATTGCATCCTGTCTCGATTCATGGAACTGGAATCCCTATTTGACAAATGGTACGCAGTCTACTACCGTCTGAACTTGTGCAAATGTACAAATGGTAACGAATTCAAATATCGGCTACAGGGACTATTATTCTGCAAATCGAACGATCTTTACCCCTGTACATATCAACATGATGAAAACTTCAAAACACATGTTAGGAAACGCAGTTTTATGAGTACAGTAAATTCCAGGAAAAAATCTGAATACACCCGGTCCTTTGCGATTCTTCTATATTTGAGAAAAAGCTTTGTTTCCAAAAACCCCACTTTTTACACATCATGCCAAACGTCATTGCATGCTCTCTCGATTCATGGAACTTGCATCCCTATTTGACAAATCGTATGCAGTCTACTACCGTTTGAACTTGTGCAAAAGTACAAAGAGTAACGAATTCAAATATCGAGAACAAGGACTATTATTCTGCAAATCGAACGATCTTTACCCCTGTACATATCAACATGATGATAACTACAAAACACATGTTAGCATACGCAGTTTTATGAGTACAGTAAATTCGAGGAAAAAATGTGAATACACCCGGGCCTTTGCGATTTTTCCTTATTTGAGAAAAAGCTTTGTATCCAAAAACCCCACTTTTTACACATCATGCCAAACGTCATTGCATCCTCTCTCGATTCATGGAACTGGCATCCCTATTTGATGAATCGTACGCAGTCTACTACCGTTTGAACTTGTGCAAAGCTACAAAGAGCGACGATTTCAAATATCGAGAACAGGGACTATTATTCTGCAAATCGAACGATATTTACCCCTATATATATCAACATGATGAAAACTACAAAACACATGCTAGGTAACCCAGTTTTATGAGTACAGTAAATTCGAGGAATAAATCTGAATACATTTCGGTTTTTGTGATTTTTCCATATTTGAGAAAAAGCTTTGTTTCCAAAAACCCCACTTTTTTCACATCATGCAAAACTCCTTTGCATCCTCTCTCGATTCATGGAACTGGCATCCCTATTTGACAAATGGTACGCAGTCAACTACCGTCTACACTTGAGGAAAAGTGCAAAGGGTAACGAATTTAAGAATCGATTACAGGGACTATTATTCTGAAAATCGAACGATCTTTACCCCTATATATATCAACATGATGAAAACTACAAAATACATGCTAGGAAACCCAGTTTTATGAGTACAGTAAATTCGAGGACAATATCTGTATACACCCGGGCCTTTGCGATTTTTCCATATTTGAGAAAAAGCTTTGTTTCCAAAAACCCCACTTTTTACACATCATGCCAAACGTCATTGCATCCTCTCTCGATTCATGGAACTGGCATCCCCATTTGACAAATGGTTTGCAGTCTACTACCATCTGAACGTGTGCAAAGGTACAAAGAGTAACGAATTCAAATATCGAGAACAGGGACTATTATTCTGCAAATCGAACGATCTTTACCCCTGTACATATCAACATGATGAAAACTAATAAACACATGCTAGGAAACCCAGTTTTATGAGTACAGTAAATTCGAGGATAAAATCTGAGTACTCCCTGGCCTTTGCGACTTTTCCATATTTGAGAATAAGATTTGTTTTCAAAAACCCCTCTTTTTATACATCACGCCAAACGTCATTGCATCCTCTCTCGATTCATGGAACTGGCATCCCTATTTGACAAATGGTACGCAGTCTACTACCGTCTGAACTTGTGCAAAGGTACAAAGAGTAACGAATTCAAATATCGAGAACAATGACTATTATTCTGCAAATCGAACGATCTTTACCCCTGTACATATCAAATGATGAAAACTACAAAACACATGCTAGGAAACGCAGCTTTATGAGTACAGTAAATTCGAGGAAAAAATCTGAATACACCCGGTCCTTTGCGATTTTTCCATATTTGAGAAAAAGCTTTGTTTCCAAAAACCCCACTTTTTACACATCATGCCAAACGTCATTGCATCCTCTCTCGATTCATGGAACTGGCATCCCTATTTGACAAATGGTACGCAGTCTACTACCGTCTGAACTTGTGCAAAGGTACAAAGAGTAACGAATTCAAATATCGAGAACAGGGACTATTATTCTGCAAATCGAACGATCTTTACCCCTGTACATATCAAATGATGAAAACTACAAAACACATGCTAGGAAACGCAGTTTTATGAGTACAGTAAATTCGAGGAAAAAATCTGAATACACCCGGTCCTTTGCGATTTTTCCATATTTGAGAAAAAGCTTTGTTTCCAAAAACCCCACTTTTTACACATCATGCCAAACGTCATTGCATCCTCTCTCGATTCATGGAACTGGCATCCCTATTTGACAAATGGTACGCAGTCTGCTACTGTCTGAACTTGTGCAAATTTACAAAGGGTAACGAATTCAAATATCGGTTACAGGGACTATTATTCTGCAAATCGAACGATCTTTACCCCTGTACATATCAACATGATGAAAACTACGAAACACATACTAGGAAACGCAGTTTCAAGAGTACAGAAATTTCGAGGAAAAAATCTGAATACACCTGGGCCTTTGTGATTTTTCCATATTTGAGAAAAAGCTTCGTTTCCAAAAACCCCACTGTTTACACATCATGCCAAACGTCATGGCATCCTCTCTCGATTCATGGAACTGGCATCCCAATTTGACAAATGGTACGCAGTCTACTACCGTTTACACTTGAGCAAAAGTGCAAAGGGTAACGAATTTAAGAATCGATTACAGGGACTATTATTCTGAAAATCGAACGATCTTTACCCATGTACATATCAACATGATGAAAACTTCAAAATACATGCTAGGAAACGCAGTTTTATGAGTACAGTAAATTCGAGGAAAAAATCTGAATACACCCGGGCCTTTGCGATTTTTCCAGATTTGAGAAAAAGCTTTGTTTCCAAAAACCCCACTTTTTACACATCATGCCAAACGTCATTGCATCCTCTCTCGATTCATGGAACTGACATCCCTATTTGACAAATGGTACGCAGTCTACTACCGTCTGAACTTGTGCAAAGGTACAATAAGTAAGGAATTCAAATATCGAGAACAGGGAATATTATTCTGCAAATCGAACGAACTTTACCCCTGTACATATCAACATGATAAAAACTACAAAACACATGCTAGGAAACGCAGTTTTAAGAGTACAGAAATTTCGAGGAAAAAATCTGAATACACACGGGCCTTTGCGATTTTTCCATATTTGAGAAAAACTTCGTTTCCAAAAACCCCACTTTTTACACATCATGCCAAACGTCATTGTACCCTCTCTCGATTCATGGAACTGGCATCACTATTTGACAAATGGTACGCAGTCTACTACCGTCTGACTTGTGCAAATTTACAAAGGGTAACGAATTCAAATATCGGTTACAGGGACTATTATTCTGCAAATCGAACGATCTTTACCCCTGTACATATCAACATGATGAAAACTACAAAACACATGCTAGGAAACGCAGTTTTATGAGTACAGTAAATTCGAAGAAAAAATCTGAATACACCCGGGCCTTTGCGATTTTTCCAGATTTGAGAAAAAGATTCGTTTCCAAAAACCCCACTTTTTACACATCATGCCAAACGTCATTGCATCCTCTCTCGATTCATGGAACTGGAACCCCTATTTGACAAATGGTACGCAGTCTACTACCGTCTGAACTTGTGCAAAGGTACAAAGAGTAACGAATTCAAATATCGAGAACAGGGACTATTATTCTGCAAATCGAACGATCTTTACCCCTGTACATATCAACATGATGAAAACTACAAAACACATGCTAGGAAACGCAGCTTTATGAGTACAGTAAATTCGAGGAAAAAATCTGAATACACCCGGGCCTTTGCGATTTTTCCAGATTTGAGAAAAAGCTTCGTCTCCAAAAACCCCACTTTTTACATATCATGCCAAACGTCATTGCATCCTCTCTCGATTCATGGAACTGGCATCCCTATTTGACAAATGGTACGCAGTCAACTACCGTCTACACTTGAGCAAAAGTTCAAAGGGTAACGAATTTAAGAATCGATTACAGGGAATATTATTCTGAAAATCGAACGATCTTTACCCCTATATATATCAACATGATGAAAACTACAAAATACATGCTAGGAAACCCAGTTTTATGAGTACAGTAAATTCGAGGACAATATCTGTATACACCCGGGCCTTTGCGATTTTTCCATATTTGAGAAAAAGCTTTGTTTCCAAAAACCCCACTTTTTACACATCATGCCAAACGTCATTGCATCCTCTCTCGATTCATGGAACTGGCATCCCTATTTGACAAATGGTACGCAGTCTACTACCATCTGAACGTGTGCAAAGGTACAAAGAGTAACGAATTCAAATATCGAGAACAGGGACTATTATTCTGCAAATCGAACGATCTTTACCCCTGTACATATCAACATGATGAAAACTAATAAACACATGCTAGGAAACCCAGTTTTATGAGTACAGTAAATTCGAGGATAAAATCTGAGTACTCCCTGGCCTTTGCGACTTTTCCATATTTGAGAATAAGATTTGTTTTCAAAAACCCCTCTTTTTATACATCACGCCAAACGTCATTGCATCCTCTCTCGATTCATGGAACTTTCATCCCTATTTGACAAATGGTACGCAGTCTACTACCGTCTGAACTTGTGCAAAGGTACAAAGAGTAACGAATTCAAATATCGAGAACAGGGACTATTATTCTGCAAATCGAACGATCTTTACCCCTGTACATATCAAATGATGAAAACTACAAAACACATGTTAGGAAACGCAGCTTTATGAGTACAGTAAATTCGAGGAAAAAATCTGAATACACCCGGTCCTTTGCGATTTTTCCATATTTGAGAAAAAGCTTTGTTTCCAAAAACCCCACTTTTTACACATCATGCCAAACGTCATTGCATCCTCTCTCGATTCATGGAACTGACATCCCTATTTGACAAATGGTACGCAGTCTACTACCGTCTGAACTTGTGCAAAGGTACAATAAGTAAGGAATTCAAATATCGAGAACAGGGACTATTATTCTGCAAATCGAACGAACTTTACCCCTGTACATATCAACATGATAAAAACTACAAAACACATGCTAGGAAACGCAGTTTTAAGAGTACAGAAATTTCGAGGAAAAAATCTGAATACACACGGGCCTTTGCGATTTTTCCATATTTGAGAAAAACTTCGTTTCCAAAAACCCCACTTTTTACACATGATGCCAAACGTCATTGTACCCTCTCTCGATTCATGGAACTGGCATCACTATTTGACAAATGGTACGCAGTCTACTACCGTCTGACTTGTGCAAATTTACAAAGGGTAACGAATTCAAATATCGGTTACAGGGACTATTATTCTGCAAATCGAACGATTTTTATCCCTGTACATATCAACATGATGAAAACTACAAAACACATGCTAGGAAACGCAGTTTTATGAGTACAGTAAATTCGATGAAAAAATCTGAATACACCCGGGCCTTTGCGATTTTTCCAGATTTGAGAAAAAGCTTCGTTTCCAAAAACCCCACTTTTTACACATCATGCCAAACGTCATTGCATCCTCTCTCGATTCATGGAACTGGCATCCCTATTCGACAAATGGTACGCAGTCTACTACCGTCTACACTTAAGCAAAAGTGCAAAGGGTAACGAATTTAAGAATCGATTACAGGGACTATTATTCTGAAAATCGAACGATCTTTACACCTATATATATCAACATGATGAAAACTACAAAATACATGCTAGGAAACCCAGTTTTATGAGTACAGTTAATTCGAGGACTATATCTGTATACACCCGGGCCTATGCCATTTTTCCATATTTGAGAAAAAGTTTCCAAAAGCCCCACTTTTTACACATCATGCCAAACGTCATTGCATCCTCTCTCGATTCATGGAACTGGCATCCCTATTTGACAAATGGTACGCAGTCTACTACCGTCTGAACTTGTGCAAAGGTACAAAGAGTAACGAATTCAAATATCGAGAACAGGGATTATTATTCTGCAAATCGAACGATCTTTACCCCTGTACATATCAAATGATGAAAACTACAAAACACATGCTAGGAAACCCAGTTTTATGAGTACAGTAAATTCGAGGAAAAAATCTGAATACACCCGGTCCTTTGCGATTTTTCCATATTTGAGAAAAAGCTTTGTTTCCAAAAACCCCACTTTTTACACATCATGCCAAACGTCATTGCATCCTCTCTCGATTCATGGAACTGGCATCCCTATTTGGCAAATGGTACGCAGTCTACTACCATCTGAACGTGTGCAAAGGTACAAAGAGTAACGAATTCAAATATCGAGAACAGGGACTATTATTCTGCAAATCGAACGATCTTTACCCCTGTACATATCAACATGATGAAAACTAATAAACACATGCTAGGAAACCCAGTTTTATGAGTACAGTAAATTCGAGGATAAAATCTGAGTACTCCCTGGCCTTTGCGACTTTTCCATATTTGAGAATAAGATTTGTTTTCAAAAACCCCTCTTTTTATACATCACGCCAAACGTCATTGCATCCTCTCTCGATTCATGGAACTTTCATCCCTATTTGACAAATGGTACGCAGTCTACTACCGTCTGAACTTGTGCAAAGCTACAAAGAGTAACGAATTCAAATATCGAGAACAGGGACTATTATTCTGCAAATCGAACGATCTTTACCCCTGTACATATCAACATGATGAAAACTACAAAACACATGCAAGGAAACGCAGCTTCATGAGTACAGTAAATTCGAGGAAAACATCTGAATACACCCGGTCCTTTGCGATTTTTCCATATTTGAGAAAAAGCTTTGTTTCCAAAAACCCCACTTTTTACACATCATGCCAAACGTCATTGCATCCTCTCTCGATTCATGGAACTGGCATCCCTATTTGACAAATGGTACGCAGTCTGCTACTGTCTGAACTTGTGCAAATTTACAAAGGGTAACGAATTCAAATATCGGTTACAGGGACTATAATTCTGCAAATCGAACGATCTTTACCCCTGTACATATCAACATGATGAAAACTACGAAACACATACTAGGAAACGCAGTTTCAAGAGTACAGAAATTTCGAGGAAAAAATCTGAATACACCTGGGCCTTTGTGATTTTTCCATATTTGAGAAAAAGCTTCGTTTCCAGAAACCCCACTGTTTACACATCATGCCAAACGTCATGGCATCCTCTCTCGATTCATGGAACTGGCATCCCAATTTGACAAATGGTACGCAGTCTACTACCGTTTACACTTGAGCAAAAGTGCAAAGGGCAACGAATTTAAGAGTCGATTACAGGGACTATTATTCTGAAAATCGAACGATCTTTACCCCTATATATATCAACATGATGAAAACTACAAAATACATGCTAGGAAACCCAGTTTTATGAGTACAGTTAATTCGAGGACTATATCTGTATACACCCGGGCCTATGCGATTTTTCCATATTTGAGAAAAAGTTTCCAAAAACCCCACTTTTTACACATCATGCCAAACGCATCCTCTCTCGATTCATGGAACTGGCATCCCTATTTGACAAATGGTACGCAGTCTACTACCATCTGAACTTGTGCAGAGGTACAAAGAGTAACGAATTCAAATATCGAGAACAGGGACTATTATTCTGCAAATCGAACGATCTTTACCCCTGTACATATCAACATGATGAAAACTAATAAACACATGCTAGGAAACCCAGTTTTATGAGTACAGTAAATTCGAGGAAAAAATCTGAATATACCTGGTCCTTTGCGATTTTTAAATATTTGAGAAAAAGCTTTGTTTCCAAAAACCCCACTTTTTACACATAATGCCAAACGTCATTGTACCCTCTCTCGATTCATGGAACTGGCATCACTATTTGACAAATGGTACGCAGTCTACTACCGTCTGACTTGTGCAAATTTACAAAGGGTAACGAATTCAAATATCGGTTACAGGGACTATTATTCTGCAAATCGAACGATCTTTACCCCTGTACATATCAACATGATGAAAACTACAAAACACATGCTAGGAAACGCAGTTTTATGAGTACAGTAAATTCGATGAAAAAATCTGAATACACCCGGGCCTTTGCGATTTTTCCAGATTTGAGAAAAAGCTTCGTTTCCAAAAACCCCACTTTTTACACATCATGCCAAACGTCATTGCATCCTCTCTCGATTCATGGAACTGGAACCCCTATTTGACAAATGGTACGCAGTCTACTACCGTCTGAACTTGTGCAAAGGTACAAAGAGCAACGAATTCAAATTTCGAGAACAGGGACTATTATTCTGCAAATCGTACGATCTTTACACCTGTATATATCAACATGATGAAAACTACAAAACACATGCTAGGAAACCCAGTTTTATGAGTACAGTAATTTCGAGGAAAAAATCTGAATACACTCCGGTTTTTGTGATTTTTCCATATTTGAGAAAAAGCTTTGTTTCCAAAAACCCCACTTTTTTCACATCATGCAAAACTCTTTTGCATCCTCTCTCGATTCATGGAACTGGCATCCCTATTTGACAAATGGTACGCAGTCTACTACCGTCTACACTTGAGCAAAAGTGCAAAGGGTAACGAATTTAAGAATCGATTACAGGGACTATTATTCTGTAAATCGAACGATCTTTACCCCTATATATATCAACATGATGAAAACTACAAAACACATGCTAGGAAACGCAGTTTTATGAGTACAGTAAATTCGAGGAAAAAATGTGAATACATCCGGGCCTTGGCGATTTTTCCTTATTTGAGAAAAAGCTTTTTTCCAAAAACCCCACTTTTTACACATCATGATAAACGTAATTTCAACCTCTCTCGATTCATGGAACTGGCATCCCTATTTGACAAATGGTACGCAGTCTACTACCATCTGAACTTGTGCAAATGTACAATGGGTAACGAATTCAAATATCGGTTACAGAGACTATTATTCTGCAAATCGAACGATCTTTACCCATATACATATCAACATGATGAAAACTTCAAAACACATGCTAGGAAACGCAGTTTTATGAGTACAGTAAATTCGAGGAAAAAATCAGAATACACCCGGTCCTTGCGATTTTTCTATATTTGAGAAAAAGCTTTGTTTCCAAAAACCCCAATGTTTACACATTATGCCAAACGTCATTGCATGCTCTTTCGATTCATGGAATTTGCATCCCTATTTGACAAATCGTACGCAGTCTACTACCGTCTTAACTTGTGCAAAGCTACAAAGAGCAACGAATTCAAATATCGAGAACAGGGACTATTATTCTGCAAATCGATCGATCTTTACAACTATATATATCAACATGATGAAAACTACAAAACACATGCTAGGAAACCCAGATTTATGAGTACAGTAATTTCGAAAAAAAAAATCTGAATGCACTCCGGTTTTTGTGAATTTTCCATATTTGAGAAAAAGCTTTGTTTCCAAACACCCCACTTTTTTCACATCATGCAAAACTCCTTTGCATCCTCTCTCGATTCATGGAACTGGCATCCCTATTTGACAAATGGTACGCAGTCTACTACCGTCTACACTTGAGCAAAAGTGCAAAGGGTAACGAATTTAAGAATCGATTACAGGGACTATTATTCTGAAAACCGAACGATCTTTACCCCTATATATATCAACATGATGAAAACTACAAAACACATGCTAGGAAACCCAGTTTTATGAGTACAGTAAATTCGACGACAATATCTGAATACACCCATGCCTTTGCGATTTTTCCATATTTGAGAAAAAGTTTCCAAAAACCCCACTTTTTACGCATCATGCCAAACGTCATTGCATCCTCTCTCGATTCATGGAAGTGGCATCCCTATTTGACAAATGGTATGCAGTCTACTACCGTCTGAACTTGTGCAAAGGTACAAAGAGTAACGAATTCAAATATCGAGAACAGGGACTATTATTCTGCAAATCGAACGATCTTTACCCCTGTACATATCAACATGAAGAAAACTACAAAACACATGCTAGGAAACCCAGTTTTATGAGTACAGTAAATTCGAGGACATAATCTGAATACACCCTGGCCTTTGCGATTTTTCCATATTTGAGAATAAGCTTTGTTTTCAAAAACCCCACTTTTTACACATCATGCCAAACGTCATTGCATCCTCTCTCGATTCATGGAGCTGGCATCCAAATTTGACAAATGGCACGCAGTCTACTACCGTCTGCACTTGTGCAAAGGTATAAAGAGTAACGAATTCAAATATCGAGAACAGGGACTATTATTCTGCAAATTGAACGTTCTTTTACCTGGTACATATCTACATGATGAAAACTATAAAACACATGCTAGGAAACGCAGTTTTATGAGTACAGTAAATTCGAGGAAAAAATCTCAATACACCTTTGCGATTTTTCCATATTTGAGAAAAAGCTTTGTTTCCAAAAACACCACTTTTTACACATCATGCCAAACGTCATTACATCCTCGCTTGATTCATGGAACTGGCATCCCTATTTGACAAATGATACGCAGTCTACTACCGTCCGAACTTGTGCAAAGGTACAAAGAGTAACGAATTCAAATATCGAGAAAAAGGACTATTATTTTGCAAATCGAACGATCTTTACCCCTGTACATATCAACATGATGAAAACTACAAAACACATGTTATAATACGCAAATTTATGAGTACAGTAAATTCGAGGAAAAAATGTGAATACACCCGGGCCTTTGTGATTTTTCCATATTTGAGAAAAAGCTTTGTTTCCAAAAACCCCACTTTTTGCACATCATGCCAAACGTCATTGCATCCTCTCTCGATTCATGGAACTGGCATCCCCATTTGACAAATTGTACGCAGTCTACTACCGTCTGAAATTGTGCAAAGCTACAAAGTGCAACGATTTCAAATATCGAGAACAGGGACTATTATTCTGCAAATCGAACGATCTTTACCCCTATATATATCAACATGATGAAAACTACAAAACACATGCTAGGAAACCCAGTTTTATGAGTACAGTAAATTCGAGGAAAAAATCTGAATACACTTTGGTTTTTGTGATTTTTCCATATTTGAGAAAAAGCTTTGTTTCCAAAAACCCCACTATTCTCACATCATGCAAAACTCCTATGCATCCTCTCTCGATTTATGGAACTGGCATCCCTATTTGACAAATGGTACGCAGTCTACTACCGTCTACACTTGAGCAAAAGTGCAAAGGGTAACGAATTTAAGATTCGATTACAGGGACTATTATTCTGAAAATCGAACGATCTTTACCCCTATATATATCAACATGATGAAAACAACAAACCACATGCTAGGAAACCCAGTTTTATGAGTTCAGTGAATTCGAGGAAAAATCTGAATACACCCGGGCCTTTGCGATTTTTCCATATTTGAGAACAAGCTTTCTTTCCAAAAACCCCACTTTTTACACATCATGCCAAACGTCATTGCATCCTCTCTCGATTCATGGAACTGGCATCCCTATTTGACAAATGGTACGCATTCTACTACCGTCTGAACTTGTGCAAAGGTACAAAGAGTAACGAATTCAAATATCGAGAACAGGGACTATTATTCTGCAAATCGAACTATCTTTACCCCTGTACATATCAACATGATGAAAACTTCAAAACACATGTTAGGATACGCAGTTTTATGAGTACAGTAAATTCGAGGAAAAAATGTGAATACACCCGGGCCTTTGCGATTTTTCCATATTTGAGAAAAAGCTTTGTTTCCAAAAACCCCACTTTTTACACATCATGCCAAACGTCATTGCATCCTCTCTCGATTCATGGAACTGGCATCCCTATTTGACAAATCGTGCGCAGTCTACTACCGTCTGAACTTGTGCAAAGCTACAAAGAGCAACGATTTCAAATATCGAGAACAGGGACTATTATTCTGCAAATCGAACGATCTTTACCCCTATATATATCAACAAGATGAAAACTACAAAACACATGCTAGGAAACCCAGTTTTATGAGTACAGTAAAGTCGAGGAAAATATCTGAATACACTTCGCTTTTTATGATTTTTGCATATTTGAGAAAAAGCTTTGTTTCCAAAAACCCCACTTTTTTCACACATGCAAAACTCCTTTGCATCCTCTCTCGATTCATGGAACTGGCATCAATATTTGACAAATGGTACACAGTCTACTACCGTCTACACTTGAGCAAAAATACAAAGGGTAACGAATTTAAGAATCGATTACAGGGACTATTATTCAGAAAATCGAAGGATCTTTACCCCTATATATATCAACATGATGAAAACTACAAGACACATGCTAGGAAACCCAGTTTTATGAGTACAGTAAATTCGAGGAAATAATCTGAATACACCCGGGCCTTTACGATTTTTCCATATTTGAGAACAAGCTTTCTTTCCAAAAATCCCACTTTTTACACATCATGCCAAACGTCATTGCATCCTCTCTCGACTCGAGGAACTGGCATCCCTATTTGACAAATGGAACGCAGTCTACTACCATCTGAACTTGTGCAAAGGTACAAAGAGTAACGAATTCAAATATCGAGAACAGGGACTATTATTCTGCAAATCGAACGATCTTTACCCTTGTACATATCAACATAATGAAAACTTTAAAACGTATGCTAGGAAACGCAGTTTTATGAGTACAGTAAATTCAAGGAAAAAATCTGAATACACCCGGTCCTTTGCGATTTTTCCATATTTGAGAAAAAGCTTTGTTTCCAAAAACCCCACTTTTTACACATCATGCAAAACGTCATTGCATCCTCTCTCGATTCATGGAACTGGCATCCCTATTTACAAATGGTACGCAGTCTACTACCGTCTGAACTTGTGCAAATGTACAAAGGGTAACGAATTCAAATATCGGCTACAGGGACTATTATTTTGCAAATCGAACGATCTTTACCCCTGTACATATCAACATGATGAAAACTTCAAAACACATGTTAGGAAACACAGTTTTATGAGTACAGTAAATTCGAGGAAAAAATCTGAATACACCCGGTCCTTTGCGATTTTTCTATATTTGAGAAAAAGCTTTGTCTCCAAAAACCCCACTTTTTACACATCATGCCAAACGTCATTGCATGCTCCCTCGATTCATGAAACTAGCATTGCTATTTGACAAATCGTATGCAGTCTTCTACTGTTTGAACTTGTCCAAAGGTACAAAGAGTAACGAATCCAAATATCGAGAACAAGGACTATTATTCTGCAAATCGAACGATCTTTACCCCTGTACATATCAACATGATGATAACTACAAAACACATGTTAGGATACGCAGTTTTATGAGTACAGTAAATTCGAGGAAAAAATGTGAATACACCCGGGCCTTTGCGATTTTTCCATATTTGAGAAAAAGCTTTGTTTCCAAAAACCCCACTTTTTACACATCATGCCAAACGTCATTGCATCCTCTCTCGATTCATGGAACTGGCATCACTATTTGACAAATGGTACGCAGTCTACTACCGTCTGAACTTGTGCAAATGTACAAAGGGTAACGAATTCAAATATCGGCTACAGGGACTATTATTCTGCAAATCGAATGATCTTTACCCCTGTACATATCAACATGATGAAAACTTCAAAACACATGTTAGGAAACGCAGTTATATGAGTACAGTAAATTCGAGGAAAAAATCTGAATACACCCGGTCTTTTGCGATTCTTCTATATTTGAGAAAAAGCTTTGTTTCCAAAATCCTCACTTTTTACACATTATGCCAAACGTCATTGCATGCTCTCTCGATTCATGGAACTTGCATCCCTGTTTGACAAATCGTACGCAGTCTACTACCGTTTGAACTTGTGCAAAGGTACAAAGAGTAACGAATTCAAATATCGAGAACAAGGACTATTATTCTGCAAATCGAATGATCTTTACCCCTGTATATATCAACATGATGATAACTACAAAACACACGTTTGGATACGCAGTTTTATGAGTACAGTAAATTGGAGGAAAAAATGTGAATACACCCGGGCCTTTGCGATTTTTCCATATTTGAGAAAAAGCTTTGTTTCCAAAAACCCCACTTTTTACACATCATGCCAAACGTCATTGCATACACTCTCGATTCATGGAACTGGCATCCCTATTTGACAAATGGTACGCAGTCTACTACCGTCTGAACTTGTGCAAAGCTACAAAGAGTAACGTATTCAAATATCGAGAACAGGGACTATTATTCTGCAAATCGAACGATCTTTACCCCTGTACATATCAACATGATGAAAACTTCAAAACACATGCTAGGAAACGCAGCTTTATAAGTACAGTAAATTCGAGGAAAAAATCTGAATACACCCGGTCCTTTGCCATTTTTCTATATTTGAGAAAAAGCTTTGTTTCCAAAAACCCCACTTTTTACACATCATGCCAAACGTCATTGCATGCTCTCTCGATTCATGGAACTTGCATCCCTATTTGACAAATGGTACGCAGTCTACTACCGTCTGAACTTGTGCAAAGGTACAAAGAGTAACGAATTCAAATATCGAGAACAGGGACTATTATTCTGCAAATCGAACGATCTTTACCCCTGTACATATCAAATGATGAAAACTACAAAACACATGCTAGGAAACGCAGTTTTATGAGTACAGTAAATTCGAGGAAAAAATCTGAATACACCCGGTCCTTTGCGATTTTTCCATATTTGAGAAAAAGCTTTGTTTCCAAAAACCCCACTTTTTACACATCATGCCAAACGTCATTGCATCCTCTCTCGATTCATGGAACTGGCATCCCTATTTGACAAATGGTACGCAGTCTACTACCGTCTGAACTTGTGCAAAGGTACAATGAGTAAGGAATTCAAATATCGAGAACAGGGACTATTATTCTGCAAATCGAACGAACTTTACCCCTGTACATATCAACATGATAAAAACTACAAAACACATGCTAGGAAACACAGTTTTATGAGTACAGTAAATTCGAGGAAAAAATCTGAATACACCCGGGCCTTTGCGACTTTTCCAGATTTGAGAAAAAGCTTCGTCTCCAAAAACTCCACTTTTTACATATCATGCCAAACGTCATTGCATCCTCTCTCGATTCATGGAACTGGCATGCCTATTTGACAAATGGTACGCAGTCTACTACCGTCTGAACTTGTGCAAAGCTACAAAGAGTAACGAATTCAAATATCGAGAACAGGGACTATTATTCTGCAAATAGAACGATCTTTACCCCTGTACATATCAACATGATGATAACTACAAAACACATGTTAGGATACGCAGTTTTATGAGTACAGTAAATTCGAGGAAAAAATGTGAATACACCCGGGCCTTTGCGATTTTTCCATATTTGAGAAAAAGCTTTGTTTCCAGAAACCACACTTTCTACACATCATGCCAAACGTCATTGCATCCTCTCTCGATTCATGGAACTGGCATCCCTATTTGACAAATGGTTCGCAGTCTACTACCGTCTGAACTTGTGGAAATGTACAAAGGGTAACGAATTCAAATATCGGCTACAGGGACTATTATTCTGCTAATCGAACGATCTTTACCGCTGAACATATCAACATGATGAAAACTTCAAAAAACATGTTAGGAAACGCAGTTTTATGAGTACAGTAAATTCGAGGAAAAAATCTGAATACACCCGGTCTTTTGCGATTCTTCTATATTTGAGAAAAAGCTTTTTTTCCAAAAACCCCACTTTTTACACATCATGAAAAACGTCATTGCATGCTCTCTCGATTCATGGAACTTGCATCCCTATTTGACAAATCGTACGCAGTCTACTACCGTTTGAACTTGTGCAAAGGTACAAAGAGTAACGAATTCAAATATCGGGAACAAGGACTATTATTCTGCAAATCGAACAATCTTTACCCCTGTACATATCAACATGATGAAAACTACAAAACACATGCTAGGAAACGCAGTTTTATGAGTACAGAAAATTCGAGGAAAAAATCTGAATACACCCGGTCCTTTGCGATTTTTCCATATTTGAGAAAAAGCATTGTTTCCAAAAACCCCACTTTTTACACATCATGCCAAATGTCATTGCATCCTGTCTCGATTCATGGAACTGGAATCCCTATTTGACAAATGGTACGCAGTCTACTACCGTCTGAACTTGTGCAAATGTACAAATGGTAACGAATTCAAATATCGGCTACAGGGACTATTATTCTGCAAATCGAACGATCTTTACCCCTGTACATATCAACATGATGAAAACTTCAAAACACATGTTAGGAAACGCAGTTTTATGAGTACAGTAAATTCCAGGAAAAAATCTGAATACACCCGGTCCTTTGTGATTTTTCTATATTTGAGAAAAAGCTTTGTTTCCAAAAACCCCACTTTTTACACATCATGCCAAACGTCATTGCATGCTCTCTCGATTCATGGAACTTGCATCCCTATTTGACAAATCGTACGCAGTCTACTACCGTTTGAACTTGTGCAAAAGTACAAAGAGTAACGAATTCAAATATCGAGAACAAGGACTATTATTCTGCAAATCGAACGATCTTTACCCCTGTACATATCAACATGATGATAACTACAAAACACATGTTAGGATACGCAGCTTTATGAGTACAGTAAATTCGAGGAAAAAATGTGAATACACCCGGGCCTTTGCGATTTTTCCTTATTTGAGAAAAAGCTTTGCATCCAAAAACCCCACTTTTTACACATCATGCCAAACGTCATTGCATCCTCTCTCGATTCATGGAACTGGCATCCCTATTTGACAAATCGTACGCAGTCTACTACCGTTTGAACTTGTGCAAAGCTACAAAGAGCAACGATTTCAAATATCGAGAACAGGGACTATTATTCTGCAAATCGAACGATCTTTACCCCTGTACATATCAACATGATGATAACTACAAAACACATGTTAGGATACGCAGCTTTATGAGTACAGTAAATTCGAGGAAAAAATGTGAATACACCCGGGCCTTTGCGATTTTTCCATATTTGAGAAAAAGCTTTGTTTCCAAAAACCCCACTTTTTTCACATCATGCAAAACTCCTTTGCATCCTCTCTCGATTCATGGAACTGGCATCCCTATTAGACAAATGGTACGCAGTCAACTACCGTCTACACTTGAGTAAAAGTGCAAAAGGTAACGAATTTAAGAATCGATTACAGGGACTATTATTCTGAAAATCGAACGATCTTTATCCCTATATATATCAACATGATGAAAACTACAAAATACATGCTAGGAAACCCAGTTTTATGAGTACAGTAAATTCGAGGACAATATCTGTATACACCCGGGCCTTTGCGATTTTTCCATATTTGAGAAAAAGCTTTGTTTCCAAAAACCCCACTTTTTACACATCATGCCAAACGTCATTGCATCCTCTCTCGATTCATGGAACTGGCATCCCTATTTGACAAATGGTACGCAGTCTACTACCGTCTGAACTTGTGCAAAGGTACAAAGAGTAACGAATTCAAATATCGAGAACAGGGACTATTATTCTGCAAATCGAACGATCTTTACCCCTGTACATATCAAATGATGAAAACTACAAAACACATGCTAGGAAACGCAGCTTTATGAGTACAGTAAATTCGAGGAAAAAATCTGAATACACCCGGTCTTTTGCGATTTTTCCATATTTGAGGAAAAGCTTTGTTTCCAAAAACCCCACTTTTTACACATCATGCCAAACGTCATTGCATCCTCTCTCGATTCATGGAACTGGCATCCCTATTTGACAAATGGTACGCAGTCTACTACCGTCTGAACTTGTGCAAAGGTACAAAGAGTAAGGAATTCAAATATCGAGAACAGGGACTATTATTCTGCAAATCGAACGAACTTTACCCCTGTACATATCAACATGATAAAAACTACAAAACACATGCTAGGAAACGCAGTTTTAAGAGTACAGAAATTTCGAGGAAAAAATCTGAATACACACGGGCCTTTGCGATTTTTCCATATTTGAGAAAAACTTCGTTTCCAAAAACCCCACTTTATACACATCATGCCAAACGTCATTGTACCCTCTCTCGATTCATGGAACTGGCATCACTATTTGACAAATGGTACGCAGTATACTACCGTCTGACTTGTGCAAATTTACAAAGGGTAACGAATTCAAATATCGGTTACAGGGACTATTATTCTGCAAATCGAACGATCTTTACCCCTGTACATATCAACATGATGAAAACTACAAAACACATGCTAGGAAACGCAATTTTATGAGTACAGTAAATTCGATGAAAAAATCTGAATACACCCGGGCCTTTGCGATTTATCCAGATTTGAGAAAAAGCTTCGTTTCCAAAAACCCCACTTTTTACACATCATGCCAAACGTCATTGCATCCTCTCTCGATTCATGGAACTGGAACCCCTATTTGACAAATGGTACGCAGTCTACTACCGTCTGAACTTGTGCAAAGGTACAAAGAGTAACGAATTCAAATATCGAGAACAGGGACTATTATTCTGCAAATCGAACGATATTTACCCCTGTACATATCAACATGATGAAAACTTCAAAATACATGCTAGGAAACGCAGTTTTATGAGTACAGTAAATTCGAGGAAAAAATCTGAATACACCCGGGCCTTTGCGACTTTTCCAGATTTGAGAAAAAGCTTCGTCTCCAAAAACCCCACTTTTTACATATCATGCCAAACGTCATTGCATCCTCTCTCGATTCATGGAACTGGCATGCCTATTTGACAAATGGTACGCAGTCTACTACCGTCTGAACTTGTGCAAAGGTACAAAGAGTAACGAATTCAAATATCGAGAACAGGGACTATTATTCTGCAAATCGAACGATCTTTACCCCTGTACATATCAACATGACGAAAACTACAAAACACATGCTAGGAAACGCAGTTCTATGAGTACAGTAAATTCGAGGAAAAAATCTGAATACACCCGGGCCTTTGCGATTTTTCCATATTTGAGAAAAGGCTTTGTTTCCAAAAACCCCACTTTTTACACATCATGCCAAACGTCATTGCATCCTCTCTCGATTCATGGAACTGGCATCCCTATTTGACAAATGGTACGCAGTCTACTACCGTCTACACTTGAGCAAAAGTGCAAAGGGTAACGAATTTAAGAATCGATTACAGGGACTATTATTCTGAACATCGAACGATCTTTACCCCTATATATGTCAACATGATGAAAACTACAAAATACATGCTAGGAAACCCAGTTTTATGAGTACAGTAAATTCGAGGACTATATCTGTATACACCCGGGCCTATGCGATTTTTCCATATTTGAGAAAAAGTTTCCAAAAACCCCACTTTTTACACATCATGCCAAACGTCATTGCATCCTATCTCGATTCATGGAACTGGCATCCCTATTTGACAAATGGTACGCAGTCTACTACCATCTGAACTTGTGCAGAGGTACAAAGAGTAACGAATTCAAATATCGAGAACAGGGACTATTATTCTGCAAAACGAACGATCTTTACCCCTGTACATATCAACATGATGAAAACTAATAAACACATGCTAGGAAACCCAGTTTTATGAGTGCAGTAAATTCGAGGACAAAATCTGAGTACTCCCTGGCCTTTGCGATTTTTCCATATTTGAGAATAAGATTTGTTTTCAAAAACCCCTCTTTTTTTACATCACGCCAAACGTCATTGCATCCTCTCTCGATTCATGGAACTGGCATCCCTATTTGACAAATGGTACGCAGTCTACTACCGTCTGATCTTGTGCAAAGGTACAAAGAGTAACGAATTCAAATATCGAGAACAGGGACTATTATTCTGCAAATCGAACGATCTTTACCCCTGTACATATCAACATGATGATAACTACAAAACACATGTTAGGATACGCAGTTTTATGAGTACAGTAAATTCGAGGAAAAAATGTGAATACACCCGGGCCTTTGCGATTTTTCCATATTTGAGAAAAAGCTTTGTTTCCAAAAACCCCACTTTTTACACATCATGCCAAACGTCATTGCATCCTCTCTCGATTCATGGAACTGGCATCCCTATTTGACAAATGGTACGCAGTCTACTACCGTCTGAACTTGTGCAAATGTACAAAGGGTAACGAATTCAAATATCGGCTACAGGGACTATTATTCTGCAAATCGAACGATCTTTACCCCTGTACATATCAACATGATGAAAACTTCAAAACACATGTTAGGAAACGCAGTTTTATGAGTACAGTAAATTCGAGGAAAAAATCTGAATACACCCGGTCCTTTGCGATTCTTCTATATTTGAGAAAAAGCTTTGTTTCCAAAAACCCCACTTTTTACACATCATGAAAAACGTCATCGCATGCTCTCTCGATTCATGGAACTGGCATCCCTATTTGACAAATGGTACGCAGTCAACTACCGTCTACACTTGAGCAAAAGTGCAAAGGGTAACGAATTTAAGAATCGATTACAGGGACTATTATTCTGAAAATCGAACGTTCTTTACCCCTATATATATCAACATGATGAAAACTAAAAAATAAATGCTAGGAAACCCAGTTTTATGAGTACAGTAAATTCGAGGAAAAAATCTGAATACACCTTTGCGATTTTTCCAGATTTGAGAAAAAGCTTCGTTTCCAAAAACCCCACTTTTTACACATCATGCCAAACGTCATTGCATCCTCTCTCGATTCATGGAACTGGAATCCCTATTTGACAAATGGTACGCAGTCTACTACCGTCTGAACTTGTGCAAAGGTACAAAGAGTAACGAATTCAAATATCCAGAACAGGGAGTATTATTCTGCAAATCGAACGTTCTTTACCCTGGTCATATCAACATGATGAAAACTACGAAACACATGCTAGGAAACGCAGTTTCAAGAGTACAGAAATTTCGAGGAAAGAATCTGAATACACCTGGGCCTTTGTGATTTTTCCACATTTGAGAAAAGGCTTTGTTACCAAAAACCCCACTTTTTACACATCATGCCAAACGTCATTGCATCCTCTCTCGATTCATGGAACTGGCATCCCTATTTGACAAATGGTACGCAGTCTACTACCGTCTGAACTTGTGCAAAGGTACAAAGAGTAACGAATTCAAATATCGAGAACAGGGACTATTATTCTGCAAATTGAACGTTCTTTCACCTCGTACATATCTACATGATGAAAACTATAAAACACATGCTAGGAAACGCAGTTTTATGAGTACATTAAATTAGAGGAAAAAATCTGAATACACCCAGTCCTTTGCGATTTTTCCATGTTTGAGAAAAAGCTTTGTTTCCAAAAACCCCACTTTTTACACATCATGCCAAACCTCATTGCATCTTCTCTCGATTCATGGAACTGGCATCCCTATTTGACAAATGATACGCAGTATACTACCGTCTGAACTTGTGCAAAGGTACAAAGAGTAACGAATTCAAATATCCAGAACAGGGAGTATTTTTCTGCAAATCGAACGTTCTTTACCCTGGTCATATCAACATGATGAAAACTACGAAACACATGCTGGGAAACGCAGTTTCAAGAGTACAGAAATTTCGAGGAAAGAATCTGAATACACCTGGGCCTTTGTGATTTTTCCACATTTGAGAAAAGGCTTTGTTACCAAAAACCCCACTTTTTACATATCATGCCAAACGTCATTGCATCCTCTCTCGATTCATGGAACTGGCATCCCTATTTGACAAATGGTACGCAGTCTACTACCGTTTACACTTGAGCAAAAGTGCAAAGGGTAACGAATTTAAGAATCGATTACAGGGACTATTATTCTGAAAATCGAACGATCTTTACCCCTGTACATATCAACATGATGAAAACTTCAAAATACATGCTAGGAAACGCAGTTCTATGAGTACAGTAAATTCGAGGAAAAAATCTGAATACACCCGGGCCTTTGCGATTTTTCCATATTTGAGAAAAGGCTTTGTTACCAAAAACCCCACTTTTTACACATCATGCCAAACGTCATTGCATCCTCTCTCGATTCATGGAACTGGCATCCCTATTTGACAAATGGTACGCAGTCTACTACCGTCTACACTTGAGCAAAAGTGCAAAGGGTAACGAATTTAAGAATCGATTACAGGGACTATTATTTTGCAAATCGAACGATCTTTACCCCTGTACATATCAACATGATGAAAACTACAAAACACATGCTAGGAAACGCAGTTTTATGAGTACAGTAAATTCGAGGAAAAAATCTGAATACACCCGGTCCTTTGCGATTTTTCCATATTTGAGAAAAAGCTTCGTTTCCAAAAACCCCACTTTTTACACATCATGCCAAACGTCATTGCATCCTCCCTCGACTAATGGAACTGGCATCCCTATTTGACAAATGGTACGCAGTCTACTACCGTCTGAACTTGTGCAAAGGTACAAAGAGTAACGAATTCAAATATCGAGAACAGGGACTATTATTCTGCAAATTGAACGTTCTTTCACCTCGTACATATCTACATGATGAAAACTATAAAACACATGCTAGGAAACGCAGTTTTATGAGTACATTAAAGTAGAGGAAAAAATCTGAATACACCCAGTCCTTTGCGATTTTTCCATGTTTGAGAAAAAGCTTTGTTTCCAAAAACCCCACTTTTTACACATCATGCCAAACCTCATTGCATCTTCTCTCGATTCATGGAACTGGCATCCCTATTTGACAAATGATACGCAGTATACTACCGTCTGAACTTGTGCAAAGGTACAAAGAGTAACGAATTCAAATATCCAGAACAGGGAGTATTATTCTGCAAATCGAACGTTCTTTACCCTGGTACATATCTACTTGATGAAAACTACAAAACACATGCTAGGAAACGCAGATTTATGAGTACAGTAAATTCGAGGAAAGAATCTGAATACACCCGGGCCTTTGCGATTTTTCCATATTTGAGAACAAGCTTGGTTTCCAAAAACCCCACTTTTTACACATCATGCCAAACGTCATTGCATCCTCTCTCGATTCATGGAACTGGCATCCCTATTTGACAAATGGTACGCAGTCTACTACCGTCTGAACTTGTGCAAAGGTACAAAGAGTAACGAATTCAAATATCGAGAACAGGGACTATTATTCCGCATATCGAACGATCTTTACCCCTATATGTATCAAAATGATGAAAACTACAAAACACTTGCTAGGAAACCCAGTTCTATGAGTACAGTAAATTCGAGGAAAAAATCTGAATACACTAGGGCCTTTGCGATTTTTTCATATTTGAGAAAAAGCTTTGTTTCCAAAAACCCCACTTTTTACACATCATGCCAAACGCCTTTGCATCCTCTCTCGATTCATGGATCTGGCATCCCTATTTGACAAATGGTACGCAGTCTACTACCGTCTGAACGTGTGCAAAGGTACAAAGAGTAACGAATTCAAACATCGAGAACAGGGACTATTATTCTGCAAATCGAACGATCTTTACCCCTGCACATATCAACATGATGAAAACTACAAAACACATGCTAGGAAACGCAGTTTTATCAGTACAGTAATTTCTAGGAAAAAAACTGAATACATCCGGGCCTTTGCGATTTTTCCATATTTGAGAACAATCTTTGTTTCCAAAAACCCCACTCTTTACACATCATGCCAAACGTCATTGCATCCTCTCTCGATTCATGGGACTGGCATCCCAAACTGACAAATGGTACGCAGTCTACTAGCGTCTGAGCTTGTGCAAAGGTAAAAAGAGAAAGGAATTCAAATATCGAGAACAGGGACTATTATTCTGCAAATCGAACGATCTTTACCCCTGTACTTATCAACATGAAAACTTCAAAACACATGCTAGGAAACGCAGTTTTATGAGTACAGTAAATTCGAGGAAAAAATCTGAATACACCTTTGCGATTTTTCCATATATGAGAAAGAGCTTTGTTTCCAAAAACCCCACTTTTTACACATCTTGCCAAACGTCATTGCATCCTCTTTCGATTCATGGAACTGGCATCATTATTTGACAAATGGTACGCAGTCTACTACCGCCTGAACCTGTGCAAAGGTACAAAGAGTAACGAATTCAAATATCGAGAACGGGGACTATTATTCTGCAAATCGAACGATCTTTACCCCTGTACATATCAACATGATGAAAACTTCAAAATACATGCTAGGAAACGCAGTTTTATGAGTACAGTAAATTCGAGGAAATTATATGAATACACCTTTGCGATTTTTCCATATTTGTGAAAAAGCTTTGATTCCAAAAGCCCCACTTTTTACACATCTTGCCAATCGTCATTGCATCCTCTTTCGATTCATGGAACTGGCATCCCTATTTGACAATTGGTACGCAGTCTACTACCGTCTGAACTTGTGCAAAGGTACAAATAGTAACGAATTCAAATGTCGAGAACAGGGAGTATTGTTCTGCAAATCGAACGTTCTTTACCCTGGTACATATCTACAGGATGAAAACTACAAAACACATGCTAGGAAACGCAGTTTTATGAGTACAGTAAATTCGAGGAAAAAATCTGAATATACCTGGTCCTTTGCGATTTTTAAATATTTGAGAAAAAGCTTTGTTTCCAAAAACCCCACTTTTTACACATAATGCCAAACGTCATTGCATCCTCTCTCGATTCATCGAACTGGTATCCCTATTTGACAAATGGTACGCAGTCTACTACTGTCTGAACTTGTGCAAAGGTACAAAGAGTAACGAATTCAAATATCGAGAACAGGGACTATTATTCTGCAAATCGAACGATCTTTACCCCTGTACATATCAACATGATGAAAACTACAAAACACATGCTAGGAAACGCAGTTTTATGAGTACAGTAAATTCGAGGAATAAGTCTGAATACACCCAGTCCTTTGCGATATTTCCATATTTGAGAAAAAGTTTTGTTTCCAAAAACCCCACTTTTTACACATCATGCCAAACGTCATTGCATCCTCTCTCGATTTATGGAACTGGCATCCCTATCTGACAAATGGAACGCAGACTACTACCGTCTGAACTTGTGCAAAGGTACAAAGAGTAACGAATTCAAATATCGAGAACAGGGGCTATTATAATGCAAATCGAACGATCTTTACCCCTGTACATATCAACATGATGAAAACTACAAAACACATGCTAGAAAACGCAGTTTTATGAGTAGAGTAAATTAGAGGAAAAAATCTGAATACACGTGGGCTTTCGCGATTTTTCCATATTTGAGAACAAGCTTTGTTTCCAAATACTCGACTTTTTAGATATCACTCCAAACGTCATTGCATCCTCTCTAGATTCATGGAACTGGCATCCCTATTTGACAAATGGTACGCAGTCTACTACCATCTGAACTTGTGCAAAGGTACAAAGAGTAACGAATTCAAATATCGGTTACAGGGAATATTATTCTGCAAATCGAACGATCTTTACCCCTGTACTTATCAACATGATGAAAACTTCAAAACACATGCTAGGAAACGCAGTTTTATGAGTACAGTAAATTAGAGGAAAAAATCTGAATACACCCAGTCCTTTGCGATTTTTCCATGTTTGAGAAAAAGCTTTGTTTCCAAAAACCCCACTTTTTACACATAATGATGACCGTCATTGCATCCTCTCTCGATTCATGGAACTGGTATCCCTATTTGACAAATGGTACGCAGTCTACTACCGTCTAAACTTGTGCAAAGGTACAAAGAGTAACGAATTCAAATATCGAGAACTGGGACTATTATTCTGCAAATCGAACGATCTTTACCCCTGTACATATCAACATGATGAAAACTGCAAAACACATGCTAGGAAACGCAGTTTTATGAGTACAGTAAATTCGAGGAATAAGTCAGAATATACCCGGTCCTTTGCGATTTTTCCATATTTGAGATAAAGCTTTGTTTATAAAAACCCCACTTTTTACACATCATGCCAAACGTCATTGCATCCTCCTCGATTCATGGAACTGGCATCAATATTTGACAAATGGTACGCAGTCTACTACCGTCTGAACTTGTGCAAAGGTGCAAAGGGTAACGAATCCAAATATCGAGAACAGGTACTATTATTCTGCTATTCGAACGATCTTTACCCCTGTACATATCAACATGATGAAAACTACAAAACACATGCTAGGAAACGCAGTTTTAAGAGTACAGAAATTTCGAGGAAAAAATCTGATTACACCCGGGCCTTTGCGATTTTTCCATATTTGAGAACAAGCTTTGTTTCCAAAAACCCCACTTTTTACATATCACTCCAAATGTCATTGCATCCTCTCTCGATTCATGGAACTGGCACCCCTAATTGACAAATGGTACGCAGTCTACTACCGTCTGAACTTGTGCAAAGGTACAAAGAGTAACGAATTCAAATATCGAGAACAGGGACTATTATTCTGCAAATCGAACGATCTTTACCCCTGTACATATCAACATGATGAAAACTACAAAAAACATGCTAGGAAACGCAGTTCTATTAGTACAGTTAATTCGAGGAAAAAATCTGAATACAACCGGGCCTTTGCTATTTTTCCATATTTGAGAAAAAGCTTTGTTTCCAAAAACCCCACTTTTTACACATCATGCCAAACGTCATTGCATCCTCTCTCGATTCATGGAACTGTCATCCCTATCTGACAAATGGAACGCAGACTACTACCATCTGAACTTGTGCAAAGTTACAAAGAGTAACGAATTCAAATATCGAGAACAGGGGCTATTATTAAGCAAATCGAACGATCCTTACCCCTGTACATATCAACATGATGAAAACTACAAAACACATGCTAGGAAACGCAGTTTTATGAGTACAGTAAATTCGAGGAAAAAATCTGAATATACCTGGTCCTTTGCGATTTTTAAATATTTGAGAAAAAGCTTTGTTTCCAAAAACCCCACTTTTTACACATAATGCCAAACGTCATTGCATCCTCTCTCGATTCATCGAACTGGTATCCCTATTTGACAAATGGTACGCAGTCTACTACTGTCTGAACTTGTGCAAAGGTACAAAGAGTAACGAATTCAAATATCGAGAACAGGGACTATTATTCTGCAAATCGAACGATCTTTACCCCTGTACATATCAACATGATGAAAACTACAAAACACATGCTAGGAAACGCAGTTTTATGAGTACAGTAAATTCGAGGAATAAGTCTGAATACACCCAGTCCTTTGCGATATTTCCATATTTGAGAAAAAGCTTTGTTTCCAAAAACCCCACTTTTTACACATCATGCCAAACGTCATTGCATCCTCTCTCGATTTATGGAACTGGCATCCCTATCTGACAAATGGAACGCAGACTACTACCGTCTGAACTTGTGCAAAGGTACAAAGAGTAACGAATTCAAATATCGAGAACAGGGGCTATTATAATGCAAATCGAACGATCTTTACCCCTGTACATATCAACATGATGAAAACTACAAAACACATGCTAGAAAACGCAGTTTTATGAGTAGAGTAAATTAGAGGAAAAAATCTGAATACACGTGGGCTTTCGCGATTTTTCCATATTTGAGAACAAGCTTTGTTTCCAAATACTCGACTTTTTAGATATCACTCCAAACGTCATTGCATACTCTCTAGATTCATGGAACTGGCATCCCTATTTGACAAATGGTACGCAGTCTACTACCATCTGAACTTGTGCAAAGGTACAAAGAGTAACGAATTCAAATATCGGTTACAGGGAATATTATTCTGCAAATCGAACGATCTTTACCCCTGTACTTATCAACATGATGAAAACTTCAAAACACATGCTAGGAAACGCAGTTTTATGAGTACAGTAAATTAGAGGAAAAAATCTGAATACACCCAGTCCTTTGCGATTTTTCCATGTTTGAGAAAAAGCTTTGTTTCCAAAAACCCCACTTTTCACACATCATGCCAAACCTCATTGCATCCTCTCTCGATTCATGGAACTGGCATCCCTATTTGACAAATGATACGCAGTATACTACCGTCTGAACTTGTGCAAAGGTACAAAGAGTAACGAATTCAAATATCCAGAACAGGGAGTATTATTCTGCAAATCGAACGTTCTTTACCCTGGTACATATCTACAGGATGAAAACTACAAAACACATGCTAGGAAACGCAGTTTTATGAGTACAGTAAATTCGAGGAAAAAATCTGAATATACCTGGTCCTTTGCGATTTTTAAATATTTGAGAAAAAGCTTTGTTTCCAAAAACCCCACCTTTTACACATAATGCCAAACGTCATTGCACCCTCTCTCGATTCATCGAACTGGTATCCCTATTTGACAAATGGTACGCAGTCTACTACTGTCTGAACTTGTGCAAAGGTACAAAGAGTAACGAATTCAAATATCGAGAACAGGGACTATTATTCTGCAAATCGAACGATCTTTACCCCTGTACATATCAACATGATGAAAACTACAAAACACATGCTAGGAAACGCAGTTTTATGAGTACAGTAAATTCGAGGAATAAGTCTGAATACACCCAGTCCTTTGCGATATTTCCATATTTGAGAAAAAGCTTTGTTTCCAAAAACCCCACTTTTTACACATCATGCCAAACGTCATTGCATCCTCTCTCGATTTATGGAACTGGCATCCCTATCTGACAAATGGAACGCAGACTACTACCGTCTGAACTTGTGCAAAGGTACAAAGAATAACGAATTCAAATATCGAGAACAGGGGCTATTATAATGCAAATCGAACGATCTTTAACCCTGTACATATCAACATGATGAAAACTACAAAACACATGCTAGAAAACGCAGTTTTATGAGTAGAGTAAATTAGAGGAAAAAATCTGAATACACGTGGGCTTCCGCGATTTTTCCATATTTGAGAACAAGCTTTGTTTCCAAATACTCGACTTTTTAGATATCACTCCAAACGTCATTGCATCCTCTCTAGATTAATGGAACTGGCATCCCTATTTGACAAATGGTACGCAGTCTACTACCATCTGAACTTGTGCAAAGGTACAAAGAGTAACGAATTCAAATATCGGTTACAGGGAATATTATTCTGCAAATCGAACGATCTTTACCCCTGTACTTATCAACATGATGAAAACTTCAAAACACATGCTAGGAAACGCAGTTTTATGAGTACAGTAAATTAGAGGAAAAAATCTGAATACACCCAGTCCTTTGCGATTTTTCCATGTTTGAGAAAAAGCTTTGTTTCCAAAAACCCCACTTTTTACACATCATGCCAAACCTCATTGCATCCTCTCTCGATTCATGGAACTGGCATCCCTATTTGACAAATGATACGCAGTACACTACCGACTGAACTTGTGCAAAGGTACAAAGAGTAACGAATTCAAATATCCAGAACAGGGAGTATTATTCTGCAAATCGAACGTTCTTTACCCTGGTACATATCTACTTGATGAAAACTACAAAACACATGCTAGGAAACGCAGTTTTATGAGTACAGTAAATTCAAGGAAAAAATCTGAATACACCCGGGCCTTTGCGATTTTTCCATATTTGAGAACAAGCTTTGTTTCCAAAAACCCCACTTTTACACATAATGCCAAACGTCATTGCATCCTCTCTCGATTCATGGGACTGGCATCCCTATTTGACAAATGGTACGCAGTCTACCACCGTCTGAGCTTGTGCACAGGTAAAAAGAGTAACGAATTCAAATATCGGTTACAGGGACTATTATTCTGCAAATCGAACGAACTTTACCCCTGTACATACCAACATGATGAAAACTTCAAAACACATGCTAGGAAACGCAGTTTTATAAGTACAGAAAATTCGAGGAAAAAATCTGAATACACCCGGGCCTTTGCGATTTTTCCATAATTGAGATAAAGCTTTGTTTCCAAAAACCCCACTTTTTACACATCTTGCCAAACGTCATTGCATCCTCTTTCGATTCATGGAACTGGCATCCCTATTTGACAAATGGTACACAGTCTACTACCGTCTGAACTTGTGCAAAGGCACAAAGAGTAACGAATTCAAATATCGAGAACAGGGAGTATTATTCTGCAAATCGAACGTTCTTTACCCTGGTACATATCTACAGGGTGAAAACTACAAAACACATGCTAAGAAATGCAGTTTTATGAGTACAGTAAATTCGAGGAATAAATCTGAATATACCTGGTCCTTTGCGATTTTTAAATATTTGAGATAAAGCTTTGTTTCCAAAAACCCCACTTTTTACACATAATGATGACCGTCATTGCATCCTCTCTCGATTCATGGAACTGGTATCCCTATTTGACAAATGGTACGCAGTCTACTACCGTCTAAACTTGTGCAAAGGTACAAAGAGTAACGAATTCAAATATCGAGAACTGGGACTATTATTCTGCAAATCGAACGATCTTTACCCCTGTACATATCAACATGATGAAAACTACAAAACACATGCTAGGAAACGCAGTTTTATGAGTAAAGTAAATTCGAGGAATAAGTCAGAATATACCCGGTCCTTTGCGATTTTTCCATATTTGAGATAAAGCTTTGTTTATAAAAACCCCACTTTTTACACATCATGCCAAACGTCATTGCATCCTCTCTCGATTCATGGAACTGGCATCAATATTTGACAAATGGTACGCAGTCTACTACCGTCTGAACTTGTGCAAAGGTACAAAGGGTAACGAATTCAAATATCGAGAACAGGTACTATTATTCCGCTATTCGAACGATCTTTACCCCTGTACATATCAACATGATGAAAACTACAAAACACATGCTAGGAAACGCAGTTTTAAGAGTACAGAAATTTCGAGGAAAAAATCTGATTACACCCGGGCCTTTGCGATTTTTCCATATTTGAGAACAAGCTTTGTTTCCAAAAACCCCACTTTTTACATATCACTCCAAATGTCATTGCATCCTCTCTCGATTCATGGAACTGGCATCCCTAATTGACAAATGGTACGCAGTCTACTACCGTCTGAACTTGTGCAAAGGTACAAAGAGTAACGAATTCAAATATCGAGAACAGGGACTATTATTCTGCAAATCGAACGATCTTTACCCCTGTACATATCAACATGATGAAAACTACAAAACACATGCTAGGAAACGCAGTTCTATTAGTACAGTTAATTCGAGGAAAAAATCTGAATACAACCGGGCCTTTGCGATTTTTCCATATTTGAGAAAAAGCTTTGTTTCCAAAAACCCCACTTTTTACACATCATGCCAAACGTCATTGCATCCTCTCTCGATTCATGGAACTGTCATCCCTATCTGACAAATGGAACGCAGACTACTACCATCTGAACTTGTGCAAAGTTACAAAGAGTAACGAATTCAAATATCGAGAACAGGGGCTATTATTAAGCAAATCGAACGATCCTTACCCCTGTACATATCAACATGATGAAAACTACAAAACACATGCTAAAAAACGCAGTTTTATGAGTAGAGAAAATTAGAGGAAAAAATCTGAATACACCCGGGCCTTTGCGATTTTTCCATATTTGAGAACAAGCTTTGTTTCCAAATACCCGACTTTTTAGATATCACTCCAAACGTCATTGCATCCTCTCTCGATTCATGGAACTGGCATCCCTATTTGACAAATGGTACGCAGTCTACCACCGTCTGAACTTGTGCAAAGGTACTAAGAGTAACGAATTCAAATATCGAGAACAGGGACTATTATTCTGCAAATCGAACGATCTTTACCCCTGTACATATCAACATGATGAAAACTACAAAACACATGCTAGGAAACGCAGTTATATGAGTAAAGTAAATTCGAGGAATAAGTCTGAATACACCCGGTCCTTTGCAATTTTTCCATATTTGAGAAAAAGGTTTGTTTCCAAAAACCCCACTTTTTACACTTCGTGCCAAACGTCATTGCATCCTCTCTCGATTCATGGAACTGGCATCCCTATCTGACAAATGGAACGCAGACTACTACCGTCTGAACTTGTGCAAAGGTACAAAGAGTAACGAATTCAAATATCGAGAACAGGGGCTATTATTCTGCAAATCGAACGATCTTTACCTCTGTACATATCAACATGATGAAAACTAGAAAGCATATGCTAGGAAACGCAGTTATATGAGTACAGTAAATTAGAGGAAATAATGTGAATACTCTCGGGTCTTTGCGATTTTTCTATATTTGAGAAAATGCTTTGTTTCCAAAAACCCCACATTTTACACATCATGCCAAACGTCATTGCATCCTCTCTCGATTCATGGGACTGGCATCCCTATTTCACAAATGGTACGCAGTCTACTACCGTCTGAGCTTGTGCAAAGGTAAAAAGAGTAACGAATTCAAATATCGGTTACAGGGACTATTATTCTGCAAATCGAACGATCTTTACCCCTGTACTTATCAACATGATGAAAACTTCAAAACACATGCTAGGAAACGCAGTTTTTTGAGTACAGTAAATTCGAGGAAAATATCTGAATACACCTTTGCGATTTTTCCGTATTTAAGAAAAAGCTTTGTTTCCAAAAACCCCACTTTTTACACATCTTGCGAAACGTCATTGCATCCTCTTTCGATTCATGGAACTGGCATCCCTATTTGACAAATGGTACGCAGTCTACTACCGTCTGAACTTGTGCAAAGGTACAAATAGTAACGAATTCAAATATCGAGAACAGGGAGTATTATTCTGCAAATCGAACATTCTTTACCCTGGTACATATCTACAGGATGAAAACTACAAAACACATGCTAAGAAACGCAGTTTTATGAGTACAGTAAATTCGAGGAAAAAATCGGAATATACCTGGTCCTTTGCGATTTTTAAATATTTGAGATAAAGCTTTGTTTCCAAAAACCCCACTTTTTACACATAATGATAACCGTCATTGCATCCTCTCTCGATTCATGGAACTGGTATCCCTATTTGACAAATGGTACGCAGTCTACTACCGTCTAAACTTGTGCAAAGGTACAAAGAGTAACGAATTCAAATATCGAGAACAGGGAATATTATCTGCAAATCGAACTATCTTTACCCCTGTACATATCAACATGATGAAAACTACAAAACACATGCTAGGAAACGCAGTTTTATGAGTACAGTAAATTCGAGGAATAAGTCAGAATATACCCGGTCCTTTTCGATTTTTCCATATTTGAGAAAAAGCTTTGTTTCCAAAAACCCCACTTTTTACACATCATGCCAAACGTCATTGCATCCTCTCTCGATTCATGGAACTGGCATCAATATTTGACAAATGGTACGCAGTCTACTAATATCTGAAATTGTGCAAAGGTACAAAGAGTAACGAATTCAAATATCGAGAACAGGTACTATTATTCTGCAAATCGAACGATCTTTACCCCTGTACATATCAACATGATGAAAACTACAAAACACATGCTAGGAAACGCAGTTTTAAGAGTATAGAAATTTCGAGGAAAAAATCTGAATACACCCGGGCCTTTGCGATTTTTCCATATTTGAGAACAAGCTTTGTTTCCAAAAACCCCACTTTTTACATATCACTCCAAACGTCATTGCATCCTCTCTCGATTCATGGAACTGGCATCCCTAATTGACAAATGGTACGCAGTCTACTACGGTCTGAACTTGTGCAAAGGTACAAAGAGTAACGAATTCAAATATCGAGAACAGGGACTATTATTCTGCAAATCGAACGATCTTTACCCCTGTACATATCAACATGATGAAAACTACAATACACATGCTAGGAAACGCAGTTCTATTAGTACAGTTAATTCGAGGAAAAAATCTGAATACAACCGGGCCTTTGCGATTTTTCCATATTTGAGAAAAAGCTTTGTTTCCAAAAACCCCACTTTTTACACATCATGCCAAACGTCATTGCATCCTCTCTCGATTCATGGAACTGTCATCCGTATCTGACAAATGGAACGCAGACTACTACCATCTGAACTTGTGCAAAGGTACAAAGAGTAACGAATTCAAATATCGAGAACAGGGGCTATTATTAAGCAAATCGAACGATCTTTACCCCTGTACATATCAACATGATGAAAACTACAAAACACATGCTAGAAAACGCAGTTTTATGAGTAGAGTAAATTAGAGGAAAAAAATGTGAATACACCCGGGCTTTTGCGATTTATCCATATTTGAGAACAAGCTTTGTTTCCAAATACCCGACTTTTTAGATATCACTCCAAACGTCATTGCATCCTCTCTCGATTCATGGAACTGTCATCCCTATTTGACAAATGGTACGCAGTCTACTACCGTCTGAACTTGTGCAAAGGTACAAAGAGTAACGAATTCAAATATCGAGAACAGGGACTATTATTCTGCAAATCGAACGATCTTTACCCCTGTACATATCAACATGATGAAAACTACAAAAAACATCCTAGGAAACGCAGTTTTATGAGTACAGTAAATTCGAGGAAATAATCAGAATACACCCGGTCTTTTGCGATTTTTCCATATTTAAGAAAAAGCTTTGTTTCCAAAAACCCCACCTTTTACACATCATGCCAAACGTCATTGCATCCTCTCTCGATTCATGGAACTGGTATCCCTATTTGACAAATGGTATGCTGTCTACTACTGTCTGAACTTGTTCAAAGGTACAAAGAGTAACGAATTCAAATATCGGGAACAGGGAGTATTATTCTGCAAATCGAACGTTCTTTACCCTGGTACATATCTACAGGATGAAAACTACAATACACATGCTAAGAAACGCAGTTTTATCAGTACAGTAAATTCGAGGAAAAAATCTGATTATACCTGGTACTTTGCGATTTTTAAATATTTGAGATAAAGCTTTGTTTCCAAAAACCCCACTTTTTACACATAATGATAAACGTCATTGCATCCTCTCTCGATTCATGGAACTGGTATCCCTATTTGACAAATGGTACGCAGTCTAATACCGTCTGAACTTGTGCAAAGGTACAATGAGTAACGAATTCAAATATCGAGAACAGGGACTATTATTCTGCAAATCGAACGATCTGTACCCCTGTACATATCAACATGATGAAAACTACAAAACACATGCTAGGAAACGCTTTTATATGAGTACAGTAAATTCGAGGAATAAGTCTGAATACACCCGGTCCTTTGCGATTTTTCCATATTTGAGAAAAAGGTTTGTTTCCAAAAACCCCACTTTTTACACTTCGTGCCAAACGTCATTGCATCCTCTCTCGATTCATGGGACTGGCATCCCTATTTCATAAATGGTACGCAGTCTACTACCGTCTGAGCTTGTGCAAAGGTAAAAAGAGTAACGAATTCAAATATCGGTTACAGGGACTATTATTCTGCAAATCGAACGATCTTTACCCCTGTACTTATCAACATGATGAAAACTTCAAAACACATGCTAGGAAACGCAGTTTTTTGAGTACAGTAAATTCGAGGAAAATATCTGAATACACCTTTGCGATTTTTCCGTATTTAAGAAAAAGCTTTGTTTCCAAAAACCCCACTTTTTACACATCTTGCGAAACGTCATTGCATCCTCTTTCGATTCATGGAACTGGCATCCCTATTTGACAAATGGTACGCAGTCTACTACCGTCTGAACTTGTGCAAAGGTACAAATAGTAACGAATTCAAATATCGAGAACAGGGAGTATTATTCTGCAAATCGAACATTCTTTACCCTGGTACATATCTACAGGATGAAAACTACAAAACACATGCTAAGAAACGCAGTTTTATGAGTACAGTAAATTCGAGGAAAAAATCTGAATATACCTGGTCCTTTGCGATTTTTAAATATTTGAGATAAAGCTTTGTTTCCAAAAACCCCACTTTTTACACATAATGATAACCGTCATTGCATCCTCTCTCGATTAATGGAACTGGTATCCCTATTTGACAAATGGTACGCAGTCTACTACCGTCTAAACTTGTGCAAAGGTACAAAGAGTAACGAATTCAAATATCGAGAACAGGGACTATTATCTGCAAATCGAACTATCTTTACCCCTGTACATATCAACATGATGAAAACTACAAAACACATGCTAGGAAACGCAGTTTTACGAGTACAGTAAATTCGAGGAATTAGTCAGAATATACCCGGTCCTTTTCGATTTTTCCATATTTGAGAAAAAGCTTTGTTTCCAAAAACCCCACTTTTTACACATCATGCCAAACGTCATTGCATCCTCTCTCGATTCATGGAACTGGCATCAATATTTGACAAATGGTACGCAGTCTACTAACATCTGAAATTGTGCAAAGGTACAAAGAGTAACGAATTCAAATATCGAGAACAGGTACTATTATTCTGCAAATCGAACGATCTTTACCCCTGTACATATCAACATGATGAAAACTAGAAAGCATATGCTAGGAAACGCAGTTTTATGAGTACAGTAAATTCGAGGAAATAATGTGAATACTCTCGGGTCTTTGCGATTTTTCTATATTTGAGAAAATGCTTTGTTTCCAAAAACCCCACATTTTACACATCATGCCAAACGTCATTGCATCCTCTCTCGATTCATGGGACTGGCATCCCTATTTCACAAATGGTACGCAGTCTACTACCGTCTGAGCTTGTGCAAAGGTAAAAAGAGTAACGAATTCAAATATCGGTTACAGGGACTATTATTCTGCAAATCGAACGATCTTTACCCCTGTACTTATCAACATGATGATAACTTCAAAACACATGCTAGGAAACGCAGTTTTTTGAGTACAGTAAATTCGAGGAAAATATCTGAATACACCTTTGCGATTTTTCCATATTTAAGAAAAAGCTTTGTTTCCAAAAGCCCCACTTTTTACACATCTTGCCAAACGTCATTGCATCCTCTTTCGATTCATGGAACTGGCATCCCTATTTGACAAATGGTACGCAGTCTACTACCGTCTGAACTTGTGCAAAGGTACAAATAGTAACGAATTCAAATATCGAGAACAAGGAGTATTATTCTGCAAATCGAACGTTCTTTACCCTGGTACATATCTACAGGATGAAAACTACAAAACACATGCTAAGAAACGCAGTTTTATGAGTACAGTAAATTCGAGGAAAAAATCTGAATATACCTGGTCCTTTGCGATTTTTAAATATTTGAGATAAAGCTTTGTTTCCAAAAACCCCACTTTTTACACATAATGATAACCGTCATTGCATCCTCTCTCGATTCATGGAACTGGTATCCCTATTTGACAAATGGTACGCAGTCTACTACCGTCTAAACTTGTGCAAAGGTACAAAGAGTAACGAATTCAAATATCGAGAACAAGGACTATTATTCTGCCAATCGAACTATCTTTACCCCTGTACATATCAACATGATGAAAACTACAAAACACATGCTAGGAAACGCAATTTTATGAGTACAGTAAATTCGAGGAATAAGTCAGAATATACCCGGTCCTTTGCAATTTTTCCATATTTGAGAAAAAGCTTTGTTTCCAAAAACCCCACTTTTTACACATCATGCCAAACGTCATTGCATCCTCTCTCGATTCATGGAACTGGTATCCCTATTTGACAAATGGTACGCAGTCTACTACCGTCTGAACTTGTGCAAAGGTACAAATAGTAACGAATTCAAATATCGAGAACAGGGAGTATTGTTCTGCAAATCGAACGTTCTTTACCCTGGTACATACCTACAGGGTGAAAACTACAAAACACTTTTTAAGAAACGCAGTTTTATGAGTACAGTAAATTCGAGGAACAAATCTGAATATACCTGGTCCTTTGCGATTTTTAAATATTTGAGATAAAGCTTTGTTTCCAAAAACCCCACTTTTTACACATAATGATAACCGTCATTGCATCCTCTCTCGATTCATGGAACTGGTATCCCTATTTGACAAATGGTACGCAGTCTACTACCGTCTGAACTTGTGCAAAGGTACAAAGAGTAACGAATTCAAATATCGAGAACAGGGGCTATTATAATGCAAATCGAACGATCTTTACCCCTATATATATCAACATGATGAAAACTACAAAACACATGCTAGAAAACGCAGTTTTTTGAGTAGAGTAAATTAGAGGAAAAAATCTGAATACACGTGGGCCTTCGCGATTTTCCCATATTTGAGAACAAGCTTTGTTTCCAAATACCCGACTTTTTAGATATCACTCCAAACGTCATTGCATCCTCTCTCGATTCATGGAACTGGCATCCCTATTTGACAAATGGTACGCAGTCTACTACCGTCTGAACTTGTGCAAAGGTACAAAGAGTAACGAATTCAAATATCGAGAACAGGGACTATTATTCTGCAAATCGAACGATCTATACCCCTGTACATATCAACATGATGAAAACTACAAAACACATGCTAGGAAACGCAGTTCTATTAGTAGAGTTAATTCGAGGAAAAAATCTGAATACAACCGGGAATTTGCTATTTTTCCATATTTGAGAAAAAGCTTTGTTTCCAAAAACCCCACTTTTTACACATCATGGCAAACGTCATTGCATCCTCTCTCGATTCATGGAACTGGCATCCCTATCTGACAAATGGAACGCAGACTACTACCGTCTGAACTTGTGCAAAGGTACAAAGAGTAACGAATTCAAATATCGAGAACAGGGGCTATTATTAAGCAAATCGAACGGTCTTTACCCCTGTACATATCAACATGATGAAAACTACAAAACACATGCTAGAAAACGCAGTTTTCTGAGTAGAGTAAATTAGAGGAAAAAATCTGAATACACCCGGGCCTTCGCGATTTCTCCATATATGAGAACAAGCTTCGTTTCCAAATACCCGACTTTTTAGATATCACTCCAAACGTCATTGCATCCTCTCTCGATTCATGGAACTGGCATCCCTATTTGACAAATGGTACGCAGTCTACTACAGTCTGAAGTTGTGCAAAGGTACAAAGAGTAACGAATTCAAATATCGAGAACAGGGACTATTATTCTGCAAATCGAACGATCTTTACCGCTGTACATATCAGCATGATGAAAACTACAAAACACATGCTAGAAAACGCATTTTTATGAGTACAGTAAATTCGAGGAAAAAATCTGAATACACCCGGGCCATTGCGATTTTTCCACATTTGACAACAAGCTTTGTTTCCAAAAACCCCACTTTTTACACATCATGCCAAACGTCATTGCATCCTCTCTCGATTCAAGGAACTGGCATCCCTATTTGACAAATGGTACGCAGTCTACTACCGTCTGAACTTGTGCAATGGTACAAAGAGTAACGAATTCAAATATCGAGAACAGAGACTATTATTCTGCAAATCGAACGATCTTTACCCCTGTACATACCAACATGATGAAAACTACAAAGCACATATTAGGAAACGCAGTTCTATGAGTACAGTAAATTCGAGGGAAAAATCTTTTTAATTTTTCCATATTTGAGAAAAAGCTTTGTTTCCACTATTATTCTACAAATCGAACGAACTTTTCCCCTGTACATATCAACATGATGAAAACTACAAAACACATGCTAGGAAACGCAGTTTTAAGAGTACAGAAATTTGCGACTTTTCCATATTTGAGAAAACACTTTGTTTCCAAAAACCCCTCTTTTTACACATCATGCCAAACGTCATTGCATTTTCTCTCGATTCATGGAACTGGCATCCCTATCTGACAAATGGAACGCAGGCTACTAGTCTGAACTTGTGCAAAGGTACAAAGAGTAACGAATTCAAATACCGAGAACAGGGACTATTATTCTGCAAATCGAACGATCTTTACCCCTGTACATATCAACATGATGAAAACTACAAAACACATGCTAGGAAACGCAATTTTATGAGTACAGTAAATTCGAGGAAAAAATCTGAATACACGCGGACCTTTGCGATTTTTCCATATTTGGGAACAAGCTTTGTTTCCAAAAACCCCACTTTTTACACATCATGCCAAACGTCATTGCATACTCTCTCGATTCATGGAATTGGCATCCCTATTTGACAAATGGTACGCAGTCTACTTCCGTCTGTACTTGTGCAAAGGTACAAAGAGTAACGAATTCAAATATCGATTACAGGGACTATTATTCTGCAAATCGAACGATCTTTACCCCTGTACATATCAACATGATGAAAACTACAAAAAAAATGCTAGGAAACGCAGTTTTATGAGTACAGTAAATTCAAGGAAAAAATCTGAATACATCCGGGCCTTTGCGATTTTTCCATATTTGAGAAAAAGCTTTGTTTCAAAAAACCCCACTTTTTACACATCATGCCAAACGTCATTGCATCCTCTCTCTATTCATGGAACTGGCATCCCTATTTGACAAATGGTACGCAGTCTGCTACCGTCTGAACTTGTGCAAAGGTACAAAGAGTAACGAATTCAAATATAGAGAACAGGGACTATTATTCTGGAAATCGATCGATCTTTACCCCTGTCCATATCAAAATGATGAAAACTACAAAACACATGCTAGGAAACGCAGTTTTAAGAGTACAGAAATTTCGAGGAAAAAATCTGAATACACCCGTGCATTTGCGATTTTTGCGTATTTGAGAAAAAACTTTGTTTCCAAAAACCCCACTTTTTACACATCATGCCAAACGTCATTGCACCTTCTCTCGATTCATGGAACTGCCATCCCTATTTGACAAAGGGTACACAGTTTACTACCGTCTGTACTTGTGCAAAGGTACAAAGAGTAACGAATTCAAATATCGATTACAGGGACTATTATTTTGCAAATCGAACGATCTTTACCCCTGTACATATCAACATGATGAAAACTACAAAACACATGCTAGGAAACGCAGTTTTATGAGTACAGTAAATTCGAGGAAAAAATCAGAATACACCCGGGCCTTTGCGATTTTCCATATTTTGAGAAAAAGCTTTGTTTCCAAAAACCCCACTTTTTACACATCATGCCAAACGTCATTGCATCCTCTCTCGATTCATGGAATTGGCATCCCTATTTGACAAATGGTACGCAGTCTGCTACCTTCTGAACTTGTGCAAAGGTAGAAAGAGTAACGAATTCCAATATTGAGAACAGGGACTATTATTCTGCAAATCGAACGATCTTTACCCCTGTACATATCAACAAGATGAAAACTACAAAACACATGCTAGGAAACGCAGTTTTATGAGTACAGTAAATTCGAGGAAAAAATCAGAATACACCCGGACCTTTGCGATTTTTCCATATTTAAGAAAAAGCTTTGTTTCCAAAAACCCCACCTTTTACACATCATGCCAAACGTCATTGCATCCTGTCTCGATTCATGGAACTGGTATCCCTATTTGACAAATGGTACGCAGTCTACTACCGTCTGAACTTGTGCAAGGGTACAAAGAGCAACGAATTCAAATATCGAGAACAGGGAGTATTATTCTGCAAATCGAACGTTCTTTACCCTGGTACATATCAACATGATGAAAACTACAAAACACATGCTAGGATACGCAGTTTTATGAGTACAGTAAATTCGAGGAATAAGTCTGAATACACCCGGTCCATTGCGATTTTTCCATATTTGAGAAAAAGCTTTGTTTCCAAAAACCCCACTTTTTACACTTCATGCCAAACGTCATTGCATCCTTTCTCGATTCATGGAACTATCATCAATATTTGACATATGGTACGCAGTCTACTACCGTCTGAACTTGTGCAAAGGTACAAAGAGTAACGAATTCAAATATCGAGAACAGGTACTATTTTTCTGCAAATCGAACGATCTTTACCCCTGTACATATCAACATGATGAAAACTACAAAACACATGCTAGGAAACGCAGTTTTATGAGTACAGTAAATTCGAGGAATAAGTCTGAATACACCCGGTCCATTGCGATTTTCCCATATTTGAGAAAAAGCTTTGTTTCCAAAAACCCCACTTTTTACAAATCATGCCAAACGTCATTGGATCCTCTCTCGATTCATGGAACTGGCATCCCTATTTGACAAATTTTACGCAGTCCACTACCGTCTGAACTTGTGCAAATGTACAAAGGGTAACGAATTCAAATATCGGTTACAGGGACTATTATTCTGCAAATCGAACGATCTTTACCCCTGTACATATCAACATGATGAAAACTTCAAAACACATGCTAGGAAACGCATTTATATGAGTACAGTAAATTCGAGGAAAAAATCTGAATACACCCGGGCCATTGCGATTTTTCCACATTTGACAACAAGCTTTGTTTCCAAAAACCCCACTTTTTACACATCATGCCAAACGTCATTGCATCCTCTCTCGTTTCAAGGAACTGGCATCCCTATTTGACAAATGGTACGCAGTCTACTACCGTCTGAACTTGTGCAATGGTACAAAGAGTAACGAATTCAAATATCGAGAACAGAGACTATTATTCTGCAAATCGAACGATCTTTACCCCTGTACATATCAACATGATGAAAACTACAAAGCACATATTAGGAAACGCAGTTCTATGAGTACAGTAAATTCGAGGGAAAAATCTTTTTAATTTTTCCATATTTGAGAAAAAGCTTTGTTTCCACTATTATTCTACAAATCGAACGAACTTTTCCCCTGTACATATCAACATGATGAAAACTACAAAACACATGCTAGGAAACGCAGTTTTAAGAGTACAGAAATTTCGAGGAAAAAATCTGAATACACCCGTGCATTTGCGATTTTTGCATATTTGAGAATAAACTTTGTTTCCAAAAACCCCACTTTTTACACATCATGCCAAACGTCATTGCATACTCTCTCGATTCATGGAATTGGCATCCCTATTTGACTAATGGTACGCAGTCTACTTCCGTCTGTACTTGTGCAAAGGTACAAAGAGTAACGAATTCAAATATAGAGAACAGGGACTATTATTCTGGAAATCGATCGATCTTTACCCCTGTCCATATCAAAATGATGAAAACTACAAAACACATGCTAGGAAACGCAGTTTTAAGAGTACAGAAATTTCGAGGAAAAAATCTGAATACACCCGTGCATTTGCGATTTTTGCATATTTGAGAAAAAACTTTGTTTCCAAAAACCCCACTTTTTACACATCATGCCAAACGTCATTGCACCATCTCTCGATTCATGGAACTGGCATCCCTATTTGACAAAGGGTACACAGTTTACTACCGTCTGTACTTGTGCAAAGGTACAAAGAGTAACGAATTCAAATATCGATTACAGGGACTATTATTTTGCAAATCGAACGATCTTTACCCCTGTACATATCAACATGATGAAAACTACAAAACACATGCTAGGAAATGCAGTTTTATGAGTACAGTAAATTCGAGGAAAAAATCTGAATACACCCGGGCCTTTGCGTTTTTTTCATATTTGAGAAAAAGCTTTGTTTCCAAAAACCATACTTTTTACATATCATGCCAAACGTCATTGCATCCTCTCTCCATTCATGGAACTGGCATCCAAATTTGACAAATGGTATGCAGTCTACTACCGTCTGAACTTGTGCAAAGGTACAAAGAGTAACGAATTCAAATATCGATTACAGGGACTATTATTCTGCAAATCGAACGATCTTTACCCCTGTACATATCAACATGATGAAAACTACAAAACACATGCTAGGAAACGCAGTTTTATGAGTACAGTAAATTCGAGGAAAAAATCAGAATACACCCGGGCCTTTGCGATTTTCCATATTTTGAGAAAAAGCTTTGTTTCCAAAAACCCCACTTTTTACACATCATGCCAAACTTCATTGCATCCTCTTTCGATTCATGGAACTGGCATCCCTATTTGACATATGGTACGCAGTCTACTACCGTCTGAACTTGTGTAAAGCTATAAAGAGTAACGAATTCAAATATCGAGAACAAGGACTATTATTCTGCAAATCGAACGATCTTTACCCCTGTACATATCAACAAGATGAAAACTACAAAACACATGCTAGGAAGCGCAGTTTTATGAGTACAGTAAATTCGAGGAAAAAATCTGAATACATCCAGGCCTTTGCGATTTTTCCATATTTGAGAAAAAGCTTTGTTTCCAAAAACCCCACTTTTTACACATCATGCCAAACGTCATTGCATCCTCTCTCGATTCATGGAACTGGCATCCCTATTTGACAAATGGTACGCAGTATACTACCGTCTAAACTTGTGCAAAGCTACAAAGAGTAACGAATTCAAATATCGATTACAGGGACTATTATTCTGCAAATCGAACGATCTTTACCAATGTACATATCAACATGATGAAAACTACAAAATACATGCTAGGAAACGCAGTTTTATGAGTACAGTAAATTCGAGGAATAAATCTGAATAAACGCGTGCCTTTGCTATTTTTCCATATTTGAGAAAAAGCTTTGTTTCCAAAAACCCCACTTTTTACACATCATGCCAAACGTCATTGCATCCTCTCTGGATTTATGGAACTGGCATCCCTATTTGACAAATGGTACGCAGTCTACTACCGTCTGTACTTGTGCAAAGGTACAAAGAGTAACGAATTCAAATATCGATTACAAGGACTATTATTCGGCAAATCGAACGATCTTTACCCCTGCTAGGGAACGCAGTTTTATGAGTACAGTAAATTCGGGGAAAAAATTTGAATACAGATTTGAGAAAAAGCTCCGTTTCCAAAAACCCCACTTTTTACACATCATGTCAAACGTCATTGCATCCTCTCTTGATTCATGGAACTGACATCCCTATTTGACAAATGGTACGCAGTCTACTACCGTCTGAACTTGTGCAAAGGTACAAAGAGTAACGAATTCAAATATCGAGAACGGGGACTATTATTCTGCTAATCGAACGATCTTTACCCCTATATATATCAACATGATGAAAACTACAAAACACATGCTAGGAAACCCAGTTCAATGAGTACAGTAAATTCGAGGAAAAAATCTGAATACACTCGGGCCTTTTTCGATTTTTTCATATTTGAGAAAAAGCTTTGTTTCCAAAAACCCCACTTTTTACAAATCATGCCAAACGTCATTGCATCCTCTCTCGATTCATGGAACTGGCATCCCTATTTGACAAATTTTACGCAGTCCACTACCGTCTGAACTTGTGCAAATGTACAAAGGGTAACGAATTCAAATATCGGTTACAGGGACTATTATTCTGCAAATCGAACGATCTTTACCCCTGTACATATCAACATGATGAAAACTTCAAAACACATGCTAGGAAACGCAGTTTTATGAGTACAGTAAATTCGAGGAAAAAATCTGAATACACTCGGGACTTTGCGATTTTTTCATATTTGAGAAAAATCTTTGTTTCCAAAAACCCCACTTTTTACACATCATGCCAAACGCCTTTGCATCCTCTCTCGATTCATGGAACTGGCATCCCTATTTGACAAATGGTACGCAGTCTACTACCGTCTGAACTTGTGCAAAGGTACAAAGAGTAACGAATTCAAATATCGAGAACAGGGACTATTATTCTGCAAATCGAACGATCTTTACCGCTGTACATATCAGCATGATGAAAACTACAAAACACATGCTAGAAAACGCATTTTTATGAGTACAGTAAATTCGAGGAAAAAATCAGAATACACCCGGGCCTTTGCGATTTTCCATATTTTGAGAAAAAGCTTTGTTTATAAAAACCCCACTTTTTACACATCATGCCAAACGTCATTGCATCCTCTCTCGATTCATGGAATTGGCATCCCTATTTGACAAATGGTACGCAGTCTGCTACCTTCTGAACTTGTGCAAAGGTAGAAAGAGTAACGAATTCAAATATTGAGAATAGGGACTATTATTCTGCAAATCGAACGATCTTTACCCCTGTACATATCAACAAGATGAAAACTACAAAACACATGCTAGGAAACGCAGTTTTATGAGTACAGTAAATTCGAGGAAAAAATCTGAATACACTCAGGCCTTCGCGATATTTCCATATTTGAGAAAAAGCTTTGTTTCCAAAAACCCCACTTTTTACACATCATGCCAAACTTCATTGCATCATCTTTCGATTCATGGAACTGGCATCCCTATTTGACATATGGTACGCAGTCTACTACCGTCTGAACTTGTGTAAAGCTACAAAGAGTAACGAATTCAAATATCGAGAACAAGGACTATTATTCTGCAAATCGAACGATCTTTACCCCTGTACATATCAACAAGATGAAAACTACAAAACACATGCTAGGAAGCGCAGTTTTATGAGTACAGTAAATTCGAGGAAAAAATCTGAATACATCCAGGCCTTTGCGATTTTTCCATATTTGAGAAAAAGCTTTGTTTCCAAAAACCCCACTTTTTACACATCATGCCAAACGTCATTGCATCCTCTCTCGATTCATGGAACTGGCATCCCTATTTGACAAATGGTACGCAGTATACTACCGTCTAAACTTGTGCAAAGCTACAAAGAGTAACGAATTCAAATATCGATTACAGGGACTATTATTCTGCAAATCGAACGATCTTTACCCCTGTACATATCAACATGATGAAAACTACAAAATACATGCTAGGAAACGCAGTTTTATGAGTACAGTAAATTCGAGGAAAAAATCTGAATAAACGCGTGCCTTTGCTATTTTTCCATATTTGAGAAAAAGCTTTGTTTCCAAAAACCCCACTTTTTACACATCATGCCAAACGTCATTGCATCCTCTCTGGATTTATGGAACTGGCATCCCTATTTGACAAATGGTACGCAGTCTACTACCGTCTGTACTTGTGCAAAGGTACAAAGAGTAACGAATTCAAATATCGATTACAAGGACTATTATTCGGCAAATCGAACGATCTTTACCCCTGCTAGGGAACACAGTTTTATGAGTACAGTAAATTCGGGGAAAAAATTTGAATACAGATTTGAGAAAAAGCTCCGTTTCCAAAAACCCCACTTTTTACACATCATGTCAAACGTCATTGCATCCTCTCTTGATTCATGGAACTGACATCCCTATTTGACAAATGGTACGCAGTCTACTACCGTCTGAACTTGTGCAAAGGTACAAAGAGTAACGAATTCAAATATCGAGAACAGGGACTATTATTCTGCTAATCGAACGATCTTTACCCCTATATATATCAACATAATGAAAACTACAAAACACATGCTAGGAAACCCAGTTCAATGAGTACAGTAAATTCGAGGAAAAAATCTGAATACACTCGGGCCTTTTTCGATTTTTTCATATTTGAGAAAAAGCTTTGTTTCCAAAAACCCCACTTTTTACAAATCATGCCAAACGTCATTGCATCCTCTCTCGATTCATGGAACTGGCATCCCTATTTGACAAATTTTACGCAGTCCACTACCGTCTGAACTTGTGCAAATGTACAAAGGGTAACGAATTCAAATATCGGTTACAGGGACTATTATTCTGCAAATCGAACGATCTTTACCCCTGTACATATCAACATGATGAAAACTTCAAAACACATGCTAGGAAACGCAGTTTTATGAGTACAGTAAATTCGAGGGAAAAATCTGAATACACTCGGGACTTTGCGATTTTTTCATATTTGAGAAAAAGCTTTGTTTCCAAAAACCCCACTTTTTACACATCATGCCAAACGCCTTTGCATCCTCTCTCGATTCATGGAACTGGCATCCCTATTTGACAAATGGTACGCAGTCTACTACCGTCTGAACTTGTGCAAAGGTACAAAGAGTAACGAATTCAAATATCGAGAACAGGGACTATTATTCTGCAAATCGAACTATCTTTACCGCTGTACATATCAGCATGATGAAAACTACAAAACACATGCTAGAAAACGCATTTTTATGAGTACAGTAAATTCGAGGAAAAAATCTGAATACACCCGGGCCATTGCGATTTTTCCACATTTGACAACAAGCTTTGTTTCAAAAAACCCCACTTTTTACACATCATGCCAATTGTCATTGCATCCTCTCTCGATTCAAGGAACTGGCATCCCTATTTGACAAATGGTACGCGGTCTACTACCGTCTGAACTTGTGCAATGGTACAAAGAGTAACGAATTCAAATATCGAGAACAGAGACCATTATTCTGCAAATCGAACGATCCTTACCCCTGTACATATCAACATGATGAAAACTACAAAGCACATATTAGGAAACCCAGTTCTATGAGTACAGTAAATTCGAGGGAAAAATCTTTTTAATTTTTCCATATTTGAGAAAAAGCTTTGTTTCCACTATTATTCTACAAATCGAACGAACTTTTCCCCTGTACATATCAACATGATGAAAACTACAAAACACATGCTAGGAAACGCAGTTTTAAGAGTACAGAAATTTCGAGGAAAAAATCTGAATACACCCGGGCCTTTGCGACTTTTCCATATTTGAGAAAACACTTTGTTTCCAAAAACCCCACTTTTTACACATCATGCCAAACGTCATTGCATCCTCTCTCGATTCATGGAACTGGCATCCCTATTTGACAAATGGTACGCAGTCTGCTACTGTCTGAACTTGTGCAAATTTACAAAGGGTAACGAATTCAAATATCGGTTACAGGGACTATTATTCTGCAAATCGAACGATCTTTACCCCTGTACATATCAACATGATGAAAACTACAAAACACATGCTAGGAAACGCAATTTTATGAGTACAGTAAATTCGAGGAAAAAATCTGAATACACGCGGACCTTTGCGATTTTTCCATATTTGGGAACAAGCTTTGTTTCCAAAAACCCCACTTTTTACACATCATGCCAAACGTCACTGCATACTCTCTCGATTCATGGAATTGGCATCCCTATTTGACAAATGGTACGCAGTCTACTTCAGTCTGTACTTGTGAAAAGGTACAAAGAGTAACGAATTCAAATATCGATTACAGGGACTATTATTCTGCAAATCGAACGATCTTTACCCCTGTACATATCAACATGATGAAAACTACAAAAAACATGCTAGGAAACGCAGTTTTATGAGTACAGTAAATTCAAGGAAAAAATCTGAATACATCCGGGCCTTTGCGATTTTTCCATATTTGAGAAAAAGCTTTGTTTCAAAAAACCCCACTTTTTACACATCATGCCAAACGTCATTGCATCCTCTCTCTATTCATGGAACTGGCATCCCTATTTGACAAATGGTACGCAGTCTGCTACCGTCTGAACTTGTGCAAAGGTACAAAGAGTAACGAATTCAAATATAGAGAACAGGGACTATTATTCTGGAAATCGATCGATCTTTACCCCTGTCCATATCAAAATGATGAAAACTACAAAACACATGCTAGGAAACGCAGTTTTAAGAGTACAGAAATTTCGAGGAAAAAATCTGAATACACCCGTGCATTTGCGATTTTTGCATATTTGAGAAAAAACTTTGTTTCCAAAAACCCCACTTTTTACACATCATGCCAAACGTCATTGCACCTTCTCTCGATTCATGGAACTGGCATCCCTATTTGACAAAGGGTACACAGTTTACTACCGTCTGTACTTGTGCAAAGGTACAAAGAGTAACGAATTCAAATATCGATTACAGGGACTATTATTTTGCAAATCGAACGATCTTTACCCCTGTACATATCAACATGATGAAAACTACAAAACACATGCTAGGAAACGCAGTTTTATGAGTACAGTAAATTCGAGGAAAAAATCTTAATACACCCGGGCCTTTGCGTTTTTTTCATATTTGAGAAAAAGCTTTGTTTCGAAAAACCATACTTTTTACATATCATGCCAAACGTCATTGCATCCTCTCTCCATTCATGGAACTGGCATCCAAATTTGACAAATGGTATGCAGTCTACTACCGTCTGAACTTGTGCAAAGGTACAAAGAGTAACGAATTCAAATATCGATTACAGGGACTATTATTCTGCAAATCGAACGATCTTTACCCCTGTACATATCAACATGATGAAAACTACAAAACACATGCTAGGAAACGCAGTTTTATGAGTACAGTAAATTCGAGGAAAAAATCAGAATACACCCGGGCCTTTGCGATTTTCCATATTTTGAGAAAAAGCTTTGTTTATAAAAACCCCACTTTTTACACATCATGCCAAACGTCATTGCATCCTCTCTCGATTCATGGAATTGGCATCCCTATTTGACAAATGGTACGCAGTCTGCTACCTTCTGAACTTGTGCAAAGGTAGAAAGAGTAACGAATTCAAATATTGAGAATAGGGACTATTATTCTGCAAATCGAACGATCTTTACCCCTGTACATATCAACAAGATGAAAACTACAAAACACATGCTAGGAAACGCAGTTTTATGAGTACAGTAAATTCGAGGAAAAAATCTGAATACACTCAGGCCTTCGCGATATTTCCATATTTGAGAAAAAGCTTTGTTTCCAAAAACCCCACTTTTTACACATCATGCCAAACTTCATTGCATCATCTTTCGATTCATGGAACTGGCATCCCTATTTGACATATGGTACGCATTCTACTACCGTCTGAACTTGTGTAAAGCTACAAAGAGTAACGAATTCAAATATCGAGAACAAGGACTATTATTCTGCAAATCGAACGATCTTTACCCCTGTACATATCAACAAGATGAAAACTACAAAACACATGCTAGAAAGCGCAGTTTTATGAGTACAGTAAATTCGAGGAAAAAATCTGAATACATCCAGGCCTTTGCGATTTTTCCATATTTGAGAAAAAGCTTTGTTTCCAAAAACCCCACTTTTTACACATCATGCCAAACGTCATTGCATCCTCTCTCGATTCATGGAAATGGCATCCCTATTTGACAAATGGTACGCAGTATACTACCGTCTAAACTTGTGCAAAGCTACAAAGAGTAACGAATTCAAATATCGATTACAGGGACTATTATTCTGCAAATCGAACGATCTTTACCCCTGTTTATATCAACATGATGAAAACTACAAAATACATGCTAGGAAACGCAGTTTTATGAGTACAGTAAATTCGAGGAAAAAATCTGAATACACGCGTGCCTTTGCTATTTTTCCATATTTGAGAAAAAGCTTTGTTTCCAAAAACCCCACTTTTTACACATCATGCCAAACGTCATTGCATCCTCTCTGGATTCATGGAACTGGCATCCCTATTTGACAAATGGTACGCAGTCTACTACCGTCTGTACTTCTGCAAAGGTACAAAGAGTAACGAATTCAAATATCGATTACAAGGACTATTATTCGGCAAATCGAACGATCTTTACCCCTGCTAGGGAACGCAGTTTTATGAGTACAGTAAATTCGAGGAAAAAATTTGAATACAGATTTGAGAAAAAGCTCCGTTTCCAAAAACCCCACTTTTTACACATCATGTCAAACGTCATTGCATCCTCTCTTCATTCATGGAACTGACATCCCTATTTGACAAATGGTACGCAGTCTACTACCGTCTGAACTTGTGCAAAGGTACAAAGAGTAACGAATTCAAATATCGAGAACAGGGACTATTATTCTGCTAATCGAACGATCTTTACCCCTATATATATCAACATGATGAAAACTACAAAACACATGCTAGGAAACCCAGTTCTATGAGTACAGTAAATTCGAGGAAAAAATCTGAATACACTCGGGCCTTTTTCGATTTTTTCATATTTGAGAAAAAGCTTTGTTTCCAAAAAACCCACTTTTTACACATCATGCCAAACGCCTTTGCATCCTCTCTCGATTCATGGAACTGGCATCCCTATTTGACAAATGGTACGCAGTCTACTACCGTCTGAACTTGTGCAAAGGTACAAAGAGTAACGAATTCAAATATCGAGAACAGGGACTATTATTCTGCAAATCGAACGATCTTTACCCCTGTACATATCAGCATGATGAAAACTACAAAACACATGCTAGAAAACGCAGTTTTATGAGTACAGTAAATTCGAGGAAAAAATCTGAATACACCTGGGCCATTGCGATTTTTCCACATTTGACAACAAGCTTTGTTTCCAAAAACGCCACTTTTTACACATCATGCCAAACGTCGTTGCATCCTCTCTCGATTCAAGGAACTGGCATCCCTATTTGACAAATGGTACGCAGTCTACTACCGTCTGAACTTGTGCAATGGTACAAAGAGTAACGCATTAGGAGTGATTTAAAATGGAATGATCATATAAAGTTGATCGTCGGTAAAGCAGATGCCGGACTGAGATTCATTGGAAGAATCCTAACTAAATGCAGTGTGGGATCCGCACCAGGTAGGGTTGATAGAAGAGATAGAGAAGATCCAACGGAGAGCAGCGCGCTTCGTTACAGGATCATTTAGTAATTGCGAAAGCGTTACGGAGATGATAGATAAACTCCAGTGGAAGACTCTGCAGGAGAGACGTTCAGTAGCTCGGTACGGGCTTTTGTTAAAGTTTCGAGAACATACCTTCACCGAAGAGTCAAGCAGTATATTGCTCCCTCCAACGTATATCTCGCGAAGAGACCATGAGGATAAAATCAGAGAGATTAGAGCCCACACAGAAGCATACCGACAATCCTTCTTTCCACGTACAATGGCTTGCGGAGTACGGATATAGATGTAGATGTAGAATTCAAATATCGAGAACAGGGACTATTATTCTGCAAAACGAACGATCTTTACATCTGTACATATCAACATGATGAAAACTACAAAGCACATATTAGGAAACGCAGTTCTATGAGTACAGTAAATTCGAGGGAAAAATCTTTTCAATTTTTCCATATTTGAGAAAAAGCTTTGTTTCCACTATTATTCTGCAAATCGAACGAACTTTTCCCCTGTACATATCAACATGATGAAAACTACAAAACACATGCTAGGAAACACAGTTTTAAGAGTACAGAAATTTCGAGGAAAAAATCTGAATACACCTTTGCGACTTTTCCATATTTGAGAAAACACTTTGTTTCCAAAAACCCCACTTTTTACACATCATGCCAAACGTCATTGCATCCTCTCTCGATTCATGGAACTGGCATCCCTATTTGACAAATAGTACGCAGTCTACTACTGTCTGAACTTGTGCAAGGCTACAAAGAGTAACGAATTCAAATATCGAGAACAGGGACTATTATTCTACAAATCGAACGATCTTTAACCCTGTACATATCAACATGATGAAAATTACAAAACACTTGCTAGGAAACGCAGTTTTATGAGAACAGTAAATTCGAGGAAACAATCTGAATACACCCGGGCCTTTGCGATTTTTCCAGATTTGAGAAAAAGCTTCGTTTCCAATAACCCGACTTTTTACACATCATGCCAAACGTCATTGCATCCTCTCTCGATTCATGGAACTGGCATCCCTATTTGACAAATGGTACGCAGTCTACTACTGTCTGAACTTGTGCAAGGCTACAAAGAGTAACGAATTCAAATATCGAGAACAGGGACTATTATTCTACAAATCGAACGATCTTTAACCCTGTACGTATCAACATGATGAAAATTACAAAACACTTGCTAGGAAACGCAGTTTTATGAGAACAGTAAATTCGAGGAAACAATCTGAATACACCCGGGCCTTTGCGATTTTTCCAGATTTGAGAAAAAGCTTCGTTTCCAATAACCCGACTTTTTACACATCATGCCAAACGTCATTGCATCCTCTCTCGATTCATGGAACTGGCATCCCTATTTGACAAATGGTACGCAGTCTACTACTGTCTGAACTTGTGCAAGGCTACAAAGAGTAACGAATTCAAATATCGAGAACAGGGACTATTATTCTGCAAATCGAACGATCTTTACCCCTGTACAGTAAATTCGAGGAAAAAATCTGAATACACGCGGGCCTTTGCGATTTTTCCATATTTGAGAACAAGCTTTGTTTCCAAAAACCCAACTTTTTGCACATCATGCGAAACGTCATTGCATCCTCTCTCGATTCATGGAATTGGCATCCCTATTTGACAAATGGTACACAGTCTACTACCGTCTGTACTTGTGCAAAGGTAAAAAGAGTAACGAATTCAAATATCGATTACAGGGACTATTATTCTACAAATCGAACGATCTTTAACCCTGTACATATCAACATGATGAAAATTACAAAACACTTGCTAGGAAACGCAGTTTTATGAGAACAGTAAATTCGAGGAAACAATCTGAATACACCCGGGCCTTTGCGATTTTTCCAGATTTGAGAAAAAGCTTCGTAACCAATAACCCGACTTTTTACACATCATGCCAAACGTCATTGCATCCTCTCTCGATTCATGGAATTGGCATCCCTATTTGAAAATTGGTACAGTCTACTACCGTCTCTACTTGTGCAAAGGTAAAAAGAGTAACGAATTCAAATATCGGTTACAGGGACTATTATTCTGCAAATCGAACGATCTTTACCCCTGTACTTATCAACATGATGATAACTTCAAAACACATGCTAGGAAACGCAGTTTTATGAGTACAGTAAATTCGAGGAAAAAATGTGAATACACCCGGGCCTTTGCGATTTTTCCATATTTGAGAACGAGCTTTGTTTCCAAAAACCCCACTTATTACACATCATGCCAAACGTCATTGCATCCTCCCTCGATTCATGGAACTGGCATTCCTATTTGACAAATGGTACGCAGTCTACTACTGTCTGAACTTGTGCAAGGCTACAAAGAGTAACGAATTCAAATATCGAGAACAGGGACTATTATTCTGCAAATCGAACGATCTTTACCCCTGTACATATCAACATGATGAAAACTACAAAACACATGCTAGGAAGCGCAGTTTTATGAGTACAGTAAATTCGAGGAAAAAATCTGAATACACTCAGGCCTTTGCGATATTTCCATATTAGAGATAAAGCTTTGTTTCCAAAAACCCCACATTTTACACATAATGCCACACGTCATTGCATCCTCCTTCGATTCATGGAACTGGCATCTCCATTTGACAAATGGTACGCAGGCTACTACCGTCTGAACTTGTGCAAAGGTACAAAGAGTAACGAAATCAAATATCGAGAACAGGGACTATTATTCCTCAAATCGAACGATCATTATCCCTGTACATATCAACATGATGAAAACTACAAAACACATGCTAGGAAACGCAATTTTATGAGTAGAGTAAATTCGAGGAAAAAATCTGAATACATGCGGACCTTAGCGATTTTTCCATATTTGGGAACAAGCTTTGTTTCCAAAAACCCCACTTTTTACACATCATGCCAAACGTCATTGCATACTCTCTCGATTCATGGAATGGGCATCCCTATTTGACAAATGGTACGCAGTCTACTTCCGTCTGTACTTGTGCAAAGGTACAAAGAGTAACGAATTCAAATATCGATTACAGGGACTATTATTCTGCAAATCGAACGATCTTTACCCCTGTACATATCAACATGATGAAAACTACAAAAAACATGCTAGGAAACGCAGTTTTATGAGTATAGTAAATTCAAGGAAAAAATCTGAATACATCCGGGCCTTTGCGATTTTTCCATATTTGAGAAAAAGCTTTGTTTCAAAAAACCCCACTTTTTACACATCATGCCAAACGTCATTGCATCCTCTCTCGATTCATGGAACTGGCATCCCTATTTGACAAATGGTACGCAGTCTGCTACCGTCTGAACTTGTGCAAAGGTACAAAGAGTAACGAATTCAAATATAGAGAACAGGGACTATTATTCTGGAAATCGATCGATCTTTACCTCTGTCCATATCAAAATGATGAAAACTACAAAACACATGCTAGGAAACGCAGTTTTAAGAGTACATAAATTTCGAGGAAAAAATCTGAATACACCCGTGCATTTCCGATTTTTGCATATTTGAGAAAAAACTTTGTTTCCAAAAACCCCACTTTTTACACATCATGCCAAACGACATTGCACCCTCTCTCGATTCATGGAACTGGCATCCCTATTTGACAAATGGTACACAGTTTACTACCGTCTGTACTTGTGCAAAGGTACAAAGAGTAACGAATTCAAATATCGATTACAGGGACTATTATTTTGCAAATCGAACGATCTTTACCCCTGTACATATCAACATGATGAAAACTACAAAACACATGCTAGGAAACGCAGTCTTATGAGTACAGTAAATTCGAGGAAAATATCTGAATACACCCGGGCCTTTGCGTTTTTTTCATATTTGAGAAAAAGCTTTGTTTCCAAAAACCCCACTTTTTACATATCATGCCAAACGTCATTGCATCCTGTCTCCATTCATGGAACTGGCATCCAAATTTGACAAATGGTATGCAGTCTGCTACCTTCTGAACTTGTGCAAAGGTAGAAAGAGTAACGAATTCAAATATTGAAAACAGGGACTATTATTCTGCAAATCGAACGATCTTTACCCCTGTACATATCAACAAGATGAAAACTACAAAACACATGCTAGGAAGCGCAGTTTTATGAGTACAGTAACTTCGAGGAAAAAATCTGAATACATCCAGGCCTTTGCGATTTTTCCATATTTGAGAAAAAGCTCCGTTTCCAAAAACCCCACTTTTTACACATCATGTCAAACGTCATTGCATCCTCTCTTGATTCATGGAACTGGCATCCCTATTTCACAAATGGTACGCAGTCTACTACCATCTGAACTTGTGCAAATGTACAAAGAGTAACGAATTCAAATATCGAGAACAGGGACTATTATTCTGCTAATCGAACGATCTTTACCCCTGTACATATCAACATGATGTAATCTACAAAACACATGCTAGGAAACGCAGTTTTATGAGTACAGTAAATTCGAGGAATAAATCTGAATACACCCGGGATTTTGCGATTTTTCCATATTTGAGAAAAAGCTTTGTTTCCAAAAACCCCACTTTTTACACATCATGCCAAACGTCATTGCATCCTCTCTCGATTCATGGAACTGGCATCCCTATTTGACAAATGGTACGCAGTCTACTACCGTCTGTACTTGTGCAAAGGTACAAAGAGTAACGAATTCAAATATCTATTACAGGGACTATAATTCTGCATATCGAACGATCTTTACCCCTGTACATATCAACATGATCAAAAGTACAAAACAGATGCTAGGAAACGCAGTTTTATGAGTACAGTAAATTCGAGGAAAAAATCTGAATACGCCCCGGACTTTGCGATATTTCCATATTTGAGAAAAAGCTTTGTTTCCAAAAACCCCACTTTTTACACATCATGGCAAACGTCATTGCATCCTCTCTCGATTCATGGAACTGGCATCCCTATTTGACAAATGGTACGCAGTCTGCTACCGTCTGAACTTGTGCAAAGGTACAAAGAGTAACGAAATCAAATATCGATTACAGGGACTATTATTTTGCATATCGAACGATCTTTACCCCTGTACATATCAACATGATGAAAACTACAAAACACATGCTAGGAAATGCAGTTTTATGAGTACAGTAAATTCGAGGTAAAAATCTGAATACACCCGGGCCTTTGCGTTTTTTTCATATTTGAGAAAAACCTTTGTTTCCAAAAACCCCAGTTTTTACATATCATGCCAAACGTCATTGCATCCTCTCTCCATTCATGGAACTGGCATCCCTATTTGACAAATGGTATGCAGTCTACTACCGTCTGAACTTGTGCAAAGGTACAAAGAGTAACGAATTCAAATATCGATTACAGGGACTATTATTATGCAAATCGAACGATCTTTACCCCTGTACATATCAACATGATGAAAACTACAAAACACATGCTAGGAAACGCAGTTTTATGAGTACAGTAAATTCGAGGAAAAAATCAGAATACACCCGGGCCTTTGCGATTTTTCCGTATTATGAAAAAAAGCTTTGTTTCCAAAATCCCCACTTTTTACACATCATGCCAAACGTCATTGTATCCTCTCTCGATTCATGGAATTGGCATCCCTACTTGACAAATGGTACGCAGTCTGCTACCTTCTGAACTTGTGCAAAGGTAGAAAGAGTAACGAATTCAAATATTAAGAACAGGGACTATTATTCTGCAAATCGAACGATCTTTACCCCTGTACATATCAACAAGATGAAAACTACAAAACACATGCTAGGAAACGCAGTTTTATGAGTACAGTTAATTCGAGGAAAAAATCTGAATACACTCAGGCCTTCGCGATATTTCCATATTTGAGAAAAAGCTTTGTTTCCAAAAACCCCACTTTTTACACATCATGCCAAACTTCATTGCATCCTCTTTCGATTCATGGAACTGGCATCCCTATTTGACGTATGGTACGCAGTCTACTACCGTCTGAACTTGTGTAAAGCTACAAAGAGTAACGAAATCAAATATCGAGAACTAGGACTATTATTCTGCAAATCGAACGATCTTTACCCCTGTACATATCAACAAGATGAAAACTACAAAACACATGCTAGGAAGCGCAGTTTTATGAGTACAGTAAATTCGAGGAAAAAATCTGAATACATCCAGGCCTTTGCGATTTTTCCATATTTGAGAAAAAACTTTGTTTCCAAAAACCCCACTTTTTACACATCATGCCAAACGTCATTGCATCCTCTCTCGATTCATGGAACTGGCATCCCTATTTGACAAATGGTACGCAGTCTACTGCCGTCTAAACTTCTGCAAAGCTACAAAGAGTAACGAATTCAAATATCGATTACAGGGACTATTATTCTGCAAATCGAACGATCTTTACCCCTGTACATAACAACATGATGAAAACTACAAAACACATGCTAGGAAACGCAGTTTTATGAGTACAGTAAATTCGAGGAAAAAATCTGAATACACGCGTGCCTTTGCTATTTTTCCATATTTGAGAAAAAGCTTTGTTTCCAAAAACCCCACTTTTTACACATCATGCCAAACGTCATTGCATCCTCTCTGGATTCATGGAACTGGCATCCCTATTTGACAAATGGTACGCAGTCTACTACCGTCTGTACTTGTGCAAAGGTACAAAGAGTAACGAATTCAAATATCGATTACAAGGACTATTATTCGGCAAATCGAACGATCTTTACCCCTGTACATATCAACATGTAGAAAACTACAAAACACATGCTAGGGAACGCAGTTTTATGAGTACAGTAAATTCGAGGAAAAAATTTGGATACAGATTTGAGAAAAAGCTTCGTTTCCAAAAACCCCACTTTTTACACATCATGTCAAACGTCATTGCATCCTCTCTTGATTCATGGAACTGGCATCCCTATTTGACAAATGGTACGCAGTCCACTACCGTCTGAACTTGTGCAAAGGTACAAAGAGTAACGAATTCAAATATCGATTACAGGAACTATAATTCTGCATATCGAACGATCTTTACCCCTGTACATATCAACATGATGAAAAGTACAAAACAGATGCTAGGAAACGCAGTTCTAAGAGTACAGAAATTTCGAGGATAAAATCTGAATACACCTGGGCATTTGAGATTTTTCCATATTTGAGAAAAAGCTTTGTTTCCAAAAACGCCACTTTTTACACATCATGCCAAACGTCATTGCATCCTCTCTCGATTCATGGAACTGGCATTCCTATTTGACAAATGGTACACAGACTACTACCGTCTGAACTTGTGCAAAGCTACAAAGAATAACGAATTCAAATATCGAGAACAGGGACTATTATTCTGCAAATCGAACGATCTTTACCCCTGTACATATCAACATGATTAAAACTACAGAACACATGCTAGGAAACGTAGTTTTATGAGTAGAGTAAATTCGAGTAAAAAATCTGAAAACACCTGGGCCTTTGCGATTTTTCCAGATTTGAGAAAAAGCTTCGTTTCCAAAAACCCCACTTTTTACTCATCATGCCAAACGTCATTGCATCCTCTCTCGATTCATGGAACTGGCATCCCTATTTGACAAATGGTACGCAGTCTACTACCGTCAGAACTTGTGCAAAGGTACAAAGAGTAACGAATTCAAATATCGAGAACAGGGACTATTATTCTGTAAATCGAACGATCTTTACCCCTGTACATATCAACAAGATGAAAACTTCAAAACACATGCTATTAAACGCAGTTTTATGAATACAGTAAATTCGAGGAAAACATCTGAATACACCCGGGCCTTTGAGATTTTTCCAGATTTGTGAAAAAGCTTCCTTTCCAAAAACCCCACTTTTTACACATCATGCCAAACGTCATTGCATCCTCTCTCGATTCATGGAACTGGCATCCCTATTTGACAAATGATATGCAGTCTACTACCGTCTGAACTTGTGCAAAGGTACAAAAAGTAACGAATTCAAATATCAAGAACAGGGACTATTATTCTGCAAATCGAACGATCTTTACCCCTGTACATACCAACAAGATGAAAACTACAAAACACATGCTAGGAAACGCAGTTTTATGAGTACAGTAAATTCGAGGAAAAATCTGAATACACTCAGGCCTTCGCGATATTTCCATATTTGAGAAAAAGCTTTGTTTCCAAAAACCCCACTTTTTACACATCATGCCAAACTTCATTGCATCCTCTTTCGATTCATGGAACTGGCATCCCTATTTGACGTATGGTACGCAGTCTACAACCGTCTGAACTTGTGTAAAGCTACAAAGAGTAACGAATTCAAATATCGAGAACAAGGACTATTATTCTGCAAATCGAACGATCTTTACCCATGTACATATCAACAAGATGAAAACCACAAAACACATGCTAGGAAGCGCAGTTTTATGAGTACAGTAAATTCGAGGAAAAAATCTGAATACATCCAGGCCTTAGCGATTTTTCCATATTTGAGAAAATGCTTTGTTTCCAAAAACTCCACTTTTTACACATCATGCCCAACGTCATTGCATCCTCTCTGGATTCATGGAACTGGCATCCCTATTTGACAAATGGTACGCATTCTACTACCGTCTGTACTTGTGCAAAGGTACAAAGAGTAACGAATTCAAATATCGATTACAAGGACTATTATTCGACAAATCGAACGATCTTTACCCCTGTACATATCAACATGATGAAAACTACAAAACACATGCTAGGGAACGCAGTTTTATGAGTACAGTATATTCGAGGAAAAAATTTGGATACAGATTTGAGAAAAAGCTTCGTTTCCAAAAACCCCAATTTTTACACATCATGTCAAACGTCATTGCATCCTCTCTTGATTCATGGAACTGGCATCCCTATTTGAAAATGGTGCGCAGTCTACTACCGTCTGAACTTGTGCAAAGGTACAAAGAGTAACGAATTCAAATATCGATTACAGGGACTATAATTCTGCAAATCGAACGATCTTTACCCCTGTACATATCAACATGATCAAAAGTACAAAACAGATGCTAGGAAACGCAGTTTTATGAGTACAGTAAATTCGAGGAAAAAAATCTGAATACGCCCCGGACTTTGCGATATTTCCAAATTTGAGAAAAAGCTTCGTTTCCAAAAACCCCACTTTTTACACATCATGCCAAACTTCCTTGTGATCCTCTTTCGATTCATGGAACTGGCATCCCTATTTGACGAATGGTACGCAGTCTACTACCGTCTGAACTTGTGTAAAGCTATAAAGAGTAACGAATTCAAATATCGAGAACAAGGACTATTATTCTGCAAATCGAACGATCTTTACCCTGTACATATCAACATGATTAAAACTACAAAACACATGCTAGGAAACGTAGTTTTATGAGCAGAGTAAATTCGAGTAAAAAATCTGAAAACACCCGGGCCTTTGCGATTTTTCCAGATTTGAGAAAAAGCTTCGTTTCCAAAAACCCCACTTTTTACTCATCATGCCAAACGTCATTGCATCCTCTCTCGATTCATGGAACTGGCATCCCTATTTGACAAATGGTACGCAGTCTACAACCGTCTGACTTGTGCAAAGGTACAAAGAGTAACGAATTCAAATATCGAGAACAGGGACTATTATTCTGTAAATCGCACGATCTTTATACTTGTACATATCAACAAGATGAAAACTACAAAACACAGGCTAGGATACGCAGTTTTATGAGTACAGTAAATTCAAGGAAAAAATCTGAATACACTCAGGCCTTCGCGATATTTCCATATTTGAGAAAAAGCTTTGTTTCCAAAAACCCCACTTTTTACACATCATGCCAAACTTCATTGCATCCTCTTTCGATTCATGGAACTGGCATCCCTATTTGACGTATGGCACGCAGTCTACTACCGTCTGAACTTGTGTAAAGCTACAAAGAGTAACGAATTCAAATATCGAGAACAAGGACTATTATTCTGCAAATCGAACGATCTTTACCCATGTACATATCAACAAGATGAAAACTACAAAACACATGCTAGGAAGCGCAGTTTTATAAGTACAGTAAATTCGAGGAAAAAATCTGAATACATCCAGGCCTTTGCGAATTTTCCATATTTGAGAAAAAGCTTTGTTTCCAAAAACCCTACTTTTTACACATCATGCCAAACGTCATTGCATCCTCTCTCGATTCATGGAACTGGCATCCCTATTTGACAAATGGTACGCAGTCTACTACCGTCTAAACTTGTGCAAAGCTACAAAGAGTAACGAATTCAGATATCGATTACAGGGACTATTATTCTGCAAATCGAACGATCTTTACCCCTGTACAAATCAACATGATGAAAACTACAAAACACATGCTAGGGAACGCAGTTTTAAGAGTACAGAAATTTCGAGGAAAAAATCTGAATACACCTGGGCATTTGAGATTTTTCCATATTTGAGAAAAAGCTTTGTTTCCAAAAACCCCACTTTTTACACATCGTGCTAAACTTCATTGCATCCTCTTTCGATTCATGGAACTGGCATCCCTATTTGACGTATGGTACGCAGTCTACTACCGTCTGAACTTGTGTAAAGCTACAAAGAGTAACGAATTCAAATATCGAGAACAAGTAATATTATTCTGCAAATCGAACGATCTTTACCCCTGAACATATCAACAAGATGAAAACTACAAAACACATGCCAGGAAGCGCAGTTTTATGAGTACAGTATATCGAGGAAAAAATCTGAATACATCCAGGCCTTTGCGATTTTTCCATATTTGAGAAAAAGCTTTGTTTCCAAAAACCCCACTTTTTACACATCATGCCAAACGTCATTGCATCCTCTCTCGATTCATGGAGCTGGCATCCCTATTTGACAAATGGTACGCAGTCTACTACCGTCTAAACTTGTGCAAAGCTACAAAGAGTAACGAATTCAAATATCGATTACAGGGACTATTATTCTGCAAATCGAACGATCTTTAACCCTGTACATATCAACATGATGAAAACTACAAAACACATTTTTGGAAACGCAGTTTTATGAGTACAGTAAATTCGAGGAAAAAATCTGAATACACCTGGACCTTTGCGATTTTTCCATATTTGAGAAGAAGCTTTGTTTCCAAAAACCCCACTTTTTACACATCATGCCAAACGTCATTGCATCCTCTCTCGATTCATGGAACTGGCATCCCTATTTGACAAATGGTACGCAGACTACTACCGTCTGAACTTGTGCAAAGGTACAAAGAGTAACGAATTCAAATATCGAGAGCTGGGACTATTATTCTGCAAATCGAACGATCTTTACCCCTGTACATACCAACATGATGAAAACTACAAAACACATGCTAGGAAACGCAGTTTTTTGAGTACAGTAAATTCGAGGAATAAATCTGAATACACGCGTGCCTTTGCGATTTTTCCATATTTGAGAAAAAGCTTTGTTTCCAAAAACCCCACTTTTTACACATCATGCCAAACGTCATTGCATCCTCTCTGGATTCATGGAACTGGCATCCCTATTTGACAAATGGTACGCAGTCTACTACCGTCTGTACTTGTGCAAAGGTACAAAGAGTAACGAATTCATATATCGATTACAGTGACTATTATTCTGCAAATCGAACGATCTCTACCCCGGTACATATCAACATGATGAAAACTACAAAACACATGCTAGGAAACGCAGTTTTATGAGTACAGTAAATTCAAGGAAAAAATCTGAATACACCCGGGCCTTTGCGATTTTTCCAGATTTGAGAGAAAGCTTCGTTTCCAAAAACCCCTCTTTTTACACATCATGCCAAACGTCATTGCATCCTCTCTCGATTCATGGAACTGGCATCCCTATTTGACAAATGGTACGCAGTCTACTACCGTCTGAACTTGTGCAAAGGTACAAAGAGTAACGAATTTAAATATCGAGAACAGGGACTATCATTCTGCAAATCGAACGATCTTTACCCCTGTACATATCTACATGATGAAAACTACAAAACAAATGCTAGGAAACGCAGTTTTATGAGTACAGTAAATTCGAGGAAAATATCTGAATACACCCGGGCCTTTGCGATTTGTCCATATTTGAGAAATAGCTTTGTTTCCAAAAACCCCACTTATTACACAACATGCCAAACGTCATTGCATCCTCTCCCGATTCATGGAACTCTCATCCCTATTTGACAAATGGTATGCAGTCTAATACCGTCTAAACTTGTGCAAAGCTACAAAGTGTAACGAATTTAAATATCGATTACCGGGACTATTATTCTGCAAATCGAACGATCTTTACCCCTGTACATATCAACATGATGAAAACTACAAAACACATGTTAGGAAACGCAGTTTTATGAGTTCAGTAAATTCGAGGAAAAAATCTGAATACACCTGGGCCTTTGCTATTTTTCCATATTTGAGAAAAAGCTTTGTTTCCAAAAACCCCACTTTTTACACATCATGCCAAATGTCATTGCATCCTCTTTCGATTCATGGAACTGGCATCCCCATTTGACAAATGGTACGCAGGCTACTACCGTCTGAACTTGTGCAAAGGTACAAAGAGTAACGAATTCAAATATCGAGAACAGGGACTATTATTCTGCAAATCGAACGATCTTTACCCCTGTACATATCAAAATGATGAAAACAACAGAACACATGCTAGGAAACGCAGTTTTAAGAGTACAGAAATTTCGAGGAAAAAATTGCGATTTTTCCATACTTGAGAAAAGACTTTGTTTCCAAATACCCCACTTTTTACACATCATGCCAAACGTCAGTGCATCCTCTCTCGATTCATGGAATTGGCATCCCTATTTGACCAATTGTACGCAGTCTGCTACCTTCTGAACTTGTGCAAAGGTAGAAAGAGTAACGAATTCAAATATTGAGAACAGGGACTATTATTCTGCAAATCGAACGATCTTTACCCCTGTACATATCAACAAGATGAAAACTACAAAACACATGCTAGGAAACGCAGTTTTATGAGTACAGTAAATTCGAGGAAAAAATCTGAATACACTCAGGCCTTCGCGATATTTCCATATTTGAGAAAAAGCTTTGTTTCCAAAAACCCCACTATTTACACATCATGCCAAACTTCATTGCATCCTCTTTCGATTCATGGAACTGGCATCCCTATTGACGTATGATACGCAGTCTACTACCGTCTGAACTTGTGTAAAGCTACAGAGAGTAACGAATTCAAATATCGAGAACAAGGACTATTATTCTGCAAATCGAACGATCTTTACCCCTGTACATAACAACATGATTAAAACTACAAAACACATGCTAGGAAACGCAGTTTTATGAGTACAGTAAATTCGAGGAAAAAATCTGAATACACGCGTGCCTTTGCTATTTTTCCATATTTGAGAAAAAGCTTTGTTTCCAAAAACCCCACTTTTTACACATCATGCCAAACGTCATTGCATCCTCTCTGGATTCATGGAACTGGCATCCCTATTTGACAAATGGTACGCAGTCTACTACCGTCTGTACTTGTGCAAAGGTACAAAGAGTAACGAATTCAAATATCGATTACAAGGACTATTATTCGGCAAATCGAACGATCTTTACCCCTGTACATATCAACATGATGAAAACTACAAAACACATGCTAGGGAACGCTGTTTTATGAGTACAGTAAATTCGAGGAAAAAATTTGGATACAGATTTGAGAAAAAGCTTCGTTTCCAAAAACCCCACTTTTTACTCATCATGCCAAACGCCATTGCATCCTCTCTCGATTCATGGAACTGGCATCCCTATTTGACAAATGGTACGCAGTCTACAACCGTCTGAACTTGTGTAAAGCTACAAAGAGTAACGAATTCAAATATCGAGAACAAGGACTATTATTCTGCAAATCGAACGATCTTTACCCATGTACATATCAACAAGATAAAAACTACAAAACACATGCTAGGAAGCGCAGTTTTATGAGTACAGTAAATTTGAGGAAAAAATCTGAATACATCCAGGCCTTTGCGATTTTTCCATATTTGAGAAAAAGCTTTGTTTCCAAAAACCCCACTTTTTACACATCATGCCAAACGTCATTGCATCCCCTCTCGATTCATGGAACTGGCATCCCTATTTGACAAATGGTACGCAGTCTACTACCGTCTAAACTTGTGCGAAGCTACAAAGAGTAACGAATTCAGATATCGATTACAGGGACTATTATTCTGCAAATCGAACGATCTTTACCCCTGTACAAATCAACATGATGAAAACTACAAAACACATGCAAGGAAACGCAGTTTTAAGAGTACAGAAATTTCGAGGAAAAAATCTGAATACACCTGGGCATTTGAGATTTTTCCATATTTGAGAAAATACTTTGTTTCCAAAAACCCCACTTTTTACACATCGTGCCAAACTTCATTGCATCCTCTTTCGAGTCATGGAACTGGCATCCCTATTTGAAGTATGGTACGCAGTCTACTACCGTTTGAACTTGTGTAAAGCTACAAAGAATAACGGATTCAAATATCGAGAACAAGGACTATTATTCTGCAAATCGAACGATCTTTACCCCCTGTACATATCAACAAGATGAAAACTACAAAACACATGCTAGGAAGCGCAGTTTTATGAGTACAGTAAATTCGAGGAAAAAATCTGAATACATCCAGGCCTTTGCGATTTTTCCATATTTGAGAAAAATCTTTGTTTCCAAAAACCCCACTTTTTACACATCATGCCAAACGTCATTGCATCCTCTCTCGATTCATGGAGCTGGCATCCCTATTTGACAAATGGTACGCAGTCTACTACCGTCTAAACTTGTGCAAAGCTACAAAGAGTAACGAATTCAAATATCGATTACAGGGACTATTATTCTGCAAATCGAACGATCTTTAACCCTGTACATATCAACATGATGAAAACTACAAAACACATGTTTGGAAACGCAGTTTTATGAGTACAGTAAATTCGAGGAAAAAATCTGAATACACCTGGGCCTTTGCGATTTTTCCATATTTGAGAAGAAGCTTTATTTCCAAAAACCCCACTTTTTACACACCATGCCAAACGTCATTGCATCCTCTCTCGATTCATGGAACTGGCATCCCTATTTGACAAATGGTACGCAGACTACTACCGTCTGAACTTGTGCAAAGGTACAAAGAGTAACGAACTCAAATATCGAGAGCAGGGACTATTATTCTGCAAATCCAACGATCTTTACCCCTGTACATAATAACATGATGAAAACTACAAAACACATGCTAGGAAACGCAGTTTTTTGAATACAGTAAATTCGAGGAAAAAATCTGAATACACGCGTGCCTTTGCGATTTTTCCATATTTGAGAAAAAGCTTTGTTTCCAAAAACCCCACTTTTTACACATCATGCCAAACGTCATTGCATCCTCTCTGGATTCGTGGAACTGGCATCCCTATTTGACAAATGGTACGCAGTCTACTACCGTCTGTACTTGTGCAAAGGTACAAAGAGTAACGAATTCATATATCGATTACAGTGACTATTATTCTGAAAATCGAACGATCTCTACCCCTGTACATATCAACATGATGAAAACTACAAAACACATGCTAGGAAACGCAGTTTTATGAGTACAGTAAATTCGAGGAAAAAATCTGAATACACCCGGGCCTTTGCGATTTTTCCAGATTTGAGAAAAAGCTTCGTTTCCAGAAACCCCACTTATTACACATCATGCCAAACGTCATTGCATCCTCTCTCGATTCATGGAACTGGCATCCCTATTTGACAAATGGTACGCAGTCTACTACCGTCTGAACTTGTGCAAAGGTACAAAGAGTAACGAATTCAAATATCGAGAACAGGAACTACTATTCTGCAAATCGAACGATCTTTACCCCTGTACATATCAACATGATGAAAACTACAGAACACATGCTAGGAATCGCAGTTTTAAGAGTATAGAAATTTCGAGGAAAAAATAGCGATTTTTCCATATTTGAGAAAAAAATTTTGTTTCCAAATACCCCACTTTATACACATCATGCCAAACGTCATTGCATCCTCTCTCGATTCATGGAACTGGCATCCCTATTTGACAAATGGTACGCAGTCTAATACCGTCTAAACTTGTGCAAAGCTACAAAGAGTAACGAATTTAAATATCGATTACAGGGACTATTATTCTGCAAATAGAACGATCTTTACCCCTGTACATATCAACATGATGAAAACTACAAAATACATGTTAGGAAACGCAGTTTTATGAGTACAGTAAATTCGAGGAAAAAATCTGAATACACCCGGGCCTTTGCGATTTTTCCATATTTGAGAAAAAGCTTTGTTTCCAAAAACCCCACTTTTTACACATCATGCCAAACGTCATTCCATGCTCTCTCGATTCTTGGAACTGGCATCCCTATTTGACAAATGGTACGCAGACTACTACCGTCTGAACTTGTGCAAAGGTACAAAGAGTAACGAATTTAAATATCGAGAACAGGGACTATTATTCTGAAAATCGAACGATTTTTACCCTGTACATATCAACATGATGAAAACTACAAAACAAAGGCTAGGAAACGCAGTTTTATGAGTATAGTAAATTTGAGGAAAATATCCGAATACACCCGGGCCTTTGCGATTTTTCCATATTTGAGAAATAGCTTTGTTTCCAGAAACCCCACTTTTTACACATCATGCCAAACGTCATTGCATCCTCTCTCGATTCATGGAACTGGCATCCCTATTTGACAAATGGTACGCAGGCTACTACCGTCTGAACTTGTGCAAAGGTACAAAGAGTAACGAATTCAAATATCGAGAGCAGGGACTATTATTCTGCAAATCGAACGATCTTTACCCCTGTACATATCAACATGATGAAAACTACAAAACACATGCTAGGAAACGCAGTTTTATGAGTACAGTAAATTCGAGGAAAAAATCTGAATACACGCGTGCCTTTGCGATTTTTCCATATTTGAGAAAAAGCTTTGTTTCCAAAAACCCCACTTTTTACACATCATGCCAAACTTCATTTCATCCTCACTGGATTCATGGAACTGGCATCCAAATTTGACAAATGGTACGCAGTCTACTACCGTCTGTACGTGTGTAAAGGTACGAAGAGTAACGAATTCAGATATCGATTACAGGGACTATTATTCTGCAAATCGAACGATCTCTACCCCTGTAATATCAACATGATGAAAACTACAAAACACATGCTAGGAAACGCAGATTTATGAGTACAGTAAATTCGAGCAAAAAATCTGAATACACCCGGGCCTTTGCGATTTTTCCAGATTTGAGAAAAAGCTTGGTTTCCAAAAACCCCACTTTTTACACATCATGCCAAACGTCATTGCATCCTCTCTCGATTCATGAAACTGGCATCCCTATTTGACAAATGGTACGCAGTCTACTACCGTCTGAACTTGTGCAAAGGTGCAAAGAGTAACCAATTCAAATATCGAGAACAGGGACTATTATTCTGCAAATCGAACGATCTTTACCCCTGTACATATCAACATGATGAAAACTACAAAACACATGCTAGGAAACGCAGTATTAAGAGTGCAGAACTTTCGAGGAGAAAATTGCGTTTTTTCCATATTTGAGAAAAACTTTGATTATAAATACCCCACTATTTACACATCATGCCGAACGTCATTGCATCCACTCTCGATTCATGGAACTGGCATTCCTATTTGACAAATGGTACGCAGACTACTACTGTCTGAACTTGTGCAAATGTAAAAAGAGTAACGAATTTAAACATCGAGAACAGGGACTATTATTCTGCAAATCGAACGATCTTTACCCCTGTACATATCAACATGATGAAAACTACAAAACAAATACTAGGAAACGCAGTTTTATGAGTACAGTAAATTCGAGGAAAATATCTGAATACACCCGGGCCTTTGCGATTTGTCCATATTTGAGAAAAAGCTTTGTTTCCAAAAACCTCACTTTTTACACATCATGCCAAACGTCATTGCATCCTCTCTCGATTCATGGAACTGGCAGCCCTATTTGACAAATGGTACGCAGTCTACTACCGTCTGAACTTGTGCAAAGGTACAAAGAGTAACGTATTCAAATATCGAGAACAGGGACTATTATTCTGCAAATCGAACGATCTTTACCCCTGTACATATCAACATGATGAAAACTACAAAACACATAATAGGAAACGCAGTTTTATGAGTACAGTAAATTCGAGGAAAAAATCTGAATACACTCAGACCTTCGCGATATTTCCATTTTTGAGAAAAAGCTTTGTTTCCAAAAACCCCACTTTTTACACATCATGCCAAACTTTATTGCATCCTCTTTCGATTCATGAAACTGGCATCCCCATTTGACAAATGGTACGCAGTCTACTACCGTCTGAACTTGTGCAAAGTACAAAGAGTAACGAATTCAAATATCGAGAACAGGGACTATTATTCTGCAAATCGAACGATCTTTACCCCTGTACATATCAACATGATGAAAACTACAAAACACTTGCTAGGAAACGCAGTTTTATGAGTACAGTAAATTCGAGGAAAAAATCTCAATACACCCGGGCGTTTGCGATTTTTCCATATTTGAGAAAAAGCTTTGTTTCCAAAAACCCCACTTTTTACACATCATGCCAAATGTCATTGCATCCTCTCTCAATTCATGGAACTGGCATCCCTATTAGACACATGGTACGCAGTCTACTACCGTCTGAACTTGTGCAAAGGTACAAAGAGTAACGAATTCAAATATCGAGAACAGGAACCATTATTCTGCAAATCGAACGATCTTTACCCCTGGACATATGAACATGATGAAAACTTCAAAACACATGCTAGGAAACTCAGTTTTATGAGTACAGTAATTCGAGGAAAAAATCTCAATACACCCGGGCGTTTGCGATTTTTCCATATTTGAGAAAAAGCTTTGTTTCCAAAAACCCCACTTTTTACACATCATGCCAAATGTCATTGCATCCTCTCTCAATTCAGGGAACTGGCATCCCTATTAGACAAATGGTACGCAATCTACCACCGTCTGAACTTGTGCAAAGGTACAAAGAGTAACGAATTCAAATATCGAGAACAGGAACCATTATTCTGCAAATCGAACGATCTTTACCCCTGTACATATCAACATGACGAAAACTACAAAACACATGCTAGGAAACGCAGTTTTATGAGTACAGTAAATTCGAGGAAAAAATCTGAATACACCCGGCTTTTGTGATTTTTCCATATTTGAGAAAAAGCTTTGTTTCCAAAAACCCTACTTTTCACACATAATGCCAAACGTCATTGCATCCTCTCTCGGTTCATGGAACTGGCATCCCTATTTGACAAATGGTACGCAGTCTACTGCCGTCTGAACGTGTGCAAAGGTACAAAGTGTAACGAATTCAAATATCGAGAACAGGAACTATTATTCTGCAAATCGATCTTTACCCCTGTACATATCAACATGATGAAAACTACAAAACACATGCTAGGAAACACAGTTTTATAAGTACAGTGAATTCGAGGATAAAATCTGATTACACCGGCGACTTTGCGATTTTTCCATATTTGAGAGAAAGGTTTGTTTCCAGTAACCCCAGTTTTTACACATCCTGAAAAACATCAAGCATCCTCTTCCGATTCATGGAACTGGCATCCCTATTTGACAAATGGTACACAGTCTACTACCGTCTGAACTTGTGCAAAGGTACAAAGAGTAACGAATTCAAATATCGAGAACAGGGACTATTATTCTGCAAATCGACCGATCTTTACCCCTGTACATATCAACATGATGAAAACTACAAAACACATGCTAGGAAACGCGGTTTTATGAGTACAGTAAATTCGAAGCAAATCTGAATACACCCGGCCTTTTGTGATTTTTCCATATTTGAGAAAAAGCTTTGTTTCCAAAAACCCTACTTTTCACACATCATGCCAAACGTCATTGCATCCTCTCTTGTTTCATGGAACTAAAATCTCTATTTGACAAATGGTACACAGTCTACTACCATCTGAACTGGTGCAAAGGTACAAAGAGTAACGAATTCAAATATCGAGAACAGGGACTATTATTCTGCAAATCGAACGATATTTACCCCTGTACATATCAACATGATGAAAACTACAAAACACTTGCTATGAAACGCAGTTTTATGAGTACAGTGAAATCGATGAAAAAATCTGATTACACCGGGGCCTTTGCGATTTTTCCAATTTTGAGAAAAAGGTTTGTTTCCAGAAACCCCACCTTTTGCACATCCTGCCAAACGTCATGCATCCTCTCTCGATTCATGGACTGGCATCCCTATTTGACAAATGGTACGCAGTCTACTACCGTCTGAACGTGTGCAAAGGTACAAAGTGTAACGAGTTCAAATATCGAGAACAGGAGCTATTATTCTGCAAAACGATCTTTACCCCTGTACATATCAACATGATGAAAACTAAAAAATACATGCTAGGAATCGCAGTTTTATAAGTACAGTGAATTCGAGGATAAAATCTGATTACACCGGCGACTTTGCGATTTTTCCATATTTGAGAAAAAAGTTTGTTTCCAGTAACCCCAGTCTTTACACATCCTGCCAAACGTCATGCATCCTCTTCCGATTCATGGAACTGGCACCCCTATTTGGCAAATGGTACTTAGTCTACTACCGTCTGAACTTGTGCAAAGGTACAAAGAGTAACAAATTCAAATATCGAGAATAGGGACTATTATTCTGCAAATCGAACGATCTTTACCCCTGGACATATGAACATGATGAAAACTACAGAACACATGCTAGGAAACGCAGTTTTATGAGTACAGTAAATTCGTGGAAAAAATCTCAATACACCCGGTCCTTTGCGATTTTTCCATATTTGAGAAAAAGCTTTGTTTCCAAAAAACCCACTTTTTACACATCATGCCAAATGTCATTGCATCCTCTCTCAATTCATGGAACTGGCATCCCTGTTTGACAAATGGTACGCAGTCTACTACCGTCTGAACTTGTGCAAAGGTACAAAGAGTAACGAATTCAAATATCGAGAACAGGAACCATTATGCTGCAAATCGAACGATCTTTACCCCTGTACATATCAACATGACGAAAACTACAAAACACATGCTAGGAAACGCAGTTTTATGAGTACAGTAAATTCGAGGAAAAAATGTGAATACACCCAGGCCTTTGGGATTTTTCCATATTTGAGAAAAAGCTTTGTTTCCAAAAAATCCACTTTTTACACATCATGCCAAACGTCATTGCATCCTCTCTCGATTCATGGAACTGGCATACTTATTTCACAAATGGTACGCAGTCTACTACCGTCTGAAGTTGTGCAAAGGTACAAAGAGTAACGAATTCAAATATCGAGAACAGGGACTATTATTCTGGAAATCGATCGATCTTTACCCCTGTACATATCAACATGACGAAAACTACAAAACACATGCTAGGAAACACAGTTTTATGAGTACAGTGAATTCGAGGATAAAATCTGATTACACCGGTGCCTTTGCGATTTTTCCATATTTGAGAAAAAGCTTTGTTTCCAAAAACCGCACTTTTTACACATCATGCCGAATGTCATTGCATCCTCTCTCGGTTCATGGAACTGGCACACCTATTTGACAAATGGTACGCAGTCTACTACCGTCTGAACGTGTGCAAAGGTACAAAGTGTAACGAATTCAAATATCGACAACAGGAACTATTATTCTGCAAATCGATCTTTACCCCTGTACATATCAACATGATGAAAACTAAAAAACACATGCTAGGAATCGCAGTTTTATAAGTACAGTGAATTCGAGGATAAAATCTGATTACACCGGCGACTTTGCGATTTTTCCATATTTGAGAAAAAAGTTTGTTTCCAGTAACCCCAGTCTTTACACATCCTGCCAAACGTCATGCATCCTCTTCCGATTCATGGAACTGGCATCCCTATTTGACAAATGGTACTTAGTCTACTACCGTCTGAACTTGTGCAAAGGTACAAAGAGTAACGAATTCAAATATCGAGAATAGGGACTATTATTCTGCAAATCGAAAGATCTTTACCCCTGGACATATGAACATGATGAGAACTACAGAACACATGCTAGGAAACGCAGTTTTATGAGTACAGTAAGTTCGAGGAGAAAGTCTCAATACACCCGGGCCTTTGCGATTTTTCCATATTTGAGAAAAAGCTTTGTTTCCAAAAAACCCACTTTTTACACATCATGCCAAATGTCATTGCATCCTCTCTCAATTCATGGAACTGGCATCCCTATTAGACAAATGGTACGCAGTCTACTACCGTCTGAACTTGTGCAAAGGTACAAAGAGTAACGAATTCAAATATCGAGAACAGGAACCATTATGCTGCAAATCGAACGATCTTTACCCCTGTACATATCAACATGACGAAAACTACAAAACACATGCTAGGAAACGCAGTTTTATGAGTACAGTAAATTCGAGGAAAATATCTGAATACACCCAGGCCTTTGCGATTTTTCCATATTTGAGAAAAAGCTTTGTTTCCAAAAACTCCACTTTTTACACATCATGCCAAACGTCATTGCATCCTCTCTTGATTCATGGAACTGGCATACCTATTTCACAAATGGTACGCAGTCTACTACCGTCTGAACTTGTGCAAAGGTACAAAGAGTAACGAATTCAAATATCGAGAACAGGGACTATTATTCTGCAAATCGAACGATCTTTACCCCTGTACATATCAACATGATGAAAACTACAAAACACATGCTAGGAAACGCGGTTTTATGAGTACAGTAAATTCGAGGCAAATCTGAGTACACCCGGGCTTTTGTGATTTTTCCATATTTGAGAAAAAGCTTTGTTTCCAAAAACCCCACTTTTCACACATCATGCCAAACGTCATTGCATCCTCTCTTGGTTCATTTAACTGGCATCCCTATTTGACAAATGGTACGCAGTCTACTACAGTCTGAACTTGTGCAAAGGTACAAAGAGTAACGAATTCAAATATCGAGAACAGGGACTATTATTCTGGAAATCGAACGATCTTTACCCCTGTACATATCAACATGACGAAAACTACAAAACACATGCTACGAAACACAGTTTTATGAGTACAGTGAATTCGAGGATAAAATCTGATTACACCGGTGCATTTGCGATTTTTCCATATTTGAGAAAAAGCTTTGTTTCCAAAAACCCCACTTTTTACACATCATGCCGAATGTCATTGCATCCTGTCTCGGTTCATGGAACTGGCACACCTATTTGACAAATGGTACGCAGTCTACTACCGTCTGAACTTGTGCAAAGGTACAAAGAGTAACGAATTCAAATATCGAGAACAGGGACTATTATTCTGCAAATCGAATGACCTTTACCCCTGTACATATCAACATGAAGAAAACTACAAACCACATGCTAGGAAACGTAGTTTTATGAGTACAGTAAATTCGAGGAAAAAATCTGAATACACCCGGGCCGTTGCGTTTTTCCATATTTAAGAAAAAGCTTTGTTTCCAAATAGAAAACTTTTTACACATCATGCCAAACTTTATTGCATCCTCTCTACATTCATGGAACTGGTATCACTATTTGACAAATGGTACGCAGTCTACTACCGTCTGAACTTGTGCAAAGGTACAAAGAGTAAGGAATTCAAATATCGAGAATAGGGACTATTATTCTGCAAATCGAACGATTTTTCCCCTGGACATATGAAGATGATGAAAACTACAAAACACATGCTAGGAAACGCAGTTTTATGAGTACAGTGAATTCGAGGAGAACATCTGAATACACCCGGGCCTCTGCGATATTTCCATATTTGAGAAAAAGCTTTGTTTCCAAAAAATCCACTATTTGCACATCATGCCAAACGTCATTGCATCCTCTCTCGAATCATGGAACTGGCATATCTATTTCACAAATGGTATGCAGTCTACTACCGTCTGAACTTGTGCAAAGGTACAAAGAGTAACGAATTCAAATATCGAGAACAGGGACTATTATTCTGCAAATCGAACGATCTTTACCCCTGTACATATCAACATGATGAAAACTACAAAACACATGCTAGGAAACGCAGTTTTATGAGTACAGTGAATTCGACAATAAAACCTGCTTACACCGGGGCCTTTGCGATTTTTCCATATTTGAGAAAAAGCTTTGTTTCCAGAAACCCCACTTTTTACACATCTTGCCAAACGTCATGCATCCTCTTTCGATTCATGGAACTGGCATCCATATTTGACAAATGGTACGCACTCTACTACCGTCTGAACTTGTGCAAAGGTACAAAGAGTAACGAATTCAAATATCGAGAATAGGGACTATCATTCTGCAAATCGAACGATCTTTACCTCTGGACATATGAACATGATGAAAACTACAAAACACATGCTAGGAAACACAGTTTTATGACTACAGTAAATTCGAGGAAAAAATCTGAATACACCTGGGCCTTTGCGATTTTTCCATATTTGAGAAAAAGCTTTGTTTCCAAAAACTCCACTTCTTACACTTCATGCCAAACGTCATTGCATCCTCTCTCGATTCATGGATCTGGCATACCTATTTCCCAAATGGTACGCAGTCTACTACCGCCTGAACTTGTGCAAAGCTACAAAGAGTAACGAATTCAAATATCGAGAACAGGGACTATTATTCTGCAAATGTAAAGATCTTTACCCCTGTACATATCAACATGATCAAAACTACAAAACACATGCTAGGAAACGCGGTTTTATGAGTACAGTAAATTCGAGGAAAAAATGTGAATACTACCGGGCCTTTGCGATTTTTCCATATTTGAGAAAAAGCTTTGTTTCCAAAAAACCCACTTTTTACACATCATGCCAAACGTCATTACATCCTCTCTCGATTCATGGACTGGCATCCCTATTTGACAAATGGTACGCAGTCTACTACCGTCTGAACTTGTACAAAAGTACAAAGAGTAACGAATTCAGATATCGAGAACAGAGACTATTATTCTGCAAACCGAACGATCTTTACCCCTGTACATATCAACACCATGAAAACTACAAAACACATGCTAGGAAACGCAGTTTTATGAGTACAGTGAAATCGATAATAAAACCTGATTACACCGGGGCCTTTGCGATTTTCCCATATTTGAGAAAAAGCTTTGTTTCCAGAAACCCCACTTTTTACACATGCTGCCAAACGTCATGCATCCTCTCTCGATTCATGGAACTGGAATCCCTATTTGACAAATGGTACGCAGTCTACTACCGTCTGAACTTGTGCAGAGGTACAAAGAGTAACGAATTCATATACCGAGAACAGGGGCTATTATTCTGCAAATCGAACGATCTTTACCCTGTACATATCAACATGATGAAAACTAAAAAACACATGCTAGGAAACGCAGTTTTATATGTACAGTGAATTCGAGGATAAAATCTGATTACACCGGCGACTTTGCGATTTTTCCATATTTGAGAAAAAAGTTTGTTTCCAATAACCCCAGTCTTTACACATCCTGCCAAACGTCATGCATCCTCTTCCGATTCATGGAACTGGCATCCCTATTTGACAAATGGTACGCAGTCTACTACCGTCTGAACTTGTGCAAAGGTACAAAGAGTAACGAATTCAAATATCGAGAACCGGGACTATTATTCTGCAAATCGAACGATCTTTACCCCTGTACATATCAACATGATGAAAACTACAAAACACGTGCTAGGAAACGCGGTTTTATGAGTACAGTAAATTCGAGGCAAATCTGAGTACACCCGGGCTTTTGTGATTTTTCCATATTTGAGAAAAAGCTTTGTTTCCAAAAACACCACTTTTCACACATCATGCCAAACGTCATTGCATCCTCTCTCGATTCATTTAACTGGCATCCCTATTTGACAAATGGTACGCAGCCTACTACCGTCTGAACGTGTGCAAAGGTACAAAGTGTAACGAATTCAAATATCGAGAACACGAACTATTATTCTGCAAATCGAACGATCTTTACCCCTGTACATATCAACATGATGAAAGCTAAAAAACACATGCTAGGAAACGCAGTTTTATGAGTACAGTGAATTCGAGGATAAAATCTGATTATCCCGGCGACTTTGCGATTTTTCCATATTTGAGAAAAAGGTTTGTTTCCAGTAACCCCAGCTTTTACACATCCTGCCAAACGTCATGCATCCTCTTCCGATTCATGGAACTGGCATACCTATTTCACAAATGGTACGCAGTCTACTACCGTCTGAACTTGTGCAAAGGTACAAAGAGTAACGAATTCAAATATTTAGAACAGGGACTATTATTCAGCAAATCGAACGATCTTTCCCCCTGTACATATCAACATGATGAAAACTACAAAACACATGCTATGAAACGCAGTTTTATGAGTACAGTGAAATCGAGGAAAAAATCTGATTACACTGGGGCCTTTGCGATTTTTCCAAATTTGAGAAAAACGTTTGTTTCCAGAAACCCCACTTTTTGCACATCCTGCCAAACGTCATGCATCCGCTTTCGATTCATGGAACTGTAATCCCAATTTGGCAAATGGTACGCAGTCTACTACCGTATGAACTTGTGCAAAGGTAGAAAGAGTAACGAATTCAAATATCGAGAACAGGGATTATTATTATGAGAATCGAACGATCTTTACCCCTGTACATATCAACATGACGAAAACTACAAAACACATGCTAGGAAACACAGTTTTATGTGTACAGTGAATTCGAGGATAAAATCTGATTACACCGGTGCCTTTGCGATTTTTCCATATTTAAGAAAAAGCTTTGTTTCCAAAAACCCCACTTTTTACACATCATGCCTAATGTCATTGCATCCTCTCTCGGTTCATGGAACTGGCACACCTATTTGACAAATGGTACGCAGTCTACTACCGTCTGAACTTGTGCAAAGGTACAAAGAGTAACGAATTCAAATATCGAGAACAGGGACTATTATTCTGCAAATCGAATGACCTTTACCCCTGTATATATCAACATGATGAAAACAACAAACCACATGCAAGGAAACGTAGTTTTATGAGTACAGTAAATTCGAGGAAAAAATCTGAATACACACGGGCCGTTGCGTTTTTCCATATTTAAGAAGAAGCTTTGTTTCCAAATGGACCACTTTTTACACATCATGCCAAACATTATTGCATCCTCTCTACATTCATGGAACTGGTATCCCTCTTTGACAAATGGTACGCAGTCTACTACCGTCTGAACTTGTGCAAAGGTACTAAGAGTAACGAATTCATATATCGAGAACAGGGACTATTATTCTGCAAATCGATCGATCTTTACCCCTGTACATATCAACATGATGAAAACTACAACACACATGCTAGGAAACGCAGTTTTATGAGTACAGTAAATTCGAGCAAAAAATCTGAATACACCCGGGCCTTTGCGATTTTTCCATATTTGAGAAAAAGCTTTGTTTCCAAAAACCCCACTTCTTACACATCATGCCAAACGTCATTGCATCCTCTCTCGATTAGTGGAGCTGGCATACCTATTTCACAAATGGTACGCAGTCTATTACCGCCTGAACTTGTGCAAAGCTACAAAGAGTAACGAATTCAAATATCGAGAACAGGGACTATTATTCTGCAAATGGAACGATCTTTACCCCTGTACATATCAACATGATGAAAACTACAAAACACATGCTAGGAAACGCAGTTTTATGAGTACAGTAAATTCGAGGAAAAAATCTGAATACAACCGGGCCTTTGCGATTTTTCCATATTTGAGAAAAAGCTTTGTTTCCAAAAAACCCACTTTTTACACATCATGCCAAACGTCATTGCATCCTCCCTCGATTCATGGACTGGCATCCCTATTTGACAAATGGTACGCAGTCTACTACCGTCTGAACTTGTACAAAAGTACAAAGAGTAACGAATTCAGATATCGAGAACAGAGACTATTATTCTGAAAACCTAACGATCTTTACACCTGTACATACCAACACCATGAAAACCACAAAACACATGCTAGGAAACGCAGTTTTATGAGTACAGTGAATTCGACAATGAAACCTGATTACACTGGGGCCTTTGCGATTTTTCCATATTTGAGAAAAAGCTTTGTTTCCAGAAACCCCACTTTTTACACATGCTGCCAAACGTCATGCATCCTCTCTCGATTCATGGAACTGGCATCCCTATTTGACAAAAGGTACGCAGTCTACTACCGTCTGAACTTGTGCAAAGGTACAAAGAGTAACGAATTCATATACCGAGAACAGGGGCTATTATTCTGCAAATCGAACGATCTTTACCCTGTACATATCAACATGATGAAAACTAAAAAACACATGCTAGGAAACGCAGTTTTATAAGTACAGTGAATTCGAGGATAAAATCTGATTACACCGGCGACTTTGCGATTTTTCCATATTTGAGAAAAAAGTATGTTTCCAGTAACCCCAGTCTTTACACATCCTGCCAAACGTCATGCATCCTCTTCCGATTCATGGAACTGGCATCCCTATTTGACAAATGGTACGCAGTCTACTACCGTCAGAACTTGTGCAAAGGTACAAAGATTAACGAATTCAAATATCGAGAATAGGGACTATTATTCTGCAAATCGAACGATCTTTACCCATGGACATATGAACATGATGAAAACTACAGAACACATGCTAGGAAACGCAGTTTTATGAGTACAGTAAATTCGAGGAAAAAATCTGAATACACCCGGGCCTTTGCGATTTTTCCATATTTGAGAAAAAGCTTTGTTTCCAAAAAATCCACTTTTTACACATCATGCCAAACGTCATTGCATCCTCTCTCGATTCATGGAACTGGCATACCTATTTGACAAATGGTACGCAGTCTACTACCGTCTGAACTTGTGCAAAGGTACAAAGAGTAACGAATTCAAATATCGAGAACAGGGACTATTATTCTGCAAATCGAACGATCTTTACCCCTGTACATATCAACATGATGAAAACTACAAAACACATGCTAGCAAACGCGGTTAAATGAGTACAGTAAATTCGAGGCAAATCTGAGTACACCCGGGCTTTTGTGATCTTTCCATATTTGAGAAAAAGCTTTGTTTCCAAAAACCCCACTTTTCACACATCATGCCAAACGTCATTGCTTCCTCTCTCGGTTCATTTAACTGGCATCCCTATTTGACAAATGGTACACAGTCTACTACCGTCTGAACGTGTGCAAAGGTACAAAGTGTAACGAATTCAAATATCGAGAACACGAACTTTTATTCTGCAAATCGATCTTTACCCCTGTACATATCAACATGATGAAAACTAAAAAACACATGCTAGGAAACGCAGTTTTATGAGTACAGTGAATTCGAGGATAAAAACTGATTACACCTGCGACTTTGCGATTTTTCCATATTTGAGAAATAGGTTTGTTTCCAGTAACCACAGTTTTTACACATCCTGCCAAACGTCATGCATCCTCTTCCGATTCATGGAACTGGCATACCAATTTCACAAATGGTACGCAGTCTACTACCGTCTGAACTTGTGCAAAGGTAGAAAGAGTAACGAATTCAAATATCGAGAACAGGGACTATTATTCTGAGAATCGAACGATCTTTACACCTGTACATATCAACATGATGAAAACTACAAAACACATGCTAGGAAACGCAGTTTTATGAGTACAGTAAATTCGAGGAAAAAATCTGAATACACCGGGGCCTTTGCGATTTTTCCAAATTTGAGAAAAAGCTTTGTTTCCAAAAACCACACTTTTTACACATCATGCCAAACGTCATTGCATCCTCTCTCGATTCATGGACTGGCATCCATATTTGACAAATGGTACGCAGTCTACTACCGTCTGAACTTGTACAAAAATACAAAGAGTAACGAATTCAGATATCGAGAACAGAGACTATAATTCTGCAAACAGAACGATCTTTACCCCTGTACATATCAACATGATGAAAACTACAAAACACATGCTAGGAAACGCAGTTTTATGAGTACAGTGAATTCGATCATAAAACCTGCTTACACCGGGGCCTTTGCGATTTTTCCATATTTGAGAAAAAGCTTTGTTTCCAGAAACCCAACTTTTTACACATCCTGCCAAACGTCATGCATCCTCTTTCGATTCATGGAACTGGCATCCGTATTTGACAAATGGTACGCACTCTATTACCGTCTGAACTTCTGCAAAGGTACAAAAAGTAACGAATTCAAATATCGAAAACAGGATACATTATTCTGCAAATCGAACGATCTTTAGCCCTGTACATATCAACATGACGAAAACTACAAAACACATGCTAGGAAACGCAGTTTTATGAGTACAGTAAATTCGAGCAAAAAATCTGAATACACCCAGGCCTTTGCGATTTTTCCATATTTGAGAAAAAGCTTTGTTTCCAAAAACCCCACTTTTTACACATCATCCCAAATGTCATTGCATCCTCTCTCAATTCATGGAACTGGCATCCCTATTAGACAAATGGTACGCAGTCTACTACCGTCTGAACTTCTGCAAAGGTACAAAGAGTAACGAATTCAAATATCGAGAACAGGAAACATTATTCTGCAAATCGAACGATCTTTACCCCTGTACATATCAACATGACGAAAACTACAAAACACATGCTAGGAAACGCAGTTTTATGAGTACAGTAAATTCGAGCAAAAAATCTGAATACACCCGGGCCTTTGCGATTTTTCCATATTTGAGAAAAAGCTTTGTTTCCAAAAACCCCACTTCTTACACATCATGCCAAACGTCATTGCATCCTCTCTCGATTCATGGACCTGGCATACCTATTTCACAAATGGTACGCAGTCTACTACCGCCTGAACTTGTGCAAAGCTACAAAGAGTAACGAATTCAAATATCGAGAACAGGGACTATTATTCTGCAAATGGAACGATCATTACCCCTGTACATATCAACATGATGAAAACTACAAAACACATGCTAGGAAACGCAGTTTTATGAGTACAGTAAATTCGAGGAAAAAATCTGAATACAACCGGGCCTTTGCGATTTTTCTATATTTAAGAAAAAGCTTTGTTTCCAAAAACCCCACTTTTTACACATCATGCCAAACGTCATTGCTTCCTCCCTCGATTCATGGACTGGCATCCCTATTTGACAAATGGTACGCAGTCCACTACCGTCTGAACTTGTACAAAAATACAAAGAGTAACGAATTCAGATATCGAGAACAGAGACTATTATTCTGCAAACCGAACGATCTTTACCCCTGTACATATCAACATGATGAAAACTACAAAACACATGCTAGGAAACGCAGTTTTATGAGTACAGTGAATTCGACAAAAAAATCTGATTACACCGGGGCCTTTGCGATTTTTCCATATTTGAGAAAAAGCTTTGTTTCCAGAAACCCCACTTTTTACACATGCTGCCAAACGTCATGCATCTTCTCTCGAGTCATGGAACTGGCATCCCTATTTGACAAAAGGTACGCAGTCTACTACCGTCTGAACTTGTGCAAAGGTACAAAGAGTAACAAATTCATATACCGAGAACAGGGGCAATTATTCTGCAAATCGAACGATCTTTACCCTGTACATATCAACATGATGAAAACTAAAAAACACATGCTAGGAAACGCAGTTTTATGAGTACAGTAAATTCGAGGAAAAAATCTGAATACACCCGGGCCTTTGCGATTTTTCCATATTTGAGAAAAAGCTTTGTTTGCAAAAAATCCACTTTTTACACATCATGCCAAACGTCATTGCATCCTCTCTCGATTCATGGAACTGGCATACCTATTTGACAAATGGTACGCAGTCTACTACCGTCTGAACTTGTGCAAAGGTACAAAGAGTAATGAATTCAAATATCGAGAACAGGGACTATTATTCTGCAAATCGAACGATCTTTACCCCTGTACATATCAACATGATGAAAACTACAAAACACATGCTAGCAAACGCGGTTAAATGAGTACAGTAAATTCGAGGCAAATCTGAGTACACCCGGGCTTTTGTGATCTTTCCATATTTGAGAAAAAGCTTTGTTTCCAAAAACCCCACTTTTCACACATCATGCCAAACGTCATTGCTTCCTCTCTCGGTTCATTTAACTGGCATCCCTATTTGACAAATGGTACACAGTCTACTACCGTCTGAACGTGTGCAAAGCTACAAAGAGTAACGAATTCAAATATCGAGAACAGGGACTATTATTCTGCAAATGGGACGATCATTACCCCTGTACATATCAACATGATGAAAACTACAAAACACATGCTGGGAAACACAGTTTTATGAGTACAGTAAATTCGAGGAAAAAATCTAAATACACTCAGGCCTTTGCGATTTTTCCACATTTGAGAAAAAGCTTTGTTTCCAAAAACCCCACTTTTTACACATCATGCCAAACGCCATTGCATCCTCTCTCGATTCATGGAACTGGCATCCCTATTTGACAAATGGTACGCAGTCTACTACTGTCTGAACTTGTGCAAAGGTAGAAAGAGTATCGAATTCATATACCGAGAACAGGGGCTATTATTCTGCAAATCGAACTATCTTTACCCCTGTACATATCAACATGATGAAAACTACAAAACACATGCTAGGAAACGCAGTTTTATGAGTACAGTAAATTCGAGGAAAAAATCTCAATACACCCGGGTCTTTGCGATTTTCCATATTTGAGAAAAAGCTTTGTTTCCAGAAATCGCACTTTTTATACATCCTGCCAAACGTCATGCATCCTCTCTCAATTCATGGAACTGGCATCCCTATTAGACAAATGGTACACAGGCTACTAATGTCTGAACTTGTGCAAAGGTACAAAGAGTAACGAATTCAAATATCGACAACAGGGACCATTACTCTGCAAATCGAACGATCTTTACTCCTGTACATATCAACATGACGAAAACTACAAAACACATGCTAGGAGACGCAGTTTTATGAGTACAGTAAATTCGAGGAAAAAATCTGAATACACCCGAGCCATTGCGATTTTTCCATATTTGAGAGAAAGCTTTGTTTCCAAAATCCCCACTTTTTACACATCATGCCAAACGTCATTGCATCCTCTCTCGATTCAAGGAACTGGCATACCTATTTGACAAATGGTACGCAGTCTACTACCGTCTGAACTTGTACAAAAGTACAAAGAGTAACGAATTCAGATATCGAGAACAGAGACTATTATTCTGCAAACCGAACGATCTTTACACCTGTACATATCAACACCATGAAAACTACAAAACACATGCTAGGAAACGCAGTTTTATGAGTACAGTGAATTCGACAATGAAACCTGATTACACTGGGGCCTTTGCGATTTTTCCATATTTGAGAAAAAGCTTTGTTTCCAGAAACCCCACTTTTTACACATGCTGCCAAACGTCATGCATCCTCTCTCGATTCATGGGACTGGCATCCCTATTTGACAAAAGGTACGCAGTCTACTACCGTCTGAACTTGTGCAAAGGTACAAAGAGTAACGAATTCATATACCGAGAACAGGGGCTATTATTCTGCAAATCGAACGATCTTTACCCTGTACATACCAACATGATGAAAACTAAAAAACACATGCTAGGAAACGCAGTTTTATAAGTACAGTGAATTCGAGGATAAAATCTGATTACACCGGCGACTTTGCGATTTTTCCATATTTGAGAAAAAAGTATGTTTCCAGTAACCCCAGTCTTTACACATCCTGCCAAACGTCATGCATCCTATCTCGATTCATGGAACTGGCATCCCTATTTGACAAATGGCACGCAGTCTACTACCGTCTGAACTTGTGCAAAGGTACAAAGAGTAACGAATTCAAATATCGAGAACAGGGACTATTATTCTGCAAACTGAACGATCTTTACCCCTGTACATATCAACATGATTAAAACTACAAAACACATGCTAAGAAACGCAGTTTTATGAGTACAGTGAATTCGACAATAAAATCTGATTACACTGGGGCCTTTGCGGTTTTTCCATATTTGAGAAAAAGCTTTGTTTCCAGAAACCCCACTTTTTACACATCCTGCCAAACGTCTTGCGTCCTCTTTCGATTAATGGAACTGGCATCCCTATTAGACAAATGGTATGCAGTCTACTACCGTCTGAACTTGTGCAAAGGTACAAAGAGTAACGAATTCAAATATCGAGAACAGGGACCATTATTCTGCAAATCGATCGATCTTTACCCCTGTACATATCAACATGACGAAAACTACAAAACACATGGTAGGAAACGAAGTTTTATGAGTACAGTAAATTCGAGGAAAGAATCTCAATACACCCGGGCCTTTGCAATTTTTCCATATTTGAGAAAAAGCTTTGTTTCCAAAAACCTTACTTTTAGACATCATGCCAAATGTCATTGCATCCCCTCTCAATTCATGAACTGGCATCCCTAATAGACAAATGGTACGCAGTCTACTACCGTCTCAACTTGTGCAACGGTACAAAGAGTAACGAATTCAAAAAACGAGAACAGGAACCATTATTCTGCAAATCGATCGATCTTTACCTCTGTACATATCAACATGATGAAAACTACAAAACACATTCTAGGAAACGCAGTTCTATGAGTACAGTAAATTCGAGGCAAAAATCTGTATACACCCGGGCCTTTGCGATTTTTCCATATTTGAGAAAAAGCTTTGTTTCCAAAAACCCCACTTTTTACACATCATGCCAAACGTCATTGCATCCTCTCTCGATTCATGGAAATGGCATCCCTATTTGACAAATGGTACGCAGTCTGCTACCGTCTGAACTTGTACAAAAATACAAAGAGTAACGAATTCAGATATCGAGAACAGAGACTATTATTCTGCAAACCGAACGATCTTTACCCCTGTACATACCAACATGATGAAAACTACAAATAACGTGCTAGGAAACGCAGTTTTATGAGTACAGTGAATTTGACAATAAAACCTGATGACACGGGGGTCTTTGCGATTTTTCCATATTTATGAAAAAGCTTAGTTCCCAGAAACCCCACTTTTTACACATGCTGCCAAACGTCATGCATCCTCTTTCGATTCATGGAACTGGCATCCCTATTTGACAAATGGTACGCAGTCTACTACCGTGTGAACTTGTGCAAAGGTACAAAGAGTAACGATTTAAATACCGAGAACAGGGGCTATTATTCTGCAAATCGAACGATCTTTACCCCTGTACATATCAACATGATGAAAACTACAAAACACATGCTAGGAAACGCTGTTTAATGAGTACAGTAAATTCGAGGAAAAAATCTCAATGCACCCGGGCCTTTGCGATTTTTCCATATTTGAGAAAAAGCTTTGTTTCCAAAAACCCCACTTTTTACACATAATGCCAAACGTCATTGCATCCTCTCTCAATTCATGTAACTGGCATCGCTATTTGACAAATGGTACGCAGTCTACTACCATCTGAACTTGTGCACAGGTACAAAGAGTATTGAATTCAAATATCGAGAACAGGGACTATTATTCTGCAAACCGAACGATCTTTACCCCTGTACATATAAACACGATGAAAACTACAAAACACATGGTTAGAATCGCAGTTTTATGAGTACAGTAAATTCGAGGAAAAAATCTGAATACACCCAGGCCGTTGCGATTTTTCCATATTTGAGAAAAAGCTTTGTTTCCAAAAACCCACCATTTTAAACATCATGCCAAACGTCATTGCATACTCTCTAGATTCGTGGAACTGGCATCCCTATTTGACAAATGGTACGCAGTCTACTACCGTCTGATCTTGTACAAAAATACAAAGAGTATCGAATTCAGATATCGAGAACAGAGACTATTATTCTGCAAATCGAAGGATCTTTACGCCTGTACATACCAACATGATGAAAAATACAAAACACATGCTAGGAAACGCAGTTTTATGAGTACAGTGAAATCGACAATAAAACCTGATTACACCGGGGTCTTTGCGATTTTTCCATATTTGAGAAAAATCTTAGTTTCCAGAAACCCCACTTTTTACACTTGCTGCCAAACGTCATGCATCCTCTTTCGATTCATGGAACTGGCATCCCTATTTGACAAATGGTACGCAGTCTACTACCGTCTGAACTTGTGCAAAGGTACAAAGAGTAACGAATTCAAACACCGAGAACAGGTGCTATTATTCTGCAAATCGAACGATCTTTACCCCTGTACATATCAACATGATGAAAACTACAAAACACATGCTAGGAAACGCAGTTTAATCAGTACAGTAAATTCGAGGAAAAAATCTCAATGCACCCGGGCCTTTGCGATTTTTCCATATTTGAGAAAAAGCTTTGTTTCCAAAAACCCCATTTTGTACACATCATGCCAAACGTCATTGCATCCTCTCTCGATTCATGGAACTGGCATACCTATTTCACAAATGATACTCAGTCTACTACCGTCTGAACTTGTGCAAAGGTACAAACAGTAACGAATTCAATTAACGAGAACAGGGACTATTATTCTCCAAATCGAATGATCTTTACCCCTGTACATATCAACATGATGAAAACTACAAAACACATGCTAGGAAACGCAGTTTTATGAGTACAGTAAATTCGAGGATAAAATCTGAATACACCCGGGCCATTGCGATTTTTCCATATTTGAGAAAAAGGTTTGTTTCCAAAAACCCACCTATTTACACATCTATCCAAACGTCATTGCATTCTCTCTAGATTCGTGGAACTGGCATCCCTATTTGTCAAATGGTACGCAGTCTACTAATGTCTGAACTTGTGCAAAGGTACATAGAGTAACGAATTCAAATACCGAGAACAGAGACTATTATTCTGCAAACCGAACGATCTTTACCCCTGTACATACCAACATGATGAAAACTACAAATCACGTGCTAGGAAACGCAGTTTTATGAGTACAGTGAATTCGACAATAAAACCTGATTACACGGGGGTCTTTGCGATTTTTCCATATTTATGAAAAAGCTTAGTTCCCAGAAACCCCACTTTTTACACATGCTGCCAAACGTCATGCATCCTCTTTCGATTCATGGAACTGGCATCCCTATTTGACAAATGGTACGCAGTCTACTACCGTGTGAACTTGTGCAAAGGTACAAAGAGTAACGATTTAAATACCGAGAACAGGGGCTATTATTCTGCAAATCGAACGATCTTTACCTCTGTACATATCAACATGATGAAAACTACAAAACACATGCTAGGAAACGCTGTTTAATGAGTACAGTAAATTCGAGGAAAAAATCTCAATGCACCCGGGCCTTTGCGATTTTTCCATATTTGAGAAAAAGCTTTGTTTCCAAAAACCCCACTTTTTACACATAATGGCAAACGTCATTGCATCCTCTCTCAATTCATGTAACTGGCATCGCTATTTGACAAATGGTACGCAGTCTACTACCATCTGAACTTGTGCAAAGGTACAAAGAGTAACGAATTCAAACACCGAGAACAGGTGCTATTATTCTGCAAATCGAACGATCTTTACCCCTGTACATATCAACATGATGAAAAATACAATACACATGTTAGGAAACGCAGTTTTATGAGTACAGTAAATTCGAGGAAAAAATCTCAATACACCCAGGCGTTTGCGATTTTTCCATATTTGAGAAAAAGCTATGTTTCCAAGAACCCCACTTTTTACACATCATGCCGAACATCATTGCATCCTCTCTCAATTCACGGAACTGGCATCCCTATTAGACAAATGGTACGCAGTCTACTACCGTCTGAACTTGTGCAAAGGTACAAAGAGTAACGAATTCATACACCGAGAACAGGGGCTATTATTCTGAAAATAGAACGATCTTTACCCTGTACATATCAACATGATGAAAACTAAAAAACACATGCTAGGAAACGCAGTTTTATAAGTACAGTGAATTCGAGGATAAAATCTGATTACACCGGCGACTTTGCGATTTTTCCATATTTGAGAAAAAAGTATGTTTCCAGTAACCCCAGTCTTTACACATCCTGCCAAACGTCATGCATCCTATCTCGATTCATGGAACTGGCATCCCTATTTGAAAATTGGCACGCAGTCTACTACCGTCTGAACTTGTGCAAAGGTACAAAGAGTAACGAATTCAAATATCGAGAACAGGGACTATTATTCTGCAAACTGAACGATCTTTACCCCTGTACATATCAACATGATTAAAACTACAAAACACATGCTAAGAAACGCAGTTTTATGAGTACAGTGAATTCGACAATAAAATCTGATTACACTGGGGCCTTTGCGGTTTTTCCATATTTGAGAAAAAGCTTTGTTTCCAGAAACCTCACTTTTTACACATCCTGCCAAACGTCTTGCGTCCTCTTTCGATTAATGGAACTGGCATCCCTATTAGACAAATGGTATGCAGTCTACTACCGTCTGAACTTGTGCAAAGGTACAAAGAGTAACGAATTCAAATATCGAGAACAGGGACCATTATTCTGCAAATCGATCGATCTTTACCCCTGTACATATCAACATGACGAAAACTACAAAACACATGGTAGGAAACGAAGTTTTATGAGTACAGTAAATTCGAGGAAAGAATCTCAATACACCCGGGCCTTTGCAATTTTTCCATATTTGAGAAAAAGCTTTGTTTCCAAAAACCTAACTTTTAGACATCATGCCAAATGTCATTGCATCCCCTCTCAGTTCATGAACTGGCATCCCTAATAGACAAATGGTACGCAGTCTACTACCGTCTCAACTTGTGCAACGGTACAAAGAGTAACGAATTCAAATATCGAGAACAGAGACTATTATTCTGCAAACCGAACGATCTTTACCCCTGTACATACCAACATGATGAAAACTACAAATCACGTGCTAGGAAACGCAGTTTTATGAGTACAGTGAATTCGACAATAAAACCTGATTACACGGGGGTCTTTGCGATTTTTCCATATTTATGAAAAAGCTTAGTTCCCAGAAACCCCACTTTTTACACATGCTGCCAAACGTCATGCATCCTCTTTCGATTCATGGAACTGGCATCCCTATTTGACAAATGGTACGCAGTCTACTACCGTGTGAACTTGTGCAAAGGTACAAAGAGTAACGATTTAAATACCGAGAACAGGGGCTATTATTCTGCAAATCGAACGATCTTTACCCCTGTACATATCAACATGATGAAAACTACAAAACACATGCTAGGAAACGCTGTTTACTGAGTACAGTAAATTCGAGGAAAAAATCTCAATGCACCCGGGCCTTTGCGATTTTTCCATATTTGAGAAAAAGCTTTGTTTCCAAAAACCTCACTTTTTACACATAATGCCAAACGTCATTGCATCCTCTCTCAATTCATGTAACTGGCATCGCTATTTGACAAATGGTACGCAGTCTACTACCATCTGAACTTGTGCACAGGTACAAAGAGTATTGAATTCAAATATAGAGAACAGGGACTATTATTCTGCAAACCGAACGATCTTTACCCCTGTACATATAAACACGATGAAAACTACAAAACACATGGTTAGAATCGCAGTTTTATGAGTACAGTAAATTCGAGGAAAAAATCTGTATACACCTGGGCCTTTGCGATTTTTCCATTTTTGAGAAAAAGCTTTGTTTCCAAAAACCCACCTTTTTACACATCATGCCAAACGTCATTGCATCCTCTCTCGATTCATGGAACTGGCATCCCTATTTGACAAATGGTACGCAGTCTACTACCGTCTGATCTTGTACAAAAATACAAAGAGTATCGAATTCAGATATCGAGAACAGAGACTATTATTCTGCAAATCGAACGATCTTTAAGCCTGTACATACCAACATGATGAAAAATACAAAACACATGCTAGGAAACGCAGTTTTATGAGTACAGTGAAATCGACAATAAAACCTGATTACACCGGGGTCTTTGCGATTTTTCCATATTTGAGAAAAATCTTAGTTTCCAGAAACCCCACTTTTTACACTTGCTGCCAAACGTCATGCATCCTCTTTCGATTCATGGAACTGGCATCCCTATTTGACAAATGGTACGCAGTCTACTACCGTCTGAACTTGTGCAAAGGTACAAAGAGTAACGAATTCAAATACCGAGAACAGGTGCTGTTATTCTGCAAATCGAACGATCTTTACCCCTGTACATATCAACATGATGAAAACTACAAAACACATGCTAGGAAACGCAGTTTAATGAGTACAGTAAATTCGAGGAAAAAATCTCAATGCACCCAGGCCTTTGCGATTTTTCCATATTTGAGAAAAAGCTTTGTTTCCAAAAAACCCATTTTGTACACATCATGCCAAACGTCATTGCATTCTCTCTAGATTCGTGGAACTGGCATCCAAATTTGTCAAATGGTACGCAGTCTACTAATGTCTGAACTTGTGCAAAGGTACATAGAGTAACGAATTCAAATACCGAGAACAGAGACTATTATTCTGCAAACCGAACGATCTTTACCCCTGTACATACCAACATGATGAAAACTACAAATCACGTGCTAGGAAACGCAGTTTTATGAGTACAGTGAATTCGACAATAAAACCTGATTACACGGGGGTCTTTGCGATTTTTCCATATTTATGAAAAAGCTTAGTTCCCAGAAACCCCACTTTTTACACATGCTGCCAAACGTCATGCATCCTCTTTCGATTCATGGAACTGGCATCCCTATTTGACAAATGGTACGCAGTCTACTACCGTGTGAACTTGTGCAAAGGTACAAAGAGTAACGATTTAAATACCGAGAACAGGGGCTATTATTCTGCAAATCGAACGATCTTTACCTCTGTACATATCAACATGATGAAAACTACAAAACACATGCTAGGAAACGCAGTTTTATGAGTACAGTAAATTCGAGGAAAAAATCTAAATACACCCAGGCCGTTGCGATTTTTCCATATTTGAGAAAAAGCTTTGTTTCCAAAAACCCACCATTTTAAACATCATGCCAAACGTCATTGCATTCTCTCTAGATTCGTGGAACTGGCATCCATATTTGACAAATGGTACGCAGTCTACTAATGTCTGAACTTGTGCAAAGGTACAAAGAGTAACGAATTCAAATATAGATTCCAGGGACGATTATTCTGCAAATCGAACGATCTTTACCCCTGTACATATCAACATGATGAAAAATACAATACACATGTTAGGAAACGCAGTTTTATGAGTACAGTAAATTCGAGGAAAAAATCTCAATACACCCAGGCCTTTGCGATTTTTCCATATTTGAGAAAAAGCTATGTTTCCAAGAACCCCACTTTTTACACATCATGCCGAACATCATTGCATCCTCTCTCAATTCACGGAACTGGCATCCCTATTAGACAAATGGTACGCAGTCTACTACCGTCTGAACTTGTGCGAAGGTACAAAGAGTAACGAATTCAAATATCGAGAACAGGGACCATTATTCTGCAAATCGATCGATCTTTACTCCTGTACATATCAACATGACGAAAACTACAAAACACATGCTAGGAAACGAACTTTTATGAGTACCGTAAATTCGAGGAAAAAATCTGAATACACCCGGGCCTGTGCGACTTTTCCATATTTGAGAAAAAGCTTTGTTTCCAAAAACCCCACTTTTTACACATCATGCCAAACGTCACTGCATCCTCTCTCAATTCATGTAACTGGCATCCCTATTTGACAAATAGTACGCAGTCTACTACCGTCTGAACTTGTGCACAGGTACAAAGAGTAACGAATTCAAATATCGAGAACAGGGACTATTATTCTGCAAACCGAACGATCTTTACCCCTGTACATATAAACACGATGATAACTACAAATTTTATGAGTACAGTAAATTCGAGGAAAAAATCTGAATACACCCAGGCCGTTGCGATTTTTATATATTTGAGAAAAAGCTTTGTTTCCAAAAACCCACCATTTTAAACATCATGCCAAACGTCATTGAATTCTCTCTAGATTCATGGACCTGGCATCCCTATTTGACAAATGGTACGCAGTCTACTACCGTCTGAACTTGTGCAAAGGTACAAAGAGTAACGAATTCAAATATCGAGAACAGGGACTATTATTCTGCAAATCGAACGATCTTTATCCCTGTACATATAAACATGATGAAAACTACAAAACACATGCTAGGAAGCACAGTTTAATAAGTACAGTAAATTCGAGGAAAAAATCTGAATACACCCGGGCCTTTGCGATTTTTCCATATTTGAGAAAAAGTTTTGTTTCCAAAAACCCCATTTTGTACACATCATGCCAAACGTCATTGCATCCTCTCTCAATTCATGGAACTGGCATACCTATTTCACAAATGGTACGCAGTCTACTACCGTCTGAACTTGTGCAAAGGTACAAAGAGTAACGAATTCAATTAACGAGAACAGGGACTATTATTCTCCAAATCGAATGATCTTTACCCCTGTACATATCAACATGATGAAAACTACAAAACACATGCTAGGAAACGCAGTTTTATGAGTACAGTAAATTCGAGGAAAAAATCTGAATACACCCGGGCCGTTGCGATTTTTCCATATTTGAGAAAAAGCTTTGTTTCCAAAAACCCATCTTTTTACACATTATTCCAAACGTCATGGCATTCTCTCTAGATTCATGGAACTTTCATCCCTATTTGACAAATGGTACGCAGTCTACTACTGTCTGAACTTGTGCAAAGGTACAAAGAGTAACGAATTCAATTAACGAGAACAGGGTCTATTATTCTCCAAATCGAATGATCTTTACCCCTGTACATATCAACATGATGAAAAATACAATACACATGTTAGGAAACGCAGTTTTATGAGTACAGTAAATTCGAGGAAAAAATCTGAATACACCCGGGCGTTTGCGATTTTTCCATATTTGAGAAAAAGCTTTGTTTCCAAAAACCCCACTTCTTACACATCATGCCAAACGTCATTGCATCCTCTCTCGATTCATGGAACTGGCATCCCTATTTGACAAATGGTACGCTGTCTACTACTGTCTGAACTTATACAAAGGTACAAAGAGTAACGAATTCAAATATCGAGATCAGGGACAATTATTCTGCAAATCGAACGGTCTTTACCCCTGTACATATCAACATGATGAAAACTACAAAACACATGCTAGGAAACGCAGTTTTATGAGTACAGTAAATTCGAGAAAAAAATCTCATTACACTCAGGCCTTTGCGATTATTCCATATTTGAGAAAAAGCTTTGTTTCCAAGAACCCCACTTTTCACACATCATGCCGAACGTCATTGCATCCTCTCTCAATTCATGGAACTGGCATCCCTATTAGACAAATGGTACACAGTCTACTACCGTCTGAACTGGTGCAAAGGTACAAAGAGTAACGAATTCAAATATCGAGAACAGGGACCATTATTCTGCAAATCGATCGATCTTTACTCCTGTACATATCAACATGACGAAAACTACAAAACACATGCTAGGAAACGAGGTTTTATGAGAACAGTAAATTCGAGGAAAAAATCTGAATACACCCGGGCCTTTGCGATTTTTCCATATTTGAGAGAGAGCTTTGTTTCCAAAAACCCCACTTTTTACACATCATGCCAAACGTCATTGCATCCTCTCTCGATTCATGGAACTGGCATACCTATTTGACAAATGTTATACAGTCTACTACCGTCTGAACTTGTGCAAAGCTACAAAGAGTAACGAATTCAAATATCGAGAACAGGGACTATTATTCTGCAGATCGAATGATCTTTACCCCTGTACAAATCAACATGATGAAAACTACAAAACACATGCTAGGAAACACATTTTTATGAGTACAGTAAATTCGAGGAAAAAATCTGAATACACCCGGGCCGTTGCGAGTTTTCCATATTTGAGAAAAAGCTTTGTTTCCAAAAACCCACCTTTTTACACATCATGCCAAACGTCATTGCATTCTCTCTAGTTTCATGGAACTGGCATCCCTATTTGAAAAATGGTACGCAGTCTACTACCGTCTGTACTTGTGCAAAGGTACAAAGAGTAACGAATTCAAATATCGAAAACAGGGACTATTATTCTGCAAATCGAACGATCTTTACCCCAGTACACATCAACATGATGAAAACTACAAAACACATGCTAGGAAACGCAGTTTAATGAGTACAGTAAATTCGAGGAAAAAATCAGAATACACCTGGGCCTTTGCGATTTTTCCATATTTGAGATAAAGCTTTGTTTCAAAAAACCTAACTTTTTACACATCATGCTAAACGTCATTGCATCCTCTTTCGATTCATGGAACTGGCATACCTATTTGACAAATGGTACGCAGTCTACTACTGTCTGAACTTGTGCAAAGGTACAAAGAGTAACGAATTCAAATATGGATTACAGGGACTATTATTCTGCAAATCGAACGATCTTTACCCCTAGACATATGAACATGATGAAATCTACAAAACACATGCTAGGAAACGCAGTTTTATGAGTACAGTAAATTCGAGAAAAAAATCTCATTACACCCAGGCCTTTGCGATTATTCCATATTTGAGAAAAAGCTTTGTTTCCAAGAACCCCACTTTTTACACATCATGCCGAACGTCATTGCATCCTCTCTCAATTCATGGAACTGGCATCCCTATTAGACAAATGGTACACAGTCTACTACTGTCTGAACTGGTGCAAAGGTTCAAAGAGTAACGAATTCAAATATCGAGAACAGGGACTATTATTCTGCAGATCGAACGATCTTTACCCCTGTACATATCACTATGATGAAAACTACAAAACACATGCTAATAAACGCAGTTTTATGAGTACAGTGAATTCGACAATAAAACCTGATTACACCAGTGTCTTTGCGATTTTTCCATATTTGAGAAAAAGCTTAGTTTCCAGAAACCCCACTTTTTACACATCATGCCAAACGTCATGCATCCTCTTTCGATTCATGGAACTGGCATCCCTATTTGACAAATGGTACGCAGTCTACTACCGTCTGAACTTGTGCAAAGGTACAAAGAGTAACGAATTCAAATACCGAGAACAGGTGCTATTATTCTGCAAATCGAACGATCTTTACCCCTGTACATATCAACATGATGAAAACTACAAAACACATGCTAGGAAACGCAGTTTAATGAGTACAGTAAATTCGAGGAAAAAATCTCAATGCACCCGGGCCTATGCGATTTTTCCATATTTGAGAAAAAGCTTTGTTTCCAAAAACCCCACTTTTTACACATGATGCCAAACGTCATTGCATCCTCTCTCAATTCATGTAACTGGCATCCCTATTTGACAAATGGTACGCAGTCTACTACCGTCTGAACTTGTGCACAGGTACAAAGAGTAACGAATTCAAATATCGAGAACAGGGACTATTATTCTGCAAACCGAACGATCTTTACCCCTGTACATATAAACACGACGAAAACTACAAAACACATGGTTAGAAACGCAGTTTTATGAGTACAGTAAATTCGAGGAAAAAATCTCAATACACCTGGGTCTTTGCGATTTTCCATATTTGAGAAAAAGCTTTGTTTCCAGAAATCCCACTTTTTACACATCCTGCCAAACGTCATGCATCCTCTTTCGATTCATGGAACTGGCATCCCTATTTGACAAATGGTACGCAGTCTACTACCGTCTGAACTTGTGCAAAGGTACAAAGAGTAACGAATTCAAATATCGATTACAGGGACCATTATCCTGCAAATCGAACGATCTTTACCCCTGTACATATCAACATGATGAAAACTACAAAACACATGCTAGGAAACGCAGTTTTATGAGTGCAGTGAATTCAAGGATAAAATCTGATTACATTGGGGCCTTAGCGATTTTTCCATATTTGAGAAAAAGCTTTGTTTCCAGAAACCCCACTTTTTACACATCCTGCCAAACGTCATGCATCCTCTTTCTATTCATGGAACTGGCATCCCTATTTGACAAATGGTACACAGTCTACTACCGTCTTAACTTGTGCAAAGGTACAAAGAGTAACGAATTCAAATATCGAGAACAGGGACTATTATTCTGCAAATCGAACGATCCTTACCCCTGTACATATCAACATGATGAAAACTACAAAACACATGCTAGGATACGCAATTTTACGAGTACAGTAAATTCGAGGAAAAAATCTGAATACACCCGGGCCTTTGCGATTTTCCATATTTGAGAAAAAGCTTTCTACATCTACATCTACATCCGTACTCCGCAAGCCACCTGGCGGTGTGTGGCGGAGGGTACCCTGAGTACCTCTATCGGTTCTCCCTTCTATTCCAGTCTCGTATTGTACGTGGAAAGAAGGATTGTCGGTATGCTTCTGTGTGGGCTCTAATCTCTCTGATTTTATCCTCATGGTCTCTTCGCGAGATATACGTAGGAGGGAACAATATACTGCTTGACTCTTCGGTGAAGGTATGTTCTCGAAACTTCAACAAAAGCCCGTACCGAGCTACTGAGCGTCTCTCCTGCAGAGTCTTCCACTGGAGTTTATCTATCATCTCCGTAACGCTTTCGCAATTACTAAATGATCCTGTAACGAAGCGCGCTGCTCTCCGTTGGATCTTCTCTATCTCTTCTATCAACCCAAAAACCCCACTTTTTACACATCATGCCAAACGTCATTGCATCCTCTCTCAATTCATGGAACTGGCATCCCTATTAGACAAATGGTACGCAGTCTACTACCGTCTGAACTTGTGAAAAGGTACAAAGAGTAAAGATTTCAAATATCGAGAACTGGGACCATTAATCTGCAAATCGAACGATCTTTACTATTGTACACACCAACGTGACGAAAACTATAAAACACATGCTAGGAAACGCAGTTTTATGAGTACAGTAAATTCGAGGAAAAAATCTGAATACACCCGAGCCTTTGCGATTTTTCCATATTTGAGAGAAAGCTTTGTTTCCAAAAACCCCACTTTCTACACATCATGCCAAACGTCATTGCATCCTCTCTCGATTGAAGGAACTGGCATACCTATTTGACAAATGGTAGACAGTCTACTACCGTCTGAACTTGTGCAAAGCTACAAAGAGTAACGAATTCAAATATCGAAAACACGGACTATTATTCTGCAAATCGAATGATCTTTAACCCTGTACATATCAACATGATGAAAACTACAAAACACATGCTAGGAAACGCAGTTTTATGAGTACAGTAAATTCGAGGAAAAAATCGGAATACACCCAGGCCGTTGCGATTTTTCCATATTTGAGAAAAAGCTTTGTTTCCAAAAACCCACCTTTTAAACATCATGCCAAACGTCATTGCATTCTCTCTAGATTCATGGACCTGTCATCCCCATTTGAAAAATGGTACGCAGTCTACTACCGCCTGAACTTGTGCAAAGGTACAAAGAGTAACGAATTCAAATATCGAAAACAGTGACTATTATTCTGCAAATCGAACGATCTTTACCCCTGTACATATAAACATGATGAAAACTACAAAACACATGCTAGGAAGCACAGTTTAATAAGTACAGTTAATTAGAGGAAAAAATCTGAATACACCCGGGCCTTTGCGATTTTTCCATATTTGAGAAAAAGCTTTGTTTCCAAAAACCCCACATTTTACAAATCATGCCAAACGTCATTGCATCCTCTCCCGATTCATGGAACTGGCATACCTATTTCACAAATGGTACGCACTCTACTACCGTCTGAACTTGTGCAAAGGTACAAAGAGTAACGAATTCAAATATCGAGAACAGGAACCATAATTCTGCAAATCGAACGATCTTTACCCCTGTACATATCAACATGACGAAAACTACAAAAAACATGCTAGGAAACGCAGTTTTATGATTACAGTAAATTCGAGGAAAAAATCTGAATACACCCGGGCCTTTGCGATGTTTCCATATTTGAGAAAAAGCTTTGTTTCCAAAAAATCCACTTTTTACACATCATGCCAAACGTCATTGCATCCTCTCTCGTTCATGGAACTGTCATACCTATTTGACAAATGGTACGCAGTCTACTACCGTCAGAACTTGTGCAAAGGTACAAAGAGTAACGAATTCAAATTTCGAGAACAGGGACTATTATTCTGCAAATCGAACGATCTTTACCCCTGTACATATCAACATGATGAAAACTACAAAACACATGCTAGGAAACGCAGTTTTATGAGTACAGTAAATTCGAGGCAAAAATCTGAATACACCCGGGCTTTTGCGATTTCTCCATATTTGAGAAAAAGCTTTGTTTCCAAAAACCCCACTTTTTACACATCATGCCAAACGTCATTGCGTCCTCTCTCGATTCATGGAACTGGCATCCCTATTTGACAAATGGTACGCAGTCTACTACCGTCTGAACTTGTACAAAAATACAAAGAGTTACGAATTCAGATATCGAGAACAGAGACTAATATTCTGCATCCCGAACGATCTTTACCCCTGTACATACCAACATGATGAAAACTACAGAACACATGCTAATAACGCAGTTTTATGAGTACAGTGAATTCGACAATAAAACCTGATTACACCGGGGTCTTTGCGATTTTTCCATATTTGAGAAAAAGCTTAGTTTCCAGACACCCCACTTTTTACACATCACGCCAAACGTCATGCATCCTCTTTCGATTCATGGAACTGGCATCCCTATTTGACAAATGGTACGCAGTCTACTACCGTCAGAACTTCTGCAAAGGTACAAAGAGTAACGAATTCAAATATCGATTACAGGGACCATTATCCTGCAAATCGTACGATCCTTACCCCTGTACATATCAACATGATGAAAACTACAAAACACATGCTAGGATACGCACTTTTATGAGTACAGTAAATTCGAGGAAAAAATCTGAATACACCCGGGCCTTTGCGATTTTTCCATATTTAAGAAAAAGCTTTGTTTCCAAAAACCCAATTTTTAACACATCATGCCAAACGTCATTGCATCCTCTCTCAATTCGTGTAACTGGCATCCCTATTTGACAAATGGTACGCAGTCTACTACCGTCTGAACTTGTGCACAGGTACAAAGTGTAACGAATTCAAATATCGAGAACAGGGACTATTATTCTGCAAACCGAACGATCTTTACCCCTGTACATATAAACACGATGAAAACTACAAAACACATGGTTAGAAACGCAGTTTTATGAGTACAGTGAATTCGAGGAAAAAATCTCAATACACCCGGGTCTTTGCGATTTTCCATATTTGAGAAAAAGCTTAGTTTCCAGAAATCCCACTTTTTACACATCATGCCAAACGTCATGCATCCTCTTTCGATTCATGGAACTGGCATCCCTATTTGACAAATGGTACGTAGTCTACTACCGTCTGAATTTGTGCAAAGGTACAAATTGTAACGAATTCAAATATCGATTACAGGGACCATTATCCTGCAAATCGAACGATCCTTACCCTGTACATATCAACATGATGAAAACTACAAAACACATGCTAGGATACGCAATTTTATGAGTACAGTAAATTCGAGGAAAAAATCTGAATACACCCGGGCCTTTGCGATTTTCCATATTTGAGAAAAAGCTTTGTTTCCAAAAACCCCACTTTTTACACATCATGCCAAACGTCATTGCATCCTCTCTCAATTCATGGAACTGGCATCCCTATTAGACAAATGGTACGCAGTCTACTACGTCTGAACTTGTGCAAAGGTACAAAGAGTAACGAATTCAAATATCGAGAACTGGGACCATTATTCTGCAAATCGAACGATCTTTACTCCTGTACACATCAACGTGACGAAAACTACAATACACATGCTAGGAAACGCAGTTTTATGAGTACAGTAAATTCGAGGAAAAAATCTGAATACACCCGGGCCTTTGCGATTTTCCATATTTGAGAAAAAGCTTTGTTTCCAAAAACCCCACTTTTTACACATCATGCCAAACGTCATTGCATCCTCTCTCAATTCATGGAACTGGCATCCCTATTAGACAAATGGTACGCAGTCTACTACGTCTGAACTTGTGCAAAGGTACAAAGAGTAACGAATTCAAATATCGAGAACTGGGACCATTATTCTGCAAATCGAACGATCTTTACTCCTGTACACATCAACGTGACGAAAACTACAATACACATGCTAGGAAACGCAGTTTTATGAGTACAGTAAATTCGAAGAAAAAATCTGAATACACCCGAGCCTTTGCGATTTTTCCATATTTGAGAGAAAGCTTTGTTTCCAAAAAACCCACTTTCTACACATCATGCCAAACGTCATTGCATCCTCTCTCGAATCAAGGAACTGGCATACCTATTTGACAAATGGTAGACAGTCTACTACCGTCTGAACTTGTGCAAAGCTACAAAGAGTAACGAATTCAAATATCGAAAACAGGGACTATTATTCTGCAAATCGAATGAACTTTAACCCTGTACATATCAACATGATGAAAACTACAAAACACATGCTAGGAAACGCAGTTTTATGAGTGCAGTAAATTCGAGGAAAAAATCTGAATACACCCAGGCCATTGCGATTTTTCCATATTTGAGAAAAAGCTTTGTTTCCAAAAACCCACCTTTTTAAACATCATGCCAAACGTCATTGCATTCTCTCTAGATTCATGGACCTGGCATCCCTGTTTGACAAATGGTACGCAGTCTACTACCGTCTGAACTTGTGCAAAGGTACAAAGAGTAACGAATTCAAATATCGAAAACAGTGACTATTATTCTGCAAATCGAACGATCTTTACCCCTGTACATATAAACATGATGAAAACTACAAAACACATGCTAGGAAGCACAGTTTAATAAGTGCAGTAAATTCGAGGGAAAAATCTGAATACACCCGGGCCGTTGCGATTTTTCCATATTTGAGAAAAAGCTTTGTTTCCAAAAAACCATCTTTTTACACATCATTCCAAACGTCATTGCATTGTCTCTAGATTCATGGAACTGGCATCACTATTTGACAAATGGTACGCAGTCTACTACCGTCTGAACTTGTTTAAAGGTACAAAGAGTAACGAATTCAAATATAGATTCCAGGGACGATTATTCTGCGAATCGAACGATCTTTACCCCTGTACATATCAACATGATGAAAAATACAATACACATGTTGGGAAACGCAGTTTTAGGAGTACAGTAAATTCGAGGAAAAAATCTGAATACACCAGGGCGTTTGCGATTTTTCCATATTTGAGAAAAAGCTTTGTTTCCAAAAACCCCTCATTTTACAAATCATGCCAAATGTCATTGCATCCTCTCTCGAATCATGGAACTGGCATCCCTATTTGACAAATGGTACACTGTCTACTACTGTCTGAACTTGTGCAAAGCTACAAAGAGTAACGAATTCAAATATCGAAAACAGGGACTATTATTCTGCAAATCGAATGATCTTTACCCCTGTACATATCAACATGATGAAAACTACAAAACACATGCTAGGAAACACATTTTAACGAGTACAGTAAATTCGAGGAAAAAATCTGAATACACCCGGGCCGTTGCGATTTTTCCATATTTGAGAAAAAGCTTTATTTCCAAAAACCCACCTTTTTACACATCATGCCAAACGTATTTGCATTCTCTCTAGATTCGTGGAACTGGCATCCCTATTTGACAAATGGTACGCAGTCTACTACCGTCAGTACTTGTGCAAAGGTACAAAGAGTAAAGAATTCAAGTATCGAGAACAGGGACTATTATTCTGCAAATCGAACGATCTTTACCCAAGTACACATCAACATGATGAAAACTACAAAACACATGCTAGGAAACGTAGTTTAATGAGTACAGTAAATTAGAGGAAAAATTCAGAATACACCTGGGCCTTTGCGATTTTTCAATATTTGAGATAAAGGTTTGTTTCAAAAAACCTAACTTTTTACACATCATGCAAAATGTCATTACATCCTCTCTCAATTCAGGAACTGGCATCCCTAATAGACCAATGGTACGCAGTCTACTACCGTCTCAACCTGTGCAAAGGTACAAAGAGTAACGAATTCAAATATCGAGAACAGGAACCATTATTCTGCAAATCGAACGATCTTTACCCCTGTACATATCAACATGACGAAAACTACAAAGAACATGCTAGGAAACGCAGTTTTATGATTACAGTAAATTCGAGGAAAAAGTCTGAATACACCCGGGCCTTTGTGATTTTTCCATATTTGAGAAAAAGCTTTGTTTCCAAAAAATCCACTTTTTACACATCATGCCAAACGTCATTGCATCCTCTCTCGTTCATGGAACTGGCATACCTATTTGACAAATGGTACGCAGTCTACTACCGTCTGAACTTGTGCAAAGGTACAAAGAGTAACGAATTCAAATATCGAGAACAGGGACTATTATTCTGCAAATCGAACGATCTTTACCCCAGTACACATCAACATGATGAAAACTACAAAACACATGCTAGGAAACGCAGTTTAATGAGTACAGTAAATTCGAGGAAATAATCAGAATACACCTGGGCCTTTGCGATTTTTCCATATTAGAGAAAAAGCTTTGTTTCAAAAAACCTAACTTTTTCCACATCATGCCAAACGTCATTGCATCCTCTTTCGATTCATGGAACTGGCATCCGTATTTGACAAATGGTACGCAGTCTACTACCGTCTGTAATTGTGCAAAGGTACAAAGAGTAACGAATCCAAATATCGAGAATAGGGACTATTATTCTGCAAATCGAACAATCTATAACCCTGGACATATGAACATGATGAAATCTACAAAAAATATGCTAGGAAACGGAGTTTTATGAGTACAGTAAATTCTAGGAAAAAATCTCAATACACCTGGGCCTTTGCGATTTTTCCATATTTGAGAAAAAGCTTTGTATCCAAAAACCCCACTTTTTACACATCATGCCAAATGTCATGCATCCTCTCTCAATTCATGGAACTGGCATACCTATTTGACAAATAGTACGCAGTCTACAACCGTCTGAACTTGTGGAAAGGTACAAAGAGTAACGAATTCCAAATATCGAGAACAGGGACTATTATTCTGCAAATCGAACGATCATTACCCCTGTACATATCAACATGATGAAAACTACAAAACACATGCTAGGAAACGCAGTTTTATGAGTACAGTAAATTCGAGGCAAAAATCTGAATACTACCGGGCCTTTGCGATTTTTCCATTTTTGAGAAAAAGCTTTCTTTCGAAAAACCCCACTTTTTACACATCATGCCAAACGTCATTGCATCCTCTCTCGATTCATGGAACTGGCATCCCTATTGACAAATGGTACGCAGTCTACTACTGTCTGAATTTGTACAAAAATACAAATAGTAACGAATTCAGATATCGAGAACAGCGACTATTATTCTGCAAACCGAACGATCTTTACCCCTGTACATACCAACATGATGAAAACTACAAAACACATGCTAGGAAACGCAGTTTTATGAGTAGAGTGAATTCGACAATAAGACCTGATTACATCGGGGTCCTTGCGATTATTCCATATTTGAGAAAAAGCTTAGTTTCCAGAAACCCCAGTTTTTACACATGCTGCCAAACGTCATGCATCCTCTTTCGATTCATGGAACTGGCATCCCTATTTGACAAATGGTACGCAGTCTACTACCGTCTGCACTTGTGCAAAGGTACAGAGAGTAACGAATTCAAATACCGAGAACAGGGACTATTTTCTGCAAATCGAACGATCTTTACATCTGTACATATCAACATGATGAAAACTACAAAACACATGCTAGGAAACGCAGTTTAATGAGTACAGTAAATTCGAGGAATAAATCTGAATGCACCCGGGCCTCTGCGATTTTTCCATATTTGAGGAAAAGCTTTGTTTCCAAAAACCCCACTTTTTACACATCATGCCAAACGTCATTGCATCCTCTCTCGATTCAAGGAACTGGCATCTGTATTTGACAAATGGTACGCAGTCTACTACTGTCTGAACTTGTGCAAAGGTACAAAGAGTAACGAATTCAAATATCGAGAACTGGGACTATTATTCTGAAAATCGAACGATCTTTACCCCTGTACATATCAACATGATGAAAACTACAAAACACATGCTAGGAAACGCAGTTTTATGAGTGCAGTGAATTGGAGGAAAAATCTGATTGCACCGGGGCCTTTGCGATTTTTCTAAATTTGAGAAAAAGCTTTGTTGCCAGAAACCCCACTTTTTGCACATCCTGCCAAACGTCATTGCATCCTCTCTCGATTCATGGAACTGGCATCCCTATTTGAGAAATGGCACGCAGTCTACTACTGTCTGAACTTGTGCAAAGGTACAAAGCGTAACGAATTCAAATATCGAGAACAGGGACTATTATTCTGCAAACCGAACGATCATTACCCCTGTACATATCAACATGATGAAAACTACAAAACACATGCTAGGATACGCAATTTTATGAGTACAGTAAATTTGAGGAAAAAATCTGAATACACGCGGGCCCTTGGTATTTTTCCTTATTTGCGAAAAAGCTTTGTTTCCAAAAACCCCACATTTTACACATCATGCCAAACGTCATTGGATCCTCTCTCGATTCAAGGAACTGGCATACCTATTTCACAAATGGTACGCAGTCTACTACCGTCTGAACTTGTGAAAAGGTACAAACAGTAACCAATTCAAATATCGAGAACAGGGACCATTATTCTGCAAATCGAACGATCTTTACTCCTGTACATATCAACGTGACGAAAACTACAAAACACATGCTAGGAAATGCAGTTTTATGTGTACAGTAATTCGAGGAAAAAATCTGAATACACCCGAGCCTTTGCGATTTTTCCATATTTGGGAGAAAACTTTGGTTCCAAAAACCCCACATTTTACACATCATGCCAAACGTCATTGCATCCTCTCTCGATTCAAGGAACTGGCATACCTATTTCACAAATGGTACGCAGTCTACTACCGACTGAACTTGTGCAAAGCTACAAAGAGTAACGAATTCAAATACCGAAAACAGGAACTATTATTCTGCAAATCGAATGATCTTTACCCCTGTACATATCAACATGATGAAAACTACATAACACATGTTAGGAAACGCAGTTTTCTGAGTACAGTAAATTCGAGGAAAAAATCTGAATACACCCAGGCCGTTGCGATTTTTCCATATTTGAGAAAAAGCTTTGTTTCCAAAAACCCACCTTTTTACACATCATGCCAAACGTCATTGCATCCTCTTTCGATTCATGGAGCTGGCATCCGTATTTGACAAATGGTACGCAGTCTACTACTGTCTGAACTTGTGCAATGGAACAAAGAGTAACGAATTCAAATATCGAGAATAGGGACTATTATTCTGCAAATCGAACGATCTTTACCCCTGTACATATCAACATGATGAAAACTACAAAACACATGCTAGGAAACGCAGTTTTATGAGTGCAGTGAATTCGAGGAAAAAATCTGATTGCACCGGGGCCTTTCCGATTTTTCCAAATTTGAGTAAAAGCTTTGTTGCCAGAAACCCCACTTTTTGCACATCCTGCCAAAAGTAATTGCATCCTCTCTCGATTCATGGAACTGGCATCCCTATTTGACAAATGGCACGCAGTCTACTACTGTCTGAACTTGTGCAAAGGTACAAAGCGTAACGAATTCAAATATCGAGAACAGGGACTATTATTCTGCAAATCGAACGATCTTTACCCCTGTACATATCAACATGATGAAAACTACAAAACACATGCTAGGAAACGCAGTTTTATGAGTGCAGTGAATTCGAGGAAAAAATCTGATTGCACCGGGGCCTTGCGATTTTTCCAAATTTGAGAAAAAGCTTTGTTGCCAGAAACCCCACTTTTTGCACATCCTGCCAAACGTCATTGCATCCTCTCTCGATTCATGGAACTGGCATCCCTATTTGACAAATGGCACGCAGTCTACTACTGTCTGAACTTGTGCAATGGTACAAAGCGTAACGAATTCAAATATCGATACCAGGGACTATTATTCTGCAAATCGAACGATCTTTACTCCTGTACATATCAACGTGACGAAAACTACAAAACACATGCTAGGAAATGCTGTTTTATGTGTACAGTAATTCGAGGAAAAAATCTGAATACACCCGAGCCTTTGCGATTTTTCCATATGTGGGAGAAAGCTTTGTTTCCAAAAACCCCACTTTTTACACATCATGCCAAACGTCATTGCATCCTCTCTCGATTTAAGGAACTGGCATACCTATTTCACAAATGGTACGCAGTCTACTACCGACTGAACTTGTGCAAAGCTACAAAGAGTAACGAATTCAAATACCGAAAACAGGGACTATTATTCTGCAAATCGAATGATCTTTGCCCCAGTACATATCAACATGATGAAAACTACAAAACACATGCTAGGAAACGCAGTTTTATGAGTACAGTAAATTCGAGGAAAAAATCTGAATACACCCAGGCCGTTGCGATTTTTCCATATTTGAGAAAATGCTTTGTTCCCAAAAACCCACCTTTTTACACATCATGCCCAAACGTCATTGCATCCTCTTTCGATTCATGGAGCTGGCATCCGTATTTGACAAATGGTACGCAGTCTACTACTGTCAGAACTTGCGCAATGGTACAAAGAGTAACGAATTCAAATATCGAGAACAGGGACTATTATTCTGCAAATCGAACGATCTTTACCCCTGTACATATCAACATGATGAAAACTACAAAACACATGCTAGGAAACGCAGTTTTATGAGTGCAGTGAATTCGAAAAAATAATCTAATTGCACCGGGGCCTTTGCGATTTTTCCAAATTTGAGAAAAAGCTTTGTTGCCAGAAACCCCACTTTTTGCACATCCTGCCAAACGTCATTGCTTCCTCTCTCGATTCATGGAACTGGCATCATTATTTGACAAATGGCACGCAGTCTACTACTGTCTGAACTTGTGCAAAGGTACAAAGCGTAACGAATTGAAATATTGAGAACAGGGACTATTATTCTGCAAATCGAATGATCTTTACCCCTGTACATATCAACATGATGAAAACTACAAAACACATGCTAGGAATCGCAGTTTTATGAGTACAGTAAACTCGAGGAAAAAATCTGAATACACCCGGGCCGTTTCGATTTTTCCATATTAGAGAAAAAGCTTTGTATCCAAAAACCCACCTTTTTACACATCATGCCAAACGTCATTGCATTCTCTCTAGATTCATGGAACTCGCATCCCTATTTGACAAATGTTACGCAGTCTACTACCGTCTGAACTTGTGCAAAGGTACAAAGAGTAACAAATTCAAATATCGATACCAGGGACGATTATTCTGCAAATCGAACGATCTTTACCGCTGTACATATCAACATGATGAAAAATACTATACACATGCTATGAAACGCAGTTTTATGAGTACAGTAAATTCGAGGAAAAAATCTGAATACACCAGGCCGTTTGCGATTTTTACATATTTGAGAAAAAGCTTTGTTTCGAAAAACCCCACTTTTACACATCATGCCAAACGTCATGCATCCTCTTTCGATTCATGGAACTGGCATCCCTATTTGACAAATTTTACGCAGTCAACTACCGTCTGAACTTGTGCGAAGGTACAAAGAGTAACGAATTCAAATATCGAGAACAGGGACTATTATTCTGCAAATCGAGCGATCTTTACCCCTGTACATATCAACATGATGAAAACTACAAAACACATGCTAGGAAACGCAGTTTTATGCGTGCAGTGAATTCGATGAAAAAATCTGATTACACCGGGCCGTTTGATTTTTCCAAATTTGAGAAAAAGCTTTGTTTCCAGAAACCCCATTTTTTACACATCCTGCCAAACCTCATTGCATCCTCTCTCGATTCATGGAACTGGCATTCCTACTTGACAAATGGTACACAGTCTACTACCGTCTGAACTTTTGAAAAGGTACAATGAGTAACGAATTCAAATATGGATTACAGGGACCATTATACTGCATATCGAACGATCTTTATCCCTGTACATATCAACATGACGCAAACTACAAAACACATGCTAGGAAACGCAGTTTAATGAGTACAGTAAATTCGAGGAAAAAATCTGAATACATCTGGACCTTTGCGATTTTTCCATATTTGAGAAAAAGCTTTGTTTCCAAAAACACACCTTTTTGCACATCATAACAAACGTCATTGCATTCTCTCTAGATTCATGGAACTGGCATCCCTGTTTGACAAATGGTACGCAGTCTACTACTGTCTGAACTTGTGCAAAGGTATCAAGAGTAACGAATTCAAATATCGATTCCTGGGACTATTATTCTGCAAATCGAACGATCTTAACCCCTGTACATATCAACACGATGAAAACTACAACACACATGTATGGAAACGCAGTTTTATGAGTACAGGAATTCCGAGGAAAAAATCTGAGTACACCCGGGCCTTTGCGATTTTTCCATATTTGAGAAAAAGCTTTGTTTCCAAAAACCCTACTTTTTACACATCATGCCAAACGCTATTGCATCCTCTCTCGATTCATGGAACTGGCACACCTATTTGACAAATGGTACGCAGGCTACTACAGTCTGAACTTGTGCAAAGGTACGAGGAGTAACGAAATAAAATATCGAGAACAGGGACTATTATTCTGCAAATCGAACGATCTTTACCCCTGTACATATCAACATGATGAAAACTACAAAACACATGCTAGGAAACGCAGTTTTATGAGTGCAGTGAATTCGAGGAAAAAATCTGATTACACCGGGGCCTTCTGATTTTTCCAAATTTGAGAAAAAGATTTGTTTCCAGAAACCCCACTTTTTGCAGATCCAGCCAAACGTCATGCATCCTCTTTCAATTCATTGAACTGGCATCATTATTTGACAAATGGTACGCAGTATACTACCGTCTGAACTTGTGCAAAGGTACAAAGAGTAACGAATTCAAATATCGAGAACAGGGACTATTATTCTGCAAATCGAACGATCTTTACCCCTGTACATATATACCATGATGAAAACTACAAAACACATGCTAGGAAACGCAGTTTTATGAGTACATCGAATTCGAGGATAAAATCTGATTACACCGGTGCCTTTGCGATTTTTCCATATTTGAGAAAAAGGTTTGTTTCCAGAAACCGAACTTTTTACACATCCTGAAAAACCTCATTGCATCCTCTCTCGATTTATGGAAATGGCATTCCTACTTGACAAATGGTACGCAGTCTACTACCGACTGAACTTGTGCAAAGGTACAAAGAGAAACGAATTCAAATATGGATTACAGGGACCATTATCCTACATATAGAACAATCTTTATCCCTGTACATATCAACATGATGAAAACTACAACACACATGCTTGCAAACGCAGTTATATGAGTACAGGAAATCCGAGACAAAAATAAGTATACATCCGGGCCTTTGCGATTTTTCCATATTTGAGAAAAAGCTTTGTTTCCAAAAACCCCACTTTTTACACATCATGCCAAACGTCATTGCATCCTCTTTCGATTCATGGAACTGGCATCCGTATTTGACCAATGTTACGCAGTCTACTACCGTATGAACTTGTGCAAAGGTACAAAGAGTAACGAATTCAAATATCGAGAACAGGGACTATTATTCTGCAAAACGAAAAATCTTTACCCCTGTACATATCAACATGATGAAAACTACAAAACACATGCTAGAAAACGCAGTTTTATGAGTACAGTAAATTCGAGGAAAAAATCTGAATACACCCGGGCCTTTGCGATTTTTCCATATTTGAGAAAAAGCTTTGTTTCCAAAAACCCCACTTTTTACACATCATGCCAAACGTCATTGCATCCTCTATTAATTATTGGAACTGGCATCCCTATTAGACAAATGTTACGCAGTCTACTACTTTCTGTACCTGTGCAAATTTACAAAGTGTACCGAATTCAAATATCGAGAACAGGGACCATTGTTCTGCAAATCGAACGATCTTTACCCCTGTACATATCAACATGACGAAAACTTCAAAACAAATGCTAGGAAACGCAGTTTTATGAGTACAGTAAATTCGAGGAAAAAGCTGAATACACCCGGGCCTTTGCGATTTTTCCATATTTGAGAAAAAGCTTTGTTTCCAAAAACCCCACTTTTTATTCATCATGACAAACGTCATTGCATCCTCTTTCGATTCATGGAACTGGCATCCGTATTTGACAAATGGTACGCAGTCTACTACCATCTGAACTTGTGCAAAGGTACAAAGAGTAACGAATTCAAATATCGAGAACAGAACTATTATTCTGCAAATCGAACGATCATTACCCCTGTACATATCAACATGATGAAAACTACAAAACACATGCTAGGAAACGCAGTTTTATGAGTACAGTAAATTCGAGGAAAAAGCTGAATACACCCGGGCCTTTGCGATTTTTCCATATTTGAGAAAAAGCTTTGTTTCCAAAAACCCCACTTTTTACTCATCATGCCAAACGTCATTGCATCCTCTCTCGATTCATGAAACTGGCATACCTATTTGACAAATGGTACGCAGTCTACCACCGTCTGAACTTGTGCAAAGGTACAAAGAGTAACGAATTCAAATATCGAGAACAGGGACTATTATTCTGCAAATCGAACGATCTTTACCCCTGTACATATCAACATGATGAAAACTACAAAACACATGCTAGGAAACGCAGTTTTATGAGTACATTAATTCGAGGAAAAAATCTAAATACACCGGGATTTTGCGATTTCTAAATATGTGAGAAAAAGCTTTGTTTCCAAAAACCCAACTTTTTACACATCATGCCAAACGTCATTGCATCCTCTTTCGATTCATGGAACTGGCATCCGTATTTGACAAATGGTACGCAGTCTACAACCGTCTGAACTTGTGCAAAGGTACAAAGAGTAACGAATTCAAATATCGAGAACAGGTATTATTATTCTGCAAATCGAACGATCTTTACCCCTGTACATATCAACATGATGAAAACTACAAAACACATGCTAGGAAACGCAGTTTTATGAGTACAGTAAATTCGAAGAAAAAATCTGAATACACCCAGGCCTTTGCGATTTTTCCATATTTGAGAAAAAGCTTTGTTTCCAGAAAACCAACTTTTAACGCATCCTGCCAAACGTCATGCATCCCCTTTCAATTCATGGAACTGGCATCCCTATTTGACAAATAGTACGCTGTCTACTACCGTCTGAACTTCTGCAAAGCTACAAAGAGTAACGGATTCAAATATCGAGAACAGGGACTATTATTCTGCAAATCGAACGATCTTTACACCTGTACATATCAACATGATGAAAACTACGAAACACATGCTAGGAAACCCAGTTTTTAGGAATACAGTGAATTCCAGGATAAAATCTGAATACACCTGGGCCTTTGCGATTTTTCCATATTTGAGAAAAAACTTTGTTTCCGGAAACCCCACTTTTTACACATCATGCCAAACGTCATTGCATCCTCTCTCGATTCATGGAACTGGCATCCCTATTTGCCAAATGGTACAAAGTCTACTACCGTCTGAACTTGTGGAAAGCTACAAAGAGTAACGAATTCAAATATCGAGAACAGGGACTATTATTCTGCAAATCGAACGATCTTTACCCCTGTACATATCAACATGATGAAAACTACAAAACAAATGCTACGAAACACAGTTCTATGAATACAGTAAATTCGAGGATAAAATCTGATTACACCGGGTTCTTTGCAATTTTTCCTTATTTGAGAAAAGGCTTTGTTTCCAGAAACCCCACTTTTTACACATCATGCCAAACGTCATGCATCCTCTTTCGATTCATGGAACTGGCATCCCTATTTGACAAATGGTACGCAGTCTACTACCGTCTGAACTTGTGCAAAGCTACAAAGAGTATCGAATTCAAATATCGTGAACAGGGACTATTATTCTGCAAATCGAACGATCTTTACCCTGTACATATCAACATGATGAAAACTACAAAACACATGCTAGGAAACGCAGTTTTATCAATACAGTAAATTCGAGGATAAAATGTGATTACACAGGGGATTTGCGATTTTTCCATATTTGAGAAATAGCATTGTTTCCAGAAAGCCAACTTTTAACACATCCTGCCAAACGTCGTGCATCCCCTTTCAATTCATGGAACTGGCATCCAAATTTGACAAATAGTACGCAGTCTACTACCGTCTGAACTTCTGCAAAGCTACAAAGAGTAACAAATTCAAATATCGAGAACAGGGACTATTATTCTGCAAATAGAACGATCTTTACCCCTGTTGATATCAACATGATGAAAACTACAAAACACATGCTAGGAGACGCAGTTTTATGAGTACAGCAATTCGAGGAAAAAATCTGAATACACCCGGGCCTTTCGATTCTTCCATATTTGAGAAAAAGCTTTGTTTCCAAAAACCCCACTTTTTACGCATCATGCCAAACGTTATGCATCCTCTTTGGATTCATGGAACCTTCATCCCAATTTGACACATGGTACGCAGTCTACTACCGTATGAACTTGATCAAAGGTACAAAGAGTAACAAATTCAAATATCGAGAACAGGGACTATTATTCTGCAAATCGAACGATCTTTACCCCTGAACATATCAACATGATAAAAACTACAAAACACATGCTAGGAAACGCAATTTTATGAATACAGTAAATTCGAGGATAAAATAAGATTACACCGGGGCCTTTGTAATTTTTCCATATTTGAGAAAAAGCTTTGTATCCAGAAACCTTCCTTTTTTACACATCATGCCAAATGTCATTGCATCCTCTCACGATTCATGGAACTGGCATACCTATTTGACAAATGGTACGCAGTCTACTACTGTCTGAACTTGTGCAAAGGTACAAAGAGTAACAAATTCAAATATCGAGAACAGGGACTATTATTCTGCAAATCGAACGATCTTTACCCCTGTACATATCAACATGATGAAAACTACAAAACACTTGCTAGGAAACGCAGTTTTATGAGTACAGTAAATTCGAGGATAAAATGTGATTACACCGGGGCTTTTGCAATTTTTCCATGTTTGAGAAAAAGCTTTGTTCCCAGAAAACCCACTTTTAACACATCCTGCCAAACGTCATTGCATCCTCTCTCGATTCATGGAACTGGCATCCCTATTTGACAAATGGCACGCAGTCTACTACCATCTGAACTTGTGTAAAGGTACAAAGAGTAACGAATTCAAATATCGAGAACAGGGACTATTATTCTGCAAACTGAACGATCTTTACCCCTGTACATATCAACATGATGAAAACTACAAAACACATTCTAAGAAACGCAGTTTTATGAGTACAGTGAATTCGACAATAAAATCTGAATACACCCGGGGCTTTGCGATTTTTCCATATTTGAGAAAAAGCTTTGTTTCAAAAACCCCACTTTTTACACATCATGCCAAACGTCATTACATCCAGTCTCGATTCATGGAACTGGAATCCCTTTTTGACAAATAGTACGCAGTCTACTACCGTCTGAACTTGTGCAAAGGTACAAAGAGTATCGAATTCAAATATCGAGAACAGGGACTATTATTCTGCAAATCGAAAGATCTTTATCCCTGTACATATCAACATGATGAAAACTACAAAACACATACTAAGAAACGCAGATTTATGAGTACAGTAAATTCGAAAAAAAAATCTGAATACACCCGGGCCTTTGCGATTTTTCCATATTTGAGAAAAAGCTTTGTTTCCAGAAACCCCACTTTTTACACATCATGCCAAATGTCATTGCATCCTCTCTCGATTCATGGAACTGGCATCCCCATTTGAGAAATGGTACACAGTCTACTACCATCTGAACTTGTGCAAAGGTACAAAGAGTAAATAATTCAAATATCGAGAACAGGGAATATTATTCTGCAAATCGAACGATCTTTACCCCTGTACATATCAAATGATGAAAACAACAAAACACATGCTAGGAATCGCAGATTCATGAGTACAGTGAATTCGAGGATAAAAGCTGATTACACCGGGGCCTTTGCGATTTTTCCATGTTTGAGAAAAAGCTTTGTTTGGAAAAACCCCAGTTTTTACACATCATGCCAAACGTCATTGCATCCTCTCTCGATTGATGGAACTAGCATCCCTATTTGACAAATGGTAAGCAGTCTACTACCGTCTGAACTTGTGCAAAGCTACAAAGAGTAACGAATTCAAATATCGAGAACAGTGACTATTATTCTGCAAATCGAACGATCTTTACCCTTGTACATATCAACATGATGAAAACTACAAAACGCATGCTAGGAAACACAGTTTTATGAATACAGTAAATTCGAGGATAAAATGTGATTACACCGGGGCCTTTGTGATTTTTCCATATTGGAGAAAATGCTTTGTTTCCAGAATACCAACTTTTAACACATCCTGCCAAACGACATGCATCTCCTTTCAATTCATGGAACTGGCATCCCAATTTGACAAATAGTACGCAGTCTACTACCATCTGAACTTGTGCAAAGCTACAAAGAGTAACGAATTCAAATATCGAGAACAGGGACTATTATTCTGCAAATCGAACGATCTTTATCCCTGTACATATAAACATGATGAAAACTACAAAACACATGCTAGGAAACGCAGTTTTATGAGGACAGTAATTCGAGGAAAAAATCTGAATACACCCGGGCATTTGCGACTTTTCCATATTTGAGAAAAAGCTTTGTTTCCAAAAACCCCACATTTTACACATCATGCCAAACGTCATGCATCCTCTTTCCATTCTTGGAACTGGCATCCCTATTTGACAAATGGTACGCTGTCTACTACCGTCTGAACTTGTGCAAATGTACAAAGAGTAACGAATTCAAATATCGAGAACAGGGACTATTATTCTGCAAATCGAACGATCTTTACCCCTGTACATATCAACATGATGAAAACTACAAAACATATGCTAGGAAACGCAGTTTTATGAGTACAGTAAATTCGAGGAAAAAATCTGAATACACCGGGGCATTTGCGATTTTTCCATATTTGAGAAAAATCTTTGTTTCCAGAAACCTTCCTTTTTTACACATCATGCCAAATGTCATTGCATCCTCTCACGATTCATGGAACTGGCATCCCTACTTGACAAATGGTACGCAGTCTACTACCGTCTGAACTTGTGCAAAGGTACAAAGAGTAACGAATTCAAATATCGAGAACAGGGACTATTATTCTGCAAAACGAAAAATCTTTACCCCTGTACATATCAACATGATGAAAACTACAAAACACATGCTAGGAAACGCAGTTTTATGAATACAGTAAATTCGAGGATAAAATAACATTACACCGGGGCCTTTGTAATTTTTCCATATTTGAGAAAAAGCTTTGTTTCCAGAAAACCAACTTTTAACACATCCTGCCACACGTCATGCATCCCCTTTCAATTCATGGAACTGGAATCCCTTTTTGACAAATAGTACGCAGTCTACTACCGTCTGAACTTGTGCAAAGGTACAAACAGTAACGAATTCAAATATTGAGAACAGGGACTATTATTCTGCAAATCGAAAGATCTTTATCCCTGTACATATCAACATGATGAAAACTACAAAACACATACTAAGAAACGCAGATTTATGAGTACAGTAAATTCGAAAAAGAATCTGAGTACACCCGGGCCTTTGCGATTTTTCCATATTTGAGAAAAAGCTTAGTTTCCAGGAACCCCACTTTTTACACATCATGCCAAATGTCATTGCATCCTCTCTCGATTCATGGAACTGGCATCCCCATTTGAGAAATGGTACGGAGTCTACTACCGTCTGAACTTGTGCAAAGGTACAATGAGTAACGAATTCAAATATCGAGATCGGGGAATATTATTCTGCAAATCGAACGATCTTTACCCCTGTACATATCAAATGATGAAAACTACAAAACACATGCTAGGAATCGCAGTTTCATGAGTACAGTGAATTCGAGGATAAAAGTTGATTACACCGGGGCCTTTGCGATTTTTCCATATTTGAGAAAAAGCTTTGTTTGGAAAAACCCCAGTTTTTACACATCATGCCAAACGTCATTGCATCCTCTCTCGATTGATGGAACTAGCATCCCTATTTGACAAATGGTACGCAGTCTACTACCGTCTGAACTTGTGCAAAGCTACAAAGAGTAACGAATTCAAATATCGAGAACAGTGACTATTATTCTGCAAATCGAACGATCTTTACCCTTGTACATATCAACATGATGAAAACTACAAAACGCATGCTAGGAAACACAGTTTTATGATTACAGTAAATTCGAGGATAAAATGTGATTACACCGGGGCCTTCATGATTTTTCCATTTTGGAGAAAATGCTTTGTTTCCAGAATACCAACTTTTAACACATCCTGCCAAACGTCATGCATCCCCTTTCAATTCATGGAACTGGCATCCCTATTTGACAAATAGTACGCAGTCTACTACCGTCTTAACTTGTGCAAAGCTACAAAGAGTAACGAATTCAAATATCGAGAACAGGGACTATTATTCTGCAAATCGAACGATCTTTATCCCTGTACATATAAACATGATGAAAACTACAAAACACATGCTAGGAAACGCAGTTTTATGAGTACAGTGAATTCGAAAAAATAATCTAATTGCACCGGGGCCTTTGCGATTTTTCCAAATTTGAGAAAAAGCTTTGTTGCCAGAAACCCCGCTTTTTGCACATCCTGCCAAACGTCATTGCTTCCTCTCTCGATTCATGGAACTGGCATCATTATTTGACAAATGGCACGCAGTCTACTACTGTCTGAACTTGTGCAAAGGTACAAAGCGTAACGAATTGAAATATTGAGAACAGGGACTATTATTCTGCAAATCGAATGATCTTTACCCCTGTACATATCAACATGATGAAAACTACAAAACACATGCTAGGAATCGCAGTTTTATGAGTACAGTAAACTCGAGGAAAAAATCTGAATACACCCGGGCCGTTTCGATTTTTCCATATTAGAGAAAAAGCTTTGTATCCAAAAACCCACCTTTTTACACATCATGCCAAACGTCATTGCATTCTCTCTAGATTCATGGAACTCGCATCCCTATTTGACAAATGTTACGCAGTCTACTACCGTCTGAACTTGTGCAAAGGTACAAAGAGTAACAAATTCAAATATCGATACCAGGGACGATTATTCTGCAAATCGAACGATCTTTACCGCTGTACATATCAACATGATGAAAAATACTATACACATGCTATGAAACGCAGTTTTATGAGTACAGTAAATTCGAGGAAATAATCTGAATACACCAGGCCGTTTGCGATTTTTACATATTTGAGAAAAAGCTTTGTTTCGAAAAACCCCACTTTTTACACATCATGCCAAACGTCATTGCATCCTTTCTCGGTTAATGGAACTGGTATACCTATTTGACAAATGGTACGCAGTCTACTACCGTCTGAACTTGTGCAAAGGTACAAAGCGTAACGAATTCAAATATCGAGAACAGGGACTATTATTCTGCAAATCGAATGATCTTTACCCCTGTACATATCAACATGATGAAAACTACAAAACACATCTTAGGAAACGCAGTTTTATGAGTACAGTAAATTCGAGGAAAAAATCTGAATACACCCAGGGCGTTGCGATTTTTCCGTATTTGAGAAAAAGCTTTGTTTCCAAAAACCCACCTTCTTACACATCTTGCCAAACGTCATTGCATCCTCTTTCGATTCATGGAGCTGGCATCCGTATTTGACAAATGGTACGCAGTCTACTACAGTCTGAACTTGTGCAATGGTACAAAGAGTAACGAATTCAAATATCGAGAACAGGTACTATTATGCTGCAAATCGAACGATCTTTACCCCTGTACATATCAACATGATGAAAACTACAAAACACATAATAGGAAACGCAGTTTTATGAGTGCAGCGAATTCGAGGAAAAAATCTGATTACACCGGGGTCTTTGCGATTTTTCCAAATTTGAGAAAAAGGTTTGTTGCCAGAAACCCCACTTTTTGCACATCCTGCCAAACGTCATTGCATCCTCTCTCGATTCATGGAACTGGCATCCCTATTTGACAAATGGCACGCAGTCTACTACCGTCTGAACTTGTGCAAAGGTACAAAGCAAAACGAATTCAAATATCGATTACAGGGACTATTATTCTGCAAATCGAACTATCTTTACCCCTGTACATATCAACATGATGATAACTACAAAACACATGCTAGGATACGCAATTTTATGACTACAGTAAATTTGAGGAAAAAATCTGAATACACCCGGGCCCTTGCTATCTTTCCTTATTTGAGAAAAAGCTTTGTTTCCAAAAACCCCACTTTTTACACATCATTCCAAACGTCATTGCATCCTCTCTCGATTCATGGAACTGGCATACCTATTTCACAAATGGTACGCACTCTACTACCGTCTGAACTTGTGCAAAGGTACAAAGAGTAACGAATTCAAATATCGATACCAGGGACTATTATTCTGCAAATCGAACGATCTTTACCCCTGTACATATCAACATGATGAAAACTACAAAACACATGCTAAGAAACGCAGTTTTATGAGTACAGAAAATTCGAGGAAAAAACTGAGTACACCTGGGCCTTTGCGACTTTTCCATATTTGAGAAAAAGCTTTGTTTCCAAAAACCCAACTTTTTACACATCATGTCAAAAGCCATTGCATCCTCTCTCGATTCATGGAACTGGCACACCTATTTGACAAATGGTACGCACTCTACTACCGTCTGAACTTGTGCAAAGGTACAAAGAGTAACGAATTCAAATTTCGAGAACAGGGACTATTATTCTGCAAATCGAACGATCTTTACCCCTGTACATATCAACATGATGAAAACTACAAAACACATGCTAGGAAACGCAGTTTTATGAGTGCAGTGAATTCGAGGAGAAAATCTGATTACACCGGGGCCTTTTGATTTTTCCAAATTGGAGAAAAAGGTTTGTTTCCAGAAACCCCACTTTTTACACATCCTGCCAAACCTCATTGCATCCTCTCTCGATTCATGGAACTGGCATTCCTACTTGACAAATGGTACGCAGTCTACCTCCGTCTGAACTTTTGCAAAGGTACAATGAGTAACGAATTCAAATATGGATTACAGGGACCATTATCCTGCATATCGAACGATCTTTATCCCTGTACATATCAACATGACGAAAACTACTACACACATGCTTGGAAACGCAGTTTTATGAGTACAGGAATTCCGAAGAAAAAATCTGAATACACCTGGGCCTTTGCGATTTTTCCATAATTCAGAAAAAGCTTTGTTTCCAAAAACCCCACTTTTTACACATCATGCCAAACGTCATTGCACCCTTTCTCGATTCATGGAACTGGCATACTTATTTGACAAATGGTACGCAGTCTACTACCGTCTGAACTTGTGCAAAGGTACAAAGAGTAACGAATTCAAGTATCGAGTACACTGACTATTATTCTGCAAATCGAATGATCTTTACCCCGAATCTTATCAACATGATGAAATTCTACAAGATACATGCTAGGATACGCAGTTTTATGAGTACAGTAAATTCGAGGAAAAAATCTGAATACACCCGGGCCTTTGCGATTTTTCCATATTTGAGAAAAAGCTTTGTTTCCAAAAACCCCACTTTTTACACATCATGCCAAACGTCATTGCATCCTCTCTCCATTCATGGAACTGGCATCCCTATTTGAAAAATGGTACGCAGTCTACTACCGTCTGAACTTGTTCAAAGGTACAAGGAGTAAGGAATTCAAATATCGAGAACAGGGACTATTATTCTGCAAATCGAACGATCTTTACCCCTGTACATATCAACATGATGAAAACTACAAAACACATGCTAGGAAACGCAGTTTTATGAGTACAGTGAATTCGAGGAAAAAATCTGATTACACCGGAGCCTTTGTAATTTTTTTAAATTTGAGAAAAAGATTTGTTTCCAGAAACCCCACTTTTTGCACATCCTGCCAAACGTCATGCATCCTCTTTCGATTCATGGAACTGGCATCCCTATTTGACAAATTTTACGCAGTCAACTACCGTCTGAACTTGTGCGAAGGTACAAAGAGTAACGAATTCAAATATCGAGAACAGGGACTATTATTCTGCAAATCGAGCGATCTTTACCCCTGTACATATCAACATGATGAAAACTACAAAACACATGCTAGGAAACGCAGTTTTATGCGTGCAGTGAATTCGATGAAAAAATCTGATTACACCGGGCCGTTTGATTTTTCCAAATTTGAGAAAAAGCTTTGTTTCCAGAAACCCCATTTTTTACACATCCTGCCAAACCTCATTGCATCCTCTCTCGATTCATGGAACTGGCATTCCTACTTGACAAATGGTACACAGTCTACTACCGTCTGAACTTTTGAAAAGGTACAATGAGTAACGAATTCAAATATGGATTACAGGGACCATTATACTGCATATCGAACGATCTTTATCCCTGTACATATCAACATGACGCAAACTACAAAACACATGCTAGGAAACGCAGTTTAATGAGTACAGTAAATTCGAGGAAAAAATCTGAATACATCTGGACCTTTGCGATTTTTCCATATTTGAGAAAAAGCTTTGTTTCCAAAAACACACCTTTTTGCACATCATAACAAACGTCATTGCATTCTCTCTAGATTCATGGAACTGGCATCCCTGTTTGACAAATGGTACGCAGTCTACTACTGTCTGAACTTGTGCAAAGGTATCAAGAGTAACGAATTCAAATATCGATTCCTGGGACTATTATTCTGCAAATCGAACGATCTTAACCCCTGTACATATCAACACGATGAAAACTACAACACACATGTATGGAAACGCAGTTTTATGAGTACAGGAATTCCGAGGAAAAAATCTGAGTACACCCGGGCCTTTGCGATTTTTCCATATTTGAGAAAAAGCTTTGTTTCCAAAAACCCTACTTTTTACACATCATGCCAAACGCTATTGCATCCTCTCTCGATTCATGGAACTGGCACACCTATTTGACAAATGGTACGCAGGCTACTACAGTCTGTACTTGTGCAAAGGTACGAGGAGTAACGAAATAAAATATCGAGAACAGGGACTATTATTCTGCAAATCGAACGATCTTTACCCCTGTACATATCAACATGATGAAAACTACAAAACACATGCTAGGAAACGCAGTTTTATGAGTGCAGTGAATTCGAGGAAAAAATCTGATTACACCGGGGCCTTCTGATTTTTCCAAATTTGAGAAAAAGATTTGTTTCCAGAAACCCCACTTTTTGCAGATCCAGCCAAACGTCATGCATCCTCTTTCAATTCATTGAACTGGCATCATTATTTGACAAATGGTACGCAGTATACTACCGTCTGAACTTGTGCAAAGGTACAAAGAGTAACGAATTCAAATTTCGAGAACAGGGACTATTATTCTGCAAATCGAACGATCTTTACCCCTGTACATATCAACATGATGAAAACTACAAAACACATGCTAGGAAACGCAGTTTTATGAGTGCAGTGAATTCGAGGAGAAAATCTGATTACACCGGGGCCTTTTGATTTTTCCAAATTGGAGAAAAAGGTTTGTTTCCAGAAACCCCACTTTTTACACATCCTGCCAAACCTCATTGCATCCTCTCTCGATTCATGGAACTGGCATTCCTACTTGACAAATGGTACGCAGTCTACCTCCGTCTGAACTTTTGCAAAGGTACAATGAGTAACGAATTCAAATATGGATTACAGGGACCATTATCCTGCATATCGAACGATCTTTATCCCTGTACATATCAACATGACGAAAACTACTACACACATGCTTGGAAACGCAGTTTTATGAGTACAGGAATTCCGAAGAAAAAATCTGAATACACCTGGGCCTTTGCGATTTTTCCATAATTCAGAAAAAGCTTTGTTTCCAAAAACCCCACTTTTTACACATCATGCCAAACGTCATTGCACCCTTTCTCGATTCATGGAACTGGCATACTTATTTGACAAATGGTACGCAGTCTACTACCGTCTGAACTTGTGCAAAGGTACAAAGAGTAACGAATTCAAGTATCGAGTACACTGACTATTATTCTGCAAATCGAACGGTCTTTACCCCTGTACATATCAACATGATGAAAACTACAAAACACATGCTAGGAAACGCAGTTTTATGAGTACAGTAAATTCGAGGAAAAAATCTGAATACACACGGGCCTTTGCGATTTTTCCATATTTGAGAAAAAACTTTGTTTCCAAAAACCCCACATTTACACATCATGCCAAACGTCATTGAATCCTCTCTCGATTCTTGGAACTGGCATCCGTATTTGACAAATGGTATGCAGTCTATGACCGTCTGAACTTGTACAAAGGTACAAAAAGTAACGAATTCAAATATCGAAAACAGGGACTAATACTCTGCAAATCGAATGATCTTTACCCCGAATCTTATCAACATGATGAAATTCTACAAGATACATGCTAGGATACGCAGTTTTATGAGTACAGTAAATTCGAGGAAAAAATCTGAATACACCCGGGCCTTTGCGATTTTTCCATATTTGAGAAAAAGCTTTGTTTCCAAAAACCCCACTTTTTACACATCATGCCAAACGTCATTGCATCCTCTCTCCATTCATGGAACTGGCATCCCTATTTGAAAAATGGTACGCAGTCTACTACCGTCTGAACTTGTTCAAAGGTACAAGGAGTAAGGAATTCAAATATCGAGAACAGGGACTATTATTCTGCAAATCGAACGATCTTTACCCCTGTACATATCAACATGATGAAAACTACAAAACACATGCTAGGAAACGCAGTTTTATGAGTACAGTGAATTCGAGGAAAAAATCTGATTACACCGGAGCCTTTGTAATTTTTTTAAATTTGAGAAAAAGATTTGTTTCCAGAAACCCCACTTTTTGCACATCCTGCCAAACGTCATGCATCCTCTTTCGATTCATGGAACTGGCATCCCTATTTGACAAATTTTACGCAGTCAACTACCGTCTGAACTTGTGCGAAGGTACAAAGAGTAACGAATTCAAATATCGAGAACAGGGACTATTATTCTGCAAATCGAGCGATCTTTACCCCTGTACATATCAACATGATGAAAACTACAAAACACATGCTAGGAAACGCAGTTTTATGCGTGCAGTGAATTCGATGAAAAAATCTGATTACACCGGGCCGTTTGATTTTTCCAAATTTGAGAAAAAGCTTTGTTTCCAGAAACCCCATTTTTTACACATCCTGCCAAACCTCATTGCATCCTCTCTCGATTCATGGAACTGGCATTCCTACTTGACAAATGGTACACAGTCTACTACCGTCTGAACTTTTGAAAAGGTACAATGAGTAACGAATTCAAATATGGATTACAGGGACCATTATACTGCATATCGAACGATCTTTATCCCTGTACATATCAACATGACGCAAACTACAAAACACATGCTAGGAAACGCAGTTTAATGAGTACAGTAAATTCGAGGAAAAAATCTGAATACATCTGGACCTTTGCGATTTTTCCATATTTGAGAAAAAGCTTTGTTTCCAAAAACACACCTTTTTGCACATCATAACAAACGTCATTGCATTCTCTCTAGATTCATGGAACTGGCATCCCTGTTTGACAAATGGTACGCAGTCTACTACTGTCTGAACTTGTGCAAAGGTATCAAGAGTAACGAATTCAAATATCGATTCCTGGGACTATTATTCTGCAAATCGAACGATCTTAACCCCTGTACATATCAACACGATGAAAACTACAACACACATGTATGGAAACGCAGTTTTATGAGTACAGGAATTCCGAGGAAAAAATCTGAGTACACCCGGGCCTTTGCGATTTTTCCATATTTGAGAAAAAGCTTTGTTTCCAAAAACCCTACTTTTTACACATCATGCCAAACGCTATTGCATCCTCTCTCGATTCATGGAACTGGCACACCTATTTGACAAATGGTACGCAGGCTACTACAGTCTGTACTTGTGCAAAGGTACGAGGAGTAACGAAATAAAATATCGAGAACAGGGACTATTATTCTGCAAATCGAACGATCTTTACCCCTGTACATATCAACATGATGAAAACTACAAAACACATGCTAGGAAACGCAGTTTTATGAGTGCAGTGAATTCGAGGAAAAAATCTGATTACACCGGGGCCTTCTGATTTTTCCAAATTTGAGAAAAAGATTTGTTTCCAGAAACCCCACTTTTTGCAGATCCAGCCAAACGTCATGCATCCTCTTTCAATTCATTGAACTGGCATCATTATTTGACAAATGGTACGCAGTATACTACCGTCTGAACTTGTGCAAAGGTACAAAGAGTAACGAATTCAAATATCGAGAACAGGGACTATTATTCTGCAAATCGAACGATCTTTACCCCTGTACATATATACCATGATGAAAACTACAAAACACATGCTAGGAAACGCAGTTTTATGAGTACATCGAATTCGAGGATAAAATCTGATTACACCGGTGCCTTTGCGATTTTTCCATATTTGAGAAAAAGGTTTGTTTCCAGAAACCGAACTTTTTACACATCCTGAAAAACCTCATTGCATCCTCTCTCGATTTATGGAAATGGCATTCCTACTTGACAAATGGTACGCAGTCTACTACCGACTGAACTTGTGCAAAGGTACAAAGAGAAACGAATTCAAATATGGATTACAGGGACCATTATCCTACATATAGAACAATCTTTATCCCTGTACATATCAACATGACGAAAACTACAAAACACATGCTACGAAACGCAGTTTCATGAGTACAGTAAATTCGAGGAAAAAATCTGAATGCTCCCGGGCCTTTGCGATTTTCCCATATTCGAAAGAAAGCTTTGTTTCCAAAAACCCCACTTTTTACACATCATTCCAAACGTCATTGCATCCTCTCTCGATTCATGGAACTGGCATCCCTATTTGACAAATGGTACGCAGTCTACTACCGTATGAACTTGTGCAAAGGTACAAAGAGTAACGAATAAAAATATCGAGAACAGGGACTATTATTCTGCAAATCGAACGATCTATACCCCTGTACATATCAACATGATGAAAACTACAACACACATGCTTGCAAACGCAGTTATATGAGTACAGGAAATCCGAGACAAAAATAAGTATACATCCGGGCCTTTGCGATTTTTCCATATTTGAGAAAAAGCTTTGTTTCCAAAAACCCCACTTTTTACACATCATGCCAAACGTCATTGCATCCTCTTTCGATTCATGGAACTGGCATCCGTATTTGACAAATGTTACGCAGTCTACTACCGTATGAACTTGTGCAAAGGTACAAAGAGTAACGAATTCAAATATCGAGAACAGGGACTATTATTCTGCAAAACGAAAAATCTTTACCCCTGTACATATCAACATGATGAAAACTACAAAACACATGCTAGAAAACGCAGTTTTATGAGTACAGTAAATTCGAGGAAAAAATCTGAATACACCCGGGCCTTTGCGATTTTTCCATATTTGAGAAAAAGCTTTGTTTCCAAAAACCCCACTTTTTACACATCATGCCAAACGTCATTGCATCCTCTATTAATTATTGGAACTGGCATCCCTATTAGACAAATGTTACGCAGTCTACTACTTTCTGTACCTGTGCAAATTTACAAAGTGTACCGAATTCAAATATCGAGAACAGGGACCATTGTTCTGCAAATCGAACGATCTTTACCCCTGTACATATCAACATGACGAAAACTTCAAAACAAATGCTAGGAAACGCAGTTTTATGAGTACAGTAAATTCGAGGAAAAAGCTGAATACACCCGGGCCTTTGCGATTTTTCCATATTTGAGAAAAAGCTTTGTTTCCAAAAACCCCACTTTTTATTCATCATGACAAACGTCATTGCATCCTCTTTCGATTCATGGAACTGGCATCCGTATTTGACAAATGGTACGCAGTCTACTACCATCTGAACTTGTGCAAAGGTACAAAGAGTAACGAATTCAAATATCGAGAACAGAACTATTATTCTGCAAATCGAACGATCATTACCCCTGTACATATCAACATGATGAAAACTACAAAACACATGCTAGGAAACGCAGTTTTATGAGTACAGTAAATTCGAGGAAAAAGCTGAATACACCCGGGCCTTTGCGATTTTTCCATATTTGAGAAAAAGCTTTGTTTCCAAAAACCCCACTTTTTACTCATCATGCCAAACGTCATTGCATCCTCTCTCGATTCATGAAACTGGCATACCTATTTGACAAATGGTACGCAGTCTACCACCGTCTGAACTTGTGCAAAGGTACAAAGAGTAACGAATTCAAATATCGAGAACAGGGACTATTATTCTGCAAATCGAACGATCTTTACCCCTGTACATATCAACATGATGAAAACTACAAAACACATGCTAGGAAACGCAGTTTTATGAGTACATTAATTCGAGGAAAAAATCTAAATACACCGGGATTTTGCGATTTCTAAATATGTGAGAAAAAGCTTTGTTTCCAAAAACCCAACTTTTTACACATCATGCCAAACGTCATTGCATCCTCTTTCGATTCATGGAACTGGCATCCGTATTTGACAAATGGTACGCAGTCTACAACCGTCTGAACTTGTGCAAAGGTACAAAGAGTAACGAATTCAAATATCGAGAACAGGGATTATTATTCTGCAAATCGAACGATCTTTACCCCTGTACATATCAACATGATGAAAACTACAAAACACATGCTAGGAAACGCAGTTTTATGAGTACAGTAAATTCGAAGAAAAAATCTGAATACACCCAGGCCTTTGCGATTTTTCCATATTTGAGAAAAAGCTTTGTTTCCAGAAAACCAACTTTTAACGCATCCTGCCAAACGTCATGCATCCCCTTTCAATTCATGGAACTGGCATCCCTATTTGACAAATAGTACGCTGTCTACTACCGTCTGAACTTCTGCAAAGCTACAAAGAGTAACGGATTCAAATATCGAGAACAGGGACTATTATTCTGCAAATCGAACGATCTTTACACCTGTACATATCAACATGATGAAAACTACGAAACACATGCTAGGAAACCCAGTTTTTAGGAGTACAGTGAATTCCAGGATAAAATCTGAATACACCTGGGCCTTTGCGATTTTTCCATATTTGAGAAAAAACTTTGTTTCCGGAAACCCCACTTTTTACACATCATGCCAAACGTCATTGCATCCTCTCTCGATTCATGGAACTGGCATCCCTATTTGCCAAATGGTACAAAGTCTACTACCGTCTGAACTTGTGGAAAGCTACAAAGAGTAACGAATTCAAATATCGAGAACAGGGACTATTATTCTGCAAATCGAACGATCTTTACCCCTGTACATATCAACATGATGAAAACTACAAAACAAATGCTACGAAACACAGTTCTATGAATACAGTAAATTCGAGGATAAAATCTGATTACACCGGGTTCTTTGCAATTTTTCCTTATTTGAGAAAAGGCTTTGTTTCCAGAAACCCCACTTTTTACACATCATGCCAAACGTCATGCATCCTCTTTCGATTCATGGAACTGGCATCCCTATTTGACAAATGGTACGCAGTCTACTACCGTCTGAACTTGTGCAAAGCTACAAAGAGTATCGAATTCAAATATCGTGAACAGGGACTATTATTCTGCAAATCGAACGATCTTTACCCTGTACATATCAACATGATGAAAACTACAAAACACATGCTAGGAAACGCAGTTTTATCAATACAGTAAATTCGAGGATAAAATGTGATTACACAGGGGATTTGCGATTTTTCCATATTTGAGAAATAGCTTTGTTTCCAGAAAGCCAACTTTTAACACATCCTGCCAAACGTCGTGCATCCCCTTTCAATTCATGGAACTGGCATCCAAATTTGACAAATAGTACGCAGTCTACTACCGTCTGAACTTCTGCAAAGCTACAAAGAGTAACAAATTCAAATATCGAGAACAGGGACTATTATTCTGCAAATAGAACGATCTTTACCCCTGTTGATATCAACATGATGAAAACTATAAAACACATGCTAGGAGACGCAGTTTTATGAGTACAGCAATTCGAGGAAAAAATCTGAATACACCCGGGCCTTTCGATTCTTCCATATTTGAGAAAAAGCTTTGTTTCCAAAAACCCCACTTTTTACGCATCATGCCAAACGTTATGCATCCTCTTTGGATTCATGGAACCTTCATCCCAATTTGACACATGGTACGCAGTCTACTACCGTATGAACTTGATCAAAGGTACAAAGAGTAACAAATTCAAATATCGAGAACAGGGACTATTATTCTGCAAATCGAACGATCTTTACCCCTGAACATATCAACATGATAAAAACTACAAAACACATGCTAGGAAACGCAATTTTATGAATACAGTAAATTCGAGGAAAAAATAAGATTACACCGGGGCCTTTGTAATTTTTCCATATTTGAGAAAAAGCTTTGTATCCAGAAACCTTCCTTTTTTACACATCATGCCAAATGTCATTGCATCCTCTCACGATTCATGGAACTGGCATACCTATTTGACAAATGGTACGCAGTCTACTACTGTCTGAACTTGTGCAAAGGTACAAAGAGTAACAAATTCAAATATCGAGAACAGGGACTATTATTCTGCAAATCGAACGATCTTTACCCCTGTACATATCAACATGATGAAAACTACAAAACACTTGCTAGGAAACGCAGTTTTATGAGTACAGTAAATTCGAGGATAAAATGTGATTACACCGGGGCTTTTGCAATTTTTCCATGTTTGAGAAAAAGCTTTGTTCCCAGAAAACCCACTTTTAACACATCCTGCCAAACGTCATTGCATCCTCTCTCGAATCATGGAACTGGCATCCCTATTTGACAAATGGCACGCAGTCTACTACCATCTGAACTTGTGTAAAGGTACAAAGAGTAACGAATTCAAATATCGAGAACAGGGACTATTATTCTGCAAACTGAACGATCTTTACCCCTGTACATATCAACATGATGAAAACTACAAAACACATTCTAAGAAACGCAGTTTTATGAGTACAGTGAATTCGACAATAAAATCTGAATACACCCGGGGCTTTGCGATTTTTCCATATTTGAGAAAAAGCTTTGTTTCAAAAACCCCACTTTTTACACATCATGCCAAACGTCATTACATCCAGTCTCGATTCATGGAACTGGAATCCCTTTTTGACAAATAGTACGCAGTCTACTACCGTCTGAACTTGTGCAAAGGTACAAAGAGTATCGAATTCAAATATCGAGAACAGGGACTATTATTCTGCAAATCGAAAGATCTTTATCCCTGTACATATCAACATGATGAAAACTACAAAACACATACTAAGAAACGCAGATTTATGAGTACAGTAAATTCGAAAAAAAAATCTGAATACACCCGGGCCTTTGCGATTTTTCCATATTTGAGAAAAAGCTTTGTTTCCAGAAACCCCACTTTTTACACATCATGCCAAATGTCATTGCATCCTCTCTCGATTCATGGAACTGGCATCCCCATTTGAGAAATGGTACACAGTCTACTACCATCTGAACTTGTGCAAAGGTACAAAGAGTAAATAATTCAAATATCGAGAACAGGGAATATTATTCTGCAAATCGAACGATCTTTACCCCTGTACATATCAAATGATGAAAACAACAAAACACATGCTAGGAATCGCAGATTCATGAGTACAGTGAATTCGAGGATAAAAGCTGATTACACCGGGGCCTTTGCGATTTTTCCATGTTTGAGAAAAAGCTTTGTTTGGAAAAACCCCAGTTTTTACACATCATGCCAAACGTCATTGCATCCTCTCTCGATTGATGGAACTAGCATCCCTATTTGACAAATGGTAAGCAGTCTACTACCGTCTGAACTTGTGCAAAGCTACAAAGAGTAACGAATTCAAATATCGAGAACAGTGACTATTATTCTGCAAATCGAACGATCTTTACCCTTGTACATATCAACATGATGAAAACTACAAAACGCATGCTAGGAAACACAGTTTTATGAATACAGTAAATTCGAGGATAAAATGTGATTACACCGGGGCCTTTGTGATTTTTCCATATTGGAGAAAATGCTTTGTTTCCAGAATACCAACTTTTAACACATCCTGCCAAACGACATGCATCTCCTTTCAATTCATGGAACTGGCATCCCAATTTGACAAATAGTACGCAGTCTACTACCATCTGAACTTGTGCAAAGCTACAAAGAGTAACGAATTCAAATATCGAGAACAGGGACTATTATTCTGCAAATCGAACGATCTTTATCCCTGTACATATAAACATGATGAAAACTACAAAACACATGCTAGGAAACGCAGTTTTATGAGGACAGTAATTCGAGGAAAAAATCTGAATACACCCGGGCATTTGCGACTTTTCCATATTTGAGAAAAAGCTTTGTTTCCAAAAACCCCACATTTTACACATCATGCCAAACGTCATGCATCCTCTTTCCATTCTTGGAACTGGCATCCCTATTTGACAAATGGTACGCTGTCTACTACCGTCTGAACTTGTGCAAATGTACAAAGAGTAACGAATTCAAATATCGAGAACAGGGACTATTATTCTGCAAATCGAACGATCTTTACCCCTGTACATATCAACATGATGAAAACTACAAAACATATGCTAGGAAACGCAGTTTTATGAGTACAGTAAATTCGAGGAAAAAATCTGAATACACCGGGGCATTTGCGATTTTTCCATATTTGAGAAAAATCTTTGTTTCCAGAAACCTTCCTTTTTTACACATCATGCCAAATGTCATTGCATCCTCTCACGATTCATGGAACTGGCATCCCTACTTGACAAATGGTACGCAGTCTACTACCGTCTGAACTTGTGCAAAGGTACAAAGAGTAACGAATTCAAATATCGAGAACAGGGACTATTATTCTGCAAAACGAAAAATCTTTACCCCTGTACATATCAACATGATGAAAACTACAAAACACATGCTAGGAAACGCAGTTTTATGAATACAGTAAATTCGAGGATAAAATAACATTACACCGGGGCCTTTGTAATTTTTCCATATTTGAGAAAAAGCTTTGTTTCCAGAAAACCAACTTTTAACACATCCTGCCACACGTCATGCATCCCCTTTCAATTCATGGAACTGGAATCCCTTTTTGACAAATAGTACGCAGTCTACTACCGTCTGAACTTGTGCAAAGGTACAAACAGTAACGAATTCAAATATTGAGAACAGGGACTATTATTCTGCAAATCGAAAGATCTTTATCCCTGTACATATCAACATGATGAAAACTACAAAACACATACTAAGAAACGCAGATTTATGAGTACAGTAAATTCGAAAAAGAATCTGAGTACACCCGGGCCTTTGCGATTTTTCCATATTTGAGAAAAAGCTTAGTTTCCAGGAACCCCACTTTTTACACATCATGCCAAATGTCATTGCATCCTCTCTCGATTCATGGAACTGGCATCCCCATTTGAGAAATGGTACGGAGTCTACTACCGTCTGAACTTGTGCAAAGGTACAATGAGTAACGAATTCAAATATCGAGATCGGGGAATATTATTCTGCAAATCGAACGATCTTTACCCCTGTACATATCAAATGATGAAAACTACAAAACACATGCTAGGAATCGCAGTTTCATGAGTACAGTGAATTCGAGGATAAAAGTTGATTACACCGGGGCCTTTGCGATTTTTCCATATTTGAGAAAAAGCTTTGTTTGGAAAAACCCCAGTTTTTACACATCATGCCAAACGTCATTGCATCCTCTCTCGATTGATGGAACTAGCATCCCTATTTGACAAATGGTACGCAGTCTACTACCGTCTGAACTTGTGCAAAGCTACAAAGAGTAACGAATTCAAATATCGAGAACAGTGACTATTATTCTGCAAATCGAACGATCTTTACCCTTGTACATATCAACATGATGAAAACTACAAAACGCATGCTAGGAAACACAGTTTTATGATTACAGTAAATTCGAGGATAAAATGTGATTACACCGGGGCCTTCATGATTTTTCCATTTTGGAGAAAATGCTTTGTTTCCAGAATACCAACTTTTAACACATCCTGCCAAACGTCATGCATCCCCTTTCAATTCATGGAACTGGCATCCCTATTTGACAAATAGTACGCAGTCTACTACCGTCTTAACTTGTGCAAAGCTACAAAGAGTAACGAATTCAAATATCGAGAACAGGGACTATTATTCTGCAAATCGAACGATCTTTATCCCTGTACATATAAACATGATGAAAACTACAAAACACATGCTAGGAAACGCAGTTTTATGAGTACAGTAATTCGAGGAAAAAATCTGAATACACCCGGGCATTTGCGACTTTTCCATATTTGAGAAAAAGCTTTGTTTCCGAAAACCACACTTTTTACACATCATGCCAAACGTCATGCACCCTCTTTCGATTCTTGGAACTGGCATCCCTATTTGACAAATGGTACGCTGTCTACTACCATCTGAACTTGTGCAAAGGTACAAAGAGTAACGAATTCAAATATCGAGAACAGGGACTATTATTCTGCAAATCGAACGATCTTTACCCCTGTACATATCAACATGATGAAAACTACAAAACATATGCTAGGAAACGCAGTTTTATGAGTACAGTAAATTCGAGGAAAAAATCTGAATACACCGGGGCATTTGCGATTTTTCCTTATTTGAGAAAAAGCTTTGTATCCAGAAACCTTCCTTTTTTACACATCATGCCAAATGTCATTGCATCCTCTCACGATTCATGGAACTGGCATACCTATTTGACAAATGGTACGCAGTCTACTACTGTCTGAACTTGTGCAAAGGTACAATGAGTAACAAATTCAAATATCGAGAACAGGGACTATTATTCTGCAAATCGAACGTTCTTTACCCCTGTACATATCAACATGATGAAAACTACAAAACACTTGCTAGGAAACGCAGTTTTATGAGTACAGTAAATTCGAGGATAAAATGTGATTACACCGGGGCTTTTGCAATTTTTCCATGTTTGAGAAAAAGCTTTGTTCCCAGAAAACCCACTTTTAACACATCCTGCCAAACGTCATTGCATCCTGTCTCGATTCATGGAACTGGCATCCCTATTTGACAAATGGCACGCAGTCTACTACCATCTGAACTTGTGTAAAGGTACAAAGAGTAACGAATTCAAATATCGAGAACAGGGACTATTATTCTGCAAACCGAACGATCTTTACCCCTGTACATATCAACATGATGAAAACTACAAAACACATGCTAAGAAACGCAGTTTTATGAGTACAGTGAATTCGACAATAAAATCTGAATACACCCGGGGCTTTGCGATTTTTCCATATTTGAGAAAAAGCTTTGTTTCAAAAACCCCACTTTTTACACATCATGCCAAACGTCATTACATCCTGTCTCGATTCGTGGAACTGGAATCCCTTTTTGACAAATAGTACGCAGTCTACTACCGTCTGAACTTGTGCAAAGGTACAAAGAGTAACGAATTCAAATATCGAGAACAGGGACTATTATTCTGCAAATCGAAAGATCTTTATCCCTGTACATATCAACATGATGAAAACTACAAAACACATACTAAGAAACGCAGATTTATGAGTACAGTAAATTCGAAAAAAAAATCTGAATACACCCGGGCCTTTGCGATTTTTCCATATTTGAGAAAAAGCTTTGTTTCCAGAAACCCCACTTTTTACACATCATGCCAAATGTCATTGCATCCTCTCTCGATTCATGGAACTGGCATCCCCATTTGAGAAATGGTACACAGTCTACTACCGTCTGAACTTGTGCAAAGGTACAAAGAGTAACAAATTCAAATATCGAGAACAGGGAATATTATTCTGCAAATCGAACGATCTTTACCCCTGTACATATCAAATGATGAAAACTACAAAACACATGCTAGGAATCGCAGATTCATGAGTACAGTGAATTCGAGGATAAAAGCTGATTACACCGGGGCCTCTGCGATTTTTCCATATTTGAGAAAAAGCTTTGTTTGGAAAAACCCCAGTTTTTACACATCATGCCAAACGTCATTGCATCCTCTCTCGATTGATGGAACTAGCATCCCTATTTGACAAATGGTACGCAGTCTACTACCGTCTGAACTTGTGCAAAGCTACAAAGAGTAACGAATTCAAATATCGAGAACAGTGACTATTATTCTGCAAATCGAACGATCTTTACCCTTGTACATATCAACATGATGAAAACTACAAAACGCATGCTAGGAAACACAGTTTTATGATTACAGTAAATTCGAGGATAAAATGTGATTACACCGGGGCCTTTGTGATTTTTCCATATTGGAGAAAATGCTTTGTTTCCAGAATACCAACTTTTAACACATCCTGCCAAACGTCATGCATCCCCTTTCAATTTATGGAACTGGCATCCCAATTTGACAAATAGTACGCAGTCTACTACCGTCTGAACTTGTGCAAAGCTACAAAGAGTAACGAATTCAAATATCGAGAACAGGGACTATTATTCTGCAAATCGAACGATCTTTATCCCTGTACATATAAACATGATGAAAACTACAAAACACATGCTAGGAAACGCAGTTTTATGAGTACAGTAATTCGAGGAAAAAATCTGAATACACCCGGGCATTTGCGACTTTTCCATATTTGAGAAAAAGCTTTGTTTCCAAAAACCCCACATTTTACACATCATGCCAAACGTCATGCATCCTCTTTCGATTCTTGGAACTGGCATCCCTATTTGACAAATGGTACGCTGTCTACTACCGTCTGAACTTGTGCAAAGGTACAAAGAGTAACGAATTCAAATATCGAGAACAGGGACTATTATTCTGCAAATCGAACGATCTTTACCCCTGTACATATCAACATGATGAAAACTACAAAACATATGCTAGGAAACGCAGTTTTATGAGTACAGTAAATTCGAGGAAAAAATCTGAATACACCGGGGCATTTGCGATTTTTCCATATTTGAGAAAAAGCTTTGTTTCCAGAAACCTTCCTTTTTTACACATCATGCCAAATGTCATTGCATCCTCTCACGATTCATGGAACTGGCATACCTATTTGACAAATGGTACGCAGTCTACTACTGTCTGAACTTGTGCAAAGGTACAAAGAGTAACGAATTCAAATATCGAGAACAGGGACTATTATTCTGCAAATCGAACGATCTTTACCCCTGTACATATAAACATGATGAAAACTACAAAACACTTGCTAGGAAACGCAGTTTTATGAGTACAGTAAATTCGAGGATAAAATGTGATTACACCGGGGCTTTTGCAATTTTTCCATGTTTGAGAAAAAGCTTTGTTCCCAGAAAACCCACTTTTAACACATCCTGCCAAACGTCATTGCATCCTCTCTCGATTCATGGAACTGGCATCCCTATTTGACAAATGGCACGCAGTCTACTACCATCTGAACTTGTGTAAAGGTACAAAGAGTAACGAATTCAAATATCGAGAACAGGGACTATTATTCTGCAAACCGAACGATCTTTACCCCTGTACATATCAACATGATGAAAACTACAAAACACATGCTCAGAAACGCAGTTTTATGAGTACAGTGTATTCGACAATAAAATCTGAATACACCCGGGGCTTTGCGATTTTTCCATATTTGAGAAAAAGCTTTGTTTCAAAAACCCCACTTTTTACACATCATGCCAAACGTCATTACATCCTGTCTCGATTCATGGAACTGGAATCCCTTTTTGACAAATAGTACGCAGTCTACTACCGTCTGAACTTGTGCAAAGGTACAAAGAGTAACGAATTCAAATATCGAGAACAGGGACTATTATTCTGCAAATCGAAAGATCTTTATCCCTGTACATATCAACATGATGAAAACTACAAAACACATGCTCAGAAACGCAGTTTTATGAGTACAGTGAATTCGACAATAAAATCTGAATACACCCGGGGCTTTGCGATTTTTCCATATTTGAGAAAAAGCTTTGTTTCAAAAACCCCACTTTTTACACATCATGCCAAATGTCATTGCATCCTCTCTCGATTCATGGAACTGGCATCCCCATTCGAGAAATGGTACACAGTCTACTACCGTCTGAACTTGTGCAAAGGTACAAAGAGTAACAAATTCAAATATCGAGAACAGGGAATATTATTCTGCAAATCGAACGATCTTTACCCCTGTACATATCAAATGATGAAAACTACAAAACACATGCTAGGAATCGCAGATTCATGAGTACAGTGAATTCGAGGATAAAAGCTGATTACACCGGGGCCTTTGCGATTTTTCCATATTTGAGAAAAAGCTTTGTTTGGAAAAACCCCAGTTTTTACACATCATGCCAAACGTCATTGCATCCTCTCTCGATTGATGGAACTAGCATCCCTATTTGACAAATGGTACACAGTCTACTACCGTCTGAACTTGTGCAAAGCTACAAAGAGTAACGAATTCAAATATCGAGAACAGTGACTATTATTCTGCAAATCGAACGATCTTTACCCTTGTACATATCAACATGATGAAAACTACAAAACGCATGCTAGGAAACACAGTTTTATGATTACAGTAAATTCGAGGATAAAATGTGATTACACCGGGGCCTTTGTGATTTTTCCATATTGGAGAAAATGCTTTGTTTCCAGAATACCAACTTTTAACACATCCTGCCAAACGTCATGCATCCCCTTTCAATTCATAGAACTGGCATCCCAATTTGACAAATAGTACGCAGTCTACTACCGTCTGAACTTGTGCAAAGCTACAAAGAGTAACGAATTCAAATATCGAGAACAGGGACTATTATTCTGCAAATCGAACGATCTTTATCCCTGTACATATAAACATGATGAAAACTACAAAACACATGCTAGGAAACGCAGTTTTATGAGTACAGTAAATTCGAGGAAAAAATCTGAATACACCGGGGCATTTGCGATTTTTCCATATTTGAGAAAAAGCTTTGTTTCCAGAAACCTTCCTTTTTTACACATCATGCCAAATGTCATTGCATCCTCTCACGATTCATGGAACTGGCATACCTATTTGACAAATGGTACGCAGTCTACTACTGTCTGAACTTGTGCAAAGGTACAAAGAGTAACGAATTCAAATATCGAGAACAGGGACTATTATTCTGCAAATCGAACGATCTTTACCCCTGTACATATAAACATGATGAAAACTACAAAACACTTGCTAGGAAACGCAGTTTTATGAGTACAGTAAATTCGAGGATAAAATGTGATTACACCGGGGCTTTTGCAATTTTTCCATGTTTGAGAAAAAGCTTTGTTCCCAGAAAACCCACTTTTAACACATCCTGCCAAACGTCATTGCATCCTCTCTCGATTCATGGAACTGGCATCCCTATTTGACAAATGGCACGTAGTCTACTACCATCTGAACTTGTGTAAAGGTACAAAGAGTAACGAATTCAAATATCGAGAACAGGGACTATTATTCTGCAAACCGAACGATCTTTACCCCTGTACATATCAACATGATGAAAACTACAAAACACATGCTCAGGAACGCAGTTTTATGAGTACAGTGAATTCGACAATAAAATCTGAATACACCCGGGGCTTTGCGATTTTTCCATATTTGAGAAAAAGCTCTGTTTCAAAAACCCCACTTTTTACACATCATGCCAAACGTCATTACATCCTGTCTCGATTCATGGAACTGGAATCCCTTTTTGACAAATAGTACGCAGTCTACTACCGTCTGAACTTGTGCAAAGGTACAAAGAGTAACGAATTCAAATATCAGAACAGGGACTATTATTCTGCAAATCGAAAGATCTTTATCCATGTACATATCAACATGATGAAAACTACAAAACACATACTAAGAAACGCAGATTTATGAGTACAGTAAATTCGAGGAAATAATTTGAATACACCCGGGCCTTTGCGATTTTTCCATATTTGAGAAAAAGCTTTGTTTCCAGAAACCCCACTTTTTACACATCATGCCAAATGTCATTGCATCCTCTCTCGATTCATGGAACTGGCATCCCCATTTGAGAAATGGTACACAGTCTACTACCGTCTGAACTTGTGCAAAGGTACAAAGAGTAACAAATTCAAATATCGAGAACAGGGAATATTATTCTGCAAATCGAACGATCTTTACCCCTGTACATATCAAATGATGAAAACTACAAAACACATGCTAGGAATCGCAGATTCATGAGTACAGTGAATTCGAGGATAAAAGCTGATTACACCGGGGCCTTTGCGATTTTTCCATATTTGAGAAAAAGCTTTGTTTGGAAAAACCCCAGTTTTTACACATCATGCCAAACGTCATTGCATCCTCTCTCGATTGATGGAACTAGCATCCCTATTTGACAAATGGTACGCAGTCTACTACCGTCTGAACTTGTGCAAAGCTACAAAGAGTAACGAATTCAAATATCGAGGACAGTGACTATTATTCTGTTAATCGAACGATCTTTACCCTTGTACATATCAACATGGTGAAAACTACAAAACACATGCTAGGAAACACAGTTTTATGATTACAGTAAATTCGAGGATAAAATGTGATTACACCGGGGCCTTTGTGATTTTTCCATATTGGAGAAAATGCTTTGTTTCCAGAATACCAACTTTTAACACATCCTGCCAAACGTCATGCATCCCCTTTCAATTTATGGAACTGGCATCCCAATTTGACAAATAGTACGCAGTCTACTACCGTCTGAACTTGTGCAAAGCTACAAAGAGTAACGAATTCAAATATCGAGAACAGGGACTATTATTCTGCAAATCGAACGATCTTTATCCCTGTACATATAAACATGATGAAAACTACAAAACACATGCTAGGAAACGCAGTTTTATGAGTACAGTAATTCGAGGAAAAAATCTGAATACACCCGGGCATTTGCAACTTTTCCATATTTGAGAAAAAGCTTTGTTTCCAAAAACCCCACATTTTACACATCATGCCAAACGTCATGCATCCTCTTTCGATTCTTGGAACTGGCATCCCTATTTGACAAATGGTACACTGTCTACTACCGTCTGAACTTGTGCAAAGGTACAAAGAGTAACGAATTCAAATATCGAGAACAGGGACTATTATTCTGCAAATCGAACGATCTTTACCCCTGTACATATCAACATGATGAAAACTACAAAACATATACTAGGAAACGCAGTTTTATGAGTACAGTAAATTCGAGGAAAAAATCTGAATACACCGGGGCATTTGCGATTTTTCCATATTTGAGAAAAAGCTTTGTTTCCAGAAACCTTCCTTTTTTACACATCATGCCAAATGTCATTGCATCCTCTCACGATTCATGGAACTGGTATACCTATTTGACAAATGGTACGCAGTCTACTACTGTCTGAACTTGTGCAAAGGTACAAAGAGTAACGAATTCAAATATCGAGAACAGGGACTATTATTCTGCAAATCGAACGATCTTTATCCCTGTACATATAAACATGATGAAAACTACAAAACACATGCTAAGAAACGCAGTTTTATGAGTACAGTGAATTCGACAATAAAATCTGAATACACCCGGGGCTTTGCGATTTTTCCATATTTGAGAAAAAGCTTTGTTTCAAAAACCCCACTTTTTACACATCATGCCAAACGTCATTACATCCTGTCTCGATTCATGGAACTGGTATCAATATTTGACAAATGGTACGCAGTCTACTACCATCTGAACTTGTGCAAAGCTACGAAGAGTAACGAATTCAAATATCGAGAACAGGGACTATTATTCTGCAAATCGAACGATCTTTACCCCTGTACATATCAACATGATGAAAACTACAAAACACATGCTAGGAAACGCAGTTTTATGAGTACAGTAAATTCGAGGAAATAGTTTGAATACACCCGGGCCTTTGCGATTTTTCCATATTTGAGAAAAAGCTTTGTTTCCAGAAACCCAACTTTTTACACTTCATGCCAAATGTCATTGCATCCTCTCTCGATGCATGGAACTAGCATCCCTATTTGACAAATGGTAAGCAGTCTACTACCATCTGAACTTGTGCAAAGGTACAAAGAGTAACGAATTCAAATATCGAGAACAGGGAATATTATTCTGCAAATCGAACGATCTTTACCCGTTTACATACCAACATGATGAAAACTACAAAACACTTGCTAGGAAACGCAGTTTTATGAGTACAGTAAATTCGAGGAAAAAATCTGAATACACTCGGGGCTTTGCGATTTTTCCATATTTGAGGAAAAGATTTGTTTCCAGAAACCCCACATTTTACACATCCTGGCAAACGTCATGCATCCTCTTTCGATTCATGAAACTGCTATCCCTATTTGACAAATGGTACGCAGTCCAATACCGTCTGAACTTGTGCAGAGGTACAAAGAGTAACGAATTCAAATATCGATTACAGGGACTATTATTCTGCAAATCGAACGATCTTTACCCCTGTACATATCAACATGATGACAACTACAAAACACATGCTAGGAAACGCAGTTTTATGAGTACAGTAAATTCGAGGAAAAAATCTGAATACACCCGGGCCTTTGCGATTTTTCCACATTTGAGAAAAAGCTTTGTTTCAAAAACCCCACTTTTTACACATCATGCCAAACGTCATTACATCCTGTCTCGATTCATGGAACTGGTATCCCTATTTGACAAATGGTACGCAGTCTACTAAAATCTGAACTTGTGCAAAGCTACGAAGAGTAACGAATTCAAATATCGAGAACAGGGACTATTATTCTGCAAATCGCACGATCTTTACCCCTGTACATATCATCATGATGAAAACTACAAAACACATGCTAGGAAACGCAGTTTTATGAGTACAGTAAATTCGAGGATAAAATCTGATTAAACCGGGGCCTTTGCGATTTTTCCATATTTGAGAAAAAGCTTTGTTTCCCGAAACCCCATTTTTTACACATCCTGCCATACGTCATGCATCCTCTTTCGATTCATTGAACTGGCATCCCTATTTGACAAATGGTACGCAGTCTACTACCGTCTGAACTTGTGCACAGGTACAAAGAGTAACGAATTCAAATATCGAGAACAGGGACTATTATTCTGCAAATCTAACGATCTTTACCCCTGCACATATCAACATGATGAAAACTACAAAACACATGCTAGGAAACGCAGTTTTAGGAGTACAGTGAATTCGAGGATAAAATCTGATTACACCGGGGCCTTTGCAATTTTTCCATATTTGAGAAAAAGATTTGTATCCGGAAACCCCACTTTTTACCCATCCTGCCAAACGTCATGCATCCTCTTTCGATTCATGGAACTGGCATCCCTATTTGACAAATGGTACGCAGTCTACTACCGTCTGAACTTGTGCAAAGGTACAAAGAGTAGCGAATTCAAATATCGAGAACAGGGACTATTATTTTGCAAATCGCACGATCTTTACCCCTGTACATATCAACATGATGAAAACTACAAAACACTTGCTAGGAAACACAGTTTTATGAGTACAGTAAATTCGAGGAAAAAATCTGAATCCACCCAGGCCTTTGCGATTTTTCCACATTTGAGAAAAAGCTTTGTCTCCAAAAACCCCACTTTTTACACATCATGCCAAACGACATTGCATCCTCTCTCGGTTCATGGAACTGGCATCCCTATTTGACAAATGGTACGCTGTCTACTACCGTCTGAACTTGTGCAAAGCTACAAAGAGTTACGAATTCAAATATCGAGAACAGGGACTATTATTCTGCAAATCGAACGATCTTTACCCCTGTACATATCAACATGATGAAAACTACAAAACACATGCTAGGAAACGCAGTTTAAGGAGTACAGTAAATTCGAGGATAAAATCTGATTACACCGTTGCCTTTGCGATTTTTCCATATTTGAGAAAAAGCTTTGTTTCCAAAAACCCCACTTTTTACACATCATGCCAAACGTCATTGCATCCTCTTTCAATTCATGGAACTGGCATCCCTATTTGATAAATGGTATGCAGTCTACTACCATCTGAAGTTGTGCAAAGGTACAAAAAGTAACGAATTCAAATATCGAGAACAGGGACTATTATTCTGCAAATCGTACGATCTTTACCCCTGTACATATCAACAGGATGAAAACTACAAATCACATGCTAGGAAACGCAGTTTTATGACTACAGTAAATTCGAGGATAAAATCTGATTATACCGGGGCCTTTGCGATTTTTCAATATTTGAGAAAAAGTTTTGTTTCCAGAAACCCCACTTTATATACATCCTGCCAAACGTCATGCATCCTCTTTCGATTCATGGGATGGCATCCCTATTTAACAAATGGTACGCAGTCTAATACCGTCTGAACTTGTGCAAAGGTACAAAGAGTAACGAATTCAAATATCGATTACCGGGAAAATTATTCTGCAAATCGAACGATTTGCGATTTTTCCATATTTGAGAAAAAGGTTTCTTTCCAAAAACCCCACTTTTTACACATCATGCCAAACGTCATTGCAGCCTCTTTTGATTCATGGACCTGGCACCCCTATTTGACAAATTGTACGCAGTCTACTACCGTTTGAACTTGTGCAAAGGTACAAAGAGTAACGAATTCAAATATCGAGGAACGGGGCTATTATTCTGCAAATCGAACGATCTTTACCCCTGTACATATCAACATGATGAAAACTACAAAACACATGCTAGGAAACGCAGTTTTATGAGTACAGTGATTTCGAGGATAAAATCTGATGACACCGGGGCCTTTGAGATTTTTCCATATTTGAGAAAAAGGTTTCTTTCCAAAAACCCCACTTTTTACACATCATGCCAAACGTCATTGCATCCTCTTTTGATTCATGGAACAGGCCTTCCCATTTGACAAATGGTATGCAGTCTACTACCGTCTGAACTTGTGCAAAGCTACAAAGAGTAACGGATTCAAATATCGAGACCAGGGACTATTATTCTGCAAATCGAACGATCTTTACCCCTGTACATATCAACATGATGAAAACTACAAAACACATGCTAGGAAACGCGTTCTTATAAGTACAGTGATTTCGAGGATAAAATCGGATTACACCGGTGCCTTTGCGATTTTTCCATATTTGAGTAAAAGCTTTGTTTCCATAAACCCCAGTTTTTACACATAATGCCAAATATAATGCATCCTCTTTCAATTCATGGAACTGGCATCCCTAATTGACAAATGGTACGCAGTCTACTACCGTCTGAACTTTTGCAAAGGTACAAAGAGTAACTAATTCAAATATCGAAAACAGGGACTATTATTCTGCAAATCGAACGATCTTTACCCCTGTTCATATCAACATGATGAAAACTACAAAACACATGCTAGGAAACGCAGTTTTATGAGTACAGTGAATTCGAGGATAAAATCTGATTACACCGGGGACTTTGCGATTTTTCCATATTTGAGAAAAAGCTTTGTTTCCAGAAACAACACATTTTACACGTCCTGCCAAACGTCACGCATCCTCCTTCGATTCATTGAACTGGTATCCGTATTTGACAAATGATACGCAGTCTACTACTGTCTGAACTTGTGCAAAGGTACAAAGAGTATCTAATTCAAATATCCAAATCAGGGACTATTATTCTGCAAATCGAACGATCTTTACCCCTGTTCATATCAACATGATGAAAACTACAATACACATTCTAGGAAACGCAGTTTTATGAGTACAGTGAATTCGAGGATAAAATCTGATTACACCATGGCCTTTCGATTTTTCCATATTTGAGAAAAAGGTTTGTATCCATAATCCCCACTTTTTACACATCCTGCCAAACATCATGCATCCTCTTTCGATTCATCGAACTGGCATCCGTATTTGACAAATTGTACGCAGTCTACTACCGTCTGAACTTGTGCAAAGGTACAAAGAGTAACAAATTCAAATATCGAAAACCGGGGCTATTATTCTGCAAATCGAAAGATCTTTACCCCTGTACATATCAACATGATGAAAGCTACAAAACACATGCTAGGAAACGCAGTTTTATGAGTATAGTGAATTCGAGGATAAAATCTGATTACACCAGTGCTTTTGCGATTTTTCAATATTTGAGAAAAAAGCTTTGTTTCCAAAAACCACAGTTTTTACACATCATGCCAAATGTCATGAATCCTCTTTCAATTCATGGAACTGGCATCCCTATTTGACAAATGGTACGCAGTCTACTACCGTCTGAACTTGTGCAAAGGTACAGAGAGTAAGAATTAAAATATCGAGAACAGGGACTATTATTCTGCAGATCGAACGATCTTTACCCCTGTACATATCAACATGATGAAAACTACAAAACACATGCTAGGAAACGCAGTTGTTGAGTATAGTGAATTTGCGGATAAAATCAGATTACACTGGAACCTTTGCGATTTTTCCATATTTGAGAAAAAGCTTTGTTTCCAAAAGCCCCACTTTTTACAAATCATGCCAAACGTCATTGCATCCTCTTTCGCTTCATGGAACTGGCATCCCTCTTTGACAAATGGAACGCAGTCTACTACCGTCTGAACTGGTGCAAATCTCTAAAGAGAAACGAATTCAAATATCGAGAACAGGGACTATTATTCTGCAAATCGAACGATCTTTACCCCTGTACATATCAACATGATGAAAACTACAAAACATATACTAGGAAACGCAGTTTTATGAGTACAGTAAATTCGAGGAAAAAATCTGAATACACCGGGGCATTTGCGATTTTTCCATATTTGAGAAAAAGCTTTGTTTCCAGAAACCTTCCTTTTTTACACATCATGCCAAATGTCATTGCATCCTCTCACGATTCATGGAACTGGTATACCTATTTGACAAATGGTACGCAGTCTACTACTGTCTGAACTTGTGCAAAGGTACAAAGAGTAACGAATTCAAATATCGAGAACAGGGACTATTATTCTGCAAATCGAACGATCTTTACCCCTGTACATATAAACATGATGAAAACTACAAAACACTTGCTAGGAAACGCAGTTTTATGAGTACAGTAAATTCGAGGATAAAATGTGATTACACCGGGGCTTTTGCAATTTTTCCATGTTTGAGAAAAAGCTTTGTTCCCAGAAAACCCACTTTTAACACATCCTGCCAAACGTCATTGCATCCTCTCTCGATTCATGGAACTGGCATCCCTATTTGACAAATGGCACGCAGTCTACTACCATCTGAACTTGTGTAAAGGTACAAAGAGTAACGAATTCAAATATCGAGAACAGGGACTATTATTCTGCAAACCGAACGATCTTTACCCCTGTACATATCAACATGATGAAAACTACAAAACACATGCTAAGAAACGCAGTTTTATGAGTACAGTGAATTCGACAATAAAATCTGAATACACCCGGGGCTTTGCGATTTTTCCATATTTGAGAAAAAGCTTTGTTTCAAAAACCCCACTTTTTACACATCATGCCAAACGTCATTACATCCTGTCTCGATTCATGGAACTGGTATCCCTATTTGACAAATGGTACGCAGTCTACTACCATCTGAACTTGTGCAAAGCTACGAAGAGTAACGAATTCAAATATCGAGAACAGGGACTATTATTCTGCAAATCGAACGATCTTTACCCCTGTACATATCAACATGATGAAAACTACAAAACACATGCTAGGAAACGCAGTTTTATGAGTACAGTAAATACGAGGAAATAATTTGAATACACCCGGGCCTTTGCGATTTTTCCATATTTGAGAAAAAGCTTTGTTTCCAGAAACCCAACTTTTTACACTTCATGCCAAATGTCATTGCATCCTCTCTCGATGCATGGAACTAGCATCCCTATTTGACAAATGGTAAGCAGTCTACTACCATCTGAACTTGTGCAAAGGTACAAAGAGTAACGAATTCAAATATCGAGAACAGGGAATATTATTCTGCAAATCGAACGATCTTTACCCGTTTACATATCAACATGATGAAAACTACAAAACACTTGCTAGGAAACGCAGTTTTATGAGTACAGTAAATTCGAGGAAAAAATCTGAATCCACCCAGGCCTTTGCGATTTTTCCACATTTGAGAAAAAGCTTTGTTTCAAAAACCCCACTTTTTACACATCATGCCAAACGTCATTACATCCTGTCTCGATTCATGGAACTGGTATCCCTATTTGACAAATGGTACGCAGTCTACTAAAATCTGAACTTGTGCAAAGCTACGAAGAGTAACGAATTCAAATATCGAGAACAGGGACTATTATTCTGCAAATCGCACGATCTTTACCCCTGTACATATCAACATGATGAAAACTACAAAACACATGCTAGGAAACGCAGTTTTATGAGTACAGTAAATTCGAGGATAAAATCTGATTAAACCGGGGCCTTTGCGATTTTTCCATATTTGAGAAAAAGCTTTGTTTCCCGAAACCCCATTTTTTACACATCCTGCCATACGTCATGCATCCTCCTTCGATTCATGGAACTGGCATCCCTATTTGACAAATGGTACGCAGTCTACTACCGTCTGAACTTGTGCACAGGTACAAAGAGTAACGATTTCAAATATCGAGAACAGGGACTATTATTCTGCAAATCTAACGATCTTTACCCCTGCACATATCAACATGATGAAAACTACAAAACACATGCTAGGAAACGCAGTTTTAGGAGTACAGTGAATTCGAGGATAAAATCTGATTACACCGGGGCCTTTGCAATTTTTCCATATTTGAGAAAAAGTTTTGTATCCGGAAACCCCACTTTTTACCCATCCTGCCAAACGTCATGCATCCTCTTTCGATTCATGGAACTGGCATCCCTATTTGACAAATGGTACGCAGTCTACTACCGTCTGAACTTGTGCAAAGGTACAAAGAGTAGCGAATTCAAATATCGAGAACAGGGACTATTATTTTGCAAATCGCACGATCTTTACCCCTGTACATATCAACATGATGAAAACTACAAAACACTTGCTAGGAAACGCAGTTTTATGAGTACAGTAAATTCGAGGAAAAAATCTGAATCCACCCAGGCCTTTGCGATTTTTCCACATTTGAGAAAAAGCTTTGTCTCCAAAAACCCCACTTTTTACACATCATGCCAAACGACATTGCATCCTCTCTCGGTTCATGGAACTGGCATCCGTATTTGACAAATGGTACGCAGCCTTCTACCGTCTGAACTTGTGTAAAGGTACAAAGAGTAACGAATTCAAATATCGAGAACAGGGACTATTATTCTGCAAATCGAACGATCTTTACCCCTGTACATATCAACATGATGAAAACTACAAAACACATGCTAGGAAACGCAGTTTAAGGAGTACAGTAAATTCGAGGATAAAATCTGATTACACCGTTGCCTTTGCGATTTTTCCATATTTGAGAAAAAGCTTTGTTTCCAAAAACCCCACTTTTTACACATCATGCCAAACGTCATTGCATCCTCTTTCGATTCATGGAACTGGCATCCCTATTTGATAAATGGTATGCAGTCTACTACCGTCTGAACTTGTGCAAAGGTACAAAGAGTAACGAATTCAAATATCGAGGAACGGGGCTATTATTCTGCAAATCGAACGATCTTTACCCCTGTACATATCAACAGGATGAAAACTACAAATCACATGCTAGGAAACGCAGTTTTATGACTACAGTAAATTCGAGGATAAAATCTGATTATACCGGGGCCTTTGCGATTTTTCAATATTTGAGAAAAAGTTTTGTTTCCAGAAACCCCACTTTATACACATCCTGCCAAACGTCATGCATCCTCTTTCGATTCATGGGATGGCATCCCTATTTAACAAATGGTACGCAGTCTAATACCGTCTGAACTTGTGCAAAGGTACAAAGAGTAACGAATTCAAATATCGATTACCGGGAAAATTATTCTGCAAATCGAACGATTTGCGATTTTTCCATATTTGAGAAAAAGGTTTCTTTCCAAAAACCCCACTTTTTACACATCATGCCAAACGTCATTGCAGCCTCTTTTGATTCATGGACCTGGCACCCCTATTTGACAAATTGTACGCAGTCTACTACCGTTTGAACTTGTGCAAAGGTACAAAGAGTAACGAATTCAAATATCGAGGAACGGGGCTATTATTCTGCAAATCGAACGATCTTTACCCCTGTACATATCAACATGATGAAAACTACAAAACACATGCTAGGAAACGCAGTTTTATGAGTACAGTGATTTCGAGGATAAAATCTGATGACACCGGGGCCTTTGAGATTTTTCCATATTTGAGAAAAAGTTTTCTTTCCAAAAACCCCACTTTTTACACATCATGCCAAACGTCATTGCATCCTCTTTTGATTCATGGAACAGGCCTTCCCATTTGACAAATGGTATGCAGTCTACTACCGTCTGAACTTGTGCAAAGCTACAAAGAGTAACGGATTCAAATATCGAGACCAGGGACTATTATTCTGCAAATCGAACGATCTTTACCCCTGTACATATCAACATGATGAAAACTACAAAACACATGCTAGGAAACGCGTTCTTATAAGTACAGTGATTTCGAGGATAAAATCGGATTACACCGGTGCCTTTGCGATTTTTCCATATTTGAGTAAAAGCTTTGTTTCCATAAACCCCAGTTTTTACACATAATGCCAAATATAATGCGTCCTCTTTCAATTCATGGAACTGGCATCCCTATTTGACAAATGGTACGCAGTCTACTACCGTCTGAACTTTTGCAAAGGTACAAAGAGTAACTAATTCAAATATCGAAAACAGGGACTATTATTCTGCAAATCGAACGATCTTTACCCCTGTTCATATCAACATGATGAAAACTACAAAACACATGCTAGGAAACGCAGTTTTATGAGTACAGTGAATTCGAGGATAAAATCTGATTACACCGGGGACTTTGCGATTTTTCCATATTTGAGAAAAAGCTTTGTTTCCAGAAACAACACATTTTACACGTCCTGCCAAACGTCACGCATCCTCCTTCGATTCATTGAACTGGTATCCGTATTTGACAAATGATACGCAGTCTACTACTGTCTGAACTTGTGCAAAGGTACAAAGAGTATCTAATTCAAATATCGAAATCAGGGACTATTATTCTGCAAATCGAACGATCTTTACCCCTGTTCATATCAACATGATGAAAACTACAATACACATTCTAGGAAACGCAGTTTTATGAGTACAGTGAATTCGAGGATAAAATCTGATTACACCATGGCCTTTCGATTTTTCCATATTTGAGAAAAAGGTTTGTATCCATAATCCCCACTTTTTACACATCCTGCCAAACATCATGCATCCTCTTTCGATTCATCGAACTGGCATCCGTATTTGACAAATTGTACGCAGTCTACTACCGTCTGAACTTGTGCATAGGTACAAAGAGTAACAAATTCAAATATCGAAAACCGGGGCTATTATTCTGCAAATCGAAAGATCTTTACCCCTGTACATATCAACATGATGAAAACTACAAAACACATGCTAGGAAACGCAGTTTTATGAGTATAGTGAATTCGAGGATAAAATCTGATTACACCAGTGCTTTTGCGATTTTTCAATATTTGAGAAAAAAGCTTTGTTTCCAAAAACCACAGTTTTTACACATCATGCCAAATGTCATGAATCCTCTTTCAATTCATGGAACTGGCATCCCTATTTGACAAATGGTACGCAGTCTACTACCGTCTGAACTTGTGCAAAGGTACAGAGAGTAAGAATTAAAATATCGAGAACAGGGACTATTATTCTGCAGATCGAACGATCTTTACCCCTGTACATATCAACATGATGAAAACTACAAAACACATGCTAGGAAACGCAGTTGTTGAGTATAGTGAATTTGCGGATAAAATCAGATTACACTGGAACCTTTGCGATTTTTCCATATTTGAGAAAAAGCTTTGTTTCCAAAAACACAACTTTTTACACATGAGGCCAAACATCATTGCATCCTCTCTCGATCCATGGAACTGGCATCCCTTTTGACAAATGGGACGCAGTCTACTACCGTCTGAACTTGTGCAAAGCTACAAAGAGTAACGAATTCAAATATCGAGAACAAAGACTATTATTCTGCAAATCGAACGATCTATACCCCTGTACATATCAACATGATGAAAACTACAAAACACATGCTAGGAAACGCAGTTTTATGAGTACAGTGAATTCGAGGATAAAATCTGTCTACACCGGGGCCTTTGCGATTTTTCCATATTTGAGAAAAAGGTTTCTTTCCAAAAACCCCACTTTTTACACGTCATGCCAAACGTCATTGCAGCCTCCTTTGATTCATGGAACTGGCATCCCTATTTGACAAATTGTACGCAGTCTACTACCGTCTTAATTTGTGCAAAGGTACAAAGATTAACGAATTCAAATATCGAGAACCGGGGCTATTATTCTGCAATTCGAACGATCTTTACCCCTGTACATATCAACATGATGAAAACTGCAAAACACATTCTAGGAAACGCAGTTTTTTGAGTACAGTGAATTCGAGGATAAAATCTGATTACATCGGTACCTTTGCGATTTTTCCTTATTTGAGAAAAAGCTTTGTTTCCAGAAACCCCACTTTTTACACGTCTTGCCAAACGTCATGCATCCTCTATCGATTCATTGAACTGGCATCCCTTTTTGACAAACGGTACGCAGCCTACTACCGTCTGAACTTGTGCAAAAGTACAAAGACTAACGAATTATTATTCTGCAAATCGAACGATCTTTACCCTGTACATATCAAAATGATGAAAACTACAAAACACATGCTAGGAAACGCAGTTTTATGAGTACAGTGAATTCGAGGATAAAATGTGATTACACCGGAGCCTTTGCGATTTTTCCATATTTGAGAAAAAGCTTTGTTTCCAAAAACACAACTTTTTACACATGAGGATAAACATCATTGCATTCTCTCTCGATTCATGGAACTGGCATCCCTATTTGACAAATGGTACGCAGTCTACTACCGTCTGAACTTGTGCAAAGCTACAAAGAGTAACGAATTCAAATATCGAGAACAGTGACTATCATTCTGCAAATCGAACGATCTTTACCCCTGTCATATCAACATGATGAAAACTACAAAACACATGCTAGGAATCGCGCTCTTATGAGTACAGTGAATTCTAGGATAAAATCTGATTACACCGGTGCCTTTGCGATTTTTCCATATTTGAGAAAAAGCTTTGTTTCCAAAAGCCCCACTTTTTACAAATCATGCCAAACGTCATTGCATCCTCTTTCGCTTCATGGAACTGGCATCCCTCTTTGACAAATGGAACGCAGTCTACTACCGTCTGAACTTATGCAAATCTCCAAAGAGAAACGAATTCAAATATCGAGAACAGGGACTATTATTCTGCAAATCGAGCGATCTTTACCCCTGTACATATCAACATGATGAAAACTACAAAACACATGCTAAGTAACGCAGTTTTATGAGTACAGTGAATTCGAGGATAAAATCTGATTACACCGGGGCCTTTGCGATTTTTCCATATTTGAGAAAAAGCTTTGTTTCCAAAAACACAACTTTTTACACATGAGGCCAAACATCATTGCATCCTCTCTCGATCCATGGAACTGGCATCCCTTTTGACAAATGGTACGCAATCTACTACCGTCTGAACTTGTGCAAAGCTACAAAGAGTAACGAATTCAAATATCGAGAACAGGGACTATTATTCTGCAAATCGAACGATCTTTACCCCTGTACATATCAACATGATGAAAACTACAAAACACATGCTAGGAAACGCAGTTTTATGAGTACAGTGAATTCGAGGATAAAATCTGATTACACCGGGGCCTTTGCGATTTTTCCATATTTGAGAAAAACGTTTCTTTCCAAAAACCCCACTTTATACACGTCATGCCAAACGTCATTGCAGCCTCCTTTGATTCATGGAACTGGCATCCCTATTTGACAAATTGTACGCAGTCTACTACCGTCTGAATTTGTGCAAAGGTACAAAGATTAACGAATTCAAATATCGAGAACCGGGGCTATTATTCTGCAATTCGAACGATCTTTACCCCTGTACATATCAACATGATGAAAACTACAAAACACATTCTAGGAAACGCAGTCTTTGAGTACAGTGAATTCGAGGATAAAATCTGATTACACCGGTACCTTTGCGATTTTTCCTTATTTGAGAAAAAGCTTTGTTTCCAGAAACCCCACTTTTTACACGTCTTGCCAAACGTCATGCATCCTCTATCGATTCATTGAACTGGCATCCCTATTTGACAAACGGTACGCAGTCTACTACCGTCTGAACTTGTGCAAAAGTACAAAGACTAACGAATTATTATTCTGCAAATCGAACGATCTTTACCCTGTACATATCAAAATGATGAAAACTACAAAACACATGCTAGGAAACGCAGTTTTATGAGTACAGTGAATTCGAGGATAAAATGTGATTACACCGGAGACTTTGCGATTTTTCCATATTTGAGAAAAAGCTTTATTTCCAAAAACACAACTTTTTACACATGAGGCCGAACATCATTGCATTCTCTCTCGATTCATGGAACTGGTATCCCTATTTGACAAATGGTACGCAGTCTACTACCGTCTGAACTTGTGCAAAGCTACAAAGTGTAACGAATTCAAATATGGAGAACAGTGACTATTATTCTGCAAATCGAACGATCTTTACCCCTGTCATATCAACATGATGAAAACTACAAAACACATGCTAGGAATCGCGCTCTTATGAGTACAGTGAATTCTAGGATAAAATCTGATTACACCGGTGCCTTTGCGATTTTTCCATATTTGAGAAAAAGCTTTGTTTCCAAGAACCCCAATCTTTACACATCATGATAAATGTCATGCATCCTCTTTCAATTCATGGAACTGGCACCCCTATTTGACAAATGGTACGCAGTCTACTACCGTCTGAACTTGTGCAAAGGTACAAAGAGTAAAGAATTCAAATATCGAGAACAGGGACTATTATTCTGCAAATCGAACGATCTTTACCCCTGTACATATCAACATGATGAAAACTACAAAACACATGCTATGAAACGCAGTTTTATGAGTACAGTGAATTAGAGGATAAAATCTGATTACATGATCTTTGTTTCTAAAAACCCCACTTTTTACACATCATGCCAAACGTCATTGCATCCTCTTTCGATTCAAGGAACTGGCATCCCTAATTGACAAATGGTACGCAGTCTACTACCGTCTGAAGTTGTGCAAAGGTACAAAGAGTAACAAATTCAAATATCGAGAACAGGGACTATTATTCTGCAAATCGAACGATCTTTACACCTGTACATATCAACATGATGAAAACTTCAAAGCACATGCTAGGAAACGCAGTTTTATGAGTACAGTGAATTCGAGGATAAAAAGTGATTACACTGGGGCCTTTGCGATTTTTCCATATTTGAGAAAAAGCTTTGTTTCCAGAAACCCCACTTTTTACACGTCCTGCCAAACGTCATTCATCCTCTTTCGATTCATTGAAGGGGCATCCCTATTTGACAAATGGTACGCAGTCTACTACCGTCTGAACTTGTGCAAAAGTACAAAGAGTAACGAATTCAAATATCGAGAACAGCGACTATTATTCTGCAAATCGAACGATCATTACCCCTGTACATATCAACATGATGAAAACTACAAAGCACTTGCTAGGAAACGCAGTTTTATGAGTACAGTGAATTCGAGGATAAAATGTGATTACACTGGGGCCTTTGTGATTTTTCCATATTTGAGAAAAAGCTTTGTTTCCAGAAACCCCACTTTTTACACGTCCTGCCAAACGTCATTCATCCTCTTTCGATTCATTGAACGGGCATCCCTTTTTGACAAATGGTACGCAGTCTACTACCGTCTGAACTTGTGCAAAAGTACAAAGAGTAACGAATTCAAATAACGAGAACAGGGACTATTATTGTGGAAATCGAACGATCTTTACCCCTGTACATATCAACATGATGAAAACTACAAAGCACATGCTAGGAAACGCAGTTTTATGAGTACAGTGAATTCGACGATATAATGTGATTACACCGGGGCCTTTGCGATTTTTCCATATTTGAGAAAAAGCTTTGTTTCCAGAAACCCCACTTCTTACACGTCCTGCCAAGCGTCATGCATCCTCTTGCGATTCATTGAACTGGCATCCCTATTTGACCAATGGTACGTAGTCTACTACCGTCTGAACTTGTTCAAAGGTACAAAGAGTAACGAATTCAAATATCGAGAACAGGGACTATTATTCTGCAAATCGAACGACCTTTACCCCTGTACATATCAACATGATGAAAACTACAAAACACATGCTATGAAACGCAGTTTTATGAGTACAGTGAATTAGAGGATAAAATCTGATTACATGATCTTTGTTTCTAAAAACCCGACTTTTTACACATCATGCCAAACGTCATTGCATCCTCTTTCGATTCAAGGAACTGGCATCCCTAATTGACAAATGGTACGCAGTCTACTACCGTCTGAAGTTGTGCAAAGGTACAAAGAGTAACGAATTCAAATATCGAGAACAGGGACTATTATTCTGCAAATCGAACGATCTTTACCCCTGTACATATCAACATGATGAAAACTACAAAGCACATGCTAGGAAACGCAGTTTTATGAGTAAAGTGAATTCGAGGATAAAATGTGATTACACTGGGGCCTTTGCGATTTTTCCATATTTGAGAAAAAGCTTTGTTTCCAGAAACCCCACTTTTTACATGTCCTGCCAAGCGTCATGCATCCTCTTGCGATTCATTGAACTGGTATCCCTACTTGACAAATGGTACGCAGTCTACTACCGTCTGAAGTTGTGCAAAGGTATAAAGAGTAATGAATTCAAATATCGAGAACAGGGACTATTATTCTGCAAATCCAACGATCTTTACCCCTGTACATATCAACATGATGAAAACTACAAAGCACATGCTAGGTAACGCAGTTTTATTATTACAGTAAATTCGAGGAAAAAATCTGAATACACCTAGGTGATTTTTTCATATTTGAGAAAAACCTTTGTTTCCCAAAACCCCACTTTTTACACATCAGGCCAAACGTCATTGCATCCTCTCTCGATTCATGGAACTGGCATCCCCATTTGACAAATGGTACACAGTCTACTACTGTCTGAACTTGTGCAAAGGTACAAAGAGTAACGAATTCAAATATCGAGAACAGGGACTATTACTCTGCAAATCGAACGATCTCTACCCCTGTACATATCAACATGATGAAAACTACAAAACACATGCTAGGAAACGCAGTTTTATGAGTACAGTGAATTCGAGGATAAAATGTGATTACACTGGGGCCTTTGCGATTTTTCCATATTTGAGAAATAGCTTTGTTTCCAAGAACCCAAGTTTTTACACATCATGCCAAATGTCATGCATCCTCTTTCAATTCATGGAACTGGCATCCCTATTAGACAAATGGTACGCAGTCTACTACCGTCTGAACTTGTGTAAAGGTACAATGAGTAACGAATTCAAATATCGAGAACAGGGACTATTATACTGCAAATCGAACGATTTTTAACCCTGTACATATCAACATGATAAAAACTACAAAACACATGCTACGAAACGCAGTTTTATGAGTACAGTCAATTCGAGGATAAAATCTGATTACACAGGCGCCTTTGCGATTTTTCCATATTTGAGAAAAAGGTTTGTTTCCAAAAACCCCACTTTTTACACATCACGCCTAACGTCATTGCATCCTCTTTCGTTTCATGGAACTGGCATCCCTATTTGACAAATGGTACGCAGTCTACTACCGTCTGAACTTGTGCAAAGCTTCAAAGTGTAACGAATTCAAATATCGAGAACAGGGACTATTATTCTGCAAATCGAACGATCTTTACCCCTGTCATATCAACATGATGAAAACTACAAAACACATGCTAGGAATCGGGTTCTTATGAGTACAGTGAATTCGAGGATAAAATCTGATTACACCGGTGCCTTTGCGATTTTTCCATAATTGAGAAAAAGCTTTGTTTCCAAGAACCCCAGTTTTTACACATCATGCCAAATGTCATGCATCCTCTTTCAATTCATGGAACTGGCAACCCTAATTGACAAATGGTACGCAGTCTACTACCGTCCGAACTTGTGCAAAGGTACAAAGAGTAACGAATTCAAATATCTAGAACAGGGACTATTATTCTGCAAATCGAACGATCTTTACCCCTGTACATATCAACATGATGAAAAGTACAAAGCACTTGCTAGGAAACGCAGTTTTATGAGTACAGTGAATTCGAGGATAAAATGTGATTACACCGGGGCCTTTGCGATTTTTCCATATTTGAGAAAAAGCTTTGTTTCCAGAAACCCCACTTTTTACACGTCCTGCCAAGTGTCATGCATCCTCTTGCGATTCATTGAACTGGCATCCCTATTTGACAAATGGTACACAGTCTACTGCCGTCTGAACTTGTCCAAAGGTACAAAGAGTAACGAATTCAAATATCGAGAACAGGGACTATTATTCTGCAAATCGAACGATCTTTACCCCTGTACATATCAGCATGATGAAAACTACAAAACACATGCTAGGAAACGCAGTTTATGAGTACAGTGAATTCGAGGATAAAATCTGATTACACCGGGGCCTTTGCGATTTTTCCATATATGAGAAAAAGCTTTGTTTTCAGAAACCCCAAATTTTACACGTCCTGCCAAACGTCATTCATCCTCATTCGATTCATTGAACTGGCATCCCTATTTCACAAATGGTACGCAGTCTACTACCGTCTGAACTTGTGCAAAGGTACAAAGAGTAACGAATTCAAATATCGAGAACAGGGACTATTATACTGCAATTCGAACAATCTTTACCCCTGTACATATCAACATGATGAAAACTACAAAACACATGCTAGGAGAGGCTGTTTTATGAGTGCAGTGAATTCAAGGATAAAATCTGATTACATTGGGGCCTTAGCGATTTTTCCATATTTGAGAAAAAGCTTTGTTTCCAGAAACCCCACTTTTTACACATCCTGCCAAACGTCATGCATCCTCTTTCTATTCATGGAACTGGCATCCCTATTTGACAAATGGTACACAGTCTACTACCGTCTTAACTTGTGCAAAGGTACAAAGAGTAACGAATTCAAATATCGAGATCAGGGACTATTATTCTGAAAATCGAACGATCTTTACCCCTGTACATATCAACATGATGAAAACTACAAAACACATGCTAGGAAACGCAGTTTTATGAGTACAGTGAATTCGAGGATAAAATGTGATTACACTGGAGCCTTTGCGATTTTTCCATATTTGAGAAAAAGCTTTGTTTCCAGAAAACCCACTTTTTACACGTCCTGCCAAATGTCATTCATCCTCTTTCGATTCATTGAACTTGCATCCCTATTTGACAAATGGTACGCAGTCTACTACCGTCTGAACTTGTGCAAAAGTACAAAGAGTAACGAATTCAAATATCGAGAACAGGGACTGTTATTCTGCAAATCGAACGATCTTTACCCCTGTACATATCAACATGATGAAAACTACAAAGCACATGCTAGGAAACGCAGTTTTATGAGTACAGTGAATTCGAGGATAAAATGTGATTACACAGGGGCCTTTGCGATTTTTCCATATTTGAGAAAAAGCTTTGTTTCCAGAAACCCCACTTTTTACACGTCCTGCCAAGCGTCATGCATCCTCTTTCGATTCATGGAACTGGCATCCCTAATTGACAAATGGTACGCAGTCTACTACCGTCTGAAATTGTGCAAAGGTACACAGAGTAACGAATTCAAATATCTAGAACAGGGACTATTATTCTGCAAATCGAACGATCTTTACCCCTGTACATATCAACATGATGAAAAGTACAAAGCACATGCTAGGCAACGCAGTTTTATGAGTACAGTGAATTCGAGGATAAAATGTGATTACACCGGGGCCTTTGCGATTTTTCCATATTTGAGAAAAAGCTTTGTTTCCAGAAACCCCACATTTTACACGTCCTGCCAAACGTCATTCATCCTCTTTCGATTCATTGAACTGGCACCCTATTTCACAAATGGTACGCAGCCTACTACCGTCTGAACTTGTGCAAAGGTACAAAGAGTAACGAATTCAAATATCGAGAACACGGACTATTATACTGGAATTCGAACAATCTTTACCCCTGTACATATCAACATGATGAAAACTACAAAACACATGCTAGGAAACGCAGTTTTATGAGTGCAGTGAATTCAAGGATAAAATCTGATTACATTGGGGCCTTAGCGATTTTTCCATATTTGAGAAAAAGCTTTGTTTCCAAAAACCCCACTTTTTACACATCCTGCCAAACGTCATTGCATCCTCTTTCGATTCAAGGAACTGTCATCCGTATTTGCCAAATGGTACGCAGTCTACTACCGTCTGAACTTGTGCAAAGCTACAAAGAGTAAAGAATTCAAATATCGAGATCAGGGACTATTATTCTGAAAATCGAACGATGTTTCCCCCTGTACATATCAACATATTTAAAACTATAAAACACATGCTAGGAAACGCAGTTTTATGAGTACAGTGAATTCGAGGATAAAATGTGATTACACTTGGGCCTTTGCGATTTTTCCATATTTGAGAAAAAGCTTTGTTTCCAGAAAACCCACTTTTTACACGTCCTGCCAAACGTCATTCATCCTCTTTCGATTCATTGAACTGGAATCCCTATTTGACAAATGGTACGCAGTCTACTACCGTCTGAACTTGTGCAAAAGTACAAAGAGTAACGAATTCAAATATCGAGAACAGGGACTGTTATTCAGCAAATCGAACGATCTTTACCCCTGTACATATCAACATGATGAAAACTACAAAGCACATGCTATGAAACGCAGTTTTATGAGTACAGTGAATTCGAGGATAAAATCTGATTACATTGGGGCCTTAGCGATTTTTCCATATTTGAGAAAAAGCTTTGTTTCCAGAAACCCCACTTTTTACACATCCTGCCAAACGTCATGCATCCTCTTTCTATTCATGGAACTGGCATCCCTATTTGACAAATGGTACACAGTCTACTACCGTCTTAACTTGTGCAAAGGTACAAAGAGTAACGAATTCAAATATCGAGAACAGGGACTATTATTCTGCAAATCGAACGATCTTTACCCCTGTACTTATCAACATGATGAAAACTACAAAACACATGCTAGGAAACGCAGTTTTATGAGTACAGTAAATTCGAGGATAAAATCTGATTACACCGGGGCCTTTGCGATTTTTCCATATTTGAGAAAAAGCTTTGTTTCCAGAAACCCCACATTTTACACATCCTTCCAAACGTCATTCATCCTCTTTCGATTCATTGAACTGGCATCCCTATTTCACAAATGGTATGCAGTCTACTACCGTCTGAACTTGTGCAAAGGTACAAAGAGTAACGAATTCAAATATCGAGAACAGGGACTATTATATTGCAATTCGAATAATCTTTACCCCTGTACATATCAACATAATGAAAACTACAAAACACATGCTAGGAAACGCAGTTTTATGAGTACAGTGAATTCAAGGATAAAATCTGATTACATTGGGGCCTTTGTGATTTTTCCATATTTGAGAAAAAGCTTTGTTTCCAGAAACCCCACTTTTTACACATCCTGCCAAACGTCATGCATCCTCTTTCTATTCTAGGAACTGGCATCCCTATTTGACAAATGGTACACAGTCTACTACCGTCTTAACTTGTGCAAAGGTACAAAGAGTAACGAATTCAAATATCGAGAACAGGGACTATTATTCTGCAAATCGAACGATCTTTACACCTGTACATATCAACATGATGAAAACTACAAAACACATGCTAGGAAACGCAGTTTTATGAGTACAGCGAATTCGAGGATAAAATCTTATTACACCGGGGCCTTTGCGATTTTTCCATATTTGAGAAAAAGCTTTGTTTCCAAAAACCCCACTTTTTACACATCATGCCAAACGTCATTGCATCCTCTTTCGATTCAAGGAACTGTCATCCGTATTTGCCAAATGGTACGCAGCCTACTACCATCTGAACTTGTGCAAAGCTACAAAGAGTAACGAATTCAAATATCGAGATCAGGGACTATTATTCTGAAAATCGAACGATCTTTCCCCCTGTACATATCAACATGATGAAAACTACAAAACACATGCTAGGAAACGCAGTTTTATGAGTACAGTGAATTCGAGGATAAAATGTGATTACACCGGGGCCTTTGCGATTTTTCCATATTTGAGAAAAAGCTTTGTTTCCAGAAACCCCAATTTTTACACGTCCTGCCAAGCGTCATGCATCCTCTTTCGATTCATGGAACTGGCATCCGTATTTGACAAATGGTACGCAGTCCACTACCGTCTTAACTTGTGCAAAGGTACAAAGAGTAATGAATTCAAATATCGAGAATAGGGACTATTATTCTGCAAATCGAACGATCTTTACCCCTGTACATATCAACATTATGAAAACTACAAAACACATGCTATGAAACGCAGTTTTATGAGTACAGTGAATTCGAGGATAAAATCTGATTACACCGGGGCCTTTGCGATTTTTCCATATTTGAGAAAAAGCTTTGTTTCCAAAAACCCCACTTTTTACACATCATGCCAAACGTCATTGCATCCTCTTTCGATTCAAGGAACTGGCATCCCTATTTGACAAATGGTACGCAGTCTACTACCGTCTGAAGTTGTGCAAAGGTACAAAGAGTAACGAATTCAAATATCGAGAACAGGGACTATTATTCTGCAAATCGAACGATCTTTACCCCTGTACATATCAACATGATGAAAACTACAAAACACATGCTATGAAACGCAGTTTTATGAGTACAGTGAATTCGAGGATAAAATCTGATTACACCGGGGCCTTTGCGATTTTTCCATATTTGAGAAAAAGCTTTGTTTCCAATAACACCACTTTTTACACATTATGCCAAAACGTCATTGCATGCTCTTTCGATTCAAGGAACTGGCATCCGTATTTGACAAATGGTACGCAGTCTACTACCGTCTGAACTTGTGCAAAGCTACAAAGAGTAACGAATTCAAATATCGAGAACAGGGACTATTATTCTGCAAATCGAACGATCTTTACCCCTGTACATATCAACATGATGAAAACTACAAAACACATGCTAGGAAACGCAGTTTTATGAGTACAGTGAATTCGAGGATAAAATCTGATTACACCGGGGCCTTTGCGATTTTTCCATCTTTGAGAAAAAGCTTTGTTTCCAGAAACCCCACATTTCACACGTCCTGCCAAACGTCATTCATCCTCTTTCGATTCATTGAACTGGCATCCCTATTTCACAAATGGTACGCAGTCTACTACCGTCTGAAGTTGTGCAAAGGTACAAAGAGTAACGAATTCAAATATCGAGAACACGGACTATTATACTGCAATTCGAACAATCTTTACCCCTGTACATATCAACATGATGAAAACTACAAAACACATGCTAGGAAACGCAGTTTTATGAGTGCAGTGAATTCAAGGATAAAATCTGATTACATTGGGGCCTTAGCGATTTTTCCATATTTGAGAAAAAGCTTTGTTTCCAGAAACCCCACTTTTTACACATCCTGCCAAACGTCATGCATCCTCTTTCTATTCATGGAACTGGCATCCCTATTTGACAAATGGTACACAGTCTACTACCGTCTTAACTTGTGCAAAGGTACAAAGAGTAACGAATTCAAATATCGAGAACAAGGACTATTATTCTGCAAATCGAACGATCTTTACCCCTGTACATATCAACATGATGAAAACTACAAAACACATGCTAGGAAACGCAGTTTTATGAGTACAGTAAATTCGAGGATAAAATCTGATTACACCGGGGCCTTTGCGATTTTTCCATATTTGAGAAAAAGCTTTGTTTCCAAAAACCCCACTTTTTACACATCATGCCAAACGTCATTGCATCCTCTTTCGATTCAAGGAACTGTCATCCGTATTTGCCAAATGGTACGCAGCCTACTACCGTCTGAACTTGTGCAAAGCTACAAAGAGTAACGAATTCAAATATCGAGGTCAGGGACTATTATTCTGAAAATCGAACGATCTTTCCCCCTGTACATATCAACATGATGAAAACTACAAAACACATGCTAGGAAACGCAGTTTTATGAGTACAGTGAATTCGAGGATAAAATGAGATTACACCGGGGCCTTTGCGATTTTTCCATATTTGAGAAAAAGCTTTGTTTCCAGAAACCCCAATTTTTACACGTCCTGCCAAGCGTCATGCATCCTCTTTCGATTCATGGAACTGGCATCCGTCTTTGACAAATGGTACGCAGTCCACTACCGTCTTAACTTGTGCAAAGGTACAAAGAGTAACGAATTCAAATATCGAGAATAGGGACTATTATTCTGCAAATCGAACGATCTTTAACCCTGTACATATCAACATTATGAAAACTACAAAACACATGCTATGAAACGCAGTTTTATGAGTACAGTGAATTCGAGGATAAAATCTGATTACACCGGGGCCTTTGCGATTTTTCCATATTTGAGAAAAAGCTTTGTTTCCAAAAACCCCACTTTTTACACATCATGCCAAACGTCATTGCATCCTCTTTCGATTCAAGGAACTGGCATCCCTATTTGACAAATGGTACGCAGTCTACTACCGTCTGAACTTGTGCAAAGCTACAAAGAGTAACGAATTCAAATATCGAGAACAGGGACTATTATTCTGCAAATCGAAAGATCTTTACCCCTGTACATATCAACATGATGAAAACTACAAAACACATGCTAGGAAACGCAGTTTTATGAGTGCAGTGAATTCAAGGATAAAATCTGATTACATTGGGGCCTTAGCGATTTTTCCATATTTGAGAAAAAGCTTTGTTTCCAGAAACCCCACTTTTTACACATCCTGCCAAACGTCATGCATCCTCTTTCTATTCATGGAACTGGCATCCCTATTTGACAAATGGTACACAGTCTACTACCGTCTTAACTTGTGCAAAGGTACAAAGAGTAACGAATTCAAATATCGAGAACAGGGACTATTATTCTGCAAATCGAACGATCTTTACCCCTGTACATATCAACATGATGAAAACTACAAAACACATGCTATGAAACGCAGTTTTATGAGTACAGTAAATTCGAGGATAAAATCTGATTACACCGGGGCCTTTGCGATTTTTCCATATTTGAGACAAAGCTTTGTTTCCAGAAACCCCACATTTTACACGTCCTTCCAAACGTCATTCATCCTCTTTCGATTCATTGAACTGGCATCCCTATTTCACAAATGGTACGCAGTCTACTACCGTCTGAACTTGTGCAAAGGTACAAAGAGTAACGAATTCAAATATCAAGAACAGGGACTATTATACTGCAATTCGAAAAATCTTTACCCCTGTACATATCAACATAATGAAAACTACAAAACACATGCTAGGAAACGCAGTTTTATGAGTACAGTGAATTCAAGGATAAAATCTGATTACATTGGGGCCTTTGCGATTTTTCCATATTTGAGAAAAAGCTTTGTTTCCAGAAACCCCACTTTTTACACATCCTGCCAAACGTCATGCATCCTCTTTCTATTCTAGGAACTGGCATCCCTGTTTGACAAATGGTACACAGTCTACTACCGTCTTAACTTGTGCAAAGGTACAAAGAGTAACGAATTCAAATATCGAGAACAGGGACTATTATTCTGCAAATCGAACGATCTTTACCCCTGTACACATCAACATGATGAAAACTACAAAACACATGCTAGGAAACGCAGTTTTATGAGTACAGCGAATTCGAGGATAAAATCTTATTACACCGGGGCCTTTGCGATTTTTCCATATTTGAGAAAAAGCTTTGTTTCCAAAAACCCCACTTTTTACACATCATGCCAAACGTCATTGCATCCTCTTTCGATTCAAGGAACTGTCATCCGTATTTGCCAAATGGTACGCAGCCTGCTACCGTCTAAACTTGTGCAAAGCTACAAAGAGTAACGAATTCAAATATCGAGATCAGGGACTATTATTCTGAAAATCGAACGATCTTTCCCCCTGTACATATCAACATGATGAAAACTACAAAACACATGCTAGGAAACGCAGTTTTATGAGTACAGTGAAGTCGAGGATAAAATGTGATTACACCGGGGCCTTTGCAATTTTTCCATATTTGAGAAAAAGCTTTGTTTCCAGAAACCCCAATTTTTACACGTCCTGCCAAGCGTCATGCATCCTCTTTCGATTCATGGAACTGGCATCCGTATTTGACAAATGGTACGCAGTCCACTACCATCTTAACTTGTGCAAAGGTACAAAGAGTAACGAATTCAAATATCGAGAATAGGGACTATTATTCTGCAAATCGAACGATCTTTACCCCTGTACATATCAACATTATGAAAACTACAAAACACATGCTATGAAACGCAGTTTTATGAGTACAGTGAATTCGAGGATAAAATCTGATTACACCGGGGCCTTTGCGATTTTTCCATATTTGAGAAAAAGCTTTGTTTCCAAAAACCCCACTTTTTACACATCATGCCAAACGTCATTGCATCCTCTTTCGATTCAAGGAACTGGCATCCCTATTTGACAAATGGTACGCAGTCTACTACCGTCTGAACTTGTGCAAAGCTACAAAGAGTAACGAATTCAAATATCGAGAACAGGGACTATTATTCTGCAAATCGAACGATCTTTACCCCTGTACATATCAACATGATGAAAACTACAAAACACATGCTATGAAACGCAGTTTTATGAGTACAGTGAATTCGAGGATAAAATCTGATTACACCGGGGCCTTTGCGATTTTTCCATATTTGAGAAAAAGCTTTGTTTCAAAAAACCCCACTTTTTACACATCATGCCAAAACGTCATTGCATGCTCTTTCGATTCAAGGAACTGGCATCCGTATTTGACAAATGGTACGCAGTCTACTACCGTCTGAACTTGTGCAAAGCTACAAAGATTAACGAATTCAAATATCGAGAACAGGGACTATTATTCTGCAAATCGAACGATCTTTACCCCTGTACATATCAACATGATGAAAACTACAAAACACATGCTAGGAAACGCAGTTTTATGAGTACAGTGAATTCGAGGATAAAATCTGATTACACCGGGGCCTTTGCGATTTTTCCATCTTTGAGAAAAAGCTTTGTTTCCAGAAACCCCACATTTCACACGTCCTGCCAAACGTCATTCATCCTCTTTCGATTCATTGAACTGGCATCCCTATTTCACAAATGGTACGCAGTCTACTACCGTCTGAAGTTGTGCAAAGGTACAAAGAGTAACGAATTCAAATATCGAGAACACGGACTATTATACTGCAATTCGAACAATCTTTACCCCTGTACATATCAACATGATGAAAACTACAAAACACATGCTAGGAAACGCAGTTTTATGAGTGCAGTGAATTCAAGGATAAAATCTGATCACATTGGGGCCTTAGCGATTTTTCCATATTTGAGAAAAAGCTTTGTTTCCAGAAACCCCACTTTTTACACATCCTGCCAAACGTCATGCATCCTCTTTCTATTCATGGAACTGGCATCCCTATTTGACAAATGGTACACAGTCTACTACCGTCTTAACTTGTGCAAAGGTACAAAGAGTAACGAATTCAAATATCGAGAACAGGGACTATTATTCTGCAAATCGAACGATCTTTACCCCTGTACATATCAACATGATGAAAACTACAAAACACATGCTAGGAAACGCAGTTTTATGAGTACAGTAAATTCGAGGATAAAATCTGATTACACCGGGGCCTTTGCGATTTTTCCATATTTGAGAAAAAGCTTTGTTTCCAGAAACCCCACACTTTACACGTCCTTCCAAACGTCATTCATCCTCTTTCGATACATTGAACTGGCATCCCTATTTCACAAATGGTACGCAGTCTACTACCGTCTGAACTTGTGCAAAGGTACAAAGAGTAACGAATTCAAATATCGAGAACAGGGACTATTATACTGCAATTCGAATAATCTTTACCCCTGTACATATCAACATAATGAAAACTACAAAACACATGCTAGGAAACGCAGTTTTATGAGTACAGTGAATTCAAGGATAAAATTTGATTACATTGGGGCCTTTGCGATTTTTCCATATTTGAGAAAAAGCTTTGTTTCCAAAAACCCCACTTTTTACACATCATGCCAAACGTCATTGCATCCTCTTTCGATTCAAGGAACTGTCATCCGTATTTGCCAAATGGTACGCAGCCTACTACCGTCTGAACTTGTGCAAAGCTACAAAGAGTAACGAATTCAAATATCGAGATCAGGGACTATTATTCTGAAAATCGAACGATCTTTCCCCCTGTACATATCAACATGATGAAAACTACAAAACACATGCTAGGAAACGCAGTTTTATGAGTACAGTGAATTCGAGGATAAAATGTGATTACACCGGGGCCTTTGCGATTTTTCCATATTTGCGAAAAAGCTTTGTTTCCAGAAACCCCAATTTTTACACGTCCTGCCAAGCGTCATGCATCCTCTTTCGATTCATGGAACTGGCATCCGTATTTGACAAATGGTACGCAGTCCACTACCGTCTTAACTTGTGCAAAGATACAAAGAGTAACGAATTCAAATATCGAGAATAGGGACTATTATTCTGCAAATCGAACGATCTTTACCCCTGTACATATCAACATTATGAAAACTACAAAACACATGCTATGAAACGCAGTTTTATGAGTACAGTGAATTCGAGGATAAAATCTGATTACACCGGGGCCTTTGCGATTTTTCCATATTTGAGAAAAAGCTTTGTTTCCAAAAACCCCACTTTTTACACATCATGCCAAACGTCATTGCATCCTCTTTCGATTCAAGGAACTGGCATCCCTATTTGACAAATGGTACGCAGTCTACTACCGTCTGAACTTGTGCAAAGCTACAAAGAGTAACGAATTCAAATATCGAGAACAGGGACTATTATTCTGCAAATCGAACGATCTTTACCCCTGTACATATCAACATGATGAAAACTACAAAACACATGCTATGAAACGCAGTTTTATGAGTACAGTGAATTCGAGGATAAAATCTGATTACACCGGGGCCTTTGCGATTTTTCCATATTTGAGAAAAAGCTTTGTTTCAAAAAACCCCACTTTTTACACATCATGCCAAAACGTCATTGCATGCTCTTTCGATTCAAGGAACTGGCATCCGTATTTGACAAATGGTACGCAGTCTACTACCGTCTGAACTTGTGCAAAGGTACAAAGTGTAACGAATTCAAATATCGAGAACAGGGACTATTATTCTGCAAATCGAACGATCTTTACCCCTGTACATATCAGCATGATGAAAACTACAATACACATGCTAGGAAACGCAGTTTTATGAGTGCAGTGAATTCAAGGATAAAATCTGATTACATCAGGGCCTTTGCAATTTTTCCATATTTGAGAAAAAGCTTTGTTTCCAGAAACCCCACTTTTTACACATCCTGCCAAACGTCATGCATCCTCTTTCTATTCATGGAACTGGCATCCCTATTTGACAAATGGTACGCAGTCTACTACCGTATGAACTTGTGCAAAGGTACAAAGAGTAACGAATTCAAATATTGAGAACAGGGACTATTACTCTACAAATCGAACGATCTCTACCCCTGTACATATCAACATGATGAAAACTACAAAACACATGCTAGGACACGCAGTTTTATGAGTACAGTGAATTCGAGGATAAAATCTGATTACACCAGAACCTTTGCGATTTTTCCATATTTGAGAAAAAGCTTTGTTTCAGAATCCCCTCATTTTACACGTCCTGCCAAACGTCATTCATCCTCTTTCGATTCATGGAACTGGCATCCCTATTTGACAAATGGTACACAGTCTACTACCGTCTGAACATGTGCAAAGGTACAAAGAGAAACGAATTCAAATATCGAGAACCGGGACTATTACTCTGCAAATCGAACGATATCTACCCCTGTACATATCCACATGATGAAAACTACAAAACACATGCTAAGAAACGCAGTTTTATGAGTACAGTGAATTCGAGGATAAAATCTGATTACACCGGAACCTTTGCGATTTTTCCATATTTGAGAAAAAGATTTGTTTCCAAAAACCCCACTTATTACACATAATGCCAAACGTAATTGCATCCTCTTTCGATTCATGGAACTGGCATCCCTATTTGACAAATGGTACGCAGTCTATTACCATCTGAACTTGTGCAAAGCTACAAAGTGTAACGAATTCAAATATCGAGAACAGCGACTATTATTCTGCAAATCGAACGATCTTTACCCCTGTACATATCAACATGATGAAAACTACAAAACACATGCTAGGAAACGCAGACTTATGGGTACAGTGAATTCGAGGATAAAATGTGATTACACTGTGGCCTTTGCGATTTTTCCATATTTGAGAAAAAGCTTTGTTTCCAATAATCCCACTTTTTACACGTCCTGCCAAACGTCATTCATCCTCTTTCGATTCATTGAACTGGCATCCCTATTTCACAAATGGTACTCAGTCTACTACCGTCTGAACTTGTGCAAAAGTAGAAAGAGTAACGAATTCAAATATCGAGAACAGGGACTATTATTCTGCAAATCGAACGATCTTTACCCCTGTACATATCAACATGATGAAAACTACAAAACACATGCTATTAAACGCAGTTTTATGAGTACAGTGAATTCGAGGATAAAATGTGATTACACCGGGGATTTTGCGATTTTTCCATATCTCAGAAATGCTTTGTTTCCAGAAACCCCTCCTTTTACACGTCCTGCCAAGCGTCATGCATTCTCTTCGATTCATGGAACTGGCATCCGTATTTGACAAATGGTACGAAGTCTACTACCGTCTGAACTTGTGCAAAGGTACAAAGAGTAACGAATTCAAATATCGAGAACAGGGACTATTATTCTGCAAATCGAACGATCTTTACCCCTGTACATATCAACTTGATGAAAACTACAAAACACATGCTATGAAACGCAGTTTTATGAGTACAGTGAATTCGAGGATAAAATCTGATTACACCGGGGCCTTTGCGATTTTTCCATATTTGAGAAAAAGCTTTGTTTCCAAAAACCCCACTTTTTACACATCATGCCAAACGTCGTTGCATTTTCTTTTGATTCAAGGAACTTGCATCCCTATTTGACAAATGGTACGCAGTCTACTACCGTCTGAAGTTGTGCAAAGGTAAAAAGAGTAACGAATTCAAATATCGCGAACAGGGACTATTATTCTGCAAATTGAACGATCTTTACCCCTGTACATATCAACATGAAGAAAACTACAAAGCACATGCTAGGAAACGCAGTTTTATGAGTACAGTGAATTCGAGGATAAAATGTGATTACATCGGGGCCTTTGTGATTTTTCCATATTTGAGAAAAAGCTTTGTTTCCAGAAACCCCACTTTTTACACGTCCTGCCAAGCGTCATGCATCCTCTTGCGATTCACTGAACTGGCATCCCTATTTGACAAATTGTACGCAGTCAACTACCGTCTGAACTTGTCCGAAGGTACAAAGAGTAACGAATTCAAATATCGAGAACAGGGACTATTATTCTGCAAATCGAACGATCTTTACCCCTGTACATATCAACATGATGAAAACTACAAAACACATGCTAGGGAACGCAGTTTTATGAGTACAGTGAATTCGAGGATAAAATCTGATTACACCGGGGCCTTTGCGATTTTTCCATATTTGAGAAAAAGCTTTGTTTCAAAAAACCCCACTTTTTACACATCATGCCAAACGTCATTGCATGCTCTTTCGATTCAAGGAACTGGCATCCGTATTTGACAAATGGTACGCAGTCTACTACCGTCTGAACTTGTTCAAAGCTACAAAGATTAACGAATTCAAATATCGAGAACAGGGACTATTATTCTGCAAATCGAACGATCTTTACCCCTGTACATATCAACATGATGAAAACTACAAAACACATGCTAGGAAACGCAGTTTTATGAGTACAGTGAATTCGATTATAAAATGTGATTACACCGGGGCCTTTGCGATTTTTCCATATTTGAGAAAAAGCTTTGTTTCCAGAATCCCCACAATTTACACGTCCTGCCAAACGTCATTCATCCTCTTTCTATTCATGGAACTGGCATCCCAATTTGACAAATGGTATGCAGTCTACTACCGTCTGAACTTGTGCAAAGGTACAAAGAGTAACGAATTCAAATATTGAGAACAGGGACTATTACTCTACAAATCGAACGATCTCTACCCCTGTACATATCAACATGATGAAAACTACAAAACACATGCTAGGACACGCAGTTTTATGAATACAGTGAATTCGAGGATAAAATCTGATTACACCAGAACCTTTGCGATTTTTCCATATTTGAGAAAAAGCTTTGTTTCAGAATCCCCTCATTTTACACGTCCTGCCAAACGTCATTCATCCTCTTTCGATTCATGGAACTGGCATCCCTATTTGACAAATGGTATGCAGTCTACTACCGTCTGAACTTGTGCAAAGGTACAAAGAGTAACGAATACAAATATCGAGAACAGGGACTATTATTCTGCAAATCGAACGATCTTTACCCCTGTACATATCAGCATGATGAAAACTACAATACACATGCTGGGAAACGCAGTTTTATGAGTGCAGTGAATTCAAGGATAAAATCTGATTACATCGGGGCCTTTGCGATTTTTCCATATTTGAGAAAAAGCTTTGTTTCCAGAAACCCCACTTTTTACACATCCTGCCAAACGTCATGCATCCTCTTTCTATTCATGGAAGTGGCATCCCAATTTGACAAATGGTACGCAGTCTACTACCGTCTGAACTTGTGCAAAGGTACAAAGAGTAACGAATTTCAAATATTGAGAACAGTGACTATTATTCTGCAAATCGAACGATCCATACCCCTGTACATATCAACAACCAAACTACAAAGCACATGCTAGGAAACGCAGTTTTATGAGTACAGTGAATTCGAGGATAAAATCTGATTACACCGGGGCCTTTGCGATTTTTCCATATTTGAGAAAAAGCTTTGTTTCAAAAAACCCCACTTTTTACTTATCATGCCAAACGTCATTGCATGCTCTTTCGATTCAAGGAACTGGCATCCGTATTTGACAAATGGTACGCAGTCTACTACCGTCTGAACTTGTGCAAAGCTACAAAGATTAACGAATTCAAATATCGAGAACAGGGACTATTATTCTGCAAATCGAACGATCTCTCCCCCTGTACATATCAACATGATGAAAACTACAAAACACATGCTAGGACACGCAGTTTTATGAGTACAGTGGATTCGAGGATAAAATCTGATTACACCAGAACCTTTGCGATTTTTCCATATTTGAGAAAAAGGTTTGTTTCCAAAAACCCCACTTTTTACACATCATGCCAAACGTCATTGCATCCGCTATCGATTCATGGAACTGGCATCCCTATTTGACAAATGGTACGCATCCTACTACCGTGTGAACTTGTGCAAAGCTACAAAGTGTAACGAATTCAAATATCGAGAACAGCGACTATTATTCTGCAAATCGAACGATCTTTACCCCTGTACATATCAACATAATGAAAACTACAAAACACATGCTGGGAAACGCAGTTTTATGAGTACAGTGAATTCGAGGATAAAATGTGATTACACTGGGGCCTTTGCGATTTTTCCATATTTGAGAAAAAGCTTTGTTTCCAGAAAACCCACTTTTTACACGTCCTGCCAAACGTTATTCATACTCTTTCGATTCATTGAACTGCTTTCCCTATTTGACAAATGGTACACAGTCTACCACCGTCTGAACTTGTGCAAAAGTACAAAGAGTAACGAATTCAAATATCGAGAACAGGGACTATTATTCTGCAAATCGAACGATCTTCACCCCTGTACATATCAACATGATGAAAACTACAAAGCACATGCTATTAAACGCAGTTTTATGAGTACAGTGAATTCGAGGATAAAATGTGATTACACTGGGGCCTTTGCGATTTTTCCATATTTGAGAATATGCTTTGTTTCCAGAAACCCCACTTTTTACACGTCCTGCCAAGCGTCATGCATTCTCTTCGATTCATGGAACTGGCATCCGTATTTGACAAATGGTATGAAGTCTACTACCGTCTGAACTTGTGCAAAGGTACAAAGAGTAACGAATTCAAATATCGAGAACAGGGACTATCATTCTGCAAATCGAACGATCTTTACCCCTGTACATATCAACATGATGAAAACTACAAAACACATGCTAGGAAACGCAGTTTTATGAGTACAGTGAATTCGAGGATAAAATCTGATTACACCGGGGCCTTTGCGATTTTTCCATTTTTGAGAAAAAGCTTTGTTTCCAGAATCTCCACATTTTACAAGTCCTGCCAAACGTCATTCATCCTCTTTCGATTCATGGAAGTGGCATCCCTATTTGACAAATGGTACGCAGTCTACTACCGTCAGAAACTTGTGCAAAGGTACAAAGAGTAACGAATTCAAATATCGAGAACAGGGACTATTACTCTACAAATCGAACGATCTCTACCCCTGTACATATCAACATGATGAAAACTACAAAACACATGCTAGGACACGCAGTTTTATGAGTACAGTGGACTGGAGGATAAAATCTTATTACACCAGAACCTTTGCGATTTTTCCATATTTGAGAAAAAGATTTGTTTCCAAAAACCCCACTTTTTACACATCATTCCAAACGTCATTGCATCCTTTATCGATTCATGGAACTGGCATCCCTATTTGACAAATGGTACGCAGCCTACTACCGTCTGAACTTGGCAAAGCTACAAAGTGTAACGAATTCAAATATCGAGAACAGCGACTATTATTCTGCAAATCGAACGATCTTTACCCCTGTACATATCAACATGATGAAAACTACAAAACACATGCTAGGAAACGCAGTTTTATGAGTACAGTGAATTCGAGGATAAAATGTGATTACACTGGGGCCTTCGCGATTTTTCCATATTAGAGAAAAAGCTTTGTTTCCAATAATCCCACTTTTTACACGTCCTGCCAAACGTCATTCATGCTCTTTCGGTTCATTGAACTGGCATCCCTATTTGACAAATGGTACGCAGTCTACTACCGTCTGAACTTGTGCAAAGGTACAAAGAGTAACGAATTCAAATATCGAGAACAGGGACTATTATTATGCAAATCGAACGATCTTTACACATGTACATATCAACATGATGAAAACTACAAAACACATGCTAGGAAACGCAGTTTTATGAGTACAGTGAATTCGAGGATAAAATCTGATTACACCGGGGCCTTTGCGATTTTTCCATATTTGTGAAAAAGCTTTCTTTCCAGAAACCCCACTTTTTACACATCCTGCCAAATGTCATGCATCCTCTTTCTATTCATGGAACTGGCATCCCTATTTGACAAATGGTACGCAGTCTACTACCGTCCTAAATTGTGCAAAGGTACAAAGAGTAACGAATTCAAATATCGAGAACAGGGACTATTATTCTGCAAATCGAACGATCTCTACCCCTCTACATATCAACATGATGAAAACTACAAAACACATGCTGGGAAATGCAGTTTCATGAGTACAGTGAATTCGAGGAAAAAATCTCAATATAACAAGACCTTTGCGATTTTTCCATATTTGAGAAAAAGCTTTGTTTCCAAAACCCCACTTTTTACACATCATGCCAAACGTCATTGCATCCTCATTCGATACATGGAACTGGCATCCCTATTTGACAAATGGTACGCAGTCTACTACCGTCTGAACTTGTGCAAAGCCACAAAGAGTAACGAATTCAAATATCGAGAACAGGGACTATTATTCTGCAAATCGAACGATCTTTAACCCTGTACATATCAACATGATGAAAACTACAAAACACATGCTAGGGAACGCAGTTTTATGAGTACAGTGAATTCGAGGATAAAATCTGATTACACCGGGGCCTTTGCGATTTTTTTATATTTGAGAAGAAGCTTTGTTTCCAAAAACACTACGTATTACACATGAGGCCAAACATCATTGCATCCTCTCTCGATTCATGGAACTGGCATCCCTATTTGACAAATGGTACGCAGTCTACTACCGTCTCAATTTGTGCAAACCTCAAAGAGTAACGAAGTCACATATCGAGAACAGGGACTATTATTCTGCAAATCGAACGATCTTTACCCCTGTCATATCAACATGATGAAAACTACAAAACACATGATAGGAATCGCGTTCTTATGAGTACAGTGAATTCGAGGATAAATTCTGATTACACTGGTGCCTTTGCGATTTTTCCATATTTGACAAAAAGCTTTGTTTCCAAGAACCCCAGTTTTTACACATCATGCCAAATGTCATGTCTCATCTTTCAATTCATGGAACTGGCATCCCTATTTGACAAATGGTACGCAGTCTACTACCGTCTGAACTTGTGCAAAGCTACAAAGTGTAACGAATTCAAATATCGAGAACAGCGACTATTATTCTGCAAATCGAACGATCTTTACCCCTGTTCATATCAACATGATGAAAACTACAATACACATGCTAGGAAACGCAGTTTTATGAGTACAGAGAATTCGAGGATAAAATGTGGGTACACTGGGTCCTTTGCGAATTTTCCATATTTGAGAAAAAGCTTTGTTTCCAGAAAGCCCACTTTTTACACGTGCTGCCGAACGTCATTCATCCTCTTTTGATTCATTGAGCTGGCATCCCTATTTGACAAATGGTACACAGTCTACTACCTTCTGAACTTGTGCAAAAGTACAAAGAGTAACGAATTCAAATATCGAGAACAGGGACTATTATTCTGCAAATCGAACAATCTTTACACCTGTACATATCAACATGATGAAAACTACAATACACATGCTAGGAAACGCAGTTTTATGAGTACAGTGAATTCGAGGATAAAATCTGATTACTCTGGGGCCTTTGCGATTGTTCCATATTTGAGAAAAAGCTTTTTTTCCAGAAACCCCACTTTTTAGACATCCTGCGAAACGTCATGCATCCTCTTTCGATTCATTGAACTGGCATCCGTATTTGACAAATGGTATGCAGTCTACCACCGTCTAAACTTGTGCAAAAGTACAAAGAGTAACGAATTCATATATCGAGAACAGGGACTATTATTCTGCAAATCGAACGATCTTTACCCCTGTACATATCAACATGATGAAAACTACAAAACACACATTAGGAAACGCAGTTTTATGAGTACAGTGAATTCGAGGATAAAATCTGATTACACCGGGGCCTTTGCGTTTTTTCCATATTTGAGAAAAAGCTTTGTTTCCAAAAACCCCACTTTTTACACATCATGCCAAACGTCATTGCATCCTCTTTCGATTCATATAACTGGCATCCCTATTTGATAAATGGTACGCAGTCTACTACCGTCTGAAGTTGTGCAAATGTACAAAGAGTAAAGAATTCAAATATCGAGAACAGGGACTATTATTATGCAAATCGAACGATCTTTACCCCTGTACATATCAACATGATGAAAACTACAAAACACATGCTAGGAAACGCAGTTTTATGGGTACAGTGAATTCGAGGATAAAATCTGATTACACCGGGCCTTTGCGATTTTTCCATATTTGGGAAAAAGCTTTGTTTCCAAAAACCCCACTTTTTACACATCATGCCAAACGTCATTGCATCCTCTTTCGATTCAAGGAACTGGCATACCTATTTGACAAATGGTACGCAGTCTACTACCGTCTGAACTTGTGCAAAGCTACAGAGAGAAACGAATTCAAATATCAAGAACAGGAACTATTATTATGCAAATCGAACGATCTTTACCCCTGTACATATCAACATGATGAAAACTACTAAACACATGCTAGGAAACGCAGTTTTATGAGTACAGTGAATTCGAGGATAAAATCTGATTACATCGGGGCCTTTGCGATTTTTCCATATTTGTGGAAAAGCTTTCTTTCCAGAAACCCCACTTTTTACACATCCTGCCAAATGTCATGCATCCTCTTTCTATTCATGGAACTGGCATCCCTATTTGACAAATGGTACGCAGTCTACTACCGTCTGAACTTGTGGAAAGGTACAAAGAGTAACGAATTCAAATATTGAGAACAGGGACTATTATTCTGCAAATCGAACGATCTCTACCCCTGTACATATCAACATAATGAAAACTACAAAACACATGCTGGGAAATGCAGTTTCATGAGTACAGTGAATTCAAGGAAAAAATCTCAATATAACCGGACCTTTGCGATTTTTCCATATTTGAGAAAAAGCTTTGTTTCCAAAAACACAACTTATTACACATGAGGCCAAACATCATTGCATCCTCTCTCGATTCATGGAACTGGCATCCCTATTTGACAAATGGTACGCAGTCTACTACCGTCTGAACTTGTGCAAACCTCAAAGAGTAACGAAGTCACATATCGAGAACAGGGACTATTATTCTGCAAATCGAACGATCTTTACCCCTGACATATCAACATGATGAAAACTACAAAACACATGATAGGAATCGCGTTCTTATGAGTACAGTGAATTCGAGGATAAAATCTGATTACACCGGTGCCTTTGCGATTTTTCCATATTTGAGAAAAAGCTTTGTTTCCAAGAACCCCAGTTCTTACACATCATGCCAAATGTCATGTATCATCTTTCAATTCATGGAACTGGCATCAATATTTGACAAATGGTACGCAGGCTACTACCGTGTGAACTTGTGCAAAGCTACAAAGTGTAACGAATTCAAATATCGAGAACAGCGACTATTATTCTGCAAATCGAACGATCTTTACCCCTGTACATATCAACATGATGAAAACTATAATACACATGCTAGGAAACGCAGTTTTATGAGTACAGAGAATTCGAGGATAAAATGTGAGTACACTGGGTCCTTTGCGAATTTTCCATATTTGAGAAAAAGCTTTGTTTCCAGAAAGCCCACTTTTTACACGTGCTGCCGAACGTCATTCATCCTATTTCGATTCATTGAGCTGGCATCCCTATTTGACAAATGGTACGCAGTCTACTACCTTCTGAACTTGTGCAAAAGTACAAAGAGTAACGAATTCAAATATCGAGAACAGGGTCTATTATTCTGCAAATCGAACAATCTTTACCCCTGTACATATCAACATGATGAAAACTACAAAGCACATGCTAGGAAACGCAGTTTTATGAGTACAGTGAATTCGAGGATAAAATGAGATTACATCGGGGCCTTTGCGATTTTTCCATATTTGAGAAAAAGCTTTGTTTCCAGAAACCCCACTTTTTAGAAATCCTGCGAAACGTCATGCATCCTCTTTCGATTCATTGAACTGGCATCCGTATTTGACAACTGGTATGCAGTCTACCACCGTCTAAACTTGTGCAAAGGTGCAAATAGTAACGAATTCAAATATCGAGAACAGGTACTATTATTCTGCAAATCGAACGATCTTTACCCCTGTACTTATCAACATGATGAGAACTACAAAGCACACGCTAGGAAACGCAGTTTTATGAGTACAGTGAATTCGAGGATAAAATGTGATTACACCGGGGCCTTTGCGATTTTTCGATATTTGAGAAAAAGATTTGTTTCCAAAAACCCCACTTTTTACACATCATGCCAACCGTCATTGCATCTCTCTCGATTCATGGAGCTGGCATCCCTATTTGACAAATGGTTCGCAGTCTACTACCATCTGAACTTGTGCAAGACTACAAAGAGTAACGAATTCAAATATCGAGAACCGGGACTATTATTCTGCAAATCGAACGATCTTTACCCCTGTACATATCAACATGATGAAAACTACAAAACACATGCTAGGAAACGCAGTTTTATGAGTACAGTGAATTCGAGGATAAAATGTGATTACACTGGGGCCTTTGCGATTTTTCCATATTTGAGAAAAAGCTTTGTTTCCAATAATCCCACTTTTTACACGTCCTGCCAAACGTCATTCATCCTCTTTCGATTCATTGAACTGGCATCCCTATTTGACAAATGGTACGCAGTCTACTACCGTCTGAACTTGTGCAAAAGTACAAAGAGTAACGAATTCGAATATCGAGAACAGGGACTATTATTCCGCAAATCGAACGATCTTTACCCCTGTACATATCAACATGATGAAAACTACAAAGCACATGCTAGGAAACGCAGCTTTATGAGTACAGTGAATTCGAGGATAAAATGTGATTACGTCGGGGCCTTTGCTATTTTTCCAAATTTTTGAAAAAGCTTTGTTTCCAGAATCCGCACTGTTTACACGTCCTGCCAAGCGTCATGCACCCTCTTGCGATTCATTGAACTGGCATCCATATTTGACCAATGGTACGCAGTCTACTACCGTCTGAACTTGTGCAAAGGTACAAAGTGTAACGAATTCAAATATCGAGAACAGGGACTATTATTATGCAAATCGAATGATCTTTACCCCTGTACATATCAACATGATGAAAACTACAAAACTCATGCTATGAAACGCAGCTTTATGAGTACAGTGAATTCGAGGATAAAATCGGATTACACCGGGCCTTTGGGATTTTTCCATATTTGAGAAAAAGCTTTGTTTCCAAAAACCCCACTTTTTACACATCATGCCAAACGCCATTGCATCCTCTTTCGATTCATATAACTGGCATCCCTATTTGATAAATGGTACGCAGTCTACTACCGTCTCAAGTTGTGCAAAGGTACAAAGAGTAACGAATTCAAATATCGAGAACAGGGACTATTATTATGCAAATCGAACGATCTTTACTCCTGTACATATCAACATGATGAAACCTACAAAACACATGCTAGGAAACGCAGTTTTATGAGTACAGTGAATTCGAGGATAAAATCTGATTACACCAGGGGCCTTTGCGATTTTTCCATATTTGGGAAAAAGCTTTGTTTCCAAAAACCCCACTTTTTACACATCATGCCAAACGTCATTGCATCCTCTTTCGATTCAAGGAACTGGCGTCCCTATTTGACAAATGGTACGCAGTCTACTACCGTCTGAACTTGTGCAAAGCTACAAAGAGTAACGAATTCAAATATCTAGAACAGGGACTATTATTATGCAAATCGAACGATCTTTACACATGTACATATCAACATGATGAAAACTACAAAACACATGCTAGGAAACGCAGTTTTATGAGTACAGTGAATTCGAGGATAAAATCTGATTACATCGTGGCCTTTGCGATTTTTCCATATTTGTGAAAAAGCTTTCTTTCCAGAAACCCCACTTTTTACACATCCTGCCAAATGTCATGCATCCTCTTTCTATTCATGGAACTGGCATCCCTATTTGACAAATGGTACGCAGTCTACTACCGTCTTAAATTGTGCAAAGGTACAAAGAGTAACGAATTCAAATATCGAGAACAGCGACTATTATTCTGCAAATCGAACGATCTCTACCCCTGTACATATCAACATGATGAAAACTACAAAACACATGCTGGGAAATGCAGTTTCATGAGTACAGTGAATTCGAGGAAAAAATCTCAATATAACCGGACCTTTGCGATTTTTCCATATTTGAGATAAAGCTTTGTTTCCAAAACCCCACTTTTTACACATCATGCCAAACGTCATTGCATCCTCATTCGATTCATGGAACTGGCATCCCTATTTGAGAAATTGTACGCAGTCTACTACCGTCTGAACTTGTGCAAAGCCACAAAGAGTAACGAATTCAAATATCGAGAACAGGGACTATTATTCTGCAAATCGAACGATCTTTAACCCTGTACATATCAACATGATGAAAACTACAAAACACATGCTAGGGAACGCAGTTTTATGAGTACAGTGAATTCGAGGATAAAATCTGATTACACCGGGGCCTTTGCGATTTTTTTATATTTGAGAAGAAGCTTTGTTTCCAAAAACACAACTTATTACACATGAGGCCAAACATCATTGCATCCTCTCTCGATTCATGGAACTGGCATCCCTATTTGACAAATGGTACGCAGTCTACTACCGTCTGAACTTGTGCAAACCTCAAAGAGTAACGAAGTCACATATCGAGAACAGGGACTATTATTCTGCAAATCGAACGATCTTTACCCCTGTCATATCAACATGATGAAAACTACAAAACACATGATAGGAATCGCGTTCTTATGAGTACAGTGAATTCGAGGATAAAATCTGATTACACCGGTGTCTTTGCGATTTTTCCATATTTGAGAAAAAGCTTTGTTTCCAAGAACCCCAGTTTTTACACATCATGCCAAATGTCATGTATCATCTTTCAATTCATGGGACTGGCATCCCTATTTGACAAATGGTACGCAGTCTACTACCTTCTGAACTTGTGCAAAGCAACAAAGTGTAACGAATTCAAATATCGAGAACGGCGACTATTATTCTGCAAATCGAACGATCTTTACCCCTGTACATATCAACATGATGAAAACTACAAAACACATGCTAGGACACGCAGTTTTATGAGTACAGTGAATTCGAGGATAAAATCTGATTACACCAGAACCTTTGCGTTTTTTCCATATTTGAGAAAAAGCTTTGTTTCCAGAATCCCCTCATTTTACACGTCCTGCCAAACGTCATTCATCCTCTTTCGATTCATGGAACTGGCATCCCTATTTGACAAATGGTATGCAGTCTACTACCGTCTGAACTTGTGCAAAGGTACAAAGAGTAACGAATTCAAATATCGAGAACAGGGACTATTATTCTGCAAATCGACGATCTTTACCCCTGTACATATCAGCATGATGAAAACTACAATACACATGCTAGGAAACGCAGTTTTATGAGTGCAGTGAATTCAAGGATAAAATCTGATTACATCGGGGCCTTTGCGATTTTTCCATATTTGAGAAAAAGCTTTGTTTCCAGAAACCCCACTTTTTACACATCCTGCCAAACGTCATGCATCCTCTTTCTATTCATGGAACTGGCATCCCTATTTGACAAATGGTACGCAGTCTACTACCGTCTGAACTTGTGCAAAGGTACAAAGAGTAACGAATTCAAATATTGAGAACAGGGACTATTATTCTGCAAATCGAACGATCCTTACCCCTGTACATATCAACAACCAAACTACAAAGCACATGCTAGGAAACGCAGTTTTATGAGTACAGTGAATTCGAGGATAAAATCTGATTACACCGGGGCCTTTGCGATTTTCCATATTTGAGAAAAAGCTTTGTTTCAAATAACCCCACTTTTTACACATCATGCCAAACGTCATTGCATGCTCTTTCGATTCAAGGAACTGGCATCCGTATTTGACAAATGGTACGCAGTCTACTACCGTCTGAACTTGTGCAAAGCTACAAAGATTAACGAATTCAAATATCGAGAACAGGGACTATTATTCTGCAAATCGAACGATCTCTCCCCCTGTACATATCAACATGATGAAAACTACAAAACACATGCTAGGAAAGCAGTTTTATGAGTACAGTGAATTCCAGGATAATATCTGATTACACCGGGGCCTTTGCGATTTTTCCATATTTGGGAAAAAGCTTTGTTTCCAAAAACCCCACTTTTTACACATCATGCCAAACGTCATTGCATCCTCTTTCGATTCAAGGAACTGGCATCCCTATTTGACAAATGGTACGCAGTCTACTACTGTCTGACCTTGTGCAAAGCTACAAAGAGTAACGAATTCAAATATCGAGAACAGCGACTATTATTCTGCAAATCGAACGATCTTTACCCCTGTACATATCAACATGATGAAAACTACAAAGCACATGCTAGGAAACGCAGTTTTATGAGTACAGTGAATTCGAGGATAAAATGAGATTACATCGGGGCCTTTGCGATTTTTCCATATTTGAGAAAAAGCTTTGTTTCCAGAAACCCCACTTTTTACACGTCCTGACAAACGTCATGCATCCTCTTGCGATTCACTGAACGGGCATCCCTATTTGACAAATGGTACGCAGTCTAATACCGTCTGAACTTGTCCGAAGGTACAAAGAGTAACGAATTCAAATATCGAGAAAAGGGACTATTATTCTGCAAATCGAACGATCTTTACACATGTACATATCAACATGATGAAAACTACAAAACACATGCTAGGAAACGCAGTTTTATGAGTACAGTGAATTCGAGGATAAAATCTGATTACACCGGGGCCTTTGCGATTTTACCATATGTGAGAAAAAGCTTTGTTTCCAGAATCCCCACATTTTACACGTCCTGCCAAACGTCATTCATCCTCTTTCGATTCATTGAACTGGCATCCCTATTTGACAAGTGGTACGCAGTCTACTACCGTCAGAAACTTGTGCAAAGGTACAAAGAGTAACGAATTCAAATATCGAGAACAGGGACTATTATTCTGCAAATCGAACGATCTTTACCCCTGTACATATCAGCATGATGAAAACTACAATACACATGCTAGGAAACGCAGTTTTATGAGTGCAGTGAATTCAAGGATAAAATCTGATTACATCGGGGCGTTTGCGATTTTTCCATATTTGAGAAAAAGCTTTGTTTCCAGAAACCCCACTTTTTACACATCCTGCCAAACGTCATGCATCCTCTTTCTATTCATGGAACTGGCATCCCTATTTGACAAATGGTACGCAGTCTACTACCGTCTGAACGTGTGCAAAGGTACAAAGAGTAACGAATTCAAATATTGAGAACAGGGACTATTACTCTACAAAACGAACGATCTCTACCCCTGTACATATCAACATGATGAAAACTACAAAACTCATGCTAGGACACGCAGTTTTATGAGTATAGTGGATTCGAGGATAAAATCTTATTACACCAGAACCTTTGCGTTTTTCCATATTTGGGAAAAAGCTTTGTTTCCAAAAACCCCACTTTTTACACATCATGCCAAACGTCATTGCATCCTCTTTCGATTCAAGGAACTGGCATCCCTATTTGACAAATGGTACGCAGTCTACTACCGTCTGACCTTGTGCAAAGCTACAAAGAGTAACGAATTCAAATATCGAGAACAGCGACTATTATTCTGCAAATCGAACGATCTTTACCCCTGTACATATCAACATGATGAAAACTACAAAGCACATGCTAGGAAACGCAGTTTTATGAGTACAGTGAATTCGAGGATAAAATGAGATTACATCGGGGCCTTTGCGATTTTTCCATATTTGAGAAAAAGCTTTGTTTCCAGAAACCCCACTTTTTACACGTCCTGCCAAGCGTCATGCATCCTCTTGCGATTCACTGAACGGGCATCCCTATTTGACAAATGGTACGCAGTCTAATACCGTCTGAACTTGTCCGAAGGTACAAAGAGTAACGAATTCAAATATCGAGAACAGGGACTATTATTCTGCAAATCGAACGATCTTTACACATGTACATATCAACATGATGAAAACTACAAAACACATGCTAGGAAACGCAGTTTTATGAGTACAGTGAATTCGAGGATAAAATCTGATTACACAGGGGCCTTTGCGATTTTTCCATATTTGAGAAAAAGCTTTGTTTCCAGAATCCCCACATTTTACACGTCCTGCCAAACGTCATTCATTCTCTTTCGATTCATTGAACTGGCATCCCTATTTGACAAGTGGTACGCAGTCTACTACCGTCAGAAACTTGTGCAAAGGTACAAAGAGTAACGAATTCAAATATCGAGAACAGGGACTATTATTCTGCAAATCGAACGATCTTTACCCCTGTACATATCAGCATGATGAAAACTACAATACACATGCTAGGAAACGCAGTTTTATGAGTGCAGTGAATTCAAGGATAAAATCTGATTACATCGGGGCGTTTGCGATTTTTCCATATTTGAGAAAAAGCTTTGTTTCCAGAAACCCCACTTTTTACACATCCTGCCAAACGTCATGCATCCTCTTTCTATTCATGGAACTGGCATCCCTATTTGACAAATGGTACGCAGTCTACTACCGTCTGAACGTGTGCAAAGGTACAAAGAGTAACGAATTCAAATATTGAGAACAGGGACTATTACTCTACAAAACGAACGATCTCTACCCCTGTACATATCAACATGATGAAAACTACAAAACTCATGCTAGGACACGCAGTTTTATGAGTATAGTGGATTCGAGGATAAAATCTTATTACACCAGAACCTTTGCGATTTTTCCATATTTGACACAAAGATTTGTTTCCAAAAACCCCACTTTTTACACATCATGCCAAACGTCATTCCATCCTCTATCGATTCATGGAACTGGCATCCCTATTTGACAAATGGTACGCAGTCTACAACCGTCTGAACTTGTGCAAAGCTACAAAGTGTAACGAATTCAAATATCGAGAACAGCGACTATTATTCTGCAAATCGAACGATCTTTAACCCTGTACATATCAACATGATGAAAACTACAAAACACATGCTAGGAAACGCAGTTTTATGAGTACAGTGAATTCGAGGATAAAATGTGATTACACTGGGGCCTTTGCGATTTTTCCATATTTGTGAAAAAGCTTTGTTTCCAATAATCCCACTTTTTACACGTTCTGCCAAACGTCATTCATCCTCTTTCGATTCATTGAACTGGCATCCCTATTTGACAAATGGTACGCAGTCTACTACCTTCTGAACTTGTGCAAAAGTACAAAGAGTAACGAATTCAAATGTCGAGAACAGGGACTATTATTCTGCAAATCGAACGATCTTTACCCCTGTACATATCAGCATGATGAAAACTACAAAGCACATGCTAGGAAACGTAATTTTATGAGTACAGTGAATTCGAGGATAAAATGTGATTACGCCGGGGCCTTTGCGATTTTTCCACATTTCAGAAAAAGCTTTGTTTCCAGAAACCCCACTGTTTACACGTCCTGCCAAGCGTCATGCACCCTCTTGCGATTCATTGAACTGGCATCCATATTTGACCAATGGTACGCAGTCTACTACCGTCTGAACTTGTGCAAAGGTACAAAGAGTAACGAATTCAAATATCGAGAACAGGGACTATTATTATACAAATCGAACGATCTTTACCCCTGTACATACCAACATGATGAAAACTACAAAACACATGCTAGGAAACGCAGTTTTATGAGTACAGTGAATTCGAGGATAAAATCTGATTACACCGGGGCCTTTGCGATTTTTCCATATTTGGGAAAAAGCTTTTTTTCCAAAAACCCCACTTTTTACACATCATGCCAAACGTCATTGCATCCTCTTTCGATTCAAGGAACTGGCATCCCTATTTGACAAACGGTACGCAGTCTACTACCGTCTGAAGTTGTGCAAAGGTACAAAGAGTAACGAATTCAAATATCAAGAACAGGGACTATTATTATGCAAATCGAACGATCTTTACCCCTGTACATATCTACATGATGAAAACTACAAAACACATGCTAGGAAATGCAGTTTTATGATTACAGTAAATTCGAGGAAAAAATCTGAATACACCTTTGCGATTTTTCCATATTTGAGAAAAAGCTTTGTTTCCAAAAACCCCACTTTTTACACATCAGGCCAAACGTCATTGCATCCACTCTCGATTCATGAAACTGGCATCCCTATTTGACAAATGGTATGCAGTCTACTACCGTCTGAACTTGTGCAAAGGTACAAAGACTAACGAATTCAAATATCGAGAACAGGGACTATTATTCTGCAAATCGAACGATCTCTACCCCTGTACATATCAACATGATGAAAACTACAAAACACATGCTGGGAAATGCAGTTTCATGAGTACAGTGAATTCGAGGAAATAATCTCAATATAACTGGACCTTAGCGATTTTTCCATATTTGAGAAAAAGCTTTGTTTCCAAAACCCCACTTTTTACACATCATGCCAAACGTCATTGCATCCTCATTCGATTCATGGAACTGGCATGCCTATTTGACAAATGGTACGCAGTCTACTACCGTCTGAACTTGTGCAAAGCCACAATGAGTAACGAATTCAAATATCGAGAACAGGGTCTATTATTCTGCAAATCGAACGATCTTTAACCCTGTACATATCAACATGATGAAAACTACAAAACACATGCTAGAGAACGCAGTTTTATGAGTACAGTGAATTCGAGGATAAAATCTGATTACACCGGGGCCTTTGCGATTTTTTTATATTTGAGAAAAAGCTTTGTTTCCAAAAACACAACTTATTACACATGAGGCCAAACATCATTGCATCCTCTCTCGATTCATGGAACTGGCATCCCTATTTGACAAATGGTACGCAGTCTACTACCGTCTGAACTTGTGCAAACCTCAAAGAGTAACGAAGTCACATATCAAGAACAGGGACTATTATTCTGCAAATCGAACGATCTTAACCCCTGTCATATCAACATGATGAAAACTACAAAACACATGATAGGAATCGCGTTCTTATGAGTACAGTGAATTCGAGGATAAAATCTGATTACACCGGTGCCTTTGCGATTTTTCCATATTTGAGAAAAAGCTTTGTTTCCAAGAACCCCAGTTTTTACACATCATGCCAAATGTCATGTATCATCTTTCAATTCATGGAACTCGCATCCCTATTTGACAAATGGTACGCAGTCTACTACCGTCTTAACTTGTGCAAAAGTACAAAGTGTAACGAATTCAAATATCGAGAACAGCGACTATTATTCTGCAAATCGAACGATCTTTACCCCTGTACATATCAACATGACGAAAACTACAATACACATGCTAGGAAACGCAGTTTTATGAGTACAGAGAATTCGAGGATAAAATGTGAGTACACTGGGTCCTTTGCGAATTTTCCATATTTGTGAAAAAGCTTTGTTTCGAGAATGCCCACTTTTTACACGTGCTGCCGAACGTCATTCATCCTCTTTCGATTCATTGACCTGGCATCCCTATTTGACAAATGGTACGCAGTCTACTACCTTCTGAACTTGTGCAAAAGTACAAAGAGTAACGAATTCAAATATCGAGAACAGGGACTATTATTCTGCAAATCGAACAATCTTTACCCCTGTACATATCAACATGATGAAAACTACAAAGCACATGCTATTAAACGCAGTTTTATGAGTACAGTGAATTCGAGGATAAAATCTGATTACCCTGGGGCCTTTGCGATTGTTCCATATTTGAGAAAAAGCTTTGTTTCCAGAAACCCCACTTTTTAGACATCCTGCGAAACGTCATGCATCCTCTTTCGATTCATTGAACTGGCATCCGTATTTGACAACTGGTATGCAGTCTACCACCGTCTAAACTTGTGCAAAGGTACAAAGAGTAACGAATTCAAATATCGAGAACAGGGACTATTATTCTGCAAATCGAACGATCATTACCCCTGTACATATCAACATGATGAAAACTACAATGCACACGCTAGGAAACGCAGTTTTATGAGTACAGTGAATTCTATGATAAAATGTGATTACACCGGGGCCTTTGCGATTTTTCGATATTTGAGAAAAAGATTTGTTTCCAAAAACCCCACTTTTTACACATCTTGCCAACCGTCATTGCATCTCTCTCGATTCATGGAGCTGGCATCCCTATTTGACAAATGGTACGCAGTCTACTACCGTCTGAACTTGTGCAAGACTACAAAGAGTAACGAATTCAAATATCGAGAACCGGGACTATTATTCTGCAAATCGAACGATCTTAACCCCTGTACATATCAACATGATGAAAACTACAAAACACATGCTAGGAAACGCAGTTTCATGAGTACAGTGAATTCGAGGATAAAATCTGATTACACTGGGGCCTTTGCGATTTTTACATATTTGAGAAAAAGCTTTGTTTCCAGAAACTCCACTTTTTACACATCCTGCCAAACGTCATGCATCCGCTTTCTATTCATGGAACTGGCGTCCCCATTTGACAAATGGTACGCAGTCTACTACCGTCTGAACTTGTGCAAACGTACAAAGAGTAACGAATTCAAATATCGAGAACAGGGACTATTATTCTGCAAATCGAACGATCTTTACCCCTGTACATATCAACATGATGAAAACTACAAAACACATGCTAGGGAACGCAGTTTTATGAGTACAGTGAATTCGAGGATAAAATCTGATTACACCGGTGCCTTTGCGATTTTTCCATATTTGGGAAAAAGCTTTTTTTCCAAAAACCCCACTTTTTACACATCATGCCAAACGTCATTGCATCCTCTTTCGATTCAAGGAACTGGCATCCCTATTTGACAAACGGTACGCAGTCTACTACCGTCTGAAGTTGTGCAAAGGTACAAAGAGTAACGAATTCAAATATCAAGAACAGGGACTATTATTATGCAAATCGAACGATCTTTACCCCTGTACATATCTACATGATGAAAACTACAAAACACATGCTAGGAAATGCAGTTTTATGATTACAGTAAATTCGAGGAAAAAATCTGAATACACCTTTGCGATTTTTCCATATTTGAGAAAAAGCTTTGTTTCCAAAAACCCCACTTTTTACACATCAGGCCAAACGTCATTGCATCCACTCTCGATTCATGAAACTGGCATCCCTATTTGACAAATGGTATGCAGTCTACTACCGTCTGAACTTGTGCAAAGGTACAAAGACTAACGAATTCAAATATCGAGAACAGGGACTATTATTCTGCAAATCGAACGATCTCTACCCCTGTACATATCAACATGATGAAAACTACAAAACACATGCTGGGAAATGCAGTTTCATGAGTACAGTGAATTCGAGGAAAAAATCTCAATATAACTGGACCTTAGCGATTTTTCCATATTTGAGAAAAAGCTTTGTTTCCAAAACCCCACTTTTTACACATCATGCCAAACGTCATTGCATCCTCATTCGATTCATGGAACTGGCATGCCTATTTGACAAATGGTACGCAGTCTACTACCGTCTGAACTTGTGCAAAGCCACAAAGAGTAACGAATTCAAATATCGAGAACAGGGTCTATTATTCTGCAAATCGAACGATCTTTAACCCTGTACATATCAACATGATGAAAACTACAAAACACATGCTAGAGAACGCAGTTTTATGAGTACAGTGAATTCGAGGATAAAATCTGATTACACCGGGGCCTTTGCGATTTTTTTATATTTGAGAAAAAGCTTTGTTTCCAAAAACACAACTTATTACACATGAGGCCAAACATCATTGCATCCTCTCTCGATTCATGGAACTGGCATCCCTATTTGACAAATGGTACGCAGTCTACTACCGTCTGAACTTGTGCAAACCTCAAAGAGTAACGAAGTCACATATCAAGAACAGGGACTATTATTCTGCAAATCGAACGATCTTAACCCCTGTCATATCAACATGATGAAAACTACAAAACACATGATAGGAATCGCGTTCTTATGAGTACAGTGAATTCGAGGATAAAATCTGATTACACCGGTGCCTTTGCGATTTTTCCATATTTGAGAAAAAGCTTTGTTTCCAAGAACCCCAGTTTTTACACATCATGCCAAATGTCATGTATCATCTTTCAATTCATGGAACTCGCATCCCTATTTGACAAATGGTACGCAGTCTACTACCGTCTTAACTTGTGCAAAAGTACAAAGTGTAACGAATTCAAATATCGAGAACAGCGACTATTATTCTGCAAATCGAACGATCTTTACCCCTGTACATATCAACATGACGAAAACTACAATACACATGCTAGGAAACGCAGTTTTATGAGTACAGAGAATTCGAGGATAAAATGTGAGTACACTGGGTCCTTTGCGAATTTTCCATATTTGTGAAAAAGCTTTGTTTCGAGAATGCCCACTTTTTACACGTGCTGCCGAACGTCATTCATCCTCTTTCGATTCATTGAGCTGGCATCCCTATTTGACAAATGGTACGCAGTCTACTACCTTCTGAACTTGTGCAAAAGTACAAAGAGTAACGAATTCAAATATCGAGAACAGGGACTATTATTCTGCAAATCGAACAATCTTTACCCCTGTACATATCAACATGATGAAAACTACAAAGCACATGCTATTAAACGCAGTTTTATGAGTACAGTGAATTCGAGGATAAAATCTGATTACCCTGGGGCCTTTGCGATTGTTCCATATTTGAGAAAAAGCTTTGTTTCCAGAAACCCCACTTTTTAGACATCCTGCGAAACGTCATGCATCCTCTTTCGATGCATTGAACTGGCATCCGTATTTGACAACTGGTATGCAGTCTACCACCGTCTAAACTTGTGCAAAGGTACAAAGAGTAACGAATTCAAATATCGAGAACAGGGACTATTATTCTGCAAATCGAACGATCATTACCCCTGTACATATCAACATGATGAAAACTACAAAGCACACGCTAGGAAACGCAGTTTTATGAGTACAGTGAATTCTATGATAAAATGTGATTACACCGGGGCCTTTGCGATTTTTCGATATTTGAGAAAAAGATTTGTTTCCAAAAACCCCACTTTTTACGAATCTTGCCAACCGTCATTGCATCTCTCTCGATTCATGGAGCTGGCATCCCTATTTGACAAATGGTACGCAGTCTACTACCGTCTGAACTTGTGCAAGACTACAAAGAGTAACGAATTCAAATATCGAGAACCGGGACTATTATTCTGCAAATCGAACGATCTTAACCCCTGTACATATCAACATGATGAAAACTACAAAACACATGCTAGGAAACGCAGTTTCATGAGTACAGTGAATTCGAGGATAAAATCTGATTACACTGGGGCCTTTGCGATTTTTACATATTTGAGAAAAAGCTTTGTTTCCAAAAACCCCACTTTTTACACATCCTGCCAAACGACATTTAATCCTCTTTCGATTCATAGAACTGGCATCCCTATTTGACAATTCGTACGCATCCTACTACCGTGTGAACTTGTGCAAAGGTACAAAGAGTAACGAATTCAAATATCGAGAACAGGGAATATTATTCTGCAAGACGAACGATCTTTACCCCTGTACATATCAACATGATGAAAACTACAAAACACATGCTAGGAAACGCAGTTTTATGAGTACAGTGAATTCGAGGATAAAATCTGATTACTCTATGGCCTTTGCGATTGTTCCATATTTGAGAAAAAGCTTTTTTTCCAGACACCCCACTTTTTAGACGTCCTGCCAAACGTCATGCATCCTCTTTCGATTCATTGAACTGGCATCCGTATTTGACAACTGGTATGCAGTCTACCACCGTCTAAACTTGTGCAAAGGTACAAAGAGTAACGAATTCAAATATCGAGAACAGGGACTATTATTCTGCAAATCGAACGATCTTTACCCCTATACTTATCAACATGATGAAAACTACAAAACACATGCTAGGAAACGCAGTTTTATGAGTACAGTGAGTTCGAGGATAAAATCTGATTACACTGGGGCCTTTGCGATTTTTCCATATTTGAGAAGAAGTTTTGTTTCCAGAAACTCCACTTTTTACACATCCTGCCAAACGTCATGCATCCGCTTTCTATTCATGGAACTGGCATCCCCATTTGACAAATGGTATGCAGTCTACTACCGTCTGAACTTGTGCAAACGTACAAAGAGTAACGAAATCAAATATCGAGAACAGGGGCTATTATTCTGCAAATCGAACGATCTCTACCCCTGTACATATCAACATGATGAAACCTACAAAACACATGCTAGGAAACGCAGTTTTATGAGTACAGTGAATTCGAGGATAAAATGTGATTACATCGGGGCCTTTGCGATTTTTCCATATTAAAAAGTTTTGTTTCCGGAAACCCCACTTTTTACACATCTTGCAAAAGGTCATGCATCTGCTTTCTATTCATGGAACTGGCATTCCTATTTGACAAATGGTACGCAGTCTACTACCGTCTGAACTTGTGCAAGACTACAAAGAGTAACGAATTCAAATATCGAGAACCGGGACTATTATTCTGAAAATCGAACGATCTTTACCCCTGTACATATCAACATGCTGAAAACTACAAAACACATGGTTAGAAACGCAGTTTTATGAGTACAGTGAATTTTAGGATAAAATCTGATTACACCGGGGCCTTTGCGATTTTTCCATATTTGAGATAAGGTTTGTTTCCAGAAACCCCACTTTCTACACATCATGCCAAACGTCATATATATTCTCTTTCCATTCATGGAACTGGCATACCTATTTGACAAATGGTACGCAGTCTACTACCGTCTGAAGTTGTGCAAAGGTACAAAGAGTAACGAATTCAAATATCGAGAACAGGGACTATTATTCTGCAAATCGAACGATCTTTACCCCTGTACATATCAACATGATGAAAACTACAAAACACATGCTAGGGAACGCAGTTTTATGAGTACAGTGAATTCGAGGATAAAATCTGATCACACCGGTGCCTTTGCAATTTTTCCATATCCGAGAAAAAGCTTTGTTTCCAGAAACCCCACTTTTTACACATCCTGCCAAACGTCATGCTTCCTCTTTCGATTCATGGAACTGGCATCCCTATTTGACAAATGGTACGCAGTCTACTACCGTCTGAAGTTGTGCAAAGGTACAAAGAGTAACGAATTCAAATATCGAGAACTGTGACTATTATTCTGCAAATCGAACGATCTTTACCGCTGTACATATCAACATGATGAAAACAACAAAACACATGCTAGGAAACGCAGTTTTATGAGTACAGTGAATTCGAGGATAAAATCTGATTACACCGGGGCCTTTGCGATTTTTCCATATTTGAGAAAAAGCTTTGTTTCCAGAAACCCCACTTTTTACACATCCTGCCAAACGTCATGCATCCTCTTTCGATTCATGGAACTGGCATCCCTATTTGACAAATGGTACGCAGTCTACTACCGTCTGAAGTTGTGCAAAGCTACAAAGAGTAACGAATTCAAATATCGAGAACAGGGACTATTATTATGCAAATCGAATGATCTTTACCACTGTACATATCAGCATGATGAAAACTACAAAACACATGCTAGGAAACGTTGTTTTATGAGTACAGTGAATTCGAGGATAAAATGTGATTACGCCGGGGCGTTTGCGATTTTTCCACATTTCAGAAAAAGCTTTGTTTCCAGAAACCCCACTGTTTACACGTCCTGCCAAGCGTCATGCACCCTCTTGCGATTCATTGAACTGGCATCCATATTTGACCAATGGTACGCAGTCTACTACCGTCTGAACTTGTGCAAAGGTACAAAGAGTAACGAATTCAAATATCGAGAACAGGGACTATTATTATACAAATCGAACGATCTTTACCCCTGTACATACCAACATGATGAAAACTACAAAACACATGCTAGGAAACGCAGTTTTATGAGTACAGTGAATTCGAGGATAAAATCTGATTACACCGGGGCCTTTGCGATTTTTCCATATTTGGGAAAAAGCTTTTTTTCCAAAAACCCCACTTTTTACACATCATGCCAAACGTCATTGCATCCTCTTTCGATTCAAGGAACTGGCATCCCTATTTGACAAACGGTACGCAGTCTACTACCGTCTGAAGTTGTGCAAAGGTACAAAGAGTAACGAATTCAAATATCAAGAACAGGGACTATTATTATGCAAATCGAACGATCTTTACCCCTGTACATATCTACATGATGAAAACTACAAAACACATGCTAGGAAATGCAGTTTTATGATTACAGTAAATTCGAGGAAAAAATCTGAATACACCTTTGCGATTTTTCCATATTTGAGAAAAAGCTTTGTTTCCAAAAACCCCACTTTTTACACATCAGGCCAAACGTCATTGCATCCACTCTCGATTCATGAAACTGGCATCCCTATTTGACAAATGGTATGCAGTCTACTACCGTCTGAACTTGTGCAAAGGTACAAAGACTAACGAATTCAAATATCGAGAACAGGGACTATTATTCTGCAAATCGAACGATCTCTACCCCTGTACATATCAACATGATGAAAACTACAAAACACATGCTGGGAAATGCAGTTTCATGAGTACAGTGAATTCGAGGAAAAAATCTCAATATAACTGGACCTTAGCGATTTTTCCATATTTGAGAAAAAGCTTTGTTTCCAAAACCCCACTTTTTACACATCATGCCAAACGTCATTGCATCCTCATTCGATTCATGGAACTGGCATGCCTATTTGACAAATGGTACGCAGTCTACTACCGTCTGAACTTGTGCAAAGCCACAAAGAGTAACGAATTCAAATATCGAGAACAGGGTCTATTATTCTGCAAATCGAACGATCTTTAACCCTGTACATATCAACATGATGAAAACTACAAAACACATGCTAGAGAACGCAGTTTTATGAGTACAGTGAATTCGAGGATAAAATCTGATTACACCGGGGCCTTTGCGATTTTTTTATATTTGAGAAAAAGCTTTGTTTCCAAAAACACAACTTATTACACATGAGGCCAAACATCATTGCATCCTCTCTCGATTCATGGAACTGGCATCCCTATTTGACAAATGGTACGCAGTCTACTACCGTCTGAACTTGTGCAAACCTCAAAGAGTAACGAAGTCACATATCAAGAACAGGGACTATTATTCTGCAAATCGAACGATCTTAACCCCTGTCATATCAACATGATGAAAACTACAAAACACATGATAGGAATCGCGTTCTTATGAGTACAGTGAATTCGAGGATAAAATCTGATTACACCGGTGCCTTTGCGATTTTTCCATATTTGAGAAAAAGCTTTGTTTCCAAGAACCCCAGTTTTTACACATCATGCCAAATGTCATGTATCATCTTTCAATTCATGGAACTCGCATCCCTATTTGACAAATGGTACGCAGTCTACTACCGTCTTAACTTGTGCAAAAGTACAAAGTGTAACGAATTCAAATATCGAGAACAGCGACTATTATTCTGCAAATCGAACGATCTTTACCCCTGTACATATCAACATGACGAAAACTACAATACACATGCTAGGAAACGCAGTTTTATGAGTACAGAGAATTCGAGGATAAAATGTGAGTACACTGGGTCCTTTGCGAATTTTCCATATTTGTGAAAAAGCTTTGTTTCGAGAATGCCCACTTTTTACACGTGCTGCCGAACGTCATTCATCCTCTTTCGATTCATTGACCTGGCATCCCTATTTGACAAATGGTACGCAGTCTACTACCTTCTGAACTTGTGCAAAAGTACAAAGAGTAACGAATTCAAATATCGAGAACAGGGACTATTATTCTGCAAATCGAACAATCTTTACCCCTGTACATATCAACATGATGAAAACTACAAAGCACATGCTATTAAACGCAGTTTTATGAGTACAGTGAATTCGAGGATAAAATCTGATTACCCTGGGGCCTTTGCGATTGTTCCATATTTGAGAAAAAGCTTTGTTTCCAGAAACCCCACTTTTTAGACATCCTGCGAAACGTCATGCATCCTCTTTCGATTCATTGAACTGGCATCCGTATTTGACAACTGGTATGCAGTCTACCACCGTCTAAACTTGTGCAAAGGTACAAAGAGTAACGAATTCAAATATCGAGAACAGGGACTATTATTCTGCAAATCGAACGATCATTACCCCTGTACATATCAACATGATGAAAACTACAAAGCACACGCTAGGAAACGCAGTTTTATGAGTACAGTGAATTCTATGATAAAATGTGATTACACCGGGGCCTTTGCGATTTTTCGATATTTGAGAAAAAGATTTGTTTCCAAAAACCCCACTTTTTACACATCTTGCCAACCGTCATTGCATCTCTCTCGATTCATGGAGCTGGCATCCCTATTTGACAAATGGTACGCAGTCTACTACCGTCTGAACTTGTGCAAGACTACAAAGAGTAACGAATTCAAATATCGAGAACCGGGACTATTATTCTGCAAATCGAACGATCTTAACCCCTGTACATATCAACATGATGAAAACTACAAAACACATGCTAGGAAACGCAGTTTCATGAGTACAGTGAATTCGAGGATAAAATCTGATTACACTGGGGCCTTTGCGATTTTTACATATTTGAGAAAAAGCTTTGTTTCCAGAAACTCCACTTTTTACACATCCTGCCAAACGTCATGCATCCGCTTTCTATTCATGGAACTGGCGTCCCCATTTGACAAATGGTACGCAGTCTACTACCGTCTGAACTTGTGCAAACGTACAAAGAGTAACGAATTCAAATATCGAGAACAGGGACTATTATTCTGCAAATCGAACGATCTTTACCCCTGTACATATCAACATGATGAAAACTACAAAACACATGCTAGGGAACGCAGTTTTATGAGTACAGTGAATTCGAGGATAAAATCTGATTACACCGGTGCCTTTGCGATTTTTCCATATCCGAGAAAAAGCTTTGTTTCCAGAAACCCCACTTTTTACACATCCTGCCAAACGTCATGCTTCCTCTTTCGATTCATGGAACTATCATCCCTATTTGACAAATGGTACGCAGTCTACTACCGTCTGAACTTGTGCAAGACTACAAAGAGTAACGAATTCAAATATCGAGAACCGGGACTATTATTCTGCAAATCGAACGATCTTAACCCCTGTACATATCAACATGATGAAAACTACAAAACACATGCTAGGAAACGCAGTTTCATGAGTACAGTGAATTCGAGGATAAAATCTGATTACACTGGGGCCTTTGCGATTTTTACATATTTGAGAAAAAGCTTTGTTTCCAAAAACCCCACTTTTTACACATCCTGCCAAACGACATTTAATCCTCTTTCGATTCATAGAACTGGCATCCCTATTTGACAATTCGTACGCATCCTACTACCGTGTGAACTTGTGCAAAGGTACAAAGAGTAACGAATTCAAATATCGAGAACAGGGAATATTATTCTGCAAGACGAACGATCTTTACCCCTGTACATATCAACATGATGAAAACTACAAAACACATGCTAGGAAACGCAGTTTTATGAGTACAGTGAATTCGAGGATAAAATCTGATTACTCTATGGCCTTTGCGATTGTTCCATATTTGAGAAAAAGCTTTTTTTCCAGACACCCCACTTTTTAGACGTCCTGCCAAACGTCATGCATCCTCTTTCGATTCATTGAACTGGCATCCGTATTTGACAACTGGTATGCAGTCTACCACCGTCTAAACTTGTGCAAAGGTACAAAGAGTAACGAATTCAAATATCGAGAACAGGGACTATTATTCTGCAAATCGAACGATCTTTACCCCTATACTTATCAACATGATGAAAACTACAAAACACATGCTAGGAAACGCAGTTTTATGAGTACAGTGAGTTCGAGGATAAAATCTGATTACACTGGGGCCTTTGCGATTTTTCCATATTTGAGAAGAAGTTTTGTTTCCAGAAACTCCACTTTTTACACATCCTGCCAAACGTCATGCATCCGCTTTCTATTCATGGAACTGGCATCCCCATTTGACAAATGGTATGCAGTCTACTACCGTCTGAACTTGTGCAAATGTACAAAGAGTAACGAAATCAAATATCGAGAACAGGGGCTATTATTCTGCAAATCGAACGATCTCTACCCCTGTACATATCAACATGATGAAACCTACAAAACACATGCTAGGAAACGCAGTTTTATGAGTACAGTGAATTCGAGGATAAAATGTGATTACATCGGGGCCTTTGCGATTTTTCCATATTAAAAAGTTTTGTTTCCGGAAACCCCACTTTTTACACATCTTGCAAAAGGTCATGCATCTGCTTTCTATTCATGGAACTGGCATTCCTATTTGACAAATGGTACGCAGTCTACTACCGTCTGAACTTGTGCAAGACTACAAAGAGTAACGAATTCAAATATCGAGAACCGGGACTATTATTCTGAAAATCGAACGATCTTTACCCCTGTACATATCAACATGCTGAAAACTACAAAACACATGGTTAGAAACGCAGTTTTATGAGTACAGTGAATTTTAGGATAAAATCTGATTACACCGGGGCCTTTGCGATTTTTCCATATTTGAGATAAGGTTTGTTTCCAGAAACCCCACTTTCTACACATCATGCCAAACGTCATATATATTCTCTTTCCATTCATGGAACTGGCATACCTATTTGACAAATGGTACGCAGTCTACTACCGTCTGAAGTTGTGCAAAGGTACAAAGAGTAACGAATTCAAATATCGAGAACAGGGACTATTATTCTGCAAATCGAACGATCTTTACCCCTGTACATATCAACATGATGAAAACTACAAAACACATGCTAGGGAACGCAGTTTTATGAGTACAGTGAATTCGAGGATAAAATCTGATCACACCGGTGCCTTTGCAATTTTTCCATATCCGAGAAAAAGCTTTGTTTCCAGAAACCCCACTTTTTACACATCCTGCCAAACGTCATGCTTCCTCTTTCGATTCATGGAACTGGCATCCCTATTTGACAAATGGTACGCAGTCTACTACCGTCTGAAGTTGTGCAAAGGTACAAAGAGTAACTAATTCAAATATCGAGAACTGTGACTATTATTCTGCAAATCGAACGATCTTTACCGCTGTACATATCAACATGATGAAAACAACAAAACACATGCTAGGAAACGCAGTTTTATGAGTACAGTGAATTCGAGGATAAAATCTGATTACACCGGGGCCTTTGCGATTTTTCCATATTTGAGAAAAAGCTTTGTTTCCAGAAACCCCACTTTTTACACATCCTGCCAAACGTCATGCATCCTCTTTCGATTCATGGAACTGGCATCCCTATTTGACAAATGGTACGCAGTCTACTACCGTCTGAAGTTGTGCAAAGCTACAAAGAGTAACGAATTCAAATATCGAGAACAGGGACTATTATTATGCAAATCGAATGATCTTTACCACTGTACATATCAACATGATGAAAACTACAAAACACATGCTAGGAAACGCAGTTTTATGAGTACAGTGAATTCGAGGATAAAATCTGATTACACCGGGGCCTTTGCGATTTTTCCATATTTGAGAAAAAGATTTGTTTCCAAAAACCCCACTTTTTACACATCATGCCAAACGTCATTGCATCTCTCTCAATTCATGGAACTGGCCTCCCTATTTGACAAATGGTACGCAGTCTACTACCGTCTGAACATGTGCAAAGGTACAAAGAGTAAAGAATTCAAATATCGAGAACATGGACTATTATTATGCCAATCGAACGATCTTTACCCCTGTACATATCAACATGATGAAAACTACAAAACACATGCTAGGAAACGCAGTTTTATGAGTACAGTGAATTCGAGGATAGAATCTGATTACTCTGGGGCCTTTGCGATTGTTCCATATTTGAGAAAAAGCTTTTTTTCCAGAAACCCCACTTTTTAGACATCCTGCCAAACGTCATGCATCCTCTTTGGATTCATTGAACTGGCATCCGTATTTGACAACTGGTATGCAGTCTACCACCGTCTAAACTTGTGCAAAGGTACAAAGAGTAACGAATTCAAATATCGAGAACAGGGACTATTATTCTGCAAATCGAACGATCTTTACCCCTATACATATCAACATGATGAAAACTACAAAACACATGCTAGGAAACGCAGTTTTATGAGTACAGTGAATTCGAGGATAAAATCTGATTACACCGGGGCCTTTGCGATTTTTCCATATTTGAGAAAAAGCTTTGTTTCCAGAAACCCCACTTTTTACACATCCTGCCAAATGTCATGAATCCTCTTTCGATTCATGGAACTGGCATCCCTATTTGACAAATGGTACGCAGTCTACTACCGTCTGAAGTTGTGCAAAGCTACAAAGAGTAACGAATTCAAATATCGAGAACAGGGACTATTATTATGCAAATCGAATGATCTTTACCCCTGTACATATCAACATGATGAAAACTACAAAACACATGCTAGGAAACGCAGTTTTATGAGTACAGTGAATTCGAGGATAAAATCTGATTACACCGGGGTCTTTGCGATTTTTCCATATTTGAGAAAAAGATTTGTTTCCAAAAACCACACTTTTTACACATCATGCCAAACGTCATTGCATCTCTCTCAATTCATGGAACTGGCCTCCCTATTTGACAAATGGTACGCAGTCTATTACCGTCTGAACATGTGCAAGACTACAAAGAGTAACGAATTCAAATATCGAGAACCGGGACTATTATTCTGCAAATCGAACGATCTTTACCCCTGTACATATCAACATGCTGAAAACTACAAAACACATGGTTAGAAACGCAGTTTTATGAGTACAGTGAATTTTAGGTTAAAATCTGATTACACTGGGGCCTTTGCGATTTTTCCATATTTGAGATAAGGTTTGTTTCCAGAAACCCCACTTTCTACACATCATGCCAAACGTCATATATATTCTCTTTCGATTCATGGAACTGGCATACCTATTTGACAAATGGTACGCAGTCTACTACCGTCTGAACTTGTGCAAAGGTACAACGAGTAACGAATTCAAATATCGAGAACAGGGACTATTATTCCGCAAATCGAACGATCTTTACCCCTGTACATATCAACATGATGAAAACTACAAAACACAAGCTAGGAAACGCAGTTTTATGAGTACAGTGAATTCGAGGATAAAATTTGATTACACCGGGGCCTTTGCGATTTTTCCATATTTGAGAAAAAGCTTTGTTTCCAGAAACCTCACTTTTTACACATCCTGCCAAACGTCATGCATCCGATTTCTATTCATGGAACTGGCATCCCTATTTGAAAAATGTTATGCAGTCTACTACCGTCTGAACTTGTGCAAACGTACAAAGAGTAACGAATTCAAATACCGAGAACGAGGACTATTATTCTGCACATCGAACGATCTTTACCCCTGTACATATCAACATGATGAAAACTACAAAACACATGCTAGGAAACGCAGTTTTATGAGTACAGTGAATTCGAGGATAAAATCTGAATACACCGGGGCCTTTGCTATTTAATTCTATTTGAGAAAAAGGTTTATTTCCAGAAACCCCACTTTTTACATATCTTGCAGAAGGTCATGCATCTTTTTTCTATTCATGGAACTGGCATCCCTATTTGACAAATGGTACGCAGTTTACTACCGTCTGAACTTGTGCAAAGGTACAAAGAGTAACGAATTCAAATATCGACAACAGGCACTATTATTCTGCAAATCGAACGATCTTTACCCATATACATATCAACATGATGAAAACTACAAGACACATGCTAGGAAACGCAGTTTTATGAGTACAGTGAATTCGAGGATAAAATCTGATTACACCGGGGCCTTTGCGATTTTTCCATATTTGAGAAACAGCTTTGTTTCCAAAACCACACTTTTTACACATCATGCCAAACGTCGTTGCATCTCTCTCAAATCATGGAACTGGCCTCCCTATTTGACAAATGGTACGCAGTCTACTACCGTCTGAACATGTGCAAAGCTACAAAGAGTAAAGAATTCAAATATCGAGAACAGGGACTATTATTATGCCAATCGAACGATCTTTACCCCTGTACATATCAACATGATGAAAACTAAAAAGACACATGATAGGAAACGCAGTTTTATGAGTACAGTGAATTCGAGGATAAAATATGATTACACCGGCGCCATTGCTATTTTTCCATATTTGAGAAAAAGCTTTGTTTCCAAAAACCCCACCTTTTACACATCATGCCGAACGACATTGAATCCTCTTTCGATTCATGGAACTGGCATCCGTATTTGACAAATGGTACGCAGTCTACTACCGTCTGAACTTGTGCAAAGGTACAAAGAGTAACGAATTCAAATATCGAGAACAGGGAATATTATTCTGCAAGATGAACGATCTTTACCCCTGTACATATCAACATGATGAAAACTACAAAACACAAGCTAGGAAACGCAATTTTATGAGTACAGTGAATTCGAGGATAAAATCTGATTACACCGGTGCCTTTGCAATTTTTCCATATCCGAGAAAAAGCTTTGTCTCCAGAAACCCCACTTTTTACACATCCTGCCAAACGTCATGCTTCCTCTTTCGATTCATGGAACTGGCATCCCTATTTGACAAATGGTACGCAGTCTACTACCGTCTGAAGTTGTGCAAAGGTACAAAGAGTAACGAATTCAAATATCGAGAACAGGGACTATTATTCTGCAAATCGAACGATCTTTACCGCTGTACATATCAACATGATGAAAACAACAAAACACATGCTAGGAAACGCAGTTTTATGAGTACAGTGAATTCGAGGATAAAATCTGATTACACCGGGGCCTTTGCGATTTTTCCATATTTGAGAAAAAGCTTTGTTTCCAGAAACCCCACTTTTTACACATCCTGCCAAACGTCATGCATCCTCTTTCGATTCATGGAACTGGCATCCCTATTTGACAAATGGTACGCAGTCTACTACCGTCTGAAGTTGTGCAAAGCTACAAAGAGTAACGAATTCAAATATCGAGATCAGGGACTATTATTATGCAAATCGAATGATCTTTACCACTGTACATATCAACATGATGAAAACTACAAAACACATGCTAGGAACAGTTTTATGAGTACAGTGAATTCGAGGATAAAATCTGATTACACCGGGGCCTTTGCGATTTTTCCATATTTGAGAAAAAGATTTGTTTCCAAAAACCCCACTTTTTACACATCATGCCAAACGTCATTGCATCTCTCTCAATTCATGGAACTGGCCTCCCTATTTGACAAATGGTACGCAGTCTACTACCGTCTGAACATGTGCAAAGGTACAAAGAGTAAAGAATTCAAATATCGAGAACATGGACTATTATTATGCCAATCGAACGATCTTTACCCCTGTACATATCAACATGATGAAAACTACAAAACACATGCTAGGAAACGCAGTTTTATGAGTACAGTGAATTCGAGGATAAAATCTGATTACACCGGGGCCTTTGCGATTTTTCCATATTTGAGAAAAAGCTTTGTTTCCAGAAACCCCACTTTTTACACATCCTGCCAAACGTCATGCATCCTCTTTCGATTCATGGAACTGGCATCCCTATTTGACAAATGGTATGCAGTCTACCACCGTCTAAACTTGTGCAAAGGTACAAAGAGTAACGAATTCAAATATCGAGAACAGGGACTATTATTCTGCAAATCGAACGATCTTTACCCCTATACATATCAACATGATGAAAACTACAAAACACATGCTAGGAAACGCAGTTTTATGAGTACAGTGAGTTCGAGGATAAAATCTGATTACACTGGGGCCTTTGCGATTTTTCCATATTTGAGAAGAAGTTTTGTTTCCAGAAAATCCACTTTTTACACATCCTGCCAAACGTCATGCATCCGCTTTCTATTCATGGAACTGGCATCCCCATTTGACAAATGGTATGCAGTCTACAACCGTCTGAACTTGTGCAAACGTACAAAGAGTAACGAATTCAAATATCGAGAACAGTGACTATTATTCTGCAAATCGAACGATCTTTACCCCTGTACGTATCAACATGATGAAAACTACAAAACACATGCTAGGAAACGCAGTTTTATGAGTACAGTGAATTCGAGGATAAAATCTGATTACACCGGGGCCTTTGCGATTTTTCCATATTTGAGAAAAAGCTTTGTTTCCAGAAACCCCACTTTTTACACATCCTGCCAAATGTCATGAATCCTCTTTCGATTCATGGAACTGGCATCCCTATTTGACAGATGGTACGCAGTCTACTACCGTCTGAAGTTGTGCAAAGCTACAAAGAGTAACGAATTCAAATATCGAGAACAGGGACTATTATTATGCAAATCGAATGATCTTTACCCCTGTACATATCAACATGATGAAAACTACAAAACACATGCTAGGAAACGCAGTTTTATGAGTACAGTGAATTCGAGGATAAAATCTGATTACACCGGGGCCTTTGCGATTTTTCGATATTTGAGAAAAAGATTTGTTTCCAAAAACCACACTTTTTACACATCATGCCAAACGTCATTGCATCTCTCTCAATTCATGGAACTGGCCTCCCTATTTGACAAATGGTACGCAGTCTATTACCGTCTGAACATGTGCAAGACTACAAAGAGTAACGAATTCAAATATCGAGAACCGGGACTATTATTCTGCAAATCGAACGATCTTTACCCCTGTACATATCAACATGCTGAAAACTACAAAACACATGGTTAGAAACGCAGTTTTATGAGTACAGTGAATTTTAGGTTAAAATCTGATTACACTGGGGCCTTTGCGATTTTTCCATATTTGAGATAAGGTTTGTTTCCAGAAACCCCACTTTCTACACATCATGCCAAACGTCATATATATTCTCTTTCGATTCATGGAACTGGCATACCTATTTGACAAATGGTACGCAGTCTACTACCGTCTGAACTTGTGCAAAGGTACAACGAGTAACGAATTCAAATATCGAGAACAGGGACTATTATTCTGCAAATCGAACGATCTTCACCCCTGTACATATCAACATGATGAAAACTACAAAACACAAGCTAGGAAACGCAGTTTTATGAGTACAGTGAATTCGAGGATAAAATCTGATTACTCCGGGGCCTTTACGATTGTTCCATATTTGAGAAAAAGCTTTGTTTCCAGAAACCCCACTTTTTAGACATCCGGCCAAACGTCATGCATCCTCTTTCAATTGATTGAACTGGCATCCGTATTTGACAAATGTCACGCAGTCTACCACCGTCTAAACTTGTGCAAAGGTACAAAGTGTAACGAATTCAAATATCGAGAACAGGGACTATTATTCTGCAAAAAATGAACGATCTTTACCCCTGTACATATCAACATGATGAAAACTACAAAACACATGCTAGGAAACGCAGTTTATGAGTACAGTGAATTCGAGGATAAAATTTGATTACACCGGGGCCTTTGCGATTTTTCCATATTTGAGAAAAAGCTTTGTTTCCAGAAACCTCACTTTTTACACATCCTGCCAAACGTCATGCATCCGATTTCTATTCATGGAACTGGCATCCCTATTTGAAAAATGTTATGCAGTCTACTACCGTCTGAACTTGTGCAAACGTACAAAAAATAACGAATTCAAATACCGAGAACGAGGACTATTATTCTGCACATCGAACGATCTTTACCCCTGTACATATCAACATGATGAAAACTACAAAACACATGCTAGGAAACGCAGTTTTATGAGTACAGTGAATTCGAGGATAAAATCTGAATACACCGGGGCCTTTGCTATTTTATTCTATTTGAGAAAAAGGTTTATTTCCAGAAACCCCACTTTTTACACATCTTGCAGAAGGTCATGCATCTTTCTTCTATTCATGGAACTGGCATCCCTATTTGACAAATGGTACGCAGTTTACTACCGTCTGAACTTGTGCAAAGGTACAAAGAGTAACGAATTCAAATATCGACAACAGGCACTATTATTCTGCAAATCGAACGATCTTTACCCACTGTACATATCAACATGATGAAAACTACAAGACACATGCTAGGAAACGCAGTTTTATGAGTACAGTGAATTCGAGGATAAAATCTGATTACACCGGGGCCTTTGCGATTTTTCCATATTTGAGAAAAAGATTTGTTTCCAAAAACCACACTTTTTACACATCATGCCAAACGTCGTTGCATCTCTCTCAAATCATGGAACTGGCCTCCCTATTTGACAAATGGTACGCAGTCTACTACCGTCTGAACATGTGCAAAGGTACAAAGAGTAAAGAATTCAAATATCGAGAACAGGGACTATTATTATGCCAATCGAACGAACTTTACCCCTGTACATATCAACATGATGAAAACTAAAAAAACACATAATAGGAAACGCAGTTTTATGAGTACAGTGAATTCGAGGATAAAATATGACTACACCGGCGCCATTGCTATTTTTCCATATTTGAGAAAAAGCTTTCTTTCCAAAAACCCCACCTTTTACACATCATGCCGAACGACATTGAATCCTCTTTCGATTCATGGAACTGCCATCCGTATTTGACAAATGGTATGCAGTCTACTACCGTCTGAACTTGTGCAAAGGTACAAAGAGTAACGAATTCAAATATCGAGAACAGGGAATATTATTCTGCAAATCGAACGATCTTTACCCCTGTACATATCAACATGATGAAAACTACAAAACACATGCTAGGAATCGCAGTTTTATGAGTACAGTGAATTCGAGGATAAAATCTGAATACACCGGGGCCTTTGCGATTTTATTCTATTTGAGAAAAAGTTTTATTTCCAGAAACCCCACTTTTTACACATCTTGCAGAAGGTCATGCATCTTTTTTCTATTCATGGAACTGGCATCCCTATTTGACAAATGGTACGCAGTTTACTACCGTCTGAACTTGTGCAAAGTTACAAAGAGTAACGAATTCAAATATCGACAACAGGCACTATTATTCTGCAAATCGAACGATCTTAACCCCTGTACATATCAACATGATGAAAACTACAAAACACATGCTAGGAAACGCAGTTTTATGAGTACAGTGAATTCGAGGATAAAATCTGATTACACCGGGGCCTTTGCTATTTTTCCATATTTGAGAAAAAGCTTTGTTTCCAAAAACCCCACCTTTTACACATCATGTCAAACGACATTGAATCCTCTTTCGATTCATGGAACTGGCATCCGTATTTGACAAATGGTACGCAGTCTACTACCGTCTGAACTTGTGCAAAGGTACAAAGAGTAACGAATTCAAATATCGAGAACACGGAATATTATTCTGCAAGACGAACGATCTTTACCCCTGTACATATCAACATGATGAAAACTACAAAACACAAGCTAGGAAACGCAGTTTTATGAGTACAGTGAAATCGGGGATAAAATCTGATTACACCGGGGCCTTTGCGATTTTTCCATATTTGAGAAAAAGATTTGTTTCCAAAAACCCCACTTTTTACACATCATGCCAAACGTCATTGCATCTCTCTCGATTCATGGAACTGGCATCCCTATTTGAAAAATGGTACGCAGTCTACTACCGTCTGAACTTGTGCAAGGCTACAAAGAGTAACGAATTCAAATATCGAGAACCGGGACTATTATTCTGCAAATCGAACGATCTTAACCCCTGTACATATCAACATGATGAAAACTACAAAACACATGATAGGAAACGCAGTTTCATGAGTACAGTGAATTCGAGGATAAAATCTGATTACACTGGGGCCTTTGCGATTTTTCCATATTTGCGAAAAAGATTTGTTTCCAGAAACCCCACTTTTTACACATCCTGCCAAACGTCATGCATCCTCTTTCAATTCATGCAACTGGCCTCCCTATTTGACAAATGGTACGCAGTCTACTACCGTCTGAACTTGTGCAAAGGTACAAAGAGTAAAGAATTCAAATATCGAGAACAGGAACTATTATTATGCCAATCGAACGATCTTTACCCCTGAACATATCAACATGATGAAAACTAAAAAAACACATGATAGGAAACGCAGTTTTATGAGTACAGTGAATTCGAGGATAAAATATGATTACACCGGCGCCTTTGCTATTTTTCCATATTTGAGAAAAAGCTTTGTTTCCAAAAACCCCACCTTTTACACATCATGCCAAACGACATTGAATCCTCTTTCGATTCATGGAACTGGCATCCGTATTTGACAAATGGTACGCAGTCTACTACCGTCTGAACATGTGCAAAGGTACAAAGAGTAACGAATTGAAATATCGAGAACAAGGAATATTATTCTGCAAGACGAACGATCTTTACCCCTGTACATATCAACACGATGAAAACTACAAAACACAAGCTAGGAAACGCAGTTTTATGAGTACAGTGAATTCCAGGATAAAATCTGTTTACTCCTGGGCCTTTACGATTTTCCCATTTTTGAGAAAAAGCTTTGTTTCCAGAAACCCTACTTTTTAGACATCCTGCCAAACGTCATGCATCCTCTTTCGATTGATTGAACTGGCATCCGTATTTGACAAATGGTACGCAGTCTACCACCGTCTAAACTTGTGCAAAGGTACAAAGGGTAACAAATTCAAATATCGAGAACGGGCACTATTATTCTGCAAAAAATGAACGATCTTTACCCCTGTACATATCAACATGATGGAAACTACAAAACACATGCTAGGAAACGCAGTTTTATGAGTACAGTGAATTCGAGGATAAAATTTGATTACACCGGGGCCTTTGCGATTTTTCCATATTTGAGAAAAAGCTTTGTTTCCAGAAACCTCACTTTTCACACATCCTGCCAAACGTCATGCATCCGCTTTCTATTCATGGAACTGGCATCCCTATTTGACAAATGGTATGCAGTCTACTACCGTCTGAACTTGTCCGAAGGTACAAAGAGTAACGAATTCAAATATCTAGAACAGGGACTATTATTCTGCAAATCGAACGATCTTTACCCCTGTACATATCAACATGATGAAAACTACAAAACACATGCTAGGAAACGCAGTTTTATGAGTATAGTGAATTCGAGGATAAAATCTGATTACACCGGGGCCTTTGCGATTTTTCCATATTTGAGAAAAAGCTTTGTTTCCAGAAACCCCACTTTTTACACATCCTGCCAAACGTCATGCATCCTCTTTCGATTCATGGAACTGGCATCCCTATTTGACAAATGGTACGCAGTCTACTACCGTCTGAAGTTGTGCAAAGCTACAAAGAGTAACGAATTCAAATATCGAGAACAGGGACTATTACTATGCAAATCGGATTATCTTTACCCCTGTACATATCAACATGATGAAAACTACAAAACACATGCTAGGAAACGCAGTTTTATGAGTACAGTGAATTCGAGGATAAAATCTGATTGGACCGGGGCTTTGCGATTTTTCCATATTTAAAAAAAGCTTTGTTTCCAAAAACCCCACTTTTTACACATCATGCCAAACGTCATTGCATCTCTCTCGATTCATGGAACTGTCATCCCTATTTGACAAATGGTACGCAGTCTACTACCGTCTGAACTTGTGCAAAGCTACAAAGAGTAACGAATTCAAATATCGAGAACAGTGACTATTATTCTGCAAATCGAACGATCTTTACCCCTGTACATATCAACATGATGAAATCTACAAAAAACACATACTAGGAAACGCAGTTTCATGAGTACAGTGAATTCGAGGATAAAATCTGATTACACTGGGGCCTTTGCGATTTTTCTATATTTGAGAAAAATGTTTGTTTCCAGAAAACCCACTTTTTACACATCCTGCCAAACGTCATGCATCCTCTTTCAATTCATGCAACTGGCCTACCTATTTGACAAATGGTACGCAGTCTACTACCGTCTGAACTTGTGCAAAGGTACAAAGAGTAAAGAATTCAAATATCGAGAACAGGGACTATTATTCTGCCAATCGAACGATCTTTACCCCTGTACATATCAACATGATGAAAACTAAAAAACACATGATAGGAAACGCAGTTTTATGAGTACAGTGAATTCGAGGATAAAATCTGATTACACCGGCGCCTTTGCTATTTTTCCATATTTGAGAAAAAGCTTTGTTTCCAAAAACCCCACCTTTTACACATCATGCCAAACGACGTTGAATCCTCTTTCGATTCATTGAACTGGCATCCGTATTTGACAAATTTTACGCAGTCTACTACCGTCTGAACTTGTGCAAAGGTAAAAAGAGTAACGAATTCAAATATCGAGAACAGGGAATATTATTCTGCAAGACGAACGATCTTTACCCCTGTACATATCAACATGATGAAAACTACAAAACACATGCTAGGAAACGCAGTTTTATGAGTACAGTGAATTCGAGGATAAAATCTGATTACTCCCGGGCCTTTGCGATTGTTCCATATTTGAGAAAAAGGTTTGTTTCCAGAAACCCCACTTTCTACACATCATGCCAAACGTCACATATATTCTCTTTCGATTCATGGAACTGGCATACCTATTTGACAAATGGTACGCAGTCTAGTACCGTCTTAACTTGTGCAAAGGTATAACGAGTAACGATTTCATATATCGAGAACAGGGACTACTATTCTGCAAATCAAACGATCTTTACCCTGTACATATCAACATGATGAAAACTACAAAACACATGCTAGGGAATGCAGTTTTATGAGTACAGTGAATTCGAGGAAAAAATCTGATTACACCAGGGCCTTTGCGATTTATCCATATTTTTGAAAAAGGTTTGTTTCCAGAAACCAAACTTTCTACACATCATGCCAAACGTCATATATATTCTCTTTCGATTCATGGAACTGGCATACCTATTTGACAAATGGTACACAGTCTAGTACCGTCTGAACTTGTGTAAAGGTACAAAGAGTAACGAATTCAAATATCGAGAACAGGGAATATTATTCTGCAAGACGAACGATCTTTACCCCTGTACATATCAACATGATGAAAACTACAAAACACAAGCTAGGAAACGCAGTTTTATGAGTACAGTGAATTCGAGGATAAAATCTGTTTACTCCGGGGCCTTTACGATTTTTCCATATTTGAGAAAAAGCTTTGTTTCCAGAAACCCCACTTTTTAGACATCCTGCCAAACGTCATGCATCCTCTTTCGATTGATTGAACTGGCATCCGTATTTGACAAATGGTACGCAGTCTACCACCGTCTAAACTTGTGCAAAGGTACAAAGGGTAACGAATTCAAATATCGAGTACGGGCACTATTATTCTGCAAAAAATGTACGATCTTTACCCCTGTACATATCGACATGATGGAAACTACAAAACACATGCTAGGAAACGCAGTTTTATGAGTACAGTGAATTCGAGGATAAAATCTGATTACACCGGGGCTTTGCGATTTTTCCATATTTGAGAAAAAGCTTTGTTTCCAGAAACCTCACTTTTTACACATCCTGCCAAACGTCATGCATCCGCTTGCTATTCATGGAACTGGCATCCCTATTTGACAAATGGTATGCAGTCTACTACCGTCTGAACTTGTCCGAAGGTACAAAGAGTAACGAATTCAAATATCTAGAACAGGGACTATTATTCTGCAAATCGAACGATCTTTACCCCTGTACATATCAACATGATGAAAACTTCAAAACACATGCTAGGAAACGCAGTTTCATGAGTGTAGTGAATTCGAGGATAAAATCTGATTACACCGGGGCCTTTGCGATTTTTCCATATTTGAGTAAAAGCTTTGTTTCCAGAAACCCCACTTTTTACACATCCTGCCAAACGTCATGCATCCTCTTTCGATTCATGGAACTGGCATCCCTATTTGACAAATGGTACGCAGTCTACTACCGTCTGAATTTGTGCAAAGCTACAAAGAGTAACGAATTTTAATATCGAGAACAGGGACTATTACTATGCAAATCGGATTATCTTTACCCCTGTACATATCAACATGATGAAAACTACAAAACACATGCTAGGAAACGCAGTTTTATGAGTACAGTGAATTCGAGGATAAAATCTGATTAGACCGGGGCTTTGCGATTTTTCCATATTTGAGAAAAAGCTTTGTTTCCAAAAACCCCACTTTTTACACATCATGCCAAACGTCATTGCATCTCTCTCGATTCATGGAACTGTCATCCCTATTTGACAAATGGTACGCAGTCTACTACCGTCTGAACTTGTGCAAAGCTACAAAGAGTAACGAATTCAAATATCGAGAACAGTGACAATTATTCTGCAAAGCGAACGATCTTTACCCCTGTACATATCAACATGATGAAATCTACAAAAAACACATACTAGGAAACGCAGTTTCATGAGTACAGTGAATTCGAGGATAAAATCTGATTACACTGGGGCCTTTGCGATTTTTCTATATTTGAGAAAAAGGTTTGTTTCCAGAAAACCCACTTTTTACACATCCTGCCAAACGTCATGCATCCTCTTTCAATTCATGCAACTGGCCTACCTATTTGACAAATGGTACGCAGTCTACTACCGTCTGAACTTGTGCAAAGGTACAAAGAGTAAAGAATTCAAATATCGAGAACAGGGACTATTATTCTGCCAATCGAACGATCTTTACCCCTGTACATATCAACATGATGAAAACTAAAAGCACATGATAGGAAACGCAGTTTTATGAGTACAGTGAATTCGAGGATAAAATCTGATTACACCGGCGCCTTTGCTATTTTTCCATATTTGAGAAAAAGCTTTGTTTCCAAAAACCCCACCTTTTACACATCATGCCAAACGACGTTGAATCCTCTTTCGATTCATTGAACTTGCATCCGTATTTGACAAATTTTACGCAGTCTACTACCGTCTGAACTTGTGCAAAGGTACAAAGAGTAACGAATTCAAATATCGAGAACAGGGAATATTATTCTGCAAGACGAACGATCTTTACCCCTGTACATATCAACATGATGAAAACTACAAAACACATGCTAGGAAACGCAGTTTTATGAGTACAGTGAATTCGAGGATAAAATCTGATTACTCCCGGGCCTTTGCGATTGTTCCACATTTGAGAAAAAGGTTTGTTTCCAGAAACCCCACTTTCTACACATCATGCCAAGCGTCACATATATTCTCTTTCGATTCATGGAACTGGCATACCTATTTGACAAATGGTACGCAGTCTAGTACCGTCTTAACTTGTGCAAAGGTACAACGAGTAACGATTTCAAATATCGAGAACAGGGACTATTATTCTGCAAATCAAACGATCTTTACCCTGTACATATCAACATGATGAAAACTACAAAACACATGCTAGGGAATGCAGTTTTATGAGTACAGTGAATTCGAGGAAAAAATCTGATTACACCAGGGCCTTTGCGATTTATCCATATTTTTGAAAAAGGTTTGTTTCCAGAAACCAAACTTTCTACACATCATGCCAAACGTCATATATATTCTCTTTCGATTCATGGAACTGGCATACCTATTTGACAAATGGTACGCAGTCTAGTACCGTCTGGACTTGTGCAAAGGTACAACGAGTAACGAATTCAAATATCGAGAACCGGGACTATTATTCTGCAAATCGAACGATCTTAACCCCTGTACATATCAACGTGATGAAAACTACAAAACACATGCTAGGAAACGCAGTTTCATGAGTACAGTGAATTCGAGGATAAAACCTGATTACTCCGGGGCGTTTGCGATTGTTCCATATTTGAGATAATGATTTGTTTCCAGAAACCCCACTTTTTAGACATCCTGCCAAACGTCATGCATCCTCTTTCGATTCATTGAACTGGCATCCGTATTTGACAAATGGTACGCAGTCTAATACCGTCCAAACTTGTGCAAAGGTACAAAGAGTGACGAATTCAAATATCGAGAACAGGGACTATTATTCTGCAAAAAATAAACGATCTATACCCCTGTACATATGAACATGATGAAAACTACAAAACACATGCTAGGAATCGCAGTTTTATGAGTACAGTGAATTCGAGGATAAAATCTGATTACACCGGGGCCTTTGGGATTTTTCCATATTTGAGAAAAAGATTTGTATCCAAAAACCCCACTTTTTACACATCATGCCAAACGTCATTGCATCTCTCTCGATTCATGAAACTGGCAACCCTATTTGACAAATGGTACGCAGTCTACTACCGTCTGAACATGTGCAAGGCTACAAAGAGTAACGAATTCAAATATCGAGAACCGGGACTATTATTCTGCAAATCGAACGATCTTAACCCCTGTACATATCAACGTGATGAAAACTACAAAACACATGCTAGGAAACGCAGTTTCATGAGTACAGTGAATTCGAGGATAAAATCTGATTACACTGGGGCCTTTGCGATTTTTCCATATTTGAGAAAAAGATTTGTTTCCAGAAACCCCACTTTTTACACATCCTGCCAAACGTCATGCATCCTCTTTTAATTCATGCAACTGGCCTCCCTATTTGACAAATGGTACGCAGTCTACTACCGTCTGAACTTGTGCAAAGCTACAAAGAGTAACGAATTCAAATAACGAGAACAGGGACTATTATTATGCAAATCGGATTATCTTTACCCCTGTACATATCAACATGATGAAAACTACAAAACACATGCTAGGAAACGCAGTTTTATCAGTACAGTGAATTCGAGGATAAAATCTGATTACACCGGTGCCTTTGCGATTTTTCGATATTTAAGAAAAAGATTTGTTTCCTAAAACCCCACCTTTTACACATCATGCCAAACGTCATTGCATCTCTCTCGATTCATGGAACTGGCATCCCTATTTGACAAATGGTACGCAGTCTACTACCGTCTGAACTTGAGCAAGACTACAAAGAGTAACGAATTCAAATATCGAGAACAGGGACTATTATTCTGCAAATCGAACGATCTTAACCCCTGTACATATCAACATGATGAAAACTACAAAACACATGCTAGGAAACGCAGTTTCATGAGTACAGTGAATTTGAGGATAAAATCTGATTACACTGGGACCTTTGCGATTTTTCCATATTTGAGAAAAAGCTTTGTTTCCAGAAACCCCACTTTTTACACATCCTGCCAAACGTCATGCATCCTCTTTCAATTCATGCAACTGCCCTCCCTATTTGACAAATGGTACGCAGTCTACTACCGTCTGAACTTGTGCAAAGGTACAAAGAGTAACGAATTCAAATATCGAGAACAGGGACTATTATTCAGCAAATCGAACGATCTTTACCCCTGTACATATCAACATGATGAAAACTACAAAACACAAGCTAGGAAACGCACTTTTATGAGTACAGTGAATTCGAGGATAAAATCTGATTTGACCGGGGCCTTTGCGATTTTTCCATATTTGAGAAAAAGCTTTGTTTCCAAAAACCCCACTTTTTACACATCATGCCAAACGTCATTGCATCTCTCTCAATTCATGGAACTCGCATCCCTATTTGACAAATGGTACGCAGTCTACTACCGTCTGAACTTGTGCACAGGTACAAAGAGTAACGAATTCAAATATCGAGAACAGGGACTATTATTAAGCAAATCGGATTATCTTTACCCCTGTACATATCAACATGATGAAATCTACAAAAAACACTTGCTAGGAAACGCAGTTTCATGAGTACAGTGAATTCGAGTATAAAATCTGATTACACTGGGGCCTTTGCGATTTTTCTATATTTGAGAAAAAGGTTTGTTTCCAGAAACCCCACTTTTTACACATCCTGCCAAACGTCATGCATCCTCTTTCAATTCATGCAACTGGCCTACTTATTTGACAAATGGTACGCAGTCTACTACCGTCTGAACTTGTGCAAAGGTACAAAGAGTAAAGAATTCAAATATCGAGAACAGGGACTATTATTCTGCAAATCGAACGATCTTTACCCCTGTACTTATCAACATGATGAAAAAAAAAACACATGATAGGAAACGCAGTTTTATGAGTACAGTGAATTCGAGGATAAAATCTGATTACACCGGCGCCTTTGCTATTTTTCCATATTTGAGAAAAAGCTTTGTTTCCAAAAACCCCACCTTTTACACATCATGCCAAACGACGTTGAATCCTCTTTTGATTCATGGAACTGGCATCCGTATTTGACAAATTATACGCAGTCTATTACCGTCTGAACTTGTGCAAAGGTACAACGAGTAACGAATTCAAATATCGAGAACAGGGACTATTATTCTGCATATCGAATGATCTTTACCCCTGTACATATCAACATGATGAAAACTACAAAACACATGCTAGGAAACGCAGTCTTATGAGTACAGTGAATTCGAGGATAAAATCTGATTAGACCGGGGCTTTGCGATTTTTCCATATTTGAGAAAAAGCTTTGTTTCCAAAAACCCCACTTTTTACACATCATGCCAAACGTCATTGCATCTCTCTCGATTCATGGAACTGTCATCTTTATTTGACAAATGGTACGCAGTCTACTACCGTCTGAACTTGTGCAAAGCTACAAAGAGTAACGAATTCAAATATCGAGAACAGTGACTATTATTCTGCAAAGTGAACGATCTTTACCCCTGTACATATCAACATGATGAAATCTACAAAAAACACATACTAGGAAACGCAGTTTCATGAGTACAGTGAATTCGAGGATAAAATCTGTTTACACTGGGGCCTTTGCGATTTTTCTATATTTGAGAAAAAGGTTTGTTTCCAGAAAACCCACTTTTTACACATCCTGCCAAACGTCATGCATCCTCTTTCAATTCATGCAACTGGCCTACCTATTTGACAAATGGTACGCAGTCTACTACCGTCTGAACTTGTGCAAAGGTACAAAGAGTAAAGAATTCAAATATCGAGAACAGGGACTATTATTCTGCCAATCGAACGATCTTTACCCCTGTACATATCAACATGATGAAAACTAAAAAACACATGATAGGAAACGCAGTTTTATGAGTACAGTGAATTCGAGGATAAAATCTGATTACACCGGCGCCTTTGCTATTTTTCCATATTTGAGAAAAAGCTTTGTTTCCAAAAACCCCACCTTTTACACATCATGCCAAACGACGCTGAATCCTCTTTCGATTCATTGAACTGGCATCCGTATTTGACAAATTTTACGCAGTCTACTACCGTCTGAACTTGTGCAAAGGTACAAAGAGTAACGAATTCAAATATCGAGAACAGGGAATATTATTCTGCAAGACGAACGATCTTTACCCCTGTACATATCAACATGATGAAAACTACAAAATACATGCTAGGAAACGCAGTTTTATGAGTACAGTGAATTCGAGGATAAAATCTGATTACTCCCGGGCCTTTGCGATTGTTCCATATTTGAGAAAAAGGTTTGTTTCCAGAAACCCCACTTTCTACACATCATGCCAAACGTCACATATATTCTCTTTCGATTCATGGAACTGTCATACCTATTTGACAAATGGTACGCAGTCTAGTACCGTCTTAACTTGTGCAAAGGTACAACGAGTAACGATTTCAAATATCGAGAACAGGGACTATTATTCTGCAAATCAAACGATCTTTACCCTGTACATATAAACATGATGAAAACTACAAAACACATGCTAGGGAATGCAGTTTTATGAGTACAGTGAATTCGAGGAAAAAATCTGATTACACCAAGGCCTTTGCGATTTATCCATATTTTTGAAAAAGGTTTGTTTCCAGAAACCAAACTTTCTACACATCATGCCAAACGTCATATATATTCTCTTTCGATTCATGGAACTGGCATACCTATTTGACAAATGGTACACAGTCTAGTACCGTCTGAACTTGTGCAAAGGTACAACGAGTAACGAATTCAACTATCTAGAACAGGGACTATTATTCTGCAAATCGAACGATCTTTACCCCTGTACATATCAACATGATGAAAACTACAAAACACATGCTAGGAAACGCAGTTTTATGAGTACAGTGAATTCGAGGATAAAATCTGATTACACCATGGCCTTTGCGATTTTCCATATTTGAGAAAAAGGTTTGTTTCCAGAAACCCCACTTTCGACACATCGTGCCAAACGTCATATATATTCTCTTTCGATTCATGGAACTGGCATACCTAATTGGCAAATGGTACGCAGTCTAGTACCGTCTGGACTTGTGCAAAGGTACAACGAGTAACGAATTCAAATATCGAGAACAGGGCCTATTATTCTGCAAATCGAACGATCTTTACCCCCGTACATATCAACATGATGAAAACTACAAAAAACATGCTAGGGAACGCAGTTTTATGAGTACAGTGAATTCGAGGATAAAATCTGATTACACCGGGGCCTTTGCGATTTTTTCATATTTGAGAAAAAACTTTGTTTCCAAAAACCCCACTTTTTACACATCATGCCAAACGTCATTGCATCCTCTTTCGATTCATGGAACTGGCATCCGTATTTGACAAATGGTACGCAGTCTACTACCGTCTGACTTGTGCAAAGGTACAAAGAGTAACGAATTCAAATATCGAGAACAGGGAATATTATTCTGCGAGACGAACGATCTTTACCCCTGTACATATCAACATGATGAAAACTACAAAACAAATGCTAGGAAACGCAGTTTTATGAGTACAGTGAATTCGAGGATAAAACCTGATTACTCCGGGGCGTTTGCGATTGATCCATATTTGAGATAATGATTTGTTTCCAGAAACCCCACTTTTTAGACATCCTGCCAAACGTCATGCATCCTCTTTCGATTCATTGAACTGGCATCCGTATTTGACAAATGGTACGCAGTCTACCACCGTCTAAACTTGTGCAAAGGTACATAGAGTGACGAATTCAAATATCGAGAACAGGGACTATTATTCTGCAAAAAATGAACGATCTATACCCCTGTACATATGAACATGATGAAAACTACAAAACACATGCTAGGAATCGCAGTTTTATGAGTACAGTGAATTCGAGGATAAAATCTGATTACACCGGGGCCTTTGGGATTTTTCCATATTTGAGAAAAAGATTTGTATCCAAAAACCCCACTTTTTACACATCATGCCAAACGTCATTGCATCTCTCTCGATTCATGAAACTGGCAACCCTATTTGACAAATGGTACGCAGTCTACAACCGTCTGAACATGTGCAAGGCTACAAAGAGTAACGAATTCAAATATCGATAACCGGGACTATTATTCTGCAAATCGAACGATCTTAACCCCTGTACATATCAACGTGATGAAAACTACAAAACACATGCTAGGAAACGCAGTTTCATGAGTACAGTGAATTCGAGGATAAAATCTGATTACACTGGGGCCTTTGCGATTTTTCCATATTTGAGAAAAAGATTTGTTTCCAGAAACCCCACTTTTTACACATCCTGCCAAACGTCATGCATCCTCTTTTAATTCATGCAACTGGCCTCCCTATTTGACAAATGGTACGCAGTCTACTACCGTCTGAACTTGTGCAAAGCTACAAAGAGTAACGAATTCAAATAACGAGAACAGGGACTATTATTATGCAAATCCTATTATCTTTACCCCTGTACATATCAACATGATGAAAACTACAAAACACATGCTAGGAAACGCAGTTTTATCAGTACAGTGAATTCGAGGATAAAATCTGATTACACCGGTGCCTTTGCGATTTTTCGATATTTAAGAAAAAGATTTGTTTCCAAAAACCCCACCTTTTACACATCATGCCAAACGTCATTGCATCTCTCTCGATTCATGGAACTGGCATCCCTATTTGACAAATGGTACGCAGTCTACTACCGTCTGAACTTGTGCAAGACTACAAAGAGTAACGAATTCAAATATCGAGAACAGGGACTATTATTCTGCAAATCGAACGATCTTAACCCCTGTACATATCAACATGATGAAAACTACAAAACACATGCTAGGAAACGCAGTTTCATGAGTACAGTGAATTTGAGGATAAAATCTGATTACACTGGGACCTTTGCGATTTTTCCATATTTGAGAAAAAGCTTTGTTTCCAGAAACCCCACTTTTTACACATCCTGCCAAACGTCATGCATCCTCTTTCAATTCATGCAACTGCCCTCCCTATTTGACAAATGGTACGCAGTCTACTACCGTCTGAACTTGTGCAAAGGTACAAAGAGTAACGAATTCAAATATCGAGAACAGGGACTATTATTCAGCAAATCGAACGATCTTTACCCCTGTACATATCAACATGATGAAAACTACAAAACACAAGCTAGGAAACGCACTTTTATGAGTACAGTGAATTCGAGGATAAAATCTGATTTGACCGGGGCCTTTGCGATTTTTCCATATTTGAGAAAAAGCTTTGTTTCCAAAAACCCCACTTTTTACACATCATGCCAAACGTCGTTGCATCTCTCTCAATTCATGGAACTCGCATCCCTATTTGACAAATGGTACGCAGTCTACTACCGTCTGAACTTGTGCACAGGTACAAAGAGTAACGAATTCAAATATCGAGAACAGGGACTATTATTCTGCAAATCGAACGATCTTTACCCCTGTACTTATCAACATGATGAAAACAAAAAACACATGCTAGGAAACGCAGTTTTATGAGTACAGTGAATTCGAGGATAAAATCTGATTACACCGGCGCCTTTGCTATTTTTCCATATTTGAGAAAAAGCTTTGTTTCCAAAAACCCCACCTTTTACACATCATGCCAAACGACGTTGAATCCTCTTTTGATTCATGGAACTGGCATCCGTATTTGACAAATTATACGCAGTCTATTACCGTCTGAACTTGTGCAAAGGTACAACGAGTAACGAATTCAAATATCGAGAACAGGGACTATTATTCTGCATATCGAATGATCTTTACCCCTGTACATATCAACATGATGAAAACTACAAAACACATGCTAGGAAACGCAGTCTTATGAGTACAGTGAATTCGAGGAAAAATCTGATTACACCGGGGCCTTTGCGATTTTTCCATATTTGAGAAAAAGATTTGTTTCCAAAAACCCCACTTTTTTCACATCATGCCAAACGTCAATGCATCTCTCTCGATTCATGGAACTGGCATCCCTATTTGACAAATGGTACGCAGTCTACTACCATCTGAACTTGTGCAAGACTACAAAGAGTAACGAATTCAAATATCGAGAACCGGGACTATTATTCTGCAAATCGAACGATCTTAACCCCTGTACATATCAACATGATGAAAACTACAAAACACATGCTAGGAAACGCAGTTTTAAGAGTACAGTGAATTCGAGGATAAAATCTGATTACACTGGGGCCTTTGCGATTTTTCCATATTTGAGATAAAGGTTTGTTTCCAGAAACCCCACTTTTTACACATCCTGCCAAAAGTCATGCATCCTCTTTCAATTCATGCAACTGGCCTCCGTATTTGACAAATGGTACGCAGTCTACTACAGTCTGAACTTGTGCAAAGGTACAAAGAGTAAAGAATTCAAATATCGAGAACAGGGAATATTATTCTGCAAATCGAACAATCTTCACCCCTGTACATATCAACATGATGAAAACTAAAAAACACATGCTAGGAAACGCAGTTTTATGAGTACGGTGAATTCGAGGATAAAATCTGATTACACCGGCGCCTTTGCGATTGTTCCATATTTGAGAAAAAGGTTTGTTTCCAAAAACCCCACTTTTTACACATCATGCCAAACGACATTGAATCCTCTTTCGATTCATGGAACTGGCATCCGTATTTGAAAAATGGTACGCAGTCTACTACCGTCTGAACATGTGCAAAGGTACAAAGAGTAACAAATTCAAATATCGAGAACAGGGAATATTATTCTGCAAGACGAACGATCTTTACCCCTGTACATATCAACATGATGAAAACTACAAAACACATGCTAGGAAACGCAGTTTTATGAGTACAGTGAATTCGAGGATGAAATCTGATTACTCCCGGGCCTCTGCGATTGTTCCATATTTGAGAAAAAGGTTTGTTTCCAGAAACCCCACTTTCTATACATCATGCCAAACGTCATATATATTCTCTTTCGATTCATGGAACTGGCATACCTATTTGACAAATGGTACGCAGTCTAGTACCGTCTTAACTTGTGCAAAGGTACAACGAGTAAGGAATTCAAATATCGAGTACAGGGACTATTATTCTGCAAATCGAATCGATCTTTACCCTGTACATATCAGCATGATGAAAACTACAAAACACATGCTAGGGAACGCAGTTTTATGAGTACAGTGAATTCGAGGATAAAATCTGATTACACCAGGGCCTTTGCGATTTTTCCATATTTTTGAAAAAGGTTTGTTTCCAGAAATTCCACTTTCTACACATCATGCCAAACGTCATATATATTCTCTTTCGATTCATGGAACTGGCATACCTATTTGACAAATAGTACACAGTCTAGTACCGTCTGAACTTGTGCAAAGGTACAACGAGTAACGAATTCAAATATCGAGAACAGGGACTATTATTCTGCAAATCGAACGATCTTTACCCCTGTACATATCAACATGATGAAAACTACAAAACAGATGCTAGGGAACGCAGTTTTATGAGTACAGTGAATTCGAGGATAAAATCTGGTTACACCGGGGCCTTTGCGATTTTTCCATATTTGAGAAATAGCTTTGTTACCAAAAACCCCACTTTTTACACATCATGCCAAACGTCATTGCATCCTCTTTCGATTCATGGAACTGGCATCCCTAATGATAAATGGTACGCAGTCTACTACCTTCTGAAGTTGTGCAAAGGTACAAAGAGTAACGAATTCAAATATCTAGATCACGGACTATTATTCTGCAAATCGAACGATCTTTACCCCTGTACATATCAACATGATGAAAACTACAAAACACATGCTAGGAAACGCAGTTTTATGAGTACAGTGAATTCGAGGATAAAATCTGATTACACCGGGGCCTTTGCGATTTTTCCATATTTGAGAAAAAGGTTTGTTTCCAGAAACCCCACTTTCTACACATCATGCCAAACGTCATATATATTCTCTTTCGATTCATGGAACTGGCATACCTATTTGACAAATGGTACGCAGTCTAGTACCGTCTGGACTTGTGCAAAGGTACAACGAGTAACGAAATCAAATATCGAGAACAGGGCCTATTATTCTGCAAATCGAACGATCTTTACCCCCGTACATATCAACATGATGATAACTACAAAACACATGCTAGGGAACGCAGTTTTATGAGTGCAGTGAATTCGAGGATAAAATCTGATTACACCGGGGCCTTTGCGATTTTTCCATATTTGAGAAAAAGGTTTGTTTCCAAAAACCCCACTTTTTACACATCATGCCAAACGTAATTGCATCCTCTTTCGATTCATGGAACTGGCATCCGTATTTGACAAATGGTACGCAGTCAACTACCATCTGACTTGTGCAAAGGTACAAAGAGTAACGAATTCAAGTATCGAGAACAGGGACTATTATTCTGCAAAAAATGAACGATCTTTACCCCTGTACATATCAACATGATGAAAACTACAAAACACATGCTAGGAATCGCAGTTTTATGAGTACAGTGAATTCGAGGATAAAATCTGATTACACCGGGGCCTTTGCGATTTTTCCATATTTGAGACAAAGATTTGTTTCCAAAAACCCCACTTTTTACACATCATGCCAAACGTCATTGCATCTCTCTCGATTCATGGAACTGGCATCCCTATTTGACAAATGGTACGCAGTCTACTACCGTCTGAACTTGTGCAAGGCTACAAAGAGTAACGAATTCAAATATCGAGAACCGGGACTATTATTCTGCAATTCGAACGATCTTAACCCCTGTACATATCAACATGATGAAAACTACAAAACACATGCTAGGAAACGCAGTTTCATGAGTACAATGAATTCGAGGATAAAATCTGATTACACTGGGGCCTTTGCGATTTTTCCATATTTGAGATAAAGGTTTGTTTCCAGAAAGCCCACTTTTTACACATCCTGCCAAACGTCATGCATCCTCTTTCGTTTCATGGAACTGGCATCCCTATTTGACAAATGGTACGCAGTCTACTACCGTCTGAACTTGTGCAAAGCTACAAAGAGTAACGAATTCAAATATCGAGAACAGGGACTATTATTATGCTAATCGGATTATCTTTACCCCTATACATATCAACATGATGAAAACTACAAAACACATGCTAGGAAACGCAGTTTTATGAGTACAGTAAATTCGAGGACAAAATCTGATTACACCGGTGCCTTTGCGATTTTTCGATATTTGAGAAAAAGATTTGTTTCCAAAAACCCCACTTTTTACACATCATGCCAAACGTCATTCCATCTCTCTCGATTCATGGAACTGGCATCCCTATTTGACAAATGGTACGCAGTCTACTACCGTCTGAAGTTGTGCAAAGCTACAAAGAGTAACGAATTCAAATATCGAGAACAGGGACTATTATTCTGCAAATCGAACGATCTTTACCCCTGTACATATCAACATGATGAAAACTACAAAACACATGCTAGGGAACGCAGTTTTATGGGTACAGTGAATTCGAGGATAAAATCTGATTACACCAGGGCCTTTGCGATTTTTCCATATTTGAGAAAAAGCTTTGTTTCCAAAAACCCCACTTTTTGCACATCATGCCAAACGTCATTGCATCCTCTTTCGATTCATGGAACTGGCATCCGTATTTGACCAATGGTACGCAGTCTATATCGAGAACAGGGAATATTATTCTGTAAGACGAACGATCTTTACCCCTGTACATATCAACATGATAAAAACTACAAAACACATGCTAGGAAACGCAGTTTTATGAGTACAGTGAATTCGAGGATAAAAATCTGATTACACCGGGGCCTTTGCGATTGTTCCATATTTGAGAAAAAGGTTTGTTTCCAGAAACCCCACTTCTTAGACATCCTGCCAAACGTCATGCATCCTCTTTCGATTCATTGAACTGGCATCCGTATTTGACTAATGGTACGCAGTCTATTACCGTCTAAACTTGTGCAAAGGTACAAAGACTAACGAATTCAAATATCGAGAACAGGCACTATTACTCTGCAAATCGAACGATCTTTACCCCTGTACATATCAACTTGCTGAAAATTACAAAAAAAATGCTAGGAAACGCCGTTTTATGAGTACAGTGAATTCGAGGATTAAATCAGATTACACCGTGGCCTTTGCGATTTTTCCATATTTGAGAAAAAATTTTGTTTCCAGAAACCCCACTTTCTACACATCATGCCAAACGTCATATATATTCTCTTTCGATTCATGGAACTGGCATACCTATTTGACAAATGGTACGCAGTCTAGTACCGTCTGAACTTGTGCAAAGGTACAACGAGTAACGAATTCAAATATCGAGAACAGGGACTATTATTCTGCAAATCGAACGATCTTTACCCCTGTACATATCAACATGATGAAAACTACAAAACACATGCTAGGGAACGCAGTTTTATGAGTACAGTGAATTCGAGGATAAAATCTGATTACACCAGGGCCTTTGCGATTTTTCCATATTTGAGAAAAAGGTTTGTTTCCAGAAACCCCACTTTCTACACGTCATGCCAAACGTCATATATATTCTCTTTCGATTCATGGAACTGGCATACCTATTTGACAAATGGTACACAGTCTAGTACCGTCTGAACTTGTGCAAAGGTACAACGAGTAACGAATTCAAATATCGAGAACAGGGACTATTATTCTGCAAATCGAACGATCTTTACACCTGTACATATCAACATGATGAAAACTACAAAACACATGCTAGGGAACGCAGTTTTATGAGTACAGTGAATTCGAAGATAAAATCTGATTACACCGGGGCCTTTGCGATTTTTCCATATTTGAGAAAAAGCTTTGTTTCCAATAACACCACTTTTTACACATTATGCCAAACGTCATTGCATCCTCTTTCGATTCATGGAACTGGCATCCCTATTTGATAATTGGTACGCAGTCTACTACCGTCTGAACTTGTGCAAAGCTACAAAGAGTAACGAATTCAAATATCTAGAACAGGGACTATTATTCTGCAAATCGAACGATCTTAACCCCTGTACATATCAACATGATGAAAACTACAAAACACATGCTAGGAAACGCAGTTTTATGAGTACAGTGAATTCGAGGATAAAATCTGATTACACCGGGGCCTCTGCGATTTTTCCATATTTGAGAAAAAGCTTTGTATCCAATAACCCCACTTTTTACACATCCAGCCAAACGTCATGCATCCTCTTTCGATTCATGGAACTGGCATACCTATTTGACAAATGGTACACAGTCTACTACCGTCTGAACTTGTGCAAAGCTACAAAGAGTAACGAATTCAAATATCGAGAACAGGGACTATTATTATGCAAATCGAATGATCTTTACCCCTATACATATCAACATGATGAAGACTACAAAACACATACTAGGAAACGCAGTTTTATGAGTACAGTTATTCGAGGATAAAATCTGATTACACCGGGGCCTTTGCGATTTTTCCATATTTGAGAAAAAGGTTTGTTTCCAAAAACCCCACTTTTTACACATCATGCCAAACATCATTGCATCTCTCTCGATTCATGGAACTGGCATCCCTATTTGACAAATGGTACGCAGTCTACTACCATCTGAAGTTGTGCAAAGGTACAAAGAGTAACGAATTCAAATATCTAGAACTGGGACTATTATTCTGCAAATCGAACGATCTTTACCCCTGTACATATCAACATGATGAAAACTACAAAACCCATGCTAGGAAGCGCAGTTTTATGAGTACAGTGAATACGAGGATAAAATCTGATTACACCGGGGCCTTTGCGATTTTTCCATATTTGAGAAAAAGCTTTGTCTCCAGAAACCCCACTTTTTACACATCCTGCCAAACGTCATGCATCCTCTTTCGATTCATGGAACTGGCATTTCTATTTTAAAAATGGTACGCAGTCTACTACAGTCTGAACTTGTGCAAAGCTACAAAGAGTAACGAATTCAAATATCGAGAACAGGGACTATTAATATGCAAATCGAATGATCTTTACCCCTGTACATATCAACATGATGAAAACTACAAAACACATGCTAGGAAACGCAGTCTTATGAGTACAGTGAATTCGAGGATAAAATCTGATTACACTGGGGCCTTTGCGATTTTCCCATATTTGAGATAAAGGTTTGTTTCCAGAAACCCCACTTTTTACACATCCTGCCAAAAGTCATGCATTCTCTTTCAATTCATGCAACTGGCCTCCGTATTTGAAAAATGGTACGCAGTCTACTACCGTCTGAACTTGTGCAAAGGAACAAAGAGTAAAGAATTCACATATCGAGAACAGGGAATATTATTCTGCAAGACGAACGATCTTTACCCCTGTACATATCAACATGATGAAAACTACAAAACACATGCTAGGAAACGCAGTTTTATGAGTACAGTGAATTCGAGGATAAAATGTGATTACAATGGGGCCTTTGCGATTTTTCCATATTTGAGAAAAAGGTTTGTTTCCAGAAACCCCACTTTTTACACATCTTGCAAAAGGTCATGCATCTGCTTTCTATTCATGGAACTATCATCCCTATTTGACAAATGGTACGCAGTCTACTACCGTCTGAACTTGTGCAAAGTTACAAAGAGTAACGAATTCAAATATCGAGAACAGGCACTATTATTCTGCAAAACGAACGGTCTTTACCCCTGTACATATCAACATGCTGAAAACTACAAAACACATGCTTAGAAACGCAGTTTTATGAGTACAGTGAATTCGAGGATAAAATCTGATTACACGGGTGCCTTTGCGATTTTTCCATATTTTAGAAAAAGGTTTGTTTCCAGAAACCCCACTTTCTACACATCATGCCAAACGTCATATATATTCTCTTTCGATTCATGGAACTGGCATACCTATATGACTAATGGTACACAGTCTACTACCGTCTGAACTTGTGCAAAGGTACAGCGAGTAACGAATTCAAATATCTAGAACAGGGACTATTATTCTGCAAATCGAACGATCTTTACCCCTGTACATATCAACATGATGAAAACTACAAAACACATGCTAGGGAACGCAGTTTTGTGAGTACAGTGAATTCGAGGATAAAATCTGATTACACCGGGGCCTTTGCGATTTTTCCATATTTGAGAAAAAGCTTTGTCTCCAAAAACCCCACTTTTTACACATCATGCATAACGTCATTGCATCCTCTTTCGATTCATAGAACTGGCATCCCTATTTGATAAATGGTACGCAGTCTACTACCGTCTGAAGTTGTGCAAAGGTACAAAGAGTAACGAATTCAAATATCGAGAACAGGGACTATTATTTTGCAAATCGAACGATCTTTACCCCTGTACATATCAACATGATGAAAACTACAAAAAACATGCTAGGAAGCGCAGTTTTATAGGTACAGTGAATTCGAGGATTAAATCTGATTACACCGGGGCCTTTGCGATTTTTCCATATTTGAGATAAAGCTTTGTTTCCAGAAACCCCACTTTTTACACATCCTGCCAAACGTAATGCATCCTCTTTCGATTCATGGAACTGGCATCCCTATTTGACAAATGGTACGCAGTCTACTACCGTCTGAACTTGTGCAAAGCTACAAAGAGTAACGAATTCAAATATCGAGAACAGGGACTATTATTCTGCAAATCGAACGATCTTAACCCCTGTACATATCAACATGATGTAAACTACAAAACACATGCTAGGAAACGCTGTTTCATGAGTACAGTGAATTCGAGGATAAAATCTGATTACACTGGGGCTTTGCGATTTTTCCATATTTGAGAAAAAGGTTTGTTTCCAGAAACCCCACTTTTTACACATCCTGCCAAAAGTCATGCATCCTCTTTCAATTCATGCAACTGGCCTCCCTATTTGTTAAATGGTACGCAGTCTACTACCGTCTGAACTTGTGCAAAGTTACAAAGAGTAAAGAATTCGAATATCGAGAACAGGGGTTATTATTCTGCAAATCGAACGATCTTTACCCCTGTACATATCAACATGATGAAAACTAAAAAACACATGCTAGGAAACGCAGTTTTATGAGTACAGTGAATTCAAGGATAAAATCTGATTACACCGGGGCCTTTGCGATTCTTCCATATTTGAGAAAAAGCTTTGTTTCCAAAAACCCCACTTTTTACACATCATGCCAAACGACATTGAATCCTCTTTCGATTCATGGAACTGGCATCCGTATTTGACAAATGGGACGCAATCTACCACCGTCTTAACTTGTTCAAAGGTACATAGAGTAACGAATTCAAATATCGAGAACAGGGAATATTATTCTGCAAGACGAACGATCTTTACCTCTGTACATATCAACATCATGAAAACTACAAAACACATGCTAGGAAACGCAGTTTTATGAGTACAGTGAATTCGAGGATAAAATCTGATTACTCCGGGGCCTTTGCGATTTTTCCATATTTGAGAAAAAGATTTGTTTCCGAAAACCCCACTTTTTACACATCATGCCAAACGTCATTGCAGCTCTCTCGATTTATGGAACTGGCATCCCTATTTGACAAATGGTACGCAGTCTACTACCGTCTGAACTTGTGCAAGACTACAAAGGGTAACGAATTCAAATATCGTGAACCGGGACTATTATTCTGCAAATCGAACGATCTTAAACCCTGTACATATCAACATGATGAAAACTACAAAACACATGCTAGGAATCGCAGTTTTATGAGTACAGTGAATTCGAGGATAAAATGTGATTACACTGGGGCCTTTGCGATTTTTCCATATTTGAGAAAAAGGTTTGTTTCCAGAAACCCCACTTTTTACACATCTTGCAAAAGGTCATGCATCTGCTTTCTATTCATGGAACTATCATCCCTATTTGACAAATGGTACGCAGTCTACTACCGTCTGAACTTGTGCAAAGGTACAGCGAGTAACGAATTCAAATATCGAGAACAGGGACTATTATTCTGCAAATCGAACGATCTTTACCCCTGTACATATCAACATGATGAAAACTACAAAACACATGCTAGGGAACGCAGTTTTACGAGTACAGTGAATTCGAGGATAAAATCTGATTACACCGTGGCCTTTGCGATTTTTCCATATTTGAGAAAAAGCTTTGTTTCCAAAAAACCCACTTTTGACACATCATACCAAACGTCATTGCATCCTCTTTCGATTCATAGAACTGGCATCCCTATTTGATAAATGGTACGCAGTCTACTACCGTCTGAAGTTGTGCAAAGGTACAAAGAGTAACGAATTCAAATATCGAGAACAGGGACTATTATTTTGCAAATCGAACGATCTTTACCCCTGTACATATCAACATGATGAAAACTACAAAAAACACGCTAGGAAGCGCAGTTTTATAGGTACAGTGAATTCGAGGATTAAATCTGATTACACCACGGCCTTTGCGATTTTTCCATATTTGACATAAAGCTTTGTTTCCAGAAACCCCACTTTTTACACATCCTGCAAAACGTCATGCATCCTCTTTCGATTCATGGAACTGGCATCCCTATTTGACAAATGTTACGCAGTCTACTACCGTCTGAACTTGTGCAAAGCTACAAAGAGTAACGAATTCAAATATCGAGAACAGGCACTATTATTATGCAAATCGAATGATCTTTACCCCTGTACATATCAACATGATGAAAACTACAAAACACATGCTAGGAAACGCAGTTTTATGAGTACAGTGAATTTGAGGATAAAATCTGATTACACCGGGGCCTTTACGATTTTTCCATGTTTGAGAAAAAGATTTGTTTCCAAAAACCCCACTTTTTACACATCGTGCCAAACGTCATTGCATCTCTCTCGATTCATGGAACTGGCATCCCTATTTGACAAATGGTACGCAGTCTACTACCGTCTTAACTAGTGCAAAGGTACAAAGAGTAACGAATTCAAATATCGAGAACCGGGACTATTATTCTGCAAATCGAACGATCTTAACCCCTGTACATATCAACATGATGAAAACTACAAAACACATGCTAGGAAACGCTGTTTCATGAGTACAGTGAATTCGAGGATAAAATCTGATTTCACTGTTGCCTTTGCGATTTTTCCATATTTGAGAAAAAGGTTTGTTTCCAGAAACCCCACTTTTTACACATCCTGCCAAAAGTCATGCATCCTCTTTCAATTCATGCAACTGGCCTCCCTATTTGACAAATGGTACGCAGTCTACTACCGTCTGAACTTGTGCAAAGGTACAAAGAGTAAAGAATTCGAATATCGAGAACAGGGGTTATTATTCTGCAAATCGAACGATCTTTACCCCTGTACATATCAACATGATGAAAACTAAAAAACACATGCTAGGAAACGCAGTTTTATGAGTACAGTGAATTCAAGGATAAAATCTGATTACACCGGGGCCTTTGCGATTCTTCCATATTTGAGAAAAAGCTTTGTTTCCAAAAACCCCACTTTTTACACATCATGCCAAACGACATTGAATCCTCTTTCGATTCATGGAACTGGCATCCGTATTTGACAAATGGTACGCAATCTACCACCGTCTTAACTTGTGCAAAGGTACAAAGAGTAACGAATTCAAATATCAAAAACAGGGAATATTATTCTGCAAGACGAACGATCTGTACCCCTGTACATATCAACATCATGAAAACTACAAAACACATGCTAGGAAGCGCAGCTTTATGAGTACAGTGAATTCGAGGATAAAATCTGATTACTCCGGGGCCTTTGCGATTGTTCCATATTTGAGAAAAAGGTTTGTTTCCAGAAACCCCACTTTTTACACATCTTGCAAAAGGTCATGCATCTGCTTTCTATTAATGGAACTGGCATCCCTATTTGACAAATGGTACGCAGTCTACTACCGTCTGAACATGTGCAAAGGTACAAAGAGTAACGAATTCAGATATCAAGAACACGCACTATTTTTCTGCAAATCGAACGATCTTTACCCCTGTACATATCAACAAGGTGAAAACTACAAAACACATACTTAGAAACGCATTTTTATGAGTACAGTAAATTCGAGGATAAAATCTGATTACAGTGAGGCCTTTGCGATTTTTACATATTTGAGAAAAAGGTTTGTTTCCAGAAACCCCACTTTCTACACATTATGCCAAACGTCCTATATATTTTCTTTCGATTCATGGGACTGGAATACCTACTTGACAAATGGTACGCAGTCTACTACCGTCTGAAATTGTGCAAAGGTACAACGAGTTACGAATTCAAATATCGAGAACAGGGACTATTATTATGCAAATCGAACGATCTTTACCCCTGTACATATCAACATGATGAAAACTACAAAACACATGCTAGGAAACGCAGTTTTATGAGAACAGTGAATTCGAGGATAAAATCTGATTACACCGGGGCCTTTGCGATTTATCCATATTTGAGAAAAAGTTTTGTTTCCAAAACCATACTTTTCACACTTCATGCCAATTGTCATTGCATCCTCTCTCGATTCATGGAACTGGCATCCCTATTTGACAAATGGTACGCAGTCTACTACCGTCTGAACTTGTGCAAAGCCACAAAGAGTAACAAATGCAAATATCGAGAACAGGGACCATTATTCTGCAAATCGAACGATCTTTACCCCTGTACATATCAACAAGCTGAAAACTGCAAAACACATGCTAGGAAACGCAGTTTTATGAATATAGTAAATTCGAGGAAAATATCTGAAATCTACCGGGATTTGCGATTTTTCCATATTTGAGAGAAAGCTTTGTTTCCAAAAACCCCACATGTTACACATCATGCCAATTGTCATTGCATCCTCTCTCGATTCATGGACTGGCATCCCTATTTGACAAATGGTACGCAGTCTACTACTGTCAGATCTTGTGCAAAGCCACAAAGAGTAACGAATTCAAATATCGTGAACAGGGACTGTTATTCTGCAAATCAAACGATCTTTACACCTGTACATATCAACATGATGAAAAATACAAAAAACATGCTATTAAACGCAGTTTTATGAGTACTGAAAATTCGAGTATAAAATCTGATTACACCGGGGCCTTTGCGATTTTTCCATATTTGAGAAGAAGCATTGTTTCCAGAAACCCCACTTTTTACACATCCTGCAAAACGTCATGCATCTTTTTTCGATTCATGGAACTGGCATCCCTGTTTGACAAATGTTACGCAGTCTATTACAGTCTGAACTTGTGCAAAGGTACAAAGAGTAACGAATTCAAATATCGAACGATCTTTACCCTTGTACATATCAACATGATGAAAACTACAAAACACATGCTAGGAAACGCAGTTTTATGATTACAGTGAATTCGAGGATAAAATCTGATTACACCGGGGCCTTTGCTATTTTTCCATATTTGAGAGATAGTTTTGTTTCCAGAAACCCCACTTTTTACACATCCTGCCAAACGTCATGCATCCCCTTTTGATTCATGGAACTGGAGTCCCTATTTGACAAATGGTACGCAGTCTACTACCGTCTGAACTTGTGCAAAGGTACAAAGAGTAACGAATTCAAATATCGAGAACAGGGACTATTATTCTGCAAATCGAACGATCTTTACCCCTGTACATATCAACATGATGAAAACTACAAAACACATGCTAGGAAACGCAGTTTTATGAGTAAAGTAAATTCGAGGAAAAAATCTGAATACCCCCGGGCCTTTGCGATTTTTCCATATTCGAGAAAAAGCTTTGTTTCCAAAAACCCTACTTTTTACACATCCTGCCAAACGTCATGCATCCTCTTTCGAATAATGGAACTGGCAACCCTATGTGACAAATGGTACGTAGTCTACTACCATCTAAACTTGTGCAAAGGTACAAAGAGTAACGAATTCAAATATCAAGAACAGCGACTATTATTCTATAAATTGAACGATCTTTACCCCTGTACATACCAACATGATGAAAACTACAAAACACATGCTACGAAACGCAGTTTCATAAGTACAGTGAATTCGAGGATAAAATCTGATTATACCGGGGCCTTTGCGATTTTTCCATATTTGAGAAAAAGCTTTGTTTCCAAAAAACCCAGTTTCTACACATCATGCCAAACGTCACTGCATCCTCTCTTGATTCATGGAACTGGCATCCCTGTTTGAGAAATGGTACGCAGTCTACTACCATCTGAACTTGTGCAAAGGTACAAAGAGTAACGAATTCAAATATCGAGAACAGGGACTATTATTCTGCAAACCGAACGATCCTTACCCCTGTACATATCAACATGATGAAAACTACAAAACACATGCCAGGAAACGCAGTTTTATGAGTACAGTAAATTCGAGGAAAAAATCTGAATACACCCGGGCCTTTGCGATTTTTCCATATTTGAGAAACGGCTTTGTTTCCAAAAACCCCACTTTTTACACATCATGCCAAACGTCATTGCATCCTCTCTCGATTCATGGAACTGGCATCAATATTTTACAAATGGTACGCAGTCTACTACCGTCTGAACTTGTGCAAAGGTACAAAGAGTAACAAATTCAAATATCGAGAACAGGGACTATTATTCTGCAAATCGACGATCTTTATCCCGCACATATCAACATGATGAAAACTACAAAACACATGCTAGGAAACGCAGTTTTATGAGTACAGTGAATTCGAGGATAAAATCTGATTACACCGGGGCCTTTGCGATTTTTCCATACTTGAGAAAAAGGTTTGTTTCCAAAATCCTAGTTTTTACACATCATGCCAAACGTCATTGCATCCTCTCTCAATTCATGGAACTAGCATCCCTATTTGACAATTGGTACGCAATCTACTACCGTCTGAGCTTGTGCAAAGGTACAAAGAGTAACGAATTCAAATATCGAGAACAGGGACTATTATTCTGCAAATCGAACGATCTTTATCCCTGTACATATCAATATGATGAAAAATACAAAACACATGCTAGGAAACGCAATTTTATGAGTACAGTAAATTCGAGGAAAAAATCTGTGTACACCCGGGCCTTTGCGATTTTTCCATATTTGACAAATGTCTTTGTTTCCAAAAACCCCACTTTTCACACATCATGCCAATGTCATTGCATCCTCTCTCGATTCATGGAACTGGCATCCCTATTTGACAAATGGTATGCAGTCCATTAACGTCTGAACTTGTGCAAAGGTACAAAGACTAACGAATTCATATATCGAGAAAAGGGACTATTATTCTGCAAATCGAACGATCTTTACCCCTGTACATATCAACATGATGAAAACTACAAAACACATGCTAGGAAACGCAGTTTTATGAGTACAGTGAATTCGAGGATAAAATCTGATTACACTGGGGCCTATGCGATTTTTTCATATTTGAGAAAAAGCTTTGTTACCAAAAAACCCAATTTCTACACATCATGCCAAACGTCACTGCATCCTGTCTCGATTCATGGAACTGGCATCCCTATTTGACAAATGGTACGCAGTCTACTACCATCTGAACTTGTGCAAAGGTACAAAGAGTAACGAATTCAAGTATGGAGAACAGGGACTATTATTCTGCAAATCGAACGATCTTTACACTTGTCCATATCAACATGATGAAAACTACAAAACACATGTTAGGAAACGCAGTTTTATGAGTAAAGTAAATTCGAGGAAAAAATCTGAATACACCCCTCTCTCGTTTGATGGAACCGGCATCCCTCTTTTGACAAATGGTACGCAGTCTACTACCGTGTGAACTTGTGCAAATTTACAAAGGTTTACGAATTCAAATATCGAGAACAGGGACTATTATTCTGCAAATCGAACGATCTTTACCCCTGTACATAACAACATGATGAAAAATACAAAACACATGCTAGGAAACGCGGTTTTATGAGTAAAGTAAATTCGATTAAGAAATCTGAATACACCCGGGCCTTTGCGATTTTTCCATATTTCAGAAAAAGCTTTGTTTCCAAAAACCGCACTTCTTACACATTCTACCAAACGTCATGCATCCTCTTTCGATTCATTTAACTGGCATCCCTATTTGACAAATGGCACGCAGTCTATTACCGTCTGAACTTGTGCAAAGGTACAGAGAGTAACGAATTCATATATGGGGGAACTGGGACTATTATTCTGCAAATTGAACGATCTTTACCCCTGTTGATATCAACATGATGAAAACTACAAAACACATGCTAGGAAACGCAGTTTTATGAGTACAGTAAATTCGAGGAAAAATATCTGAATACATCCGGTTTTTTGCGATTTTTCATATTTGAGAAAAAACTTTGTTTCCAAAAACCCCACTTTTTACACATCATGCCAATTGTCAATGCATCTTCTCTCGATTCATGGAACTGGAAACCCTATTTGACAAATGGTACGCAGTCTACTACCGTCTGAACTTGTGCAAAGGTACAATAGAGTAACAAATTCAAATATCGAGAACAGGGACTATTATTCTGCAAATCGACGATCTTTATCCCGCACATATCAACATGATGAAAACTACAAAACACATGCTAGGAAACGCAGTTTTATGAGTACAGTGAATTCGAGGATAAAATCTGATTACACCGGGGCCTTTGCGATTTTTCCATATTTGAGAAAAAGCTTTGTTTCCAAAATCCTAGTTTTTACACATCATGCCAAACGTCATTGCATCCTCTCTCAATTCATGGAACTAGCATCCCTATTTCACAATTGGAACGCAATCTACTACCGTCTGAACTTGTGCAGAGCTACAAAGAGTAACAAATTCAAATATTTAGAACAGGGACTATTATTCTGCAAATCGAACGATCTTTACCCCTGTACATATCAACATGATGAAAACTACAAAACACATGCTAGGAAACTCAGTTTTATGAGTACAGTGAATTCGAGGATAAAATCTGATTACACCGGGGCCTTTGCGATTTTTCCATATTTGAGAAAAAGGTTTGTTTCCAGAAACCCCACTTTTTACACATCCTGCCAAACGTTATGCATCCTCTTTCAATTCATGGAACTGGCATCCCTATTTGACAAATGGTACGCAGTCTACTACCATCTGAACTTGTGCAAAGGTACAATGAGTAACGAATTCAAATATCGAGAACCGCAACTATTATTCTGCAAATCGAACGATTTTTACCCCTCTACATCTCAACATGATGAAAACTACTAAACATATGCTTGGAAACGCAGTTTTATGAGTACAGTAAATTCGAGGATAATATCTGAATATCTGAATATCTTTGCGATTTTTCCATATTTGAGAAAAAGCTTTGTTTCCAAAAACTCCACTTTTTACACATCATGCCAATTGTCATTGCATCCTCTCTCGATTCATGGAACTGGCATCCCTATTTGACAAATGGTACAAAGTCTACTACCGTCTGAACTTGTGCAAAGCTACAAAGAGTAACGAATTCAAATATCGAGAACAGGGACTATTATTATGCAAATCGAATGATCTTTACCCCTGTACATATCAACATGATGAAAACTACAAAACACATGCTAGGAAACGCAGTATTATGAGTACAGTGAATTCGAGGATAAAATCTGATTACTCCGGGGCCTTTACGATTTTTCCATGTTTGAGAAAAAGATTTGTTTCCAAAAACCCCACTTTTTACACATCGTGCCAAACGTCATTGCATCTCTCTCGATTCATGGAACTGGCATCCCTATTTGACAAATGGTACGCAGTCTACTACCGTCTGAACTTGTGCAAAGGTACAAAGAGTAACGAATTCAAATATCGAGAACAGGGACTATCATTCTGCAAATCGAACGATATTTACCCTTGGTCATATCAACATGATGAAAACTACAAAACACATGCTAGGAAACGCAGTTTTATGAGTAAAGTAAATTCGAAGAAAAAATCTGAATACACCCGGGCCTTTGCGTTTTTTCCATATTTGAGAGCAAGCTTTGTTTCCAAAAACCCCACTTTTTACACATAATGCCATTTGTCATTGCATCCTCTCTCGATCCATGGAACTGGCATCCCTATTTGACAAATGGTACGCAGTCTACTACCGTCTGAACTTGTGCAAAGCTACAAAGAGTAAAGAATTCAAATATTGAGAACAGGGACTATTATTCTGCAAATCGAAAGATCTTTACGCCTGTACATATCAACATGATGAATACTACAAAACACATGCTAGGAAACGCAGTTTTATGAGTACAGTAATTCGAGGATAAAATCTGAATACACCTGGGCCTTTGCGATTTTTCCATATTTGAGGAAAAGCTTTGTTTCCAAAAAACCCACTTTTTACACATCATGCCAAACGTCATGCATCCTCTCTCGATTCATGGATCTGGCATCCCTATTTGACAAATGGTATTCAGTCTACTACCGTCTGAACTTGTGCAAAAGTACAAAGAGTAACGAATTCAAATATCGAAAACCGGGACTATTATTCTGCAAATCGAACGAGCTTTACCCCTGTACATATCAACATGATGAAAACTACAAAACACATGCTAGGAAACGCAGTTTTATGTGTACAGTAAATTCGAGGAGAAAATCTGAATATCTGAATATCTTTGCGATTTTTCCATATTTGAGAAAAAGCTTTGTTTGCAAAAACCCCAGTTTTTACACATCATGCCAAACGTCATTGCATCCTCTCTCGATTTGAGAACTAGCATCCCTATTTGACAAATGGTACGCAGTCTACTACCGTCTGGACTTGTGCAAAGCTACAAAGAGTAACGAATTCAAATATTGAGAACAGGGACTATTATACTGCAAATTGAACGACCTTTACCCCTGTACATATCAACATGATGAAAACTACAAAACACATGCTAGGAAACGCAGTTTTATGAGTACAGTAAATTCGAGGTAAAAATCTCAATACAACCGGACCTTTGCGATTTTTCATATTTGAGAAAAAGCTTTGTTTCCAAAAACCCCACTTTTTACACATAATGCCGATTGTCATTGCATCCTCTCTCGATCCATGGAACTGGCATCACTATTTGACAAATGGTACGCAGTCTACTACCGTCTGAACTTGTGCAAAGCTACAAAGAGTAAAGAATTCAAATATTGAGAACAGGGACTATTATTCTGCAAATCGAACGATCTTGACGCCTGTACACATCAACATGATGAATACTACAAAACACATGCTAGGAAACGCAGTTTTATGAGTACAGTAATTCGAGGATAAAATCTGAATACACCCGGGCCTTTGCGATTTTTCCATATTTGAGAAAAAGCTTTGTTTCCAAAAAACCCACTTTTTACACATCCTGAAAACGTCATGCATGCTCTTTCGATTCATGGACTGGCATCCCTATTTGACAAATGGTACGCAGTCTACTACCATCTGAACTTGTGCAAAGCTACAAAGAGTAACGAATTCAAATATCGAGAACAGGGACGATTACTCTGCAAATCGAACAATCTTTACCCCTGTACATATCAACATGATGAAAACTACAAAACACATGCTAGGAAACGCAGTTTTATTAGTACAGTGAATTCAAGGATTAAATCGGATTACACTGGGCCTTTGCGATATTTCCATTTTTGAGAAAAAGTTTTGTTCCAGAAACCTCACTTTTTACACATCCTGCCTAACGTCAAGCATCCCCTTTTGATTCATGGAACTGGCATCCTTATTTGACAAATGGTACGCAATCTATTACCGTCTGAACTTGTGCAAAGGTACAAAGAGTAACGAATTCAAATATCGAGAACAGGGACTATTACTCTACAAATCGAACGATCTTTACCCTTGTACATATCAACATGATGAAAACTACAAAACACATGCTAGGAAACGCAGTTTTATGAGTAAAGTAAATTCGAAAAAAAAATCTGAATACACCCGGGCCTTTGCGATTTTTCCATATTTGCGAAAAAGCTTTGTATCCAGAAACCCCACATTTTACACGTCCTGCCAAACGGCATTCATCCTCTTTCGATTCATTGAACTGGCATAGCTATTTGACAAATGGTACGGAGTCTACTACCGTCTGAACTTGTGCAAAAGTACAAAGAGTAACGAATTCAGATATCGAGAAAAGGGACTATTATTCTGCAAATCGAACGATCTTTATACCTGTACATATCAACATGATGAAAACTACAAAACACATGCTAGGAAACACAGTTTTATGAGTACAGTGAATTCGAGGATAAAATCTGATTACACTGGGGCCTTTGCGATTTTTCCATATTTGAGAAAAAGCTTTGTTTCCAAAAAGCCCACTTTTTACACATCATGCCAAATGTCATTGCATCCTCTCTCGATTCATGGAACTGGCATCCCTATTTGACAAATGGTACGCAGTCTACTACCATCCGAACTTGTGCAAAGGTACAAAGAGTAACGAATTCAAATATCGAGAACAGGGACTATTATTCTGCAAATCGAACGATCTTTATCCCTGTACATATCAACATGATGAAAACTACAAAACACATGCTAGGAAACGCAGTTTTATGAGTACAGTGAATTCGAGGATAAAATCTGATTACACCAGGCCTTTGCGATTTTTCCATATTTGAGAGCAAGCTTTGTTTCCAGAAGACCCACTTTTTACACATCATGCCAAACGTCATTGCATCCTCTCTCAATTCATGGAACTGGCATCCCTATTTGACAATGGTACCTAGTCTACTACCATCTGAACTTGTGTAAAGATACAAAGAGTAACGAATTCAAATATCGGGAACAGGGACTATTATTCTGCAGATCGAACGAACTTTACACCTGTACATATCAACATGGTGAAAACTACAAAACACATGCTAGGAAACGCAGTTTTATGAGTACAGTGAATTCGCAGATAAAATCTGATTACACTGGAACCTTTGCGATTTCTCCATATTTGACAAAAAGCTTTGTCTCCAAAAACCCCACTTTTTACACATTATGCCAAATGTCATTGCATCCTCTCTCGATTCATGGAACTGGCATCCCTATTTGACAAATGGTACGCAATCTACTACCGTCTGAACTTGTGCAAAGGTACAAAGAGTAACGAATTCAAATATCGAGAACAGGGACTATTACTCTGCAAATCGAATGATGTTTACCCCTGTACATATCAACATGATGAAAACAACAAAACAAATGCTAGGAAACGCAGTTTTATGAGTACAGTAAATTCGAGGATAAAATCTGATTACACCCGGGCCTTTGCGATTTTTCATACTTGAGAAAAAGCTTTGTTTCCAAAGACCCCACTTTTTACACAGCATGCCAAACGTCATTACATCCTCTCTTGATTCATGGAACTGGGATCCCTATTTGACAAATGGTACACAGTATACTACCGTCTGAACTTGTGCAAAGATACAAAGAGTAACGAATTCAAATATCGAGAACCGCAACTATTATTCTGCAAATCGAGCGATCTTTACCCCTGTACATATCAACATGATGAAAACTACAAAACACATGCTAGGGAACGCAGTTTGATGAGTGCAGTGAATTCGAGGATAAAATCTGATTACACCGGGGCTTTGCGATTTTTCCATATTTGAGAAAAAGCTTTGTTTCCAAAAACCCCAGTTTTTACACATCATGCCAAACGTCATTGCATCTTCTCTCGATTCAAGGAACTAGCATCTCTATTTGACAAATGGTACGCAGTCTACTACCGTCTGAACTTGTGCAAAGGTACAAAGAGTAACGAATTCAAATATCGAGAACAGGGACTATTATTTTGCAAATCGAACGATCTTTACCCCTGTACATATCAACATGATGAAAACTACAAAAAACGTGCTAGGAAGCGCAGTTTTATAGGTACAGTGAATTCGAGGATAAAATCTGATTACACCGGGGCCTTTGCGATTTTTCCATATTTGAGATAAAGCTTTGTTTCCAGAAACCCCACTTTTTACACATCCTGCCAAACGTCGTGCATCCTCTTTCGATTCATGGAACTGGCATCCCTATTTGACAAATGGTACGCAATCTACTACCGTCTGAAATTGTGCAAAGGTACAAAGAGTAACGAATTCAAATATTGAGATCAGGTACTATTATTCTGCGAATCAAACGATCTTTACCCCTGTACATATCAACATGATGAAAACTACAAAACACATGCTAGAAAACGCAGTTTTATGAGTATAGTGAATTCGAGGATAAAATCTGATTACACCGGGGCCTTTGCGATTTTTCCATATTTGTGAAAAAGCTTTGTCTCCAGAAACCCCACATTTTACACGTCCTGCCAAACGGCTTTCATCCTCTTTCGATTCATTGAACTGGCATCCCTATTTGACAAATGGTACGGAGTCTACTACCGTCTGAACTTCTGCAAAGGTACAAAGAGTAACGAATTCAAATATCGAGAAGAGGGACTATTATTCTGCAAATCGAACGATCTTTACCCCTGTACATATCAACATGATGAAAACTACAAAAGACATGCTAGAATACGCAGTTTTATGAGTACAGTGAATTCGAGGATAAAATCTGATTACACCGGGCCTTTGCGATTTTTCCATATTTGAGAAAAAGTTTTGTTTCCAGAAACCCCACTTTTTACATATCCTGCCAATCGTCATGCATGCCCTTTTGATTCATGGAGCTGGCAAGCTTATTTGACAAATGGAACGCAGTCTACTACCGTCTGAACTTGTGCAAAGGTACAAAGAGTAACGAATTCAAATATCGAGATCAGGGACAATTATTCTGCTAATCGAACGATCTTTTCCCTTGGTAATATCAGCATGATGAAAACTACAAAACACATGCTAGAAAACGCAGTTTTATGAGTAAAGTAAATTCGAGGAAAAAATCTGAATACACTCGGGCCTTTGCGACTTTTCCATATTTGAGAGCAAGCTTTGTTTCCAAAAACCCCACTTTTTACACATCATGCCAAATGTCATTGCATCCTCTCTCGATTCATGGAACTGGCATCCCGATTTGACAAATGGTACGCAGTCTACTACCGTCTAAACTTGTGCAAAGGTACAAAGAGTAACGGATTCATATATGGAAAACAAAGACTATTATTCTGCAAATCGAACGATCTTTACCCCTGTACATATCAACAAGATGAAAACTACAAAACACATGCTAGGAAACGCAGTTTTATGAGTACAGTAAATTCGACAAAAAAATCTGAATACACTCAGACCTTTGCGATATTTCCATATTTGAGAAAAAGCTTTGTTTCCAAAAACCCCACTTTTTACACATCATGCCAAACGTCATGCATCCTTTTTCGATTCATGGAACTGGCATCCCTATTTGACAAATAGTACGCAGTTCACTAATTTCTGAACTTGTGCAAAGGTACAAAGACTAACGAATTGAAATATCGAGAACAGAGAAAATTATTCTGCAAATCGAATGATGTTTACCCTTGTACATATCAACATGTTGAAAACAACAAAACAAATGCTAGGAAACGCAGTTTTATGAGTACAGTAAATTCGAGGATAAAATCTGATTACACCCGGGCCTTTGCGATTTTTCATGCTTGAGAAAAAGCTTTGTTTCCAGAAACCCCACTTTTTACATATCCTGCCAATCGTCATGCATGCCCTTTTGATTCATGGAGCTGGCAAGCTTATTTGACAAATGGAACGCAGTCTACTACCGTCTGAACTTGTGCAAAGGTACAAAGAGTAACGAATTCAAATATCGAGATCAGGGACAATTATTCTGCTAATCGAACGATCTTTTCCCTTGGTAATATCAGCATGATGAAAACAACAAAACAAATGCTAGGAAACGCAGTTTTATGAGTACAGTGAATTCGAGGATAAAATCTGATTACACCGGGGCCTTTGCGATTTTTCCATATTTGAGAAAAAGCTTTGTTTCCAAAAACCCCAGTTTTTACACATCATGCCAAACGTCATTGCATCTTCTCTCGATTCATGGAACTAGCATCTCTATTTGACAAATGGTACGCAGTCTACTACCGTCTGAACTTGTGCAAAGCTACAAAGAGTAACGAACTCAAATATCGAGAACAGGGACTATTATTCTGCAAATCGAACGATCTTTACCCCTGTACACATCAACATGATGAAAACTACAAAAAACATGCTAGGAAGCGCAGTTTTACGAGTAAAGTGAATTCGAGGATAAATCTGATTACGTCGGGGCCTTTGCGATTTTTCCATATTTGAGAAAAAGATTTGTTTCCAGAAACCCCACTTTTTACACATCATGCCAAACGTCATTCATCCTCTTTCGATTCTTGGAACTGGCATCCCTATTTGACAAATGGTACGCAGTCTACTACCGTCTGAACGTGTGCAAAGGTACAAAGAGTAACGAATTCAAATATCGAGAACAGGGACTATTATTCTGCAAACCGAACTATCTTTTCCCGTGTACATATCAACATGATGAAAACTACAAAATACATGCTAGGAAACGCAGTTTTTGAAGTACAGTGAATTCGAGGAAAAAAACCTGAATACACCCGGGCCTTTGCGATTTTTCCATATTTGAGAAAAAACTTTGTATCCAAAAACCCCACTTTTTACACACCCTGCCAAACGTCATGCATCCTGTTTCGATTCATGGAACTGGCATCCCTATTTGACAAATGGTATGCAGTCTACTACCGTGTGAACTTGTGCAAAGGTACAAAGAGTAACGAATTCAAATATCGAGAACAGGGACTATTATTCTACAAATCGAACGATCTTTACCCCTGTACATATCAACATGATGGAAACTACAAAACACATGCTAGGAAACGCAGTCTTATGAGTACAGTAAATTCGAGGAAAAAATCTGAATACACCCGGGCCTTTGCGATTTTTCGTATTTGAGAAAAAGCTTTGTTTCCATAAACCCCACTTTTTACACATCATGCAATTTGTCATTGCATCCCCTCTCGATCCATTGAACTGGCATCCCTATTTGACAAATGGTACGCAATCTACTACTGTCTGAACTTGTGCAAAGGTACAAAGAGTAACGAATTCAAATATTGAAAACAGGGACTATTATTCTGCAAATCGAACGATCTTTACCCCTGTACATATCAACATGATGAGAACTACAAAACACATGCTAGGAAACTCAGTTTTATGAGTACAGCGAATTCGAGGATAAAATCTGATTACATCGGGGCCGTTGCGATTTTTCCATATTTGAGAAAAAGCTTTGTTTCCAGAAACCCCACTTTTTACACATCCTGCCAAACGTCATGCATGCTCTTTCGATTCATTGAACTGGCATCCCTATTTGACAAATGGTACACAGTCTACTACAGTCTGAACTTGTGCAAAGCAACAAAGAGTAACGAATTCAAATATCGAGAACAGGGACTATTATTCTGCAAATCGAACGATCTTTACACCTGTACATATCAACATGATGAAAAATACCAAACACATGCTATGAAACGCAGTTTTATGAGTACAGTGTATTCGAGGATAAAATCTGATTACACCGGGGCATTTGCGATTTTTCCATATTTGAGAAAAAGCATTGTATCCAAAAACCCCAATTTTTACACACCCTGCCAAACGTCATGCATCGTCTTTCGATTCATGGAACTGGCATCCCTATTTGACAAATGGTACACAGTCTACTACAGTCTGAACTTGTGCAAAGGTACAAAGAGTAAGGAATTCAAATATTGAGAACAGGGACTATTATTCTGCAAATCGAACGATCTTTACCCCTGTACATATCAACATGATGAAAACTACAAAGCACATGCTAGGAAACTCAGTTTTTGAGTACAGTGTATTCGAGGATAAAATCTGATTACACCGGGGCCTTTGCGATTTTTCCATATTTGAGAAAAAGCATTGTATCCAAAAACCCCACTTTTTACACACCCTGCCAAACGTCATGCATCGTCTTTCGATTCATGGAACTGGCATCCCTATTTGACAAATGGTACACAGTCTACTACAGTCTGAACTTGTGCAAAGCAACAAAGAGTAACGAATTCAAATATCGAGAACAGGGACTATTATTCTGCAAATCGAACGATCTTTACACCTGTACATATCAACATGATGAAAACTACTACAAAAAACATGATAGGAATCGCAGTTTTATGAGTACAATGATTCGAGGATAAAATCTGATTACACCGGGGCCTTTGCGACTTTTCCATATTTGAGGAAAAGGTTTGTTTCCAGAAACCCCACTTTTTACACATCATGAGAAACGTCATGCATCCTCTTTCGATTCTTGGAACTGGCATCCCTATTTGACAAATGGTACGCAGTCTACTACCGTCTGAACTTGTGCAAAGGTGCAAGGAGTAACGAATTCAAATATCGAGAACAGGGACTATTATTCTGCAAACCGAACTATCTTTTCCCCTGCACATATCAACATGATGAAAACTACAAAACACATGCTAGGAAACGCAGTTTTATGAGTACAGTGAATTCGAGGATAAAATCTGATTACACCGGGGCCTTTGCGATTTTTCCATATTTGAGAAAAAGGTTTGTTTCCAGAAACCCCACTTTTTACACATCCTGCCAAAGTTCATGCATGCTCTTTCGATTCATGGAACTGGCATCCCTATTTGACAAATGGTACGGAGTCTACTACCGTCTGAACATCTGCAATGATACAAAGAGTAACGAATTCAAATATCGAGAAGAGAGAGTATTATTCTGCAAATCGAACGATCTTTACACCTGTACATATCAACATGATGAAAACTACAAAACACATGCTAGGAAACACAGTTTTATGAGTACAGTGAATTCGAGGATAAAATCTGATTACACCGGGACCTTTGCGATTTTTCCATATTTGAGAAAAAGCTTTGTTTCCAAAAACCCCACTTTTTACACATCATGCCAAACGTCACTGCATCCTCTCTCGATTCATGGAACTGGCATCCCTATTTGACAAATGGTACGCAGTCTACTACCATCTGAACTTTTGCAAAGGTACAAAGGGTAACGATTTCAAATATCGAGAACAGGAACTATTATTCTGCAAATCGAACGATCTTTACCCCTGTACATATTAACATGATGAAAACTACAAAACACATGCTAGGAAACGCAGTTTTATGAATACAGTGAATTCGAGGATAAAATCTGATTACACCGGGCCTTTGCGAAATTTCCATATTTGAGAAAAAGTTTTGTTTCCAGAAACCCCACTTTTTACACATCCTGCCAATCGTCATGCATCCCCTTTTGATTCATGGAACTGGCATCCATTTTTGACAAATGGAACGCAGTCTACTACCGTCTGAACTTGTGATAAGGTACAAAGAGTAACGAATTCAAATATCGAGAACAGGGACTATTATTCTGCAAATCGAACGATCTTTACCCTTGGTCATATCAACATGATGAAAACTACAAAACACATGCTAGGAAACGCAGTTTTATGAGTAAAGTAAATTCGAAAAAAAAATCTGAATACACCCGGGCCTTTGCGATTTTTCCATATTTGAGAGCAAGCTTTGTTTTCAAAGATCCCACTTTTTACACATCATGCCAAACGTCATTGCATCCTCTCTCGATTCATGGAACTGGCATCCCTATTTGACAAATGATACGCAGTCTACTACCGTCTGAACTTGTGCAAAGGTACAAAGAGTAACGAATTCAAATATCGAGAACAGGGACTATTATTCTGCAAATCGAACGATCTTTACCCCTGTACATATCAACATGATGAAAACTACAAAACACATGCTAGGAAACGCAGTTTTTTGAGTACAGTGAATTCGAGGATAAAATCTGATTACACCGGGGCCTTTGCGATTTTTCCATATTTGCGAAAATTGTTGTTTCCAGGATCCCCATTTTTACACATCCTGCCAAACATCACGCATCCTCTGTCGATTCATGGAACTGGCATCCCTATTTGACAAATGATACGCAGTCTACTACCGTCTGAACTTGTGCAAAGGTACAAAGAGTAACGAATTCAAATATCGAGAACAGGGACTATTATTCAGCAAATCGAACGATCTTTACCCCTGTACATATCAACATGATGAAAACTACAAAACACATGCTAGGAAACGCAGTTTTTTTAGTACACTGAATTCGAGGATAAAATCTGATTACACCGGGGCCTTTGCGATTTTTCCATATTTGCGAAAATTGTTGTTTCCAGGATCCCCATTTTTACACATCCTGCCAAACATCACGCATCCTCTGTCGATTCATGGAACTGGCATCCCTATTTAACAAATGGTACGCAGTCTACTACCGTCTGAACTTCTGCAAAGGTACAAAGAGTAACGAATTCAAATATCGAGAACAGGGACTATTATTCTGCAAATCGAACGATCTTTACCCCTGTACATATCAACATGATTAAAACTACAAAACACATGCTAGGAAACGCAGTTTCATGAGTACAGTGAATTCGAGGAAAAAATCTGATTACACGGGGGCCTTTGCGATTTTTCCATATTTGACAAAAAGGTTTGTTTCCAGAAACCCCACTTTTAACACATCCTTCCAAATGTCATGCATCCTCTTTCTATTCATGGAACTGGCATCCCTATTTGACAAATGGTACGCAATCTACTACCGTCTGAACTTGTGCAAAGGTACAAAGGGTAACGCATTCAAATATCGAGAACAGGGATTATTATTCTGCAAATCGAACGATCTTTACCACTGTACATATCAACATGATGAAAGCTTTAAAACACATGCTAGGAAACGCAGTTTTATGAGTACAGTAAATTCGAGGAAAATATCTGAATATCTGAATATCTTTGTGATTTTTCCATATTTGAGAAAAAGCTTTGTTTCCAAGAACCCCACTTTTTACACATCATGCCAATTGTCATTGCATCCTCATTTTATTAATGGAACTGGCATCCCTATTTGACAAATGGTACACAGTCTACTACAGTCTGAACTTGTGCAAAGCAACAAAGAGTAACGAATTCAAATATCGAGAACAGGGACTATTATTCTGCAAATCGAACGATCTTTACCCCTGTACATATCAACATGATGAAAACTACAAAACATATGCTAGGAAACGCAGTTTTATGAGTACAGTGAATTCGAGGATAAAATCTTATTACACCAGGGCCTTTGCGATTTTTCCATATTTGAGAAATAGCTTTGTTTCCAGAAACCCCACCTTTTACACGTCCTGCCAAACGTCATGCATCTTCTTTCGATTCATTGAACTGGCATACCTATTTGACACATGGTATGCAGTCTACTACCGTCTGAAGTTCTGTAAACGTACAAAGAGTAACGAATTCAAATATCGAGAAAAGGGACTATTATTCTGCAAATCGAACGATCTTTACCCCTGTACATATCAACATGATGAAAACTACTACAAAAAACATGCTAGGAGTCGCAGTTTTATGAGTACAATGAATTCGATAATAAAATCTGATTACACCGGGGCCTTTGCGATTTTTCCATATTTGCGAAAATGGTTTGTTTAGAGGATCCCCATTTTTACACATCCTGCCAAACATCATGCATCCTCTGTCGATTTATGGAACTGGCATCCCTATTTAACAAATGGTACGCAGTCTACTACCGTCTGAACTTGTGCAAAGGTACAAAGAGTAACGAATTCAAATATCGAGAACAGGGACTATTATTCTGCAAATCGAACGATCTTTACCCCTGTACATATCAATATGATGAAAACTACAAAACACATGCTAGGAAACGCAGTATTATGAGTAATGTAAATTCGAGGAAAAAATCTGAATACACCCGGGCCTTTGCGATTTCTCCATATTTGACAAAAAACTTTGTTTATAAAAACCCCACTTCATACACATCCTGCCAAACGTTATGCATCCTCTTTCGAATAATGGATCTGGCACCCCTATTTGAGAAATGGTACGCAGTCTACTACCATCTGAACTTGTGCAAAGCTACAAAGAGTAACGAATTCAAATATCGAGAACAGGGTCGATTATTCTGCAAATCGAACGATCTTTACCTCTGTACAAATCAACATGATGAAAACTACAAAACACATGCTAGGAAACGCAGTTTTATGACTACACTAAATTCGAGAAAAAAATCTGAATACACCTGGGCTTTTGCGATTTTTCCAAATTTGAGAAATGGCTTTGTTTCCAAAAACCCCACTTTTTACACAGCATGCCAAACATCATTGTATCCTCTCTCGATTCATGGAACTGGCATCCCTATTTGACAAATGGTACGCAGTCTACTACAGTTTTAAATTGTGCAAAGGTACAAAGAGTGACGAATTCAAATATCGAGAACAGGGACTATTACTCTGCAAATCGAACGATCTTTACCCCTGTACATATCAACATGATGAAAACTACAAAACACATGCTAGGAAACGCAGTTTTATGAGTCCAGTGAATTCGAGGATAAAATCTGATTACACCGGGGCCTTTGCGATATTTCCATTTTTGAGAAAAAGCTTTATATCCAAAAACACCAGTTTTTTACACATCATGCCAAACATTATTGCATCCTCTCTCGATTCATAGAACTAGCATCTATATTTGACAAATGGTACGCTGTCTACTACCGTCTGAACTTGAGCAAAGCTACAAAGAGTAACGAATTCAAATATCGAGGACAGGGACTATTATTCTGCAAATCGAACGATCTTTACCCCTGTACATATCAACATGATGAAAACTACAAAACACATGCTAGGAAACGCAGTTTCATGAGTACAGTGAATTCGAGGAAAAAATCTGATTACACCGGGGCCTTTGCGATTTTTCCATATTTGAGAAAAAGGTTTGTTTCCAGAAACCCCACTTTTTACACATCCTTCCAAATGTCATGCATCCTCTTTCTATTCATGGAACTGGCATCCCTATTTGACAAATGGTACGCAATCTACTACCGTCTGAACTTGTGCAAAGGTACAAATGGTAACGAATTCAAATATCGAGAACAGGGACTATTATTCTGCAAATCGAACGATCTTTACCACTGTACATATCAACATGATGAAAACTTTAAAACACATGCTAGGAAACGCAGTTTTATGAGTACAGTGAATTCGAGGATAAAATCTGATTACACCGGGGCCTTTGCGATTTTTCCATATTTGAGAAAAAGGTTTGTTTCCAGAAACCCCACTTTTTACACATCCTGCCAAAGTTCATGCATGCTCTTTCGATTCATGGAACTGGCATCCCTATTTGACAAATGGTACGGAGTCTACTACCGTCTGAACATCTGCAATGATACAAAGAGTAACGAATTCAAATATCGAGAAGAGAGAGTATTATTCTGCAAATCGAACGATCTTTACACCTGTACATATCAACATGATGAAAACTACAAAACACATGCTAGGAAACACAGTTTTATGAGTACAGTGAATTCGAGGATAAAATCTGATTACACCGGGGCCTTTGCGATTTTTCCATATTTGAGAAAAAGCTTTGTTTCCAAAAACCCCACTTTTTACACATCATGCCAAACGTCACTGCATCCTCTCTCGATTCATGGAACTGGCATCCCTATTTGACAAATGGTACGCAGTCTACTACCATCTGAACTTTTGCAAAGGTACAAAGGGTAACGATTTCAAATATCGAGAACAGGAACTATTATTCTGCAAATCGAACGATCTTTACCCCTGTACATATTAACATGATGAAAACTACAAAACACATGCTAGGAAACGCAGTTTTATGAATACAGTGAATTCGAGGATATAATCTGATTACACCGGGCCTTTGCGAAATTTCCATATTTGAGAAAAAGTTTTGTTTCCAGAAACCCCACTTTTTACACATCCTGCCAATCGTCATGCATCCCCTTTTGATTCATGGAACTGGCATCCTTTTTTGACAAATGGAACGCAGTCTACTACCGTCTGAACTTGTGATAAGGTACAAAGAGTAACGAATTCAAATATCGAGAACAGGGACTATTATTCTGCAAATCGAACGATCTTTACCCTTGGTCATATCAACATGATGAAAACTACAAAACACATGCTAGGAAACGCAGTTTTATGAGTAAAGTAAATTCGAAAAAAAAATCTGAATACACCCGGGCCTTTGCGATTTTTCCATATTTGAGAGCAAGCTTTGTTTTCAAAGATCCCACTTTTTACACATCATGCCAAACGTCATTGCATCCTCTCTCGATTCATGGAACTGGCATCCCTATTTGACAAATGATACGCAGTCTACTACCGTCTGAACTTGTGATAAGGTACAAAGAGTAACGAATTCAAATATCGAGAACAGGGACTATTATTCTGCAAATCGAACGATCTTTACCCCTGTACATATCAACATGATGAAAACTACAAAACACATGCTAGGAAACGCAGTTTTTTGAGTACAGTGAATTTGAGGATAAAATCTGATTACACCGGGGCCTTTGCGATTTTTCCATATTTGAGAAAAAGCTTTGTTTCCAAAAACCCCACTTTTTACACATCATGCCAAACGTCACTGCATCCTCTCTCGATTCATTGAACTGGCATCCCTATTTGAGAAATGGTACGCATTCTAATACCATCTGAACTTGTGGAAAGGTACAAAGGGTAACGAATTCAAATATCGAGAACAGGAACTATTATTCTGCAAATCGAACGATCTTTACCCCTGTACATATTAACATGATGAAAACTACAAAACACATGCTAGGAAACGCAGTTTTATGAATAGAGTGAATTCGAGGATAAAATCTGATTACACCGGGCCTTTGCGAAATTTCCATATTTGAGAAAAAGTTTTGTTTCCAGAAGCCTCACTTTTTACACATCCTGCCAATCGTCATGCATCCCCTTTTGATTCATGGAACTGGCATCCTTATTTGACAAATGGAACGCAGTCTACTACCGTCTGAACTTGTGCAAAGGTACAAAGAGTAACGAATTCAAATATCGAGAACAGGGACTATTATTCTACAAATCGAACGATCTTTTCCCCTGTACATATCAACATGATGAAAAATACAAAACACATGCTAGGAAACGCAGTTTTATGAGTACAGTTAATTCGAGGATAAAATCTGATTACACCGGGGCCTTTGCGATTTTTCCATATTTGAGAAAAAGGTTTGTTTCCAGAAACCCCACTTTTTACACATCCTGACAAAGTTCATGCATGCTCTTTCGATTCATGGAACTGGCATCCCTATTTGACAAACGATACGCAGTCTACTACCGTCTGAACTTGTGCAAAGGTACAAAGAGTAACGAATTCAAATATCGAGAACAGTTACTATTATTCAGCAAATCGAACGATCTTTACCCCTGTACATATCAACATGATGAAAACTACAAAACACATGCTAGGAAACGCAGTTTTTTTAGTACACTGAATTCGAGGATAAAATCTGATTACACCGGGGCCTTTGCGATTTTTCCATATTTGCGAAAATTGTTGTTTCCAGGATCCCCATTTTTACACATCCTGCCAAACATCACGCATCCTCTGTCGATTCATGGAACTGGCATCCCTATTTAACAAATGGTACGCAGTCTACTACCGTCTGAACTTCTGCAAAGGTACAAAGAGTAACGAATTCAAATATCGAGAACAGGTACTATTACTCTGCAACTCGAACGATCTTTACCCCTGTACATATCCACATGATGAAAACTACAAAATACATTCTAGGAAACGCAGTTTTATGAGTACAGTGAATTCGAGGATAAAATCAGATTACACCGGGGCCTTTGCGATTGTTTCATATTTGAGAAAAAGCTTTATTTCCAAAAACCCCAGTTTTTACACATCATGCCAAACATCATTGCATCCTCTCTCGATTCATAGAACTAGCATCTCTATTTGACAAATGGTGCGCTGTCTACTACCGTCTGAACTTGTGCAAAGCTACAAAGAGTAACGAATTCAAATATCGAGAACAGGGACTATTATTCTGCAAATCGAACGATCTTTACCCCTGTACATATCAACATGATTAAAACTACAAACCACATGCTAGGAAACGCAGTTTCATGAGTACAGTGAATTCGAGAAAAAATCTGATTACACGGGGGCCTTTGCGATTTTTCCATATTTGACAAAAAGGTTTGTTTCCAGAAACCCCACTTTTAACACATCCTTCCAAATGTCATGCATCCTCTTTCTATTCATGGAACTGGCATCCCTATTTGACAAATGGTACGCAATCTACTACCGTCTGAACTTGTGCAAAGGTACAAAGGGTAACGCATTCAAATATCGAGAACAGGGATTATTATTCTGCAAATCGAACGATCTTTACCACTGTACATATCAACATGATGAAAGCTTTAAAACACATGCTAGGAAACGCAGTTTTATGAGTACAGTAAATTCGAGGAAAATATCTGAATATCTGAATATCTTTGTGATTTTTCCATATTTGAGAAAAAGCTTTGTTTCCAAGAACCCCACTTTTTACACATCATGACAATTGTCATTGCATCCTCATTTTATTAATGGAACTGGCATCCCTATTTGACAAATGGTACACAGTCTACTACAGTCTGAACTTGTGCAAAGCAACAAAGAGTAACGAATTCAAATATCGAGAACAGGGACTATTATTCTGCAAATCGAACGATCTTTACCCCTGTACATATCAACATGATGAAAACTACAAAACATATGCTAGGAAACGCAGTTTTATGAGTACAGTGAATTCGAGGATAAAATCTTATTACACCAGGGCCTTTGCGATTTATCCATATTTGAGAAATAGCTTTGTTTCCAGAAACCCCACCTTTTACACGTCCTGCCAAACGTCATGCATCTTCTTTCGATTCATTGAACTGGCATACCTATTTGACACATGGTATGCAGTCTACTACCGTCTGAAGTTCTGTAAACGTACAAAGAGTAACGAATTCAAATATCGAGAACAGGGACTATTATTCTGCAAATCGAACGATCTTTACCCCTGTACATATCAACATGATGAAAACTACTACAAAAAACATGCTAGGAGTCGCAGTTTTATGAGTACAATGAATTCGATATTAAAATCTGATTACACCGGGGCCTTTGCGATTTTTCCATATTTGCGAAAATGGTTTGTTTAGAGGATCCCCATTTTTACACATCCTGCCAAACATCATGCATCCTCTGTCGATTCATGGAACTGGCATCCCTATTTAACAAATGGTACGCAGTCTACTACCGTCTGAACTTGTGCAAAGGTACAAAGAGTAACGAATTCAAATATCGAGAACAGGGACTATTATTCTGCAAATCGAACGATCTTTACCCCTGTACATATCAATATGATGAAAACTACAAAACACATGCTAGGAAACGCAGTTTTATGAGTAATGTAAATTCGAGGAAAAAATCTGAATACACCCGGGCCTTTGCGATTTCTCCATATTTGACAAAAAACTTTGTTTATAAAAACCCCACTTCATACACATCCTGCCAAACGTTATGCATCCTCTTTCGAATAATGGATCTGGCACCCCTATTTGAGAAATGGTACGCAGTCTACTACCATCTGAACTTGTGCAAAGCTACAAAGAGTAACGAATTCAAATATCGAGAACAGGGTCGATTATTCTGCAAATCGAACGATCTTTACCTCTGTACAAATCAACATGATGAAAACTACAAAACACATGCTAGGAAACGCAGTTTTATGTCTACACTAAATTCGAGAAAAAAATCTGAATACACCTGGGCTTTTGCGATTTTTCCAAATTTGAGAAATGGCTTTGTTTCCAAAAACCCCACTTTTTACACAGCATGCCAAACATCATTGTATCCTCTCTCGATTCATGGAACTGGCATCCCTATTTGACAAATGGTACGCAGTCTACTACAGTTTTAAATTGTGCAAAGGTACAAAGAGTGACGAATTCAAATATCGAGAACAGGGACTATTACTCTGCAAATCGAATGATCTTTACCCCTGTACATATCAACATGATGAAAACTACAAAACACATGCTAGGAAACGCAGTTTTATGAGTACAGTGAATTCGAGGATAAAATCTGATTACACCGGGGCCTTTGCGATATTTCCATATTTGAGAAAAAGCTTTATTTCCAAAAACACCAGTTTTTTACACATCATGCCAAACATTATTGCATCCTCTCTCGATTCATAGAACTAGCATCTATATTTGACAAATGGTACGCTGTCTACTACCGTCTGAACTTGAGCAAAGCTACAAAGAGTAACGAATTCAAATATCGAGGACAGGGACTATTATTCTGCAAATCGAACGATCTTTACCCCTGTACATATCAACATGATGAAAACTACAAAACACATGCTAGGAAACGCAGTTTCATGAGTACAGTGAATTCGAGGAAAAAATCTGATTACACCGGGGCCTCTGCGATTTTTCCATATTTGAGAAAAAGGTTTGTTTCCAGAAACCCCACTTTTTACACATCCTTCCAAATGTCATGCATCCTCTTTCTATTCATGGAACTGGCATCCCTATTTGACAAATGGTACGCAATCTACTACCGTCTGAACTTGTGCAAAGGTACAAATGGTAACGAATTCAAATATCGAGAACAGGGACTATTATTCTGCAAATCGAACGATCTTTACCACTGTACATATCAACATGATGAAAACTTTAAAACACATGCTAGGAAACGCAGTTTTAAGAGTACAGTAAATTCGAGGAAAATATCTGAATATCTGAATATCTTTGTGATTTTTCCATATTTGATAAAAAGCTTCACTTCCAAAAACCCCACTTTTTACACATCATGCCAATTGTCATTGCATCCTCATTTGATTCATGGAACTGGCATCCCTATTTGACAAATGGTACACAGTCTACTACAGTCTGAACTTGTGCAAAGCAACAAAGAGTAACGAATTCAAATATCGAGAACAGGGACTATTATTCTCCAAATCGAACGATCTTTACCCCTGTACATATCAACATGATGAAAACTACTACAAAAAACATGCTAGGAATCGCAGTTTTATGAGTACAATGATTCGAGGATAAAATCTGATTACACCGGGGCCTTTGCGATTTTTCCATATTTGAGAAAAATGTTTGTTTCCAGAAACCCCACTTTTTACACATCATGCCAAATGTCATGCATCCCCTTTCGATTCTTGGAACTGGCATCCCTATTTGACAAATGGTATGCAGTCTACTACCGTCTGAACTTGTGCAAAGGTACAAAGAGTAACGAATTCAAATATCGAGAACAGGGACTATTATTCTGCAAACCGAACTATCTTTTCCCCTGTACATATCAACATGATGAAAACTACAAAACACATGCTAGGAAACGTAGTTTTATGAGTATAGTGAATTCGAGGAAAAAATCTGAATACACCCGAGCCTTTGCGAATTTTCCATATTTGAGAAAAATGTTTGTTTCCAGAAATCCCACTTTTTACACATCATGCCAAACGTCATGCACCCTCTTTCGAATCTTGGAACTGGCATCCCTATTTGGCAATTGGTACGCAGTCTACTACCGTCTGAACTTGTGCAAAGATTCAAAGAGTAACGAATTTAAATATCGAGAACATGGACTATTATTCTGCAAACCGAACTATCTTTTCCCCTGTACATATCAACATGATGAAAACTACAAAACACATGCTAGGAAACGCAGTTTTATGAGTACAGTGAATTCGAGGAAAAAATCTGAATACACCCGGGCCTTTGCGATTTTTCCATATTTGAGAAAAAGCTTTGCATCCAAAAACCCCACTTTTTACACACCCTGCCAAACGTCATGCATCCTCTTTCGATTCATTGAACTGGCATCCCTATTTGGCAAATGGTATGCAGTCTACTACCGTCTGAACTTCTGCAAAGGTAAAAAGAGTAACGAATTCAAATATCGAGAACAGGGACTATTATTCTGCAAATCGAACGATCTTTACCCCTGTACATATCAACATGATGAAAACTACTACAAAAAACATGCTAGGAATCGCAGTTTTATGAGTACAATGAATTCGAGTTTAAAATCTGATTACACCGGGGCCTTTGCGATTTTCCATATTTGAGAAAAAGCTTTGTTTCCAAAAACCCCACTTTTTACACATCGTGAGAAATGTCATGCATGCTCTTTCGATTCATGGAACTGGCATCCCTACTTGACAACTGATACGCAGTCTACTACTGTCTGAACTTCTGCAAAGGTATAAAGAGTAAAGAATTCATATATCGAGAACAGGGACTATTATTCTGCAAATCGAACGATCTTTAACCCTGTACATATCAACATGATGAAAACTACTACAAAAAACATGCTAGGAATCGCAGTTTTATGAGTACAATGAATACGAGGATAAAATCTGATTACACCGGGGCCTTTGCGATTTTTCCATATTTGAGAAAAAGGTTTGTTTCCAGAAACCCCACTTTTTACACATCCTTCCAAATGTCATGCATCCTCTTTCAATTCATGGAACTGGCATCCCTATTTGACAAATGGTACGCAATCTACTACCGTATGAACATGTGCAAAGGTACAAAGAGAAACGAATTCAAATATCGAGAACAGGGTCTATTATTCTGCAAATCGAACGATCTTTACCACTGTACATATCAACATGATGAAAACTTTAAAACACATGCTAGGAAACGCAGTTTTATGATTTTATCAGTAAAGTATATTCGAGGAAAATATCTGAATATCTGAATATCTGTGCGATTTTTCCATATTTGGGAAAAAGCTTTGTTCCCAAAACCCCCACTTTTTACACATCATGCCAATTGTCATTGCATCCTCTCTCGATTCATGGAACTGGCATCCCTATTTGACAAATGGTACGCAGTCTACTACAGTCTGAACTTGTGCAAAGCAACGAAGAGTAACGAATTCAAATATCGAGAACAGGGACTATTATTCTGCAAATCGAACGATCTCTACCCCTGTACATATCAACATGATAAAAACTACTACAAAAAACATGCTCGGAATCGCAGTTTTATGAGTACAATGAATTCGAGGATAAAATCTGATTACACCGGGGCCTTTGCGATTTTTCATATTTGAGAGAAAGCTTTGTTTCCAAAAACTCCACTTTTTACACATCATGCCAATTGTCATTGCATCCTCTCTCGATTCATGGAACTGGATCCCTATTTGACAAATGGTACGCAGTCTACTACCGTCTGAACTTGTGCAAAGGTTCAAAGAGTAACGAATTCAAATATCGAGAACAGGAACTATTATTCTGCAAACCGAACTATCTTTTCCCCTGTACATATCAACATGAGGAAAACTACAAAACACATGCTAGGAAACGCAGTTTTACGAGTACAGTGAATTCGAGGAAAAAATCTGAATACACCCGGGCCTTTGCGATTTTTCCATATTTGAGAAAAAGCTTTGTATCCAAAAACCCCACTTTTTACACACCCTGCCAAACGTCATGCATCCTCTTTCGATTCATTGAACTGGCATCCCTATTTGACAAATGGTACGCAGTCTACTACCGTCTGAACTTCTGCAAAGGTTCAAAGAGTAACGAATTCAAATATCGAGAACAGGAACTATTATTCTGCAAACCGAACTATCTTTTCCCCTGTACATATCAACATGAGGAAAACTACAAAACACATGCTAGGAAACGCAGTTTTATGAGTACAGTGAATTCGAGGAAAAAAATCTGAATACACCCGGCCTTTGCGATTTTTCCATATTTGAGAAAAAGCTTTGTTTCCAAAAACCCCACTTTTTACACATCATGCCAATTGTCATTGCATCCTCTCTCGATTCATGGAACTGGCATCCCTATTTGACAAATGGTACGCAGTCTACTACCGTCTGAACTTCTGCAAAGGTACAAAGAGTAACGAATTCAAATATCGAGAACTAGGACTATTATTCTGCAAATCGAACGATCTTTACCCCTGTACATATCAACATGATGAAAACTACTACAAAAAACATGCTAGGAATCGCAGATTTATGAGTACAATGAATTCGAGGATAAAATCTGATTACACCGGGGCCTTTGCGATTTTTCCATATATGAGAAAGAGGTTTGTTTGCAGAAACCCCATTTTTTACACATCCTTCCAAATGTCATGCATCCTCTTTCAATTCATGGAACTGGCATCCCTATTTGACAAATGGAACGCAATCTACTACTGTCCGAACTTGTGCAAAGGTACAAAGAGTAACGAATTCAAATATCGAGAACAGGGACTATTATTCTGCAAATCGAACGATCTTTACCACTGTACATATCAACATGATGAAAACTTTAAAACACATGCTAGGAAACGCAGTTTTATGGTTTTATGAGTAAAGTAAATTCGAGGAAAATATCTGAATATCTGAATATCTTTGCGATTTTTCCATATTTGAGAAAAAGCTTTGTTTCCAAAAACCCCACTTTTTACACATCATGCCAATTGTCATTGCATACTCTCTCGATTCATGGAACTGGCATCCCTATTTGACAAATGGTACGCAGTCTACTACAGTCTGAACTTGTGCAAATTAACAAAGAGTAACGAATTCAAATATCGAGAACAGGGACTATTATTCTGCAATTCGAACGATCTTTACCCCTGTACATATCAACATGATGAAAACTTCTACAAATAACATGCTAAGAATCGCAGTTTTATGAGTACAATGAATTCGAGGATAAAATCTGATTACACCGGGGCCTTTGCGATTTTTCATATTTGAGAAAAAGCTTTGTTTCCAAAAACCCCACTTTTTACACATCCTGAGAAATGTCATACATGCTCTTTCGATTCATGGAACTGGCATCCCTACTTGACAACTGATACGCAGTCTACTACTGTCTGAACTTCTGCAAAGGTATAAAGAGTAACGAATTCATATATCGACAACAGGGACTATTATTCTGCAAATCGAACGATCTTTACCCCTGTACATATCAACATGATGAAAACTACTACAAAAAAACATGCTAGGAATCGCAGTTTTATGAGTACAATGAATTCGAGGATAAAATCTGATTACACCGGGGCCTTTGCGATTTTTCCATATTTGAGAAAAAGGTTTGCTTCCAGAAACCCCACTTTTTACACATCCTTCCAAATGTCATGCATCCTCTTTCAATTCATGGAATTGGCATCCCTATTTGACAAATGGTACGCAATCTACTACCGTATGAACATGTGCAAAGGTACAAAGAGTAACGAATTCAAATATCGAGAACAGGGACTATTATTCTGCAAATCGAACGATCTTTACCACTGTACATATCAACATGATGAAAACTTTAAAACACATGCTAGGAAACGCAGTTTTATGATTTTATGAGTAAAGTAAATTCGAGGAAAATATCTGAATATCTGAATATCTGTGCGATTTTTCCATATTTGGGAAAAAGCTTTGTTCCCAAAACCCCCACTTTTTACACATCATGCCAATTGTCATTGCATCCTCTCTCGATTCATGGAACTGGCATCCCTATTTGACAAATGGTACGCAGTCTACTACACTCTGAACTTGTGCAAAGCAACGAAGAGTAACGAATTCAAATATCGAGAACAGGGACTATTATTCTGCAAATCGAACGATCTCTACCCCTGTACATATCAACATGATGAAAACTACTACAAAAAACATGCTCGGAATCGCAGTTTTATGAGTACAATGAATTCGAGGATAAAATCTGATTACACCGGGGCCTTTGCGATTTTTCATATTTGAGAAAAAGCTTTGTTTCCAAAAACCCCACTTTTTACACATCATGCCAATTGTCATTGCATCCTCTCTCGATTCATGGAACTGGCATCCCTATTTGACAAATGGTACGCAGTCTACTACCGTCTGAACTTGTGCAAAGGTTCAAAGAGTAACGAATTCAAATATCGAGAACAGGAACTATTATTCTGCAAACCGAACTATCTTTTCCCCTGTACATATCAACATGAGGAAAACTACAAAACACATGCTAGGAAACGCAGTTTTATGAGTACAGTGAATTCGAGGAAAAAATCTGAATACACCCGGGCCTTTGCGATTTTTCCATATTTGAGAAAAAGCTTTGTATCCAAAAACCCCACTTTTTACACACCCTGCCAAACGTCATGCATCCTCTTTCGATTCATTGAACTGGCATCCCTATTTGACAAATGGTATGCAGTCTACTACCGTCTGAACTTCTGCAAAGGTACAAAGAGTAACGAATTCAAATATCGAGAACTGGGACTATTATTCTGCAAATCGAACGATCTTTACCCCTGTACATATCAACATGACGAAAACTACTACAAAAAACATGCTAGGAATCGCAGATTTATGAGTACAATGAATTCGAGGATAAAATCTGATTACACCGGGGCCTTTGCGATTTTTCCATATTTGAGAAGAAGGTTTGATCCCAGAAACCCCACTTTTTACACATCCTTCCAAATGTCATGCAACCTCTTTCAATTCATGGAACTGGCATCCCTATTTGACAAATGGAACGCAATCTACTACCGTCTGAACTTGTGCAAAGGTACAAAGAGTAACGAATTCAAATATCGGGAACAGGGACTATTGTTCTGCAAATCGAACGACCTTTACCACTGTACATATCAACATGATGAAAACTTTAAAACACATGCTAGGAAACGCAGTTTTATGGTTTTATGAGTAAAGTAAATTCGAGGAAAATATCTGAATATCTGAATATCTTTGCGATTTTTCCATATTTGAGAAAAAGCTTTGTTTCCAAAAACCCCACTTTTTACACATCATGCCAATTGTCATTGCATCCTCTCTCGATTCATGGAACTGGCATCCCTATTTGACAAATGGTACGCAGTCTACTACAGTCCGAACTTGTGCAAAGTAACAAAGAGTAACGAATTCAAATATCGAGAACAGGGACTATTATTCTGCAATTCGAACGATCTTTACCCCTGTACATATCAACATGATGAAAACTACTACAAAAAACATGCTAGGAATCGTTGTTTTATGAGTACAATGAATTCGAGGATAAAATCTGATTACACCGGGGCCTTTGCGATTTTTCATGTTTGAGGAAAAGCTTTGTTTCCAAAAACCCCACTTTTTACACATCCTGAGAAATGTCATGCATGCTCTTTCGATTCATGGAACTGGCATCCCTACTTGACAACTGGTACGCAGTCTACTACCGTCTGAACTTCTGCAAAGGTATAAAGAGTAACGAATTCAAATATCGAGAACAGAGACTATTATGCTGCAAATCGAACGATCTTTACACCTGTACATATCAACATGATGAAAACTACAAAACACATGCTAGGAAACACAGCTTTATGAGTACGTTGAATTCGAGGATAAAATCTGATTACACCGGAGCCTTTGCGATTTTTCCATATTTGAGAAAGTTTTGTTTCCAGAAACCCCACTTTTTATACATCCAGCCAAACGTCTTGCATCCCCTTTTGATTCATGGAACTGGCATCCTTATTTGACAAGTGGTACGCAGTCTACTACCGTCTGAACTTGTGCAAAGGTACAAAGAGTAACGAATTCAAATATCGAGAACAGGGACTATTATTCTGCAAATCGAACGATCTTTACCCTTGTACGTATCAACATAATGAAAGCTACAAAGCAAATGCTAGGAAACGCAGTTTTATGAGTACAGTGAATTCGAGGATAGGATCTGATTACACTGGGGCCTTTGCGATTTTTCCATATTTGAGAAAATGGTTTGTTTCCAGAAACCCCACATTTCACACATCCTGAAAATGTCATGCATCCTCTTTCGATTCATGGAACTGGCATCCCTATTTGACAAATGGTATGCAGTCTACTACCGTGTGAACTTCTGCAAAGGTACAAAGAGTAACGAATTCAGATATCGAGAACAGGGACTATTATTCTGCAAGTCGAACGATCTTTACCCTGTACATATCAACATGATGAAAACTACTACAAAAAACATGCTAGGAATCGCAGTTTTATGAGTACAATGAATTCGTGGATAAAATCTGATTACACCGGGGCCTTTGCGATTTTTCCATATTTGAGAAAAAGGTTTGTTTCCAGAAACCCCACTTTTTACACATCATGCCAAACGTCATGCATCCTATTTCGATTCTTGGAACTGGCATCCCTATTTGACAAATGGTATGCAGTCTAATACCGTCTGAACTTGTTCAAAGGTACAAAGAGAAACGAATTCAAATATCGAGGACAGGGAATGTTATTCTGCAAACCGAACTATCTTTTCCCCTGTACATATCAACATGATGAAAACTACAAAACACATGCTAGGAAACGCAGTTTTATGAGTACAGTGAATTCGAGGAATAAATCTGAATACACCCGGACCTTTGCGATTTTTCCATATTTGAGAAAAAGCTTTGTATCCAAAAACCCCACTTTTTACACACCCTGCCAAACGTCATGCATGCTCTTTCGATTCATGGAACTGGCATCCCTATTTGACAAATGGTATGCAGTCTACTACCGTGTGAACTTGTGCAAAGGTACAAAGAGTAACGAATTCAAATATCGAGAACAGGGACTATTATTCAGCAAATCGAACGATCTTTACCCCTATACATATCAACATGATGGAAACTACAAAACACATGCTAGGAAACGCAGTCTTATGAGTACAGTGAATTCGAGGATAAAATCTGAATACACCCGGGCCTTTGCGATATTTCATATTTGAGAAAATGCTTTGTTTCCAAAAACCCCACTTTTTACACATCATGCAATTTGTCATTGCATCCTCTCTCGATTCACGGAACTGGCATTCCTATTTGACAAATGGTACGGAGTCTACTACCGTCTGAACTTGTGCAAAAGTACAAAGAGTAACGAATTCAAATATCGAGAACAGGGACTATTATTCTGCAAATCGAACGATCTTTACCCCTGTACATATCAACATGATGAAAAATACAAAACATATGCTAGGAAACGCAGTTTTATGAGTACAGTGAATTCGAGGATAAAATCTGATTACACCGGAGCCTTTGCGATTTTTCCATATTTGAGAAAAAGGTTTGTTTCCAGAAACCCCACTTTCTACACATCCTGCCAATTGTCATGCATGCTCTTTCAATTCATGGAACTGGCATCCCTATTTGACAATTGGTACGAAGTCTACTACCGTCTGAACTTGTGCTAAGGTACAAAGAGTAACGAATTCAAATATCGAGAAGAGGGAGTATTATTCTGCAAATCGAACGATCTTTACACCTGTACATATCAACATGATGAAAACTACAAAACACATGCTAGGAAATACAGTTTTATGAGTACAGTGAATTCGAAGATAAAATCTGGTTACACCGGGGCCTTTGCGATTTTTCCATATTTGAGAAAAAGCTTTGTTTCCAAAAACCCCACTTTTTACACATCATGCCAAACGTCATTGCATCCTCTCTCGATTCATGGAACTGGCATCCCTATTTGACAAATGGTACGCAGTCTACTACCATCTGAACTTGTGCAAAGGTACAAAGAGTAACGAATTCAAATATCGAGAACAGGGACTATTATTCTACAAATCGAACGATCTTTACCCCTGTACATATCAACATGATGAAAACTACAAAACACATGCTAGGAAAAGCAGTTTTATGAGTACAGCGAATTCGAGGATAAAATCTGAATACTCCCGGGCCTTTGCGATTTTTCCATATTTGAGAGCAAGCTTTGTTTTCAAAGACCCCACTTTTTACACATCTTGCCAAACGTCATTGCATCCTCTCTCGATTCATGGAACTGGCATCCCTATGTGACAAATGATACGCAGTCTACTACCGTGTGAACTTGTGCAAAGGTACAAAGAGTAACGAATTCAAATATCTAGAACAGGGACTATTATTCTGCAATTCGAACAATCTTTACCCCTGTACATATCAACATGATGAAAACTAGTACAAAAAACATGCTAGGAATCGCAGTTTTATGAGTACAATGAATTCGAGGATAAAATCTGATTACACCGGGGCCTTTGCGATTTTTCATATTTGAGAAAAAGCTTTGTTTCCAAAAACCCCACTTTTTACACATCCAGCCAAACGTCTTGCATCCCCTTTTGATTCATGGATCTGGCATCCTTATTTGACAAGTGGTACGCAGTCTACTACCGTCTGAACTTGTGCAAAGCTACAAAGAGTAACGAATTCAAATATCGAGAACAGGGACTATTATTCTGCAAATCGAACGATCTTAAACCTTGTACGTATCAACATAATGAAAACTACAAAACAAATGCTAGGAAACGCAGTTTTATGAGTACAGTGAATTCGAGGATAGGATCTGATTACACTGGGGCCTTTGCGATTTTTCCATATTTGAGAAAATGGTTTGTTTCCAGAAACCTCACATTTTACACATCCTGAAAATGTCATGCATCCTCTTTCGATTCATGGAACTGGCATCCCTATTTGACAAATGGTATGCAGTCTACTACCGTGTGAACTTCTGCAAAGGTACAAAGAGTAACGAATTCAGATATCGAGAACAGGGACTATTATTCTGCAAATCGAACGATCTTTACCCCTGTACATATCAACATGATGAAAAATACTACAAAAAACATGCTAGGAATCGCAGTTTTATGAGTACAATGAATTCGTGGATAAAATCTGATTACACCGGGGCCCTTGCGATTTTTCCATATTTGAGAAAAAGGTTTGTTTCCAGAAACCCCACTTTTTACACATCATGCCAAACGTCATGCATCCTATTTCGATTCTTGGAACTGGCATCCCTATTTGACAAATGGTATGCAGTCTAATACCGTCTGAACTTGTTCAAAGGTACAAAGAGAAACGAAATCAAATATCGAGGACAGGGACTATTATTCTGCAAACCGAACTATCTTTTCCCCTGTACATATCAACATGATGAAAACTACAAAACACATGCTAGGAAACGCAGTTTTATGAGTACAGTGAATTCGAGGAATAAATCTGAATACACCCGGACCTTTGCGATTTTTCCATATTTGAGAAAAAGCTTTGTATCCAAAAACCCCACTTTTAACACACCCTGCCAAACGTCATGCATGCTCTTTCGATTCATGGAACTGGCATCCCTATTTGACAAATGGTATGCAGTCTACTACCGTGTGAACTTGTGCAAAGGTACAAAGAGTAACGAATTCAAATATCGAGAACAGGGACTATTATTCAGCAAATCGAACGATCTTTACCCCTATACATGTCAACATGATGGAAACTACAAAACACATGCTAGGAAACGCAGTCTTATGAGTACAGTGAATTCGAGGATAAAATCTGAATACACCCGGGCCTTTGCGATTTTTCATATTTGAGAAAAAGCTTTGTTTCCAAAAACCCCACTTTTTACACATCATGCAATTTGTCATTGCATCCTCTCTCGATTCATGGAACTGGCATTCCTATTTGACAAATGGTACGGAGTCTACTACCGTCTGAACTTGTGCAAAAGTACAAAGAGTAACGAATTCAAATATCGAGAACAGGGACTATTATTCTGCAAATCGAACGATCTTTACCCCTGTACATATCAACATGATGAAAACTACAAAACACATGCTAGGAAACGCAGTTTTATGAGTACAGTGAATTCGAGGATAAAATCTGATTACACCGGGGCCTTTGCGATTTTTCCATATTTGAGAAAAAGGTTTGTTTCCAGAAATCCCACTTTCTACACATCCTGCCAATTGTCATGCATGCTCTTTCAATTCATGGAACTGGCATCCCAATGTGACAAATGATACGCAGTCTACTACCGTGTGAACTTGTGCAAAGGTACAAAGAGTAACGAATTCAAATATCGAGAACAGGGACTATTATTCTGCAAATCGAACGATCTTTAAACCTGTACATATCAACATGATGAAATCTACAAAACACATGCTAGGAAACGCAGTCTTTTGAGTACAGTGAATTCAAGGATAAAATCTGATTACACCGGGGCCTTTGCGATTTTTCCATATTTGCGAAAATGGTTTGTTTCCAGGATCCCCATTTTTTACACATCCTGCCAAACATCATGCATCCTCTGACGATTCATGGAACTGGCATCCCTATTTAACAAATTGTACGCAGTCTACTACCATCTGAACTTGTGCAAAGCTACATAGAGTAACGAATTCAAATATCGAGAACAGGAACTATTATACTGCAAATCGAACGATCTTTACCCCTGTACATATCAACATGATGTAAACTACAAAACACATGCTAGGAAACGGAGTTTTATGAGTACAGTAAATTCGAGGAAAAAATCTAAATACACCCGGGCCTTTGCGATTTTTCATATTTGAGAAAAAGCTTTGTTTCCAAAAATTCCACTTCTTACACATCTTGCCAATTGTCATTGCATCCTCTCTCGATTCATGGAACCTGCATCCCTATTTGAGAAATGGTACGCAGTCTACTACCGTCTGAACTTGTGCAAAGCTACAAAGAGTAACGAATTCAAATATCGAGAACAATGACTATTATTCTGCAAATCGAACAATCTTTACCCCTGTACGTATCAACATGATGAAAACTGCAAAAGACATGCTAGGAAACACAGTTTCATGAGTATAGTGAATTCGAGGATAAAATCTCATTACACCGCTTCCTTTGCGATTTTTCCATATTTGAGAAAAAGCTTTGTTTCCAAAAACCCCAATTTTTACACATCATGCGAAACGTCATTGCATCCACTCTCGATTCATGGAACTATCATCCCTATTTGACAAATGGTACGCAGTCTACTACCGTCTGAACTGGTGCAAAGCTACATAGAGTAACGAATTCAAATATCGAGAATAGGGACTATTATTCTGCAAATCGAACGATCTTTACCCCTGTACATATCAACATGATGAAAACTACAAAACACATGCTAGGAAAAGCAGTTTTATCAGTAAAGTAATTTCGAGGAAAAAATCTGAATACACCCGGGCCTTTGCGATTTTTCATATTTGAGAAAAAGCTTTGTTTCCAAAAACCCCACTTTTTACACACCCTACCAAACGTCATGCATCCTCTTTCGAATAATGGAACTGGCATCCCTATTTGACAAATGGTACGCGGTCTACTACCGTATGAACTTGTGCAAAGGTACAAAGACTAACGATTTCAAATATCGAGAACAGGGACTATTATTCTGCAATTCGAACGATCTTTACCCCTGTACATATCAACATGATGAAAACTACAAAACACATGCTAGGAAAAGCAGTTTTATCAGTAAAGTAATTTCGAGGAAAAAATCTGAATACACCCGGGCCCTTGCGATTTTTCATATTTGAGAAAAAGCTTTGTTTCCAAAAATTCCACTTCTTACACTTCTTGCCAATTGTCATTGCATCCTCTCTCGATTCATGGAACCTCCATCCCTATTTGAGAAATGGTACGCAGTCTACTACCGTCTGAACTTGTGCAAAGCTACAAAGAGTAACGAATTCAAATATCGAGAACAGGGACTATTATTCTGCAAATCGAACAATCTTTACCCCTGTACATATCAACATGATGAAAACTGCAAAACACATGCTAGGAAACGCAGTTTCATGAGTATAGTGAATTCGAGGATAAAATCTGATTACACCGGGGCCTTTGCGATTTTTCCATATTTGAGAAAAAGCTTTGTTTCCAAAAACCCCACTTTTTACACATCATGCCAAACGTCATTGCTTCCTCTCTCGATTCATGGAACTGGCATCCCTATTTGACAAATGGTACGCAGTCTACTACCATCTGAACTTGTGCAAAGGTACAAAGAGTAACGAATTCAAATATCGAGAACAGGGACTATTATTCTACAAATCGAACGATCTTTACCCCTGTACATATCAACATGATGAAAACTACAAAACACATGCTAGGAAAAGCAGTTTTATGAGTACAGTGAATTCGAGAATTCAATCTGATTACACCGGGGCCTTTGCGATTTTTCCATATTTGAGAAAATGGTTTGTTTCCAGAAACCCCACTTTTTAGACATCCTGCCAAACGTCATTGCATCCTCTCTCGATTCATGGAACTGGCATCCCTATTTGACAAATGGTACGCAGTGTACACCGTCTGAACTTCTGAAAAAGGTACAAAGACTAACGAATTCAAATATCGTGAACAGGGTCCATTATTCTGCAAATCGAACGATCTTTACCCTGTATATATCAACAAGATGAAAACTACAAAACACATGCTAGGAAACGCAGTTTTATGAGTAAAGTAAAGACGAGGAAAAAATCTGAATACACCCGGGCCTTTGCGATTTTTCCATATTTGAGAAAAAGCTTTGTTTCCAAAAACCCCAGTTTTTACACATCATGCCAAACGTCATTGCATCCTCTCTCGATTCATGGAACTAGCATCCCTATTTCACAAATGGTACGCAGCCTACTACCGTCTGACCTTGTGCAAAGGTACAAAGAGTAACGAATTCAAATATCGAGAACAGGGACTATTATTCTACAAATCGAACGATCTTTACCCCTGTACATATCAACATGATGAAAACTACAAAACACATGCTAGGAAACGCAGTTTTATGAGTACAGTGAATTCGAAGATAAAATCTTATTAAACCGGTTCCTTTGCGATTTTTCCATATTTGAGAAAATGGTTTGTTTACAGAAATCCCACTTTTTACACATCATGCCAAACGTCATGCATCCTCTTTCGATTCTTGGAACTGGAATCCCTATTTGACAAATGGTACGCAGTCTACTACCGTCTGAACTTCTGCAAAGGTACAAACAGTAACGAATTCAAATATCGAGAACAGGGACTATTATTCTGCAAATCGAACGATCTTTACCCCTGTACATATCAACATGATGAAAACTACTACAAAAAAACATGCTAGGAAACGCACTTTTATGAGTACAGTGAATTCGAGGTTAAAATCTGATTACACCGGGGCCTTTGCGATTTTTCCATATTTGAGAAAATGGTTTGTTTACAGAAATCCCACTTTTTACACATCATGCCAAACGTCATGCATCCTCTTTCGATTCTTGGAACTGGAATCCCTATTTGACAAATGGTACGCAGTCTACTACCGTCTTAACTTGTGCAAAGCTACAAAGAGTAACGAATTCAAATATCGAGAACCTGGACTATTATTCTGCAAATCGAACGATCTTTACCCCTGTATATATCAACTTGATGAAAACTACAAAACACATGCTAGGAAACGCAGTCTTATGAGTACAGTAAATTCGAGGAAAAAATCTGAATACACCCGGGCCTTTGCGATTTTTCCATATTTGAGAAACGGCTTTGTTTCCAAAAACCCCACTTTTTACACACCATGCCAAACGTCATTGCATCCTCTCTCGATTCATGGAACTGGCATCCGTATTTGACAAATGGTACGCAGCCTTCTACCATCTGAACTTGTGCAAAGGTACAAAGAGTTACGAATTCAAATATTGAGAACAGGGACTATTATACTGCAAATCGAGCGATCTTTACCCCTGTACATATCAACATGATGAAAACTACAAAACAAATGCTAGGAAACGCAGTCTTATGAGTACAGTAAATTCGAGAAAAAAATCTGAATACACCTGGGCATTTGCGATTTTTCATATTTGAGAAAAAGCTTTGTTTCCAAAAACCCCACTTTTTACACATCATGCCAATTGTCATAGCATCCTCTCTCGATTCATGGAACTGGCATCCCTATGTGACAAATGGTACGCAGTCTACTACAGTCTGAACTTGTGCAAAAGTACAAAGAGTAATGAATTCAAATATCGAGAACTGGGACTATTATTCTGCAAATCGAACGATCTTTACACCTGTACATATCAACATGATGAAAAATACAAAACACATGCTAGGAAACGCAGTTTTATGAGTACAGTGAATTCGAGGATATAATCTGATTACACCGGGGCCTTTACGATATTTCCATATTTGAGAGAAACGTTTGTTTCCAGAAACCACACTTTTTACACATTCTGCCAAACGTCATGCATGCTCTTTCGATTCATGGAACTGGCATCCCTATTTGACAAATGGTACGCAGTCTACTACCGTCTGAACTTCTGCAAAGGTACAAAGAGTAACGAATTCAAATATCGAGAAGAGGGACTATTATTCTGCAAATCGAACGATCTTTACACCTGTACATATCAACATGATGTAAACTACAAAACACATGCTAGGAAACACAGTTTTATGAGTACAGTGAATTGAGGGATAAAATTTGATTACACCGGGGCCTTCGCGATTTTTCCATATTTGAGAAAAAGTTTTGATTGCAGAAACCCCACTTTTTACACATCCTGCCAAACGTCTTGCATCCCCTTTTGATTCATGGAACTGGCATCCTTATTTGACAAGTGGTAAACAGTCTACTACCGTCTGAACTTGTGCAAAGGTACAAAGAGTAACGAATTCAAATATCGAGAACAGGGACTATTATTCTGCAAATCGAACGATCCTTACCCCTGTACATTTCAACATGATGAAAACCACAAAACACATGCTAGGAAACGCAGTTTTATGAGTAAAGTAAATTCGAGGAAAAAATCTGAATACACACCGGCCTTTGCGATTTTTCCATATTTGAGAATAAGCTTCGTTTCCAAAGACCCCACTTTTTACACATCATGCCAAACGTCATTGCATCCTCTCTCGAGTCATGGAACTGGCATCTCTATTTGACAAATGGTACGCAGTCTACTTCCGTGTGAACTTGTGCAAAGGTACAAAGAGTAACGAATCAAATATCGAAAACAGGGACTATTATTCTGCAAATCGAACGATCTTTACCCCTGTACATATCAACATGATGAAAACTACAAAACACATGCTAGGAAAAGCAGTTTTATGAGTACAGTAAATTCGAGGAAAAAATCTAAATACACCCGGGCCTTTGCGATTTTTCCATATTTGAGAAACGGCTTCGTTTCCAAAAACCCCACTTTTTACACATCATGCCAAACGTCATTGCATCCCTTCTCGATTGATGGAACTGGCTTCCCTATTTGACAAATGGTACGCAGTCTACTACCGTCTGAACTTGTGCTAAGCTACAATGAGTAACGAATTCAAATATCGAGAACAGGGACTATTATTCTGCAAATCGAACGATCTTTACCTCGGTACATATCAACATAATGAAAACTACAAAACACATGCTAGGAAACGCAGTTTTATGAGTACAGTGAATTCGAGGATAAAATCTGATTACACCGGGGCCTTTGCGATTTTCCATATTTGAGAAAATCTTTTGTTTCCAGAAACCACACTTTTTACACATCCTGAAAAAGTCATGCACCCTCTTTCGATTCATGGAACTAGCATCCCTATTTGACAAATGGTGCGCAATCTACTACCGTCTGAACTTGTGCAAAGCTACAAAGAGTAACGAATTCAAATATCGAGAACAGGGACTATTATTCTGCAAATCGAACGATCTTTACCCCTGTACATAACAACATAATGAAAACTACAAAACACATGCTAGGAAACGCAGTTTTATGAGTACAGTGAATTCGAGAATTAAATCTGATTACACCGGGGCTTTTGTGATTTTTCCATATTTCAGAAAATGGTTTTTTTCCAGAAACCCCACTTTCTTCACATCCTGCCAAACGTCATTGCATCCTCTCTCGATTCATGGAACTGGCATCCGTATTTGACAAATGGTACGCAGCCTTCTACCGTCTGAACTTGTGTAAAGGTACAAAGAGTAACGAATTCAAATATCGAGAACAGGGACTATTATGCTGCAAATCGAACGATCTTTACCCCTGTACATATCAACATGATGGAAACTACAAAACACATGCTAGGAAACGCAGTTTTATGAGTACACTAAATTCGAGGAAAAAATCTGAATACACCCGGGCCTTTGCGATTTTTCCATATTTGAGAAAAAGCTTTGTATCCAAAAACCCCACTTTTTACACATCCTGCCAAACGTCATGCATCCTATTTCGATTCATGGAACTGGCATCCCTATTTGACAAACGGTACGCAGTCTACTACTGTCTGAACTTGTGGAAAAGTACAAAGAGTAACGAATTCAAATATCGAGAACAGGGACTATTATTCTGCAAATTGAACGATCTTTACCCCTGTACATATCAACATGATGAAAACTACAAAACACATGCTAGGAAAAGCAGTTTTATGAGTAAAGTAAATTCGAGGAAAAAATCTGAATACACCCCAGCCTTTGCGATTTTTCCATATTTGAGAGCAAGCCTTGTTTCCAAAGACCCCACTTTTTACACATCATGCCAAACGTCATTGCATCCTCTCTCGATTCATGGAACTGGCATCTCTATTTGACAAATGGTACGCAGTCTACTACCGTGTGAACTTGTGCATAAGTACAAAGAGTAACGAATTCAAATATCGAAAACAGGGACTATTATTCTGCAAATCGAACGATCTTTACCCCTGTACATATCAACATAATGAAAACTACAAAACACATGCTAGGAAACGCAGTTTTATGAGTACAGTGAATTCGAGAATTAAATCTGATTACATCGGGGCCTTTGCGATTTTTCCATATTTGAGAAAATGGTTTGTTTCCAGAAACCCCACTTTTTACACATCCTGCCAAACGTCATTGCATCCTCTCTCGATTCATGGAACTGGCATCCCAATTTGACAAATGGTACGCAGTCTACACCGTCTGAACTTCTGAAAAAGGTACAAAGACTAACGAATTCAAATATCGAGAACAGGGACTATTATTCTGCAAATCGAAAGATCTTTACCCTGTACATTTCAACAAGATGAAAACTACAAAACACATGCTAGGAAACGCAGTATTATGAGTAAAGTAAAGACGAGGAAAAAATCTGAATACACCCGGGCCTTTGCGATTTTTCCATATTTGAAAAAAAGCTTTGTTTCCAAAAACCCCAGTTTTTACACATCATGCCAAACGTCATTGCATCCTCTCTCGATTCATGGAACTGGCATCCGTATTTGACAAATGGTACGCAGCCTTCTACCGTCTGTATTTGTGCAAAGGTACAAAGAGTAACGAATTCAAATATCGAGAACAGGGACTATTATTCTGCAAATCGAACGATCTTTACCGCTGTACATATCAACAAGATGAAAACAACAAAACAATTGCTAGGACACGCAGATTTATGAGTAAAGTAAAGACGAGGAAAAAATCTGAATACACCCGGGCCTTTGCGATTTTTCCATATTTGAGAAAAAGCTTTGTTTCCATAAACCCCAGTTTTTACACATCATGCCAAACGTCGTTGCATCCTCTCTCGATTCATGGAACTAGCATCCCTATTTGACAAATGGTACGCAGTCTACTACCGTCTGAACTTGTGCTAAGCTACAATGAGTAACGAATTCAAATATCGAGAACAGGGACTATTATTCTGCAAATCGAACGATCTTTACCTCGGTACATATCAACATAATGAAAACTACAAAACACATGCTAGGAAACGCAGTTTTATGAGTACAGTGAATTCGAGGATAAAATCTGATTACACCGGGGCCTTTGCGATTTTCCGTATTTGAGAAAATCTTTTGTTTCCAGAAACCACACTTTTTACACATCCTGAAAAAGTCATGCACCCTCTTTCGATTCATGGAACTGGCATCCTTATTTGACAAATGGTACGCAGTCTACTACCGTGTGAACTTGTGCAAAGGTACAAAGAGTAACGAATTCAAATATCGAGAACAGGGACTATTATTCTGCAAGTCGAACGATCTTTACCCCTGTACATATCAACATGATGAAAACTACAAAACACATGCTAGGAAACGCAGTTTTACGGGTACAGTGAATTCGAGGATAAAATCTGATTACACCGAGGTCCTTGCGATTTTTCCATATTTGAGAAAAAGCTTTGTTTCCAGAAACCCCACTTTTTACACATCCTGCCAAACGTCATGCATCCTATTTCGATTCATGGAACTGGCATCCCTATTTGACAAACGGTACGCAGTCTACTACTGTCTGAACTTGTGGAAAAGTACAAAGAGTAACGAATTCAAATATCGAGAACAGGGACTATTATTCTGCAAATTGAACGATCTTTACCCCTGTACATATCAACATGATGAAAACTACAAAACACATGCTAGGAAAAGCAGTTTTATGAGTACAGTAAATTCGAGGAAAAAATCTAAATACACCCGGGCCTTTGCGATTTTTCCATATTTGAGAAACGGCTTCGTTTCCAAAAACCCCACTTTTTACACATCATGCCAAACGTCATTGCATCCCTTCTCGATTCATGGAACTGGCTTCCCTATTTGACAAATGGTACGCAGTCTACTACCGTCTGAATTTCTGCAAAGGTACAAAGAGTAACGAATTCAAATATCGAGAACAGGGACTATTATTCTGCAAATCGAACGATCTTTACCCCTGTACATTTCAACATGATGAAAACTACAAAACACACGCTAGGAAACTCAGTTTTATGAGTAAAGTAAATTCGAGGAAAAAATCTGAGTACACCCCGGCCTTTGCGATTTTTCCATATTTGAGAGCAAGCCTTGTTTCCAAAGACCCCACTTTTTACACATCATGCCAAACGTCATTGCATCCTCTCTCGATTCATGGAACTGGCATCTCTATTTGACAAATGGTACGCAGTCTACTACCGTGTGAACTTGTGCAAAAGTACAAAGAGTAACGAATTCAAATATCGAAAACAGGGACTATTATTCTGCAAATCGAACGATCTTTACCTATGTACATATCAACATAATGAAAACTACAAAACACATGCTAGGAAACGCAGTTTTATGAGTACAGTGAATTAGAGAATTAAATCTGATTACATCGGGGCCTTTGCGATTTTTCCATATTTGAGAAAATGGTTTGTTTCCAGAAACCCCACTTTTTACACATCCTGCCAAACGTCATTGCATCCTCTCTCGATTCATGGAACTGGCATCCCAATTTGACAAATGGTACGCAGTCTACACCGTCTGAACTTCTGAAAAAGGTACAAAGACTAACGAATTCAAATATCGAGAACAGGGACTATTATTCTGCAAATCGAACGATCTTTACCATGTACATATCAACAAGATGAAAACTACAAAACACATGCTAGGTAACGCAGTTTTATGAGTAAAGTAAAGACGAGGAAAAAATCTGAATACACCCGATCCTTTGCGATTTTTCCATATTTGAGAAAAAGCTTTGTTTCCTAAAACCTCAGTTTTTACACATCATGCGAAACGTCATTGCATCCTTTCTCGATTCATGGAACTAGCATCCCTATTTGACAAATGGTGCGCAATCTACTACCGTCTGAACTTGTGCAAAGCTACAAAGAGTAACGAATTCAAATATCGAGAACAGGGACTATTATTCTGCAAATCGAACGATCATTACCCCTGTATATATCAACATGATGAAAACTACAAAACACATGCTAGGAAACGCAGTCTTATGAGTACAGTAAATTCGAGGAAAAAATCTGAATACACCCGGGCCTTTGCGATTTTTCCATATTTGAGAAACGGCTTTGTTTCCAAAAACCCCACTTTTTACACATCATGCCAAACGTCATTGCATCCTCTCTCGAGTCATGGAACTGGCATCTGTATTTGACAAATGGTACGCAGCCTTCTACCGTCTGAACTTGTGCAAAGGTACAAAGAGTAACGAATTCAAATATCGAGAACAGGGACTATTATGCTGCAAATCGAACGATCTTTACCCCTGTACATATCAACATGATGGAAACTACAAAACACATGCTAGGAAACGCAGTTTTATGAGTACACTAAATTCGAGGAAAAAATCTGAATACACCCGGGCCTTTGCGATTTTTCCATATTTGAGAAAAAGCTTTGTATCCAAAAACCCCACTTTTTACACATCCTGCCAAACGTCATGCATCCTATTTCGATTCATGGAACTGGCATCCCTATTTGACAAACGGTACGCAGTCTACTACTGTCTGAACTTGTGGAAAAGTACAAAGAGTAACGAATTCAAATATCGAGAACAGGGACTATTATTCTGCAAATTGAACGATCTTTACCCCTGTACATATCAACATGATGAAAACTACAAAACACATGCTAGGAAAAGCAGTTTTATGAGTACAGTAAATTCGAGGAAAAAATCTAAATACACCCGGGCCTTTGCGATTTTTCCATATTTGAGAAACGGCTTCGTTTCCAAAAACCCCACTTTTTACACATCATGCCAAACGTCATTGCATCCCTTCTCGATTCATGGAACTGGCTTCCCTATTTGACAAATGGTACGCAGTCTACTACCGTCTGAATTTCTGCAAAGGTACAAAGAGTAACGAATTCAAATATCGAGAACAGGGACTATTATTCTGCAAATCGAACGATCTTTACCCCTGTACATTTCAACATGATGAAAACTACAAAACACACGCTAGGAAACTCAGTTTTATGAGTACAGTGAATTCGAGAATTAAATCTGATTACACCGGGGCTTTTGCGATTTTTCCATATTTCAGAAAATGGTTTTTTTCCAGAAACCCCACTTTCTTCCCATCCTGCCAAACGTCATTGCATCCTCTCTCGATTCTTGGAACTAGCATCCCTATTTGACAAATGGTACGCAGTCTACTACCGTCTGAACTAGTGCTAAGCTACAATGAGTAACGAATTCAAATATCGAGAACAGGGACAATTATTCTGCAAATCGAACGATCTTTACCCCTGTACATATCAACATGATGAAAACTACAAAACACATGCTAGGAAACGCAGTTTTATGAGTACAGTGAATTTGAGGATAAAATCTGATTACACCGGGGCCTTTGCGATGTTTCCATGATTGAGAAGAAGCTTTGTTTCCAGAAACCCCACTTTTTACACGTCCTGCCAAACGTCATGCATTTTCTTTCGATTCATTGAACTGGCATCCCTATTTGACTAATGGTACGCAGTCTACTACCGCCTGAACTTGTGCAAAAGTACAAAGAGTAACGAATTCAAATATCGAGAACAGGGACTATTATTGTGCAAATCGGATGATCTTTACCCCTGTACATATCAACATGATGAAAACTACAAAACACATGCTAGGAAAAGCAGTTTTATGAGTACAGTAAATTCGAGGAAAAAATCTGAATACACCCGGGCCTTTGCGATTTTTCCATATTTGAGAGCAAGCTTTGTTTCCAAAGACCCCACTTTTTACACATCATGCCAAACGTCATTGTATCCTCTCTCGATTCATGGAACTGGCATCGCTATTTGACAAATGGTATGCAGTCTACTATAGTGTGAACTTGTGCAAAGGTACAAAGAGAAACGAATTCAAATATCGGGGACAGGGACTATTATTCTGCAAATCGAACGATCTTTACCTCGGTACATATCAACATAATGAAAACTACAAAACACATGCTAGGAAACGCAGTTTTATGAGTACAGTGAATTCGAGGATAAAATCTAATTACACCGGGGCCTTTGCGATTTTCCATATTTGAGAAAATGTTTTGTTTCCAGAAACCCCACTTTTTACACATCCTGAAAAAGTCATACACCCTCTTTCGATTCATGGAACTGGCATCCTTATTTGACAAATGGTACGCAGTCTACTACCGTGTGAACTTGTGCAAAGGTACAAACAGTAACGAATTCAAATATCGAGAACAGGGACTATTATTCTGCAAATCGAACGATCTTTACCCCTGTACATAACAACATAATGAAAACTACAAAACACATGCTAGGAAACGCAGTCTTATGAGTACAGTAAATTCGAGGAAAAAATCTGAATACACCCGGGCCTTTGCGATTTTTCCATATTTGGGAAACGGCTTTGTTTCCAAAAACCCCAGATTTTACACATCATGCCAAACGTCATTGCATCCTCTCTCGATTCATGGAACTAGCTTCTCTATTTGACAAAGGGTACGCAGTCTACTACCGTGTTAACTTGTGCAAAGGTATAAAGAGTAACGAATTCAAATATCGAGAACAGGGACTATTATTCTGCAAATCGAACGATCTTTACCCCTGTACACATCAATATAATGAAAACTACAAAACACATGCTAGGAAACGCAGTTTTATGAGTACAGTGAATTCGAGAATTAAATCTGATTACACCGGGACCTTTGCGATTTTTCCATATTTGAGAAAATGGTTTGTTTCCAGAAACCTCACTTTTTACACATCCTGCCAAACGTCATTGCATCCTCCCTCGATTCATGGAACTGGCATCCCTATTTGACAAATGGTACGCAGTCTACTACCGTCTGAACTTGTGCATAGGTACAAAGACTAACGAATTCAAATATCGAGAACAGGGACTATTATTCTGCAAATCGAACGATCTTTACCCCTGTACATATCAACAAGATGAATACTACAAAACACATGCTAGGAAACGCAGTTTTATGAGTAAAGTAAAGACGAGGAGAAAATCTGAATACACCCGGGCCTTTGCGATTTTTCCATATTTGAGAAACGGCTTTGTTACCAAAAACCCCACTTTTTACACATCATGCCAAACGTCATTGCATCCTCTCTCGATTCATGGAACTAGCTTCCTTATTTGACAATTGGTACGCAGTCTACTACCGTCTGAACTTGTGCAAAGGTACAAAGAGTAACGAATTCAAATTTCGAGAACAGGGACTATTATTCTGCAAATCGAACGATCTTTACCCCTGTACATATCAACATGATGAAAACTACAAAACACATGCTAGGAAACGCAGTTTTATGAGTACAGTAATTTCGAGGAAAATATCTGAATATGTGAATATCTCTGCGATTTTTCCATATTTGAGAAAAAGCTTTGTTTCCATAAACCCCACTTTTTACACATCCTGCCAAACGTCATGTATCCTCTTTCGATTCTTGGAACTGGCATCCCTATTTGACAAATGGTACGCAGTCTACTACCGTCTGAACTTGTGCAAAGGTACAAAGAGTAACGAATTCAAATATCGAGAAGAGGGACTATTATTCTGCAAATCGAACGATCTTTACCTCGGTGCATATCAACATAATGAAAACTACAAAACACATGCTAGGAAACGCAGTTTTATGAGTACAGTGAATTCGAGGATAAAATCTGATTACACCGGGGCCTTTGCGATTTTCCATATTTGAGAAAATGTTTTGTTTCCAGAAACCCCACTTTTTACACATCCTGAAAAAGTCATGCACCCTCTTTCGATTCATGGAACTGGCATCCTTATTTGACAAATGGTACGCAGTCTACTACCGTGTGAACTTGTGCAAAGGTACAAAGAGTAACGCATTCAAATATCGAGAACAGGGACTATTATTCTGCAAATCGAACGATCTTTACCCCTGTACATAACAACATAATGAAAACTACAAAACACATGCTAGGAAACGCAGTTTTATGAGTACAGTGAATTCGAGAATTAAATCTGATTACACCGGGGCTTTTGCGATTTTTCCATATTTCAGAAAATGGTTTTTTTCCAGAAACCCCACTTTCTTCCCATCCTGCCAAACGTCATTGCATCCTCTCTCGATTCATGGAACTGGCATCAGTATTTGACAAATGGTACGCAGTCTACTACCGTCTGAACTTGTGCAAAGCTACAAAGAGTAACGAATTCAAATATCGAGAACAGGGACTATTATTCTGCAAATCGATCGATCTTTACCCCTGTACATATCAACAAGATGAAAACTACAAAACACATGCTAGGAAACGCAGTTTTATGATTAAAGTAAAGACGAGGAAAAATCTGAATACACCCGGGCCTTTGCGATTTTTCCATATTTGAAAATAAGCTTTATTTCCAAAAACACCAGTTTTTACACATCATGCCAAACGTCATTGCATCCTCTCTCGATTCATGGAACTGGCATCGCTATTTGACAAATGGTACGCATTCTACTGCTGTCTGAACTTGTGCAAAGGTACAAAGAGTAACGAATTCTAATATCGAGAACAGGGACTATTATTCTGCAAATCGAACGATCTTTACCCCAGTACATATCAACATAATGAAAACTACAAAACACATGCTAGGAAACGCAGTTTTATGAGTACAATGAATTCGAGAATTAAATCTGATTACACCGGACCCTTTGCAATTTTTCCATATATGAGAAAAAATTTGTTTCCAGAAACCCCACTTTTTACACATCCTGCCAAACGTCATTGCATCCTCTCTCGATTCATGGAACTGGCATCCCTATTTGACAAATGGTACGCAGTCTACTACCGTCTGAACTTGTGCAAAGGTACAAAGACTAACGAATTCAAATATCGAGAACAGGGACTATTATTCTGCAAATCGAACGATCTTTACCCCTGTACATATCAACAAGATGAAAACTACAAAACACATGCTAGGAAACGCAGTTTTATGAGTAAAGTAAAGTCGAGGAAAAAATCTGAATACACCCGGGCCTTTGCGATTTTTCCATATTTGGGAAACGGCTTTGTTTCCAAAAACCCCAGATTTTACACATCATGCCAAACGTCATTGCATCCTCTCTCGATTCATGGAACTAGCTTCCCTATTTGACAAAGGGTACGCAGTCTACTACCGTCTGAACTTGTGCAAAGCTACAAAGAGTAACGAATTCAAATATCGAGAACCTGGACTATTATTCTGCAAATCGAACGATCTTTACCCCTGTATATATCAACATGATGAAAACTACAAAACACATGCTAGGAAACGCAGTTTTATGACTACAGTAAATTCGAGGAAAAAATCTGAATACACCCGGGCCTTAGAAATTTTTCCATATTTGAGAAACGGCTTTGTTTAAAAAAACCCACTTTTTACGCATCATGCCAAACGTCATTGCATCATCTCTTCATTCATGAAACTGGCATCCGTATTTGACAAATGGTACGCAACCTACTACCGTCTGAACTTGTGCAAAGGTACAAAGAGTAACGAATTCAAATATCGAGATCAGGGACTATTATTCTGCAAATCGAAAGATCTTTACCCCTGTACATATCAACATGATGAAAACTACAAAACACATGCTAGGAAACGCAGTTTTATGAGTACAATGAATTCTAGGATAAAATCAGATTACACCGGTGCCTTTGTGATTTTTCCATATTTGAGAAAATGATTTGTTTCCAGAAACCCGACTTTTTACACATCCTGCCAAACGTCATGCATCCTTTTTCGAATAATGGAACTGGCATCCCTATTTGACAAATGGTACGCAGTCTACTACCGTCTGAACTTGTGCAAAGCTACAAAGAGAAACGAATTCAAATATCGAGAACAGGGACTATTATTCTGCAAATCGAACGATCTTTACCCCTGTACATATCAACATGATGAAAACTACAAAACACATGCTAGGAAACGCAGTTTTATGAGTACAGTGAATTCTAGGATAAAATCAGATTACACCGGTGCCTTTGTGATTTTTCCATATTTGAGTAAATGATTTGTTTCCAGAAACCCGACTTTATACACATCCTGCCAAACATCATGCATCCTTTTTCGAATAATAGAACTGGTATCCCTATTTGACAAATGGTACGCAGTCTACTACCGTCTGAACTTGTGCAAAGCTACAAAGAGTAACGAATTCAAATATTGAGAACAGGGACTATTATTCTGCAAATCGAACGATCTTTACCCCTGTACATATCAACATGATGAAAACTACAAAACACATGCTAGGAAAAGCAGTTTTATGAGTACAGTAAATTCAAGGAAAAAATTTGAATACACCCGGGCCTTTGCGATTTTTCCATATTTGAGAGCAACCTTTGTTTCCAAAGACCCCACTTTTTACACAACATGCCAAACGTCATTGTATCCTCTCTCGATTCATGGAACTGGCATCCCTATTTGACAAATGGTACGCAGTCTATTACCGTCTGAACTTGTGCAAAGCTACAAAGAGTAACGAATTCAAATATCGAGAACCTGGACTATTATTCTGCAAATCGAACGATCTTTGCCCCTGTATATATCAACATGATGAAAACCACAAAACACATGCTAGGAAACGCTGTTTTATGAGTACAGTGAATTCGAGAATTATATCTGATTACACCGGAGCCTTTGCGATTTTTCCATATATGAGAAAATGGTTTGTTTCCAGAAACCCCACTTTTTACTCATCCTGCCAAACGTCATTGCATCCTCCCTCGATTCATGGAACTGGCATCGCTATTTGACAAATGGTACGCAGTCTACTACCGTCTGAACGTGTGCAAAGGTACAAAGACTAACGAATTCAAATATCGAGAACAGGGACTATTATTCTGCAAATCGAACGATCTTTACCCCTGTACATATCAACAAGATGAATACTACAAAACACATGCTAGGAAACGCAGTTTTATGAGTAAAGTAAAGACGAGGAGAAAATCTGAATACACCCGGGCCTTTGCGATTTTTCCATATTTGAGAAACGGCTTTGTTACCAAAAACCCCACTTTTAACACATCATGCCAAACGTCATTGCATCCTCTCTCGATTCATGGAACTAGCTTCCCTATTTGACAATTGGTACGCAGTCTACTACCGTCTGAACTTGTGCAAAGCTACAAAGAGTAACGAATTCAAATATCGAGAACCTGGACTATTATTCTGCAAATCGAACGATCTTTGCCCCTGTATATATCAACATGATGAAAACTACAAAACACATGCTAGGAAACGCAGTTTTATGAGTACAGTAAATTCGAGGAAAAAATCTGAACACACCCGGGCCTTTGCGATTTTTCCATATTTGAGAAACGGCTTTGTTTCCAAAAACCCCACTTTTTACACATCATGACAAACGTCATTGCATCCTCTCTCGATTCATGGAACTGGCATCCGTATTTGACAAATGGTACGCAGCCTACTACTGTCTGAACTTGTGCAAAAGTACAAAGAGTAACGAATTCAAATATCGAGAACAGGGACTATTATTCTGCAAATCGAACGATCTTTACCCCTGTACATATCAACATGATGCAAACTACAAAACACATGCTAGGAAACGCAGTTTTATGAGTACAGTAAATTCGAGGAAAATATCTGAATATGTGAATATCTCTGCGATTTTTCCATATTTGAGAAAAAGCTTTGTTTCCATAAACCCCACTTTTTACACATCCTGCCAAACGTCATGTATCCTCTTTCGATTCTTGGAACTGGCATCCCTATTTGACAAATGGTACGCAGTCTACTACCGTCTGAACTTGTGCAAAGGTACAAAGAGTAACGAATTCAAATATCGAGAACAGGGACTATTATTCTGCAAATCGAACGATCTTTACACCTGTACATATCAACATGATGAGAACTACAAAACAAGTGCTAGTAAACGCAGTTTTATGAGTAAAGTGAATTTGAGGATAAAATCTGATTACACCGGGGCCTTTGTGATTTTTCCATATATGAGAAAAAATTTGTTTCCTGAAACCCCACTTTTTACACATCCTGCCAAACGTCATGCATCCTCTGTCAATTCATGGAACTGGCATCCCTATTTGACAAATGGTACGCAGTCTACTACCGTCTGAACTTGTGCAAAGGTAGAAAGACTAACGAATTCAAATATCGAGAACAGGGACTATTATTTTGCAAATCGAACGATCTTTACACCTGTACATATCAACAAGATGAAAACTACAAAACACATGCTAGGAAACGCAGTTTTATGAGTAAAGTAAAGTCGAGGAAAAAATCTGAATACACCCGGGCCTTTGCGATTTTTCCATATTTGGGAAACGGCTTTGTTTCCAAAAACCCCAGATTTTACACATCACGCCAAACGTCATTGCATCCTCTCTCGATTCATGGAACTAGCTTCCCTATTTGACAAAGGGTACGCAGTCTACTACCGTCTGAACTTGTGCAAAGCTACAAAGAGTAACGAATTCAAATATCGAGAACCTGGACTATTATTCTGCAAATCGAACGATCTTTACCCCTGTATATATCAACATGATGAAAACTACAAAACACATGCTAGGAAACGCAGTTTTATGACTACAGTAAATTCGAGGAAAAAATCGGAATACACCCGGGCCTTTGAAATTTTTCCATATTTGAGAAACGGCTTTGTTTAAAAAACCCCACTTTTTACACATTATGCCAAACGTCATTGCATCATCTCTTGATTCTTGGAACTGGCATCCGTATTTGACAAATGGTACGCAGCCTACTACCGTCTGAACTTGTGCAAAGGTACAAAGAGTAACGAATTCAAATATCGAGAACAGGGACTATTATTCTGCAAATCGAAAGATCTTTACCCCTGTACATATCAACATGATAAAAACCACAAAACACATGCTAGGAAACGCAGTTTTATGAGTAAAGCAAATTCGAGGAAAAAATCTGAATACACCCGGGCCTTTGCAATTTTTCCATATTTGAGAAAAGGCTTTGTTTCCAAAAACCCCACTTTTTTCACATCCTGCCAAATGTCATGCATCCTCTCTCGAATAATGGAACTGGCATCCCTATTTGACAAATGGTACGCAGTCTACTACCGTCTGAATTTGTGCAAAGCTACAAAGAGTAACCAATTCAAATATCGAGAACAGGGACTATTATTCTGCAAATCGAACGATCTTTACCCCTGTACATATCAACATGATTAAAACTACAAAACACATGCTAGTAAACGCAGTTTTATGAGTAAAGTGAATTTGAGGATAAAATCTGATTACACCGGGGCCTTTGTGATTTTTCCATATATGAGAAAAAATTTGTTTCCAGAAACCCCACTTTTTACACATCCTGCCAAACGTCATGCATCCTGTTTCAATTCGTGGAACTGGCATCCCTATTTGACAAATGGTACTCAGTCTACTACCGTCTGAACTTGTGCAAAGGTACAAAGAGTAACGAATTCAAATATCGAGAACAGAAACTATTATTCTGCAAATCGAACGATCTTTACCCCTGTACATATCAACAAGATGAATACTACAAAACACATTCTAGGAAACGCAGTTTTATGAGTAAAGTAAAGACGAGGAGAAAATCTGAATACACCAGGGCCTTTGCGATTTTTCCATATTTGAGAAATGGCTTTGTTTCCAAAAACCCCACTTTTTACACATCATGCCAAACGTCATTGCATCCTCTCTCAATTCATGGAACTAGCTTCCCTATTTGACAAATGGTACGCAGTCTACTACCGTCTGAACTTGTGCAAAGCTACAAAGAGTAACGAATTCAAATATCGAGAACCTGGACTATTATTCTGCAAATCGAACGATCTTTACCCCTGTATATATCAACATGATGAAAACTACAAAACACATGCTAGGAAACGCAGTTTTGTGAGTACAATAAATTCGAGGAAAAAATCTGAATACACCCGGGCCTTTAAATTTTTCCATATTTGAGAAACGGCTTTGTTTAAAAACCCCACTTTTTACACATCATGCCAAACGTCATTGCATCATCTCTTGATTCATGGAACTGGCATCCGTATTTGACAAATGGTACGCAGCCCACTACCGTCTGAACTTGTGCAAAAGTACAAAGAGTAACGAATTCAAATATCGAGAACAGGGACTATTATTCTGCAAATCGAAAGATCTTTACCCCTGTACATATCAACATGATGAAAACTACAAAACACATGCTAGGAAACGCAGTTTTATGAGTACAGTGAATTCTAGGATAAAATTAGATTACACCGGTGCCTTTGTGATTTTTCCATATTTGAGAAAATGATTTGTTTCCAGAAACCAGACTTTTTACACATCCTGCCAAACGTCATGCCTCCTCTTTCAATTTGTGGAACTGGCATCCCTATTTGACAAATGGTACGCAGCCTACTACCGTCTGAATTTGTGCAAAGCTACAAAGAGTAACGAATTGAAATATCGAGAACAGGGACTATTATTCTACAAATCGAACGATCTTTACCCCTGTACACATCAACATAAAGAAAACTACAAAACACATGCTAAGAAACGCAGTTTTATGAGTACAGTGAATTCGAGAATTAAATCTGATTACACCGGAGCCTTTGCGATTTTTCCATATTTGAGAAAATGGTTTGTTTCCAGAAACCCCACTTTTTACACATCCTGCCAAACGTCATTGCATCCTCCCTCGATTCATGGAACTGGCATACCTATTTGACAAATGGTACGCAGTCTACTACCGTCTGAACTTGTGCAAAGGTACAAAGACTAACGAATTCAAATATCGAGAACAGGGACTATTATTCTGCAAATCGAACAATCTTTACCCCTGTACATATCAACAAGATGAATACTACAAAACACATTCTAGGAAACGCAGTTTTATGAGTAAAGTAAAGACGAGGAGAAAATCTGAATACACCAGGGCCTTTGCGATTTTTCCATATTTGAGAAATGGCTTTGTTTCCAAAAACCCCACTTTTTACACATCATGCCAAACGTCATTGCATCCTCTCTCGATTCATGGAACTAGCTCCCCTATTTGACAAATGGTACGCAGTCTACTACCGTCTGAACTTGTGCAAAGGTACAAAGACTAACGAATTCAAATATCGAGAACAGGGACTATTATTCTGCAAATCGAACGATCTTTACCCCTGTACATATCAACATGATGAAACTACAAAACACATGCTAGTAAACGCAGTTTTATGAGTAAAGTGAATTTGAGGATAAAATCTGATTACACCGGGGCCTTTGTGATTTTTCCATATATGAGAAAAAATTTGTTTCCTGATACCCCACTTTTTACACATCCTGCCAAACGTCATGCATCCTCTGTCAATTCATGGAACTGGCATCCCTATTTGACAAATGGTACGCAGTCTACTACCGTCTGAACTTGTGCAAAGCTACAAAGAGTAACGATTTCAAATATCGAGAACAGGGACTATTATTCTGCAAATCGAACGATCTTTACCCTTGTACATATCAACATGATGAAAACTACAAAACATATGCTATTAAACGCAGTTTTATGAGTAAAGTAAAATCGAGGAAAAAATCTGAATACACCCGGGCATTTCGATTTTTCCATATTTGAGAGCAAGCTTTGTTTCCAAAGACCCCACTTTTTACACATCATGCCAAACGTCATTGTATCCTCTCTCGATTCATGGAACTGGCATCGCTATTTGACAAATGGTATGCAGTCTACTACCGTGTGAACTTGTGCAAAGGTACAAAGAGAAACGAATTCAAATATCGGGAACAGGGACTATTATTCTGCAAATCGAACGATCTTTACCTCGGTACATATCAACATAATGAAAACTACAAAACACATGCTAGGAAACGCAGTTTTATGAGTACAGTGAATTCGAGGATAAAATCTGATTACACCGGGGCCTTTGCGATTTTCCATATTTGAGAAAATGTTTTGTTTCCAGAAACCCCACTTATTACACATCCTGAAAAAGGCATGCACCGTCTTTCGATTCATGGAACTGGCATCCTTATTTGACAAAGGGTACGCAGTCTACTACCGTCTGAACTTGTGCAAAGCTACAAAGAGTAACGAATTCAAATATCGAGAACCTGGACTATTATTCTGCAAATCGAACGATCTTTACCCCTGTATATATCAACATGATGAAAACTACTAAACACATGCTAGGAAATGCAGTTTTGTGAGTACAGTAAATTCGAGGAAAAAATCTGAATACACCCAGGCCTTTAAATTTTTCCATATTTGAGAAACGGCTTTGTTTAAAAACCCCACTTTTTACACATCATGCCAAACGTCATTGCATCATCTCTTGATTCATGGAACTGGCATCCGTATTTGACAAATGGTACGCAGCCCACTACCGTCTGAACTTGTGCAAAAGTACAAAGAGTAACGAATTCAAATATCGAGAAAAGGGACTATTATTCTGCAAATCGAAAGATCTTTACCCCTGTACATATCAACATGTTGAAAACTACAAAACACATGCTAGGAAACGCAGTTTTATGTGTACAGTGAATTCTAGGATAAAATTAGATTACACCGGTGCCTTTGTGATTTTTCCATATTTGAGAAAATGATTTGTTTCCAGAAACCAGACTTTTTACACATCCTGCCAAACGTCATGCCTCCTCTTTCAATTTGTGGAACTGGCATCCCTATTTGACAAATGGTACGCAGCCTACTACCGTCTGAATTTGTGCAAAGCTACAAAGAGTAACGAATTGAAATATCGAGAACAGGGACTATTATTCTACAAATCGAACGATCTTTACCCCTGTACACATCAACATAAAGAAAACTACAAAACACATGCTAAGAAACGCAGTTTTATGAGTACAGTGAATTCGAGAATTAAATCTGATTACACCGGTGCCTTTGCGATTTTTCCATATTTGAGAAAATGGTTTGTTTCCAGAAACCCCACTTTTTACACATCCTGCCAAACGTCATTGCATCCTCCCTCGATTCATGGAACTGGCATCCCTATTTGACAAATGGTACGCAGTCTACTACCGTCTGAACTTGTGCAAAGGTACAAAGACTAACGGATTCAAATATCGAGAACAGGGACTATTATTCTGCAAATCGAACAATCTTTACCCCTGTACATATCAACAAGATGAATACTACAAAACACATTCTAGGAAACGCAGTTTTATGAGTAAAGTAAAGACGAGGAGAAAATCTGAATACACCAGGGCCTTTGCGATTTTTCCATATTTGAGAAATGGCTTTGTTTCCAAAAACCCCACTTTTTACACATCATGCCAAACGTCATTGCATCCTCTCTCGATTCATTGAACTAGCTTCCCTATTTGACAAATGGTACGCAGTCTACTACCGTCTGAACTTGTGCAAAGGTACAAAGACTAACGAATTCAAATATCGAGAACAGGGACTATTATTCTGCAAATCGAACGATCTTTACCCCTGTACATATCAACATGATGAAACTACAAAACACATGCTAGTAAACGCAGTTTTATGAGTAAAGTGAATTTGAGGATAAAATCTGATTACACCAGGGCCTTTGTGATTTTTCCATATATGAGAAAAAATTTGTTTCCTGATACCCCACTTTTTACACATCCTGCCAAACGTCATGCATCCTCTGTCAATTCATGGAACTGGCATCCCTATTTGACAAATGGTACGCAGTCTACTACCGTCTGAACTTGTGCAAAGCTACAAAGAGTAACGATTTCAAATATCGAGAACAGGGACTATTATTCTGCAAATCGAACGATCTTTACCCTTGTACATATCAACATGATGAAAACTACAAAACACATGCTATTAAACGCAGTTTTATGAGTAAAGTAAATTCGAGGAAAAAATCTGAATACACCCGGGCATTTCGATTTTTCCATATTTGAGAGCAAGCTTTGTTTCCAAAGACCCCACTTTTTACACATCATGCCAAACGTCATTGTATCCTCTCTCGATTCATGGAACTGGCATCGCTATTTGACAAATGGTATGCAGTCTACTACCGTGTGAACTTGTGCAAAGGTACAAAGAGAAACGAATTCAAATATCGGGAACAGGGACTATTATTCTGCAAATCGAACGATCTTTACCTCGGTACATATCAACATAATGAAAACTACAAAACACATGCTAGGAAACGCAGTTTTATGAGTACAGTGAATTCGAGGATAAAATCTGATTACACCGGGGCCTTTGCGATTTTCCATATTTGAGAAAATGTTTTGTTTCCAGAAACCCCACTTATTACACATCCTGAAAAAGTCATGCACCCTCTTTCGATTCATGGAACTGGCATCCTTATTTGACAAAGGGTACGCAGTCTACTACCGTCTGAACTTGTGCAAAGCTACAAAGAGTAACGAATTCAAATATCGAGAACCTGGACTATTATTCTGCAAATCGAACGATCTTTACCCCTGTATATATCAACATGATGAAAACTACAAAACACATGCTAGGAAACGCAGTTTTATGAGTACAGTAAATTCGAGGAAAAAATCTGAACACACCCGGGCCTTTGCGATTTTTCCATATTTCAGAAACGGCTTTGTTTCCAAAAACCCCACTTTTTACACATCATGCCAAACGTCATTGCATCCTCTCTCGATTCATGGAACTGGCATCCGTATTTGACAAATGGTACGCAGCTTACTACCGTCTGAACTTGTGCAAAGGTACAAAGAGTAACGAATTCAAATATCGAGAACAGGGACTATTATTCTGCAAATCGAACGATCTTTACCACTGTACATATCAACATGATGAAAACTACAAAACACATGCTAGGAAACGCAGTTTTATGAGTACAGTAAATTCGAGGAAGATATCTGAATATGTGAATATCTCTGCGATTTTTCCATATTTGAGAAAAAGCTTTGTTTCCAAAAACCCCACTTTTTACACATCCTGCCAAACGTCATGTATCCTCTTTCGATTCTTGGAACTGGCATCCCTATTTGACAAATGGTACGCAGTCTACTACCGTCTGAACTTGGGCAAAGGTACAAAGAGTAACGAACTCAAATATCGAGAACAGGGACTATTATTCTGCAAATCGAACGATCTTTACCCCTGTACATATCAACATGATGAAAACTACAAAACACATGCTAGTAAACGCAGTTTTATGAGTAAAGTGAATTTGAGGATAAAATCTGATTACACCGGGGCCTTTGTGATTTTTCCATATATGAGAAAAAATTTGTTTAGAGAAATCCCACTTTTTACACATCCTGCCAAACGTCATGCATCCTCTGTCAATTCATGGAACTGGCATCCCAATTTGACAAATGGTACGCAGTCTATTACCGTCTGAACTTGTGCAAAGCTACAAAGAGTAACGAATTCAAATATCGAGAACCTGGACTATTATCCTGCAAATCGAACGATCTTTACCCCTGTATATATCAACATGATGAAAACTACAAAACACATGCTAGGAAACGCAGTTTTATGAGTACAGTAAATTCGAGGAAAAAATCTGAACACACCCGGGCCTTTGCGATTTTTCCATATTTGAGAAAAAGCTTTGTTTCCAAAAACCCCACTTTTTACACATCATGCCAAACGTCATTGCATCCTCTCTCGAATCATGGAACTGGCATCCGTATTTGACAAATGGTACGCAACCTACTACCGTCTGAACTTGTGCAAAGGTACAAAGAGTAACGAATTCAAATATCGAGAACAGGGACTATTATTCTGCAAATCGAACGATCTTTACCCTTGTACATATCAACATGATGAAAACTACAAAACACATGCTAGGAAACGCAGTTTTATGAGTAAAGTAAATTCGAGGAAAAAATCTGAATACACCCGGGCATTTCGATTTTTCCATATTTGAGAGCAAGCTTTGTTTCCAAAGACCCCACTTTTTACACATCATGCCAAACGTCATTGTATCCTCTCTCGATTCATGGAACTGGCGTCGCTATTTGACAAATGGTATGCAGTCTACTACCGTGTGAACTTGTGCAAAGGTACAAAGAGAAACGAATTCAAATATCGGGAACTGGGACTATTATTCTGCAAATCGAACGATCTTTACCTCGGTACATATCATGATCATGAAAACTACAAAACACATGCTAGGAAACGCAGTTTTATGAGTACAGTGAATTCTAGGATAAAATCTGATTACACCGGGGCCTTTGCGATTTTCTATATTTGAGAAAATGTTTTGTTTCCAGAAACCCCACTTTTTACACATCCTGAAAAAGTCATGCACCCTCTTTCGATTCATGGAACTGGCATCCTTATTTGACAAAGGGTACGCAGTCTACTACCGTCTGAACTTGTGCAAAGGTACAAAGAGTAACGAAGTCAAATATCGAGAACAGGGACTATTATTCTGCAAATCGAACGATCTTTACCCCTGTACATATCAACATGATGAAAGCTACAAAACACATGCTAGGAAACGCAGTTTTATGAGTACAGTAAATTCGTTGAAAAAATCGGATTACACCCGGGCCTTTGCGATTTTTCCATATTTGAGAAAAAGCTTTATTTCCAAAAACACCAGTTTTTACACATCATGCCAAACGTCATTGCATCCTCTCTCGATTCATGGAACTAGCATCCCTATTTGACAAATGGTACCCAGTCTACTACCGTCTGAACTTGTGCAAAGCTACAAAGAGTAACGAATTCAAATATCGAGAACAGGGACTATTATTCTGCAAATCGAACGATCTTTAACCCTGTATATATCAACATGATGAAAACTACAAAACACATGCAAGGAAACGCAGTTTTATGAGTACAGTAAATTCGAGGAAACAATCTGAATACACCCGGGCCTTTGCGAATTTTCCATATTTGAGAAACGGCTTTGTTTCGAAAAACCCCACTTTTTACACATCATGCCAAACGTCATTGCATCCTCTCTCGATTCATGGAACTGGCATCCGTATTTGACAAATGGTACGCAGCCTACTACCGTCTGAACTTGTGCAAAGGTGCAAAGAGTAACGAATTCAAATATCGAGAACAGGGACTATTATTCTGCAAATCGAACGATCTTTACCCCTGTACATATCAACACGATGAAAACTATAAAACACATGCTAGGAAACGCACTTTTATGAGTATAGTGAATTCTAGGATAAAATCTGATTACAACTGTGCCTTTGTGATTTTTCCATATTTGAGAAAATGATTTGTTTCGAGAAACCCCACATTTTACACATCCTGCCAAACGTCATGCATCCTCTTTCAATTCGTGGAACTGGCATCCCTATTTGACAAATCGTATGCAGTCTACTACTGTCTGAACTTGTGCAAAGGTACAAAGAGCAACGAATTCAAATATCGAGAACAGAAAATATAATTCTGCCATTCGAACGATCTTTACCCCTGTACATATCAACATGATGAAAACTACAAAACACATGCTAGGAAACGCAGTTCTATGAGTACAGTACATTCGAGGAAAGTATCTGAATATCTGAATATCTCTGCGATTTTTCCATATTTGAGGAAAAGCTTTGTTTCCAAAAACCCCACTTATTACACATCATGCCAGTTGTCATTGCATCCTCTCTCGATTCATGGAACATGGCATCCCTATTTGACAAATGGTACGCAGTCTACTACCGTCTGAACTTTTGCAAAGTTATAAAGAGTAACGAATTCAAATATCGAGAACAGGGACTATTATTCTGCAAATCGAACGATCTTTACCCCTGTACATATCAACATGATGTAAACTACAAAGCACATGCTAGGAAACGGTGTTTTATGAGTACAGCGAATTCGAGGATAAAATCTGATTACTTCGGGGCCTTTGCGATTTTTCCATATTTGAGAAAAAGCTTTATTTCCAAAATCCCCACTTTTTACACATCCTGCCAAGCGTCATGCATCCTCTTTCGATTCTTCGAACTGGCATCCCTATTTGACAAATGGTACGCTGTCTACTACCATCTGAACTTGTGCAAAGGTACAAAGAGTAACGAATTCAAATATCGAGAATAGGGACTATTATTCTGCAAATCGAACGATCTTTACCATTGTACATATCAACATGATGAAAACTACAAGACACATGCATGGAAACGCAGTTTTATGAGTAAAGTAAATTTCTAGGAAAAAATCTGAATACACCCGGACATTTCGATTTTTCCTTATTTGAGAGCAAGCTTTATTCCCAAAGACTCCACTTTTTACACATCATGCCAAACGTCATTGTATCCTCTCCCGATTCATGGAACTGGCATCGCTATTTGACAAATGTTATGCAGTCTACTACCATGTGAACTTGTGCAAAGGTACAAAGAGTAACGAATTCAAATATCGAGAACAGCGACTATTATTCTGCAAATCGAACGATCTTTACCTCTGTACATATCAACATAATGAAAACTACAAAACACATGCTAGGAAACGCAGTTTTATGAGTACAGTGAATTCGAGGATAAAATCTGATTACACCGGGGCCTTTGCGATTTTTCTATATTTGAGAAAATGTTTTGTTTCCAGAAACCCCACTTTTTACACATCCTGAAAACGTCATGCATCCTCTTTCGATTCATGGAACTGGCATCCTTATTTGACAAAGGGTACGCAGTCTACTACCGTCTGAACTTGTGCAAAGCTACAAAGAGTAACGAATTCAAATATCGAGAACAGGGACTATTATTCTGCAAATCGAACGATCTTTACCCCTGTACATATCAATATGATGAAAACTACAAAACACATGCTAGGAAACGCAGTTTTATGGGTACAGTAAATTCGAGGAAAAAATCGGAATACACCCATGCCTTTGGGATATTTCCATATTTGAGAAAAGGCTTTATTTCCAAAAACACCAGTTTTTACACATCATGCCAAACGTCATTGCATCCTCTCTCGATTCATGGAACTGGCATCCCTATTTGACAAATGGTACGCAGTCTACTACCGTCTGAACTTGCGAGAAGTTACAAAGAGTAACGAATTCAAATATCGAGATCAGGGACTATTATTCTGCAAATCGAACGATCTTTGCCCCAGTACGTATCAACATGATGAAAACTACAAAACACATGCTAGGAAACGCAGTTTTATGAGTACAGTGAATGCGAGGAAAAAATCTGAATACACCCGGGCCTTTGCGATTTTTCCATATTTGAGAAAAAGATTTGTTTCCAAAAACCCCAGTTTTTGCACATCATGCCAAACGTCATTGCATCCTCTCTCGATTCATGGAACTGGCATCCCTATTTGACAAATGGTACCCAGTCTACTACCGTCTGAACTTGTGCAGAGCTACAAAGAGTAACGCATTCAAATATCGAGAACAGGGACTATTCTGCAAATCGAACGATCTTTAACATTGCATATATCAACATGATGAAAACTACAAAACACATGCTAGGAAACGCAGTTTTATGAGTACAGTAAATTCGAGGAAACAATCTGAATACACCCGGGCCTTTGCGATTTTTCCATATTTGAGAAACGGCTTTGTTTCGAAAAACCCCACTTTTTACACATCATGCCAAACGTCATTGCATCCTCTCTCGATTCATGGAACTGGCATCCGTATTTGACAAATGGTACGCAGCCTACTACCGTCTGAACTTCTGCAAAGGTACAAAGAGTAACGAATTCAAATATCGAGAACAGGGACTATTATTCTGCAAATCGAACGATCTTTACAACTGTACATATCAACATGATGAAAACTACAAAACACATGCTAGGAAACGCAGTTCTATGAGTACTGTACATACGAGGAAAGTATCTGAATATCTGAATATCTCTGCGATTTTTCCATATTTGAGAAAAAGCTTTGTTTCCAAAAACCCCACATATTACACATCATGCCAGTTGTCATTGCATCCTCTCTCGATTCATGGAACTGGCATCCCTATTTGACAAATGGTACGCAGTCTACTACCGTCTGAACTTGTGCAAAAGTACAAAGAGTAACGAATTCAAATATCGAGAACAGGGACTATTATTCTGCAAATCGAACGATCTTTACCCCTGTACATATCAACATGATGAAAACTACAAAAAACATGCTAGGAAACGGTGTTTTATGAGTACAGCGAATTCGAGGATAAAATCTGATTACTCTGGGGCCTTTGCGATTTTTCCATATTTGAGAAAAACTTTGTTTCCAAAATCCCCCTTTTTACACATCCTGCCAAACATCATGCATCCTCTTTCGATTCTTCGAACTTGCATCCCTATTTGACAAATGGTACGCAGTCTACTACCATCTGAACTTGTGCAAAAGTACAAAGAGTAACGAATTCAAATATCGAGAACAGGGACTATTATTCTGCAAATCGAACGATCTTTACCCCTGTACATATCAACATGATGAAAACTACAAAACACATGCTAGGAAACGCAGTTTTATGAGTAAAGTAAATTCGAGGAAAAAATCTGAATACACCTGGGCCTTTGCGACATTTCCATATTTGAAAAAAAGCTTTGTTTCCGAAAACCCCACATCTTAAACATCGTGCCAAACGTCATGCATCCTCTTTCGAATAATGGAACTGGCATCCCTAGTTGACAAATGGTACGCAGTCTACTACCATCTGAACTTGTGCAAAGCTACAAAGAGTAACGAATTAAATATCCCGAACAGGGACTATTATTCTGCAAATCGATCTTTAACTCTGTACATATCAACATGATGAAAACTACAAAACACATGCTAGGAAACGCAGTTTTATGAGTACAGTGAATTCGAGGATAAAATCTTATTACACCAGGGCATTTGCGAATTTTCCATATTTGAGAAAAAGCTTTGTTTCCAAAAACCCTAGTTTTTACACATCATGCCAAACGTCATTGCATCCTCACTCAATTCATGGAACTAGCATCCCTATTTGACAAATGGTACGCAGTCTACTACCGTCTGAACTTGTGCAAAGGTACTAAGAGTAACGAATTCAAATATCGAGAACAGGGACTATTATTCTGCAAATCGAACGATCTTTACCCCTGTACATATCAACATGATGAAAACTACAAAAAACATGCTTTGAAACGGTGTTTTATGAGTACAGCGAATTCGAGAATAAAATCTGATTACTCTGGGGCCTTTGCGATTTTTCCATATTTGAGAAAAACTTTGTTTCCAAAATCCCACTTTTTACACATCCTGCCAAACGTCATGCATCCTCTTTCGATTCTTCGAACTGGCATCCCTATTTGACAAATGGTACGCAGTCTACTACCATCTGAACTTGTGCAAAGGTAAAAAGAGTAACGAATTCAAATATCGAGAACAGGGACTATTATTCTGCAAATCGAACGATCTTTACCCCTGTACATATCAACATGATGAAAACTACAAAACACATGCTAGGAAACGCAGTTTTATGAGTAAAGTAAATTCGAGGAAAAAATCTGAATACACCCGGGCCTTTGCGACATTTCCATATTTGAGAAAAAGCTTTGTTTACGAAAACCCCACTTCTTAAACATCCTGCCAAACGTCATGCATCCTCTTCCGAATAATGGAACTGGCATCCCTATTTGACAAATGGTACGCAGTCTACTACCATCTGAACTTGTGCAAAGCTACAAAGAGTAACGAATTCAAATATCCCGAACAGGGACTATTATTCTGCAAATCGATCTTTAACTCTGTACATATCAACATGATGAAAACTACAAAACACATGCTAGGAAAAGCAGTTTTATGAGTACAGTGAATTCGAGGATAAAATCTGATTACACCAGGGCCATTGCGAATTTTCCATTTTTGAGAAATAGCTTTGTTTCCAAAAACCCTAGTTTTTACACATCATGCCAAACGTCATTGCATCCTCTCTCGATTCATGGAACTAGCATCCCTATTTGACAAATGGTACGCAGTCTACTACCGTCTTAAACTTGTGCAAAGGTACAAAGAGTAACGAATTCAAATATCGAGAACAGGGACTATTATTCTGCAAATCGAACGATCTTTACCCCTGTATATATCAACATGATGAAAACTACAAAGCATTTGCTAGGAAACGCAGTTTTATGAGTAAAGTAAATTCGAGGAAAAAATCTGAATACTCCAGGGCCTTAGCGATTTTTCCATATTTGAGAAAAAGCTTTGTATCCAAAAACCCCACTTTTTACACATCCTGCCAAACGTCATTCATCCTCTTTCGATTTATGGAACTGGCATCCCTATTTGCCAATTGGTACGCAGTCTACTACTGTCTGAACTTGTGCAAAGGTACAAAGAGTAACGAATTCAAATATCGAGAACAGGGACTATTATTCTGCAAATCGAACAATCTTTACCCCTGTACATATCAACATGATGAAAACTACAAAACACATGATAGGAAACGCAGATTTATGAGTACAGTACATTTGGGGAAAATATCTGAATATCTGAATATCTCTGCGATTTTTCCATATTTGAGAAAAAGCTTTCTTTCCAAAAACACCACTTTTTACACATCATGCCAATTGTCATTGCATCCTCCCTCGATTCATGGAACTGGCATCCCTATTTGACAAATGGTACGCAGTCTACTACCGTCTGAACTTGTACAAAGCTACAAAGAGTAACGAATTCAAATATCGAGAACAGGGACTATTATTCTGCAAATCGAACGATCTTTACCCCTGAACATATCAACATGATGAAAACTACAAAACACATGCTAGGAAACGCAGTTTTATGAGTACAGTGAATTCTAGGATAAAATCTGATTACACCGGGGCCTTTGTGATTTTTCCATATTTGAGGTAAAAGTTTGTATCCAAAAACCCCACTTTTTACACATCCTGCCAAACGTCATGCATCCTCTTTCGATTCATGGAACTGCCATCCCTATTTCACAAATGGTACGCAGTCTAGTACTGTCAGAACTTATGCAAAGCTACAAAGAGTAACGAATTCAAATATTGAGAACAGGGACTATTATTCTGCAAATCGAACAATGTTTACCCCTGTACATATCAACATGATGAAAATTACAAAAAACATGCTAGGAAAAGCAGTTTCATGAGTACAGTGAACTCGAGGATATAATCTGATTACACCGGGGCCTTTGCGATTTTTCCATATTTGAGAAAAAGCTTTGTTTCCAGAAACCCCACTTTTTACACATCCTGCCAAACGTCATGCATCCTCTTTCGAATCATGGAACTGGCATACCTATTTGACAAATGGTACGCAGTCTACTACCGTCTGAACTTGTGCAAAGGTACAAAGAGTAACGAATTCAAATATCGAGAACAGGGACTATTATTCTGCAAATCGAACGATCTTTACCCTGTACATATCAACATGATGAAAACTACAAAACACATGCTAGGAAACACAGTTTTATGAGTACAGTGAATTCGAGGATAAAATCTGATTACACGGGGGCCTTTGCGATTTTTCCATATTTGAGAGAAAGCTTTGTTTCCAAAAACACCACTTTTTACACAACATGAGAAGCGTCATTGCATCCTCTCTCGATTCATGGAACTGACATCCCTATTTGACAAATGGTACGCAGACTACTACCGTCTGAACTTGTGCAAAGCTACAAAGAGTAACGAATTCAAATATCGAGAGCAGGGACTATTATTCTGCAAATCGAACGATCTTTACCCCTGTACATATCAACATGATGAAAACTACAAAACACATGCTAGGAAACGCAGTTTTATGAGTACAGTGAATTCGAGGATAAAATCTTATTACACCGGGGCCTTTGCGATTTTTCCATATTTGAGAAAAAGCTTTGTTTCCAGAAAACCCACTTTTTACACGTCCTGCCATACGTCATGCTGTTGTAACCGCAGAAAAGCCAAGTCTAAATGCAGTTGTTCTCAGACGATACAGCAGAAATCATACGGGGAGATAGAGTTAACAGGGGACGCCAGGCGTGTCAGAGGGGTCACAAAAGGTAACGACGCAGCCAGATAGCCGAGGCGGCGGTCCAAGCGGCCAGGCAGCTGCGCGTGATAAGCAAGGAAGCAGACTCAGCTATTAAGATAAACAGGGCGCTCTGGGCAGGTCCCTTAATAAGCAGTAACTTGCAGTATCAACACTCTTGGCTAGAGGGAGAAGTCTGGGAGCGGAGAGAGAAAGAAAGAGGGCCCTAGGTGGGGACCGCACTACGTCATGAGGAGCCAATGAAGGGCTCAGGACGCAGTGCGTGACCATATAGGGAGAGGCCCCTCTACCCCTCCACCCAGCTTCTGAAGAAAAGTTCTGAAGTTAATACTAAAACAATCCCTAATAAGGAAAAGTTGCACTCGACGCTACGTCATGCTAAGCGCTGTCGGGGTCGAAGGGGAAGAGCTAACAAAACTCGGAGGCACGCCGCTCCGGGGATCTCTCTCTCTCTCGGGTTAAGGCAGCGACGGTAGTCAGCGTGAGTAGCAGCCGACTTGGGCTGAGGGCGGGCTGCAGGCAGACAGTTGGAGATAGTCGCCGATGAGCGTTTAGGCAGCGACCGCGGGACTCTGACGTAGGATGCTAGTGTGGGCGGCAAAGTGCTGGAAAGTTCTATCAGGCAGCCAGAACGGTGGAAATCAGTCACCGTCTCTGTAATGGGCTTGGCTATTCTGTAGGTACAATCACTACGCAGTTAGGGTGATCTGTATTTTTTATGAATAAATTAGAACTTTTATAACGTCCATACGAGTTTACTTCTACCAACATCCTAGCCTTGTACCTTCACACCAGGGAATTTAACATCTTAGCCAGATCAAAAGTCTCCCTCTCAATTTGGTCAACCGGCTAATTCCCGTTTACGAACCGTGTCGCTCAATCCCTCGCAAAACCCACGCTTGGGACGCGACATAAATAAAAGTTTTGGTGCCAGGTGTGGGGTACCACAAAGGCATATAGGCAAAAAGGAGATAGGAGCCAGTAGATTTTGCTACAGCGACTGTGGCAATTAGCAGGAAGTTGTGGCGACTCGCAACTTTCAGCATTAGTAGCCCCACTACGACAGAGTCCAGAGAAGTAGTCCTCGCGGGTGCAGGGCAACGCAGGATAGCGGCAGCACGACGCGGAGCGACGAGGCACAGAGGTGCCTAAGCAGCCAGTGTTGAGACCTGGGTCCGGGCCGAGCAGCGGCAGCAGCCGTAGCAGCGGCAGCCGAGGCGAGCGACGGGGTCGGCACAGCCCAGCAGAGCGGCGGCCGACGCATCGCGGCAGCGCGGAACAGCGCGGGCATAGAGAGCGCAGAGACAGCGCGGAGCAGCGCGGCACAACGCGGGACAACGCGGATCAGCGGAACAGACGGCGCACCACAAGAGAGGCGGTACATATAAATTATATTAAGAATTTTGTATCTTGTATTGTAAAGTGCTAACATAGTTAAGTTGGTAAGATGGCCCAAACTAACGAAGTTCCGTCATCCTCCAGTAGCGGTAAGATATCAGTGAAAGAAGCCTTGTGTATAGTTCCAAAAGTGTTCGAAGGAAATAAGAGAGATCTTAGGGAGTTTATTGAAAATGTAGACGCTGCATTTGAACTTGTGAAACCGGAGGAACACGAAACGTTACTGAAGTTTGTTAAAGCCAAAATAACCGGAGAGGCCAGATCGAGGCTGCAAGTAAGGGAACGCACGGGGACATGGCAGGAAGTAAAACATGTTCTAGAGGAAAATTATGCGAGTAAGCGTACCATTGACTACTACGCGTGCAAGATATTTCAATCGAGACAGGGACAAGGAGAGCCAATTGCGACATGGGCAAGCCGAATAGATGAAATGCAAAGGGATTTCAGGGAAGCAGTAAGCAGAGTTACGGCTAGGGAGAACTTAAAGGGCGCAATAGAACTGGTTCATTCACTAGGAAGAGCATGCTTTATACAAGGGTTAAGCAATGATAGAATACAGACGATAGTAGGAAGTAGAGGCGATGAAATCACGCTAGCAGCGGCCGTGGAACTAGCATTGCCAGAAGAAAGTGCAATACTGTCAATGAAAGAGCGGGGACTAGCCCCAAGAGTAACTTTCAACCGGGGAAAGGAAACGGTGAAGAATACCAGAGATATTAGAGATTTGAAATGTTTCAATTGTGGATTGAGAGGGCACATGGCAAGCAAGTGTAGAAAGAATAGGCCAGAGGGAAGAGTACGGATAATGACGGGCAAAGAGTTTACGAATTTTTGTTACGGGTGCGACAAGCCAGGACATACAGACGCGGAATGCCGGGTAAGATTAAGAAAAATTCAGCCGATAGATACAAGAGACTTTAGAGGAAATCATAGGGAAGCTGATGGAGGGTTACGAGAGTGGAGGTGCCCACAATGTAATCTACCAGGGAACTGTGAAGTTCCGTGTACGAGGGTAAAAGACGTTGCTTGTTTCAAGTGTAAGCGGCCGGGACATTACGCGAAAGATTGTCACGCAGGGCCCTGGCACGCATGGAGAAAAGGCAGGGTGCCAGTATCGAGCAAAACCGGTAAAGTGGTGCAGGGAAACTAAGAGGCGGAAAGGCCGCACAGTCGGGCCTTGTTGCGATAGGTAAACCCTCAGTTAGGGTAATCGACTGTGCAACAGAAAATGACGTTTTGGTTTTATACTGCATAGAATTAAAAAGATATTTGAAGTTGCTAATAGACACTGGAGCACAGTTGTGTCTGCTCAACAGAACGAGTATTCCGATAAATAGTACACTTGCAATTAGTGAAGCGGAAAGGCTTCGGCTAAAAGGTGTAACCAGTGAGGCCGTCAGCACAATAGGTACAGTACAGGTACACTTACGTGTGGACGGTTCTGAGCAAGTAGGGCAAAAATTTCACGTGTACGGGAGAGGATTAGATATTCCGTACGACGGACTGATAGGCAGAAATTTCTTGACAGAGCATAGAGTTAAGTTAGACTATGCAGGTAAAATAGTGAGACTAAAAGGGCGAGCTATACCGTTAGTAGTAGAGGAAGAGCCAAAGGGACATGAGAACGAACAAGATTCAGAAGTAGGCGGGGAAATAGGGCCCCGAGAGGAAAAAATAATGTTATTAAAGGTGGAAGGAAATGTAAAAAGGGGAATCGAAAAGGAAATGATTATTCCTAGGCAGGAGATTGCACAAGGGGTACATGTACCTGAAGCGTTAGTAAAAGTGCGAAATGGGAAATGCATAGTAAGTGCATTAAACTTGTCAGAAGACAGAGTGCAGTTAGGAAACGTCAGGTTAATGACGAAAGAATTAGAAAAAGTAGGGAAAATACGCGAAGTAAAATGTTGTACTAATGTCATAGGAAAGACAGAAAGTCGTACTAGTGTGTTGCGAAGGCAATTAAGAATGGATCATTTGAACGCTGAAGAGAAAAGCGCGGAATACGGAGATGTATTTCATCTACCAGGGGACAACCTGTCCTATACTTCCGCAGTGAAGCACAGAATACCGATTGCACCGGAACACGCGGGAAAGGTAGTAAACGCTAGACCGTACAGGATCCCGGAAGCGCAAAAGGAAGTGCTAAGGGAGCAAATAGAGCAGATGCTAAGAGATGACATAATTGTCGAGAGTAAGAGCGCTTGGAACGCACCGTTACTGTTAGTTCCAAAGAAGCTAGACGCTAGTGGCAAACAGAAATGGAGAATCGTAGTGGACTACAGACGATTAAATGATATCACTGTAGGCGATGCATTTCCACTACCGAATATCTCCGAGATACTGGATCAGTTAGGGCAAGCTAAGTACTTCTCGACGCTTGACCTCGCTAGCGGGTACCATCAAATATTGACGGACGAGAAGGACAGAGAGAAAACGGCATTTAGCTCAAACTATCAGCATTACGAATACAAACGAATGCCGATGGGACTGAAGGGAGCCCCAGGATGTTTTCAGAGACTGATGAATACAGTCTTGGCAGGTTTACAAGGAGTGAAATGCTTTGTATATCTAGACGACATAGTATGCTATGGGAAAAACCTGCAAGAGCATAACGAAAAGCTCCGGGAAATATTTGACAGGTTGCGAGAGCACAATTTGAAGCTGCAACCAGACAAGTGTGAATTCCTGAGGAAGGAAGTAATCTTCCTAGGTCATTGCATCACTGACAAAGGAATATCACCAGATATGGCGAAGGTGGAGAAGGTGAAGTTCTTCCCACAGCCAAAGACAACTAAGGAACTAAAAGGGTTTCTCGGATTGATAGGTTACTACCGCCGTTTCATTGCTAACTTCAGCAAGATTGCGAAACCTCTCCATGAGCTCTTAAAAAAGGGAGTGGAGTACCGATGGAGCGAACGTCAGAACAATGCGTTCGAAGAACTAAAAGAGAAATTAATAAACCCTCCGTTACTTCAGTACCCTGACTTTACGAAACCGTTCATCATTACAACGGATGCGAGTAACGCAGCCTTGGGTGCAGTGTTATCGCAAGGTAAGAAGATTGGCGAAGACTTGCCCATCGCATATGCATCCAGAGCATTGAACAAAGCCGAACTAAATTATAGCACAACGGAAAAAGAGTTGTTGGCTATAGTTTACGCAGTAAAACAGTTCAGACCATATGTATATGGCAGAAAGTTCACTATTGACAGACCATAAGCCACTAACGTGGATATTTAGTGTCCTGAAGTGGAGACTGAAACTCGAGGAGTATGATTATGAAGTAATATACAAGCCAGGAAAGTTAAATAGTAATGCGGATGCGCTGAGTAGAATAAGGCATGAAGGGAAGGAAGAGATAGATGCGAAGCAGAAGGTGGAGACAGGGATCTCGGCAGCAAAAGCAAATGGGGAAGAAAGTTCCGTAAACGTGCGGCAAGCACAAGTGTCGAGTGAAATAGAACAGGAAACGGATAGTGGTGAGGAAATTAGTCCCGAAGAAAAAGAAAATATACTAAAGGACATGCATGACAATCCCTTGGGAGGTCACCAAGGAATGCACAGGACACTCGAAAGAATTAAAGCATACAAGCAGTGGCGCGGAATGAAGCGTGACATTGAAAATTACATTAGGAAATGCCCATCGTGTCAAAAGAATAAAAACACGCAAATGAAAACTAGGATGCCCTTAGAAATTACAGACACAGCAGAAACAGTATTCGGAAAGTATGCGATGGATATAGTGGGTCCACTAGATGTATCTAATACAGGAAAAAGGTACATGTTAACATTCCAAGACGATCTGAGTAAATTTACCTTAGCAATCCCAATTGACAGACAAGATGCCGAAACAGTACCTGAGGCATTTGTGGAAAACGTAGTATTAAGGTATGGAATTCCATCAGTATTATTAACAGATCAAGGGTCTAACTTTCTGAGTGATGTATTTAAAAGTGTATGTAAATTGTTGAAGGTAAAGCGTATAAATACTACAGCGTACCACCCTGAATCAAATGGTGCACTAGAAAGAAGTCATAGAACTATTGTAGAGTATCTCAGACACTTTGTAACAGGAGATCAAAGTTCTTGGGACAAATGGGTACCGTATGCAATTTTTGTGTTCAACACTACACCACACAGCAGCACAGGATACACACCATTTGAATTACTATACGGAAGAAAGGTTAACATACCAGGAGTACTGCAGCAAGAAACACAGCAGGTAAGTTACAATTATGAAATGTATGTAAATAAACTAAGAGCGAGAATGCAGGAAGCCCACAGAGTGGCCAGAGACTCGATTATAAGAAGTAATAAAAACAGTAAGGAACAGTATGACATGAAACAAAATCCAAAAAACTTCAAGGTAGGAGATAAAGTATTACTGCACGATGAGTCGGTGAGACGGGGTAGATCTCGGAAATTAGATTCACAATGGAGAGGTCCATTTGAAGTAGTAAAAGTGGAAGGTCCTAACGTAGTAATAAAAGTTAAAAGAAATAAGGAAACAAAAGTACATGCCAACAGGCTGAAACAATTCTTTTAAATTTCAGGTATGGCACTCAAGTGGCAGGTCGTGAAATTCGTCATAGTGATAACAGCATACTACATCACTGCATCAGAGCATGCAACAAATGAGTACCAAGTGACGCCATTTCCGAGTTCATCAGGACTATATTACGATAATAGAGGACGGTAGAAATATACAGTACCACATGGAGAATAGTCACATACGTAAATCTAGATATAATAACAGAAAGGTTTCAGAATGCAGAGAGGTATGGTAGGGCAGCGGTACAAAGGTGCCGAGAAACACTAACACGATTAAATGTAGGATTAATAGAATGCAGGGTACTAGACCAACAAGTAACCCATCATGTGGAAAAAATCACAGGATTGCAACTTTTAGTACAGCAGCTAACGAAACACGAGACCAGAAGGAAGAGAGGAGTATTCAACTTCGTCGGGCAGGTAAGTAAAATACTGTTCGGGACGTTGGACGAAGCAGATGCAGCATACTATAAGGAAAGAATAGACGCTATGGAGAAAAACTCAGAAGGGTTGTTGAGGCTAACAAAGCAACAGGTGGCAGTGGTAAGAGCCACATTGGCGGGAGTAAACAGGACGGTATATACACTAGAGTCAAATGAGCACGTTCTGAAGACAGGTATGCAAAGACTAGAACGATTCATGAAGGAATACGTGAAGGAAACCGATATAGGGTTTAAACGTGTAGCGTCCTTCGCCACAGTAACAGAGCAAGTATTACAACTATCGGCAGTGTTTGGTCAGATCGAAGAGGAATACGAACAAATGATAAATGCCATTGTAAATGCTCAGAAGGGAATACTACAGCCTCATATAATTAATCCAGTCCAAATTGTAAAATACCTAAGTTTAATACGGGAAGAACTAAAAGATGTAAAGTTTCCTGTTCCTCTTACGGAGTCCTCAGGTTATCTATTGTTAAGAATAACTGATTTAGATGTTTTCATCTCGGGTAGCATACTAGGATATGTAATTAATATTCCATTAATAAATAATAACAATTTCAATTTGTATAGAGTACTCCAACTACCAAAAGAAATTCCAAACATGAAAGGTAAATATGTGTACATACAGCCAGAGAAAGAATTCTTACTAATAGATGAATCCAAAAGGCAGTACGCGAAACTTTCTGCGGAGGAACTAAAATGCAAGGAGATAAGTAAAAATAGGAGACTGTGCAGACAAGCATTCGCCTTGCTGTCAACATTCGACCACGAAGAGTGCGAAGCCAAATTGTTGCAACCGGAAAGAGAAATTCCGGAAGATTGTGTGCGAAAAATAGTCGCACTGAATCAGAGCCTTTGGACTCATCTAAACAGTAACGAATGGCTATATGTAGCACCGAAGGAAGAAGGCTTAACAGTATTGTGTGGAAGGGAACCACCAAAGGACCTAGTAATAAAAGGGGTAGGAAAAATTAGTTTTTACAGTAAATGTAAGGGGTATGGCACTAGAGTGTTCATACAAACAGATAGAGTGATCCAGAGTAATGTGACTAAGAAAGACATAGTTCCGCAGATCAATCTAGAATTCGATTGTTGCGTGGTAAACAAGGAAAAAAGGAATGTCTCAACGTTAGCATTAGATTTGCCATTGGACCAGGTAATAACACAGTTAGACGACTTGAAAGTCGCAGGAAAAAGACTGGATGATGTCCAGAAGATGGTAGAGAGACAAGAGGAGGAAATGAAGTACTCCAGGTACTTCACACATTACTCCATAACTACGTATGTAGCCATATCAATAGTTATTCTAATCATAATAACATGCTGTTGTAAAAACTGTAAATGTTGTAAAGACTGTTTTAAAAGTATATGGAAATATTTTGAAGACAGTGATTGTTGTGGAAAAGTATGTATAAGAAATACCATAGTGAACCAATACCCAGAGACTAGTTCAGCTAGAAGACACAGTAATAAAGAAACTGAAGAGATAGTAATTTATGAAAGATGTGGAAAAGACCAAGGTGATACGGTCGCTTTCAGAAACAGACGTTAAATAACTGTATTTGAAATGTGTAATTGAAATGTAACTGTATTTGAAATATGTAATTGAAATGTAACTGTAATTGAAATATGTAATTGAAATGTAACTGTATTTGAAATGTAATTCTAATTAAAATGTGAATGCATGTATCAATGAAAGTGTCTTTTGATTTTAATGCAAATGCTTTTGACATAACTGAATGTTAGGCATGTATAATGTCATTGTATTATTGTGTGTATAATGAATTTGAATTTACTAAATGAAAATGAAAAATATAACATATCAGATGCTAATGTAATAAACAAATCTGTAAAACATGTAATGGAAAAAAAATAATAAAAGAGTCACAATTGACGCTACTCTGAGGAGTAACGCCAATTTCCCTGGCGGGGGAGGTGTTGTAACCGCAGAAAAGCCAAGTCTAAATGCAGTTGTTCTCAGATGATACACCAGAAATCATACGGGGAGATAGAGTTACCAGGGGACGCCAGGCGTGTCAGAGGGGTCACAAAAGATAACGACGCAGCCAGATAGCCGAGGCGGCGGACCAAGCGGCCAGGCAGCTGCGCGTGATAAGCAAGGAAGCAGACTCAGCTATTAAGATAAACAGGGCGCTCTGGGCAGGTCCCTTAATAAGCAATAACTTGCAGTATCAACACTCATGGCTAAAGGGAGAAGTCTGGGAGCGGAGAGAGAAAGAAAGAGGGCCCTAGGTGGGGACCGCACTACGTCATGAGGAGCCAATGAAGGGCTCAGGACGCAGTGCGTGACCATATAGGGAGAGGCCCCTCTACCCCTCCACCCAGCTTCTGAAGAAAAGTACTGAAATTAATACTAAAACAATCCCTAATAAGGAAAAGTTGCACTCGACGCTACGTCATGCCAAGCGGTGGCGGAGTCGAAGGGGAAGAGCTAACAAAACTCGGAGGCACGCCGCTCCGGGGATCTCTCACTCTCTCGGGTTTAGGCAGCGACGGTAGTCAGCGTGAGTAGCAGCCGACTTGGGCTGAGGGCGGGCTGCAGGCAGACACTTGGAGATAGTCGCCGATGAGCGTTTAGGCAGCGACCGCGGGACTCTGACGTAGGGTGCTAGTGTGGGCAGCAAAGTGCTGGAAAGTTCTATCAGGCAGCCAGAACGGTGGAAGTCAGTCACCGTCTCTGAAATGGGCTTGGCTATTCTGTAGGTACAATCACTACGCAGTTAGGGTGATCTGTATTCTTTATGAATAAATTAGAACTTTTATAACGTCCATACGAGTTTACTTCCACCAACATCCAAGTCTTGAACCTTCACACCAGGGAATTTAACATCTTAGCCAGATCAAAAGTCTGCCTCTCAATTAGGTCAACCGGCTAATTCCCGTTTACGAACCGTGTCGCTCAATCCCTCGCGAAACCCACGCTTGGGACGCGACAATGCATCCTCTTTCGATTCATTGAACTGGCAGCCCTATTTGACAAATGGTACGCAGTCTACTACCGTCTGAACTTGTGCAAAAGTACAAAGAGTAACGAATTCAAATATCGAGAACAGGGACTATTATTATGCAAATCGAACGATCTTTACCCCTGTACATATCAACATGAAGAAAACTACAAAAAAACATGCTAGGAAACGCAGTTTTATGAGTACAGTGAATTCGAGGATAAAATCTGATTACACCGGGGCCTTTGCGATTTTTCCATATTTGAGAAAAAGGTTTGTTTCCAGAAACCTCACTTTTTACACATCCTGCCAAACGTCATGCAACCTCTTTCGATTCATGGAACTGGCATCCCTATTTGACAAATGGTACGCAGTCTACTACCGTCTGAACTCGTACAAAGGTACAAAGAGCAAGGTATTCAAATATCGAGAACAGGGACTATTATTCTGCAAATCGAATGATCTTTACCCCTGTACATATCTACATGATGAAAACTACAAAACACATGCTAAAAAACGCAGATTTATGAGTAAAGTAAATTCGAGGAAAAAATCTGAATACACCCGGGCCTTTCCGATTTTTCCATATTTGACAGCAAGCTTTGTTTCCAAAGACCCACTTTTTACACATCATGCCAAACGTCATTGCATCCTCTCTCGATTCATGGAACTGGCATCCCAATTTGACAAATGGTACGCAGTCTACTACCGTCAGAACCTGTGCAAAGGTACAAAGAGTAACGAATTCAAATATCAAGAACAGGGACTATTATTCTGCAAATCGAACGATCTTTACCCCTGTACATATCAACATGATGAAAACTACAAAACACATGCTGAGAAACGCAGTATTATGAGTACAGTGAATTCGAGGATAAAATCTTTTTACACCGGGGCCTTTGCGATTTTTCCATATTTGAGAAAAAGCTTTGTTTCCAGAAACCCCACTTTTTACACATCCAGCCAAACGTCATGCATCATCTTTCGATTCATGGAACTGGCATCCCTATTTGACAAATGGTACGCAGTCAACTACCGACTGAACTTGTGCAAAGGTACAAAGAGTAACGAATTCAAATATCGAGAACAGGGACTATTATTCTGCAAATCGAACGATCTTTACCCCTGTACATATCAACATGATGAAAACTACAAAACACATGCTAGGAAACGCAGTTTTATGAGTACAGTGAATTCGAGGATAAAATCTGATTACACCGGGGCCTTTGCGATTTTTCCATATTTGAGAAAAAGGTTTGTTTCCAGAAACACCACTTTTTACACATCCTGTCAAACGTCATGCATCCTCTTTTGATTCACGGAACTGGCATCCCTATTTGACAAATGGTACGCAGTCTACTACCGTCTGAACTGGTGCAAAGCTACATAGAGTAACGAATTCAAATATCGAGAACAGGGACTATTATTCTGCAAATCGAACGATCTTTACCCCTGTACATATCAACATGATGAAAACTACAAAACACATGCTAGGAAGCGCAGTTTTATGAGTACAGTAAATTCGAGGAAAAAATCTGAATACACCCGGGCCCTCGCGATTTTTCCATATTTGAGAAACGGCTTTGTTTCCAAAAACCCCACTTTTTACACATCATGCCAAACGTCATTGCATCCTCTCTCGATTCATGGAACTGGCATCCCTATTTGACAAATGGTATGCAGTCTACTACCATCTGAACAAGTGTAAAGGTACAAAGAGTAACGAATTCAAATATCGAGAACAGGGACTATTATTCTGCAAATCGAACGATCTTTACCCCTGTACATATCAACATGATGAAAACTACAAAACACATGCTAGGAAATGCAGTTTTATGCGTACAGTGAATTCGAGGATAAAATCTGATTACACCGGGACCTTTGTGATTTTTCCATATTTGAGAAAAAGGTTTGTTTCCAGAAACCCCACATTTGCACATTCTGCCAAATGTCATGCATCTTCTTTCAATTCATGAAAATGGCATCCGTATTTGACAAATGGTACGCAGTCTACTACCGTCTGAACTATTGCAAAGCTACAAAGAGAAACGAATTCAAATATCGAGAACAGGGATTGTTATTCTGCAAATCGAACGATCCTTACCCCTGTACATATCAACATGATGAAAGCTACAAAACACATGCTAGGAAACACAGTTTTATGGGTACAGTGAATTAAAGAATAAAATCTGATTACACCGGGGCCTTTGCGATTTTTCCATATTTGAGAAAAAGCTTTGTTTCCAAAAACCCAACTTTTTACACATCATGCCAAACGGTATTGCATCGTCTCTCAATTCATGGAACTGGCATCCCTATCTGACAAATGGTACGCAGTCTACTACCGTCTGAACTTGTGCAAAGTTACAAAGAGTAACGAATTCAAATATCGAGAAAAGGGACTATTGTTCCGCAAATCGAACGATCTTTACCCCTGCACATATCAACATGATGAAAACTACAAAACACATGCTAGGAAATGCAGTTTTATGAGTACAGTGAATTCGAGGATAAAATCTGATTACCCCGGGGACTTTGGGATTTTTCCATATTTGAGAAAAAGCTTTGTTTCCAGAACCCCACTTTTTACACATCCTGCCAAACGTCATGCATCCTCTTTCATTCATAGAACTGGCATCCCTATTTGACAAATGGTACGCAGTCTACTACCGTTTGAACTTGTGCAAAGCTACAAAGAGTAACGAATTCAAATATCGAGAACAGGGACTATTATTCTGCAAGTCGAACGATCTTTCCCCTGTACATGTCATCATGATGAAAACTACAAAACACATGTTAGGAAACGCAGTTTTATGAGTAAATTAAATTCGAGGAAAAAATGTGAATACACCCGGGCCTTTGCGATTTTTCCATATTTGAGAAAAAGCTTTGTATCCAAATACCCCACTTTTTACACACCCTGGAAAACGTCATGCATCCTCTTTCGATTCATGGTATTGGCATCCCTATTTGACAAATGGTACGCAGTCTACTACCGTCTGAACTAGTGCAAAGATACAAAGAGTAACGAATTCAAATATCGAGAACATTGACTATTATACTGCAAATCGAACGATCTTTACCCCTGTACATATCAACATGATGAAAACTACAAAACACATGCAGGGGAAATGCAGTTTTATGAGTAAAGGAAATTCGAGGAAAAAATCTGAATACACCCGGGCCTTTTCGATTTTTCCATATTTGAGAAAAAGCTTTGTATCCAAAAACCCCACTTTTTACACACCCTGCCAAACGTCATTCATCCTCTTTCGATTCAAGGAACTGGCATCCCTATTTGACAAATGGTACGCAGTCTACTACCGTGTGAACTTGTGCAAAGGTACAAAGAGTAACGAATTCAAATATCGAGAACAGGGACTATTATTATACAAATCGAACGATTCTTACACCTGAACATATCAACATGATGAAAACTACTAAACACATGCTAGGAAACGCAGTTTTATGAGTACAGTGAATTCGAGGAAAAAATCTGAATACACCCGGGACAAAGCGATTTTTTCATATTTGAGAAAAAGCTTTGTTTCCAAAAACCCCACTTGTTACACATCATGCCAATTGTCATTGCATCCTATCTCGATTGAAGGAACTGGCATCCCTATTTGACAAATGGTACGCAGTCTACTACCGTCTGAACTTGTGCAAAGGTACAAAGAGTAACGAATTCAAATATCGAGAACAGGGACTATTATTCTGGAAATGGAACGATCTTTACCCCTGTACATATCAACATGATGAAAACTACAAAACACATGCTAGCAAACGCAGTTTTATGAGTACAGTGAATTCGAGGGTAAAATCTGATTACACCGGTGCCTTTGCGATTTTTCCATATTTGAGAAAAAGTTTTGTTTCCAGAAAGCCCACTTTTTACACATCCTGCCAAACGTCATGCATCCCCTTTTGATTCATGGAACTGGCATCCCTATTTGACAAATGGTACGCGGTCAACTACTGTCTGAACTTGTGCAAAGTTACAAAGAGTAACGAATTCAAATATCGAGAACAGTGACTATTATTCTGCAAATCGAACGATCTTTACCCTTGTACATATCAACATGATAAAAACTACAAAACACATGCTAGGAAACGCAGTTTTATGAGTAAAGTAAATTCGAAGAAAAAATCTGAATACACCCGGGCCTTTGCGATTTTTCCATATTTGAGAAAAAGCTTTCTATCCAAAAACCCCAATTTTTACACATCATGCCTAACGTCATTGCATCCTCTTTCGATTCATGGACCTGGCATCCCTATTTGACAAATGGTACGCGGTCTACTACCGCCTGAACTTGTGCAAAGTTACAAAGAGTAACGAATTCATATATCGAGAACAGGGACTATTATTCTGCAAATCGAACGATCTTTAACCCTGTACATATCAACATGATGAAAACTACAAAACACATGCTAGGAAACGCAGTTTTATGAGTACAGTAATTTCGAGGATAAAATCTGACTACACCGGGGCCTTTGCGACTTTTCCATAATTGAGAAAAGGCTTTGTTTCCAAAAACCCCATTTTTTACACATCATGCCAAACGTCATTGCATCCTCTCTCGATTTATGGAACTGGCATCCCTATTTGACAAATGGTACGCAGTCTACTACCGTCTGAACTTGTGCAAAGCTACAAAGAGTAACGAATTCAAATATCGAGAACAGGGACTATTATTCTTCAAATGGAACGATCTTTACCCCTCTGCATATCAACATGATAAAAACTACAAAACAAATGCTAGGAAACGCAGTTTTATGAGTACAGTGAATTCGAGGATAAAATCTGATTACAAAGGGGCCTTTGTGATTTTTCCATATATGAGAAAATATTTGTTTCCAGAAACCCCACTTTTTACACATCCTGCCAAACGTCATGCATCCTGTTTCAATTCGTGGAACTGGCATCCCTATTTGACAAATGGTACTCAGTCTACTACCATCTGAACTTGTGCAAAGGTACAAAGAGTAACGAAATCAAATAGCAAGAACAGGGATTATTATTCGTCAAATCGAACGATCTTTACCCCTGTAGACATCAAAATGATGAAAACTACAAAAAAACATGCTAGGAAACGCAGTTTTATGAGTACAGTGAATTCGAGGATAAAATCTGATTACACCAGGGCCTTTGCGATTTTTCCATATTTGAGAAAAAGGTTTGTTTCCAGAAACCTCACTTTTTACACATCCTGCCAAACGTCATGCAACCTCTTTCGATTCATGGAACTGGCATCCCTATTTGACAAATGGTACGCAGTCTACTACCGTCTGAACTCGTACAAAGGTACAAAGAGCAAGGTATTCAAATATCGAGAACAGGGACTATTATTCTGCAAATCGAATGATCTTTACCCCTGTACATATCTACATGATGAAAACTACAAAACACATGCTAAAAAACGCAGATTTATGAGTAAAGTAAATTCGAGGAAAAAATCTGTATACACCCGGGCCTTTCCGATTTTTCCATATTTGACAGCAAGCTTTGTTTCCAAAGACCCACTTTTTACACATCATGCCAAACGTCATTGCATCCTCTCTCGATTCATGGAACTGGCATCCCAATTTGACAAATGGTACGCAGTCTACTACCGTCAGAACCTGTGCAAAGGTACAAAGAGTAACGAATTCAAATATCAAGAACAGGGACTATTATTCTGCAAATCGAACGATCTTTACCCCTGTACATATCAACATGATGAAAACTACAAAACACATGCTGAGAAACGCAGTATTATGAGTACAGTGAATTCGAGGATAAAATCTTTTTACACCGGGGCCTTTGCGATTTTTCCTTATTTGAGAAAAAGCTTTGTTTCCAGAAACCCCACTTTTTACACATCCAGCCAAACGTCATGCATCATCTTTCGATTCATGGAACTGGCATCCCTATTTGACAAATGGTACGCAGTCAACTACCGACTGAACTTGTGCAAAGGTACAAAGAGTAACGAATTCAAATATCGAGAACAGGGACTATTATTCTGCAAATCGAACGATCTTTACCCCTGTACATATCAACATGATGAAAACTACAAAACACATGCTAGGAAACGCAGTTTTATGAGTACAGTGAATTCGAGGATAAAATCTGATTACACCGGGGCCTTTGCGATTTTTCCATATTTGAGAAAAAGGTTTGTTTCCAGAAACACCACTTTTTACACATCCTGTCAAACGTCATGCATCCTCTTTTGATTCACGGAACTGGCATCCCTATTTGACAAATGGTACGCAGTCTACTACCGTCTGAACTGGTGCAAAGCTACATAGAGTAACGAATTCAAATATCGAGAACAGGGACTATTATTCTGCAAATCGAACGATCTTTACCCCTGTACATATCAACATGATGAAAACTACAAAACACATGCTAGGAAGCGCAGTTTTATGAGTACAGTAAATTCGAGGAAAAAATCTGAATACACCCGGGCCCTCGCGATTTTTCCATATTTGAGAAACGGCTTTGTTTCCAAAAACCCCACTTTTTACACATCATGCCAAACGTCATTGCATCCTCTCTCGATTCATGGAACTGGCATCCCTATTTGACAAATGGTATGCAGTCTACTACCATCTGAACAAGTGTAAAGGTACAAAGCGTAACGAATTCAAATATCGAGAACAGGGACTATTATTCTGCAAATCGAACGATCTTTACCCCTGTACATATCAACATGATGAAAACTACAAAACACATGCTAGGAAATGCAGTTTTATGCGTACAGTGAATTCGAGGATAAAATCTGATTACACCGGGACCTTTGTGATTTTTCCATATTTGAGAAAAAGGTTTGTTTCCAGAAACCCCACATTTGCACATTCTGCCAAATGTCATGCATCTTCTTTCAATTCATGGAAATGGCATCCGTATTTGACAAATGGTACGCAGTCTACTACCGTCTGAACTATTGCAAAGCTACAAAGAGAAACGAATTCAAATATCGAGAACAGGGATTGTTATTCTGCAAATCGAACGATCCTTACCCCTGTACATATCAACATGATGAAAGCTACAAAACACATGCTAGGAAACACAGTTTTATGGGTACAGTGAATTAAAGAATAAAATCTGATTACACCGGGGCCTTTGCGATTTTTCCATATTTGAGAAAAAGCTTTGTTTCCAAAAACCCAACTTTTTACACATCATGCCAAACGGTATTGCATCGTCTCTCAATTCATGGAACTGGCATCCCTATCTGACAAATGGTACGCAGTCTACTACCGTCTGAACTTGTGCAAAGTTACAAAGAGTAACGAATTCAAATATCGAGAAAAGGGACTATTGTTCCGCAAATCGAACGATCTTTACCCCTGCACATATCAACATGATGAAAACTACAAAACACATGCTAGGAAATGCAGTTTTATGAGTACAGTGAATTCGAGGATAAAATCTGATTACCCCGGGGACTTTGGGATTTTTCCATATTTGAGAAAAAGCTTTGTTTCCAGAACCCCACTTTTTACACATCCTGCCAAACGTCATGCATCCTCTTTCAATTCATAGAACTGGCATCCCTATTTGACAAATGGTACGCAGTCTACTACCGTTTGAACTTGTGCAAAGCTACAAACAGTAACGAATTCAAATATCGAGAACAGGGACTATTATTCTGCAAGTCGAACGATCTTTCCCCTGTACATGTCATCATGATGAAAACTACAAAACACATGTTAGGAAACGCAGTTTTATGAGTAAATTAAATTCGAGGAAAAAATGTGAATACACCCGGGCCTTTGCGATTTTTCCATATTTGAGAAAAAGCTTTGTATCCAAATACCCCACTTTTTACACACCCTGGAAAACGTCATGCATCCTCTTTCGATTCATGGTATTGGCATCCCTATTTGACAAATGGTACGCAGTCTACTACCGTCTGAACTAGTGCAAAGATACAAAGAGTAACGAATTCAAATATCGAGAACATTGACTATTATACTGCAAATCGAACGATCTTTACCCCTGTACATATCAACATGATGAAAACTACAAAACACATGCAGGGGAAATGCAGTTTTATGAGTAAAGGAAATTCGAGGAAAAAATCTGAATACACCCGGGCCTTTTCGATTTTTCCATATTTGAGAAAAAGCTTTGTATCCAAAAACCCCACTTTTTACACACCCTGCCAAACGTCATTCATCCTCTTTCGATTCAAGGAACTGGCATCCCTATTTGACAAATGGTACGCAGTCTACTACCGTGTGAACTTGTGCAAAGGTACAAAGAGTAACGAATTCAAATATCGAGAACAGGGACTATTATTATACAAATCGAACGATTCTTACACCTGAACATATCAACATGATGAAAACTACTAAACACATGCTAGGAAACGCAGTTTTATGAGTACAGTGAATTCGAGGAAAAAATCTGAATACACCCGGGACAAAGCGATTTTTTCATATTTGAGAAAAAGCTTTGTTTCCAAAAACCCCACTTGTTACACATCATGCCAATTGTCATTGCATCCTATCTCGATTCAAGGAACTGGCATCCCTATTTGACAAATGGTACGCAGTCTACTACCGTCTGAACTTGTGCAAAGGTACAAAGAGTAACGAATTCAAATATCGAGAACAGGGACTATTATTCTGGAAATGGAACGATCTTTACCCCTGTACATATCAACATGATGAAAACTACAAAACACATGCTAGCAAACGCAGTTTTATGAGTACAGTGAATTCGAGGGTAAAATCTGTTTACACCGGGGCCTTTGCGATTTTTCCATATTTGAGAAAAAGTTTTGTTTCCAGAAAGCCCACTTTTTACACATCCTGCCAAACGTCATGCATCCCCTTTTGATTCATGGAACTGGCATCCCTATTTGACAAATGGTACGCGGTCAACTACTGTCTGAACTTGTGCAAAGTTACAAAGAGTAACGAATTCAAATATCGAGAACAGTGACTATTATTCTGCAAATCGAACGATCTTTACCCTTGTACATATCAACATGTTAAAAACTACAAAACACATGCTAGGAAACGCAGTTTTATGAGTAAAGTAAATTCGAAGAAAAAATCTGAATACACCCGGGCCTTTGCGATTTTTCCATATTTGAGAAAAAGCTTTCTATCCAAAAACCCCAATTTTTACACATCATGCCTAACGTCATTGCATCCTCTTTCGATTCATGGACCTGGCATCCCTATTTGACAAATGGTACGCGGTCTACTACCGCCTGAACTTGTGCAAAGTTACAAAGAGTAACGAATTCATATATCGAGAACAGGGACTATTATTCTGCAAATCGAACGATCTTTAACCCTGTACATATCAACATGATGAAAACTACAAAACACATGCTAGGAAACGCAGTTTTATGAGTACAGTAATTTCGAGGATAAAATCTGACTACACCGGGGCCTTTGCGACTTTTCCATAATTGAGAAAAGGCTTTGTTTCCAAAAACCCCATTTTTTACACATCATGCCAAACGTCATTGCATCCTCTCTCGATTTATGGAACTGGCATCCCTATTTGACAAATGGTACGCAGTCTACTACCGTCTGAACTTGTGCAAAGCTACAAAGAGTAACGAATTCAAATATCGAGAACAGGGACTATTATTCTTCAAATGGAACGATCTTTACCCCTCTGCATATCAACATGATAAAAACTACAAAACAAATGCTAGGAAACGCAGTTTTATGAGTACAGTGAATTCGAGGATAAAATCTGATTACAAAGGGGCCTTTGTGATTTTTCCATATATGAGAAAATATTTGTTTCCAGAAACCCCACTTTTTACACATCCTGCCAAACGTCATGCATCCTGTTTCAATTCGTGGAACTGGCATCCCTATTTGACAAATGGTACTCAGTCTACTACCATCTGAACTTGTGCAAAGGTACAAAGAGTAACGAAATCAAATAGCAAGAACAGGGATTATTATTCGTCAAATCGAACGATCTTTAAACCTGTATATATCAACATGATGAAAACTACAAAACACATGCTAGGAAACGAAGTTTTATGAGTAAAGTAAATTCGAGGAAAAAATCTTTGCGATTTTTCCATATTTGGGAAAAAGCTTTGTTTCCAAAAAACCCACGTTTTACACATCATGCCAATTGTCATTGCATTCTCTCTCGATTCATGGAACTGGCATCCCTATTTGACAAAAATATCACGCAGTCTACTACCATCTGAACTTGTGCAAAGCTACAAAGAGTAACGAATTCAAATATCGAGTACAGGGATTGTTATTCTGTAAATCGAACGATCTTTACCCCTGTACATATCAACATGATGAAAGCTACAAAACAAATGCTAGGAAACGCAGTTTTATGAGTACAGTGAATTCGAGGATAAAATCTGATTACACCAGGGCCTTTGTGTTTTTTCCAAATTTGAGAAAAAGATTTGTTTCCAGAAACCCCACTTTTTGCACATCCTGCCAAACGTCATGCATCCTCTTTCAATTCATGCAACTGGCATCCCTATTTGACAAATGGTACGCAGTCTACTACCGTCTGAACTTGTGCAAAGGTACAAAGAGTAACGAATTCAAATATCGAAAACATCGACTATTATTCTGCAAATCGAACGATCATTACCCTTGTACATATCAACATTATGAAAACTACAAAACACATGCTAGGAAACGCAGTTTTATGAGTAAAGTAAATTCGAGGAAAAAATCTGAATCCACCCGGGCATTTGCGATTTTTCCATATTTGAGAAAAAGCTTTGTATGCAAAAACCTCCCTTTTTACACATCCTGCCCAACGTCATTCATCCTCTTTCGATTTATGGAACTCTCATCCGTATTTGACAAATGGTACGCAGTCTACAACCGTATGAACTTGTGCAAAGGTACAAAGAGTAACGAATTCAAATATCGAGAACAGGGACTATTATTCTGCAAGTCGAACGATCTTTACCCCTGTACATATCAACATGATGAAAACTACAAAACACATGCTAGGAAACGCAGTTTTACGGGTACAGTGAATTCGAGGATAAAATCTGATTACACCGAGGTCCTTGCGATTTTTCCATATTTGAGAAAAAGCTTTGTTTCCAGAAACCCAATTTTTACACATCCTGCCAAACGTCATGCATCCTCTATCGATTCATTGAACTGGCATCCCTATTTGACAAATGGTACACAGTCTACTACCGTCTGGACTTGTGCAAAGGTACAAAGAGTAACGAATTCAAATATCGAGAACAATGACTATTATTCTGCAAATCGAACGATCTTTACCCCTGTACATATCAACATGGTGAAAACTACAAAACACATGCTAGGAAACGAAGTTTTATGAGTACAGTGCATTCGAGGATAAAATCTGATTACACCGGGGCCTTTGCGATTTTTCCATATTTGAGAAATAGTTTGGTTTCCAAACACCCAACTTTTTACACATCATGCTAACCGTCATTGCATCCCCTCTCGATTCATGGAACTGGCATCCCAATTCGACAAATGGTACGCAGTCTACTACCGTCTGAACTTGTGCAAAGGTACAAAGAGTAACGAATTCAAATATCGAGAACAGGGACTATTATTCTGCAAATCGAATGATCTTTACCCCTGTACATATCAACATGATGAAAACTACAAAACAAATGCTAGGAAACACAGTTTTATGAGTAAAGTAAATTCGAGGAAAAATCTGAATACACCCGGGCATTTGCGATTTTTCCATATTTGAGAAAAAGCTTTGTATCCAAAAACCTCACTTTTTATACATCCTGCCAAACGTCATGCATCCTCTTTCGATTCATGGAACTAGCATCCGTATTTGCCAAATGGTACGCAGTCTACTACCGTCTGAACTTGTGCAAAGCTACAAAGAGTAACGAATGCAAATATCGAGAACAGGGACTATTATTCTGCAAGTCGAACGATCTTTACCCCTGTACATATCAACATTATGAAAACTACAAAACACATGCTAGGAAACGCAGTTTTACGGGTACAGTGAATTCGAGGATAAAATCTGATTACACCGAGATCCTTGCGATTTTTCCATATTTGAGAAAAAGCTTTGTTTCCTGAAACCCCAATTTTTACACATCCTGCCAAACGTCATGCATCCTCTATCGATTCATTGAACTGGCATCCCTATTTGACAAATGATACACAGTCTACTACCGTCTGAACTTGTGCAAAGTTACAAAGAGTAACGAATTCAAATATCGAGAACTGGGACTATTATTCTGCAAATCGAACGATCTTTACCCCTGTACATATCAACATGGTGAAAACTACAAAACACATGCTAGGAAACGCAGTTTTATGAGTACAGTAAATTCGAGGAAAAAATCTCAATACACCAGGGCCTTGGGATTTTTCCATATTTGAGGAAAAGCTTAGTTTCCAAAAACCCCACTTTTTACACACCCTCCCAAACGTCATTGCATCCTCTCTCGATTCATGGAACTGGCATTCCTATTTGACAAATGGTACGCAGTCTACTACCATCTGAACTTGTGCAAAGGTACAAAGAGTAACGAAATCAAATATCAAGAACAGGGATTATTATTCGTCAAATCGAACGATCTTTAAACCTGTATATATCAACATGATGAAAACTACAAAACACATACTAGGAAACGCAGATTTATGAGTAAAGTAAATTCGAGGAAAAAATCTTTGCGATTTTTCCATATTTGAGAAAAAGCTTTGTTTCCAAAAAACCCACGTTTTACACATCATGCCAATTGTCATTGCATTCTCTCTCGATTCATGGAACTGGCATCCCTATTTGACAAAAATATCACGCAGTCTACTACCATCTGAACTTGTGCAAAGCTACAAAGAGTAACGAATTCAAATATCGAGTACAGGGATTGTTATTCTGTAAATCGAACGATCTTTACCCCTGTACATATCAACATAATGAAAGCTACAAAACAAATGCTAGGAAACGCAGTTTTATGAGTACAGTGAATTCGAGGATAAAATCTGATTACACCGGGGCCTTTGTGTTTTTTCCAAATTTGAGAAAAAGATTTGTTTCCAGAAACCCCACTTTTTACACATCCTGCCAAACGTCATGCATCCTCTTTCAATTCATGCAACTGGCATCCCTATTTGACAAATGGTACGCAGTCTACTACAGTCTGAACTTGTGCAAAGGTACAAAGAGTAACGAATTCAAATATCGAGAACATCGACTATTATGCTGCAAATCGGGCGATCATTACCCTTGTACATATCAACATTATGAAAACTACAAAACACATGCTAGGAAACGCAGTTTTATGAGTAAAGTAAATTCGAGGAAAAAATCTGAATACACCCGGGCATTTGCGATTTTTCCATATTTGAGAAAAGCTTTGTATCCAAAAACCTCCCTTTTTACACATCCTGCCCAACGTCATTCATCCTCTTTCGATTTATGGAACTCTCATCCGTATTTGACAAATGGTACGCAGTCTACTACCGTCTGAACTTGTGCAAAGGTACAAAGAGTAACGAATTCAAATATCGAGAACAGGGACTATTATTCTGCAAGTCGAACGATCTTTACCCCTGTACATATCAACATGATGAAAACTACAAAACACATGCTAGGAAACGCAGTTTTACGGGTACAGTGAATTCGAGGATAAAATCTGATTACACCGAGGTCCTTGCGATTTTTCCATATTTGAGAAAAAGCTTTGTTTCCAGGAACCCCAATTTTTACACATCCTGCCAAACGTCATGCATCCTCTATCGATTCATTGAACTGGCATCCCTATTTGACAAATGGTACACAGTCTACTACCATCTGAACTTGTGCAAAGGTACAAAGAGTAACGAATTCAAATAATGAGAACAATGACTATTATTCTGCAAATCGAACGATCTTTACCCCTGTACATATCAACATGGTGAAAACTACAAAATACATGCTAGGAAACGCAGTTTTATGAGTACAGTAATTTGAGGAAAAAATCTCAATACACCAGGGCCTTGGGATTTTTCCATATTTCAGAAAAAGCTTAGTTTCCAAAAACCCCATTTTTTACACATCACGCCAAACGTCATTGCATCCTCTCTCGATTCATGGAATTGGCATCCCTATTTGACAAATGGTACGCAGTCTACTACCATCTGAACTTGTGCAAAGGTACAAAGAGTAACGAATTCAAATATGGAGAACAGGGACTATTACTCTGCAAATCGAACGATCTTTACCCCTGTACTTACAACATGATGAAAACTACAAAACACATGATAGGAATCGCAGTTTTATGAGTACAGTGAATTCGAGGATTAAATCTGATTACACCAGGGCCTTTGCGATTTTTCCATATTTGAGAAAAAGCTTGGTTTCCAAAAACCCAACTTTTTACTCATCATGCCAAACGTCATTGCATCCTCTCTCGATTCATGGAACTGGCATCCCAATTCGACAAATGGTACGCAGTCTACTACTGTCTGAACTTGTGGATAGGTACAAAGTATAACGAATTCAAATATCAAGAACAGGGACTATTATTCGGCAAATCGAACGATCTTTAAACCTGTGTATATCAACATGATGAAAACTACAAAACACATGCTAGGAAACGCAGTTTCATGAATACAGTGAATTCGAGGATAAAATCTGATAACACCGGGGCCTTTGCGATTTTTCCATACTTGAGAGAAATCTTTGTTTCCAAAAACCCCACTTTTTACACATCCTGCCAAACGTCATGCATCCTCTTTCAATTCATGGAACCGACATCCCTATTTGGCAAATGGTACGCAGTCTACTACCGTCTGAACTTGTGCAAAGGTACAAAGAGTAACGAATTCAAATTTCGAGAACATGGACTATTATTCTGCAAATCGAATGTTCTTTACCCTGTACATATCAACATGATGAAAACTACAAAACACATGCTAGTAAACGCAGTTTTATGAGTACGGTGAATTCGAGGATAAAATCTGATTACACCGGTGCCGTTGCGATTTTCCATATTTGAGAAAAAAGTTTGTCTCCAGAAACCCCACTTTCTACACATCCTGAAAAACGTCACGCATCCTCTTTCGATTCATGGAACTGGCATCCCTATTTGACAAATGGTACACAGTCTACTACCGTCTGAACTTGTGCAAAGGTACAAAGAGTAACGAATTCAAATATCGAGACAGGGACTATTATTCTGCAAATCGAACGATCTTTACCCCTGTACATATCAATATGATGAAAACTACAAAACACATGCTAGGAAAGGCAGTTTTATGAGTACAGTGAATTCGAGGATAAAACCTGATTATACCGGGGCCTTTGCGATTTTTTCATATTTGAGAAAAATTTTTGTTTCCAGGAACCCCACTTTCTACACATCCTGCCAAACGTCATGCATCCTCTTTCGATTCATGGAACTGGCATCCCTATTTGACAAATGGTACGCAGTCTACTACCGTCTGAACTTGTGCAAAGGTACAAAGAGTAACGAATTCAAATATCGAGAACAGGGATTATTATTCTGCAAATCGAACGATCTTTGCCCCCTGTACATATCAACATGATGAAAACTATCAAACACATGCTAGGAAACGCAGTTTTATGACTACAGTAAATTCGAAAAAAAAATCTGAGTACACCCGGGCCTTTGCGATTTTTCCATATTTGAGAAAAAGCTTTGTTTCCAAAAACCCCACTTTTTACACATCATGCCAATCGTCACTGCATCCTCTCTCGATTCATTGAAGTGGCATCCCTATTTGACAAATGGTACGCAGTCTACTACCGTCTGAACTTGTGCAAAGGTACAAAGAGTAACGAATTCAAATATCGAGAACAGGGACTATTATGATTCAAATCGAACGATCTTGACCCCTGTACATATCAACGTGATGAAAACTAGAAAACACATACTAGGAAACGCAGTTTTACGAGTACAGTGAATTCGAGGATAAAATCTGATTACACCGGGATCTTTGCGATTTTTCCATATTTGAGGAAATGCTTTGTTTCCAGAAACCTCACTTTTTACACATCCTGCCAAACGTCATGCATTCTCTTTCGATTCATTGAACTGGCATCCCTATTTGACAAATGGTACGCAGTCTAATACCGTCTGAACTTGTGCAAAGCTACAAAGAGTAACGAATTCAAATATCGAGAACAGGGACTATATTCTGCAAATCGAACCATCTTTACCCCTGTACATATCAACATGATGAAAACTACAAAACACATGCTAGGAAACGCAGTTTTATGAGTAAAGTAAATTCGTGGAAAAAATCTGAATACACCCGGGCCTTTGCGATCTTTCCATATTTGAGAAATAGCTCTGTTTAAAAAATCCCACTTTTTACACATCCTGAAAAACGTCATGCAACCTCTTTCGATTCATGGAACTGGCATCAGTATTTGACAAATGGTACGCAGTCTACTACCGTCTGAACTTGTGCAAAGGTACAAAGAGTAACGAATTCAAATATCGAAAACAGGGATTATTATTCTGCAAATCGAACGATCTTTACCCCTGTACATATCAACATGATGAAAACTATAAAACACATGCTAGGAAACGCAGTTTTATGAGTACAGTAAATTCGAGGAAAAAATCTGAATACACCCGGGCCTTTGCGATTTTTCCATATTGGAGAAAAAGTTTTGTTTCCAAAAACCCCACTTTTTACACATCATGCCAAACGTCATTGCATCCTCTCTCGATTCATGGAACTGGCATCCCTATTTGACAAATGGTACGCAGTCTACTACCATCTGAACTTGTGCAAAGCTACAAAGAGTAACGAATTCAAATATCGAGAACAGGGACTATCATTCTGCAAATCGAACGATCTTAACCCCTGTACATATCAACGTGATGAAACCTACAAAACACATGCTAGGAAACGCAGTTTTATGAGTACAGTAAATTCGAGGAAAAAATCTGAATACACCCGGGCCTTTGAGATTTTTCCATATTGGGAAACAGTTTTGTTTCCAAAAACCCCACTTTTTACACATCATGCCAAACGTCATTGCTTCCTCTCTCGATTCATGGAACTGGCATCACTACTTGACAAATGGTACGCAGTCTACTACCGTCTGAACTTGTGCAAAGGTACAAAGAGTAACGAATTCAAATATCGAGAACAGGGACTATTATTCTGCAAATCGAGCGATCTTTACCCCTGTACATATCAACATGATGAAAACTACAAAACACATGCTAGGAAACGCAGTTTTATGAGTACAGTGAATTCGAGGATTAAATCTGATTACACCAGGGCCTTTGCGATTTTTCCATATTTGAGAAAAAGCTTGGTTTCCAAAAACCCAACTTTTTACACATCATGCCAAACGTCATGCATCCTCTTTCGATTCATGGAACTGGCATCCCTATTTGACAAATGGTACGCAGTCTACTACCGTCTGAACTTGTGCAAAGGTACAAAGAGTAACGAATTCAAATATCGAGAACAGGGATTATTATTCTGCAAATCGAACGATCTTTGCCCCTGTACATATCAACATGATGAAAACTATCAAACACATGCTAGGAAACGCAGTTTTATGACTACAGTAAATTCGAAAAAAAAATCTGAGTACACCCGGGCCTTTGCGATTTTTCCATATTTGAGAAAAAGCTTTGTTTCCAAAAACCCCACTTTTTACACATCATGCCAATCGTCACTGCATCCTCTCTCGATTCATTGAAGTGGCATCCCTATTTGACAAATGGTACGCAGTCTACTACCGTCTGAACTTGTGCAAAGGTACAAAGAGTAACGAATTCAAATATCGAGAACAGGGACTATTATGATTCAAATCGAACGATCTTGACCCCTGTACATATCAACGTGATGAAAACTAGAAAACACATACTAGGAAACGCAGTTTTACGAGTACAGTGAATTCGAGGATAAAATCTGATTACACCGGGATCTTTGCGATTTTTCCATATTTGAGGAAATGCTTTGTTTCCAGAAACCTCACTTTTTACACATCCTGCCAAACGTCATGCATTCTCTTTCGATTCATTGAACTGGCATCCCTATTTGACAAATGGTACGCAGTCTAATACCGTCTGAACTTGTGCAAAGCTACAAAGAGTAACGAATTCAAATATCGAGAACAGGGACTATATTCTGCAAATCGAACCATCTTTACCCCTGTACATATCAACATGATGAAAACTACAAAACACATGCTAGGAAACGCAGTTTTATGAGTAAAGTAAATTCGTGGAAAAAATCTGAATACACCCGGGCCTTTGCGATCTTTCCATATTTGAGAAATAGCTCTGTTTAAAAAATCCCACTTTTTACACATCCTGAAAAACGTCATGCAACCTCTTTCGATTCATGGAACTGGCATCAGTATTTGACAAATGGTACGCAGTCTACTACCGTCTGAACTTGTGCAAAGGTACAAAGAGTAACGAATTCAAATATCGAAAACAGGGATTATTATTCTGCAAATCGAACGATCTTTACCCCTGTACATATCAACATGATGAAAACTATAAAACACATGCTAGGAAACGCAGTTTTATGAGTACAGTAAATTCGAGGAAAAAATCTGAATACACCCGGGCCTTTGCGATTTTTCCATATTGGAGAAAAAGTTTTGTTTCCAAAAACCCCACTTTTTACACATCATGCCAAACGTCATTGCATCCTCTCTCGATTCATGGAACTGGCATCCCTATTTGACAAATGGTACGCAGTCTACTACCATCTGAACTTGTGCAAAGCTACAAAGAGTAACGAATTCAAATATCGAGAACAGGGACTATCATTCTGCAAATCGAACGATCTTAACCCCTGTACATATCAACGTGATGAAACCTACAAAACACATGCTAGGAAACGCAGTTTTATGAGTACAGTAAATTCGAGGAAAAAATCTGAATACACCCGGGCCTTTGAGATTTTTCCATATTGGGAAACAGTTTTGTTTCCAAAAACCCCACTTTTTACACATCATGCCAAACGTCATTGCTTCCTCTCTCGATTCATGGAACTGGCATCACTACTTGACAAATGGTACGCAGTCTACTACCGTCTGAACTTGTGCAAAGGTACAAAGAGTAACGAATTCAAATATCGAGAACAGGGACTATTATTCTGCAAATCGAGCGATCTTTACCCCTGTACATATCAACATGATGAAAACTACAAAACACATGCTAGGAAACGCAGTTTTATGAGTACAGTGAATTCGAGGATTAAATCTGATTACACCAGGGCCTTTGCGATTTTTCCATATTTGAGAAAAAGCTTGGTTTCCAAAAACCCAACTTTTTACACATCATGCCAAACGTCATTGCATCCTCTCTCGATTCATGGAACTGGCATCCCAATTCGACAAATGGTACGCAGTCTACTACTGTCTGAACTTGTGGAAAGGTACAAAGTATAACGAATTCAAATATCAAGAACAGGGACTATTATTCGGCAAATCGAACGATCTTTAAACCTGTGTATATCAACATGATGAAAACTACAAAACACATGCTAGGAAACGCAGTTGCATGAGTACAGTGAATTCGAGGATAAAATCTGATAACACCGGGGCCTTTGCGATTTTTCCATACTTGAGAAAAATCTTTGTTTCCAAAAACCCCACTTTTTACACATCCTGCCAAACGTCATGCATCCTCTTTCTTTTCATGGAACCGACATCCCTATTTGGCAAATGGTACACAGTCTACTACCGTCTGAACTTGTGCAAAGGTACAAAGAGTAACGAATTCAAATATCGAGAACATGGACTATTATTCTGCAAATCGAATGATCTTTACCCTGTACATATCAACATGATGAAAACTACAAAACACATGCTAGGAAACGCAGTTTTATGAGTACAGTGAATTCGAGGATAAAATCTGATTACAACGGTGCCTTTGCGATTTTCCATATTTGAGAAAAAAGTTTGTTTCCAGAAACCCCACTTTCTACACATCCTGAAAAACGTCATGCATCCTCTTTCGATTCATGGAACTGGCATCCCTATTTGACAAATGGTACGCAGTCTACTACCGTCTGAACTTGTGCAAAGGTACAAAGAGTAACGAATTCAAATATCGAGACAGGGACTATTATTCTGCAAATCGAACGATCTTTACCCCTGTACATATCAATATGATGACAACTACAAAACACATGCTAGGAAAGGCAGTTTTATGAGTACAGTGAATTCGAGGATAAAACCTGATTACACCGGGGCCTTTGCGATTTTTTCATATTTGAGAAAAATTTTTGTTTCCCGGAACCCCACTTTCTACACATCCTGCCAAACGTCATGCATTCTCTTTCGATTCATGCTACTGGCATCCCTATTTGACAAATGGTACGCAGTCTACTACTGTCTGACCTTGTGCAAATGTACAAAGAGTAACCAATTGAAATATCGAAAACAGGGACTATTATTCTGCAAATCGAACGATCTTTACCCCTGTACATATCAACATGATGAGAACTACAAAACACTTGCTAGGAATCGCAGTTTTATGAGTAAAGTAAAATCGAGGAAAAAATCTGAATACACCCGGGCCTTTGAGATTTTTCCATATTTGAGAAAAAGCTTTGTTTCCAAAAACCCCACTATTTACACATCATGCCAAACGTCATTGCATCCTGTCTCGATTCATGGAAGTGGCATCCCTATTTGACAAATTGTACGCAGTCTACTACCGTCTGAACTCGTGCAAAGCTACAAAGAGTAACGAATTCAAATATCGAGAACAGGGACTATTGTTCTGCAAATCGAACGATCTTAAACCTTGTACATATCAACAGGATGAAAACTACAAAAAAACTAAAAAACACATGAGTAAAAACTACAAAACACATGAGTAAAGTAAATTCGAGGAAAAAATCTGAATACACCCGGGCCTTTGAGATTTTTCCATATTTGAGAAAAAGCTTTGTTTCCAAAAACCCCACTATTTACACATCATGCCAAACGTCATTGCATCCTGTCTCGATTCATGGAAGTGGCATCCCTATTTGACAAATTGTACGCAGTCTACTACTGTCTGAACTCGTGCAAAGCTACAAAGAGTAACGAATTCAAATATCGAGAACAGGGACTATTGTTCTGCAAATCGAACGATCTTAAACCTTGTACATATCAACAGGATGAAAACTACAAAACACATGCTAGGAAGCGCAGTTTTATGAGTACAGTGAATTCGAGGATAAAATCTGATTACACCGTGGTCTTTGCGATTTTTCCATATTTGAGAAAATACTTTGTTTCCAGAAACCCCACTTTTTACACGTCCCACCAAACGTCATGCATCCTCTTTCGATTCACTGAACTGGCATCCCTATTTGACAAATGGTACGCAGTCTACTGCCGTCTGAACTTGTGCAAAGGTAAAAAGAGTAACGAATTCAAATATCGAGAACAGGGACTATTATTCTGCAAATCGAACGATCTTTACCCCTGTAGACATCAACATGATAAAAACTACAAAACACATGCTAGGAAACGCAGTTTTATAAGTACAGTTAATTCGAGGATAAAATCTGATTACACCGTGGTGTTTGCGGTTTTTCCATATTTGAGAAAATGCTTTGATTTGCAGAAACCCCCTTTTTACACATCCTGCCAAACGTCATGCATCCTCTTTCAATTCATGCAACTGGCATCCCTATTTGACAAATGGTACGCAGTCTACTACCGTCTGAACTTGTGCAAAGGTACGAAGAGTAACGAATTCAAATATCGAGAACAGGGATTATTATTCTGCAAATCGAACAATATTTACCCCTGTACATATCAACATGATGAAAACTATCAAACACATGCTAGGAAACGCAGTTTTATGAGTACAGTGAATTCGAGGATAAAATCTGATTACACCAGGATCTTTGCGATTTTTCCATATTTGAGAAAAAGCTTTGTTTCCAAAAACCCCACTTTTTACACATCATGCCAAACATCATTGCTTCCTCTCTCGACTCTTTGAAGTGGCATCCCTATTTGACAAATGGTACGCAGTGTACTACCGTTTAAACTTGTGCAAAGGTACAAAGAGTAACGAATTCAAATATCGAGAACAGGGACTATTATTCTGCAAATTGAACGATCTTAACCCCTGTACATATCAACGTGATGAAAACTACAAAACACATGCTAGGAAACGCAGTTTTACGAGTACAGTGAATTCGAGGATAAAATCTGATTACACCGGGATCTTTGCGATTTTTCCATATTTGAGAAAATGCTTTGTTTCCAGAAACTCCACTTTTTACATGTCCTGCCAAACGTCATGCATCCTCTTTCGATTCATGGAACTGGCATCCCTATTTGACAAATGGTACGCAGTCTACTACCATCTGAACTTGTGCAAAGCTACAAAGAGTAACGAATTCAAATATCGAGAACAGGGATTATTATTCTGCAAATCGAACGATCCATACCCCTGTACATATCAACATGATGAAAACTACAAAACACATGCTAGGAAACGCAGTTTTATGAGTAAAGTAAATTCGAGGAAAAAATCTGAATACACCCGGGCCTCTGCGTTCTTTCCATATTTGAGAAAAAGCTTTGTTTAAAAAACCCCACTTTTTACACATCCTGCCAAACGTCATGCGACCTCTTTCGATTCATGGAACTGGCATCCCTATTTGACAAATGGTACGCAGTCTACTACCGTCTGAACTTGTGCAAAGGTACAAAGAGTAACGAATTCAAATATCGAGAACAGGGATTATTATTCTGCAAATCGAAAGATCTTTACCCATGTACATACCAACATGATGAAAACTATAAAACACATGCTAGGAAACGCAGTTTTAAGGGTACAGTAAATTCGAGGAAAAAATCTGAATACACCCAGGCCTTTGCGATTTTTCCATATTTGAGAAAAGGCTTTGTTTCCAAAAACCCAACTTTTTACAAATCATGCCAAACGTCATCGCATCCTCTCTCGACTCATGAAAGTGGCATCCCTATTTGACAAATGGTACCCAGTCTACTACCGTCTGAACTTGTGCAAAGGTACAAAGAGTAACGAATTCAAATATCGAGAACAGGGAATATTATTCTGCAAATCGAGCGATCTTAACCCCTGTACATATCAACGTGATGAAAACTAGAAAACACATACTAGGAAATGCAGTTTTATGAGTACAGTGAATTCGAGGATAAAATCTGATTACACCGGGATCTTTGCGATTTTTCCATACTTGAGAAAATGCTTTGTTTTCGGAAACCTCACTTTTTACACATTCTGCCAAACGTGATGCATTCTCTTTCGATTCATTGAACTGGCATCCCTATTTGACAAATGGTTAGCAGTCTACTACCGTCTGAACTTGTGCAAAGGTACAAAGAGTAACAAATTCAAATATTGAGAACAGGGACTATTATTCTGCAAATCGAACGATCTTTACCCCTGTACATATCAACATGATGAAAAATACAAAACACATGCTAGGAAACGCAGTTTTATGAGTACAGTGAATTCGAGGATAAAATCTGATTATACCGGGGTCTTTGTGATATTTCAATATTTGAAAAAATGCTTTGTTTCCAGAAACCCCACTTTTTACACGTCCTGCCAAACGTCATCGCATCCTATCTCGACTCATGAAAGTGGCATCCCTATTTGACAAATGGTACGCAGTCTACTACCGTCTAAACTTCTGCAAAGGTACAAAGAGTAAATAATTCAAATATCGAGAACAGGGACTATTATACTGCAAATCGAATGATCCATACCCCTGTACATATCAACATGATGAAAACTGCAAAACACATGCTAGGAAACGCAGTTATATTAGTAAAGTAAATTCAAAAAAAAAATCTGAATACACCCGGGCCTTTGCGATCTTTCCATATTGGAGAAAAAGCTTTGTTTAAAAAACCCCACTTTTTACACATCCTGCCAAACGTCATGCAACCACTTTCGATTCATGGAACTGGCATCCCAATTTGAGAAATGGTACGCAGTCTACTACCGTCTGAACTTGTGCAAAGCTACAAAGAGTAACGAATTCAAATATCGAGAACATGGATTATAATGCTGCAAATCGAACGATCTGTACCCCTGTACATATCAACATGATGTAAACTACAAAACACATGCTAGGAAACGCTGTTTTATGAGTAAAGTAAATTCGTGGAAAAAATCTGAATACACCTGGGCCTTTGCGATTTTTCCATATTTGAGAAAAAGGTTTGTTTCCAAAAACCCCACTTTTTACACATCATGCCAAACGTCATTGCATCCTCTCTCGATTCATGGAAGTGGCATCCCTATTTGACAAATGGTACGCAGTCTACTACCGTCTGAACTTATGCAAAGCTACAAAGAGTAACGAATTCAAATATCGAGAACAGGGACTATTATTCTGCAATTCGAACGATCTTAACCCCTCTACATATCAACATAATGAAAACTACAAAACACATGATAGGAAACGCAGTTTTATGAGTACAGCTAATTCCAGGATAATATCTGATTACACCGTGGACTTTGCGATTTTTCCATATTTGAGAAAATGCTTTGTTTCCAGAAACCCCACTTTTTACACGTCCTACCAAAAGTCATGCATCCTCTTTCGATTCATTGAACTGGCATCCCTATTTGACAAATGGTACGCAGTCTACTACCGTCTGAACTTGTGCAAAGGTAAAAAGAGTAATGAATTCAAATATCGAGAACAGTGACTATTATTCTGCAAATCGAACGATCTTTACCCCTGTAGACATCAACATTATGAAAACTACAAAACACATGCTAGGAAACGCAGTTTTATGAGTAAAGTAAATTCGAGGAAAAAATCTGAATACACCCGGGCCTTTGCGATCTTTCCATATTTGAGAAAAAGCTTTGTTTAAAAAACCCCACTTTCTACACATCCTGCCAAACGTCATGCAACCTCTTTCGATTCATGGAACTGGCATCCCTATTTGACAAATGGTATGCAGTCTACTACCGTCTGTCTTGTGCAAAGGTACAAAGAGTAACGAATTCAAATATCGAGAACAGGGATTATAATGCTGCAAATCGAACGATCTTTACCCCTGTACATATCAACATGGTGTAAACTACAAAACACCTGCTAGGAAACGCTGTTTTATGAGTAAAGTAAATTCGTGGAAAAAATCTGAATACACCTAGGCCTTTGCGATTTTTCCATATTTGAGAAAAAGCTTTGTTTCCAAAAACCCCACTATTTACACATCATGCCAAACGTCATTGCATCCTCTCTCGATTCATGGAAGTGGCATCCCTATTTGACAAATGGTATGCAGTCTACTACCGTCTGAACTTGTGCAAAGCTACAAAGAGTAACGAATTCAAATATCGAGAACAGGGACTATTATTCTGCAATTCGAACGATCTTAACCCCTGTACATATCAACATAATGAAAACTACAAAACACATGCTAGGAAACGCAGTTTTATGAGTACAGTGAATTCGAGCATAATATCTGATTACACCGTGGACTTTGCGATTTTTCCATATTTGAGAAAATGCTTTGTTTAAAGAAACCCCACTATTTACACGTCCTACCAAACGTCATGCATCCTCTTTCGATTCATTGAACTGGCATCCCTATTTGACAAATGGTTAGCAGTCTACTACCGTCTGAACTTGTGCAAAGGTACAAAGAGTAACAAATTCAAATATTGAGAACAGGGACTATTATTCTGCAAATCGATCGATCTTTACCCCTGTACATATCAACATGATGAAAAATACAAAACACATGCTAGGAAACGCAGTTTTATGAGTACAGTGAATTCGAGGATAAAATCTGATTACACCGGGGTCTTTGTGATATTTCAATATTTGAAAAAATGCTTTGTTTCCAGAAACCCCACTTTTTACACGTCCTGCCAAACGTCATCGCATCCTATCTCGATTCATGGAAGTGGCATCCCTATTTGACTAATGGTACGCAGTCTACTACCGTCTGAACTTGTGCAAAGCTACAAAGAGTAACGAAGTCAAATATCGAGAACAGTGACTATTATTCTGCAATTCGAACGATCTTAACCCCTCTACATATCAACATAATGAAAACTACAAAACACATGATAGGAAACGCAGTTTTATGAGTACAGTGAATTCCAGGATAATATCTGATTACACCGTGGACTTTGCGATTTATCCATATTTGAGAAAATGCTTTGTTTCCAGAAACCCCACTTTTTACACGTCCTACCAAACGTCATGCATCCTCTTTCGATTCATTGAACTGGCATCCCTATTTGGCAAATGGTACGCAGTCTACTACCGTCTGAACTTGTGCAAAGGTAAAAAGAGTAATGAATTCAAATATCGAGAACAGGGACTATTATTCTGCAAATCGAACGATCTTTACCCCTGTAGACATCAAAATGATGAAAACTACAAAACACATGCTAGGAAACGCAATTTTATGGGTACAGTGAATTCGAGGATAAAATCTGATTACACCGGGGTCTTTGCGATTTTTCCATATTTGAAGAAATGCTTTGTTTCCAGAAACCCCCCTTTTTACACGTCCTACCAAACGTCGTGCATCCTCTTCCGATTCATGGAACTGGCATCCCTATTTGACAAATGGTACGCAGTCTACTACCGTCTGAACTTGTGCAAAGGTACAAAGAGTAACGAATTCAAATATCGAGAACAGGGATTATTATTCTGCAAATCGAACGATCTTTACCCTTGTTCATATCAACATGATGAAAACTATAAAACACATGCTAGGAAACGCAATTTTATGAGTACAGTAAATTCGAGGAAAATATCTGAATACATCTGGGCCTTTGCGATTTTTCCATATTTGGGAAAAAGATTTGTTTCCAAAAACCCCACTTGTTACACATCATGCCAAACGTCATTGCATCCTCTCTCGATTCATGGAAGTGGCATCCCTATTTGACAAATGGTACGCAGTCTACTACCGTCTGAACTTGTGCAAAGGTACAAAGAGTAACGAATTCAAATATCGAGAACAGGGACTATTATTCTGCAAATCGAACGATTATTACCCCTGTACATATCAACATGATGAAAACTACAAAACACATGCTAGGAAACGCAGTTATATTAGTAAAGTAAATTCGAGGAAAAAATCTGAATACACCGGGGCCTTTGCGATCTTTCCATATTTGAGAAAAAGCTTTGTTTAAAAAACCCCACATTTTACACATCCTGCCAAACGTCATGCAACCTCTTTCGATTCATGGAACTGGCATCCCTATTTGAGAAATGGTACGCAGTCTACTACCGTCTGAACTTGTGCAAAGGTACAAAGAGTAACGAATTCAAATATCGAGAACAGGGACTATTATTCTGCAAATGGAACGATCTTTTCCCCTGTACATATCAACATGATGAAAACTACAAAACACATGCTAGGAAACGCTGTTTTATGAGTAAAGTAAATTCGAGGAAAATATCTGAATACACCTGGGCGTTTGCAATCGTTCCATATTTGAGAAACAGCTTTGATTAAAAAACCTCACTTTTTACACATCCTGCCAAACGTCATGCAACCTTTTTCGATTCATGGAACTGGCATCCCTATTTGACAAATGGTACGTAGTCTACTACCATCTTACTTGTGCAAAGGTACAAAGGATAACGAATTCAAATATCGAGAACAGGCACTGTTACTCTGCAAATCGAACGATCTTTACCCCTGTAGACATCAACATGATGAAAACTACAAAACACATGCTAGGAAACGCAGTTTTATGGGTACAGTGAATTCGAGGATAAAATTAGATTACACCGTGGTGTTTGCGATTTTAAATATTTGAGAAAATGCTTTGTTTCCAGTAACCCCACTTTCTACACATCCTGCCAAACGTCATGCATCCTCTTTCGATTCATGGAACTGGCATCCCTATTTGACAAATGGTACGCAGTCTACTACCGTCTGAACTTGTGCAAAGGTCAAAGGGTATCGAATTCTAACATCGAGAACAGGGATTATTATTCTCCAAATCGAACGATCTTTACCCCTGTACATATCAACATGATGAAAACTATAAAACACATGCTATTAAAGTCAGTTTTATGAGTACAGTAAATTCGAGGAAAATATCTGAATACACCTGGGCCTTTGCGATTTTTCCATATTTGGGTAAAAGATTTGTTTCCAAAAACCCCACTTCTTACACATCATGCCAAACGTCATTGCATCCTCTCTCGATTCATGGAAGTGGCATCCCTATTTGACAAATGGAACGAAGTCTACTACCGTCTGAACTTGTGCAAAGGTAAAAAGAGTAATGAATTCAAATATCGTGAACAGGGACTATTATTCTGCAAATCGAACGATCTCTACCCCTGTAGACATCAACATGATGAAAACTACAAAACACATGCTAGGAAACGCAGTTTTATGGGTACAGTGAATTCGAGAATAAAATCAGATTACACCGTGGTGTTTGCGATTTTTCCATATTTGAGAAAATGCTTTGTTTCCAGAAACCCCACTTTTTACACATCCTGCCAATCGTCGAGCATCCTCTTTCGATTCATGGAACTGGCATCAATATTTGACAAATGGTACGCAGTCTACTACCGTCTGAACTTGTGCAAAGGTACAAAGAGTAACGAATTCAAATATCGAGAACAGGGATTATTATTCTGCAAATCGAACGATCTTTACCCCTGTACATATCAACATGATGAAAACTATAAAACACATGCTAGGAAACGCTGTTTTATGAGTACAGTAAATTCGAGGAAAATATTTGAATACATCTGGCCCTTTGCGATTTTTCCATATTTGGGAAAAAGATTTGTTTCCAAAAACCCCACTTCTTACACATCATGCCAAACGTCATTGCATCCTCTCTCGATTCATGGAAGTGGCATCCCTATTTGACAAATTGTACGCAGTCTACTACCGTCTGAACTTGTGCAAAGGTACAAAGAGTAACGAATTCAAATATCGAGAACAGGGACTATTATTCTGCAAATCGAACGATCTTAACCCCTGTACATATCAACGAGATGAAAATTACAAAACACATGCTACGAAACGCAGTTTTATGAGTACAGTGAATTCGAGGATAAAATCTGATTACACCGGGATCTTTGCGATTTTTCCATATTTGAGAAAATGCTTTGTTTCCAGAAACCCCACTTTTTACACGTCCTGCCAAACGTCATGCATCCTCTTTCGATTCATGGAACTGGCATCCCTATTTGACAAATGGTACGCAGTCTACTACCGTCTGAACTTGTGCAAAGGTACAAAGAGTAACGAATTCAAATATCGAGAAGAGGGACTATTATTCTGCAAATCGAACGATCTATACCCCTGTACATATCAACATGATGGAAACTACAAAACACATGCTAGGAAACGCAGTTATATTAGTAAAGTAAATTCGAGGAAAAAATCTGAATACACTGGGGCCTTTGCGATCTTTCCATATTTGAGAAAAAGCTTTGTTTAAAAAACCCCACTTTTTACACATCCTGCCAAACGTCATGCAACCTCTTTCGATTCATGGAACTGGCATCCCTATTTGAGAAATGGTACGCAGTCTACTACCGTCTGAACTTGTGCAAAGGTACAAAGAGTAACGAATTCAAATATCGAGAACAGGGACTATTATTCTGCAAATCGAACGATCTTTTCCCCTGTACATATCAACATGATGAAAAATACAAAACACATGCTAGGAAACGCTGTTTTATGAGTAAAGTAAATACGAGGAAAATATCTGAATACACCTGGGCCTTTGCGATCGTCCCATATTTGAGAAAAAGCTTTGATAAAAAAACCTCACTCTTTACACATCCTGCCAAACGTCATGTAACCTTTTTCGATTCATGGAACTGGCATCCCTAGTTGACAAATGGTACGCAGTCAACTACCGTCTTACTTGTGCAAAGGTACAAAGGATAACGAATTCAAATATCGAGAACAGGGACTATTACTCTGCAAATCGAACGATCTTTACCCCTGAACATATCAACAAGATGAAAACTACTAAACACATGCTAGGAAACGCAGTTTTATGAGTACAGTGAATTCGAGGATAAAATCTGATTACACCGGGGCCTTTGCAATTTTTCCAAATTTGAGAAAAACGTTTGTTTCCAGAAACCCCACTTTTTACACGTCCTACCAAACGTCATGCATCCTCTTTCGATTCATTGAACTGGCATCCCTATTTGACAAATGGTATGCGGTCTACTACCGTCTGAACTTGTGCAAAGGTAAAAAGACTAATGAATTCAAATATCGAGAACAGGGACTATTATTCTGCAAATCGAACGATCTTTACCCCTGTAGACATCAACATGATGAAAACTACAAAACACATGCTAGGAAACGCAGTTATATTAGTAAAGTAAATTCGAGGTAAAATTCTGAATACACCGGGGCCTTTGCGGTCTTTCCATATTTGAGAAAAAGCTTTGTTTAAAAAACCCCACTTTTTACACATCCTGCCAAACGTCATGCAACCTCTTTCGATTCATGGAACTGTCATCCCTATTTGACAAATGGTACGCAGTCTACTACCATCTGAACTTGTGCAAAGGTACAAAGAGTAACGAATTCAAATATCGACAACAGGGACTATTATACTGCAAATCGAACGATCCATACCCCTGTACATATCAACATGATGAAAACTACAAAACACATGCTAGGAAACGCAGTTATATTAGTAAAGTAAATTCGAGGAAATAATCTGAATACACCCGGGCCTTTGCGATCTTTCCATATTGGAGAAAAAGCTTTGTTTAAAAAACCCCACTTTTTACACATCCTGCCAAACATGATGCAAACTCTTTCGATTCATGGAACTGGCATCCCTATTTGACAAATGGTACGCAGTCTACTACCGTCTGTTCTTGTGCAAAGGTACAAAGAGTAACGAATTCAAATATCGAGAACAGGGATTATAATGCTGCAAATCGAACGATCTTTACCCCTGTACATATCAACATGATGTAAACTACAAAACACATGCTAGGAAACGCTGTTTTATGAGTAAAGTAAATTCGTGGAAAAAATCTGAATACACCTGGGCCTTTGCGATTTTTCCATATTTGGGAAAAAGCTTTGTTCCCAAAAACCCCACTATTTACACATCATGCCAAACGTCATTGCATCCTCTCTCGATTTATGGAAGTGGCATCCCTATTTGACAAATTGTACGCAGTCTACTACCGTCTGAACTTGTGCAAAGCTACAAAGAGTAACGAATTCAAATATCGAGAACAGGGACTATTATTCTGCAATTCGAACGATCTTAACCCTGTACATATCAACATAATGAAAACTACAAAACACATGCTAGGAAACGCAGTTTTATGAGTACAGTGAATTCGAGGATAATATCTGATTACACCGGGGACTTTGCGATTTTTCCATATTTGAGAAAATCCTTTGTTTCCAGAAACCCCACTTTTTACACGTCCTACCAAACGTCATACATCCTGTTTCGATTCATTGAACTGGCATCCCTATTTGACAAATGGTACGAAGTCTACTACCGTCTGAACTTGTGCAAAGGTAAAAAGAGTAATGAATTCCAATATCGAGAACAGGGACTATTATTCTGCAAATCGAACGATCTTTACCAATGTTGACATCAACATGATGAAAACTACAAAACACATGCTAGGAAACGCAGTTTTATGGGTACAGTGAATTCAAGGATAAAATCAGATTACACCATGGTGTTTGCGATTTTTCCATATTTGAGAAAATGCTTTGTTTCCAGAAACCCCACTTTTTACACATCCTGCCAAACGTCGTGCATCCTCTTTCGATTCATGGAACTGGCATCCCTATTTGACAAATGGTACGCAGTCTACTACCGTCTGTTCTTGTGCAAAGGTACAAAGAGTAACGAATTCAAATATCGAGAACAGGGATTATAATGCTGCAAATCGAACGATCTTTACCCCTGTACATATCAACATGATGTAAACTACAAAACACATGCTAGGAAACGCAGTTATATTAGTAAAGTAATTTCGAGGAAAAAATCTGAATACACTGGGGCCTTTGCGATCTTTCCATATTTGAGAAAAAGCTTTGTTTAAAAAACCCCACTTTTTACACATACTGCCAAACGTCATGCAACCTCTTTCGATTCATGGAACTGGCATCCCTATTTGAGAAATGGTACGCAGTCTACTACCGTCTGAACTTGTGCAAAGGTACAAAGAGTAACGAATTCAAATATCGAGAACAGGGACTATTATTCTGCAAATCGAACGATCTTTTCCCCTGTACATATCAACATGATGAAAAATACAAAACACATGCTAGGAAACGCTGTTTTGTGAGTAAAGTAAATACGAGGAAAATATCTGAATACACCTGGGCCTTTGCGATCGTTCCATATTTGAGAAAAAGCTTTGATAAAAAAACCTCACTCTTTACACATCCTGCCAAACGTCATGCAACCTTTTTCGATTCATGGAACTGGCATCCCTATTTGACAAATGGTACGCAGTCCACTACCGTCTAACTTGTGCAAAGGTACAAAGGATAACGAATTCAAATATCGAGAACAGGGACTATTACTCTGCAAATCGAACGATCTTTACCCCTGAACATATCAACAAGATGAAAACTACTAAACACATGCTAGGAAACGCAGTTTTATGAGTACAGTGAATTCGAGGATAAAATCTGATTACACCGGGGCCTTTGCAATTTTTCCAAATTTGAGAAAAACGTTTGTTTCCAGAAACCCCACTTTTTACACGTCCTACCAAACGTCATGCATCCTCTTTCGATTCATTGAACTGGCATCCCTATTTGACAAATGGTACGCAGTCTACTACCGTCTGAACTTGTGCAAAGGTAAAAAGAGTAATGAATTCAAATATCGAGAACAGGGACTATTATTCTGCAAATCGAACGATCTTTATCCCTGTAGACATCAACATGATGAAAACTACAAAACACATGCTAGGAAACGCAGTTATATTAGTAAAGTAAATTCGAGGTAAAATTCTGAATACACCGGGGCCTTTGCGGTCTTTCCATATTGGAGAAAAAGCTTTGTTTAAAAAACCCCACTTTATACACATCCTGCCAAACGTCATGCAACCTCTTTCGATTCATGGAACTGTCATCCCTATTTGACAAATGGTACGCAGTCTACTACCATCTGAACTTGTGCAAAGGTACAAAGAGTAACGAATTCAAATATCGACAACAGGGACTATTATACTGCAAATCGAACGATCCATACCCCTGTACATATCAACATGATGAAAACTACAAAACACATGCTAGGAAACGCAGTTATATTAGTAAAGTAAATTCGAGGAAATAATCTGAATACACCCAGGCCTTTGCGATCTTTCCATATTGGAGAAAAAGCTTTGTTTAAAAAACCCCACTTTTTACACATCCTGCCAAACATGATGCAACCTCTTTCGATTCATGGAACTGGCATCCCTATTTGACAAATGGTACGCAGTCTACTACCGTCTGTTCTTGTGCAAAGGTACAAAGAGTAACGAATTCAAATATCGAGAACAGGGATTATAATGCTGCAAATCGAACGATCTTTACCCCTGTACATATCAACATGATGTAATCTACAAAACACATGCTAGGAAACGCTGTTTTATGAGTAAAGTAAATTCGTGGAAAAAATCTGAATACACCTGGGCCTTTGCGATTTTCCCATATTTGAGAAAAAGCTTTGTTTCCAAAAACCCCACTATTTACACATCATGCCAAACGTCATTGCATCCTCTCTCGATTCATGGAAGTGGCATCCCTATTTGACAAATGGTACGCAGTCTACTACCGTCTGAACTTGTGCAAAGCTACAAAGAGTAACGAATTCAAATATCGAGAACAGGGACTATTATTCTGCAATTCGAACGATCTTAACCCCTGTACATATCATCATAATGAAAACTACAAAACACATGCCAGGAAACGCAGTTTTATGAGTACAGTGAATTCGAGGATAATATCTGATTACACCGGGGACTTTGCGATTTTTCCATATTTGAGAAAATCCTTTGTTTCCAGAAACCCCACTTTTTACACATCCTGCCAAACGTCGTGCATCCTCTTTCGATTCATGGAACTGGCATCCCTATTTGACAAATGGTACGCAGTCTACTACCGTCTGAACTTGTGCAAATGTACAAAGAGTAACGAATTCAAATATCGAGAACAGGGATTATTATTCTGCAAATCGAACGATCTTTACCCCTGTACATATCAACATGGTGAAAACTATAAAACACATGCTAGGAAACGCAGTTTTATGAGTACAGTAAATTCGAGGAAAATATCTGAATACACCTGGACCTTTGCGATTTTTCCATATTTGGGAAACGATTTGTTTCCAAAAACCCCACTTTTTACACATCATGCCAAACGTCATTGCATCCTCTCTCGATTCATGGAAGTGGCTTCCCTATTTGACAATTTGTACGCAGTCTACTACCGTCTGAACTTGTGCAAAGGTACAAGGAGTAACGATTTCAAATATCGAGAACAGGGATTATTATTCTGCAAATCGAACGATCTTTACCCCTGTACATATCAACATGATGAAAACTATAAAACACATGCTAGGAAACGCAGTTTTATGAGTACAGTAAATTCGAAGAAAATATCTGAATACACCTGGGCCTTTGCGATTTTTCCATATTTGAGAAAAAAGATTTGTTTCCAAAAACCCCACTTTTTACACATCATGCCAAAAGTCATTGCATCCTCTCTCGATTCATGGAAGTGGCATCCCTATTTGACAAATTGTACGCAGTCTACTACCGTCTGAACTTGTGCAAAGGTACAAAGAGTAACGAATTCAAATATCGAGAACAGGGACTATTATTTTGCAAATCGAACGATCTTTACCCCTGTACATATCAACATGATGAAAACTATAAAACACATGCTAGGAAACGCAGTTTTATGAGTACAGTAAATTCGAGGAATATATCTGAAAACACCTGGGCCTTTGCGATTTTTCCATATTTGGGAAAAAGATTTGTTTCCAAAAACTCTACTTTTTACACATCATGACAAACGTCATTGCATCCTCTCTCGTTTCATAGAAGTGGCATCCCTATTTGACAAATGCTACGCAGTCTACTACCGTCTGAACTTGTGCAAAGGTACAAAGGGTATCGAATTCAAATATCGAGAACAGGGACTATTATTCTGCAAATCGAACGATCTTAACCCCTGTACATATCAACGTGATGAAAATTACAAAACACATGCTAGGAAACGCAGTTTTATGAGTACAGTGAATTCGAGGATAAAATCTGATTACACCGGGATCTTTGCGATTTTTCCATATTTGAGAAAATGCTTGGTTTCCAGAAACCTTAATTTTTACACGTCCTGCCAAACGTCATTGCATCCTCTCTCGATTCATGGAACTGCCATCCCTATTTGACAAATGGTACGCAGTCTACTACAGTCTGAACTTGTGCAAAGGTACAAAGAGTAACGAATTCAAATATCGAGAACAGGGACTATTATTCTGCAAATCGAATGATCTATACCCCTGTACATATCAACATGATGAAAACTACAAAACACATGCTAGGAAACGCAGTTATATTAGTAAAGTAAATTCGAGGAAAAAATCTGAATACACCGGGGCCTTTGAGAACTTTCCATATTTGAGAAAAAGCTTTGTTTAAAAAACCCCACTTTTTACACATCCTGCCAAACGTCATGCAACCTCTTTCGATTCATGGAACTGGCATCCCTATTTGACAAATGGTACGCAGTCTACTACCGTGTGAACTTGTGCAAAGGTACAAAGAGTAACGAATTCAAATATCGAGAACAGGGATTATAATGCTGCAAATCGAACGGTCTTTACCCCTGTACATATCAACATGATGTAAACTACAAAACACATGCTAGGAAACGCAGTTTTATGAGTAAAGTAAATTCGTTGAAAAAATCTGAATACACCTGGCCTTTGCGATTTTTCCATATTTGAGAAAAAGCTTTGTTTCCAAAAACCTCACTATTTACACATCATGCCAAACGTCATTGCATCCTCTATCGATTCATGGAACTGGCATCTCTATTTGACAAATGGTACACAGTCTACTACCGTCTGAACTTGTACAAAGGTACGAAGAGTAACGAATTCAAATGTCGACAACAGGGACTATTATTCTGCAAATCGAACGTTATTTACCCTGTACATATGAACATGATGAAAGCTACAAAACACATGCTAGGAAACGCAGTTTTATGAGTACAGTGAATTCGAGGATAAAATCTGATTACACCGGGGCCTTTGCAATTTTTCCAAATTTGAGAAAAACGTTTGTCTCCAGAAACCCCACTTCTTACACATCCTGTAAAACATCATGCATCCTCTTTCGATTCATGGAACTGGCATCCGTATTTGAAAAATGATACGCAGTCTACTACCGTCTGATCTTGTGCAAAAGTACAAAGAGTAACGAATTCAAATATCGAGAACAGGGACTATTATTCTGCAAATCGTACGATCTTTACCCCTGTACATATCAAAATGATGAAAATTACAATACACATGCTAGGAAACGCAGTTTTATGAGTAAAGTAAATTCGAGGAAAAAATCTGAATACACCTGGGCCTTTACGATTTTTCCATATTTGAGAAAAAGCTTTGTTTCCAAAAACCCCACTTTTTACACATCCTGCCAAACGTCATGCATCCTCTTTCGATTCATGGAACTGGCATCCCTATTTGACAAATGATACCCAGTCTACTACCGTCTGAACTTGTGCAAAGGTACAAAGAATAACGAATTGAAATATCGAGAACAGGGACTATTACTCTGCAAATCGAACGATCTTTACCCCTGTACATATCAACATGATGAAAACTACAAAACACATGCTAAGAAACGCAGTTTTATGAGTAAAGTAATACGAGGAAAAAAATCTGAGTACACCTGGGCCTTTGCGATTTTTCCATATTTGAGAAAAAGCTTTGTTTCCAAAAACCCCACTTTTTACACATCATGCCAAACGTCATTGCATCCTCTCTCGATTCATGGAAGTGGCATCCCTATTTGACAAATGGTACGCAGTCTACTACCGTCAGAACTTGTACAATGGTACAAAGAGTAACGAATTCAAATATCGAGAACAGGGACTATTATTCTGCAAATCGAACGATCTTTACCCCTGTACATATCAACATGATGAAAACTACAAAACACATGCTAGGAAACGCATTTATATGGGTACAGTACAGTCGAGGAAAAAATCTAAATACACCCGGGCCTATGCGATTTTTCCATATTTGAGAAAAACGTTTGTTTCCAAAAATGCCACTTTTTACACATCCTGCCAAACGTCATGCATCCTCTTTCGATTCGTGGAACTGGCATCCCTATTTGACAAATGGTACGCATTCTACTACGCGTCTGAACTTGTGCAAAGGTACAAAGAGTAACGAATTCAAATATCGAGAACAGGGACTATTATTCTGCAAATCGAACGATCTTTACCCCTGTACATATCAACAAGATGAAAACTACAAAACACATGCTAGGAAACGCAGTTTTATGAGTACAGTAAATTCGAGGAAAAAATCTGCGATTTTTCCATATTTGAGAAAAAGCTTTGTTTCCAAAAACCCCACTTTTTACACATCATGCCAAACGTCGTTGCATCCTCTCTCGATACATGGAACTGGCATCCCTATTTGACAAATGGTACGCAGTCTACTACCGTCTGAACATGTGCAAAGCTACAAAGAGTAACGAATTCAAATATCGAGAACAGGGACTATTATTCTGCAAATCGAACGATCTTTACACCTGTACATAACAACAAGATGAAAACTACAAAAAACATGCTAGGAATCTCAGTTTTATGAGTACAGTGAATTCGAGGATAAGAATCTGATTACACTGGGGCATTTATGATTTTTCCATATTTGAGAAAAAGCTTTGTTTAAAGAAACCCCCCTTTTTACACGTCCTGCCAAACGTCATGCATCCTCTTTCGTTTCATGGAACTGGCATCCCTATTTGACAAATGGTACGCAGTCTACTACCGTCTGAACTTGTGCAAAGGTACAAAGAGTAACGAATTCAAATATCGAGAACAGGGACTATTATTCTGCAAATCGAACGATCTTTACCCCTGTTCTTATCATCATGATGAAAACTACAAAACACAAGCTAGGAAACGCAGTTTTATGAGTAAAGTAAATTCGAGGAAAAAATCTGAATACACCCGGGCCTCTGCGGATTTCCATATTTGAGAAAAAGCTTTGTTTCCAAAAACCCCTTTTTTACACATCATGCCAAACGTCATTGCATCCTCTATCGATTCATGGAACTGGCATCCCTATTTGACAAATGGTACGCAGTCTACTACCGTCTGAACTTGTACAAAGGTACAAAGAGTAACGAATTCAAATATCGAGAACAGGGACTATTATTCTGCAAATCGAACGATATTTACCCTGTACATATGAACATGATGAAAGCTACAAAACACATGCTAGGAAACGCAGTTTTATGAGTACAGTGAATTAGAGGATAAAATCTGATTACACCGGGGCCTTTGCAATTTTTCCAAATTTGAGAAAAAGGTTTGTTTCCAGAAACCCCACTTTTTACACATCCTGCCAAACGTCATGCATCCTCTTTCGATTCATGGAACTGGCATCCGTATTTGACAAATTATACGCAGTCTACTACCGTCTGAACTTGTGCAAAAGTACAAAGAGTAACGAATTCAAATATCGAGAACAGGGACTATTATTCTGCAAATCGTACGATCTTTACCCCTGTACATATCAAAATGATGAAAACTACAAAACACATGCTAGGAAACGCAGTTTTATGAGTAAAGTAAATTCGAGGAAAAAATCTGAATACACCTGGGCCTTTGCGATTTTTCCATATTTGAGAAAAAGCTTTGTTTTCAAAAACCCCACTTTTTACACATCCTGCCAAACGTCATGCATCCTCTTTCGATTAATGGAACTGGCATCCCTATTTGACAAATGATACCCAGTCTACTACCGTCTGAACTTGTACAAAGGTACAAAGAATAACGAATTCAAATATCGAGAACAGGGGCTATTACTCTGCAAATCGAACGATCTTTACCCCTGTACATATCAACATGATGAAAACTACAAAACACATGCTAGGAAACGCAGATTTATGAGTACAGTAAATTCGAGGAAAAAATCTGAATACACCCGGCCCTTTGCGATTTTTCCATATTTGAGAAAAAGCTTTGTTTATAAAAACCCCACAATTTTACACATCATGCCAAACGTCATTGCATCCTCTTTCGATTCATGAAAGTGTCATCCCTATTTGACAAATGGTACGCAGTCTACTACCGTCTGAACTTGTGAAAAGGTACAAAGAATAACGAATTCAAATATCAAGAACAGGGACTATTATTCTTCAAATCGAACGATCTTTACCCCTGTACTTATCAACATCATGAAAACCACAGAGCACATGCTAGGAAACGCAGTTTTATGAGTAAAGTAAATTCGAGGAAAAAATCTGAATACACCTGGGCCTTTGCGAGTTTTCCATATTTGAGAAAAAGCTTTGTTTCCAAAAACCCCACTTTTTACACATCATGCCAAACGTCATTGCATCCTCTCTCGATTCATGGAACTGGAATCCCTATTTGACAATTGGTATGCAGTCTACTACCGTCAGAACTTGTACAAAGGTACAAAGAGTAACGAATTCAAATATCGAGAACAGGGACTATTATTCTGCAAATCGAACGATCTTAACCCCTGTACATATCAACATGATGAAAACTACAAAACACATGCTAGGAAACGCAGTTTTATGAGTACAGTGAATTCGAGGAAAAAATCTGATTACACTGGGGTCTTTGCAATTTTTCCAAATTTGAGTAAAATGTTTGTTTCCAGAAACCCCACTTTTTACACATCCTGCCAAACGTAATGCATCCTCTTTCGATTCATGGAACTGGCATCCCTATTTGACAAGTGGTACGCAGTCTACTACCGTCTGAACTTGTGCAAAGGTACAAGGAATAACGAATTCAAATATCGAAAACAGGGACTATTATTCTGCAAATCGAACGATCTTTACCCCTGCACATATCAACATGATGAAAACCACAAAAGACATGCTAGGAAACGCAGTTTTATGAGTACAGTAAATTCGAGGAAAAAATCTGAATACACCTGGGCCTTTGCGATCGTTCCATATTTGAGAAAAAGCTTTGATAAAAAAACCTCACTCTTTACACATCCTGCCAAACGTCATGCAACCTTTTTCGATTCATGGAACTGGCATCCCTATTTGACAAATGGTACGCAGTCCACTACCGTCTAACTTGTGCAAAGTTACAAAGGATAACGAATTCAAATATCGAGAACAGGGACTATTACTCTGCAAATCGAACGATCTTTACCCCTGAACATATCAACAAGATGAAAACTACTAAACACATGCTAGGAAACGCAGTTTTATGAGTACAGTGAATTCGAGGATAAAATCTGATTACACCGGGGCCTTTGCAATTTTTCCAAATTTGAGAAAAACGTTTGTTTCCAGAAACCCCACTTTTTACACGTCCTACCAAACGTCATGCATCCTCTTTCGATTCATTGAACTGGCATCCCTATTTGACAAATGGTACGCAGTCTACTACCGTCTGAACTTGTGCAAAGGTAAAAAGAGTAATGAATTCAAATATCGAGAACAGGGACTATTATTCTGCAAATCGAACGATCTTTATCCCTGTAGACATCAACATGATGAAAACTACAAAACACATGCTAGGAAACGCAGTTATATTAGTAAAGTAAATTCGAGGTAAAATTCTGAATACACCGGGGCCTTTGCGGTCTTTCCATATTGGAGAAAAAGCTTTGTTTAAAAAACCCCACTTTATACACATCCTGCCAAACGTCATGCAACCTCTTTCGATTCATGGAACTGTCATCCCTATTTGACAAATGGTACGCAGTCTACTACCATCTGAACTTGTGCAAAGGTACAAAGAGTAACGAATTCAAATATCGACAACAGGGACTATTATACTGCAAATCGAACGATCCATACCCCTGTACATATCAACATGATGAAAACTACAAAACACATGCTAGGAAACGCAGTTATATTAGTAAAGTAAATTCGAGGAAATAATCTGAATACACCCAGGCCTTTGCGATCTTTCCATATTGGAGAAAAAGCTTTGTTTAAAAAACCCCACTTTTTACACATCCTGCCAAACATGATGCAACCTCTTTCGATTCATGGAACTGGCATCCCTATTTGACAAATGGTACGCAGTCTACTACCGTCTGTTCTTGTGCAAAGGTACAAAGAGTAACGAATTCAAATATCGAGAACAGGGATTATAATGCTGCAAATCGAACGATCTTTACCCCTGTACATATCAACATGATGTAATCTACAAAACACATGCTAGGAAACGCTGTTTTATGAGTAAAGTAAATTCGTGGAAAAAATCTGAATACACCTGGGCCTTTGCGATTTTCCCATATTTGAGAAAAAGCTTTGTTTCCAAAAACCCCACTATTTACACATCATGCCAAACGTCATTGCATCCTCTCTCGATTCATGGAAGTGGCATCCCTATTTGACAAATGGTACGCAGTCTACTACCGTCTGAACTTGTGCAAAGCTACAAAGAGTAACGAATTCAAATATCGAGAACAGGGACTATTATTCTGCAATTCTAACGATCTTAACCCCTGTACATATCATCATAATGAAAACTACAAAACACATGCCAGGAAACGCAGTTTTATGAGTACAGTGAATTCGAGGATAATATCTGATTACACCGGGGACTTCGCGATTTTTCCATATTTGAGAAAATCCTTTGTTTCCAGAAACCCCACTTTTTACACATCCTGCCAAACGTCGTGCATCCTCTTTCGATTCATGGAACTGGCATCCCTATTTGACAAATGGTACGCAGTCTACTACCGTCTGAACTTGTGCAAAGGTACAAAGAGTAACGAATTCAAATATCGAGAACAGGGATTATTATTCTGCAAATCGAACGATCTTTACCCCTGTACATATCAACATGGTGAAAACTATAAAACACATGCTAGGAAACGCAGTTTTATGAGTACAGTAAATTCGAGGAAAATATCTGAATACACCTGGACCTTTGCGATTTTTCCATATTTGGGAAACGATTTGTTTCCAAAAACCCCACTTTTTACACATCATGCCAAACGTCATTGCATCCTCTCTCGATTCATGGAAGTGGCTTCCCTATTTGACAATTTGTACGCAGTCTACTACCGTCTGAACTTGTGCAAAGGTACAAGGAGTAACGATTTCAAATATCGAGAACAGGGATTATTATTCTGCAAATCGAACGATCTTTACCCCTGTACATATCAACATGATGAAAACTATAAAACACATGCTAGGAAACGCAGTTTTATGAGTACAGTAAATTCGAAGAAAATATCTGAATACACCTGGGCCTTTGCGATTTTTCCATATTTGAGAAAAAAGATTTGTTTCCAAAAACCCCACTTTTTACACATCATGCCAAAAGTCATTGCATCCTCTCTCGATTCATGGAAGTGGCATCCCTATTTGACAAATTGTACGCAGTCTACTACCGTCTGAACTTGTGCAAAGGTACAAAGAGTAACGAATTCAAATATCGAGAACAGGGACTATTATTTTGCAAATCGAACGATCTTTACCCCTGTACATATCAACATGATGAAAACTATAAAACACATGCTAGGAAACGCAGTTTTATGAGTACAGTAAATTCGAGGAATATATCTGAAAACACCTGGGCCTTTGCGATTTTTCCATATTTGGGAAAAAGATTTGTTTCCAAAAACTCTACTTTTTACACATCATGACAAACGTCATTGCATCCTCTCTCGTTTCATAGAAGTGGCATCCCTATTTGACAAATGCTACGCAGTCTACTACCGTCTGAACTTGTGCAAAGGTACAAAGGGTATCGAATTCAAATATCGAGAACAGGGACTATTATTCTGCAAATCGAACGATCTTAACCCCTGTACATATCAACGTGATGAAAATTACAAAACACATGCTAGGAAACGCAGTTTTATGAGTACAGTGAATTCGAGGATAAAATCTGATTACACCGGGATCTTTGCGATTTTTCCATATTTGAGAAAATGCTTGGTTTCCAGAAACCTTAATTTTTACACGTCCTGCCAAACGTCATTGCATCCTCTCTCGATTCATGGAACTGCCATCCCTATTTGACAAATGGTACGCAGTCTACTACAGTCTGAACTTGTGCAAAGGTACAAAGAGTAACGAATTCAAATATCGAGAACAGGGACTATTATTCTGCAAATCGAACGATCTTAACCCCTGTACATATCAACATGATGAAAACTACAAAACACATGCTAGGAAACGCAGTTTTATGAGTACAGTGAATTCGAGGAAAAAATCTGATTACACTGGGGTCTTTGCAATTTTTCCAAATTTGAGTAAAATGTTTGTTTCCAGAAACCCCACTTTTTACACATCCTGCCAAACGTAATGCATCCTCTTTCGATTCATGGAACTGGCATCCCTATTTGACAAGTGGTACGCAGTCTACTACCGTCTGAACTTGTGCAAAGGTACAAGGAATAACGAATTCAAATATCGAAAACAGGGACTATTATTCTGCAAATCGAACGATCTTTACCCCTGTACATATCAACATGATGAAAACCACAAAAGACATGCTCGGAAACGCAGTTTTATGAGTACAGTAAATTCGAGGAAAAAATCTGAATACACCTGGGCCTTTGCGATTTTTCCATATTTGAGAAAAAGCTTTGTTTCCAAAAACCCCACTTTTTACACATCCTGCCAAATGACATTGCATCCTCTCACGATTCATGGAACTCTCATCCCTATTTGACAAATGGTACGCACTCTACTACCGTCTGAAATTGTACAAAGGTACAAAGAGTAACGAATTCAAATATCGAGAACAGGGACTATTATTCTGCAAATCGAACGATCTTTACCCCTGTACATATCAACATGATGAAATCTACAAAACACATGCTAGGAAACGCATTTTTATGAGTACAGTAAAGTCGAGGAAAAAATCTAAATACACCCGGGCCTATGCGATTTTTCCATATTTGAGAAAAACGTTTGTTTCCAAAAACCAGAGTTTTTACACATCCTGCCAAACGTCATGCATCCTCTTTCGATTCATGGAACTGGCATCCCTATTTGACAAATGGTACGCATTCTACTACCGTCTGAACTTGTGCAAAGGTTCAAAGAGTAACGAATTCAAATATCGAGAACAGGGACTATTATTCTGCAAATCGAACGATCTTTACCCCTGTACATGTCAACATGATGAAAACTACAAAACACATGCTAGGAAACCCAGTTTTATGAGTACAGTAAATTCGAGGAAATAATCTGAATACACCCGGGCCTCATCGATTTTTCCATATTTGAGAAAAAGCTTTCTTTCCAAAAACCCCACTTTTTACACATCATGCCAAACGTCAAGCATCCTCTCTCGATTCATGGAACTGGCATCCCTATTTGACAAATGATACGCAGTCTACTACCGTCTGAACTACTGCAAAGGTACAAAGAGTAACGAATTCAAATATCGAGAACAGGGGCTATTATTCTGCAAATCGAACGATCTTTACCCCTGTACATATCAACATGATGAAAACTAGAAAACACATGCTAGGAAACGCCGTTTTATGAGTAAAGTAAATTCGAGGAAAAAATCTGAATACACCTGGGCCTTTGCGATTTTTCCATATTTGAGAAAAAGCTTTGTTTCCAAAAACACCACTTTTTACACATCCTGCCAAACGTCATGCATCCTCTTTCGATTCGTGGAACTGGCATCCCTATTTGACAAATGGTACGCATTCTACTACCGTCTGAACTTGTGCAAAGGTACAATGAGTAACGAATTCAAATATCGAGAACAGGGACTATTATTCTGCAAATCGAACGATCTTTACCCCTGTACATATCAACATGATGAAAACTACAAAACACATGCTAGGAAACGCATTTATATGGGTACAGTACAGTCGAGGAAAAAATCTAAATACACCCGGGCCTATGCGATTTTTCCATATTTGAGAAAAACGTTTGTTTCCAAAAATGCCACTTTTTACACATCCTGCCAAACGTCATGCATCCTCTTTCGATTCGTGGAACTGGCATCCCTATTTGACAAATGGTACGCATTCTACTACGCGTCTGAACTTGTGCAAAGGTACAAAGAGTAACGAATTCAAATATCGAGAACAGGGACTATTATTCTGCAAATCGAACGATCTTTACCCCTGTACATATCAACAAGATGAAAACTACAAAACACATGCTAGGAAACGCAGTTTTATGAGTACAGTAAATTCGAGGAAAAAATCTGCGATTTTTCCATATTTGAGAAAAAGCTTTGTTTCCAAAAACCCCACTTTTTACACATCATGCCAAACGTCGTTGCATCCTCTCTCGATACATGGAACTGGCATCCCTATTTGACAAATGGTACGCAGTCTACTACCGTCTGAACATGTGCAAAGCTACAAAGAGTAACGAATTCAAATATCGAGAACAGGGACTATTATTCTGCAAATCGAACGATCTTTACACCTGTACATAACAACAAGATGAAAACTACAAAAAACATGCTAGGAATCTCAGTTTTATGAGTACAGTGAATTCGAGGATAAGAATCTGATTACACTGGGGCATTTATGATTTTTCCATATTTGAGAAAAAGCTTTGTTTAAAGAAACCCCCCTTTTTACACGTCCTGCCAAACGTCATGCATCCTCTTTCGTTTCATGGAACTGGCATTCCTATTTGACAAATGGTACGCAGTCTACTACCGTCTGAACTTGTGCAAAGGTACAAAGAGTAACGAATTCAAATATCGAGAACAGGGACTATTATTCTGCAAATCGAACGATCTTTACCCCTGTTCTTATCATCATGATGAAAACTACAAAACACAAGCTAGGAAACGCAGTTTTATGAGTAAAGTAAATTCGAGGAAAAAATCTGAATACACCCGGGCCTCTGCGGATTTCCATATTTGAGAAAAAGCTTTGTTTCCAAAAACCCCTTTTTTACACATCATGCCAAACGTCATTGCATCCTCTATCGATTCATGGAACTGGCATCCCTATTTGACAAATGGTACGCAGTCTACTACCGTCTGAACTTGTACAAAGGTACAAAGAGTAACGAATTCAAATATCGACAACAGGGACTATTATTCTGCAAATCGAACGATATTTACCCTGTACATATGAACATGATGAAAGCTACAAAACACATGCTAGGAAACGCAGTTTTATGAGTACAGTGAATTAGAGGATAAAATCTGATTACACCGGGGCCTTTGCAATTTTTCCAAATTTGAGAAAAAGGTTTGTTTCCAGAAACCCCACTTTTTACACATCCTGCCAAACGTCATGCATCCTCTTTCGATTCATGGAACTGGCATCCGTATTTGACAAATTATACGCAGTCTACTACCGTCTGAACTTGTGCAAAAGTACAAAGAGTAACGAATTCAAATATCGAGAACAGGGGCTATTACTCTGCAAATCGAACGATCTTTACCCCTGTACATATCAACATGATGAAAACTACAAAACACATGCTAGGAAACGCAGATTTATGAGTACAGTAAATTCGAGGAAAAAATCTGAATACACCCGGCCCTTTGCGATTTTTCCATATTTGAGAAAAAGCTTTGTTTATAAAAACCCCACAATTTTACACATCATGCCAAACGTCATTGCATCCTCTTTCGATTCATGAAAGTGTCATCCCTATTTGACAAATGGTACGCAGTCTACTACCGTCTGAACTTGTGAAAAGGTACAAAGAATAACGAATTCAAATATCGAGAACAGGGACTATTATTCTTCAAATCGAACGATCTTTACCCCTGTACTTATCAACATCATGAAAACCACAGAGCACATGCTAGGAAACGCAGTTTTATGAGTAAAGTAAATTCGAGGAAAAAATCTGAATACACCTGGGCCTTTGCGAGTTTTCCATATTTGAGAAAAAGCTTTGTTTCCAAAAACCCCACTTTTTACACATCATGCCAAACGTCATTGCATCCTCTCTCGATTCATGGACCTGGAATCCCTATTTGACAATTGGTATGCAGTCTACTACCGTCAGAACTTGTACAAAGGTACAAAGAGTAACGAATTCAAATATCGAGAACAGGGACTATTATTCTGCAAATCGAACGATCTTAACCCCTGTACATATCAACATGATGAAAACTACAAAACACATGCTAGGAAACGCAGTTTTATGAGTACAGTGAATTCGAGGAAAAAATCTGATTACACTGGGGTCTTTGCAATTTTTCCAAATTTGAGTAAAATGTTTGTTTCCAGAAACCCCACTTTTTACACATCCTGCCAAACGTAATGCATCCTCTTTCGATTCATGGAACTGGCATCCCTATTTGACAAGTGGTACGCAGTCTACTACCGTCTGAACTTGTGCAAAGGTACAAGGAATAACGAATTCAAATATCGAAAACAGGGACTATTATTCTGCAAATCGAACGATCTTTACCCCTGTACATATCAACATGATGAAAACCACAAAAGACATGCTCGGAAACGCAGTTTTATGAGTACAGTAAATTCGAGGACAAAATCTGAATACACCTGGGCCTTTGCGATTTTTCCATATTTGAGAAAAAGCTTTGTTTCCAAAAACCCCACTTTTTACACATCCTGCCAAATGACATTGCATCCTCTCACGATTCATGGAACTCTCATCCCTATTTGACAAATGGTACGCACTCTACTACCGTCTGAAATTGTACAAAGGTACAAAGAGTAACGAATTCAAATATCGAGAACAGGGACTATTATTCTGCAAATCGAACGACCTTTACCCCTGTACATATCAACATGATGAAATCTACAAAACACATGCTAGGAAACGCATTTTTATGAGTACAGTAAAGTCGAGGAAAAAATCTAAATACACCCGGGCCTATGCGATTTTTCCATATTTGAGAAAAACGTTTGTTTCCAAAAACCAGAGTTTTTACACATCCTGCCAAACGTCATGCATCCTCTTTCGATTCATGGAACTGGCATCCCTATTTGACAAATGGTACGCATTCTACTACCGTCTGAACTTGTGCAAAGGTTCAAAGAGTAACGAATTCAAATATCGAGAACAGGGACTATTATTCTGCAAATCGAACGATCTTTACCCCTGTACATGTCAACATGATGAAAACTACAAAACACATGCTAGGAAACCCAGTTTTATGAGTACAGTAAATTCGAGGAAATAATCTGAATACACCCGGGCCTCATCGATTTTTCCATATTTGAGAAAAAGCTTTCTTTCCAAAAACCCCACTTTTTACACATCATGCCAAACGTCAAGCATCCTCTCTCGATTCATGGAACTGGCATCCCTATTTGACAAATGATACGCAGTCTACTACCGTCTGAACTACTGCAAAGGTACAAAGAGTAACGAATTCAAATATCGAGAACAGGGGCTATTATTCTGCAAATCGAACGATCTTTACCCCTGTACATATCAACATGATGAAAACTAGAAAACACATGCTAGGAAACGCCGTTTTATGAGTAAAGTAAATTCGAGGAAAAAATCTGAATACACCTGGGCCTTTGCGATTTTTCCATATTTGAGAAAAAGCTTTGTTTCCAAAAACACCACTTTTTACACATCCTGCCAAACGTCATGCATCCTCTTTCGATTCGTGGAACTGGCATCCCTATTTGACAAATGGTACGCATTCTACTACCGTCTGAACTTGTGCAAAGGTACAATGAGTAACGAATTCAAATATCGAGAACAGGGACTATTATTCTGCAAATCGGACGATCTTTACCCCTGTACATATCAACAAGATGAAAACTATAAAACACATGCTAGGAAACGCAGTTTTATGAGTACAGTAAATTCGAGGAAATAATCTTATTACACCCGGGCCTCAGCGATTTTTCCATATTTGAGAAAAAGCTTTCTTTCCAAAAACCACACTTTTTACACATCATGCCAAACGTCAGGCATCCTCTCTCGATTCATGGAACTGGCATCCCTATTTGACAAATAGTACGCAGTCTACTACCGTCTGAACTAGTGCAAAGGTACAAAGAGTAACGAATTCAAATATCGAGAACAGGGAGTATTATTCTGCAAATCGAACGATCTTTACCCCTGTACATATCAACATGATGAAAACTACAAAACACATGCTAGGAAACGCAGATTTATGAGTACAGTAAATTCGAGGAAAAAATCTGAATACACCCAGGCCTTTGCGATTTTTCCATATTTGAGAAAAAGCTTTGTTTATAAAAACCCCACAATTTTACACATCATGCCAAACGTCATTGCATCCTCACTCGATTCATGAAAGTGTCAACCATATTTGACAAATGGTACGCAGTCTACTACCGTCTGAACTTGTGAAAAGGTACAAAGAATAACGAATTCAAATATCGAGAACAGGGACTATTATTCTTCAAATCGAACGATCTTTACCGCTGTACATATCAACATCATGAAAACCACAAAACACATGCTAGGAAACGCAGTTTTATGAGTACAGTAAATTCGAGGAAAAAATCTGAATAAACCTGGGCCTTTGCCAATTTTCCATATTTGAGAAAAAGCTTTGTTTCCAAAAACCCCACTTTCTACACATCATGCCAAACGTCATTGCATCCTCTATCGATTCATGGAACTGGCATCCCTATTTGACAAATGGTACGCAGTCTACTACCATCAGAACTTGTACAAAGGTACAAAGAGTAACGAATTCAAATATCGAGAACAGGGACTATTATTCTGCAAATCGAACGATTTTTACCCCTGTACATATCAACATGATGAAAACTACAAAACACATGCTAGGAAACGCAGTTTTTGAGTTCAGTGAATTCGAGGATAGAATCTGATTACACCGGCGTCTTTGCGATTTTTCCATATTTGAAAAAATGCTTTGTTTCCAGAAACCCCACTTTTTACACGTCCTGGCAAACGTCATGCATCCTCTTTCGATTCATGGAAGTGGCATCCCTATTTGACAAATGGTACGCAGTCTACTACCGTCTGAACTTGTACAAAGGTACAAAGAGTAACGAATTCAAATATCGAGAACAGGGACTATTATTCTGCAAATCGAACGATTTTTACCCCTGTACATATCAACATGATGAAAACTACAAAACACATGCTAGGAAACGCAGTTTTTGAGTTCAGTGAATTCGAGGATAGAATCTGATTACACCGGCGTCTTTGCGATTTTTCCATATTTGAAAAAATGCTTTGTTTCCAGAAACCCCACTTTTTACACGTCCTGGCAAACGTCATGCATCCTCTTTCGATTCATGGAAGTGGCATCCCTATTTGACAAATGGTACGCAGTCTACTACCGTCTGAACTTGTACAAAGGTACAAAGAGTAACGAATTCAAATATCGAGAACAGGGACTATTATTCTGCAAATCGAACGATCTTTACCCCTGTACTTAATAACATGATGAAAACTACAAAACACATGCTAGGAAACGCAGTTTTATGAGTACAGTGAATTCGAGGAAAAAATCTGATTACACCGGGGCCTTTGCAATTTTTCCAAATTTGAGTAAAATGTTTGTTTCCAGAAACCCCAGTTTTTACACATCCTGCCAAACGTAATGCATCCTCTTTCGATTCATGGAACTGGCATCCCTATTTGACAAATGGTACGCAGTCTACTACCGTCTGAACTTGTGCAAAGGTAAAAAGAGTAATGAATTCAAATATCGTGAACAGGGACTATTATTCTGCAAATCGAACGATCTTTACCCCTGTACATATCAACATGATTAAAACCACAAAAGACATGCTCGGAAACGCAGTTTTATGAGTACAGTAAATTCGAGGAAAAAATCTGAATACACCTGGGCCTTTGCGATTTTTCCATATTTGAGAAAAAGCTTTGTTTCCAAAAACCCCACTTTTTACACATCATGCCAAACGTCAGGCATCCTCTCTCGATTCATGGAACTGGCATCCCTATTTGACAAATGATACTCAGTCTACTACCGTCTGAACTACTGCAAAGGTACAAAGAGTAACGAATTCAAATATCGAGAACAGGGGCTATTATTCTGCAAATCGAACGATCTTTACCCCTGTACATATCAACATGATGAAAACTAGAAAACACATGCTAGGAAACGCAGTTTTATGAGTAAAGTAAATTCGAGGAAAAAATCTGAATACACCTGGGCCTTTGCGATTTTTCCATAATTGAGAAAAATCTTTGTTCCAAAAACACCACTTTTTACACATCCTGCCAAACGTCATGCATCCTCTTTCGATTCGTGGAACTGGCATCCCTATTTGACAAATGGTACGCAGTCTACTAATGTCAGAACTTGTACAAAGGTACAAAGAGTAACGAATTCAAATATCGAGAACAGGGACTATTATTCTGCAAATCGAACGATTTTTACCCCTGCACATATCAACATGATGAAAACTACAAAACACATGCTAGGAAACGCAGTTTTTGAGTACAGTGAATTCGAGGATAGAATCTGATTACACCGGCGTCTTTGCGATTTTTCCATATTTGAGAAAATGCTTTGTTTCCAGAAACCCCACTTCTTACACGTCCTGGCAAACGTCATGCATCCTCTTTCGATTCATGGAAGTGGCATCCCTATTTGACAAATGGTACGCAGTCTACTACCGTCTGAACTTGTACAAAGGTACAAAGAGTAACGAATTCAAATATCGAGAACAGGGACTATTATTCTGCAAATCGAACGATCTTTACCCCTGTACTTAATAACATGATGAAAACTACAAAACACATGCTAGGAAACGCAGTTTTATGAGTAAAGTAAATTCGAGGAAAAAATCTGAATACACCAGGGCCTTTGCGATTTTTCCATATTTGAGACAAAGCTTTGTTTCCAAAAACCCCACTTTTTACACATCATGCCAAACGTCAGGCATCCTCTCTCGATTCATGGAACTGGCATCCCTATTTGACATATGATACGCAGTCTACTACCGTCTGAACTACTGCAAAGGTACAAAGAGTAACGAATTCAAATATCGAGAACAGGGGCTATTATTCTGCAAATCGAACGATCTTTACCCCTGTACATATCAACATGATGAAAACTAGAAAACACATGCTAGGAAACGCAGTTTTATGAGTAAAGTAAATTCGAGGAAAAAATCTGAATACACCTGGGCCTTTGCGATTTTTCCATAATTGAGAAAAAGCTTTGTTCCAAAAACACCACTTTTTACACATCCTGCCAAACGTCATGCATCCTCTTTCGATTCGTGGAACTGGCATCCCTATTTGACAAATGGTACGCATTCTACTACCGTCTGAACTTGTGCAAAGGTACAATGAGTAACGAATTCAAATATCGAGAACAGGGACTATTATTCTGCAAATCGGACGATCTTTACCCCTGTACATATCAACAAGATGAAAACTATAAAACACATGCTAGGAAACGCAGTTTTATGAGTACAGTAAATTCGAGGAAATAATCTTATTACACCCGGGCCTCAGCGATTTTTCCATATTTGAGAAAAAGCTTTCTTTCCAAAAACCACACTTTTTACACATCATGCCAAACGTCAGGCATCCTCTCTCGATTCATGGAACTGGCATCCCTATTTGACAAATAGTACGCAGTCTACTACCGTCTGAACTAGTGCAAAGGTACAAAGAGTAACGAATTCAAATATCGAGAACAGGGAGTATTATTCTGCAAATCGAACGATCTTTACCCCTGTACATATCAACATGATGAAAACTACAAAACACATGCTAGGAAACGCAGATTTATGAGTACAGTAAATTCGAGGAAAAAATCTGAATACACCCAGGCCTTTGCGATTTTTCCATATTTGAGAAAAAGCTTTGTTTATAAAAACCCCACAATTTTACACATCATGCCAAACGTCATTGCATCCTCACTCGATTCATGAAAGTGTCAACCATATTTGACAAATGGTACGCAGTCTACTACCGTCTGAACTTGTGAAAAGGTACAAAGAATAACGAATTCAAATATCGAGAACAGGGACTATTATTCTTCAAATCGAACGATCTTTACCCCTGTACATATCAACATCATGAAAACCACAAAACACATGCTAGGAAACGCAGTTTTATGAGTACAGTAAATTCGAGGAAAAAATCTGAATAAACCTGGGCCTTTGCCAATTTTCCATATTTGAGAAAAAGCTTTGTTTCCAAAAACCCCACTTTCTACACATCATGCCAAACGTCATTGCATCCTCTATCGATTCATGGAACTGGCATCCCTATTTGACAAATGGTACGCAGTCTACTACCATCAGAACTTGTACAAAGGTACAAAGAGTAACGAATTCAAATATCGAGAACAGGGACTATTATTCTGCAAATCGAACGATTTTTACCCCTGTACATATCAACATGATGAAAACTACAAAACACATGCTAGGAAACGCAGTTTTTGAGTTCAGTGAATTCGAGGATAGAATCTGATTACACCGGCGTCTTTGCGATTTTTCCATATTTGAAAAAATGCTTTGTTTCCAGAAACCCCACTTTTTACACGTCCTGGCAAACGTCATGCATCCTCTTTCGATTCATGGAAGTGGCATCCCTATTTGACAAATGGTACGCAGTCTACTACCGTCTGAACTTGTACAAAGGTACAAAGAGTAACGAATTCAAATATCGAGAACAGGGACTATTATTCTGCAAATCGAACGATTTTTACCCCTGTACATATCAACATGATGAAAACTACAAAACACATGCTAGGAAACGCAGTTTTTGAGTTCAGTGAATTCGAGGATAGAATCTGATTACACCGGCGTCTTTGCGATTTTTCCATATTTGAAAAAATGCTTTGTTTCCAGAAACCCCACTTTTTACACGTCCTGGCAAACGTCATGCATCCTCTTTCGATTCATGGAAGTGGCATCCCTATTTGACAAATGGTACGCAGTCTACTACCGTCTGAACTTGTACAAAGGTACAAAGAGTAACGAATTCAAATATCGAGAACAGGGACTATTATTCTGCAAATCGAACGATCTTTACCCCTGTACTTAATAACATGATGAAAACTACAAAACACATGCTAGGAAACGCAGTTTTATGAGTACAGTGAATTCGAGGAAAAAATCTGATTACACCGGGGCCTTTGCAATTTTTCCAAATTTGAGTAAAATGTTTGTTTCCAGAAACCCCAGTTTTTACACATCCTGCCAAACGTAATGCATCCTCTTTCGATTCATGGAACTGGCATCCCTATTTGACAAATGGTACGCAGTCTACTACCGTCTGAACTTGTGCAAAGGTAAAAAGAGTAATGAATTCAAATATCGTGAACAGGGACTATTATTCTGCAAATCGAACGATCTTTACCCCTGTACATATCAACATGATTAAAACCACAAAAGACATGCTCGGAAACGCAGTTTTATGAGTACAGTAAATTCGAGGAAAAAATCTGAATACACCTGGGCCTTTGCGATTTTTCCATATTTGAGAAAAAGCTTTGTTTCCAAAAACCCCACTTTTTACACATCATGCCAAACGTCAGGCATCCTCTCTCGATTCATGGAACTGGCATCCCTATTTGACAAATGATACTCAGTCTACTACCGTCTGAACTACTGCAAAGGTACAAAGAGTAACGAATTCAAATATCGAGAACAGGGGCTATTATTCTGCAAATCGAACGATCTTTACCCCTGTACATATCAACATGATGAAAACTAGAAAACACATGCTAGGAAACGCAGTTTTATGAGTAAAGTAAATTCGAGGAAAAAATCTGAATACACCTGGGCCTTTGCGATTTTTCCATAATTGAGAAAAAGCTTTGTTCCAAAAACACCACTTTTTACACATCCTGCCAAACGTCATGCATCCTCTTTCGATTCGTGGAACTGGCATCCCTATTTGACAAATGGTACGCAGTCTACTACTGTCAGAACTTGTACAAAGGTACAAAGAGTAACGAATTCAAATATCGAGAACAGGGACTATTATTCTGCAAATCGAACGATTTTTACCCCTGCACATATCAACATGATGAAAACTACAAAACACATGCTAGGAAACGCAGTTTTTGAGTACAGTGAATTCGAGGATAGAATCTGATTACACCGGCGTCTTTGCGATTTTTCCATATTTGAGAAAATGCTTTGTTTCCAGAAACCCCACTTTTTACACGTCCTGGCAAACGTCATGCATCCTCTTTCGATTCATGGAAGTGGCATCCCTATTTGACAAATGGTACGCAGTCTACTACCGTCTGAACTTGTACAAAGGTACAAAGAGTAACGAATTCAAATATCGAGAACAGGGACTATTATTCTGCAAATCGAACGATTTTTACCCCTGTACTTAATAACATGATGAAAACTACAAAACACATGCTAGGAAACGCAGTTTTATGAGTAAAGTAAATTCGAGGAAAAAATCTGAATACACCAGGGCCTTTGCGATTTTTCCATATTTGAGACAAAGCTTTGTTTCCAAAAACCCCACTTTTTACACATCATGCCAAACGTCAGGCATCCTCTCTCGATTCATGGAACTGGCATCCCTATTTGACAAATGATACGCAGTCTACTACCGTCTGAACTACTGCAAAGGTACAAAGAGTAACGAATTCAAATATCGAGAACAGGGGCTATTATTCTGCAAATCGAACGATCTTTACCCCTGTACATATCAACATGATGAAAACTAGAAAACACATGCTAGGAAACGCAGTTTTATGAGTAAAGTAAATTCGAGGAAAAAATCTGAATACACCTGGGCCTTTGCGATTTTTCCATAATTGAGAAAAAGCTTTGTTCCAAAAACACCACTTTTTACACATCCTGCCAAACGTCATGCATCCTCTTTCGATTCGTGGAACTGGCATCCCTATTTGACAAATGGTACGCATTCTACTACCGTCTGAACTTGTGCAAAGGTACAATGAGTAACGAATTCAAATATCGAGAACAGGGACTATTATTCTGCAAATCGAACGATCTTTACCCCTGTACATATCAACAAGATGAAAACTACAAAACACATGCTAGGAAACGCAGTTTTATGAGTACAGTAAATTCGAGGAAATAATCTGATTACACCCGGGCCTCTGCGATTTTTCCATATTTGAGAAAAAGCTTTCTTTCCAAAAACCACACTTTTTACACATCATGCCAAACGTCAGGCATCCTCTCTCGATTCATGGAACTGGCATCCCTATTTGACAAATAGTACGCAGTCTACTACCGTCTGAACTAGTGCAAAGGTACAAAGAGTAACGAATTCAAATATCGAGAACAGGGACTATTATTCTGCAAATCGAACGATCTTTACCCCTGTACATATCAACATGATGAAAACTACAAAACACATGCTAGGAAACGCAGATTTATGAGTACAGTAAATTCGAGGAAAAAATCTGAATACACCCAGGCCTTTGCGATTTTTCCATATTTGAGAAAAAGCTTTGTTTATAAAAACCCAACAATTTTACACATCATGCCAAACGTCATTGCATCCTCACTCGATTCATGAAAGTGTCATCCCTATTTGACAAATGGTACGCAGTCTACTACCGTCTGAACTTGTGAAAAGGTACAAAGAATAACGAATTCAAATATCGAGAACAGGGACTATTATTCTTCAAATCGAACGATCTTTACCCCTGTACATATCAACATCATGAAAACCACAAAACACATGCTAGGAAACGCAGTTTTATGAGTACAGTAAATTCGAGGAAAAAATCTGAATAAACCTGAGCCTTTGCGAATTTTCCATATTTGAGAAAAAGCTTTGTTTCCAAAAACCCCACTTTCTACACATCATGCCAAACGTCATTGCGTCCTCTATCGATTCATGGAACTGGCATCCCTATTTGACAAATGGTACGCAGTCTACTACTGTCAGAACTTGTACAAAGGTACAAAGAGTAACGAATTCAAATATCGAGAACAGGGACTATTATTCTGCAAATCGAACGATTTTTACCCCTGTACATATCAACATGATGAAAACTACAAAACACATGCTAGGAAACGCAGTTTTTGAGTACAGTGAATTCGAGGATAGAATCTGATTACACCGGCGTCTTTGCGATTTTTCCATATTTGAGAAAATGCTTTGTATCCAGAAACCCCACTTTTTACACGTCCTGGCAAACGTCATGCATCCTCTTTCGATTCATGGAAGTGGCATCCCTATTTGACAAATGGTACGCAGTCTACTACCGTCTGAACTTGTACAAAGGTACAAAGAGTAACGAATTCAAATATCGAGAACAGGGACTATTATTCTGCAAATCGAACGATCTTTACGCCTGTACTTAATAACATGATGAAAACTACAAAACACATGCTAGGAAACGCAGTTTTATGAGTAAAGTAAATTCGAGGAAAAAATCTGAATACACCTGCGCCTTTGCGATTTTTCCATATTTGATAAAAAGCTTTGTTTCCAAAAACCTCACTTTTTACACATCATGCCAAACGTCATTGCATCCTCTCTCGATTCATGGAACTGGCATCCCTATTTGACAAATGGTACGCAGTCTACTACCGTCAGAACTTGTACAAAGGTACAAAGAGTAACGAATTCAAATATCGAGAACAGGGACTATTATTCTGCAAATCGAACGATCTTTACCCCTGTACATATCAACATGATGAAAACTACAAAACACATGCTAGGAAACGCAGTTTTATGAGTACAGTGAATTCGAGGAAAAAATCTGATTACACCGGGGCCTTTGCAATTTTTCCAAATTTGAGTAAAATGTTTGTTTCCAGAAACCCCAGTTTTTACACATCCTGCCAAACGTAATGCATCCTCTTTCGATTCATGGAACTGGCAACCCTATTTGACAAATGGTACGCAGTCTACTACCGTCTGAACTTGTGCAAAGGTACAAGGAAAAACGAATTCAAATATCGAAAACAGGGACTAATATTCTGCAAATCGAACGATCTTTACCCCTGTACATATCAACATGATGAAAACCACAAAAGACATGCTCGGAAACCCAGTTTTATGAGTACAGTAAATTCGAGGAAAAAATCTGAATACACCTGGGCCTTTGCGATTTTTCCATATTTGAGAAAAAGCTTTGTTTCCAAAAACCCCACTTTTTACACATCATGCCAAACGTCAGGCATCCTCTCTCGATTCATGGAACTGGCATCCCTATTTGACAAATGATACGCAGTCTACTACCGTCTGAACTACTGCAAAGGTACAAAGAGTAACGAATTCAAATATCGAGAACAGGGGCTATTATTCTGCAAATCGAACGATCTTTACCCCTGTACATATCAACATGATGAAAACTAGAAAACACATGCTAGGAAACGCAGTTTTATGAGTAAAGTAAATTCGAGGAAAAAATCTGAATACTCCTGGGCCTTTGCGATTTTTCCATATTTGAGAAAGAGCTTTGTTTCCAAAAACTCCACTTTTTACACATCCTGATAAACGTCATGCATCCTCTTTCGGTTCATTGAACTGGTATCCCTATTTGCCAAATGGTACACAGTCTATTACCGTCTGAACTTGTGCAAAGGTCAAAGAGTAACGAATTCAAATATCAAAAACAGGGACTATTATTCTGCAAATCGAACGCTCTTTACCCTGACATATCAACATGATGAAAACTACAAAACACATGCTAGGAAACGCAGTTTTATGAGTACAGTGAATTCGAGGATAAAATCTGATTACACCGTGGCCTTTGCGATTTTTCCATATTTGAGAAAAAGCTTTGTTTCCAAAAACCCCACTTTTTGCACATCATGCCAAACGTCATTGCATCCTCTCTCGATTCATGGAACGGGCATCCCTATTTGACAAATGGTACGCAGTCTACTACCGTCTGAACTTGTGCAAAGGTACAAAGAGTAACGAATTCAAATATCGAGAACAGGGACTATTATTCTGCAAATCGAACGATCTTTACCCCTGTACATATCAACATGATGAAAACTACAAAACACATGCTAGGAAACGCAGTTTTATGAGTACAGTGAATTCGAGGACAAAATCTGATTACACCGGGGACTTTGCGATTTTTCCATATTTGAGAAAAAGCTTTGTTTCCAGAACCCCACTTTTTACACATCCTGAGAAACTTCATGCATCCTCTTTCGATTCATGGGACTGGCATCCCTATTTGACAAATGGTATGCAGTCTACTACCGTCTGAACTTGTGCAAAGGTACAAGGAGTAACGAATTCAAATATCGAGAACAGGGACTATTATTCTGCAAATCGAACGATCTTTACACCTGCACATATCAACAAGATGAAAACTACAAAACAGATGCTATAGAAACTCAGTTTTATGAGTACAGTGAATTCGAGGATAAGAATCTGATTACACTGGGGCATTTATGATTTTTCCATATTTGAGAAAAAGCTTTGTTTAAAGAAACAACACTTTTTACACGTCCTGCTAAACGTCGTGCATCCACTTTGAATTCATTGAACTGGCATCCTTATTTCACAAATGGTACGCAGTCTACTACCGTCTGAACTTGTGCAAAGGTACAAAGAGTAACGAATTCAAATATCGAGAACAGGGACTATTATTCTGCAAATCGAACGATCTTTACACCTGTACATATCAACAAGATGAAAACCACAAAACACATGCTAGGAAACGCAGTTTTATGAGTACAGTGAATTCGAGGATAAAATCTGATTACACCGGGGTCTTTGCGATTTCTCCATATTTGAGAAAAAGCTTTGTTTCCAGAATGCCAACTTTTTACACGTCCTGCCAAACGTCATGCATCGTCTTTCGATTCATGGAACTGGCATCCCTATTTGACAAATGGTACGCAGTCTACTACCGTCTGAACCTGTGCAAAACTACAAAGAGTAACGAATTCAAATATCGAGAACAGGGACTATTATTCTGCAATTCGAACGATCTTTACCACTGTACATTTCAACATTATGAAAACTACAAAACACATGCTAGGAAACGCAATTTTATGAGTACAGTAAAGTCGAGGAAAAAATCTGAATACACCAGGGCCTTTGCGATTTTTCCATATTTGAGAAAAAGCTTTGTTTCCAAAAACCCCACTTTTTACACATCCTGCCAATCGTCATGCATCCTCTTTCGATTCATGGAACTGTCATCCCTATTTGACAAATGGTATGCAGTCTACTACCGTCTGAATTTGTGCAAAGGTACAAAGAATAACGAATTCAAATATCGAGAACAGGGACTATTATTCTGCAAATCGAACGATTTTTGCTCCTGTACATATCAACATGATGAAAACTACAAAACACATGCAAGGAAACGCAATTTTATGAGTACAGAAAATTCGAGGAAAAAATCTGAATACACCCGGGCCTCTGCGATTTTTCCATACTTGAGAAAAAGCTTTGTTTCCAAAAACCCTACTTCTTACACATCATGCCAAACGTCATTGCATCCTCTCTCGATTCATGGAACTGGCATCCCTATTTGACAAATGGTATGCAGTCTACTACCGTCTGAACTTGTGCAAAGCTACAAAGAGTAGCGAATTCAAATATCGAGAACAGGGACTATTATTCTGCAAATCGAACGATCTTTACCCCTGTACATATCAACATGATGAAAACTACAAAACACATGCTAGGAAACGCAGTTTTATGAGTACAGTAGATTCGAGGAAAAAATCTGAATACACCCGGGCCTTTGCGATTTTTCCATATTTGAGAAAAAGCTTTGTTTCCAAAAACCCCACTTTTTACACATCATGCCAAACGTCATTGCATCCTCTCTCGATTCATGGAACTGGCATCCCTATTTGACAAATGGTATGCAGTCTACTACCGTCTGAACTTGTGCTAAGGTACAAAGAGTAACGAATTCAAATACCGAGAACAGGGACTATTTTTCTGCAAATCGAACGGTCTTTACCCCTGTACATATCACCATGATGAAACTACAAAACACATGCTAGGAAACGCAGTTCTATGAGTACAGTAAATTCGAGGAAAGAATCTGAATACAGCGGAGACTTTGCGATTGTTCCATATTTGAGAAAAAGCTTTGTTTCCAAAAACCCCACTTTTTACACATCATGCAAAACGTCATTGCATCCCCTCTCGATTTATGGAACTGGCATCCCTATTTGACAAATGGTACGCAGTCTACTACCGTCTGAACTGGTTAAAGGTACAAAGAGTATCGAATTCAAATATCGAGAACAGGGACTATTATTCTGCAAATCGAACGATCTTTACTTCTGTACTTATCAACATGATTAAAACTACAAAACACATGCTAGGAAACGCAGTTTTATGAGTACAGTAAATTCAAGGAAAGAATCTGAATACACCCGGGCCTCTGCGATTTTTCCATATTTGAGAAAAAGCTTTGTTTCCAAAAACCCCACTTTTTACACATCATGCCAAACGTCATTGCATCCTCTTTCGATTCATGGAACTGGCACCCCTATTCGACAAATAGTACGCAGTCTACTACTGTCTGAACTTGCGCAAATGTACAACGAATAACGAATTCAGATTTCGATTACAGGGACTATTATTCTGCAAATCGAACGTTCTTTACCCTGGTACATAGCTACATGATGAAAACTACAAAATACATCCTAGGAAACGCAGTTTTATGAGTACAGTGATTTCGCGGATAAAATCTGATTACACCGTGGCCTTTGCGATTTTTCTATATTTGAGAAAAAGCTTTGTTTCCAAAAACCCCACTTTTTGCACATCATGCCAAACGTCATTGCATCCTCTCTCGATTCAGGGAAGGGGCATCCCCATTTGACAAATGGTACGCAGTCTACTACCGTCTACACTTGTGCAAAGGTACAAAGAGTAACGAATTCAAATATCGAGAACAGGGACTATTGTTCTGCAAATCGAACGATCTTTACCCCTGTACATATCAACATGATGAAAGCTACAAAACACATGCTAGGAAACACATTTTTATGAGTACAGTGAATTCGAAAATAAAATCTGATTATACCGGGGCCTTTGCGATTTTTACATATTTGAGAAAAAGCTTTGCTTCCAAAAACCCTACTTTTTACACATCATGCCAAACGTCATTGCATCGTCTCTCAATTCGTGGAACTGGCATCCCTATTTGATAAATTGTACGCAGTCTACTACCGTCTGAACTTTTGCAAAGGTACAAGGAGTAACGAATTCAAATATCGAGAACAGGGACTATTATTCTGCAAATCGAACGATCTTTACACCTGTACATATCAACATGATGAAAACTACAAAACACATGCAAGGAAACGCAATTTTATGAGTACAGTAAATTCGACGAAAAAATCTGAATATACCCGGGCCTTTGCGATTTTTCCATATTTGAGAAAAAGCTTTGTTTCCAAAAACCCCACTTTTTACACATCCTGCCAATCGTCATGCATCCTCTTTCGATTCATGGAACTGTCATCCCTATTTGACAAATGGTATGCAGTCTACTACCGTCTGAATTTGTGCAAAGGTACAAAGAATAACGAATTCAAATATCGATAACAGGGACTATTATTCTGCAAATCGAACGATTTTTGCTCCTGTACATATCAACATGATGAAAACTACAAAACACATGCAAGGAAACGCAATTTTATGAGTACAGAAAATTCGAGGAAAAAATCTGAATACACCCGGGCCTCTGCGATTTTTCCATACTTGAGAAAAAGCTTTGTTTCCAAAAACCCTACTTCTTACACATCATGCCAAACGTCATTGCATCCTCTCTCGATTCATGGAACTGGCATCCCTATTTGACAAATGGTATGCAGTCTACTACCGTCTGAACTTGTGCAAAGCTACAAAGAGTAGCGAATTCAAATATCGAGAACAGGGACTATTATTCTGCAAATCGAACGATCTTTACCCCTGTACAAATCAACATGATGAAAACTACAAAACACATGCTAGGAAACGCAGTTTTATGAGTACAGTAGATTCGAGGAAAAAATCTGAATACACCCGGGCCTTTGCGATTTTTCCATATTTGAGAAAAAGCTTTGTTTCCAAAAACCCCACTTTTTACACATCATGCCAAACGTCATTGCATCCTCTCTCGATTCATGGAACTGGCATCCCTATTTGACAAATGGTATGCAGTCTACTACCGTCTGAACTTGTGCTAAGGTACAAAGAGTAACGAATTCAAATACCGAGAACAGGGACTATTTTTCTGCAAATCGAACGGTCTTTACCCCTGTACATATCAACATGATGAAACTACAAAACACATGCTAGGAAACGCAGTTCTATGAGTACAGTAAATTCGAGGAAAGAATCTGAATACAGCGGAGACTTTGCGATTGTTCCATATTTGAGAAAAAGCTTTGTTTCCAAAAACCCCACTTTTTACACATCATGCAAAACGTCATTGCATCCCCTCTCGATTCATGGAACTGGCATCCCTATTTGACAAATGGTACGCAGTCTACTACCGTCTGAACTGGTTAAAGGTACAAAGAGTATCGAATTCAAATATCGAGAACAGGGACTATTATTCTGCAAATCGAACGATCTTTACTTCTGTACTTATCAACATGATTAAAACTACAAAACACATGCTAGGAAACGCAGTTTTATGAGTACAGTAAATTCAAGGAAAGAATCTGAATACACCCGGGCCTCTGCGATTTTTCCATATTTGAGAAAAAGCTTTGTTTCCAAAAACCCCACTTTTTACACATCATGCCAAACGTCATTGCATCCTCTTTCGATTCATGGAACTGGCACCCCTATTCGACAAATAGTACGCAGTCTACTACTGTCTGAACTTGCGCAAATGTACAACGAATAACGAATTCAGATTTCGATTACAGGGACTATTATTCTGCAAATCGAACGTTCTTTACCCTGGTACATATCTACATGATGAAAACTACAAAATACATCCTAGGAAACGCAGTTTTATGAGTACAGTGATTTCGCGGATAAAATCTGATTACACCGTGGCCTTTGCGATTTTTCCATATTTGAGAAAAAGCTTTGTTTCCAAAAACCCCACTTTTTGCACATCATGCCAAACGTCATTGCATCCTCTCTCGATTCATGGAACGGGCATCCCCATTTGACAAATGGTACGCAGTCTACTACCGTCTACACTTGTGCAAAGGTACAAAGAGTAACGAATTCAAATATCGAGAACAGGGACTATTGTTCTGCAAATCGAACGATCTTTACCCCTGTACATATCAACATGATGAAAGCTACAAAACACATGCTAGGAAACCCATTTTTATGAGTACAGTGAATTCGAAAATAAAATCTGATTATACCGGGGCCTTTGCGATTTTTACATATTTGAGAAAAAGCTTTGCTTCCAAAAACCCTACTTTTTACACATCATGCCAAACGTCATTGCATCGTCTCTCAATTCGTGGAACTGGCATCCCTATTTGATAAATTGTACGCAGTCTACTACCGTCTGAACTTGTGCAAAGGTACAAGGAGTAACGAATTCAAATATCGAGAACAGGGACTATTATTCTGCAAATCGAACGATCTTTACACCTGTACATATCAACATGATGAAAACTACAAAACACATGCAAGGAAACGCAATTTTATGAGTACAGTAAATTCGACGAAAAAATCTGAATATACCCAGGCCTTTGCGATTTTTCCATATTTGAGAAAAAGCTTTGTTTCCAAAAACCACACTTTTTACACATCATGCCAAACGTCATTGCATCCTCTCTCGATTCATGGAACTGGCATCCCTATTTGACAAATGGTATGCAGTCTACTACCATCTGAACTTGTGCAAAGCTACAAAGAGTAGCGAATTCAAATATCGAGAACAGGGACTATTATTCTGCAAATCGAACGATCTTTACCCCTGTACATATCAACATGATGAAAACTACAAAACACATGCTAGGAAACGCAGTTTTATGAGTACAGTAGATTCGAGGAAAAAATCTGAATACACCCGGGCCTTTGCGATTTTTCCATATTTGAGAGAAAACTTTGCTTCCAAAAACCACACTTTTTACACATCATGCCAAACGTCATTGCATCCTCTCTCGATTCATGGAACTGGCATCCCTATTTGACAAATGGTACGCAGTCTACTACCGTCTGAACTTGTGCTAAGGTACAAAGAGTAACGAATTCAAATATCGAGAACAGGGACTATTTTTCTGCAAATCGAACGGTCTTTACCCCTGTACATATCAACATGATGAAACTACAAAACACATGCTAGGAACCGCAGTTTTATGAGTACAGTAAATTCGAGGAAAGAATCTGAATACAGCGGAGACTTTGCGATTGTTCCATATTTGAGAAAAAGCTTTGTTTCCAAAAACCCCACTTTTTACACATCATGCAAAACGTCATTGCATCCCCTCTCGATTCATGGAACTGGCATCCCTATTTGACAAATGGAACGCAGTCTACTACCGTCTGAACTTGTGCAAAGGTACAAAGAGTATCGAATTCAAATATCGAGAACAGCGACTATTATTCTGCAAATCGAACGATCTTTACTTCTGTACGTATCAACATGATGAAAACTACAAAACACATGCTAGGAAACGCAGTTTTATGAGTACAGTAAATTCAAGGAAAGAATCTGAATACACCCGGGCCTCTGCGATTTTTCCATATTTGAAAAAAAGCTTTGTTTCCAAAATCCCCACTTTTTACACATCATGCCAAGCGTCATTGCATCCTCTTTCGATTCATGGAACTGGAATCCCCATTTGACAAATGGTAAGCAGTCTACTACCATCTGAACTTGTGCAAAGCTACAAAGAGTAACGAATTCAAATATCGAGAACAGGGACTATTATTCTGCAAATCGAACGATCCTTACCCCTGTACATATCAACATGATGAAAACTACAAAACACATGCTAGGAAACGCAGTTTTATGAGTACAGTGAATTCGAGGATAAAATCTGATTACACCGGGGCCTTTGCGATTTTTCCATATTTGAGAAAAAGGTTTGTTTCCAGAAACCCCACTTTTTACACATCATGCCAAACGTCATGCATCCTCTTTCGAATCATGGAACTTTCATCTCTATTTGACAAATGGTACGCAGTGTACTACCATCTGAACTTGTGCAAAGGTACAAAGAGTAACGAATTCAAATATCGAGAACAGGGACTATTATTCTGCAAATCGAACGATCTTTACCCCTGTACATATCAACATGATGAAAACTACAAAACACATGCTAGAAAACGCAGTTTTATGAGTATAGTGAAATCGAGGATAAAATCTGATTACACCGGAGCCTTTGCGATTTTTCCATACTTGAGAAAAAGCTTTGTTTCCAGAAACCCCACTTTTTACACATCCTGCCAAACGTCATGCATCCTCTTTCGATTCATGGAACTGGCATCCCTATTTGACAAATGGTACGCAGTCTACTATCGTCTGAACTTGTGCATAGCTACAAAGAGTAATAAATTCAAATATCGAGAACGGGGTCTATTATTCTGCAAATCGAACGATCTTTACTCCTGTACATATCAACATGATGAAAACTACAGAACACATGCTTGGAAACGCATTTTTATGAGTACAGTAAATTCGAGCATAAAATCTGAATACACCCGGGCCCCCTCGATATTTCCATATTTGAGAAAAAGCTTTGTTTCCAAAAACCACACTTTTTACACATCATGCTAAACGTCAATGCATCCCCTCTCGATTCATGGAAATGGCATCCCTATTTGACAAATGGTACGCAGTCTACTACCGTCTGAACTTGTGCAAAGGTACAAAGAGTAACTAATTGAAATATCGAAAACGGGGACTATTATTCTGCAATTCGAACGATCTTTACCCCTGTATATATGAACATGATGAAAACTACAAAACACATGCTAGGAAACGCAGTTTTATGAGTACAGTGAATTCGAGGATAAAATCTGATTACACCGGGGTTTTTGCGATTTTTCCATATTTGAGAAAAAGCTTTGTTTCCAAAAACCCCACTTTTCACACATCATGCCAAACGTCATGCATCCTCTTTCGGTTCATGGAACTGGCATACCAATTTGACAAATGGTACGCAGTCTACTACCGTCTGAACTTATGCAAAGGTACAAAGAGTAACGAATTCAAATATCGAGAACAGGGACTATTATTCTGCAAATCGAACGATCTTTACCCCTGTACATATCAACATGATGAAAACTACAAAACACCTGCTAGGAAACGCAGTTTTATGAGTATAGTGAAATCGAGGATAAAATCTGATTACACCGGAGCCTTTGCGATTTTTCCATATTTGAGAAAAAGCTTTGTTTCCAAAAACCCCACTTTTCACACATCATGCCAAACGTCATGCATCCTCTTTCGGTTCATGGAACTGGCATACCAATTTGACAAATGGTACGCAGTCTACTACCGTCTGAACTTATGCAAAGGTACAAAGAGTAACGAATTCAAATATCGAGAACAGGGACTATTATTCTGCAAATCGAACGATCTTTACTCCTGTACATATCAACATGATGAAAACTACAAAACACATCCTAGGAAACGCATTTTTATGAGTACAGTAAATTCGAGCATAAAATCTGAATACACCCGGGCCCCTGCGATTTTTCCATATTTGAGAAAAAGCTTTGTTTCCAAAAACCCCACTTTTTACACATCATGCCAAACGTCATTGCATCCACTTTCGATTCATGGAACTGGAATCCCCATATGACAAATGGTACGCAGTCTACTACCGTCTGAACTTGTGCAAAGCTACAAAGAGCAATGAATTCAAATATCGAGAACAGGGACTATTATTCTGCAAATCGAACGATCTCTTATCCTGTACATATCAACATGATGAAAATAACAAAACACATGCTAGGAAACGCTATTTAATAGTACAGTAAATTCGAACATAAAATCTGAATACACCTGGGCCTCTTCGATTTTTCCATATTTGAGAAAAAGCTTTGTTTAAAAAACCCCACTTTTTACACATCATGCCAAACGTCATTGCATCCTCTTTCGATTCATGGAACTGGAATCCCCATTTGACAAATGGTACGCAGTCTACTACCGTCTGAACTTGTGCAAAGCTCCAAAGAGTAATGAATTCAAATATCGAGAACAGGGACTATTATTCTGCAAATCGAACGATCTTTGCCCCAGTACATATCAACATGATGAAAACTACAAAACACATGCTAGGAAACGCAGTTTTATGACTACAGTAAATTCGAGGAAAAAATCTGAATACACCCGGGAACCTGCGATTTTTCCATATTTGAGAGAAAGCTTTGTTTCCAAAAACCCCACTTCTTACACATCACGCCAAACGTCATTGCATCCCCTCCCGATTCATGGAACTGGAATCCCTATTTGACAAATGGTACGCAGTCTACTACCGTCTGAACTTGTGCAAAGGTACAAACAGTAACGAATTCAAATATCGAGAACAGGGACTATTATTCTGCAAATCTAACGATCTTTACCCCTGTACATATCAACATGATGAAAGCTACAAAACACATGCTAGGAAACACAGTTTTATGAGTACAGTGAATTCGAGGATAAAATCTGATTACATCGGGGCCTTTGCGATTTTTCCATATTTGAGAAAAAGATTTGTTCCAAAAACCCCACTTTTTGCACATCATGCCAAACGTCATTGCATCCTCTTTCGAGTCATGGAACTGGCATCCCTATTTGACAAATGGTATGCAGTCTACTACCGTCTGAACTTGTCCAAAGGTACAAAGAGTAACAAATTCAAATATCGAGAACATTGACTATTATTCTGCAAATCGAACGATCATTACCCCTGTACATATCAACATGATGAAAACTACAAAAAACATGCTAGGAAACGCAATTTTATGAGTACAGTAAATTCGGAGAAAAAATCTGAATACTCCCGGGCATTTGCGATTTTTCCATATTTGAGAAAAAGCTTTGTTTCCAAAAACCCCACTTTTTACACATCTGCCAAACGTCATTGCATCCCATTCGATTCATGGAACTGGCATTCCTATTTGACAAATGGTACGTAGTCTTCTAACGTCTGAACTTGTGCAAAGCTACAAAGAGTAACGAATTCAAATATCGAGAACAGGGACTATTATTTTGCAAATCGAACGATCTTTACCCCTGTAAATATCAACATGATGAAAGCTACAAAACACATGCTAGGAAACGCAGTTTTATGAGTACAGTGAATTCGAGGATAAAAACTGATTACACCGGGGCATTTGCGATTTTTCCATATTTGAGAAAAAGCTTTGTTTAAAGAAACCACACTTTTTACACGTCCTGCCAAACATCAAGCACATGTTTCGATTCATTGAACTGGCATCCCAATTTCACAAATGGTACGCCGTCTACTACTCTCTGAACTTGTGCAAAGGTACAAAGAGTAACGAATTCAAATATCCAGAACAGGGACTATTGTTCTGCAAATCGAACGATCTTTACCCCTGTACATATCAACATGATCAAATCCACAAAACACATGCTAGGAAACGCAGTTTTATGAGTACAGTGAATTAGAGGATAAAATCTGATTACATCGGGGCCTTTGCGATTTTTCCATATTTGAGAAAAAGATTTGTTTCCAAAAACCCCACTCTTTGCACATCATGCCAAACGTCATTGCATCCTCTTTCGATTCATGGAACTGGCATCCCTATTTGACAAATGGTACGCAGTCCACTACCGTCTGAACTTGTGCAAAGGTACAAAGAGTATCGAATTCAAATATCGAGAACAGGGACTATTGTCCTGCAATTCGTACGATCTTTATCCCTGTACATATCAACGTGATGAAAACTACAAAACACATGCTAGGAAACGCAGTTTTATGAGTACAGTGAATCCGAGGATACAATCTGGTTACACCGGGCCTTTGGGATTTTTCCATATTTGAGAATAAGGTTTGTTTCCAGAAACCCCACTTTTTACACATCCTGCCAAATGTCATGCATTCTCTTTCGATTCATGGAACTGGCATCCCTATTTGACAAATGGTACGCAGTCTACCACCGTCTGAACTTGTGAAAAGTTACAAAGAGTAACGAATTCAAATATCGAGAACTGGGACTATTATTCTGCAAATCGAACGATCTTTGCCCCAGTACATCTGAACATGATGAAAACTACAAAACACATGCTAGGAAACGCAGTTTTATGAGTACAGTAAATTCGAGGAAAAAATCTGAATACACCCGGGCCTTTGCAATTTTTCCATACTAGAGAAAAAGCTTTGCTTCCAAAAACCGCACTTTTTACACATCATGCCAATTGTCATTGCATCCTCTCTCGATTCATGGAACTGGCATCAATATTTGACAAATGGTACGCAGTCTACTACCGTCTGAACTTGTGCAAAGCTACAAAGAGTAACGAATTCAAATATCGAGAACAAGGACTATTATTTTGCAAATCGAACGATCTTTACCCCTGTACATATCAACATGATGAAAGCTACAAAACACATGCTAGGAAACACAGTTTTATGAGTACAGTGAATTCGAGGATAAAATCTGATTACATCGGGGCCTTTGCGATTTTTCCATATTTGAGAAAAAGATTTGTTTCCAAAAACCCCAGTTTTTGCACATCATGCCAAACGTCATTGCATCCTCTCTCGATTCATGGAACTGGCATTCCTATTTGACAAATTGTACGTAGTCTAATACTGTCTGAACTTGTGCAAAGCTACAAAGAGTAACGAATTCAAATATCGAGAACAGGGACTATTATTTTGCAAATCGAACGATCTTTACCCCTGTACATATCAAAATGATGAAAGCTACAAAACACATGCTAGGAAACACAGTTTTCTGAGTACAGTGAATTCGAGGATAAAATCTGATTACATCGGGGCCTTTGCGATTTTTCCATATTTGAGAAAAATATTTGTTTCCAAAAGCCCCACTTTTTGCACATCACGCCAAACGTCATTGCATCCTCTTTCGATTCATGGAACTGGCATCCCTATTTGGTAAATGGTACGCAGTCTACTACCGTCTAAACTTGTGCAAAGGTACAAAGAGTAACAAATTCAAATATCGAGAACATTGACTATTATTCTGCAAATCGAACGATTATTACCCCTGTACATATCAACATGATGAAAACTACAAAACCCATGCTAGGAAACGCAGTTTTATGAGTACAGTGAATGCGAGGAAAAAATCTGAATACACCCGGGCCTTTGCGATTTTTCCATATTTGAGAAAAAGATTTGTTTCCAAAAACCCCAGTTTTTGCACATCATGCCAAACATCATTTCATCCTCTCTCGATTCATAGAACTGGCATTCCTATTTGACAAATGGTAGGTAGTCTACTACTGTCTGAACTTATGCAAAGCTACAAAGAGTAACGAATTCAAATATCGAGAACAGGGACTATTATTTTGCAAATCGAACGATCTTTACCCCTGTACATATCAACATGATGAAAGCTACAAAACACATGCTAGGAAACGCAGTTTTATGAGTACAGTGAATGCGAGGATAAAAACTGATTACACCGGTGCATTTGCGATTTTTCCATATTTGAGAAAAAGCTTTATTTAAAAAAAAAACACTTTTTACACGTCCTGCCAAACGTCAAGCATCATGTTTCTATTCATTGAACTGGCATCCCAATTTCACAAATGGTACAACGTCTACTACCCTCTGAATTTGTGCAAAGGTACAAAGAGTAACGAATTCAAATATCCAGAACAGGGACTATTGTTCTGCAAATCGAAAGATCTTTACCCCTGTACATATCAACATGATGAAAACTACAAAACACATGCTAGGAAACGCAATTTTATGAGTACAGTAAATTCGGAGAAAAAATTTGAATACACCCGGGCCTTTCCGATTTTTCCATATTTGAGAAAAAGCTTTGTTTCCAAAAACCCCACTTTTTACACATCTGCCAAACGTCATTGCATCCCATTCGATTCATGGAACTGGCATTCCTATTTGACAAATGGTACGTAGTCTTCTACCGTCTGAACTTGTGCAAAGCTACAAAGAGTAACGAATTCAAATATCGAGAACAGGGAATATTATTTTGCAAATCGAACGATCTTTACCCCTGTAAATATCAACATGATGAAAGCTACAAAACACATGCTAGGAAACGCAGTTTTATGAGTACAGTGAATTCGAGGATAAAAACTGATTACACCGGGGCATTTGCGATTTTTCCATATTTGAGAAAAAGCTTTGTTTAAAGAAACCCCACTTTTTACACGTCCTGCCAAACGTCAAGCATCATGTTTCGATTCATTGAACTGGCATCCCAATTTCACAAATGGTACGCCGTCTACTACCCTCTGAACTTGTGCAAAGGTACAAAGAGTAACGAATTCAAATATCCAGAACAGGGACTATTGTTCTGCAAATCGAACGATCTTTACCCCTGTACATATCAACATGATGAAATCCACAAAACACATGCTAGGAAACGCAGTTTTATGAGTACAGTGAATTAGAGGATAAAATCTGATTACATCGGGGCCTTTGCGATTTTTCCATATTTGAGAAAAGCATTTGTTTCCAAAAACCCCACTCTTTGCACATCATGCCAAACGTCATTGCATCCTCTTTCGATTCATGGAACTGGCATCCCTATTTGACAAATGGTACGCCGTCCACTACCGTCTGAATTTGTGCAAAGGTACAAAGAGTATCGAATTCAAATATTGAGAACACTGACTATTGTCCTGCAATTCGTACGATCTTTATCCCTGTACATATCAACGTGATGAAAACTACAAAACACATGCTAGGAAACGCAGTTTTATGAGTATAGTGAATTCGAGGATAAAATCTGGTTACACCGGGGCCTTTGCGATTTTTCCATATTTGAGAATAAGGTTTGTTTCCAGAAACCCCACTTTTTACACATCCTGCCAAATGTCATGCATTCTCTTTCGATTCATGGAACTGGCATCCCTATTTGACAAATGGTACGCAGTCTACCACCGTCTGAACTTGTGAAAAGTTACAAAGAGTAACGAATTCAAATATCGAGAACAGGGACTATTATTCTGCAAATCGAACGATCTTTGCCCCAGTACATATGAACATGATGAAAACTACATAACACATGCTAGGAAACGCAGTTTTATGAGTACAGTAAATTCGAGGAAAAAATCTGAATACACCCGGGCCTTTGCGATTTTTCCATGTTAGAGAAAAAGCTTTGCTTCCAAAAATCGCACTTTTTACACATCATGCCAATTGTCATTGCATCCTCTCTCGATTCATGGAACTGGCATCCCTATTTGACAAATGGTACGCAGTCTACTACCGTCTGAACTTGTGCAAAGCTACAAAGAGTAACGAATTCAAATATCGAGAACAGGGACTATTATTTTGCAAATCGAACGATCTTTTCCCCTGTACATATCAACATGATGAAAGCTACAAAACACATGCTAGGAAACACAGTTTTATGAGTACAGTGAATTCGAGGATAAAATCTGATTACATCGAGGCCTTTGCAATTTTTCCATATTTGAGAAAAAGATTTGTTTCCAAAAACCCCAGTTTTTGCACATCATGCCAAACGTCATTGCATCCTCTCTCGATTCATGGAACTGGCATTCCTATTTGACAAATTGTACGTAGTCTAATACTGTCTGAACTTGTGCAAAGCTACAAAGAGTAACGAATTCAAATATCGAGAACAGGGACTATTATTTTGCAAATCGAACGATCTTTACCCCTGTACATATCATAATGATGAAAGCTACAAAACACATGCTAGGAAACACAGTTTTCTGAGTATAGTGAATTCGAGGATAAAATCTGATTACATCGGGGCCTTTGCGATTTTTCCATATTTGAGAAAAAGATTTGTTTCCAAAAGCCCCACTTTTTGCACATCATGCCAAACGTCATTGCATCCTCTTTCGATTCATGGAACTGGCATCCCTATTTGGCAAATGGTACGCAGTCTACTACCGTCTAAACTTGTGCAAAGGTACAAAGAGTAACAAATTCAAATATCGAGAACATGGACTATTATTCTGCAAATCGAACGATTATTACCCCTGTACATATCAACATGATGAAAACTACAAAACCCATGCTAGGAAACGCAGTTTTATGAGTACAGTGAATGCGAGGAAAAAATCTGAATACACCCGGGCCTTTGCGATTTTTCCATATTTGAGAAAAAGCTTTATTTAAAAAAAAACACTTTTTACACGTCCTGCCAAACGTCAAGCATCATGTTCCTATTCATTGAACTGGCATCCCAATTTCACAAATGGTACGCCGTCTACTACCCTCTGAACTTGTGCAAAGGTACAAAGAGTAACGAATTCAAATATCCAGAACAGGGACTATTGTTCTGCAAATCGAAAGATCTTTACCCCTGTACATATCAACATGATGAAAACTACAAAACACATGCTAGGAAACGCAATTTTATGAGTACAGTAAATTCGGAGAAAAAATCTGAATACACCCGGGCCTTTGCGATTTTTCCATATTTGAGAAAAAGCTTTGTTTCCAAAAACCCCACTTTTTACACATCTGCCAAACGTCATTGCATCCCATTCGATTCATGGAACTGGCATTCCTATTTGACAAATGGTACGTAGTCTTCTACCGTCTGAACTTGTGCAAAGCTACAAAGAGTAACGAATTCAAATATCGAGAACAGGGAATATTATTTTGCAAATCGAACGATCTTTACCCCTGTAAATATCAACATGATGAAAGCTACAAAACACATGCTAGGAAACGCAGTTTTATGAGTACAGTGAATTCGAGGATAAAAACTGATTACACCGGGGCATTTGCGATTTTTCCATATTTGAGAAAAAGCTTTGTTTAAAGAAACCCCACTTTTTACACGTCCTGCCAAACGTCAAGCATCTCGTTTCGATTCATTGAACTGGCATCCCAATTTCACAAATGGTACGCCGTCTACTAACCTCTGAACTTGTGCAAAGATACAAAGAGTAACGAATTCAAATATCCAGAACAGGGACTATTGTTCTGCAAATCGAACGATCTTTACCCCTGTACATATCAACATGATGAAATCCACAAAATACATGCTAGGAAACGCAGTTTTATGAGTACAGTGAATTCGAGGATAAAATCTGATTACATCGGGGCCTTTGCGATTTTTCCATATTTGAGAAAAGCATTTGTTTCCAAAAACCCCACTCTTTGCACATCATGCCAAACGTCATTGCATCCTCTTTCGATTCATGGAACTGGCATCCCTATTTGACAAATGGTACGCCGTCCACTACCGTCTGAATTTGTGCAAAGGTACAAAGAGTATCGAATTCAAATATTGAGAACACTAACTATTGTCCTGCAATTCGTACAATCTTTATCCCTGTACATATCAACGTGATGAAAACTACAAAACACATGCTAGGAAACGCAGTTTTATGAGTATAGTGAATTCGAGGATAAAATCTGGTTACACCGGGGCCTTTGTGTTTTTTCCATATTTGAGAATAAGGTTTGTTTCCAGAAACCCCACTTTTTACACATCCTGCCAAATGTCATGCATTCTCTTTCGATTCATGGAACTGGCATCCCTATTTGACAAATGGTACGCAGTCTACCACCGTCTGAACTTGTGAAAAGTTACAAAGAGTAACGAATTCAAATATCGAGAACAGGGACTATTTTTCTGCAAATCGAACGATCTTTGCCCCAGTACATATGAACATGATGAAAACTACAAAACACATGCTAGGAAACGCAGTTTTATGAGTACAGTAAATTCGAGGAAAAAATCTGAATACACCCGGGCCTTTGCGATTTTTCCATATTAGAGAAAAAGCTTTGCTTCCAAAAACCGCACTTTTTACACATCATGCCAATTGTCATTGCATCCTCTCTCGATTCATGGAACTGGCATCCCTATTTGACAAATGGTACGCAGTCTACTACCGTCTGAACTTGTGCAAAGCTACAAAGAGTAACGAATTCAAATATCGAGAACAGGGACTATTATTTTGCAAATCGAACGATCTTTTCCCCTGTACATATCAACATGATGAAAGCTACAAAACACATGCTAGGAAACACAGTTTTATGAGTACAGTGAATTCGAGGATAAAATCTGATTACATCGAGGCCTTTGCAATTTTTCCATATTTGAGAAAAAGATTTGTTTCCAAAAACCCCAGTTTTTGCACATCATGCCAAACGTCATTGCATCCTCTCTCGATTCATGGAACTGGCATTCCTATTTGACAAATTGTACGTAGTCTAATACTGTCTGAACTTAGGCAAAGGTACAAAGAGTAACGAATTCAAATATCGAGAACAGGGACTATTATTTTGCAAATCGAACGATCTTTACCCCTGTACATATCAACATGATGAAAGCTACAAAACACATGCTAGGAAACACAGTTTTCTGAGTACAGTGAATTCGAGGATAAAATCTGATTACATCGGGGCCTTTGCGATTTTTCCATATTTGAGAAAAAGATTTGTTTCCAAAAGCCCCACTTTTTGCACATCATGCCAAACGTCATTGCATCCTCTTTCGATTCATGGAACTGGCATCCCTATTTGGCAAATGGTACGCAGTCTACTACCGTCTGAACTTGTGCAAAGGTACAAAGAGTAACAAATTCAAATATCGAGAACATTGACTATTATTCTGCAAATCGAACGATCTTTACCCCTGTACATATCAACATGATGAAAACTACAAAACACATGCTAGGAAACGCAGTTTTATGAGTACAGTGAATGCGAGGAAAAAATCTGAATACACCCGGGCCTTTGCGATTTTTCCATATTTGAGAAAAAGCTTTGTTTCCAAAAACCCCAGTTTTTGCACATCATGCCAAACATCATTGCATCCTCTCTCGATTCATAGAACTGGCATTCCTATTTGACAAATGGTAGGTAGTCTACTACTGTCTGAACTTGTGCAAAGCTACAAAGAGTAACGAATTCAAATATCGAGAACAGGGACTATTATTTTGCAAATCGAACGATCTTTACCCCTGTACATATCAACATGATGAAATCTACAAAACACATGCTAGGAAACGCAGTTTTATGAGTACAGTGATTGCGAGGATAAAAACTGATTACACCGGTGCATTTGCGATTTTTCCATATTTGAGAAAAGCTTTATTTAAAAAAAAAAACACTTTTTACACGTGCTGCCAAACGTCAAGCATCATGTTTCTATTCATTGAACTGGCATCCCAATTTCACAAATGGTGCGCCGTCTACTACCCTCTGAACTTGTGCAAAGGTACAAAGAGTAACGAATTCAAATATCCAGAACAGGGACTATTGTTCTGCAAATCGAAAGATCTTTACCCCTGTACATATCAACATGATGAAAACTACAAAACACATGCTAGGAAACGCAATTTTATGAGTACAGTAAATTCGGAGAAAAAATCTGAATACACCCGGGCCTTTGCGATTTTTCCATATTTGAGAAAAAGCTTTGTTTCCAAAAACCCCACTTTTTACACATCTGCCAAACGTCATTGCATCCCATTCGATTCATGGAACTGGCATTCCTATTTGACAAATGGTACGTAGTCTTCTACCGTCTGAACTTGTGCAAAGCTACAAAGGGTAACGAATTCAAATATCGAGAACAGGGAATATTATTTTGCAAATCGAACGATCTTTACCCCTGTAAATATCAACATGATTAAAGCTACAAAACACATGCTAGGAAACGCAGTTTTATGAGTACAGTGAATTCGAGGATAAAAACTGATTACACCGGGGCATTTGCGATTTTTCCATATTTGAGAAAAAGCTTTGTTTAAAGAAACCCCACTTTTTACACGTCCTGCCAAACGTCAAGCATCATGTTTCGATTCATTGAACTGGCATCCCAATTTCACAAATGGTACGCCGTCTACTACCTTTTGAACTTGTGCAAAGGTACAAAGAGTAACGAATTCAAATATCCAGAACAGGGACTATTGTTCTGCAAATCGAACGATCTTTACCCCTGTACATATCAACATGATGAAATCCACAAAACACATGCTAGGAAACGCAGTTTTATGAGTACAGTGAATTCGAGGATAAAATCTGATTACATCGGGGCCTTTGCGATTTTTCCATATTGGAGAAAAAGATTTGTTTCCAAAAACCCCACTCTTTGCACATCATGCCAAACGTCATTGCATCCTCTTTCGATTCATGGAACTGGCATCCCTATTTGACAAATGGTACGAAGTCTACTACCGTCTGAACTTGTGCAAAGGTACAAAGAGTATCGAATTCAAATATCGAGAACAGGGACTAATGTCCTGCAAATCCAACGATCTTTATCCCTGTACATATCAACGTGATGAAAACTACAAAACACATGCTAGGAAACGCAGTTTTATGAGTACAGTGAATTCGAGGATAAAATCTGGTTACACCGGGGCCTTTGCGAGTTTTCCATATTTGAGAATAAGGTTTGTTTCCAGAAACCCCACTTTTTACATATCCTGCCAAATGTCATGCATCCTCTTTCGATTCATGGAACTGGCATCCCTATTTGACAAATTGTACGCAGTCTACTACCGTCTGAACTTGTGAGAAGTTACAAAGAGTAATGAATTCAAATATCGAGATCAGTGACTATTATTCTGCAAATCGAACGATCTTTGCCCCAGTACACATCAACATGATGAAAACTACAAAACACATGCTAGGAAACGCAGTTTTATGAGTACAGTGAATGCGAGGAAAAAATCTGAATACACCCGGGCCTTTGCGATTTTTCCATATTTGAGAAAAAGATTTTTTTCCAAAAACCCCAGTTTTTGCACATTATGCCAAACGTCATTGCATCCTCTCTCGATTCATGGAACTGGCATTCCTATTTGACAAATCGTAGGTAGTCTACTAGTGTCTGAACTTGTGCAAAGCTACAAAGAGTAACGAATTCAAATATCGAGAACAGGGACTATTATTTTGCAAATCGAACGATCTTTACCCCTGTACATATCAACATGATAAAAGCTACAAAACACATGCTAGGAAACGCAGTTTTATGAGTACAGTGAATGCGAGGATAAAAACTGATTACACCGGTGCATTTGCGATTTTTCCATATTTGAGAAAAAGCTTTATTTAAAAAAAAAAACACTTTTTACACGTCCTGCCAAACGTCAAGCATCTTGTTTCTATTCATTGAACTGGCATCCCTATTTCACAAATGGTACGCAGTCTACTACCGTCTGAACTTGTGCAAAGGTACAAAGAGTAACGAATTCAAATATCCAGAACAGGGACTATTGTTCTGCAAATCGAACGATCCTTACCCATGTACATATCAACATGTTGAAATCCACAAAACACATGCTAGGAAACGCAGTTTTATGAGTACAGTGAATTCGAGGATAAAATCTGATTACATCGGAGCCTTTGCGATTTTTCCATATTTGAGAAAAAGATTTGTTTCCAAAAACCCCACTCTTTGCATATCATGCCAAACGTCATTGCATCCTCTTTCGATTCATGGAACTGGCATCCCTATTTGACAAATGGTACGCAGTCCACTACCGTCTGAACTTGTGCAAAGGTACAAAGAGTATCGATTTCAAATATCGAGAACAGGGACTATTGTCCTGCAAATCGTACGATCTTTATCCCTGTACATATCAACATGATGAAAACTACAAAACACATGCTAGGAAACGCAGTTTTATGAGTACAGTGAATTCGAGGATAAAATCTGATTACATTTTTCGATATTTGAGAAAAAGGTTTGTTTCCAAAAACCCCACTCTTTGCACATCATGCCAAACGTCATTGCATCCTCTCTCGATTCATGGAACTGGCATCCCTATTTGACAAATAGTACACAGTCTACTACCGTCTGAACTTGTGCAAAGGTACAAAGAGTAAGGAATTCAAATATCGAGAACAGGGACTATTGTCCTGCAAATCGAACGATCTTTACCCCTGTACATATCAACGTGATGAAAACTACAAAACACATGCTAGGAAACGCAGTTTTATGAGTACAGTGAATTCGAGGATAAAATCTGGTTACACCGGGGCCTTTGCAATTTTTACATACTTGAGAGTAAGGTTTGTTTCCAGAAACCCCACTTTTTACACATCCTGCCAAATGTCATGCTTCCTCTTTCGAATCATGGAACTGGCATCCCTATTTGACAAATGGTACGCAGTCTACTACCGTCTGAACTTGTGAAAAGTTACAAAGAGTAACGAATTCAAATATCGAGAACAGGGACTATTATTCTGCAAATCGAACGATCTTTGCCCCAGTACATATCAACATGATGAAAACTACAAAACAGATGCTAGGAAACGCAGTTTTATGAGTAGAGTAAAGTCGAGGAAAAAATCTGAATACACCAGGGCCTTTGCGATTTTTCCATATTTGAGAAAAAGCTTTGTTTCCAAAAACCCCACTTTTTACACATCATACCAATTGTCATTGCATCCTCTCTCGATTCATGGACCTGGCATCCCTATTTGACAAATGGTACGCAGCCTACTACCGTCTGAACTTGTGCAAAGCTACAAAGAGTAACGAATTCAAATATCGAGAACAGGGATTGTTATTCTGCAAATCGAACGATCTTTACCCCTGTACATATCAACATGATAAAAGCTACAAAACACATGCTAGGAAACGCAGTTTTATGAGTACAGTGAATTCGAGGATAAAAACTGATTACACCGGGACATTTGCGATTTTTCCATATTTGAGAAAAAGCTTCGTTTAAAAAAAACCCCACTTTTTACACGTCCTGCCAAACGTCAAGCATCATGTTTCGATTCATTGAACTGGCATCCCAATTTCACAAATGGTACGCCGTCTACTACCCTCTGAACTTGTGCAAAGGTACAAAGAGTAACGAATTCAAATATCCAGAACAGGGACTATTGTTCTGCAAATCGAACGATCTTTACCCCTGTACATATCAACATGATGAAATCCACAAATCTCATGTTTGGAAACGCAGTTTTATGAGTACAATGAATTCGAGGATAAAATCTGATTACATCGGGGCCTTTGCGATTTTTCCATATTTGAGAAAAAGATTTGTTTCCAAAAACCCCACTCTTTGCATATCATGCCAAACGTCATTGCATCCTCTTTCGATTCATGGAACTGGCATCCCTAGTTGACAAATGGTACGCAGTCCACTACCGTCTGAACTTGTGCAAAGGTACAAAGAGTATCGATTTCAAATATCGAGAACAGGGACTATTGTCCTGCAAATCGTACGATCTTTATCCCTGTACATATCAACGTGATGAAAACTACAAAACACATGCTAGGAAACGCAGTTTTATGAGTACAGTGAATTCGAGGATAAAATCTGATTACATCGGGGCCTTTGCGATTTTTCCATATTTGAGAATATGATTTGTTTCCAAAAACCCCAGTTTTTGCACATCATGCCAAACGTCATTGCATCCTCTCTCGATTCATGGAACTGGCATTCCTATTTGACAAATTGTACGTAGTCTACTACTGTCTGAACTTGTGCAAAGCTACAAAGAGTAACGAATTCAAATATCGAGAACAGGGACTATTATTTTGCAAATCGAACGATCTTCACCCCTGTACATATCAACATGATGAAAGCTACAAAACGCATGCTAGGAAACACAGTTTTATGAGTACAGTGAATTCGAGGATAAAATCTGATTACATCGGGGCCTTTGCGATTTTTCCATATTTGAGAAAAAGATTTGTTTCCAAAAACCCCACTTTTTGCACATCATGCCAAACGTCATTGCATCCTCTTTCGATTCATGGAACTGGCATCCCTATTTGACAAATGGTATGCAGTCTACTACCGTCTGAACTTGTGCAAAGGTACAAAGAGTAACAAATGCAAATATCGAGAACGTTGACTATTATTCTGCAAATCGAACGATCATTACCTCTGTACATATCAACATGATGAAAACTACAAAACACATGCTAGGAAACGCAATTTTATGAGTACAGTAAATTCGGAGAAAAAATCTGAATACTCCCGGGCATTTGCGATTTTTCCATATTTGAGAAAAAGCTTTGTTTCCAAAAACCCCACTTTTTAAACATCTGCCAAACGTCATTGCATCCCATTCGATTCATGGAACTGGCATTCCTATTTGACAAATGGTACGTAGTCTTCTACCGTCTGAACTTGTGCAAAGCTACAAAGAGTAACGAATTCAAATATCGAGAACAGGGATTGTTATTCTGCAAATCGAACGATCTTTACCCCTGTACATATCAACATGATAAAAGCTACAAAACACATGCTAGGAAACGCAGTTTTATGAGTACAGTGAATTCGAGGATAAAAACTGATTACACCGGGGCATTTGCGATTTTTCCATATTTGAGAAAAAGCTTCGTTTAAAAAAACCCCACTTTTTACACGTCCTGCCAAACGTCAAGCATCATGTTTCGATTCATTGAACTGGCATCCCAATTTCACAAATGGTACGCCGTCTACTACCCTCTGAACTTGTGCAAAGGTACAAAGAGTAACGAATTCAAATATCCAGAACAGCGACTATTGTTCTGCAAATCGAACGATCTTTACCCCTGTACATATCAACATGATGAAATCCACAAAACTCATGTTAGGAAACGCAGTTTTATGAGTACAATGAATTCGAGGATAAAATCTGATTACATCGGGGCCTTTGCGATTTTTCCATATTTGAGAAAAAGATTTGTTTCCAAAAACCATACTCTTTGCACATCATGCCAAACGTCATTGCATCCTCTTTCGATTCATGGAACTGGCATCACTATTTGACAAATGGTACGCAGTCCACTACCGTCTGAACTTGTGCAAAGGTACAAAGAGTATCGATTTCAAATATCGAGAACAGGGACTATTGTCCTGCAAATCGTACGATCTTTATCCCTGTACATATCAACTTGATGAAAACTACAAAACACATGCTAGGAAACGCAGTTTTATGAGTACAGTGAATTCGATGATAAAATCTGATTACATCGGGGCCTTTGCGATTTTTCCATATTTGAGAATAAGATTTGTTTCCAAAAACCCCAGTTTTTGCACATCATGCCAAACGTCATTGCATCCTCTCTCGATTCATGGAACTGGCATTCCTATTTGACAAATTGTACGTAGTCTACTACTGTCTGAACTTGTGCAAAGCTACAAAGAGTAACGAATTCAAATATCGAGAACAGGGACTATTATTTTGCAAATCGAACGATCTTTACCCCTGTAAATATCAACATGATGAAAGCTACAAAACACATGCTAGGAAACGCAGTTTTATGAGTACAGTGAATTCGAGGATAAAAACTGATTACACCGGGGCATTTGCGATTTTTCCATATTTGAGAAAAAGCTTTGTTTAAAGAAACCCCACTTTTTACACGTCCTGCCAAACATCAAGCAACATGTTTCGATTCATTGAACTGGCATCCCAATTTCATAAATGGTACGCCGTCTACTACTCTCTGAACTTGTGCAAAGGTACAAAGAGTAACGAATTCAAATATCCAGAACAGGGACTATTGTTCTGCAAATCGATCTTTACCCCTGTACATATCAACATGATGAAATCCACAAAACACATGCTAGGAAACGCAGCTTTATGAGTACAGTGAATTCGAGGATAAAATCTGATTACATCGGGGCCTTTGCGATTTTTCCATATTTGAGAAAAAGATTTGTTTCCAAAAACCCCACTCTTTGCACATCATGCCAAACGTCATTGCATCTTCTTTCGATTCATGGAACTGGCATCCCTATTTGACAAATGGTACGCAGTCCACTACCGTCTGAACTTGTGCAAAGGTACAAAGAGTATCGAATTCAAATATCGAGAACAGGGACTATTGTCCTGCAATTCGTACGATCTTTATCCCTGTACATATCAACGTGATGAAAACTACAAAACACATGCTAGGAAACGCAGTTTTATGAGTACAGTGAATTCGAGGATAAAATCTGGTTACACCGGGGCCTTTGCGATTTTTCCATATTTGAGAATAAGGTTTGTTTCCAGAAACCCCACTTTTTACACATCCTGCCAAATGTCATGCATTCTCTTTCGATTCATGGAACTGGCATCCCTATTTGACAAATGGTACGCAGTCTACCACCGTCTGAACTTGTGAAAAGTTACAAAGAGTAACGAATTCAAATATCGAGAACAGGGACTATTATTCTGCAAATCGAACGATCTTTGCCCCAGTACATATGAATATGATGAAAGCTACAAAACACATGCTAGGAAACACAGTTTTATGAGTACAGTGAATTCGAGGATAAAATCTGATTACATCGGGGCCTTTGCGATTTTTCCATATTTGAGAAAAGATTTGTTTCCAAAAACCCCAGTTTTTGCACATCATGCCAAACGCCATTGCATCCTCTCTCGATTCATGGAACTTTCATTCCTATTTGACAAATTGTACGTAGTCTAATACTGTCTGAACTTGTGCAAAGCTACAAAGAGTAACGAATTCAAATATCGAGAACAGGGACTATTATTTTGCAAATCGAACGATCTTTACCCCTGTACATATCAACATGAAGAAAGCTACAAAACACATGCTAGGAAACACAGTTTTATGAGTACAGTGAATTCGAGGATAAAATCTGATTACATCGGGGCCTTTGCGATTTTTCCATATTTGAGAAAAAGATTTGTTCCCAAAAGCCCCACTTTTTGCACATCATGCCAAACGTCATTGCATCCTCTTTCGATTCATGGAACTGGCATCCCTATTTGGCAAATGGTACGCAGTCTACTACCGTCTGAACTTGTGCAAAGGTACAAAGAGTAACAAATTCAAATATCGAGAACATTGACTATTATTCTGCAAATCGAACGATCATTACCCCTGTACATATCAACATGATGGAAACTACAAAACCCATGCTAGGAAACGCAGTTTTATGAGTACAGTGAATGCGAGGAAAAAATCTGAATACACCCGGGCCTTTGCGATTTTTCCATATTTGAGAAAAAGATTTGTTTCCAAAAACCCCAGTTTTTGCACATCATGCCAAACATCATTGCATCCTCTCTCGATTCATAGAACTGGCATTCCTATTTGACAAATGGTAGGTAGTCTACTACTGTCTGAACTTGTGCAAAGCTACAAAGAGTAACGAATTCAAATATCGAGAACAGGGACTATTATTTTGCAAATCGAACGATCTTTACCCCTGTACATACCAACATGATGAAAGCTACAAAACACATGCTAGGAAACGCAGTTTTATGAGTACAGTGAATGCAAGGATAAAAACTGATTACACCGGTGCATTTGCGATTTTTCCATATTTGAGAAAAAGCTTTATTTAAAAAAACCCACTTTTTACACGTCCTGCCAAACGTCAAGCATCATGTTTCTATTCATTGAACTGCCATCCCAATTTCACAAATGGTACGCCGTCTACTACCCTCTGAACTTGTGGAAAGGTACAAAGAGTAACGAATTCAAATATCCAGAACAGGGACTATTGTTCTGCAAATCGAACGATCTTTACCCCTGTACATATCAACATGATGAAAACTACAAAACACATGCTAGGAAACGCAATTTTATGAGTACAGTAAATTCGGAGAAAAAATCTGAATACTCCCGGGCATTTGCGATTTTTCCATATTTGAGAAAAAGCTTTGTTTCCAAAAACCCCTCTTTTTACACATCTGCCAAACGTCATTGCATCCCATTCGATTCATGGAACTGGCGTTCCTATTTGACAAATGGTACGTAGTCTTCTACCGTCTGAACTTGTGCAAAGTTACAAAGAGTAACGAATTCAAATATCGAGAACAGGGAATATTATTTTGCAAATCGAACGATCTTTACATCTGTACATATCAACATGATGAAAGCTACAAAACACATGCTAGGAAATGCAGTTTTATGAGTACAGTGAATGCGAGGATAAAAACTGATTACACCGGTGCATTTGCGATTTTTCCATATTTGAGAAAAAGCTTTATTTAAAAAAAAACCACTTTTTACACGTCCTGCCAAACGTCAAGCATCATGTTTCTATTCATTGAACTGGCATCCCTATTTCACAAATGGTACGCAGTCTACTACCGTCTGAACTTGGGCAAAGGTACAAAGAGTAACGAATTCAAATATCCAGAACAGGGACTATTGTTCTGCAAATCGAACGATCCTTACCCCTGTACATATCTACATGTTGAAATCCACAAAACACATGCTAGGAAACGCAGTTTTATGAGTACAGTGAATTCGAGGATAAAATCTGATTACATCGGGGCCTTTGCGATTTTTCCATATTTGAGAAAAAGATTTGTTTCCAAAAACGCCACTCTTTGCACATCATGCCAAACGTCATTGCATCCTCTCTCGATTCATGGAACTGGCATCCCTATTTGACAAATGGTACTCAGTCTACTACCGTCTGAACTTGTGCAAAGGTACAAAGAGTAACGAATTCAAATATCGAGAACAGGGACTATTGTCCTGCAAATCGAACGATCTTTACCCCTGTACATATCAACGTGATGAAAACTACAAAACACATGCTAGGAAACGCAGTTTTATGAGTACAGTGAATTCGAGGATAAAATCTGGTTACACCGGGGCCTTTGCGAGTTTTCCATATTTGAGAATAAGGTTTGTTTCCAGAAACCCCACTTTTTACACATCCTGCCAAAAGTCATGCTTCCTCTTTCGAATCATGGAACTGGCATCCCTATTTGACAAATGGTACGCAGTCTACTACCGTCTGAACTTGTGAAAAGTTACAAAGAGTAACGAACTCAAATATCGAGAACAGGGACTATTATTCTGCAAATCGAACGATCTTTGCCCCAGTACATATCAACATGATGAAAACTACAAAACAGATGCTAGGAAACGCAGTTTTATGAGTAGAGTAAATTCGAGGAAAAAATCTGAATATACCAGGGCCTTTGCGATTTTTCCATATTTGAGAAAAAGCTTTCTTTCCAAAAACCCCACTTTTTACACATCATGCCAATTGTCATTGCATCCTCTCTCGATTCATGGACCTGGCATCCCTATTTGACAAATGGTACGCAGTCTACTACCGTCTGAACTTGTGCAAAGCTACAAAGAGTAACGAATTCAAATATCGAGAACAGGGATTGTTATTCTGCAAATCGAACGATCTTTACCCCTGTACATATCAACATGATAAAAGCTACAAAACACATGCTAGGAAACACAGTTTTATGAGTACATTGAATTCGAGAATTAACTCTGATTACACCGGGGCCTTTGCGATTTTTCCATATTTGAGAAAAAGCTTTGTTTCCAAAAACACCACTTTTTACACATCATGCCAAACGTCATTGCATCGTCTCTCAATTCATGGAACTGGCATCCCTATTTGACAAATGGTACGCAGTCTACTACCCTCTGAACTTGTGCAAAGGTACAAAGAGTAACGAATTCAAATATCGAGAACATGGCCTATTGTTCTGCAAATCGAACGATCTTTACCCCTGTACATATCAACATGATGAAAACTACAAAACACATGCTAGGAAACGCATTTTTTTGAGTACAGTGAATTCGAGAATAAAATCTGCGATTTTTCCATATTTGAGAAAAAGGTTTGTTTCCAGAAACCCCACTTTTTACACATCCTGCCAAACGTCATGCATCCTCTTTCGATTCATGGAACTGGCATCCCTATTTGACATAAGGTACGCAGTCTACTACCGTCTGAACTTGTGCAAAGGTACAAAGAGTAACAAATTCAAATATCGAGAACAGGGAGTATTATTCTGCAAATCGAACGATCTCAACCCCTGTCTATATCAACATGATGAAAACAACAAAACACATGCTAGGAAACGCAGTTTTTGAGTACAGTAAACTAGAGGAAAAAATCTGTATACACCCGTGCCTTTGCGATTTTTCCATATTTGAGAAAAGCTTTGCTTCCAAATACCCCACTTTTTACACATCATGCCAAACGTCATTGCATCCTCTCTCGTTTCATGGAACTGGCATCCCTATTTGACAAATGGTATGCAGTCTACTACCGTCTGAACTTGTACAAAGGTACAAATAGTAACGAATTCAAATATCGAGAACAGGGACTATTATTCTGCAAATCGAACGATCTTTACCCCTGTACATATCAACATGATGAAATCCACAAAACACATGCTAGGAAACGCAGTTTTATGAGTACAGTGAATTCGAGGATAAAAACTGATTACACCGGGGCATTTGCGATTTTTCCATATTTGAGAAAAAGCTTTGTTTAAAGAAACCCCACTTTTTACACGTCCTGCCAAACGTCAAGCATCATGTTTCTATTCTTTGAACTGGCATCCCAATTTCACAAATGGTACGCCGTCTACTACTCTCTGAACTTGTGCAAAGGTACAAAGAGTAACGATTTCAAATATCCACAACAGGGACTATTGTTCTGCAAATCGAACGATCTTTACCCCTGTACATATCAACATGATGAAATCCACAAAACACATGCTAGGAAACGCAGTTTTATGAGTACAGTGAATTCGAGGATAAAATCTGATTATATCGGGGCCTTTGCGATTTTTCCATATTGAGAAAAACATTTGTTTCCAAAAACCCCAGTTTTTGCACATCATGCCAAACGTCATTGCATCCTCTTTCGATTCATGGAACTGGCATCCCTATTTGAATAATGGTACGCAGTCTACTACCGTCTGAACTTGTGCAAAGGTACAAAGAGTATCGAATTCAAATATCGAGAACAGGGACTATTGTCCTGCAAATCGAACGATCTTTATCCCTGTACATATCAACGTGATGAAAACTACAAAACACATGCTAAGAAACGCAGTTTTATGAGTACAGTGAATTCGAGGATAAAATCTGGTTACACAGGGGCCTTTGCGATTTTTCCATATTTGAGAATAAGGTTTGTTTCCAGAAACCCCACTTTTTACACATCCTGCCAAATGTCATGCATTCTCTTTCGATTCATGGAACTGGCATCCCTATTTGACAAATGGTACGCAGTCTACCACCGTCTGAACTTGTGAAAAGTTACAAAGAGTAACGAATTAAAATATCGAGAACAGGGACTATTATTCTGCAAATCGAACGATCTTTGCCCCAGTACATATGAATATGATGAAAACTACAAAACACATGCTAGGAAACGCAGTTTTATGAGTACAGTAAATTCGAGGAAAAAATCTGAATACACCCGGGCCTTTGCGATTTTTCCATATTAGAGAAAAAGCTTTGCTTCCAAAAACCGCACTTTTTACACATCATGCCAATTGTCATTGCATCCTCTCTCGATTCATGGAACTGGCATCCCTATTTGACAAATGGTACACAGTCTACTACCGTCTGAACTTGTGCAAAGCTACAAAGAGTAACGAATTCAAATATCGAGAACAGGGACTATTATTTTGCAAATCGAACGATCTTTACCCCTGTACATATCAACATGATGAAAGCTACAAAACACATGCTAGGAAACACAGTTTTATGAGTACAGTGAATTCGAGGATAAAATCTGATTACATCGGGGCCTTTGCGATTTTTCCATATTTGAGAAAAAGATTTGTTTCCAAAAACCCCAGTTTTTGCACATCATGCCAAACGCCATTGCATCCTCTCTCGATTCATGGAACTTTCATTCCTATTTGACAAATTGTACGTAGTCTAATACTGTCTGAACTTGTGCAAAGCTACAAAGAGTAACGAATTCAAATATCGAGAACAGGGACTATTATTTTGCAAATCGAACGATCTTTACCCCTGTACATATCAACATGATGAAAGCTACAAAACACATGCTAGGAAACACAGTTTTATGAGTACAGTGAATTCGAGGATAAAATCTGATTACATCGGGGCCTTTGCGATTTTTCCATATTTGAGAAAAAGATTTGTTCCCAAAAGCCCCACTTTTTGCACATCATGCCAAACGTCATTGCATCCTCTTTCGATTCATGGAACTGGCATCCCTATTTGGCAAATGGTACGCAGTCTACTACCGTCTGAACTTGTGCAAAGGTACAAAGAGTAACAAATTCAAATATCGAGAACATTGACTATTATTCTGCAAATCGAACGATCATTACCCCTGTACATATCAACATGATGGAAACTACAAAACCCATGCTAGGAAACGCAGTTTTATGAGTACAGTGAATGCGAGGAGAAAATCTGAATACACCCAGGCCTTTGCGATTTTTCCATATTTGAGAAAAAGATTTGTTTCCAAAAACCCCAGTTTTTGCACATCATGCCAAACATCATTGCATCCTCTCTCGATTCATAGAACTGGCATTCCTATTTGACAAATGGTAGGTAGTCTACTACTGTCTGAACTTGTGCAAAGCTACAAAGAGTAACGAATTCAAATATCGAGAACAGGGACTATTATTTTGCAAATCGAACGATCTTTACCCCTGTACATACCAACATGATGAAAGCTACAAAACACATGCTAGGAAACGCAGTTTTATGAGTACAGTGAATGCAAGGATAAAAACTGATTACACCGGTGCATTTGCGATTTTTCCATATTTGAGAAAAAGCTTTATTTAAAAAAACCCACTTTTTACACGTCCTGCCAAACGTCAAGCATCATGTTTCTATTCATTGAACTGCCATCCCAATTTCACAAATGGTACGCCGTCTACTACCCTCTGAACTTGTGCAAAGGTACAAAGAGTAACGAATTCAAATATCCAGAACAGGGACTATTGTTCTGCAAATCGAACGATCTTTACCCCTGTACATATCAACATGATGAAAACTACAAAACACATGCTAGGAAACGCAATTTTATGAGTACAGTAAATTCGGAGAAAAAATCTGAATACATCCGGGCCTTTGCGATTTTTCCATATTTGAGAAAAAGCTTTGTTTCCAAAAACGCCTCTTTTTACACATCTGCCAAACGTCATTGCATCCCATTCGATTCATGGAACTGGCGTTCCTATTTGACAAATGGTACGTAGTCTTCTACCGTCTGAACTTGTGCAAAGTTACAAAGAGTAACGAATTCAAATATCGAGAACAGGGAATATTATTTTGCAAATCGAACGATATTTACCCCTGTACATATCAACATGATGAAAGCTACAAAACACATGCTAGGAAATGCAGTTTTATGAGTACAGTGAATGCGAGGATAAAAACTGATTACACCGGTGCATTTGCGATTTTTCCATATTTGAGAAAAAGCTTTATTTAAAAAAAAACCACTTTTTACACGTCCTGCCAAACGTCAAGCATCATGTTTCTATTCATTGAACTGGCATCCCTATTTCACAAATGGTACGCAGTCTACTACCGTCTGAACTTGGGCAAAGGTACAAAGAGTAACGAATTCAAATATCCAGAACAGGGACTATTGTTCTGCAAATCGAACGATCCTTACCCCTGTACATATCAACATGTTGAAATCCACAAAACACATGCTAGGAAACGCAGTTTTATGAGTACAGTGAATTCGAGGATAAAATCTGATTACATCGGGGCCTTTGCGATTTTTCCATATTTGAGAAAAAGATTTGTTTCCAAAAACGCCACTCTTTGCACATCATGCCAAACGTCATTGCATCCTCTCTCGATTCATGGAACTGGCATCCCTATTTGACAAATGGTACTCAGTCTACTACCGTCTGAACTTGTGCAAAGGTACAAAGAGTAACGAATTCAAATATCGAGAATAGGGACTATTGTCCTGCAAATCGAACGATCTTTACCCCTGTACATATCAACGTGATGAAAACTACAAAACACATGCTAGGAAACGCAGTTTTATGAGTACAGTGAATTCAAGGATAAAATCTGGTTACACCGGGGCCTTTGCGAGTTTTCCATATTTGAGAATAAGGTTTGTTTCCAGAAACCCCACTTTTTACACATCCTGCCAAATGTCATGCTTCCTCTTTCGAATCATGGAACTGGCATCCCTATTTGACAAATGGTACGCAGTCTACTACCGTCTGAACTTGTGAAAAGTTACAAAGAGTAACGAACTCAAATATCGAGAACAGGGACTATTATTCTGCAAATCGAACGATCTTTGCCCCAGTACATATCAACATGATGAAAACTACAAAACAGATGCTAGGAAACGCAGTTTTATGAGTAGAGTAAATTCGAGGAAAAAATCTGAATATACCAGGGCCTTTGCGATTTTTCCATATTTGAGAAAAAGCTTTGTTTCCAAAAACCCCACTTTTTACACCTCATGCCAATTGTCATTGCATCCTCTCTCGATTCATGGACCTGGCATCCCTATTTGACAAATGGTACGCAGTCTACTACCGTCTGAACTTGTGCAAAGCTACAAAGAGTAACGAATTCAAATATCGAGAACAGGGACTGTTATTCTGCAAATCGAACGATCTTTACCCCTGTACATATCAACATGATAAAAGCTACAAAACACATGCTAGGAAACACAGTTTTATGAGTACATTGAATTCGAGAATAAAATCTGATTACACCGGGGCCTTTGCGATTTTTCCATATTTGAGAAAAAGCTTTGTTTTCAAAAACCCCACTTTTTACACATCATGCCAAACGTCATTGCATCGTCTCTCAATTCATGGAACTGGCATCCCTATTTGACAAATGGTACGCAGTCTACTACCCTCTGAACTTGTGCAAAGTTACAAAGAGTAACGAATTCAAATATCCAGAACAGGGACTATTGTTCTGCAAATCGAACGATCTTTACCCCTGTACATATCAACATGATGAAAACTACAAAACACATGCTAGGAAATGCATTTTTTTGAGTACAGTGAATTCGAGAATAAAATCTGCGATTTTTCCATATTTGAGAAAAAGGTTTGTTTCCAGGAACCCCACTTTTTACACATCCTGCCAAACGTCATGCATCCTCTTTCGATTCATGGAACTGGCATCCCTATTTGACATATGGTACGCAGTCTACTACCGTCTGAACTTGTGCAAAGGTACAAAGAGTAACAAATTCAAATATCGAGAACAGGGAGTATTATTCTGCAAATCGAACGATCTCAACCCCTGTCTATATCAACATGATGAAAACAACAAAACACATGCTAGGAAACGCAGTTTTTGAGTACAGTAAACTAGAGGAAAAAATCTGTATACACCCGTGCCTTTGCGATTTTTCCATATTTGAGAAAAAGCTTTGCTTCCAAATACCCCACTTTTTACACATCATGCCAAACGTCATTGCATCCTCTCTCGTTTCATGGAACTGGCATCCCTATTTGACAAATGGTATGCAGTCTACTACCGTCTGAACTTGTACAAAGGTACAAATAGTAACGAATTCAAATATCGAGAACAGGGACTATTATTCTGCAAATCGAACGATCTTTACCCCTGTACATATCAACATGATGAAATCCACAAAACACATGCTAGGAAACGCAGTTTTATGAGTACAGTGAATTCGAGGATAAAAACTGATTACACCGGGGCATTTGCGATTTTTCCATATTTGAGAAAAAGCTTTGTTTAAAGAAACCCCACTTTTTACACGTCCTGCCAAACGTCAAGCATCATGTTTCTATTCTTTGAACTGGCATCCCAATTTCACAAATGGTACGCCGTCTACTACCCTCTGAACTTGTGCAAAGGTACAAAGAGTAACGATTTCAAATATCCACAACAGGGACTATTGTTCTGCAAATCGAACGATCTTTACCCCTGTACATATCAACATGATGAAATCCACAAAACACATGCTAGGAAACGCAGTTTTATGAGTACAGTGAATTCGAGGATAAAATCTGATTACATCGGGGCCTTTGCGATTTTTCCATATTTGAGAAAAACATTTGTTTCCAAAAACCCCAGTTTTTGCACATCATGCCAAACGTCATTGCATCCTCTTTCGATTCATGGAACTGGCATCCCTATTTGACAAATGGTACGCAGTCTACTACCGTCTGAACTTGTGCAAAGGTACAAAGAGTATCGAATTCAAATATCGAGAACAGGGACTATTGTCCTGCAAATCGAACGATCTTTATCCCTGTACATATCAACGTGATGAAAACTACAAAACACATGCTAAGAAACGCAGTTTTATGAGTACAGTGAATTCGAGGATAAAATCTGGTTACACCGGGGCCTTTGCGATTTTTCCATATTTGAGAATAAGGTTTGTATCCAGAAACCCAACTTTTAAACATCCTGCCAAATGTCATGCATCCTCTTTCGATTCATGGAACTGGCATCCCTATTTGACAAATGGTACGCAGTCTACTACCGTCTGAACTTGTGAGAAGTTACAAAGAGTAACGAATTCAAATATCGAGATCAGGGACTATTATTCTGCAAATCGAACGATCTTTGCCCCAGTACATATCAACATGATGAAAACTACAAAACAGATGCTAGGAAACGCAGTTTTATGAGTACAGTGAATGCGAGGAAAAAATCTGAATACACCCGGGCCTTTGCGATTTTTCCATATTTGAGAAAAAGATTTGTTTCCAAAAACCCCAGTTTTTGCACATCATGCCAAACGTCATTGCATCCTCTCTCGATTCAGGGAACTGGCATTCCTATTTGACAAATGGTAGGTAGTCTACTACTGTCTGAACTTGTGCAAAGCTACAAAGAGTAACGAATTCAAATATCGAGAACAGGAACTATTATTTTGCAAATCGAACGATCTTTACCCCTGTACATATCAACATGATGAAAGCTACAAAACACATGCTAGGAAACGCAGTTTTATGAGTACAGTGAATGCGAGGATAAAAACTGATTACACCGGTGCATTTGCGATTTTTCCATATTTGAGAAAAAGCTTTATTTAAAAAAAACCACTTTTTACACGTCCTGCCAAACGTCAAGCATCATGTTTCTATTCATTGAACTGGCATCCCTATTTCACAAATGGTACGCAGTCTACTACCGTCTGAACTTGTGCAAAGGTACAAAGAGTAACGAATTCAAATATCCAGAACAGGGACTATTGTTCTGCAAATCGAACGATCCTTACCCCTGTACATATCAATATGTTGAAATCCACAAAACACATGCTAGGAAACGCAGTTTTATGAGTACAGTGAATTCGAGGATAAAATCTGATTACATCGGGGCCTTTGCGATTTTTCCATATTTGAGAAAAAGATTTGTTTCCAAAAACCCCACTCTTTGCACATCATGCCAAACGTCATTGCATCCTCTCTCGATTCATGGAACTGGCATCCCTATTTGACAAATGGTACGCAGTCTACTACCGTCTGAACTTGTGCAAAGGTACAAAGAGTAACGAATTCAAATATCGAGAACAGGGACTATTGTCCTACAAATCGAACGATCTTTACCCCTGTACATATCAACGTGATGAAAACTACAAAACACATGCTAGGAAACGCAGTTTTATGAGTAGAGTAAATTCGAGGAAAAAATCTGAATACACGCGGGCCTTTGCGATTTTTCCATATTTGAGAAAAAGCTTTGTTTCCAAAAACCCCACTTTTTACACATCATGCCAGACGTCATTGCATCGTCTCTCAATTCATGGAACTGGCATCCCTATTTGACAAATGGTACGCAGTCTACTACCGTCAGAACTTGTGCAAATGTACAAAGAGTAACGAATTCAAATATCGAGAACAGGGACTATTATTCTGCAAATCGAACGATCTTTACCCCTGTACATATCAACATGATGAAAACTACAAAACACATGCTACGAAACGCATTTTTTTGAGTACAGTGAATTCGAGAATAAAATCTGCGATTTTTCCATATTTGAGAAAAAGGTTTGTTTCCAGAAACCCCACTTTTTACACATCCTGCCAAACGTCATGCATCCTCTTTCGATTCATGGAACTGGCATCCCTATTTGACAAATGGTACGCAGTCTACTACCGTCTGAACTTGTGCAAAGGTACAAAGAGTAACAAATTCAAATATCGAGAACAGGGAGTATTATTCTGCAAATCGAACGATCTTAACCCATGTACATATCAACATGATGAAAACAACAAAACACATGCTAGGAAACGCAGTTTTTGAGTACAGTAAATTAGAGGAAAAAATCTGTATACACCCGTGCCTTTGCGATTTTTCCATATTTGAGAAAAAGCTTTGTTTCCAAATACCCCACTTTTTCACATCATGCCAAACGTCATTGCATCCTCTCTCGTTTCATGGAACTGGCATCCCTATTTGATAAATGGTACGCAGTCTACTACCGTCTGAACTTGTACAAAGGTACAAATAGTAACGAATTCAAATATAGAGAACAGGGACTGTTATTCTGCAAATCGAACGATCTCTACCACTGTACATATCAAAATGATGAAAACTACAAAACGCATGCTAGGAAACGCAGTTTTATGGGTACAGTAAATTCGAGGAAAAAATCTGAATAATCCCGGGCCTTTGCGATATTTCCATATTTGAGAAAAAGCTTTGTTTCCAAATACCCCACTTTTTACACATCATGCCAAACGTCATTGCATCCTCTGTCGATTCATGGAACTGGCATCCCTATTTAAGAAATGGTACGCTGTCTACTACCGTCTGAACTTGTGCAAAGCTGAAAAGAGTAATGAATTCAAATATCGAGAACATTGACTATTATTCTGCAAATCGAACGATCTTTACCCCTGTACATATCACCGTGATGAAAACTACAAAACACATGCTAGGAAACGCAGTTTTATGAGTACAGTGAATTCGAGGATAAAATCTGGTTACACCGGGGCCTTTGCGATTTTTCCATATTTGAGAATAAGGTTTGTTTCCAGAAACCCCACTTTTTACACATCCTGCCAAATGTCATGCTTCCTCTTTCGAATCATGGAACTGGCATCCCTATTTGACAAATGGTACGCAGTCTACTACCGTCTGAACTTGTGAAAAGTTACAAAGAGTAACGAATTCAAATATCGAGAACAGGGACTATTATTCTGCAAATCGAACGATCTTTACACCTGTACATATCAACATGATGAAAACTACAAAACACATGCTAGGAAACGCAATTTTATGAGTACAGTAAATTAGAGGAAAAAATCTGAATACACCCGTGCCTTTGCGATTTTTCCATATTTGAGAAAAAGCGTTGTTTCCAAATACCCCACTTTTTACACATCATGCCAATTGTCATTGCATCCTCTCTCGATTCATGGAACTGGCATTCCTATTTGACAAATGGTACGCAGTCTACTACCGTCGGAACTTGTGCAAAGGTACAAATAGTAACGAATTCAAATATCGAGAACAGGGACTATTATTCTGCAAATCGAACGATCTTTACCCCTGTACATATCAACATGATGAAAACTACAAAACACATGCTAGGAAACGCAGTTTTATGAGTACAGTAAATTCGAGGAAAAAATCAGAATACACCCGGGCCTTTGCGATTTTTCCATATTTGAGAAAAAGCTTTGTTTCCCAAAACCCCACTTTTTACACATCTGCCAAACGTCATTGCATCCCATTCGTTTCATGGAACTGGCATTCCTATTTGACAAATGGTACGTAGTCTTCTACCGTCTGAACTTGTGCAAAGCTACAAAGAGTAACGAATTCAAATATCGAGAACAGGGACTATTGTTTTGCAAATCGAACGATCTTTACCCCTGTACATATCAACATGATGAAAGCTACAAAACACATGCTAGGAAACGCAGTTTTATGAGTACAGTGAATTCGAGGATAAAAACTGATTACACCGGGGCATTTGCGATTTTTCCATATTTGAGAAAAAGCTTTGTTTAAAGAAACCCCACTTTTTACACATCCTGCCAAACGTCAAGCATCATGTTTCGATTCATTGAACTGGCATCCCAATTTCACAAATGGTACGCCGTCTACTACCCTCTGAATTTGTGCAAAGGTACAAAGAGTAACGAATTCAAATATCGAGAACAGGGACTATTGTTCTGCAAATCGAACGATCTTTACCCCTGTACATATCAACATGATGAAATCTACAAAACACATGCTAGGAAACGCAGTTTTATGAGTACAGTGAATTCGAGAATAAAATCTGATTACATCGGGGCCTTTGCGATTTTTCCATATTTGAGAAAAAGATTTGTTTCCAAAAACCCCACTCTTTGCACATCATGCCAAACGTCATTGCATCCTCTTTCGATTCATGGAACTGGCATCCCTATTTGACAAATGGTACGCAGTCCACTACCGTCTGAACTTGTGCAAAGGTACAAAGAGTATCGAATTCAAATATCGAGAACAGGGACTATTGTTCTGCAAATCGTACGATCTTTATCCCTGTACATACCAACATGATGAAAACTACAAAACACATGCTAGGAAACACAGTTTTATGAGTACAGTGAATTAGAGGATAAAATCTGATTACATCGGGGCCTTTGCGATTTTTCCATATTTGAGAAAAAGATTTGTTTCCAGAAACCCCACTTTTTACACATCCTGCCAAATGTCATGCATTCTCTTTCGATTCATGGAACTGGCATCCCTATTTGACAAATGGTACGCAGTCTACTACCGTCTGAACTTGTGAAAAGTTACAAAGAGTAACGAATTCAAATATCGAGAACAGGGACTATTATTCTGCAAATCGAACGATCTTTGCCCCAGTACATATGAACATGATGAAAACTACAAAACACATGCTAGAAAACGCAGTTTTATGAGTACAGTAAATTCGAGGAAAAAATCTGAATACACCCGGAGCTTTGCGATTTTTCCATATTTGAGAAAAAGCTTTGCTTCCAAAAACCCCACTTTTTACACATCATGCCAATTGTCATTGCATCCTCTCTCGATTCATGGAACTGGCATCCCTATTTGACAAATGGTACGCAGTCTACTACCGTCTGAACTTGTGCAAAGCTACAAAGAGTAACGAATTCAAATATCGAGAACAGGGACTATTATTTTGCAAATCGAACGATCTTTACCCCTGTACATATCAACATGATGAAAGCTACAAAACACATGCTAGGAAACACAGTTTTATGAGTACAGTGAATTCGAGGATAAAATCTGATGACATCGGGACCTTTGCGATTTTTCCATATTTGAGAAAAAGATTTGTTTCCAAAAACCCCAGTTTTTGCACATCATGCCAAACGTCATTGCATCCTCTCTCGATTCATGGAACTGGCATTCCTATTTGACAAATTGTACGTAGTCTACTACTGTCTGAACTTGTGCAAAGCTACAAAGAGTAACGAATTCAAATATCGAGAACAGGGACTATTATTTTGAAAATCGAACGATCTTTACCCCTGTACATATCAACATGATGAAAGCTACAAAACACATGCTAGGAAACACAGTTTTATGAGTACAGTGAATTCGAGGATAAAATCTGATTACATCGGGGCCTTTGCGATTTTTCCATATTTGAGAAAAAGATTTGTTTCCAAAAACCCCACTTTTTGCACATCATGCCAAACGTCATTGCATCCTCTTTCGATTCATGGAACTGGCATCCCTATTTGACAAATGGTACGTAGTCTACTACCGTCTGAACTTGTGCAAAGGTACAAAGAGTAACAAATTCAAATATCGAGAACATTGACTATTATTCTGCAAATCGAACGATCATTACCCCTGTACATATCAACATGATGAAAACTACAAAACACATGCTAGGAAACGCAGTTTTATGAGTACACTGAATGCGAGGAAAAAATCTGAATACACCCGGGCCTTTGCGATTTTTCCATATTTGAGAAAAAGATTTGTTTCCAAAAACCCCACTTTTTGCACATCATGCCAAACGTCATTGCATCCTCTCTCGATTCATGGAACTGGCATTCCTATTTGACAAATCGTAGGTAGTCTACTACTGTCTGAACTTGTGCAAAGCTACAAAGAGTAACGAATTCAAATATCGAGAACAGGGACTATTATTTTCAAATCGAACGATCTTTACCCCTGTACATATCAACATGATGAAAGCTACAAAACACATGCTAGGAAACGCAGTTTTATGAGTACAGTGAATTCGAGGATAAAATCTGATTACATCGGGGCCTTTGCGATTTTTCCATATTTGAGAAAAAGATTTGTTTCCAAAAACCCCACTCTTTGCACATCATGCCAAACGTCATTGCATCCTCTTTCGATTCATGGAATTGGCATCCCTATTTGACAAATGGTACGCAGTCTACTACCGTCTGAACTTGTGCAAAGGTACAAAGAGTTTCGAATTCAAATATCGAGAACAGGGACTATTGTCCTGCAAATCGAACGATCTTTATCCCTGTACATATCAACGTGATGAAAACTACAAAACACATGCTAGGAAACGCAGTTTTATGAGTACAGTGAATTCGAGGATAAAATCTGGTTACACCGGGGCCTTTGCGATTTTTCCATATTTGAGAATAAGGTTTGTTTCCAGAAACCCCACTTTTTACACATCCTGCCAAATGTCATGCATCCTCTTTCGATTTATGGAACTGGCATCCCTATTTGACAAATGCTACGCAGTCTACTACCGTCTGAACTTGTGAGAAGTTACAAAGAGTAACGAATTCAAATATCGAGATCAGGGACTATTATTCTGCAAATCGAACGATCTTTGCCCCAGTACATATCAACATGATGTAAACTACAAAACACATGCTAGGAAACGCAGTTTTATGAGTACAGTGAATGCGAGGAAAAAATCTGAATACACCCGGGCCTTTGCGATTTTTCCATATTTGAGAAAAAGATTTGTTTCCAAAAACCCCAGTTTTTGCACATCATGCCAAACGTCATTGCATCCTCTCTCGATTCATGGAACTGGCATTCCTATTTGACAAATTGTACGTAGTCTACTACTGTCTGAACTTGTGCAAAGCTACAAAGAGTAACGAATTCAAATATCGAGAACAGGGACTATTATTTTGCAAATCGAACGATCTTTACCCCTGTACATATCAACATGATGAAAGCTACAAAGCACATGCTAGGAAACACAGTTTTATGAGTACAGTGAATTCGAGGATAAAATCTGGTTACACCGGGGCCTTTGCGATTTTTCCATATTTGAGAAAAAGCTTTGTTTCCAAAAACCCCACTTTTTGCACATCATGCCAAACGTCATTGCATCCTCTTTCGATTCATGGATCTGGCATCCCTGTTTTACAAATGGTACGCAGTCTACTACCGTCTGAACTTGTGCAAAGGTACAAAGAGTAACAAATTCAAATATCGAGAACCTTGACTATTATTCTGCAAATCGAACGATCATTACCCCTGTACATATCAACATGATGAAAACTACAAAACACATGCTAGGAAACGCAATTTTATGAGTACAGTAAATTCGGAGAAAAAATCTGAATACACCCGGGCCTTTGCGATTTTTCCATATTTGAGAAAAAGCTTTGTTTCCAAAAACCCCACTTTTTACACATCTGCCAAACGTCATTGCATCCCATTCGATTCATGGAACTGGCATTCCTATTTGACAAATGGTACGTGGTCTTCTACCGTCTGAACTTGTGCAAAGCTACAAAGAGTAACGAATTCAAATATCGAGAACAGGGACTATTATTTTGCAAATCGAACGATCTTTACCCCTGTACATATCAACATGATGAAAGCTACAAAGCACATGCTAGGAAACACAGTTTTATGAGTACAGTGAATTCGAGGATAAAATCTGGTTACATCGGGGCCTTTGCGATTTTTCCATATTTGAGAAAAAGCTTTGTTTCCAAAAACCCCACTTTTTGCACATCATGCCAAACGTCATTGCATCCTCTCTCGATTCATGGAACTGGCATTCCTATTTGACATATTGTACGTAGTCTACTACTGTCTGAACTTGTGCAAAGCTACAAAGAGTAACGAATTCAAATATCGAGAACAGGGACTATTATTCTGCAAATCGAACGATCATTACCCCTGTACATATCAACATGATGAAAACTACAAAACACATGCTAGGAAACGCAGTTTTATGAGTACCGTGAATGCGAGGAAAAAATCTGAATACACCCGGGCCTTTGCGATTTTTCCATATTTGAGAAAAAGATTTATTTCCAAAAACCCCAGTTTTTGCACATCATGCCAAACGTCATTGCATCCTCTCTCGATTCATGGAACTGGCATTCCTATTTGACAAATCGTAGGTAGTCTACTACTGTCTGAACTTGTGCAAAGCTACAAAGTGTAACGAATTCAAATATCGAGAACAGGGACTATTATTTTCAAATCGAACGATCTTTACCCCTGTACATATCAACATGATGAAAGCTACAAAACACATGCTAGGAAACGCAGTTTTATGAGTACAGTGAATGCGAGGATAAAAACTGATTACACCGGTGCATTTGCGATTTTTCCATATTTGAGAAAAAGCTTTATTTAAAAAAAACCCACTTTTTACACGTCCTGCCAAACGTCAAGCATCATGTTTCTATTCATTGAACTGGCATCCCAATTTCACAAATGGTACGCCGTCTACTACCCTCTGAACTTGTGCAAAGGTACAAAGAGTAACGAATTCAAATAACCAGAACAGGGACTATTGTTCTGCAAATCGAACGATCTTTACCCCTGTACATATCAACATGATGAAAACTACAAAACACATGCTAGGAAACGCAGTTTTATGAGTACAGTGAATTCGAGGACAAAATCTGATTACACTGGGGACTTTGCGATTTTTCCATATTTGAGAAAAAGCTTTGTTTCCAAAAACCCCACTTTTTACACATCTGCCAAACGTCTTTGCATCCCATTCGATTCATGGAACTGGCATTCCTATTTGACAAATGGTACGTAGTCTTCTACCATCTGAACTTGTGCAAAGCTACAAAGAGTAACGAATTCAAATATCGAGAACAGGGAATATTATTTTGCAAATCGAACGATCTTTACCCCTGTAAATATCAACATGATGAAAGCTACAAAACAACTGCTAGGAAACGCTGTTTTATGAGTACACTGAATTCGAGGATAAAATCTGATTACACCGGGGCATTTGCGATTGTTCCATATTTGAGAAAAAGCTTTGTTTAAAGAAACCCCACTTTTTACACGTCCTGCCAAACGTCATGCATCATGTTTCGATTCATTGAACTGGCATCCCTATTTCACAAATGGTACGCAGTCTACTACCCTCTGAACTTGTGCAAAGGTACAAAGAGTAACGAATTCAAATATCCAGAACAGGGACTATTGTTCTGCAAATCGATCGATCTTTACCCCTGTACATATCAACATGATGAAATCCACAAAACACATGCTAGGAAACGCAGTTTTATGAGTACAGTGAATTCGAGGATAAAATCTGATTACATCGGGGCCTTTGCGATTTTTCCATATTTGAGAAAAAGATTTGTTTCCAAAAACCCCACTCTTTGCACATCATGCCAAACGTCATTGCATCCTCTTTCGATTCATGGAACTGGCATCCCTATTTGACAAATGGTACGCAGTCTACTACCGTCTGAACTTGTGCAAAGGTACAAAGAGTTTCGAATTCAAATATCGAGAACAGGGACTATTGTCCTGCAAATCGAACGATCTTTATCCCTGTACATATCAACGTGATGAAAACTACAAAACACATGCTAGGAAACGCAGTTTTATGAGTACAGTGAATACGAGGATAAAATCTGGTTACACCGGGGCCTTTGCGATTTTTCCATATTTGAGAATAAGGTTTGTTTCCAGAAACCCCACTTTTTACACATCCTGCCAAATGTCATGCATCCTCTTTCGATTCATGGAACTGGCATCCCTATTTGACAAATGCTACGCAGTCTACTACCGTCTGAACTTGTGAGAAGTTTCAAAGAGTAACGAATTCAAATATCGAGATCAGGGACTATTATTCTGCAAATCGAACGATCTTTGCCCCAGTACATATCAACATGATGAAAACTACAAAACACATGCTAGGAAACGCAGTTTTATGAGTACAGTGAATGCGAGGAAAAAATCTGAATACACCCGGGCCTTTGCGATTTTTCCATATTCGAGAAAAAGATTTGTTTCCAAAAACCCCAGTTTTTGCACATCATGCCAAACGTCATTGCATCCTCTCTCGATTCATGGAACTGGCATTCCTATTTGACAAATTGTACGTAGTCTACTACTGTCTGAACTTGTGCAAAGCTACAAAGAGTAACGAATTCAAATATCGAGAACAGGGACTATTATTTTGCAAATCGAACGATCTTTACCCCTGTACATATCAACATGATGAAAGCTACAAAGCACATGCTAGGAAACACAGTTTTATGAGTACAGTGAATTCGAGGATAAAATCTGGTTACACCGGGGCCTTTGCGATTTTTCCATATTTGAGAAAAAGCTTTGTTTCCAAAAACCCCACTTTTTGCACATCATGCCAAACGTCATTGCATCCTCTTTCGATTCATGGATCTGGCATCCCTATTTTACAAATGGTACGCAGTCTACTACCGTCTGAACTTGTGCAAAGGTACAAAGAGTAACAAATTCAAATATCGAGAACCTTGACTATTATTCTTCAAATCGAACGATCATTACCCCTGTACATATCAACATGATGAAAACTACAAAACACATGCTAGGAAACGCAATTTTATGAGTACAGTAAATTCGGAGAAAAAATCTGAATACACCCGGGCCTTTGCGATTTTTCCATATTTGAGAAAAAGCTTTGTTTCCAAAAACCCCACTTTTTACACATCTGCCAAACGTCATTGCATCCCATTCGATTCATGGAACTGGCATTCCTATTTGACAAATGGCACGTGGTCTTCTACCGTCTGAACTTGTGCAAAGCTACAAAGAGTAACGAATTCAAATATCGAGAACAGGAACTATTATTTTGCAAATCGAACGATCTTTACCCCTGTAAATATCAACATGATGAAAGCTAAAAAACACATGCTACGAAACGCAGTTTTATGAGTACAGTGAATTCAAGGATAAAAACTGATTACACCGGGGCATTTGCGATTTTTCCATATTTGTGAAAAACCTTTGTTTAAAGAAACCCCACTTTTTACACGTCCTGCCAAACGTCAAGCATCATGTTTCGATTCATTGAACTGGCATCCCAATTTCACAAATGGTACGCCGTCTACTACCCTCTGAACTTGTGCAAAGGTACAAAGAGTAACGAATTCAAATATCCAGAACAGGGACTATTATTCTGCAAATCGAACGATCTTTGCCCAGTACATATGAACATGATGAAAACTACAAAACACATGCTTGGAAACGCAGTTTTATGAGTACAGTAAATTCGAGGAAAAAATCTGAATACACCCGGGCCTTTGCGATTTTTCCATATTTGAGAAAAAGCTTTGCTTCCAAAAACCCCACTTTTTACACATCATGCCAATTGTCATTGCATCCTCTCTCGATTCATGGAACTGGCATCCCTATTTGACAAATGGTACGCAGTCTACTACCGTCTGAACTTGTGCAAAGCTACAAAGAGTAACGAATTCAAATATCGAGAACAGGGACTATTATTTTGCAAATCGAACGATCTTTACCCCTGTACATATCAACATGATGAAAGCTACAAAACACATGCTAGGAAACACAGTTTTATGAGTACAGTGAATTCGAGGATAAAATCTGATTACATCGGGGCCTTTGCGATTTTTCCATATTTGAGAAAAAGATTTGTTTCTAAAAACCCCAGTTTTTGCACATCATGCCAAACGTCATTGCATCCTCTCTCGATTCATGGAACTGGCATTCCTATTTGACAAATTGTACGTAGTCTACTACTGTCTGAACTTGTGCAAAGCTACAAAGAGTAACGAATTCAAATATCGAGAACAGGGACTATTATTTTGAAAATCGAACGATCTTTACCCCTGTACATATCAACATGATGAAAGCTACAAAACACATGCTAGGAAACACAGTTTTATGAGTACAGTGAATTCGAGGATAAAATCTGATTACATCGGGGCCTTTGCGATTTTTCCATATTTGAGAAAAAGATTTGTTTCCAAAAACCCCACTTTTTGCACATCATGCCAAACGTCATTGCATCCTCTTTCGATTCATAGAACTGGCATCCCTATTTGACAAATGGTACGCAGTCTACTACCGTCTGAACTTGTGCAAAGGTACAAAGAGTAACAAATTCAAATATCGAGAGCATTGACTATTATTCTGCAAATCGAACGATCATTACCCCTGTACATATCAACATGATGAAAACTACAAAACACATGCTAGGAAACGCAGTTTTATGAGTACCGTGAATGCGAGGAAAAAATCTGAATACACCCGGGCCTTTGCGATTTTTCCATATTTGAGAAAAAGATTTGTTTCCAAAAACCCCAGTTTTTGCACATCATGCCAAACGTCATTGCATCCTCTCTCGATTCATGGAACTGGCATTCCTATTTGACAAATCGTAGGTAGTCTACTACTGTCTGAACTTGTGCAAAGCTACAAAGTGTAACGAATTCAAATATCGAGAACAGGGACTATTATTTTCAAATCGAACGATCTTTACCCCTGTACATATCAACATGATGAAAGCTACAAAACACATGCTAGGAAACGCAGTTTTATGAGTACAGTGAATGCGAGGATAAAAACTGATTACACCGGTGCATTTGCGATTTTTCCATATTTGAGAAAAAGCTTTATTTAAAATAACCCCACTTTTTATACGTCCTGCCAAACGTCAAGCATCATGTTTCTATTCATTGAACTGGCATCCCAATTTCACAAATGGTACGCCGTCTACTACCCTCTGAACTTGTGCAAAGGTACAAAGAGTAACGAATTCAAATAACCAGAACAGGGACTATTGTTCTGCAAATCGAACGATCTTTACCCCTGTACATATCAACATGATGAAAACTACAAAACACATGCTAGGAAACGCAGTTTTATGAGTACAGTGAATTCGAGGACAAAATCTGATTACACCGGGGACTTTGCGATTTTTCCATATTTGAGAAAAAGCTTTGTTTCCAAATACCCCACTTTTTACACATCTGCCAAACGTCATTGCATCCCATTCGATTCATGGAACTGGCATTCCTATTTGACAAATGGTACGTAGTCTTCTACCATCTGAACTTGTGCAAAGCTACAAAGAGTAACGAATTCAAATATCGAGAACAGGGAATATTATTTTGCAAATCGAACGATCTTTACCCCTGTAAATATCAACATGATGAAAGCTACAAAACAACTGCTAGGAAACGCAGTTTTATGAGTACACTGAATTCGAGGATAAAATCTGATTACACCGGGGCATTTGCGATTTTTCCATATTTGAGAAAAAGCTTTGTTTAAAGAAACCCCACTTTTTACACGTCCTGCCAAACGTCATGCATCATGTTTCGATTCATTGAACTGGCATCCCTATTTCACAAATGGTACGCAGTCTACTACCCTCTGAACTTGTGCAAAGGTACAAAGAGTAACGAATTCAAATATCCAGAACAGGGACTATTGTTCTGCAAATCGATCGATCTTTACCCCTGTACATATCAACATGATGAAATCCACAAAACACATGCTAGGAAACGCAGTTTTATGAGTACAGTGAATTCGAGGATAAAATCTGATTACATCGGGGCCTTTGCGATTTTTCCATATTTGAGAAAGAGATTTGTTTCCAAAAACCCCACTCTTTGCACATCATGCCAATTGTCATTGCATCCTCTCTCGATTCATGGAACTGGCATCCCTATTTGACAAATGGTACGCAGTCTACTACCGTCTGAACTTGTGCAAAGGTACAAAGAGTTTCGAATTCAAATATCGAGAACAGGGACTATTTTCCTGCAAATCGAACGATCTTTATCCCTGTACATATCAACGTGATGAAAACTACAAAACACATGCTAGGAAACGCAGTTTTATGAGTACAGTGAATTCGAGGATAAAATCTGGTTACACCGGGGCCTTTGCGATTTTTTCATATTTGAGAATAAGGTTTGTTTCCAGAAACCCCACTTTTTACACATCCTCCCAAATGTCATATATCCTCTTTCGATTCATGGAACTGGCATTCCTATTTGACAAATGCTACGCAGTCTACTACCGTCTGAACTTGCGAGAAGTTACAAAGAGTAACGAATTCAAATATCGAGATCAGGGACTATTATTCTGCAAATCGAACGATCTTTGCCCCAGTACGTATCAACATGATGAAAACTACAAAACACATGCTAGGAAACGCAGTTTTATGAGTACAGTGAATGCGAGGAAAAAATCTGAATACACCCGGGCCTTTGCGATTTTTCCGTATTTGAGAAAAAGATTTGTTTCCAAAAACCCCAGTTTTTGCCCATCATGCCAAACGTCATTGCATCCTCTCTCGATTCATGGAACTGGCATTCCTATTTGACAAATCGTAGGTAGTCTACTACTGTCTGAACTTGTGCAAAGCTACAAAGAGTAACGAATTCAAAAATCGAGAACAGGGACTATTATTTTGCAAATCGAACGATCTTTACCCCTGTACATATCAACATGATGAAATCTACAAAACACATGCTAGGAAACGCAGTTTTATGAGTACAGTGAATGCGAGGATAAAAACTGATTACACCGGTGCATTTGCGATTTTTCCATATTTGAGAAAAAGCTTTATTTAAAAAAAACCCACTTTTTACACGTCCTGCCAAACGTCAAGCATCATGTTTCTATTCATTGAACTGGCATCCCAATTTCACAAATGGTACGCCGTCTACTACCCTCTGAACTTGTGCAAAGGTACAAAGAGTAACGAATTCAAATATCCAGAACAGGGACTATTGTTCTGCAAATCGAACGATCTTTACCCCTGTACATATCAACATGATGAAAACTACAAAACAAATGCTAGGAAACGCTGTTTTATGAGTACAGTGAATTCGAGGATAAAATCTGATTACACCGGGGCATTTGCGATTTTTCCATATTTGAGAAAAAGGTTTGTTTCCAAAAACCCCACTTTTTGCACATCATGCCAAACGTCATTGCATCCTCTTTCGATTCATAGAACTGGCATCCCTATTTGACAAATGGTACGCAGTCTTCTACCATCTGAACTTGTGCAAAGGTACAAAGAGTAACAAATTCAAATATCGAGAACATTGACTATTATTCTGCAAATCGAACGATCATTACCCCTGTACATATCAACATGATGAAAACTACAAAACACATGCTAGGAAACGCAGTTTTATGAGTACAGTGAATGCGAGGAAAAAATCTGAATACACCCGGGCCTTTGCGATTTTTCCATATTTGAGAAAAAGATTTGTTTCCAAAAACCCCAGTTTTTGCACATCATGCCAAACGTCATTGCATCCTCTCTCGATTCATGGAACTGGCATTCCTATTTGACAAATCGTAGGTAGTCTACTACTGTCTGAACTTGTGCAAAGCTACAAAGAGTAACGAATTCAAATATCGAGAACAGGGACTATTATTTTGCAAATCGAACGATCTTTACCCCTGTACATATCAACATGATGAAAGCTACAAAACACATGCTAGGAAACGCAGTTTTATGAGTACAGTGAATGCGAGGATAAAAAGTGATTACACCGGTGCATTTCCGATTTTTCCATATTTGAGAAAAAGCTTTATTTAAAAAAAACCCACTTTTTACACGTCCTGCCAAACGTCAAGCATCATGTTTCTATTCATTGAACTGGCATCCCAATTTCACAAATGGTACGCCGTCTACTACCCTCTGAACATGTGCAAAGGTACAAAGAGTAACGAATTCAAATATCCAGAACAGGGACTATTGTTCTGCAAATCGAACGATCTTTACCCCTGTACATACCAACATGATGAAAACTACAAAACACATGCTAGGAAACGCAATTTTATGAGTACAGTAAATTCGGAGAAAAAATCTGAATACACCCGGGCCTTTGGGATTTTTCCATATTTGAGAAAAAGCTTTGTTTCCAAAAACCCCACTTTTTACACATCTGCCAAACGTCATTGCATCCCATTCGATTCATGGAACTGGCATTCCTATTTGACAAATGGTACGTAGTCTTCTACCATCTGAACTTGTGCAAAGCTACAAAGAGTAACGAATTCAAATATCGAGAACAGGGAATAAGATTTTGCAAATCGAACGATCTTTACCCCTGTAAATATCAACATGATGAAAGCTACAAAACAAATGCTAGGAAACGCTGTTTTATGAGTACAGTGAATTCGAGGATAAAATCTGATTACACCGGGGCATTTGCGATTTTTCCATATTTGAGAAAAAGCTTTGTTTAAAGAAACCCCACTTTTTACACGTCCTGCCAAACGTCAAGCATCATGTTTCGATTCATTGAACTGGCATCCCTATTTCACAAATGGTACGCAGTCTACTACCCTCTGAACTTGTGCAAAGGTACAAAGAGTAACGAATTCAAATATCCAGAACAGGGACTATTGTTCTGCAAATCGAACGATCTTTACCCCTGTACATATCAACATGATGAAATCCACAAAACACATGCTAGGAAACGCAGTTTTATGAGTACAGTGAATTCGAGGATAAAATCTGATTACATCGGGGCCTTTGCGATTTTTCCATATTTGAGAAAGAGATTTGTTTCCAAAAACCCCACTCTTTGCACATCATGCCAAACGTCATTGCATCCTCTCTCGATTCATGGAACTGGCATCCCTATTTGACAAATGGTACGCAGTCTACTACCGTCTGAACTTGCGAGAAGTTACAAAGAGTAACGAATTCAAATATCGAGATCAGGGACTATTATTCTGCAAATCGAACGATCTTTGCCCCAGTACGTATCAACATGATGAAAACTACAAAACACATGCTAGGAAACGCAGTTTTATGAGTACAGTGAATGCGAGGAAAAAATCTGAATACACCCGGGCCTTTGCGATTTTTCCATATTTGAGAAAAAGATTTGTTTCCAAAAACCCCAGTTTTTGCACATCATGCCAAACGTCATTGCATCCTCTCTCGATTCATGGAACTGGCATTCCTATTTGACAAATCGTAGGTAGTCTACTACTGTCTGAACTTGTGCAAAGCTACAAAGAGTAACGAATTCAAATATCGAGAACAGGGACTATTATTTTGCAAATCGAACGATCTTTACCCCTGTACATATCAACACGATGAAAGCTACAAAACACATGCTAGGAAACGCAGTTTTATGAGTACAGTGAATGCGAGGATAAAAACTGATTACACCGGTGCATTTGCGATTTTTCCATATTTGAGAAAAAGCTTTATTTAAAAAAACCCCACTTTTTACACGTCCTGCCAAACGTCAAGCATCATGTTTCTATTCATTGAACTGGCATCCCAATTTCACAAATGGTACGCCGTCTACTACCCTCTGAACTTGTGCAAAGGTACAAAGAGTAACGAATTCAAATATCCAGAACAGGGACTATTGTTCTGCAAATCGAACGATCTTTACCCCTGTACATATCAACATAATGAAAACTACAAAACACATGCTAGGAAACGCAATTTTATGAGTACAGTAAATTCGGAGAAAAAATCTGAATACACCCGGGCCTTTGCGATTTTTCCATATTTGAGAAAAAGCTTTGTTTCCAAAAACCCCACTTTTTACACATCTGCCAAACGTCATTGCATCCCATTCGATTCATGGAACTGGCATTCCTATTTGACAAATGGTACGTAGTCTTTACCATCTGAACTTGTGCAAAGCTACAAAGAGTAACGAATTCAAATATCGAGAACAGGGAATATTATTTTGCAAATCGAACGATCTTTACCCCTGTAAATATCAACATGATGAAAGCTACAAAACAAATGCTAGGAAACGCTGTTTTATGAGTACAGTGAATTCGAGGATAAAATCTGATTACACCGGGGCATTTGCGATTTTTCCATATTTGAGAAAAAGCTTTGTTTAAAGAAACCCCACTTTTTACACGTCCTGCCAAACGTCAAGCATCATGTTTCGATTCATTGAACTGGCATCCCTATTTCACAAATGGTACGCAGTCTACTACCCTCTGAACTTGTGCAAAGGTACAAAGAGTAACGAATTCAAATATCCAGAACAGGGACTATTGTTCTTCAAATCGAACGATCTTTACCCCTGTACATATCAACATGTTGAAATCCACAAAACACATGCTAAGAAACGCAGTTTTATGAGTACAGTGAATTCGAGGATAAAATCTGATTACATCGGGGCCTTTGCGATTTTTCCATATTTGAGAAAGAGATTTGTTTCCAAAAACCCCACTCTTTGCACATCATGCCAAACGTCATTGCATCCTCTTTCGATTCATGGAACTGGCATCCCTATTTGACAAATGGTACGCAGTCTACTACCGTCTGAACTTGTGCAAAGGTACAAAGAGTTTCGAATTCAAATATCGAGAACAGGGACTATTTTCCTGCAAATCGAACGATCTTTATCCCTGTACATATCAACGTGATGAAAACTACAAAACACATGCTAGGAAACGCAGTTTTATGAGTACAGTGAATTCGAGGATAAAATCTGGTTACACCGGGGCCTTTGCGATTTTTCCATATTTGAGAATAAGGTTTGTTTCCAGAAACCCCACTTTTTACACATCCTGCCAAATGTCATGCTTCCTCTTTCGATTCATGGAACTGGCATCCCTATTTGACAAATGCTACGCAGTCTACTACCGTCTGAACTTGCGAGAAGTTACAAAGAGTAACGAATTCAAATATCGAGAACAGGGACTATTATTCTGCAAATCGAACGATGTTTACCCCTGTACATATCAACATGATGAAAACTACAAAACACATGCTTGGAAACGCAGTTTTATGAGTACAGTAAATTCGAGGAAAAAATCGGAATACACCCGGGCCTTTGCGATTTTTCCATATTCGAGAAAAAGGTTTGTTTCCAAAAACCCCAGTTTTTGCACATCATGCCAAACGTCATTGCATCCTCTCTCGATTCATGGAACTGGCATTCCTATTTGACAAATCGTAGGTAGTCTACTACTGTCTGAACTTGTGCAAAGCTACAAAGAGTAACGAATTCAAATTTCGAGAAAAGGGACTATTGTTTTGCAAATCGAACGATCTTTACCCCTGTACATATCAACATGATGAAAGCTACAAAACACATGCTAGGAAACGCAGTTTTATGAGTACAAAGAATTCGAGGATAAAATCTGGTTACACCGGTGCATTTGCGATTTTTCCATATTTGAGAAAAAGCTTTATTTAAAAAAAACCCACTTTTTACACGTCCTGCCAAACGTCAAGCATCATGTTTCTATTCATTGAACTGGCATCCCTATTTCACAAATGGTACGCAGTCTACTAACGTCTGAACTTGTGCAAAGGTACAAAGAGTAACGAATTCAAATATCGAGAACAGGGACTATTGTTCTGCAAATCGAACGATCTTTACCCCTGTACATATCAACGTGATGAAAACTACAAAACACATGCTAGGAAACGCAGTTTTATGAGTACAGTGAATTCGAGGATAAAATCTGGTTACACCGGGGCCTTTGCGATTTCTCATTATTTGAGAATTAGGTTTGTTTCCAGAAACCCCACTTTTTACACATCCTGCCAAATGTCATGCTTCCTCTTTCGAATCATGGAACTGGCATCCCTATTTGACAAATGGTACGCAGTCTACTACCGTCTGAACTTGTGAAAAGTTACAAAGAGTAACGAATTGAAATATCGAGAACAGGGACTATTATTCTGCAAATCGAACGATCTTTGCCCCAGTACATATCAACATGATAAAAGCTACCAAACACATGCTAGGAAACACAGTTTTATGGGTACATTGAATTCGAGAAGAAAATCTGATTACACCGGGGACTTTGCGATTTTTCCATATTTGAGAAAAAGCTTTGTTTCAAAAACCCCACATTTTACACATGATGCCAAACGTCATTGCATCCTCTCTCGATGCATGGAACTGGCATCCATATTTGACAAATGGTACGCAGTCTACTACCGTCTGAACTTGTGCAAAGCTACAAAGAGTAACGAATTCAAATATCGAGAACAGGGACTATTATCCTGCAAATCGAACGATCTTTACCCCTGTACATATCAACATGCTGAAAACTACAAAACACATGCTAGGAAACGCAGTTTTATGAGTACAGTGAATTCGAGGATAAAATCTGATTACACTGGGGCCTTTGCGATTATTCCATATTTGAGAAAAGGCTTTGTTTCCAAAAACCCCAATTTTTACACATGATGCCAAACGTCATTGCATCCTCTCTCGATTCATGGAACTGGCATCCCTATTAGACAAATGGTACGCAGTCTACTACCGTCTGAACTTGTGCAAAGGTACAAAGAGTAACGAATTCAAATATCGAGAACAGGGACTATTGTTCTGCAAATCGAACGATCTTTACCCCTGTACATATCAACATGATGATAACTACAAAACACATGCTAGGAAACGCATTTATATGAGTACAGTAAAGTCGAGGAAAAAATCTGAATACACCCGGGCCTTTGCGATTTTTCCATATTTGAGAATAAGGTTTGTTTCCAGAAACCCCACTTTTTACACATCCTGCCAAATGTCATGCATCCTCTTTCGATTCATGGAACTGGCATCCCTATTTGACAAACGGCACGCAGTCTACTACCGTCTGAACTTGTGAAAAGTTACAAAGAGTAACGAATTCAAATATCGAGAACAGGGACTATTATTCTGCAAATCGAACGATCTTTGCCCCAGTACATATCAACATGATAAAAGCTACAAAACACATGCTAGGAAACACAGTTTTATGAGTACATTGAATTCGAGAAGAAAATCTGATTACACCAAGGCCTTGGCGATTTTTCCATATTTGAGAAAAAGCTTTGTTTCCAAAAACCCCACTTTTTACACATCATGCCAAACGTCATTGCATCGTCTCTCGATTCATGGAACTGGCATCCCTATTTGACAAATGGTACGCAGTCTACTACCGTCTGAACTTGTGCAAAGCTACAAAGAGTAACGAATTCAAATATCGAGAACAGGGACTATTATTCTGCAAATCGAACGATCTTTAACCCTGTACATATCAACACGATGAAAACTACAAAACACATGCTAGGAAACGCAGTTTTATGAGTTCAGTGAATTCGAGCATAAAATCTGATTACACCAGGGCATTTGCGATTTTTCCATATTTGAGAAAAACCGTTGATTCCAAAAACCCCACTTTTTACACATCATGCCAAAAGTCATTGCATTCTCTCTCGATTCATGGAACTGGCATCCATATTTGACAAATGGTACGCAGTCTACTACCGTCTGAACTTGTGCAAAGCTACAAAGAGTAACGAATTCAAATATCGAGAACAGGGACTATTATTCTGCAAATCGAACGATCTTTACCACTGTACATATCAACATGATGAAAACTACAAAACACATGCTAGGAAACGCAGTTTTATGAGTACAGTGAATTCGAGGATAAAATCTGATTACATCGAAGCCTTTGCGATTTTTCCATATTTGAGAAAAAGCTTTGTTTCCAGAAACCCCACTTTCTACACATCATGCCAAACGTCATTGCATCCTATCTCGATTCATGGAACTGGCATCCCTATTTGACAAATGGTACGCAGTCTACTACCGTCTGAACTTGTGCAAAGGTACAAAGAGTAACGAATTCAAATATCGAGAACAGGGACTATTGTTCTGAAAATCGAACGATCTTTACCCCTGTACATATCAACGTGATGAAAACTACAAAACACATGCTAGGAAACGCAGTTTTATGAGTACAGTGAATTCGAGGATAAAATCTGGTTACACCGAGGCCTTTGCGATTTTTCCATATTTGAGAATAAGATTTCTTTCCAGAAACCCCACTTTTTACACATCCTGCCAAATCTCATGCATCCTCTTTCGATTCATGGAACTGGCATCCCTATTTGACAAATGGTACGCAGTCTACTACCGTCTGAACTTGTGCAAAGTTACAAAGAGTAACGAATTCAAATATCGAGAACAGGGACTATTATTCTGCAAATCGAACGATCATTGCCCCATTACATATCAACATGATGAAAACTACAAAACACATGCTAGGAAACGCAGTTTTATGAGTACAGTAAATTCGAGGAAAAAATCTGAATACACCCGGGCCTTTGCGATTTTTCCATATTTGAGTAAAGCTTTGTTTCCAAAAACCCCACTTTTTACACATCATGCCTATTGTCATTGCATCCTCTCTCGATTCATGGAACTGGCATCCCTATTTGACATATGGTACGCAGTCTACTACCGTCTGAACTTGTGCAAAGCTACAAAGAGTAACGAATTCAAATATCGAGAACAGGGATTGTTATTCTGCAAATCGAACGATCTTTACCCCTGTACATATCAACATGATGAAAGCTACAAAACACATGCTAGTAAACACAGTTTTATGAGTACATTGAATTCGAGAATAAAATCTGATTACACCGGGGCCATTGCGATTTTTCCATATTTGAGAAAAAGCTTTGTTTCCAAAAACCCCACTTTTTACACATCATGCCAAACGTCATTGCATCGTCTCTCGATTCATGGAACTGGCATCCCTACTTGACAAATGGTACGCAGTCTACTACCATCTGATTTTGTGCAAAGGTACAAAGAGTAACAAATTCAAATATCGAGAACAGGGACTATTATCCTGCAAATCGAACGATCTTTACCCCTGTACATATCAACATGCTGAAAACTACAAAACACATGCTAGGAAACGCAGTTTTATGAGTACAGTGAATTCGAGGATAAAATCTGATTACACTGGGGCCTTTGCGATTATTCCATATTTGAGAAAATGCTTTGTTTCCAAAAACCACAATTTTTACACATGATGCCAAACGTCATTGCATCCTCTCTCGATTCATGGAACTGGCATCCCTATTAGACAAATGGTACGCAGTCTACTACCGTCTGAACTTGTGCAAAGGTACAAAGAGTAACGAATTCAAATATCGAGAACATGGCCTATTGTTCTGCAAATCGAACGATCTTTACCCCTGTACATATCAACATGATGAAAACTACAAAACACATGCTAGGAAACGCAGTTTTATGAGTACAGTGAATTCGAGCATAAAATCTGATTACACCGGGGCATTTGCGATTTTTCCATATTTGAAAATAAGGTTTGTTTCCAGAAACCCCACTTTTTACACATCCTGCCAAATGTCATGCATCCTCTTTCGATTCATGGAACTGGCATCCCTATTTGACAAACGGTACGCAGTCTACTACCGTCTGAACTTGTGAAAAGTTACAAAGAGTAACAAATTCAAATATCGAGAACAGGGACTATTATTCTGCAAATCGAACGATCTTTGCCCCAGTACATATCAACATGATAAAAGCTACAAAACACATGCTAGGAAACACAGTTTTATGAGTACATTGAATTCGAGAAGAAAATCTGATTACACCAAGGCCTTGGCGATTTTTCCATATTTGAGAAAAAGCTTTGTTTCCAAAAACCCCACTTTTTACACATCATGCCAAACGTCATTGCATCGTCTCTCGATTCATGGAACTGGCATCCCTATTTGACAAATGGTACGCACTCTACTACCGTCTGAACTTGTGCAAAGCTACAATGAGTAACGAATTCAAATATCGAGAAGAGGGACTATTATTCTGCAAATCGAACGATCTTTAACCCTGTACATATCAACACGATGAAAACTACAAAACACATGCTAGGAAACGCAGTTTTATGAGTTCAGTGAATTCGAGCATAAAATCTGATTACACCAGGGCATTTGCGATTTTTCCATATTTGAGAAAAACCGTTGATTCCAAAAACCCCACTTTTTACACATCATGCCAAACGTCATTGCATTCTCTATCGATTCATGGAACTGGCATCCATATTTGACAAATGGTACGCAGTCTACTACCGTCTGAACTTGTGCAAAGCTACAAAGAGTAACGAATTCAAATATCGAGAACAGGGACTATTATTCTGCAAATCGAACGATCTTTAACCCTGTACATATCAACATGATGAAAACTACAAAACACATGCTAGGAAACGCAGTTTTATGAGTACAGTAATTCGAGGATAAAATCTGATTACACCGGGGCCTTTGCGATTATTCCATATTTGAGAAAAAGCTTTGTTTCAAAAACCCTACATTTTACACATGATGCCAAACGTCATTGCATCCTTTCTCGATTCATGGAACTGGCATCCATATTTGACAAATGGTACGCAGTCTACTACCGTCTGAACTTGTGCAAAGCTACAAAGAGTAACGAATTCAAATATCGAGAACAGGGACTATTATTCTGCAAATTGAACGATCTTTACCCCTGTACATATCACCATGATGAAAACTACAAGACACATGCTAGGAAACGCAGTTTTATGAGTACAGTGAATTCGAGGATAAAATCTGATTACATCGGGGCCTTTGCGATTTTTCCATATTTGAGAAAAAGCTTTGTTTCCAAAAACCCCACTTTCTACACATCATGCCAAACGTCATTGCATCCTATCTCGATTCATGGAACTGGCATCCCTATTTGACAAATGGTACGCAGTCTACTACCGTCTGAACTTGTGCAAAGGTACAAAGAGTAACGAATTCAAATATCGAGAACCGGGACTATTGTTCTGCAAATCGAACGATCCTTACCCTGTACATATCAACGTGATGAAAACTACAAAACACATGCTAGGAAACGCAGTTTTATGAGTACAGTGAATTCGAGGATAAAATCTGGTTACACCAGGGCCTTTGCGATTTTTCCATATTTAAGAATAAGGTTTGTTTCCAGAAACCCCACTTTTTACACATCCTGCCAAATCTCATGCATCCTCTTTCGATTCATGGAACTGGCATCCCTATTTGACAAATGGTACGCAGTCTACTACCGTCTGAACTTGTGCAAAGTTACAAAGAGTAACGAATTCAAATATCGAGAACAGAGACTATTATTCTGCAAATCGAACGATCTTTGCCCCAGTACATATCAACATGATGAAAACTACACAACACATGCTAGGAAACGCAGTTTTATGAGTACAGTAAATTCGAGGAAAAAATCTGAATACACCCGGGCCTTTGCGATTTTTCCATATTTGAGTAAAGCTTTGTTTCCAAAAACCCCACTTTTTACACATCATGCCAATTGTCATTGCATCCTCTCTCGATTCATGGAACTGGCATCCCTATTTGACAAATGGTACGCAGTCTACTACCGTCTGAACTTGTGCAAAGCTACAAAGAGTAACGAATTCAAATATCGACAACAGGGATTGTTATTCTGCAAATCGAACGATCTTTACCCCTGTACATATCAACATGATGAAAGCAACAAAACACATGCTAGGAAACGCAGTTTTATGAGTACAGTGAATTCGAGGATAAAATCTGATTACACTGGGGCCTTTGCGATTATTCCATATTTGAGAAAATCCTTTGTTTCCAAAAACCCCAATTTTTACACATGATGCCAAATGTCATTGCATCCTCTCTCGATTCATGGAACTGGCATCCCTATTAGACAAATGGTACGCAGTCTACTACCGTCTGAACTTGTGCAAAGGTACAAAGAGTAACGATTTCAAATATCGAGAACAGGGACTATTGTTCTGCAAATCGAATGATCTTTACCCCTGTACATATCAACATGATGATAACTACAAAACACATTTATATGAGTACAGTAAAGTCGAGGAAAAAATCTGAATACACCCGGGCCTTTGCGATTTTTCCATATTTGAGAAAAACGTTTGTTTCCAAAAACCCCACTTTTTACACATCATGCCAAATGTCATTGCATCCCTTTCGATTCATGGAACTGGCATCCCTATTTGACAAATGGTACGTAGTCTACTACCGTCTGAACTTGTGCAAAGGTACAAAGAGTAACGAATTCAAATATCGAGAACAGGGACTATTGTTCTGCAAATCGAACGATCTTTACCCCTGTACATATCAACATGATGAAAACTACAAAACACATGCTAGGAAACGCAGTTTTATGAGTACAGTAAATTCAAAGAAAAAATCTGAATACACCCGGGCCTTTGCAATTCTTCCATATTTGAGAAAAAGCTTTGTTTCCAAAAACCCCTTTTTTCACACATGATGCCAAACGTCATGCATCCTCTTTCGACTCATGGAACTGACATCCGTATTTGACAAATGGTACGCAGTCTACTACCGTCTGAACTTGTGCAAAGCTACAAAGAGTAACGAATTCAAATATCGAGAACAGGGATTGTTATTTTGCAAATCGAACGATCTTTACCCCTGTACATATCAACTTGATGAAAGCTACAAAACACATGCTAGGAAACACAGTTTCATGAGTTCTGTGAATTCGAGCATAAAATCTGATTACACCAGGGCATTTGCGATTTTTCCATATTTGAGAAAAACCGTTGATTCCAAAAACCCCACTTTTTACACATCATGACAAACGTCATTGCATCCTCTCTCGATTCATGGAACTGGCATCCATATTTGACAAATGGTACGCAGTCTACTACCGTCTGAACTTGTGCAAAGCTACAAAGAGTAACTAATTCAAATATCGAGAACAGGGACTATTATCCTGCAAATCGAACGATCTTTACCCCTGTACATATCAACATGCTGAAAACTACAAAACACATGCTAGGAAAAGCAGTTTTTATGAGTACAGTGAATTCGAGGATAAAATCTGGTTACACCGGGCCTTTGCGATTTTTCCATATTTGAGAATAAGGTTTGTTTCCAGAAACCCCACTTTTTACACATCCTGCCAAATGTCATGCGTCCTCTTTCGATTCATGGAACTGGCATCCCTATTTGACAAATGGTACGCAGTCTACTACCGTCTGAACTTGTGCAAAGCTACAAAGAGTAACGAATTCAAATATCGAGAACAGGGATTGTTATTTTGCAAATCGAACGATCTTTACCCCTGTACATATCAACTTGATGAAAGCTACAAAACACATGCTAGGAAACACAGTTTTATGAGTACATTGAATTCGAGAACAAAATCTGATTACACCGGGGCCTTTGCGATTTTTCCATATTTGAGAAAAAGCTTTGTTTCCAAAAAACCCACATTTTACACATCATGCCAAACGTCATTGCATCGTCTCTCGATTCATGGAACTGGCATCCCTACTTGACAAATGGTACGCAGTCTACTACCGTCTGATTTTGTGCAAAGGTACAAAGAATAACAAATTCAAATATCGAGAACAGGGACTATTATCCTGCAAATCGAACGATCTTTACCCCTGTACATATCAACATGATGAAAACTACAAAACACATCCTAGGAAACGCAGTTTTATGAGTACAGTGAATTCGAGGATAAAATTGATTACATCGGTGCCTTTGCGATTTTTCCATATTTGAGAAAAAGCTTTGTTTCCAAAAACCCCACTTTTTACACATCATGCCAATTGTCATTGCATCCTCTCTCGATTCATGGAACTGGCATCCCTATTTGACAAATGGTACGCAGTCTACTACCGTCTGAACTTGTGCAAAGCTACAAAGAGTAACGAATTCAAATATCGAGAACAGGGATTGTTATTCTGCAAATCGAACGATCTTTACCCCTGTACATATCAACATGATGAAAGCAACAAAACACATGCTAGGAAACGCAGTTTTATGAGTACAGTGAATTCGAGGATAAAATCTGATTACACTGGGGCCTTTGCGATTATTCCATATTTGAGAAAATCCTTTGTTTCCAAAAACCCCAATTTTTACACATGATGCCAAATGTCATTGCATCCTCTCTCGATTCATGGAACTGGCATCCCTATTAGACAAATGGTACGCAGTCTACTACCGTCTGAACTTGTGCAAAGGTACAAAGAGTAACGATTTCAAATATCGAGAACTGGGACTATTGTTCTGCAAATCGAATGATCTTTACCCCTGTACATATCAACATGATGATAACTACAAAACACATTTATATGAGTACAGTAAAGTCGAGGAAAAAATCTGAATACACCCGGGCCTTTGCGATTTTTCCATATTTGAGAAAAACGTTTGTTTCCAAAAACCCCACTTTTTACACATCATGCCAAATGTCATTGCATCCCTTTCGATTCATGGAACTGGCATCCCTATTTGACAAATGGTACGTAGTCTACTACCGTCTGAACTTGTGCAAAGGTACAAAGAGTAACGAATTCAAATATCGAGAACAGGGACTATTGTTCTGCAAATCGAACGATCTTTACCCCTCTACATATCAACATGATGAAAACTACAAAACACATGCTAGGAAACGCAGTTTTATGAGTACAGTAAATTCAAAGAAAAAATCTGAATACACCCGGGCCTTTGCAATTCTTCCATATTTGAGAAAAAGCTTTGTTTCCAAAAACCCCTTTTTTCACACATGATGCCAAACGTCATGCATCCTCTTTCGACTCATGGAACTGACATCCCTATTTGACAAATGGTACGCAGTCTACTACCGTCTGAACTTGTGCAAAGCTACAAAGAGTAACGAATTCAAATATCGAGAACAGGGACTATTATTCTGCAAATCGAACGATCTTTACCCCTGTACATATCAACACGATGAAAACTACAAAACACATGCTAGGAAACGCAGTTTCATGAGTTCAGTGAATTCGAGCATAAAATCTGATTACACCAGGGCATTTGCGATTTTTCCATATTTGAGAAAAACCGTTGATTCCAAAAACCCCACTTTTTACACATCATGACAAACGTCATTGCATCCTCTCTCGATTCATGGAACTGGCATCCATATTTGACAAATGGTACGCAGTCTACTACCGTCTGAACTTGTGCAAAGCTACAAAGAGTAACTAATTCAAATATCGAGAACAGGGACTATTATTCTGCAAATCGAACGATCTTTACCCCTGTACATATCAACATGATGAAAACTACAAAACACATGCTAGGAAACGCAGTTTTATGAGTACAGTGAATTCGAGCATAAAATCTGATTACACCGGGGCATTTGCGATTTTTCCATATTTGAGAAAACCGTTGTTTCCAAAAATCCCAGTTTTTACACATCATGCCAAACGTCATTGCATCCTCTATCGATTCATGGAACTGGCATCCCTATTTGACAAATGGTACGCAGTCTACTACCGTCTGATTTTGTGCAAAGGTACAAAGAGTAACAATTTCAAATATCGAGAACAGGGACTATTATCCTGCAAATCGAACGATCTTTACCCCTGTACATATCAACATGCTGAAAACTACAAAACACATGCTAGGAAAAGCAGTTTTTATGAGTACAGTGAATTCGAGGATAAAATCTGATTACACTGGGGCCTTTGCGATTATTCCATATTTGAGAAAATGCTTTGTTTCCAAAATCCCCACTTTTTACACATCATGCCAAACGTCATTGCATCATCTCTCGATTCATGGAACTGGGATCCATATTTGACAAATGGTACGCAGTCTACTACCGTCTGAACTTGTGCAAAGCTACAAAGAGTAACGAATTCAAATATCGAGAACAGGGACTATTATTCTGCAAAGCGAACGATCTTTACCCCTGTACATATCAACATGATGAAATCTACAAAACACATGCTAGGAAACGCAGTTTTATGAGTACAGTGAATTCGAGGATAAAATTGATTACATCGGTGCCTTTGCGATTTTTCCATATTTGAGAAAAAGCTTTGTTTCCAAAAACCCCACTTTTTCCACATCATGCCAAACGTCATTGCATCCTCTCTCGATTCATGGAACTGGCATCCCTATTTGACAAATGGTACGCAGTCTACTACCGTCTGAACTTGTGCAAAGGTACAAAGAGTAACGAATTCCAATATCGAGAACAGGGACTATTGTTCTGCAAAATCGAACGATCTTTACCCCTGCACATATCAACGTGATGAAAACTACAGAACACATGCTAGGAAACGCAGTTTTATGAGTACAGTGAATTCGAGGATAAAATCTGGTTACACCGGGCCTTTGCGATTTTTCCATATTTGAGAATAAGGTTTGTTTCCAGAAACCCCACTTTTTACACATCCTGCCAAATGTCATGCGTCCTCTTTCGATTCATGGAACTGGCATCCCTATTTGACAAATGGTACGCAGTCTACTACCGTCTGAACTTGTGCAAAGCTACAAAGAGTAACGAATTCAAATATCGAGAACAGGGATTGTTATTTTGCAAATCGAACGATCTTTACCCCTGTACATATCAACTTGATGAAAGCTACAAAACACATGCTAGGAAACACAGTTTTATGAGTACATTGAATTCGAGAACAAAATCTGATTACACCGGGGCCTTTGCGATTTTTCCATATTTGAGAAAAAGCTTTGTTTCCAAAAAACCCACATTTTACACATCATGCCAAACGTCATTCCATCGTCTCTCGATTCATGGAACTGGCATCCCTACTTGACAAATGGTACGCAGTCTACTACCGTCTGATTTTGTGCAAAGGTACAAAGAATAACAAATTCAAATATCGAGAACAGGGACTATTATCCTGCAAATCGAACGATCTTTACCCCTGTACATATCAACATGATGAAAACTACAAAACACATCCTAGGAAACGCAGTTTTATGAGTACAGTGAATTCGAGCATAAAATCTGATTACACCGGGGCATTTGCGATTTCTCCATATTTGAGAAAAACCGTTGTTTCCAAAAACCCCAGTTTTTACACATCATGCCAAACGTCATTGCATCCTCTCTCGATTCATGGAACTGGCATCCCTATTAGACAAATGGTACGCAGTCTACTACCGTCTGAACTTGTGCAAAGGTACAAAGAGTAACGAATTCAAATATCGAGAACAGGGACTATTGTTCTGCAAATCGAACGATCTTTACCCCTGTACATATCAACATGATGATAACTACAAAACACATGCTAGGAAACGCATTTATATGAGTACAGTAAAGTCGAGGAAAAAATCTGAATACACCCGGGCCTTTGCGATTTTTCCATATTTGAGAAAAACGTTTGTTTCCAAAAACCCCACTTTTTACACATCATGGCAAATGTCATTGCATCCCTTTCGATTCATGGAACTGGCATCCCTATTTGACAAATGGTACGTAGTCTACTACCGTCTGAACTTGTGCAAAGGTACAAAGAGTAACGAATTCAAATATCGATAACAGGGACTATTGTTCTGCAAATCGAACGATCTTTACCCCTCTACATATCAACATGATGAAAACTACAAAACACATCCTAGGAAACGAAGTTTTATGAGTACAGTAAATTCGAAGTAAAAATCTGAATACTCCCGGGCCTTTGCGATTTTTCCATATTTGAGAAAAAGCTTTGTTTCCAAAAACCCCACATTTTACACATCATGCCAAACGTCATTGCATCGTCTCTCGATTCATGGAACTGGCATCCCTATTTGACAAATGGTACGCAGTCTACTACCGTCTGAACTTGTGCAAATGTACAAAGAGTAACGAATTCAAATATCGACAACAGGGACTATTATTCTGCAAATCGAAAAATCTTTACCCCTGTACATATCAACATGATGAAAACTACAAAACACATGCTAGGAAACGCAGTTTTATGAGTACACTGAATTCGAGCATAAAATCTGATTACACCGGGGCATTTGCGATTTTTCCATGTTTGAGAAAAACCGTTGTTTCCAAAAACCCCACTTTTTACACATCATGCCAAACGTCATTGCATCCTCTCTCGTTTCATGGAACTGGCATCCCTATTTGACAAATGGTACGCAGTCTACTACCGTCTGATTTTGTGCAAAGGTACAAAGGTAACAAATTCAAATATCGAGAACAGGGACTATTGTTCTGCAAATCGAACGATCTTTACCCCTGTAGATATCAACATGATGAAAACTACAAAACACATGCTAGGAAACGCAGTTTTATGAGTACAGTGAATTCGAGGATAAAATCTGAATACACCGGGGCCTTTGTGATCTTTCCATATTTGAGAAAAAGCTTTGTTTCCAGAAACCCCACTTTTTACACATCACGCCAAACGTCATTGCATCCTCTTTCGATTCATGGAACTGGCATCCCTATTTGACAAATGGTACGCAGTCTACTACCATCTGAACTTGTGCAAAGGTACAAAGAGTAACGAATTCAAATATCGAGAACAGGGACTATTAGTCTGCAAATCGAACGATCTTTACCCCTGTAGATATCAACATGATGAAAACTACTAAACACATGCTAGGAAACGCAGTTTTATGAGTACAGTAAATTCGAGGAAAAAATGTGAACACACCCGGGCCTTTGCGATTTTTCCATATTTGGGAAAAAGCTTTGTTTCCAAAAACCCTCTTTTTACACATCATGCCAAACGTCATTGCATCCTCTCTCCATTCATGGAACTGGCATCCCTATTTGACAAATGGTACGCAGTCTACTACCGTCTGAACTTGCGCAAAGGTACAAATAGTAACGAATCCAAATATCGAGAACAGGCACTATTATTCTGCAAATCGAACGATCTTCTCGCCTGTAATAATCAACATGATGAAAGCTGCAAAACACATGCTAGGAAACGCAGTTTTATGAGTACAGTAAATTCGAGGAAAAAATCTGAATACACCCGGTCCTTTGCGATTTTTCCATATTTGAGAAAAAGCTTTGTTTCCAAAAACCCCACTTTTTACACATCATGCCAAACCTCATTGCATCATCTCTCGATTCATGGAACTGGCATCCCTATTTGACAAACAGTATGCAGTCTACCACCGTCTGAACTCGTGCAAAGCTACAAATAGTAACGAATTCAAATATCGAGAACGGGGACTATTATTCTGCAAATCGAACGATCTTCTCGCCTGTAATAATCAACATGATGAAAGCTGCAAAACACATGCTAGGAAACGCAGTTTTATGAGTACAGTAAATTCGAAGACAAAATCTGAATACACCCGGGCTTTTGCGATTTTTCCATATTTGAGAAATAGCTTTGTTTCCAAAAACCCCACTTTCTACACATCATGCCAAACGTCATTGCATCCCATTCGATTCATGGAACTGGCATTCCTATTTGACAAATGGTACGTAGTCTACTACCGTCTGAACTTGTGCAAAGCTACAAAGAGTAACGAATTCAAATATCGAGAACAGGGACTATTATTCTGCAAATCGAACGATCTTTACCCCTGTACATATCAACATGATGAAAACTACAAAACACATGCTAGGAAACGCAGTTTTATGAGTACAGTGTATTCGAGGATAAAATATGATTGCATCGGGGCATTTGCGATTTTTCCATATTTGAGAAAAAGCTTTGTTTAAAGAAACCCCACTTTTTACACGTCCTGCCAAACGTCAAGCATCCTGTTTCGATTCATTGAACTGGCATCCCTATTTCACAAATGGTACGCAGTCTACTACCGTCTGAACTTGTCCAAAGGTACAGAGAGTAACGAGTTCAAATATCGAGAACAGGGACTATTATTCTGCAAATCGAACGATCTTTACCACTGTACATATCAACATGATGAAATCTACATAACACATGCTAGGAAACGCAGTTTTATGTGTACAGTGAATTCGAGGTTAAAATCTGATTATATCGGGGCCTTTGCGATTTTTTCATATTTGAGAAAAAGGTTTGTTTCCAAAAACCTCACTTTTTACACATCATGCCAAACGTCATTGTATCCTCTCTCGATTCATGGAACTGGCATCCCTATTTGACAAATGGTACGCAGTCTACTACCGTCTGAACTTGTGCAAAGGTACAAAGAGTAATGAATTCAAATATCGAGAACAGGGACTATTATTCTGCAAATCGAACGATGTTTACCCCTGTATATATCAACATGATGAAAACTACAAAACACATGCTAGGAAACGCAGTTTTATGAGTACAGTGAATTCGAGGGTAAAATCTGATTACACCGGGGCATTTGCGATATTTCCATATTTGAGAAAAACGTTTGTTTCCAAAAACCCCACTTTTTACACATCATACCAAACGTCATTGCATCCCTTTCGATTCATGGAACTGGCATCCCTATTTGACAAATGGTACGCAGTCTACTACCGTCAGAACTTGAGCAAAGGTACAAAGATTAGCGAATTCAAATATCGAGAACAGGGACTATTATTCTGCATATCGAACGATCTTTGCCCCTGTACATATCAACATGATGAAAACTACAAAACACATGCTAGTAAACGCAGTTTTATGAGTACAGTAAATTCGAGGAAAAAATCTGAATACACCCGGGCGTTTCAGATTTTTCCATATTTGAGAAAAAGCTTTGTTTCCAAAAACCCCACATTTTACACATCATGCCAATTGTCATTGCAACCTCTCTCGACTCATGGAACTGGCATCCCTATTTGACAAATGGTACGCAGTCTACTACCGTCTGAACTTGTGCAAATCTACAAAGAGTAACGAATTCAAATATCGAGAACAGGGATTGTTATTCTGCAAATCGAACGATCCTTACCCCTGTACGTATCAACATGATGAAAGCTACAAAACACACGCTAGGAAACACAGTTTTATGAGTACAGTGAATTCGAGAATAAAATCTGATTACACCGGGGCCTTTGCGATTTTTCCATATTTGAGAAAAAGCTTTGTTTCCAAGAACCCCACTTTTAACACATCATGCCAAATGTCAAGCATCATGTTTCGATTCATGGAACTGGCATCCCTATTTGACAAATGGTACGCAGTCTACTACCGTCTGAACTTGCGCAAGGTACAAATAGTAACGAATCCAAATATCGAGAACAGGGACTATTATTCTGCAAATCGAACGATCTTCTCGCCTGTAATAATCAACATGATGAAAGCTGCAAAACACATGCTAGGAAACGCAGTTTTATGAGTACAGTAAATTCGAGGAAAAAATCTGAATACACCCGGTCCTTTGCGATTTTTCCATATTTGAGAAGAAGCTTTGTTTCCAAAAACCCCACTTTTTACACATCATGCCAAACCTCATTGCATCATCTCTCGATTCATGGAACTGGCATCCCTATTTGACAAACAGTATGCAGTCTACTACCGTCTGAACTCGTGCAAAGCTACAAATAGTAACGAATTCAAATATCGAGAACGGGGACTATTATTCTGCAAATCGAACGATCTTTACCCCTGTACATATCAACATGATTAAAACTACAAAACACATGCTAGGAAACGCATTTTTATGAGTACAGTAAAGTCGAGGAAAAAATCTGAATACACCCGGACCTTTGCGATTTTTCCATATCTGAGAAAAACGTTTGTTTCCAAAAACCCCACTTTTTACACATCCTACCAAACGTCATTGCATCCCTTTCGATTTATGGAACTGGCATCCCTATTTGACAAATGGTACGCAGTCTACTACCGTCTGAACTTGTGCAAAGGTACAAAGAATAACAAATTCAAATATCGAGAACAGGGACTATTATTCTGCAAATCGAACGATCTTTACCCCTGTACATATCAACATGATGAAAACTACAAAACACATGCTAGGAAACGCAGTTTTATGAGTACAGTAAATTCGAAGACAAAATCTGAATACACCCGGGCTTTTGCGATTTTTCCATATTTGAGAAATAGCTTTGTTTCCAAAAACCCCACTTTCTACACATCATGCCAAACGTCATTGCATCCCATTCGATTCATGGAACTGGCATTCCTATTTGACAAATGGTACGTAGTCTACTACCGTCTGAACTTGTGCAAAGCTACAAAGAGTGACGAATTCAAATATCGAGAACAAAGACTATTATTCTGCAAATCGAACGATCTTTACCCCTGTACATATCAACATGATGAAAACTACAAAACACATGCTAGGAAACGCAGTTTTATGAGTACAGTGTATTCGAGGATAAAATATGATTGCATCGGGTCATTTGCGATTTTTCCATATTTGAGAAAAAGCTTTGTTTAAAGAAACCTCACTTTTTACACGTCCTGCCAAACGTCAAGCATCCTGTTTCGATTCATTGAACTGGCATCCCTATTTCACAAATGGTACGCAGTCTACTACCGTTTGAACTTGTCCAAAGCTACAGAGAGTAACGAGTTCAAATATCGAGAACAGGGACTATTATTCAGCAAATCGAACGATGTTTACCCCTGTATATATCAACATGATGAAAACTACAAAACACATGCTAGGAAACGCAGTTTTATGAGTACAGTGAATTCGAGGGTAAAATCTGATTACACCGGGGCATTTGCGATATTTCCATATTTGAGAAAAACGTTTGTTTCCAAAAACCCCACTTTTTACACATCCTACCAAACGTCATTGCATCCCTTTCGATTCATGGAACTGGCATCCCTATTTGACAAATGGTACGCACTCTACTACCGTCAGAACTTGTGCAAAGGTACAAAGATTAGCGAATTCAAATATCGAGAACAGGGACTATTATTCTGCATATCGAACGATCTTTGCCCCTGTACATATCAACATGATGAAAACTACAAAACACATGCTAGTAAACGCAGTTTTATGAGTACAGTAAATTCGAGGAAAAAATCTGAATACACCCGGGCGTTTCAGATTTTTCCATATTCGAGAAAAAGCTTTGTTTCCAAAAACCCCACTTTTTACACATCATGCCAATTGTCATTGCAACCTCTCTCGATTCATGGAACTGGCATCCCTATTTGACAAATGGTACGCAGTCTACTACCGTCTGAACTTGTGCAAAGGTACAAAGAGTAACGAATTCCAATATCGAGAACAGGGACTATTGTTCTGCAAAATCGAACGATCTTTACCCCTGCACATATCAACGTGATGAAAACTACAGAACACATGCTAGGAAACGCAGTTTTATGAGTACAGTGAATTCGAGGATAAAATCTGGTTACACCGGGCCTTTGCGATTTTTCCATATTTGAGAATAAGGTTTGTTTCCAGAAACCCCACTTTTTACACATCCTGCCAAATGTCATGCGTCCTCTTTCGATTCATGGAACTGGCATCCCTATTTGACAAATGGTACGCAGTCTACTACCGTCTGAACTTGTGCAAAGCTACAAAGAGTAACGAATTCAAATATCGAGAACAGGGATTGTTATTTTGCAAATCGAACGATCTTTACCCCTGTACATATCAACTTGATGAAAGCTACAAAACACATGCTAGGAAACACAGTTTTATGAGTACATTGAATTCGAGAACAAAATCTGATTACACCGGGGCCTTTGCGATTTTTCCATATTTGAGAAAAAGCTTTGTTTCCAAAAAACCCACATTTTACACATCATGCCAAACGTCATTCCATCGTCTCTCGATTCATGGAACTGGCATCCCTACTTGACAAATGGTACGCAGTCTACTACCGTCTGATTTTGTGCAAAGGTACAAAGAATAACAAATTCAAATATCGAGAACAGGGACTATTATCCTGCAAATCGAACGATCTTTACCCCTGTACATATCAACATGATGAAAACTACAAAACACATCCTAGGAAACGCAGTTTTATGAGTACAGTGAATTCGAGCATAAAATCTGATTACACCGGGGCATTTGCGATTTCTCCATATTTGAGAAAAACCGTTGTTTCCAAAAACCCCAGTTTTTACACATCATGCCAAACGTCATTGCATCCTCTCTCGATTCATGGAACTGGCATCCCTATTAGACAAATGGTACGCAGTCTACTACCGTCTGAACTTGTGCAAAGGTACAAAGAGTAACGAATTCAAATATCGAGAACAGGGACTATTGTTCTGCAAATCGAACGATCTTTACCCCTGTACATATCAACATGATGATAACTACAAAACACATGCTAGGAAACGCATTTATATGAGTACAGTAAAGTCGAGGAAAAAATCTGAATACACCCGCGCCTTTGCGATTTTTCCATATTTGAGAAAAACGTTTGTTTCCAAAAACCCCACTTTTTACACATCATGGCAAATGTCATTGCATCCCTTTCGATTCATGGAACTGGCATCCCTATTTGACAAATGGTACGTAGTCTACTACCGTCTGAACTTGTGCAAAGGTACAAAGAGTAACGAATTCAAATATCGATAACAGGGACTATTGTTCTGCAAATCGAACGATCTTTACCCCTCTACATATCAACATGATGAAAACTACAAAACACATCCTAGGAAACGAAGTTTTATGAGTACAGTAAATTCGAAGTAAAAATCTGAATACTCCCGGGCCTTTGCGATTTTTCCATATTTGAGAAAAAGCTTTGTTTCCAAAAACCCCACATTTTACACATCATGCCAAACGTCATTGCATCGTCTCTCGATTCATGGAACTGGCATCCCTATTTGACAAATGGTACGCAGTCTACTACCGTCTGAACTTGTGCAAATGTACAAAGAGTAACGAATTCAAATATCGACAACAGGGACTATTATTCTGCAAATCGAAAAATCTTTACCCCTGTACATATCAACATGATGAAAACTACAAAACACATGCTAGGAAACGCAGTTTTATGAGTACACTGAATTCGAGCATAAAATCTGATTACACCGGGGCATTTGCGATTTTTCCATGTTTGAGAAAAACCGTTGTTTCCAAAAACCCCACTTTTTACACATCATGCCAAACGTCATTGCATCCTCTCTCGTTTCATGGAACTGGCATCCCTATTTGACAAATGGTACGCAGTCTACTACCGTCTGATTTTGTGCAAAGGTACAAAGGTAACAAATTCAAATATCGAGAACAGGGACTATTGTTCTGCAAATCGAACGATCTTTACCCCTGTAGATATCAACATGATGAAAACTACAAAACACATGCTAGGAAACGCAGTTTTATGAGTACAGTGAATTCGAGGATAAAATCTGAATACACCGGGGCCTTTGTGATCTTTCCATATTTGAGAAAAAGCTTTGTTTCCAGAAACCCCACTTTTTACACATCACGCCAAACGTCATTGCATCCTCTTTCGATTCATGGAACTGGCATCCCTATTTGACAAATGGTACGCAGTCTACTACCATCTGAACTTGTGCAAAGGTACAAAGAGTAACGAATTCAAATATCGAGAACAGGGACTATTAGTCTGCAAATCGAACGATCTTTACCCCTGTAGATATCAACATGATGAAAACTACTAAACACATGCTAGGAAACGCAGTTTTATGAGTACAGTAAATTCGAGGAAAAAATGTGAACACACCCGGGCCTTTGCGATTTTTCCATATTTGGGAAAAAGCTTTGTTTCCAAAAACCCTCTTTTTACACATCATGCCAAACGTCATTGCATCCTCTCTCCATTCATGGAACTGGCATCCCTATTTGACAAATGGTACGCAGTCTACTACCGTCTGAACTTGCGCAAAGGTACAAATAGTAACGAATCCAAATATCGAGAACAGGCACTATTATTCTGCAAATCGAACGATCTTCTCGCCTGTAATAATCAACATGATGAAAGCTGCAAAACACATGCTAGGAAACGCAGTTTTATGAGTACAGTAAATTCGAGGAAAAAATCTGAATACACCCGGTCCTTTGCGATTTTTCCATATTTGAGAAAAAGCTTTGTTTCCAAAAACCCCACTTTTTACACATCATGCCAAACCTCATTGCATCATCTCTCGATTCATGGAACTGGCATCCCTATTTGACAAACAGTATGCAGTCTACCACCGTCTGAACTCGTGCAAAGCTACAAATAGTAACGAATTCAAATATCGAGAACGGGGACTATTATTCTGCAAATCGAACGATCTTCTCGCCTGTAATAATCAACATGATGAAAGCTGCAAAACACATGCTAGGAAACGCAGTTTTATGAGTACAGTAAATTCGAAGACAAAATCTGAATACACCCGGGCTTTTGCGATTTTTCCATATTTGAGAAATAGCTTTGTTTCCAAAAACCCCACTTTCTACACATCATGCCAAACGTCATTGCATCCCATTCGATTCATGGAACTGGCATTCCTATTTGACAAATGGTACGTAGTCTACTACCGTCTGAACTTGTGCAAAGCTACAAAGAGTAACGAATTCAAATATCGAGAACAGGGACTATTATTCTGCAAATCGAACGATCTTTACCCCTGTACATATCAACATGATGAAAACTACAAAACACATGCTAGGAAACGCAGTTTTATGAGTACAGTGTATTCGAGGATAAAATATGATTGCATCGGGGCATTTGCGATTTTTCCATATTTGAGAAAAAGCTTTGTTTAAAGAAACCCCACTTTTTACACGTCCTGCCAAACGTCAAGCATCCTGTTTCGATTCATTGAACTGGCATCCCTATTTCACAAATGGTACGCAGTCTACTACCGTCTGAACTTGTCCAAAGGTACAGAGAGTAACGAGTTCAAATATCGAGAACAGGGACTATTATTCTGCAAATCGAACGATCTTTACCACTGTACATATCAACATGATGAAATCTACATAACACATGCTAGGAAACGCAGTTTTATGTGTACAGTGAATTCGAGGTTAAAATCTGATTATATCGGGGCCTTTGCGATTTTTTCATATTTGAGAAAAAGGTTTGTTTCCAAAAACCTCACTTTTTACACATCATGCCAAACGTCATTGTATCCTCTCTCGATTCATGGAACTGGCATCCCTATTTGACAAATGGTACGCAGTCTACTACCGTCTGAACTTGTGCAAAGGTACAAAGAGTAATGAATTCAAATATCGAGAACAGGGACTATTATTCTGCAAATCGAACGATGTTTACCCCTGTATATATCAACATGATGAAAACTACAAAACACATGCTAGGAAACGCAGTTTTATGAGTACAGTGAATTCGAGGGTAAAATCTGATTACACCGGGGCATTTGCGATATTTCCATATTTGAGAAAAACGTTTGTTTCCAAAAACCCCACTTTTTACACATCATACCAAACGTCATTGCATCCCTTTCGATTCATGGAACTGGCATCCCTATTTGACAAATGGTACGCAGTCTACTACCGTCAGAACTTGAGCAAAGGTACAAAGATTAGCGAATTCAAATATCGAGAACAGGGACTATTATTCTGCATATCGAACGATCTTTGCCCCTGTACATATCAACATGATGAAAACTACAAAACACATGCTAGTAAACGCAGTTTTATGAGTACAGTAAATTCGAGGAAAAAATCTGAATACACCCGGGCGTTTCAGATTTTTCCATATTTGAGAAAAAGCTTTGTTTCCAAAAACCCCACTTTTTACACATCATGCCAATTGTCATTGCAACCTCTCTCGACTCATGGAACTGGCATCCCTATTTGACAAATGGTACGCAGTCTACTGCCGTCTGAACTTGTGCAAATCTACAAAGAGTAACGAATTCAAATATCGAGAACAGGGATTGTTATTCTGCAAATCGAACGATCCTTACCCCTGTACGTATCAACATGATGAAAGCTACAAAACACACGCTAGGAAACACAGTTTTATGAGTACAGTGAATTCGAGAATAAAATCTGATTACACCGGGGCCTTTGCGATTTTTCCATATTTGAGAAAAAGCTTTGTTTCCAAGAACCCCACTTTTAACACATCATGCCAAATGTCAAGCATCATGTTTCGATTCATGGAACTGGCATCCCTATTTGACAAATGGTACGCAGTCTACTACCGTCTGAACTTGCGCAAGGTACAAATAGTAACGAATCCAAATATCGAGAACAGGGACTATTATTCTGCAAATCGAACGATCTTCTCGCCTGTAATAATCAACATGATGAAAGCTGCAAAACACATGCTAGGAAACGCAGTTTTATGAGTACAGTAAATTCGAGGAAAAAATCTGAATACACCCGGTCCTTTGCGATTTTTCCATATTTGAGAAGAAGCTTTGTTTCCAAAAACCCCACTTTTTACACATCATGCCAAACCTCATTGCATCATCTCTCGATTCATGGAACTGGCATCCCTATTTGACAAACAGTATGCAGTCTACTACCGTCTGAACTCGTGCAAAGCTACAAATAGTAACGAATTCAAATATCGAGAACGGGGACTATTATTCTGCAAATCGAACGATCTTTACCCCTGTACATATCAACATGATTAAAACTACAAAACACATGCTAGGAAACGCATTTTTATGAGTACAGTAAAGTCGAGGAAAAAATCTGAATACACCCGGACCTTTGCGATTTTTCCATATCTGAGAAAAACGTTTGTTTCCAAAAACCCCACTTTTTACACATCCTACCAAACGTCATTGCATCCCTTTCGATTTATGGAACTGGCATCCCTATTTGACAAATGGTACGCAGTCTACTACCGTCTGAACTTGTGCAAAGGTACAAAGAATAACAAATTCAAATATCGAGAACAGGGACTATTATTCTGCAAATCGAACGATCTTTACCCCTGTACATATCAACATGATGAAAACTACAAAACACATGCTAGGAAACGCAGTTTTATGAGTACAGTAAATTCGAAGACAAAATCTGAATACACCCGGGCTTTTGCGATTTTTCCATATTTGAGAAATAGCTTTGTTTCCAAAAACCCCACTTTCTACACATCATGCCAAACGTCATTGCATCCCATTCGATTCATGGAACTGGCATTCCTATTTGACAAATGGTACGTAGTCTACTACCGTCTGAACTTGTGCAAAGCTACAAAGAGTGACGAATTCAAATATCGAGAACAGGGACTATTATTCTGCAAATCGAACGATCTTTACCCCTGTACATATCAACATGATGAAAACTACAAAACACATGCTAGGAAACGCAGTTTTATGAGTACAGTGTATTCGAGGATAAAATATGATTGCATCGGGTCATTTGCGATTTTTCCATATTTGAGAAAAAGCTTTGTTTAAAGAAACCTCACTTTTTACACGTCCTGCCAAACGTCAAGCATCCTGTTTCGATTCATTGAACTGGCATCCCTATTTCACAAATGGTACGCAGTCTACTACCGTTTGAACTTGTCCAAAGCTACAGAGAGTAACGAGTTCAAATATCGAGAACAGGGACTATTATTCTGCAAATCGAACGATGTTTACCCCTGTATATATCAACATGATGAAAACTACAAAACACATGCTAGGAAACGCAGTTTTATGAGTACAGTGAATTCGAGGGTAAAATCTGATTACACCGGGGCATTTGCGATATTTCCATATTTGAGAAAAACGTTTGTTTCCAAAAACCCCACTTTTTACACATCCTACCAAACGTCATTGCATCCCTTTCGATTCATGGAACTGGCATCCCTATTTGACAAATGGTACGCAGTCTACTACCGTCAGAACTTGTGCAAAGGTACAAAGATTAGCGAATTCAAATATCGAGAACAGGGACTATTATTCTGCATATCGAACGATCTTTGCCCCTGTACATATCAACATGATGAAAACTACAAAACACATGCTAGTAAACGCAGTTTTATGAGTACAGTAAATTCGAGGAAAAAATCTGAATACACCCGGGCGTTTCAGATTTTTCCATATTTGAGAAAAAGCTTTGTTTCCAAAAACCCCACTTTTTACACATCATGCCAATTGTCATTGCAACCTCTCTCGACTCATGGAACTGGCATCCCTATTTGACAAATGGTACGCAGTCTACTACCGTCTGAACTTGTGCAAATCTACAAAGAGTTACGAATTCAAATATCGAGAACAGGGATTGTTATTCTGCAAATCGAACGATCCTTACCCCTGTACGTATCAACATGATGAAAGCTACAAAACACACGCTAGGAAACACAGTTTTATGAGTACAGTGAATTCGAGAATAAAATCTGATTACACCGGGGCCTTTGCAATTTTTCCATATTTGAGAAAAAGCTTTGTTTCCAAGAACCCCACTTTTAACACATCATGCCAAATGTCAAGCATCATGTTTCGATTCATGGAACTGGCATCCCTATTTGACAAATGGTACGCAGTCGACTACTGTCTGAACTTGTGCAAAGGTACAAAGAGTAACGAATTCAAATATCGAGAACAGGGACTATTGTTCTGCAAATCGAACGATCTTTACCCCTGTACGTATCAACATGATGAAAACTACAAAACATATGCTAGGAAACGCAGTTTTAAGAGTACAGTAAATTCGAGGAGAAATTCTGAATACACCCGTGCCTATGCGATTTTTCCATATTTGAGAAAAAGCGTTGTTTCCAAAAACCCCACTATTCACAAATCATGCCAAACGTCATTGCATCCTCTCTCGATTCATGGAACTGGCACCCCTATTTGACAAATGGTACGCAGTCTACTACCGTCTGAACTTGTGCAAAGGTACAAAGAGTAACGAATTCAAATATCGAGAACAGGGACTATTATTCTGCAAATCGAATGATCTTTACCCCTGTACATATCAACATGATGAAAACTACAAAATACACGCTAGGAAACACACTTTTATGAGTACAGTAAATTTGAGGAAAAAGTCTGAATACATATTTGGGAAAAAGCTTTGTTTCCAAAAACCACACGTTTTACACATCATGAAAAACGTCATTGCATCCTCTCTCGATTCATGGAACTGGCATCCATATTTGACAAATGGTATGCAATCTACTACCGTCTGAACTTGTGCAAAGGTACAAATAATAACGATTTCAAATATCGAGAACAGGGACTATTATTCTGAAAATCGAACGATCTTTACCCCTGTACATATCAACATGATGAAAACTACAAAACACATGCTAGGAAACGCAGTTTTATGAGTTCAGTGAATTCGAGGATAAAATCTGATTACACCGGGGCATTTGCGATTTTTCCATATTTGAGAAAAACCGTTGTTTCCAAAAAACCCACTTTTTACACATCATGCCAATTGTCATTGCATCCTCTCTCGATTCATGGAACTGGCATCCCTATTTGACAAATGGTACGCAGTCTACTACCGTCTGAACTTGTCCAAAGGTACAGAGAGTAACGAATTCAAATATCGAGAACAGGGACTATTATTCTGCAAATCGAACGATCTTTACCCCTGTACATATCAACATGATGAAATCTACAAAACACATGCTAGGAAACGCAGTTTTATGAGTACAGTGAATTCGAGGATAAAATCTGATTACATCGGGGCCTTTGCGATTTTTCCATATTTGAGAAAAAGCTTTGTTTCTAAAAACCCCACTTTTTACACATCCTGACAAACGTCATTGTATCCTCTCTCGATTCATGGAACTGGCATCCCTATTTGACAAATGGTACGCAGTCTACTACCGTCTGAACTTGTGCAAAGGTACAAAGAGTCACGAATTCAAATATCGAGAATAGGGACTATTATTCTGCAAATCGAACGATCTTTACTCCTGTACATATCAACATGATGAAAACTACAAAACACATACTAGGAAACGCAGTTTTATGAGTACAGTGAATTCGAGGATAAAATATGATTACACCAGGGCATTTGCGATTTTTCCATATTTGAGAAAAAGCTTTGTTTAAAGAAACCCCACTTTTTACACGTCCTGCCAAACGTCAAGCATCATGTTTAGATTCATGGAACTGGCATCCCTATTTGACAAATGGTACGCAGTCTACTACCATCTGAACTTGTGCAAAGGTACAAAGAGTAACGAATTCAAATATCGAGAACAGGGACTATTATTCTGCAAATCGAACGATCTTGGCCCCTGTACATATCAACATGATGGAAACTACAAAACACATGCTAGGAAACGCAGTTTTATGAGTACAGTAAATTCGAGGAAAAAATCTTTGCGATTTTTCCATATTTGAGAAAACTCTTTGTTTCCAAAAACCCCACTTTTTACACATCATGTCAATTGTCATTGCATCCTCTCTCGATTCATGGAACTGGCATACCTATTTGACAAATGGTACGCAGTCTACTACCGTCTGAACTTGTGAAAATCTACAAAGAGTAACGAATTCAAATATCGAGAACAGGGAGTGTTATTCTGCAAATCGAACGATCCTTACCCCTGTACATATCAACATGATGAAAGCTACAAAACACATGCTAGGAAACACAATTTTATGACTACAATGAATTCGAGAATAAAATCTGATTACACCCGGGCCTTTGCGATTTTTCCATGTTTGAGAAAATGTTTTGTTTCCAAAAACCTCACTTTCTACACATGATGCCAAACGTCATTGCATTTTCTCTCGATTCATGGAACTGGCATCCCTATTTGACAAATGGTACGCAGTCTACTACCGTCTGAACTTGTGCAAAGGTATAAAGAGTAACGAATTCAAATATCGAGAACAGGAACTATCGTTCTGCAAATCGAACGATCTTTACCCCTGTACATATCAACATGATGAAAACTACAAAACACATGCTAGGAAACGCAGTTTTAAGAGTACAGTAAATTCGAGGAGAAATTCTGAATACACCCGTGCCTTTGCGATTTTTCCATATTTGAGAAAAAGCGTTGTTTACAAAAACATCACTATTCACAAATCATGCCAAACGTCATTGCATCCTCTCTCGATTCATGGAACTGGCCTCCCTATTTGACAAATGGTACGCAGTCTACTACAGTCTGAACTTGTGCAAAGGTACAAATAGTAACGATTTCAAATATCGAGAACAGGGACTATTATTCTGCAAATCGAACGATCTTTACCACTGTACATATCAACATGATGAAATCTACAAAACACCTGCTAGGAAACGCAGTTTTATGAGTACAGTGAATTCGAGGATAAAATCTGATTACATCGGGGCCTTTGTGATTTTTCCATATTTGAGAAAAAGGTTTGTTTCCAAAAACCTCACATTTTACACATCATGCCAAACGTCATTGTATCCTCTCTCGATTCATGGAACTGGCATCCCTATTTGACAAATGGTACGCAGTCTACTACCGTCTGAACTTGTGCAAAGGTACAAAGAGTAATGAATTCAAATATCGAGAGCAGGGACTATTATTCTGCAAATCGAACGATGTTTACCCCTGTACATATCAACATGATGAAAACTACAAAACACATGCTAGGAAACGCAGTTTTATGAGTACAGTGAATTCGAGGATAAAATCCGATTACACCGGAGCATTTGCGATATTTCCATATTTTAGAAAAAGATTTGTTTAAAGAAACCCCACTTTTTACACTACCTGCCAAACGTCAAGCATCATGTTTCGATTCATGGAACTGGCATCCCTATTTGACAAATGGTACGCAGTCTACTACCGTCTGAACATGTGCAAAGGTACAAAGAGTAACGAATTCAAATATCGAGAACAGGGACTATTATTCTGCAAATCGAACGAACTTTGACCCTGAACATATCAACATGATGAAAACTACAAAACAAATGCTAGGAAACGCAGTTTTATGAGTACAGTAAATTCGAGGAAAAAATCTGAATACACACGGGCGTTTCAGAGTTTTCCATATTTGAGAAAAAGCTCTGTTTCCAAAAACCCCACTTTTTACACATCATGCCAATTGTCATTGCAACCTCTCTCGATTCATGGAACTGGCATCCCTATTTGACAAATGGTACGCAGTCTACTACCGTCTGAACTTGTGCAAATCTACAAAGAGTAACGAATTCAAATATCGAGAACAGGGATTGTTATTCTGCAAATCGAACGATTCTTACCCCTGTACATATCAACATGATGAGAGCTACAAAACACATGCTAGGAAACGCAGTTTTATGAGTACAGTGAATTCGAGGATAAAATCTGATTACACCGGGGCCTTTGCGATTTTTCCATACTTGAGAAAAAGCTTTGTTTCCAAAAACCTCTCTTTTTACACATGATGCCAAACGTCATTGCATTTTCTCTCGATTCATGGCACTGGCATCCCTATTTGACAAATGGTACGCACTCTACCACCGTCTGAACTTGTGCAAAGGTATAAAGAGTAACGAATTCAAATATCGAGAACAGGGACTATTGCTCTGCAAATCGAACGATCTTTACCCCTGTACATATCAACATGATGAAAACTACAAAACACATGCTAGGAAACGCAGTTTTAAGAGTACAGTAAATTCGAGGAGAAATTCTGAATACACCCGTGCCTTTGCGATTTTTCCATATTTGAGAAAAAGCGTTGTTTACAAAAACACCACTATTCACAAATCATGCCAAACGTCATTGCATCCTCTCTCGATTCATGGAACTGGCATCCCTATTTGACAAATGGTACGCAGTCTACTACAGTCTGAACTTGTGCAAAGGTACAAAGAGTAGCGAATTCAAATATCGAGAACAGGGACTATTGTTCTGCAAATCGAACGATCTTTACCCCTGTTCATATCAACATGATGAAAACTACAAAACACATGCTAGGAAACGCAGTTTTAAGAGTACAGTAAATTCGAGGAGAAATTCTGAATACACCCGTGCCTTTGCGATTTTTCCATATTTGAGAAAAAGATTTGTTTCCAAAAACCCAACTATTCACAAATCATGCCTAACGTCATTGCATCCTCTCTCGATTCATGGAACAGGCATCACTATTTGACAAATGGTACGCAGTCTACTACCGTCTGAACTTGTCCAAAGGTACAGAGAGTAACGAGTTCAAATATCAAGAACAGGGACTATTGTTCTGCAAATCGAACGATCTTTACCCCTGTACATATCAACATGATGAAATCTACAAAACACATGCTAGGAAACGCAGTTTTATGAGTAGAGTGATTTCGAGGAAAAAATCTGATTACACCCGGAGCTTTGCGATTTTTCCATATTTGAGAAAAAGTTTTGTTTCCAAAAACCCCACTTTTTACACATGATGCCAAACGTTACTGCATCCTCTTTCGGTTCATGGAACTGGCACCCCTATTCGACAAATAGTACGCAGTCTACTACTGTCTGAACTTGCGCAAATGTACAACGAATAACGCATTCATATTTCGATTACAGGGACTATTATTCTGCAAATCGAACGTTCTTTACCCTGATACATATCTACATGATGAAAACTACAAAACACATGCTAGGAAACGCAGTTTTATGAGTAGAGTGAATTCGAGGAAAAAATCTGATTACACCCGGAGCTTTGCGATTTTTTCACTTTTGAGAAAAAGCTTTGTTTCCAAAAACCCCACTTTTTACACATCATGCCAAACGTCATTGCATCCTCTTTCGATTCATGAAACTGGCACCCCTATTCGACAAATAGTACACAGTCTACTACTGTCTGAACTTGCGCAAATGTAGAACGAATAACGAATTCAGATTTCGATTACAGGGAAGATTATTCTGCAAATCGAACATTCTTTACCCTGGTACATATCTACATGATGAAAACTACAAAATACATTGTAGGAAACGCAATTTTATGAGTACAGTGAATACAAGGATTAAATCTGTATACACCCGGGGCTTTGCGATTTTTCTGTATTTGAGAAAAAGCTTTATTTCCAAAAAACCCACTTTTTACAAATCATGCCAAACGTCATTGCATCCTCTTTCGGTTCATGGAACTGGCACCCCTATTCGACAAATAGTACGCAGTCTACTACTGTCTGAACTTGCGTAAAGTACAACGAGTAACGAATTCAAATATCGATTACAGGGACTATTATTTTTCAAATCGAACGTTCTTTACCCTGGTACATATCTACATGATGAAAACTACAAAACACATGCTAGGAAACGCAGTTTTATGAGTAGAGTGATTTCGAGGAAAAAATCTGATTACACCCGGAGCTTTGCGATTTTTTCACATTTGAGAAAAGGCTTTGTTTCCAAAAACCCCACTTTTTACACATCATGCCAAACGTCATTGCATCCTCTTTCGATTCCAGAAACTGGCACCCCTATTCGACAAATAGTACGGAGTCTACTACTGTCTGAACTTGCGCAAATGTAGAACGAATAACGAATTCAGATTTCGATTACAGGGACTATTATTTTTCAAATCGAACGTTCTTAAGCGTGGTACATATCTACATGATGAAAACTACAAAACACATGCTAGGAAACGCAGTTTTATGAGTAGAGTGAATTCGAGGAAAAAATCTGATTACACCCGGAGCTTTGCGATTTTTTCACATTTGAGAAAAGGCTTTGTTTCCAAAAACCCCACTTTTTACACATCATGCCAAACGTCATTGCATCCTCTTTCGATTCATGAAATTGGCACCCCTATTCGACAAATAGTACGCAGTCTACTACTGTCTGAACTTGCTCAAATGGAGAACGAATAGCGAAATCAGATTTCGATTACAGGGGCGATTATTCTGCAAATCGAACGTTCTTTACCCTGGTACATATCTACATTATGAAAACAACAAAATACATCCTAGGAAATGCAGTTTTATGAGTACAGTGAATTCAAGGCTTAAATCTGTATACACCCGGGGCTTTGCGATTTTTCTATATTGGAGAAAATGCTTTGTTTCCAAAAACCATACTTTTTACACATCATGCCAAACATCATTGCATCCTCTTTCGGTTCATGGAACTGGCACCCCTATTCGACAAGTAGCACGCAGTCTACTACTGTCTGAACTTGCGCAAATGTACAACGAGTAACGAATTTAAATACCGTTTACAGGGACTATTATTTTTCAAATCGAACGTTCTTTACCCTGGTACATATCTACATGATGAAAACTACAAAACACATGTTAGGAAACGCAGTTTTATGAGTAGAGTGAATTCGAGGAAAAAATGTGAGTACACCCGGAGCTTTGCGATTTTTTCACATTTGAGAAAAAGCTTTGTTTCCAAAAACCCCACTTTTTACACATCATGCCAAACGTCATTGCATCCTCTTTCGGTTCATGGAACTGGCACCCCTATTCGACAAATAGTACGCAGTCTACTACTGTCTGAACTTGCGCAAATGTACAACGAGTAACGAATTCAAATATCGATTACAGGGACTATTATTTTTCAAATCGAAAGTTCTTTACCCTGGTACATATCTACATGATGAAAACTACAAAATACATTGTAGGAAACGCAGTTTTATAAGTACTGTGAATTCAAGAATTTAAATCTGTATACACCCGGAGCTCTGCGATTTTTCCATATTTGAGAAAAAGCTTTGTTTAGAAAAACCCCACTTTTTAAACATCATGCCAAACATCATTGCATCCTCTTTCGGTTCATGGAACTGGCACCCCTATTCGACAAGTAGCGCGCAGTCTACTACTGTCTGAACTTGCGCAAATGTACAACGAGTAACGAATTTAAATACCGTTTACAGGGACTATTATTTTTCAAATCGAACGTTCTTTACCCTGGTACATATCTACATGATGAAAACTACAAAACACATGCTAGGAAACGCAGTTTTATGAGTAGAGTGAATTCGAGGAAAAAATGTGAGTACACCCGGAGCTTTGCGATTTTTTCACATTTGAGAAAAAGTTTTGTTTCCAAAAAAACCCACTTTTTACACATCATGCCAAACGTCACTGCATCCTCTTTCGGTTCATGGAACTGGCACCCCTATTCGACAAATAGTACGCAGTCTGCTACTGTCTGAACTTGCGCATATGTACAACGAGTAACGAATTCAAATATCGATTACAGGGACTATTATTTTTCAAATCGTACGTTCTTCACCCTGGTACATATCTACATGATGAAAACTACAAAACACATGCTAGGAAACGCAGTTTTATGAGTACAGTGAATTCAAGGATTAAATCTGTATACACCCGGGGCTTTGCGATTTTTCCTTATTTGAGAAAAAGCTTTGTTTCCAAAAACCCCACTTGTTACACATCATGCCAAACGTCATTGCATCCTCTTTCGGTTCATGGAACTGGCACCCCTATTCGACAAATAGTACGCAGTCTACTACTGTCTGAACTTGCGCAAATGTACAACGAATAACGAATTCAGATTTCGATTATAGGGACTATTATTCTGCAAATCGAACGTTCTTTACCCTGGTACATATCTACATGATGAAAACTACAAAATACATGCTAGGAAACGCAGTTTTATGAGTACAGTGAATTCAAGGATTGAATCTGTATACACCCGGGGCTATGCGATTTTTCCATATTTGAGAAAAAGCTTTGCTTCCAAAAACCCCACTTTTTACACATCATGCCAAACGTCACTGCATCCTCTTTCGGTTCATGGAACTGGCACCCCTATTCGACAAATAGTACGCAGTCTACTACTGTCTGAACTTGCGCAAATGTACAACGAGTAACGCATTCATATTTCGATTACAGGGACTATTATTCTGCAAATCGAACGTTCTTACCCTGGTACATATCTACATGATGAAAACTACAAAATACATCCTAGGAAACGCAGTTTTATGAGTACAGTGAATTCAAGGATTAAATCTGTATACACCCGGGGCTATGCGATTTTTCCATATTTGAGAAAAAGCTTTGCTTCCAAAAACCCCACTTTTTACACATCATGCCAAACGTCATTGCATCCTCTTTCGGTACATGGAACTGGCACCCCTATTCGACAAATAGTACGCAGTCTACTACTGTCTTTACTAGTGCAAATGTACAACGAGTAACGAATTCAAATATCGATTACAGGGACTATTATTTTTCAAATCGAACGTTCTTTAGCCTGGTACATATCTACATGATGAAAACTAAAAAAATACATCCTAGGAAACGCAGTTTTATGAGTACAGTGAATTCAAGGATTAAATCTGTATACACACGGGGCTTTGCGATTTTTCCATATTTGAGAAAAAGCTTTGTTTCGAAAAACCCCACTTTTTACACATCATGCCAAACGTCATTGCATCCTCTTTCGGTTCATGGAACTGGCACCCATATTCGACAAATATTTAGCAGTGTACTACTGTCTGAACTTGCGCAAATGTACAACGAATAACGAATTCAGATTTCGATTACAGGGATTATTATTCTGCATATCGAACGGTCTTTACACTGGTACATATCTACATGATGAAAACAACAAATTACATCCTAGGAAACGCACTTTTATGAGTAGAGTGAATTCGAGGAAAAAATCTGATTACACCCCGAGCTTTGCGATTTTTTCACATTTGAGAAAAAGCTTTGTTTTAAAAAACCCCACTTTTTACACATCATGCCAAACGTCACTGCATCCTCTTTCGGTTCATGGAACTGGCACCCCTATTCGACAAATAGTACGCAGTCTACTACTGTCTTTACTAGTGCAAATGTACAACGAGTAACGAATTCAAATATCGATTACAGGGACAATTATTTTTCAAATCGAACGTTCTTTAGCCTGGTACATATCTGCATGATGAAAACTAAAATAATACATCCTAGGAAACGCAGTTTTATGAGTACAGTGAATTCAAGGATTAAATCTGTATACACACGGGGCTTTGCGATTTTTCCATATTTGAGAAAAAGCTTTGTTTCGAAAAACCCCACTTTTTACACATCATGCCAAACGTCATTGCATCCTCTTTCGGTTCATGGAACTGGCACCCCTATTCGACAAATAGTACGCAGTCTACTACCGTCTGAACTTGCGCAAATGTACAACGAGTAACGCATTCATATTTCGATTACAGGGACTGTTATTCTGCAAATCGAACGTTCTTCACCCTGGTACATATCTACATGATGAAAACTACAAAATACATCCTAGGAAACGAAGTTTTATGAGTAGAGTGAATTCAAGGATTAAATCTGTATACACCCGGGGCTTTGCGATTTTTCCATATTTGAGAAAAGGCTTTGTTTCCAAAAACCCCACTTTTTACACATCATGCCAAACGTCACTGCATCTTCTTTCGGTTCATGGAACTGGCACCCCTATTCGACAAATAGTACGCAGTCTACTACTGTCTTTACTAGTGCAAATGTACAACGAGTAACGAATTCAAATATCGATTACAGGGACTATTATTTTTCAAATCGAACGTTCTTTAGCCTGGTACATATCTACATGATGAAAACTAAAAAAATACATCCTAGGAAACGCAGTTTTATGAGTACAGTGAATTCAAGGATTAAATCTGTATACACATGGGGCTTTGCGATTTTTCCATATTCGAGAAAAAGCTTTGTTTCGAAAAACCCCACTTTTTACACATCATGCCAAACGTCATTGCATCCTCTTTCGGTTCATGGAACTGGCACCCATATTCGACAAATAGTTAGCAGTGTACTACTGTCTGAACTTGCGCAAATGTACAACGAATAACGAATTCAGATTTCGATTACAGGGATTATTATTCTGCAAATCGAACGGTCTTTACACTGGTACATATCTCCGTGATGAAATCTAAAAAATACATCCTAGGAAGCGCAGTTTTTTGAGTACAGTGAATTCAGTGATTAAATCTGTATACACCCGGGGCTTTGCGATTTTTCCATATTTGAGAAAAAGCTTTGTTTAGAAAAACCCCACTTTTTACACATCATGCCAAACGTCATTGCATCCTCTTTCGGTTCATGGAACTGGCACCCATATTCGACAAATAGTTCGCAGTGTACTACTGTCTGAACTTGCGCAAATGTACAACGAATAACGTATTCAGATTTCGATTATAGGGACTATTATTCTGCAAATCGAACGTTCTTTACCCTGGTACATATCTCCATGACGAAAACTACAAAATACATCCTAATAAACGCAGTTTTATGAGTAGGGTGAATTCGAGGAAAAAATCGGATTACACCCGGAGCTTTGCGATTTTTTCACATTTGAGAAAAAGTTTTGTTTCCAAAAACCCCACTTTTTACACATCATGCCAAACGTCACTGCATCCTCTTACGGTTCATGGAACTGGCACCCCTATTCGACAAATAGTACGCAGTCTACCACTGTCTGAACTTGCGCAAATGTACAATGAGTAACGCATTCATATTTCGATTACAGGGACTATTATTATGCAAATCGAACGTTCTTTACCCTGGTACATATCTACATGATGAAAACTACAAAACACATGCTAGGAAACGCAGTTTTATGAGTAGAGTGAATTGGAGGACAAAATCTGATTACACCCGGAGCTTTGCGATTTTTCCATATTTGAGAAAAAGTTTTGTTTCCAAAAACCCCACTTTTTACACATGATGCCAAACGTCACTGCATCCTCTTTCGGTTCATGGAACTGGCACCCCTATTCGACAAATAGTACGCAGTCTACTACTGTCTGAACTTGCGCAAATGTACAACGAATAACGAATTCAGATTTCGATTACAGGGACTATTATTCTGCAAATCGAACGATCTTTACCCTGGTACATATCTACATGATGAAAACTACAAAATACATCCTAGGAAACGCAGTTTAATGATTACTGTGAATTCGAGGAATAAATCTGAATACACCCGGGGCTCTCCGATTTTTCCATATTTGAGAAAAAGTTTTGTTTCCAAAAACCCCACTTTTTACACATCATGCCATACGTCATTGCATCCTCTTTCGGTTCATGGAACTGGCACCCCTATTCGACAAATAGTACGCAGTCTACTACTGTCTGAACTTGCGCAAATGTACAACGAATAACGAATTCAGATTTCGATTACAGGGACTATTATTCTGCAAATCGTTCTTTACCCTGGTACATATCTACATGATGAAAACTACAAAATACATCCTAGGAAACGCAGTTTTATGAGTACAGTGAATTCAAGGATTAAATCTGTATACACCGGGGGCTTTGCGATTTTTCCATATTTGAGAAAAAGCTTTGTTTAGAAAAACCCCACTTTTTACACATCATGCAAAACGTCACTGCATTCTCTTTCGGTTCATGGAACTGGCACCCCTATTCGACAAATAGTTCGCAGTGTACTACTGTCTGAACTGGCGCAAATGTACAACGAATAACGAATTCAGATTTCGATTACAGGGATTATTATTCTGCAAATCGCACGGTCTTTACCCTGGTACATATCTACATGATGAAAACTACAAAATACATCCTAGGAAACGCACTTTTATGAGTAGAGTGAATTCGAGAAAAAATCTGATTACACCCCGAGCTTTGCAATTTTTTCACATTTGAGAAAAAGCTTTGTTTTAAAAAACCCCACTTTTTACACATCATGCCACACGTCATTGCATCCTCTTTCGATTCATGAAACTGGCACCCCTATTCGACAAATAGTACGCAGTCTACTACTGTCTGAACTTGCGCATATGTAGAACGAATAACGAATTCAGATTTCGATTACAAGGACGATTATTCTGCAAATCGAACATTCTTCACCCTGGTACATATCTACATCATGAAAACTACAAAATACATCCTACGAAACGCAGTTTAATGAGTACTGTGAATTCGAGGAATAAATCTGAATACACCCCGGGCTCTGCGATTTTTCCATATTTGAGAAAAAATTTTGTTTCCAAAAACCCCACTTTTTAGTCATCATGCCATATGTCATTGCATCCTCTTTCGGTTCATGGAATTGCCACCCTTTCGACAAATAGTACGCAGATTACTGCTGTCTGAACTTGCGCAAATGTACAACGAATAACGAATTCAGATATCGATTACAGGGACTATTATTCTGCAAATCGAACGTTCTTTACCCTGGTACATATCTACATGATGAAAACTACAAAATACATCCTAGGAAACGCAGTTTATTGAGTACTGTCAATTCGAGGAATAAATCTGAATACACCCGGGTCTCTTCGATTTTCCCATATTTGAGAAAAAGTTTTGTTTCCCAAAACCCCACTTTTTACACATCATGCCAAACGTCATTGCATCCTCTTTCGGTTCATGGAACTGGTACCCTTTTCCACAAATAGTACGCAGTCTACTACTGTCTGAACTTGCGCAAATGTACAACGAGTAACGAATTCAAATATCGATTACAGGGACAATTATTTTTCAAATCGAACGTTCTTTACCCTGGTACATATCTACATGATGAAAACTAAAAAATACATCCTAGGAAGCGCAGTTTTGTGAGTACAGTGAATTCAGTGATTAAATCTGTATACACCCGGGGCTTTGCGATTTCTCCGTGATTGAGAAAAAGCTTTGTTTCCAAAAACCCCACTTTTTACACATCATGCCAAACGTCTTTGCATCCTCTTTCGGTTCATGGAACTGGCACCCCTATTCGACAAATAGTACGCAGTCTACTACTGTCTGACCTTGCGCAAATGTACAACGAGTAACGAATTCAAATATCGATTACAGGGACTATTATTTTTCAAATCGAACTTTCTTTACCCTGGTACTTATCTACATGATGAAAACTACAAAATACATCCTAGGAAACGCAGTTTAATGAGTACTGTGAATTCGAGGAATAAATCTGAATACACCCGGGGCTCTCCGATTTTTCCATATTTGAGAAAAAGTTTTGTTTCCAAAAACCCCACTTTTTACACATCATGCCAAACGTCACTGCATTCTCTTTCGGTTCATGGAACTGGCACCCCTATTCGACAAATAGTTCGCAGTGTACTACTGTCTGAACTTGCGCAAGTGTACAACGAATAACGAATTCAGATTTCGATTACAGGGATTATTATTCTGCAAATCGCACGGTCTTTACCCTGGTACATATCTACATGATGAAAACTACAAAATACATCCTAGGAAACGCACTTTTATGAGTAGAGTGAATTCGAGAAAAAATCTGATTACACCCCGAGCTTTGCGATTTTTTCACATTTGAGAAAAAGCTTTGTTTTAAAAAACCCCACTTTTTACACATCATGCCAAACGTCATTGCATCCTCTTTCGATTCATGAACCTGGCACCCCTATTCGACAAATAGTACGCAGTCTACTACTGTCTGAACTTGCGCAAATGTAGAACGAATAACGAATTCAGATTTCGATTACAAGGACGATTATTCTGCAAATCGAACATTCTTTACCCTGGTACATATCTACATCATGAAAACTACAAAATACATCCTAGGAAACGCAGTTTAATGAGTACTGTGAATTCGAGGAATAAATCTGAATACACCCGGGGATCTGCGATTTTTCCATATTTGAGAAAAAATTTTGTTTCCAAAAACCCCACTTTTTACACATCATGCCATATGTCATTGCATCCTCTTTCGGTTCATGGAATTGCCACCCTTTCGACAAATAGTACGCAGTTTACTGCTGTCTCAACTTGCGCAAATGTACAACGAATAACGAATTCAGATATCGATTACAGGGACTATTATTCTGCAAATCGAACGTTCTTTACCCTGGTACATATCTACATGATGAAAACTACAAAATACATCCTAGGAAACGCAGTTTATTGAGTACTGTGAATTCGAGGAATAAATCTGAATACACTGGGGCTCTGGGATTTTCCCATATTTGAGAAAAGTTTTGTTTCCTAAAACCACACTTTTTACACATCATGCCATACGTCACTGCATTCTCTTTCGGTTCATGGAACTGGCACCCCAATTCGACAAATAGTACGCAGACTACAACTGTCTGAACTTGCGCAAATGTACAACGAATAACGAATTCAGATTTCGATTATAGGGACTATTATTCTGCAAATCGAACTTTCTTTACCCTGGTACATATCTCCATGATGAAAACTACAAAATACATCCTAGGAAACGCAGTTTTATGAGTAGGGTGAATTTGAGGAAAAAATCTGATTACACCCGGAGCTTTGCGATTTTTTCATATTTGAGAAAAAGCTTTGTTTCCCAAAACCCCACTTTTTACACATCATGCCAAACGTCATTACATCCTCTTTCGGTTCATGGAACTGGCACCCATATTCGACAAATAGTACGCAGTGTACTACTGTCTGAACTTGCGCAAATGTACAACGAATAACGAATTCAGATTTCGATTACAGGCACTATTACTCTGCAAATCGAACGTTCTTTACCCTGGTACATATCTACATGATGAAAACTACAAAACACATGCTAGGAAACGCAGTTTTATGAGTAGAGTGAATTCGAGGAAAAAATCTGATTACACCCGGAGCTTTGCGATTTTTCCATATTTGAGAAAATATTTTGTTTCCAAAAACCTACTTTTTACACATGATGCCAAACGTCACTGCATCCTCTTTCGGTTCTTGGAACTGGCACCCCTATTCGACAAAGCGTACGCAGTCTACTACTGTCTGAACTTGCGCAAATGTACAACGAGTAACGAAATCAGATTTCGATTACAGGGACTATTATTCTGCAAATCGAACGTTCTTTACCCTGGTACATATCTACATGATGAAAACTACAAAATACATCCTAGGAAACGCTGTTTAATGAGTACTGTGAATTCGAGGAATAAATCTGAATACACCCGGGGCTCTCCGATTTTTCCATATTTGAGAAAAAGTTTTGTTTCCAAAAACCCCACTTTTTACACATCATGCCATACGTCATTGCATCCTCTTTTGGTTCATGGAACTGGCACCCCTATTCGACAAATAGTACGCAGTCTACAACTGTCTGAACTTGCGCAAATGTACAACGAATAACGAATTCAGATTTCGATTACAGGGACTATTATTCTGCAAATCGTTCTTTCCCCTGGTACATATCTACATGATGAAAACTACAAAATACATCCTAGGAACCGCAGTTTTATGAGTACAGTGAATTCAAGGATTAAATCTGTATACACCCGGGGCTTTGCGATTTTTCAATATTACAGAAAGCTTTGTTTCCAAAAACCCCACTTTTTACACATCATGCCAAACGTCATTGCATCCTCTTTCGGTTCATGGAACTGGCACCCCTATTCGACAAATAGTACGCAGTCTACTACTGTCTGAACTTGCGCAAATGTACAACGAGTAACGAATTCAGATTTCGATTACAGGGACTATTATTCTCCAAATCGAACGTTCTTTACCCTGGTACACATCTACATGATGAAGACTACAAAACACATGCTAGGAGACGCAGTATTATGAGTACAGTGAATTCAAGGATTAAATCTGTATACACCCGGAGCTTTGTGATTTTTCCATATTTGAGAAAAAGCTTTGTTTCCAAAAACCCCAATTTTTACACATCATGAAAAACGTCTTTGCATCCTCTTTCGGTTCATGGAACTGGCACCCCTATTCGACAAATAGTACGCAGTCTACTACTGTCTGAACTTGCGCAAATGTACAACGAGTAACGAATTCAAATATCGATTACAGGGACAATTATTTTTCAAATCGAACGTTCTTAACCCTGGTACATATCTACATGATGAAAACTACAAAACACATGCTAGGAAACGCAGTTTTATGAGTAGAGTGAATTCGAGGAAAAAATCTGATTACACCCGGAGCTTTGCGCTTTTTTCACATTTGAGAAAAAGCTTTGTTTCCAAAAACCCCACTTTTTACACATCATGCCAAAAGTCATTGCATCCTCTTCGGTTCATGGAACCTGCACCCCTATTCGACAAATAGTACGCAGTCTACTACTGTCTTTACTTGCCCAAATGTACAACGAGTAACGAATTCAAATATCGATTACAGGGACTATTATTTTTCAAATCGAACGTTCTTTACCCTGGTACACATCTACATGATGAAAACTACAAAATACATCCTCGGAAACGCAGCATTATGAGTACAGTGAACTCAAGGATTAAATCTGTATACACCCGGGGCTTTGCGATTTCTCCATGTTTGAGAAAAAGCTTTGTTTCCAAAAACCCCACTTTTTACACATCATGCCAAACGTCTTTGCATCCTCTTTCAGTTCATGGAACTGGCACCCCTATTCGACAAATAGTACGCAGTCTACTACTGTCTGACCTTGCGCAAATGTACAACGAGTAACGAATTCAAATATCGATTACAGGGACTATTATTTTTCAAATCGTACGTTCTTTACCCTGGTACATATCTACATGATGAAAACTAAAAAAATACATCCTAGGAAACGCAGTTTTATGAGTACAGTGAATTCAAGGATTAAATCTGTATACACCCGGGGCTTTTGATTTTTCCATATTTGAGAAAAAGCTTTGTTTAGAAAAACCCCACTTTTTACACATCATGCCAAACGTCATTGCATCCTCTTTCGGTTCATGGAACTGGTACCCTTTTCCACAAATAGTACGCAGTCTACTACTGTCTGAACTTGCGCAAATGTACAACGAGTAACGAATTCAAATATCGATTACAGGGACAATTATTTTTCAAATCGAACGTTCTTTACCCTGGTACATATCTACATGATGAAAACAAAAAAATACATCCTAGGAAGCGCAGTTTTGTGAGTAAAGTGAATTCAGTGATTAAATCTGTATACACCCGGGGCTTTGCGATTTCTCCGTGATTGAGAAAAAGCTTTGTTTCCAAAAACCCCACTTTTTACACATCATGCCAAACGTCTTTGCATCCTCTTTCGGTTCATGGAACTGGCACCCCTATTCGACAAATAGTACGCAGTCTACTACTGTCTGACCTTGCGCAAATGTACAACGAGTAACGAATTCAAATATCGATTACAGGGACTATTATTTTTCAAATCGAACGTTCTTTACCCTGGTACTTATCTACATGATGAAAACTACAAAATACATCCTAGGAAACGCAGTTTAATGAGTACTGTGAATTCGAGGAATAAATCTGAATACACCCGGGGCTCTCCGATTTTTCCATATTTGAGAAAAAGTTTTGTTTCCAAAAACCCCACTTTTTACACATCATGCCAAACGTCACTGCATTCTCTTTCGGTTCATGGAACTGGCACCCCTATTCGACAAATAGTTCGCAGTGTACTACTGTCTGAACTTGCGCAAGTGTACAACGAATAACGAATTCAGATTTCGATTACAGGGATTATTATTCTGCAAATCGAACGGTCTTTACCCTGGTACATATCTACATGATGAAAACTACAAAATACATCCTAGGAAACGCACTTTTATGAGTAGAGTGAATTCGAGAAAAAATCTGATTACACCCCGAGCTTTGCGATTTTTTCACATTTGAGAAAAAGCTTTGTTTTAAAAAACCCCACTTTTTACACATCATGCCAAACGTCATTGCATCCTCTTTCGATTCATGAAACTGGCACCCCTATTCGACAAATAGTAGGCAGTCTACTACTGTCTGAACTTGCGCAAATGTAGAACGAATAACGAATTCAGATTTCGATTACAAGGACGATTATTCTGCAAATCGAACATTCTTTACCCTGGTACATATCTACATCATGAAAACTACAAAATACATCCTAGGAAACGCAGTTTATTGAGTACTGTGAATTCGAGGAATAAATCTGAATACACTGGGGCTCTGGGATTTTCCCATATTTGAGAAGAGTTTTGTTTCCTAAACCACACTTTTTACACATCATGCCATACGTCACTGCATTCTCTTTCGGTTCATGGAACTGGCACCCCAATTCGACAAATAGTACGCAGACTACAACTGTCTGAACTTGCGCAAATGTACAACGAATAACGAATTCAGATTTCGATTATAGGGACTATTATTCTGCAAATCGAACTTTCTTTACCCTGGTACATATCTCCATGATGAAAGCTACAAAATACATCCTAGGAAACGCAGTTTTATGAGTAGGGTGAATTTGAGGAAAAAATCTGATTACACCCGGAGCTTTGCGATTTTTTCATATTTGAGAAAAAGCTTTGTTTCCCAAAACCCCACTTTTTACACATCATGCCAAACGTCATTACATCCTCTTTCGGTTCATGGAACTGGCACCCATATTCGACAAATAGTACGCAGTGTACTACTGTCTGAACTTGCGCAAATGTACAACGAATAACGAATTCAGATTTCGATTACAGGCACTATTACTCTGCAAATCGAACGTTCTTTACCCTGGTACATATCTACATGATGAAAACTACAAAACACATGCTAGGAAACGCAGTTTTATGAGTAGAGTGAATTCGAGGAAAAAATCTGATTACACCCGGAGCTTTGCGATTTTTCCATATTTGAGAAAATATTTTGTTTCCAAAAACCTACTTTTTACACATGATGCCAAACGTCACTGCATCCTCTTTCGGTTCTTGGAACTGGCACCCCTATTCGACAAAGCGTACGCAGTCTACTACTGTCTGAACTTGCGCAAATGTACAACGAGTAACGAAATCAGATTTCGATTTCAGGGACTATTATTCTGCAAATCGAACGTTCTTTACCCTGGTACATATCTACATGATGAAAACTACAAAATACATCCTAGGAAACGCTGTTTAATGAGTACTGTGAAGTCGAGGAATAAATCTGAATACACCCGGGGCTCTCCGATTTTTCCATATTTGAGAAAAAGTTTTGTTTCCAAAAACCCCACTTTTTACACATCATGCCATACGTCATTGCATCCTCTTTTGGTTCATGGAACTGGCACCCCTATTCGACAAATAGTACGCAGTCTACAACTGTCTGAACTTGCGCAAATGTACAACGAATAACGAATTCAGATTTCGATTACAGGGACTATTATTCTGCAAATCGTTCTTTCCCCTGGTACATATCTACATGATGAAAACTACAAAATACATCCTAGGAACCGCAGTTTTATGAGTACAGTGAATTCAAGGATTAAATCTGTATACACCCGGGGCTTTGCGATTTTTCAATATTACAGAAAGCTTTGTTTCCAAAAACCCCACTTTTTACACATCATGCCAAACGTCATTGCATCCTCTTTCGGTTCATGGAACTGGCACCCCTATTCGACAAATAGTACGCAGTCTACTACTGTCTGAACTTGCGCAAATGTACAACGAGTAACGAATTCAGATTTCGATTACAGGGACTATTATTCTCCAAATCGAACGTTCTTTACCCTGGTACACATCTACATGATGAAGACTACAAAACACATGCTAGGAGACGCAGTATTATGAGTACAGTGAATTCAAGGATTAAATCTGTATACACCCGGAGCTTTGTGATTTTTCCATATTTGAGAAAAAGCTTTGTTTCCAAAAACCCCAATTTTTACACATCATGAAAAACGTCTTTGCATCCTCTTTCGGTTCATGGAACTGGCACCCCTATTCGACAAATAGTACGCAGTCTACTACTGTCTGAACTTGCGCAAATGTACAACGAGTAACGAATTCAAATATCGATTACAGGGACAATTATTTTTCAAATCGAACGTTCTTAAGCCTGGTACATATCTACATGATGAAAACTACAAAACACATGCTAGGAAACGCAGTTTTATGAGTAGAGTGAATTCGAGGAAAAAAACTGATTACACCCGGAGCTTTGCGCTTTTTTCACATTTGAGAAAAAGCTTTGTTTCCAAAAACCCCACTTTTTACACATCATGCCAAAAGTCATTGCATCCTCTTCGGTTCATGGAACCTGCACCCCTATTCGACAAATAGTACGCAGTCTACTACTGTCTTTACTTGCCCAAATGTACAACGAGTAACGAATTCAAATATCGATTACAGGGACTATTATTTTTCAAATCGAACGTTCTTTACCCTGGTACACATCTACATGATGAAAACTACAAAATACATCCTAGGAAACGCAGCATTATGAGTACAGTGAACTCAAGGATTAAATCTGTATACACCCGGGGCTTTGCGATTTCTCCATGTTTGAGAAAAAGCTTTGTTTCCAAAAACCCCACTTTTTACACATCATGCCAAACGTCTTTGCATCCTCTTTCAGTTCATGGAACTGGCACCCCTATTCGACAAATAGTACGCAGTCTACTACTGTCTGACCTTGCGCAAATGTACAACGAGTAACGAATTCAAATATCGATTACAGGGACTATTATTTTTCAAATCGTACGTTCTTTACCCTGGTACATATCTACATGATGAAAACTAAAAAAATACATCCTAGGAAACGCAGTTTTATGAGTACAGTGAATTCAAGGATTAAATCTGTATACACCCGGGGCTTTTGATTTTTCCATATTTGAGAAAAAGCTTTGTTTAGAAAAACCCCACTTTTTACACATCATGCCAAACGTCATTGCATCGTCTTTCGGTTCATTGAACTGGCACCCCTATTCGACAAATAGTACGCAGTCTACTACTGTCTGAACTTGCGCAAATGTACAACGAGTAACGAATTCAAATATCGATTACAGGGACTATTATTTTCCAAATCGAACCTTCTTTACCCTGGTGCATATCTACATGATGAAAACAAAAAAACACATGCTAGGAAACGCAGTTTTATGAGTAGAGTGAATTCGAGGAAAAAATCTGATTACACCCGGAGCTTTGCGATTTTTTCACATTAGAGAAAAAGCTTTGTTTCCAAAAACCCCACTTTTAACACATCATGCCATACCTCATTGCATCCTCTTGGGGTTCATGGAACTGGCACCCCTATTCGACAAATATTACGTAGTCTACTACTGTCTGAACTTGCGCAAATGTACAACGAATAACGAATTCAGATTTCGATTACAGGCACTATTATTCTGCAAATCAAATGCTCTTTACCCTGGTACATATCTACATGATGAAAACTACAAAATACATCCTAGGAACCGCAGTTTTATGAGTACAGTGAATTCAAGGATTAAATCTGTATACACCCGGGGCTTTGCGATTTTTCAATATTACAGAAAGCTTTGTTTCCAAAAACCCCACTTTTTACACATCATGCCAAACGTCATTGCATCCTCTTTCGGTTCATGGAACTGGCACCCCTATTCGACAAATAGTACGCAGTCTACTACTGTCTGAACTTGCGCAAATGTACAACGAGTAACGAATTCAGATTTCGATTACAGGGACTATTATTCTCCAAATCGAACGTTCTTTACCCTGGTACACATCTACATGATGAAGACTACAAAACACATGCTAGGAGACGCAGTATTATGAGTACAGTGAATTCAAGGATTAAATCTGTATACACCCGGGGCTTTGTGATTTTTCCATATTTGAGAAAAAGCTTTGTTTCCAAAAACCCCACTTTTTACACATCATGAAAAACGTCTTTGCATCCTCTTTCGGTTCATGGAACTGGCACCCCTATTCGACAAATAGTACGCAGTCTACAACTGTCTGAACTTGCGCAAATGTACAACGAGTAACGAATTCAAATATCGATTACAGGGACAATTATTTTTCAAATCGAACGTTCTTAACCCTGGTACATATCTACATGATGAAAACTACAAAACACATGCTAGGAAACGCAGTTTTATGTGTAGAGTGAATTCGAGGAAAAAATCTGATTACACCCGGAGCTTTGCGCTTTTTTCACATTTGAGAAAAAGCTTTGTTTCCAAAAACCCCACTTTTTACACATCATACCAAAAGTCATTGCATCCTCTTTCGGTTCATGGAACCTGCACCCCTATTCGACAAATAGTACGCAGTCTACTACTGTCTTTACTTGCCCAAATGTACAACGAGTAACGAATTCAAATATCGATTACAGGGACTATTATTTTTCAAATCGAACGTTCTTTACCCTGGTACACATCTACATGATGAAAACTACAAAATACATCCTAGGAAACGCAGCATTATGAGTACAGTGAACTCAAGGATTAAATCTGTATACACCCGGGGCTTTGCGATTTCTCCATGTTTGAGAAAAAGCTTTGTTTCCAAAAACCCCACTTTTTACACATCATGCCAAACGTCTTTGCATCCTCTTTCAGTTCATGGAACTGGCACCCCTATTCGACAAATAGTACGCAGTCTACTACTGTCTGACCTTGCGCAAATGTACAACGAGTAACGAATTCAAATATCGATTACAGGGACTATTATTTTTCAAATCGTACGTTCTTTACCCTGGTACATATCTACATGATGAAAACTAAAAAAATACATCCTAGGAAACGCAGTTTTATGAGTACAGTGAATTCAAGGATTAAATCTGTATACACCCGGGGCTTTTGATTTTTCCATATTTGAGAAAAAGCTTTGTTTAGAAAAACCCCACTTTTTACACATCATGCCAAACGTCATTGCATCGTCTTTCGGTTCATTGAACTGACACCCCTATTCGACAAATAGTACGCAGTCTACTACTGTCTGAACTTGCGCAAATGTACAACGAGTAACGAATTCAAATATCGATTACAGGGACTATTATTTTTCAAATCGAACCTTCTTTACCCTGGTGCATATCTACATGATGAAAACAAAAAAACACATGCTAGGAAACGCAGTTTTATGAGTAGAGTGAATTCGAGGAAAAAATCTGATTACACCCGGAGCTTTGCGATTTTTTCACATTAGAGAAAAAGCTTTGTTTCCAAAAACCCCACTTTTAACACATCATGCCATACCTCATTGCATCCTCTTTCGGTTCATGGAACTGGCACCCCTATTCGACAAAGCGTACGCAGTCTACTACTGTCTGAACTTGCGCAAATGTACAACGAGTAACGAATTCAAATATCGATTACAGGGACTATTATTTTTCAAATCGAACGTTCTTTACCCTGGTACATATCTACATGATGAAAACTACAAATTTCATCCCAGGATACCCAGTTTTATGAGTACAGTGAATTCAAGGATTAAATCTGTATACACCCGGGTCTTTGCGATTTTTCCATATTGGAGAAAAAGCTTTGTTTCCAAAAACCCCACTTTTTACACATCATGCCAAAAGTCATTGCATCCTCTTTCGGTTCATGGAACCTGCACCCCTATTCGACAAATAGTACGCAGTCTACTACTGTCTTTACTTGCGCAAATGTACAACGACTAACGAATTCAAATATCGATTAATCGACTATTATTTTTCAATTCGAACGTTCTTTACCCTGGTACATATCTACATGATGAAAACTACAAAATACATTATAGAAAACGCAGTGTAATGAGTACTGTGAATTCGAGGAATAAATCTGAATACACCCGGGGCTCTCCGATTTCTCCATATTTGAGAAAAAGTTTTGATTCTAAAAACCCCACTTTTTACACATCATGCCAAACGTCATTGTATCCTCTTTCGGTTCATTGAACTGGCACCCCTATTCGACAAATAGTACGCAGTCTACTACTGTCTGAACTTGCGCAAATGTACAACGAATAACGAATTCAGATTTCGATTACAGGCACTATTATTCTGCAAATCAAACGTTCTTTACCCTGGTACATATCTACATGATGAAAACTACAAATTTCATCCCAGGATACCCAGTTTTATGAGTACTGTGAATTCGAGGAATAAATCTGTATACACCCGGGGCTTTGCGATTTTTGCATATTGGAGAAAAAGCTTTGTTTCCAAAAACCCCACTTTTTACACATCATGCCAAAAGTCATTGCATCCTCTTTCGGTTCATGGAACCTGCACCCCTATTCGACAAATAGTACGCAGTCTACTACTGTCTTTACTTGCGCAAATGTACAACGAGTAACGAATTCAAATATCGATTACAGGGACTATTATTCTGCAAATCGAACGTTCTTTACCCTGGTACATATCTACATGATGGAAACTACAAAATACATCCTAGGAAACGCAGCATTATGAGTACAGTGAATTCAAGGATTAAATCTGTATACACCCGGGGCTTTGCGATTTTTCCATATTTGAGAAAAAGCTTTGTTTCCAAAAACCCCACTTTTTACACATCATGAAAAACATCTTTGCATCCTCTTTCGGTTCATGGAACTGGCGCCCCTATTCGACAAATAGTACGCACTCTACTACTGTCTGAACTTGCACAAATGTACAACGAGTAACGAATTCAAATATCGATTACAGGGACAATTATTTTTCAAATCGAACGTTCTTTACAATGGTACATATCTACATGATGAAAACTAAAAAAGACATCCTAGGAAGCGCAGTTTTGTGAGTACAGTGAATTCAGGGATTAAATCTGTATACACCCGGGGCTTTGCGATTTTTCCATATTTGAGAAAAAGCTTTGTTTAGAATAACCCCACTTTTTACACATCATGCCAAACGTCTTTGCATCCTCTTTCGGTTCATGGAACTGGCAACCCTATTCGACAAATAGTACGCAGTCTACTACTGTCTGAACTTGCGCAAATGTACAACGAGTAACGAATTCAGATTTCGATTACAGGGACTATTATTTTTCAAATCGAACGTTCTTAACCCTGGTACATATCTACATGATGAAAACTACAAAACACATGCTAGGAAACGCAGTTTTATGAGTAGAGTGAATTCGAGGAAAAAATCTGATTACACCCGGAGCTTTGCGCTTTTTTCACATTTGAGAAAAAGCTTTGTTTCCAAAAACCCCACTTTTTACACATCATGCCAAACGTCATTGCATCCTCTTTCAATTCATGAAACTGGCACCACTATTCGACAAATAGTACGCAGTCTACTACTGTCTAATCTTGCGCAAATGTACAACGAGTAACGAATTCAAATATCGATTACAGGGAGTATTATTTTTCAAATCGAACGTTCTTTACCCTGGTACATATCTACATGATGAAAACTATGAAATACATCGTACTAAACGCAGTTTTATGAGTACAGTGAATTCAAGGATTAAATCTGTATACACCCGGGGCTTTGCGATTTTTCCATATTTGAGAAAAAGCTTTGTTTCCAAAAACCCCACTTTTTACACATCATGAAAAACATCTTTGCATCCTCTTTCGGTTCATGGAACTGGCGCCCCTATTCGACAAATAGTACGCACTCTACTACTGTCTGAACTTGCGCAAATGTACAACGAGTAACGAATTCAAATATCGATTACAGGGACAATTATTTTTCAAATCGAACGTTCTTTACCCTGGTACATATCTACATGATGAAAACTAAAAAAGACATCCTAGGAAGCGCAGTTTTGTGAGTACAGTGAATTCAGGGATTAAATCTGTATACACCCGGGGCTTTGCGATTTTTCCATATTTGAGAAAAAGCTTTGTTTAGAATAACCCCACTTTTTACACATCATGCCAAACGTCTTTGCATCCTCTTTCGGTTCATGGAACTGGCAACCCTATTCGACAAATAGTACGCAGTCTACTACTGTCTGAACTTGCGCAAATGTACAACGAGTAACGAATTCAGATTTCGATTACAGGGACTATTATTTTTCAAATCGAACGTTCTTAACCCTGGTATTTATCTACCTGATGAAAACTACAAAACACATGCTAGGAAACGCAGTTTTATGAGTAGAGTGAATTCGAGGAAAAAATCTGATTACACCCGGAGCTTTGCGCTTTTTTCACATTTGAGAAAAAGCTTTGTTTCCAAAAACCCCACTTTTTACACATCATGCCAAACGTCATTGCATCCTCTTTCAATTCATGAAACTGGCACCACTATTCGACAAATAGTACGCAGTCTACTACTGTCTAATCTTGCGCAAATGTACAACGAGTAACGAATTCAAATATCGATTACAGGGAGTATTATTTTTCAAATCGAACGTTCTTTACCCTGGTACATATCAACATGATGAAAACTATGAAATACATCGTACTAAACGCAGTTTTATGAGTACAGTGAATTCAAGGATTAAATCTGTGTACACCAGGGGCTTTGCGATTTTTCAATATTACAGAAAGCTTTGTTTCCAAAAACCCCACTTTTTACACATCATGCCAAACGTCATTGCATCCTCTTTCGGTTCATGGAACTGGCACCCCTATTCGACAAATAGTACGCAGTCTACTACTGTCTGAACTTGCGCAAATGTACAACGAGTAACGAATTCAAATATCGATTACAGGGACTATTATTTTTCAAATCGAACGTTCATTACCCTGGTACACATCTACATGATGAAAACTACAAAATACATCATAGGAAACGCAGTATTATGAGTACAGTGAATTCAAGGATTAAATCTGTATACACCCGGGGCTTTGCTATTTCTCCATGTTTGAGAAAAAGCTTTGTTTCCAAAAACCCCACTTTTTACACATCATGCCAAAAGTCATTGCATCCTCTTTCGGTTCATGGAACCTGCACCCCTATTCGACAAATAGTACGCAGTCTACTACTGTCTTTACTTGCCCAAATGTACAACGAGTAACGAATTCAAATATCGATTACAGGGACTATTATTTTTCAAATCGAACGTTCTTTACCCTGGTACACATCTACATGATGAAAACTACAAAATACATCCTAGGAAACGCAGCATTATGAGTACAGTGAACTCAAGGATTAAATCTGTATACACCCGGGGCTTTGCGATTTCTCCATGTTTGAGAAAAAGCTTTGTTTCCAAAAACCCCACTTTTTACACATCATGCCAAACGTCTTTGCATCCTCTTTCAGTTCATGGAACTGGCACCCCTATTCGACAAATAGTACGCAGTCTACTACTGTCTGACCTTGCGCAAATGTACAAAGAGTAACGAATTCAAATATCGATTACAGGGACTATTATTTTTCAAATCGTACGTTCTTCACCCTGGTACATATCTACATGATGAAAACTAAAAAAATACATCCTAGGAAACGCAGTTTTATGAGTACAGTGAATTCAAGGATTAAATCTGTATACACCCGGGGCTTTTGATTTTTCCATATTTGAGAAAAAGCTTTGTTTAGAAAAACCCCACTTTTTACACATCATGCCAAACGTCATTGCATCGTCTTTCGGTTCATTGAACTGGCACCCCTATTCGACAAATAGTACGCAGTCTACTACTGTCTGAACTTGCGCAAATGTACAACGAGTAACGAATTCAAATATCGATTACAGGGACTATTATTTTCCAAATCGAACCTTCTTTACCCTGGTGCATATCTACATGATGAAAACAAAAAAACACATGCTAGGAAACGCAGTTTTATGAGTAGAGTGAATTCGAGGAAAAAATCTGATTACACCTGGAGCTTTGCGATTTTTTCACATTAGAGAAAAAGCTTTGTTTCCAAAAACCCCACTTTTTACACATCATGCCATACCTCATTGCATCCTCTTTCGGTTCATGGAACTGGCACCCCTATTCGACAAAGCGTACGCAGTCTACTACTGTCTGAACTTGCGCAAATGTACAACGAGTAACGAATTCAAATATCGATTACAGGGACTATTATTTTTCAAATCGAACGTTCTTTACCCTGGTACATATCTACATGATGAAAACTACAAATTTCATCCCAGGATACCCAGTTTTATGAGTACAGTGAATTCAAGGATTAAATCTGTATACACCCGGGTCTTTGCGATTTTTCCATATTGGAGAAAAAGCTTTGTTTCCAAAAACCCCACTTTTTACACATCATGCCAAAAGTCATTGCATCCTCTTTCGGTTCATGGAACCTGCACCCCTATTCGACAAATAGTACGCAGTCTACTACTGTCTTTACTTGCGCAAATGTAACGCGACTAACGAATTCAAATATCGATTAATCGACTATTATTTTTCAATTCGAACGTTCTTTACCCTGGTACATATCTACATGATGAAAACTACAAAATACATCCTAGAAAACGCAGTGTAATGAGTACTGTGAATTCGAGGAATAAATCTGAATACACCCGGGGCTCTCCGATTTCTCCATATTTGAGAAAAAGTTTTGATTCTAAAAACCCCACTTTTTACACATCATGCCAAACGTCATTGTATCCTCTTTCGGTTCATTGAACTGGCACCCCTATTCGACAAATAGTACGCAGTCTACTACTGTCTGAACTTGCGCAAATGTACAACGAATAACGAATTCAGATTTCGATTACAGGCACTATTATTCTGCAAATCAAACGTTCTTTACCCTGGTACATATCTACATGATGAAAACTAAAAAATACATCCTAGGAAACGCAGTTTAATAAGTACTGTGAATTCGAGGAATAAATCTGTATACACCCGGGGCTTTGCGATTTTTCCATATTGGAGAAAAAGCTTTGTTTCCAAAAACCCCACTTTTTACACATCATGCCAAAAGTCATTGCATCCTCTTTCGGTTCATGGAACCTGCACCCCTATTCGACAAATAGTACGCAGTCTACTACTGTCTTTACTTGCGCAAATGTACAACGAGTAACGAATTCAAATATCGATTACAGGGACTATTATTCTGCAAATCGAACGTTCTTTACCCTGGTACATATCTACATGATGGAAACTACAAAATACATCCTAGGAAACGCAGCATTATGAGTACAGTGAATTCAAGGATTAAATCTGTATACACCCGGGGCTTTGCGATTTTTCCATATTTGAGAAAAAGCTTTGTTTCCAAAAACCCCACTTTTTACACATCATGAAAAACATCTTTGCATCCTCTTTCGGTTCATGGAACTGGCGCCCCTATTCGACAAATAGTACGCACTCTACTACTGTCTGAACTTGCACAAATGTACAACGAGTAACGAATTCAAATATCGATTACAGGGACAATTATTTTTCAAATCGAACGTTCTTTACAATGGTACATATCTACATGATGAAAACTAAAAAAGACATCCTAGGAAGCGCAGTTTTGTGAGTACAGTGAATTCAGGGATTAAATCTGTATACACCCGGGGCTTTGCGATTTTTCCATATTTGAGAAAAAGCTTTGTTTAGAATAACCCCACTTTTTACACATCATGCCAAACGTCTTTGCATCCTCTTTCGGTTCATGGAACTGGCAACCCTATTCGACAAATAGTACGCAGCCTACTACTGTCAGAACTTGCGCAAATGTACAACGAGTAACGAATTCAGATTTCGATTACAGGGACTATTATTTTTCAAATCGAACGTTCTTAACCCTGGTACATATCTACATGATGAAAACTACAAAACACATGTTAGGAAACGCAGTTTTATGAGTAGAGTGAATTCGAGGAAAAAATCTGATTACACCCGGAGCTTTGCGCTTTTTTCACATTTGAGAAACAGCTTTGTTTCCAAAAACCCCACTTTTTACACATCATGCCAAACGTCATTGCATCCTCTTTCAATTCATGAAACTGGCACCACTATTCGACAAATAGTACGCAGTCTACTACTGTCTAATCTTGCGCAAATGTACAACGAGTAACGAATTCAAATATCGATTACAGGGAGTATTATTTTTCAAATCGAACGTTCTTTACCCTGGTACATATCTACATGATGAAAACTATGAAATACATCGTACTAAACGCAGTTTTATGAGTACAGTGAATTCAAGGATTAAATCTGTATACACCCGGGGCTTTGCGATTTTTCCATATTTGAGAAAAAGCTTTGTTTCCAAAAACCCCACTTTTTACACATCATGAAAAACATCTTTGCATCCTCTTTCGGTTCATGGAACTGGCGCCCCTATTCGACAAATAGTACGCACTCTACTACTGTCTGAACTTGCGCAAATGTACAACGAGTAACGAATTCAAATATCGATTACAGGGACAATTATTTTTCAAATCGAACGTTCTTTACCCTGGTACATATCTACATGATGAAAACTAAAAAAGACATCCTAGGAAGCGCAGTTTTGTGAGTACAGTGAATTCAGGGATTAAATCTGTATACACCCGGGGCTTTGCGATTTTTCCATATTTGAGAAAAAGCTTTGTTTAGAATAACCCCACTTTTTACACATCATGCCAAACGTCTTTGCATCCTCTTTCGGTTCATGGAACTGGCAACCCTATTCGACAAATAGTACGCAGTCTACTACTGTCTGAACTTGCGCAAATGTACAACGAGTAACGAATTCAGATTTCGATTACAGGGACTATTATTTTTCAAATCGAACGTTCTTAACCCTGGTATTTATCTACCTGATGAAAACTACAAAACACATGCTAGGAAACGCAGTTTTATGAGTAGAGTGAATTCGAGGAAAAAATCTGATTACACCCGGAGCTTTGCGCTTTTTTCACATTTGAGAAAAAGCTTTGTTTCCAAAAACCCCACTTTTTACACATCATGCCAAACGTCATTGCATCCTCTTTCAATTCATGAAACTGGCACCACTATTCGACAAATAGTACGCAGTCTACTACTGTCTAATCTTGCGCAAATGTACAACGAGTAACGAATTCAAATATCGATTACAGGGAGTATTATTTTTCAAATCGAACGTTCTTTACCCTGGTACATATCTACATGATGAAAACTATGAAATACATCGTACTAAACGCAGTTTTATGAGTACAGTGAATTCAAGGATTAAATCTGTGTACACCAGGGGCTTTGCGATTTTTCAATATTACAGAAAGCTTTGTTTCCAAAAACCCCACTTTTTACACATCATGCCAAACGTCATTGCATCCTCTTTCGGTTCATGGAACTGGCAACCCTATTCGACAAATAGTACGCAGTCTACTACTGTCTGAACTTGCGCAAATGTACAACGAGTAACGAATTCAAATATCGATTACAGGGACTATTATTTTTCAAATCGAACGTTCATTACCCTGGTACACATCTACATGATGAAAACTACAAAATACATCATAGGAAACGCAGTATTATGAGTACAGTGAATTCAAGGATTAAATCTGTATACACCCGGGGCTTTGCTATATCTCCATGTTTGAGAAAAAGCTTTGTTTCCAAAAACCCCACTTTTTACACATCATGCCAAACGTCATTGCATCCTCTTTCGGTTCATGGAACTGGCACCCCTATTCGACAAATAGTACGCAGTCTACTACTGTCTGACCTTGCGCAAATGTACAACGAGTAACGAATTCAAATATCGATTACAGGCACTATTATTTTTCAAATCGAACGTTCTTTACCCTGGTACATATCTACATGATGAAAACTAAAAAATACATCCTAGGAAACGCAGTTTTATGAGTACAGTGAATTCAAGGATTAAATCTGTATACACCCGGGGCTTTGCGATTTTTCCATATTTGAGAAAAAGCTTTGTTTAGAAAAACCCCACATTTTACAAATCATGCCAAACGTCATTGCATCGTCATTCGGTTCATTGAACTGGCACCCCTATTCGACAAATAGTACGCAGTCTACTACTGTCTGAACTTGCGCAAATGTACAACGAGTAACGAATTCAAATATCGATTACAGGGACTATTATTTTTCAAATCGAACCTTCTTTACCCTGGTACATATCTACATGATGAAAACAACAAAACACATTCTAGGAAATGCAGTTTTATGAGTAGAGTGAATTCGAGGAAAAATCTGATTACACCCGGAGCTTTGCGATTTTTTCACATTAGAGAAAAAGCTTTGTTTCCAAAAACCCCACTTTTATCACATCATGCCATACGTCATTGCATCCTCTTTCGGTTCATGGAACTGGCACCCCTATTCGACAAATACTACGTAGTCTACTACTGTCTGAACTTGCGCAAATGTACAACGAATAACGAATTCAGATTTCGATTACAGGCACTATTATTCTGCAAATCAAACGTTCTTTACCCTGGTACATATCTACATTATGAAAACTACAAAATACATCCTAGGAAACGCAGTTTAAGAGTACTGTGAATTCGAGGAATAAATCTGTATACACCCGGGGCTTTGCGATTTTTCCATATTACAGAAAAAGCTTTGTTTGCAAAAACCCCACTTTTTACACATCATGCCAAACGTCATTGCATCCTCTTTCGGTTCATGGAACTGGCACCCCTATTCGACAAATAGTACGCATTCTACTACTGTCTGAACTTGCGCAAATGCACAACGAGTAACGAATTCAAATATCGATTACAGGGACTATTATTTTTCAAATCGAACGTTCTTTACCCTGATACATATCTACATCATGAAAACTACAAAATACATCCTAGGAAACGCAGTTTTATGAGTACAGTGAATTCAAGGATTAAATCTGTGTACACCAGGGGCTTTGCGGTTTTTCAATATTACAGAAAGTTTTGTTTCCAAAAACCCCACTTTTTACACATCATACCAAACGTCATTGCATCCTCTTTCGGTTCATGGAACTGGCACCCCTATTCGACAAAGAGTACGCAGTCTACTACTGTCTGAACTTGCGCAAATGCACAACGAGTAACGAATTCAAATATCGATTACAGGGACTATTATTTTTTCAAATCGAACGTTCTTTAACCTGGTACATATCTACATCATGAAAACTACAAAATACATCCTAGGAAACGCAGTTTTATGAGTACAGTGAATTCAAGGATTAAATCTGTGTACACCAGGGGCTTTGCGTTTTTTCAATATTACAGAAAGTTTTGTTTCCAAAAACCCCACTTTTTACACATCATGCCAAACGTCATTGCATCCTCTTTCGGTTCATGGAACTGGCACCCCTATTCGACAAATAGTACGCAGTCTACTACTGTCTGAACTTGCGCAAATGCACAACGAGTAACGAATTCAAATATCGATTACAGGGACTATTATTTTTCAAATCGAACGTTCTTTACCCTGGTACATATCTACATGATGAAAACTACAGAATACATCCTAGGAAACGCAGTGTAATGAGTACTGTGAATTCGAGGAATAAATCTGAATACACCCGGGGCTCTACGATTTTTCCATATTTGAGAAAAAATTTTGTTTCCAAAAACCCCACTTTTTACACATCATTCCATACGTCATTGCATCCTCTTTTGGTTCATGGAATTGGCACCCCTTTCGACAAATAGTACGCAGTCTACTACTGTCTGAACTTGCGCAAATGTACAACGAACAACGAATTCAAATATCGATTACAGGGACTATTATTCTGCAAATCGAACGTTCCATACCCTGGTACATATCTACATGATGAAAACTAAAAAATGCATCCTAGGAAACGCAGTTTTATGAGTACAGTGAATTCAAGGATTAAATCTGTATACACCCGGGGCTTTGCGATTTTTCCATATTACGGAAAAAGGTTTGTTTGCAAAAACCCCACTTTTTACACATCATGCCAAACGTCATTGCATCCTCTTTCGGTTCATGGAACTGGCACCCCTATTCGACAAATAGTACGCAGTTACTACTGTCTGAACTTGCACAAATGTACAACGAGTAACGAATTCAAATATCGATTACAGGGACTATTATTTTTCAAATCGAACGTTCTTTACCCTGGTACATATCTACATGATGAAAACTACAAAATACATCCCAGGAAACGCAGTTTTATGAGTACAGTGAATTCAAGGATTAAATCTGTATACACCTGGGGCTTTGCGATTTTTCCATATTGGAGAAAAAGCTTTGTTTCCAAAAACCCCACTTTTTACACATCATGCCAAAGGTCATTGCATCCTCTTTCGGTTCATGGAACCTGCACCCCTATTCGACAAATAGTAAGCAGTCTACTACTGTCTTTACTTGCGCAAATGTACAACGACTAACGAATTCAAATATCGATTACATCGACTATTATTTTTCAAATCGAACGTTATTTACACTGGTACATATCTACATGATGAAAACTAAAAAATACATCCTAGGAAACGCAGTTTTATGAGTACAGTGAATTCAAGAATTAAATCTGTATACACCCGGGGCTATGCGATTTTTCCATATTTGAGAAAAAGCTTTGTTTCATAAAACCCCACGTTTTACACAGCATGCCAAACGTCATTGCATCCTCTTTCAATTCATTGAACTGGCACACCTATTCGACAAATAGTACGCAGTCTACTACTGTCTGAACTTGCCCAAATGTACAACGAATAACGAATTCAGATTTCGATTACAGGCACTATTATTGTGCAAATCAAACGTTCTTTACCCTGGTACATATCTACATGATGAAAACTAAAAAATACATCCTAGGAAACGCAGTTTAATGAGTACTGTGAATTCGAGGAATAAATCTGTATACACCCGGGGCTTTGCGATTTTTCCATATTGGAGAAAAAGCTTTGTTTCCAAAAACACCACTTTTCACACATCATGCCAAAAGTCATTGCATCCTCTTTCGGTTCATGGAACCTGCACCCCTATTCGACAAATAGTACGCAGTCTACTACTGTCTTTACTTGCGCAAATGTACAACGAGTAACGAATTCAAATATCGATTACAGGGACTATTATTTTTCAAATCGAACGTTCTTTACCCTGGTACATATCTACATGATGAAAACTAAAAAATACATCCTAGGAAACGCAGTTTTATGAGTACAGTGAATTCAAGGATTAAATCAGTATACACCCGGGGCTTTGCGATTTTTCCATATTTGAGAAAAAGCTTTGTTTAGAAAAACCCCACTTTTTACACATCATGCCAAAAGTCATTGCATCCTCTTTCGGTTCATTGAACTGGCACCCCTATTCGACAAATAGTACGCAGTCTACTACTGTCTGAACTTGCGCAAATGTACAACGAACAACGAATTCAAATATCGATTACAGGGACTATTATTTTTCAAATCGAACCTTCTTTACCCTGGTACATATCTACATGATGAAAACACCAAAACACATGCTAGGAACCGCAGTTTTATGAGTAGAGTGAATTCGAGGAAAAAATCTGATTACACCCGGAGCTTTGCGACTTTTTCCATATTTGAGAAAAAGTTTTGTTTCCAAAAACCCCACTTTTTACACATGATACCAAACGTCACTGCATCCTCTTTCGGTTCATGGAACTGGCACCCCTATTCGACAAATAGTACGCAGTCTACTACTGTCTGAACTTACGCACATGTACAACGAGTAACGAAATCAGATTTCGATTACAGGGACTATTATTCTGCAAATCGAACGTTCTTTACCCTGGTACATATCTACATGATGAAAACTACAAAATACATCCTAGGAAACGCAGTGTAATGAGTACTGTGAATTCGAGGAATAAATCTGAATACACCGGGGGCTCTCCGAATTTTCCATATTTGAGAAAAAGTTTTGTTTCCAAAAACCCCACTTTTTACACATCATGCCATACGTCATTGCATCCTCTTTCGGTTCATGGAACTGGCACCCCTATTCGATAAATAGTACGCAGTCTACTACTGTCTGAACTTGCTCAATTGTACAACGAATAACGAATTCAGATTTCGATTACAGGGACTATTATTCTGCAAATCGAACGTTCTTTACCCTGGTACATATCTACATGATGAAAACTACAAAATACATCCTAGGAAACGCAGTTTTATGAGTACAGTGAATTCAAGGATTAAATCTGTATACACCCTGGGCTTTGCGATTTTTCCATTTTTGAGAAAAAGCTTTGTTTAAAAAACCCCACTTTTTACACATCATGCCAAACATCATTGCATCCTCTTTCGGTTCATTGAACTGGCACCCCTATTCGACAAATAGTACGCAGTCTACTACTGTCTGAACGTGCGCAAATGTACAACGAATAACGAATTCAGATTTCGATTACAGGCACTATTATTCTGCAAATCAAACGTTCTTTACCCTGGTACATATCTACATGATGAAAACTAAAAAATACATCCTAGGAAACGCAGTTTAATGAGTACTGTAAATTCGAGGAATAAATCTGAATACACCCTGCGCTCTACGTTTTTTCCATATTTGAGAAAAAATTTTGTTTCCAAAAATCCCACTTTTTACACATCATGCCATACGTCATTGCATCCTCTTTCGGTTCATGGAATTGGCACCCCTTTCGACAAATAGTACGCAGTCAACTACTGTCTGAACTTGCGCAAATGTACAACGAACAACGAATTCAGATTTCGATTACAGGGACTATTATTCTCCAAATCGAACGTTCCATACCCTGGTACATATCTACATGATGAAAACTAAAAAATGCATCCTAGGAAACGCACTTTTATGAGTACAGTGAATTCAAGGATTAAATCTGTATACACCCGGAGCTTTGCGATTTTTCCATATTACTGAAAAAGCTTTGTTTGCAAAAACCCCACTTTTTACACATCATGCCAAACGTCATTGCATCCTCTTTCGGTTCATGGAACTGGCACCCCTATTCGACAAATAGTACGCAGTTACTACTGTCTGAACTTGCGCAAATGTACAACGAGTAACGAATTCAAATATCGATTACAGGGACTATTATTTTTCAAATCGAACGTTCTTTACCCTGGTACATATCTACATGATGAAAACTACAAAATACCTCCCAAGAAACGCAGTTTTAAAAGTACAGTGAATTCAAGGATTAAATATGTATACACCCGGGGCTTTGCGATTTTTCCATATTGGAGAAAAAGCTTTGTTTCCAAAAACCCCACTTTTTACACATCATGCCAAAAGACATTGCATCCTCTTTCGGTTCATTGAACTGGCACCCCTATTCGACAAATAGTACGCAGTCTACTACTGTCTTTACTTGCGCAAATGTACAACGACTAACGAATTCAAATATCGATTACATCGACTATTATTTTTCAAATCGAACGTTCTTTACCCTGGTACATATCTACCTGATGAAAACTAAAAAATACATCCTAGGAAACGCAGTATTATCAGTACAGTGAATTCAAGGATTAAATCTGTATACACCCGGGGCTATGCGATTTTTCCATATTTGAGAAAAAGCTTTGTTTCATAAAACCCCACTTTTACACATCATGCCAAACGTCATTGCATCCTCTTTCGGTTCATTGAACTGGCACCCCTATTCGACAAATAGTACGCAGTCTACTACTGTCTGAACTTGCCCAAATGTACAACGAATAAAGAATTCAGATTTCGATTACAGGCACTATTATTTTTCAAATCGAACCTTCTTTACCCTGGTACATATCTACATGATGAAAACAACAAAACACATGCTAGGAAACGCAGTTTTATGAGTAGAGTGAATTCGAGGAAAAAATCTGATTACACCCGGAGCTTTGCGATTTTTCCATATTTGAGAAAAAGTTTTGTTTCCAAAAACCCCACTTTTTACACATCATGCCAAACGTCACTGCATCCTCTTTCGGTTCATGGAACTGGCACCCCTATTCGACAAATAGTACGCAGTCTACTACTGTCTGAACTTACGCACATGTACAACGAGTAACGAAATCAGATTTCGATTACAGGGACTATTATTCTGCAAATCGAACGTTCTTTACCCTGGTACATATCTACATGATGAAAACTACAAAATACATCCTAGGAAACGCAGTGTAATGAGTACTGTGAATTCGAGGAATAAATCTGAATACACCGGGGGCTCTCCGAATTTTCCATATTTGAGAAAAAGTTTTGTTTCCAAAAACCCGACTTTTTACACATCATGCCATACGTCATTGCATCCTCTTTCGGTTCATGGAACTGGCACCCCTATTCGACAAATAGTACGCAGTCTACTACTGTCTGAACTTGCTCAATTGTACAACGAATAACGAATTCAGATTTCGATTACAGGGACTATTATTCTGCAAATCGAACGTTCTTTACCCTGGTACATATCTACATGATGAAAACTACAAAATACATCCTAGGAAACGCAGTTTTATGAGTACAGTGAATTCAAGGATTAAATCTGTATACACCCGGGGCTTTGCGATTTTTCCATTTTTGAGAAAAAGCTTTGTTTAAAAAACCCCACTTTTTACACATCATGCCAAACGTCATTGCATCCTCTTTCGGTTCATTGAACTGGCACCCCTATTCGACAAATAGTACGCAGTCTACTACTGTCTGAACGTGCGCAAATGTACAACGAATAACGAATTCAGATTTCGATTACAGGCACTATTATTCTGCAAATCAAACGTTCTTTACCCTGGTACATATCTACATGATGAAAACTAAAAAATGCATCCTAGGAAACGCAGTTTAATGAGTACTGTAAATTCGAGGAATAAATCTGAATACACCCGGCGCTCTACGATTTTTCCATATTTGAGAAAAAATTTTGTTTCCAAAAACCCCACTTTTTACACATCATGCCATACGTCATTGCATCCTCTTTCGGTTCATGGAACCTGCACCCCTTTCGACAAATAGTACGCAGTCTACTACTGTCTGAACTTGCGCAAATGTACAACGAACAACGAATTCAGATTTCGATTACAGGGACTATTATTCTCCAAATCGAACGTTCCATACCCTGGTACATATCTACATGATGAAAACTAAAAAATGCATCCTAGGAAACGCACTTTTATGAGTACAGTGAATTCAAGGATTAAATCTGTATACACCCGGAGCTTTGCGATTTTTCCATATTACAGAAAAAGCTTTGTTTGCAAAAACCCCACTTTTTACACATCATGCCAAACGTCATTGCATCCTCTTTCGGTTCATGGAACTGGCACCCCTATTCGACAAATAGTACGCAGTTACTACTGTCTGAACTTGCGCAAATGTACAACGAGTAACGAATTCAAATATCGATTACAGGGACTATTATTTTTCAAATCGAACGTTCTTTACCCTGGTACATATCTACATGATGAAAACTACAAAATACATCCTAGGAAACACAGTTTTATTAGTACAGTGAATTCAAGGATTAAATCTGTATACACCCGGGGCTTTGCGATTTTTCCATTTTTGAGAAAAAGCTTTGTTTAAAAATCCCCACTTTTTACACATCATGCCAAACGTCATTGCATCCTCTTTCGGTTCATTGAACTGGCACCCCTATTCGACAAATAGTACGCAGTCTACTACTGTCTGAACGTGCGCAAATGTACAACGAATAACGAATTCAGATTTCGATTACAGGCACTATTATTCTGCAAATCAAACGTTCTTTACCCTGGTACATATCTACATGATGAAAACTAAAAAATACATCCTAGGAAACGCAGTTTAATGAGTACTGTAAATTCGAGGAATAAATCTGAATACACCCGGCGCTCTACGATTTTTCCATATTTGAGAAAAAATTTTGTTTCCAAAAACCCCACTTTTTACACATCATGCCATACGTCATTGCATCCTCTTTCGGTTCATGGAATTGGCACCCCTTTCGACAAATAGTACGCAGTCTACTACTGTCTGAACTTGCGCAAATGTACAACGAACAACGAATTCAGATTTCGATTACAGGGACTATTATTCTCCAAATCGAACGTTCCATACCCTGGTACATATCTACATGATGAAAACTAAAAAATGCATCCTAGGAAACGCAGTTTTATGAGTACAGTGAATTCAAGGATTAAATCTGTATACACCCGGAGCTTTGCGATTTTTCCATATTACAGAAAAAGCTTTGTTTGCAAAAACCCCACTTTTTACACATCATGCCAAACGTCATTGCATCCTCTTTCGGTTCATGGAACTGGCACCCCTATTCGACAAATAGTACGCAGTTACTACTGTCTGAACTTGCGCAAATGTACAACGAGTAACGAAATCAAATATCGATTACAGGGACTATTATTTTTCAAATCGAACGTTCTTTACCCTGGTACATATCTACATGATGAAAACTACAAAATACATCCTAGGAAACGCAGTTTTATGAGTACAGTGAATTCAAGGATTAAATCTGTGTACACCAGGGGCTTTGCGATTTTTCAATATTACAGAAAGTTTCGTTTCCAAAAACCCCACTTTTTACACATCATGCCAAACGTCATTGCATCCTCTTTCGGTTCATGGAACTGGCACCCCTATTGGACAAAGAGTACGCAGTCTACTACTGTCTGAACTTGCCCAAATGTACAACGAGTAACGAATTCAAATATTGTTTACAGGGACTATTATTTTTCAAATCGAACGTTCTTTACCCTGGTACATATCTACATGATGAAAACTACAAAATACATCCCAAGAAACGCAGTTTTATGAGTACAGTGAATTCAAGGATTAAATCTGTATACACCCGGGGCTTTGCGATTTTTCCTTATTGGAGAAAAAGCTTTGTTTCCAAAAACCCCACTTTTTACACATCATGCCAAACGTCACTGCATCCTCTTTCGGTTCATGGAACTGGCACCCCTATTCGACAAATAGTACGCAGTCTACTACTGTCTGAACTTGCGCACATGTACAACGAGTAACGAAATCAGATTTCGATTACAGGGACTATTATTCTGCAAATCGAACGTTCTTTACCCTGGTACATATCTACATGATGAAAACTACAAAATACATCCTTGGAAACGCAGTGTAATGAGTACTGTGAATTCGTGGAAAAACTCTGAATACACCCGGGGCTCTCCGATTTTTCCATATTTGAGAAAAAGTTTTGTTTCCAAAAACCCCACTTTTTACACATCATGCCATACGTCATTGCATCCTCTTTCGGTTCATGGAACTGGCACCCCTATTCGACAAATAGTACGCAGTCTACTACTGTCTGAACTTGCGCAAATGTACAACGAGTAACGAATTCAGATTTCGATTACAGGGACTATTATTCTGCAAATCGAACGTTCTTTACCCTGGTACACATCTACATGATGAAAACTACAAAACACATGCTAGGAAACGCAGTATTATGAGTACAGTGAATTCAAGGATTAAATCTGTATACACCCGGGGCTTTGCGATTTTTCCATATTTGAGAAAAAGCTTCGTTTCCAAAAACCCCACTTTTTACACATCATGAAAAACTTCTTTGCATCCTCTTTCGGTTCATGGAACTGGCACCCCTATTCGACAAAGAGTACGCAGTCTACTACTGTCTGAACTTGCGCAAATGTACAACGAGTAACGAATTCAAATATCGTTTACAGGGACTATTATTTTTCAAATCGAACGTTCTTTACCCTGGTACATATCTACATGATGAAAACTACAAAATACATCCCAAGAAACGCAGTTTTATGAGTACAGTGAATTCAAGGATTAAATCTGTATACACCCGGGGCTTTGCGATTTTTCCATATTGGAGAAAAAGCTTTGTTTCCATAAACCCCACTTTTTACACATCATGCCAAAAGTCATTGCATCCTCTTTCGGTTCATGGATCCTGCACCCCTATTCGACAAATAGTACGCAGTCTACTACTGTCTTTACTTGCGCAAATGTACAACGACTAACGAATTCAAATATCGATTACATCGACTATTATTTTTCAAATCGAACGTTCTTTACCCTGGTACATATCTACATGATGAAAACTAAAAAATACATCCAAGGGAACGCAGTATTATGAGTACAGTGAATTCAAGGATTAAATCTGTATACACCCGGGGCTATGCGATTTTTCCATATTTGAGAGAAAGCTTTGTTTCATAAAACCCCACTTTTACACATCATGCCAAACGTCATTGCATCCTCTTTCGGTTCATTGAACTGGCACCCCTATTCGACAAATAGTACGCAGTCTACTACTGTCTGAACTTGCCCAAATGTACAACGAATAACGAATTCAGATTTCGATTACAGGCACTATTATTCTGCAAATCAAACGTTCTTTACCCTGGTACATATCTACATGATGAAAACTACAAAACACATGCTAGGAAACGCAGTATTATGAGTACAGTGAATTCGAGGAAAAAATCTGTATACACCCGGGGCTTTGCGATTTTTCCATATTGGAGAAAAAGCTTTGTTTCCAAAAACCCCACTTTTTACACATCATGCCAAAAGTCATTGCATCCTCTTTCGGTTCATGGAACCTGCACCCCTATTCGACAAATAGTACGCAGTCTACTACTGTCTTTACTTGCGCAAATGTACAACGAGTAACGACTTCAAATATCGATTACAGGGACTATTATTTTTCAAATCGAACGTTCTTTACCCTGGTACATATCTACATGATGAAAACTAAAAAATACATCCTAGGAAACGCAGTTTTATGAGTACAGTGAATTCAAGGATTAAATCTGTATACACCCGGGGCTTTGCGATTTTTCCATATTTGAGAAAAAGCTTTGCTTAGAAAAACCCCACTTTTTACACATCATGCCAAACGTCATCGCATCCTCTTTCGGTTCATTGAACTGGCACCCCTATTCGACAAATAGTACGCAGTCTACTACTGTCTGAACTTGCGCAAATGTACAACGAATAACAAATTCAAATATCGATTACAGGGACTATTATTTTTCAAATCGAACCTTCTTTACCCTGGTACATATGTACATGATGAAAACAACAAAACACATGCTAGGAAACGCAGTTTTATGAGTAGAGTGTATTCGAGGAAAAAATCTGATTACACCCGGAGCTTTGCGATTTTTCCATATTTGAGAAAAAGTTTTGTTTCCAAAAACCCCATTTTTTACACATGATGCCAAACGTCACTGCATCCTCTTTCGGTTCATGGAACTGGCACCCCTATTCGACAAATAGTACGCAGTCTACTACTGTCTGAACTTGCGCACATGTACAACGAGTAACGAAATCAGATTTCGATTACAGGGACTATTATTCTGCAAATCGAACGTTCTTTACCCTGGTACATATCTACATGATGAAAACTACAAAATACATCCTTGGAAACGCAGTGTAATGAGTACTGTGAATTCGTGGAAAAACTCTGAATACACCCGGGGCTCTCCGATTTTTCCATATTTGAGAAAAAGTTTTGTTTCCAAAAACCCCACTTTTTACACATCATGCCATACGTCATTGCATCCTCTTTCGGTTCATGGAACTGGCACCCCTATTCGACAAATAATACGCAGTCTACTACTGTCTGAACTTGCGCAAATGTACAACGAGTAACGAATTCAGATTTCGATTACAGGGACTATTATTCTGCAAATCGAACGTTCTTTACCCTGGTACACATCTACATGATGAAAACTACAAAACACATGCTAGGAAACGCAGTATTATGAGTACAGTGAATTCAAGGATTAAATCTGTATACACCCGGGGCTTTGCGATTTTTCCATATTTGAGAAAAAGCTTCGTTTCCAAAAACCCCACTTTTTACACATCATGAAAAACGTCTTTGCATCCTCCTTCGGTTCATGGAACTGGCACCCCTATTCGACAAATAGTACGCAGTCTACTACTGTCTGAACTTACGCACATGTACAACGAGTAACGAAATCAGATTTCGATTACAGGGACTATTATTCTGCAAATCGAACGTTCTTTACCCTGGTACATATCTACATGATGAAAACTACAAAATACATCCTTGGAAACGCAGTGTAATGAGTACTGTGAATTCGTGGAAAAACTCTGAATACACCCGGGGCTCTCCGATTTTTCCATATTTGAGAAAAAGTTTTGTTTCCAAAAACCCCACTTTTTACACATCATGCCATACGTCATGCATCCTCTTTCGGTTCATGGAACTGGCACCCCTATTCGACAAATAGTACGCAGTCTACTACTGTCTGAACTTGCGCAAATGTACAACGAGTAACGAATTCAGATTTCGATTACAGGGACTATTATTCTGCAAATCGAACGTTCTTTACCCTGGTACACATCTGCATGATGAAAACTACAAAACACATGCTAGGAAACGCAGTATTATGAGTACAGTGAATTCAAGGATTAAATCTGTATACACCCGGGGCTTTGCGATTTTTCCATATCTGAGAAAAAGCTTCGTTTCCAAAAACCCCACTTTTTACACATCATGAAAAACTTCTTTGCATCCTCTTTCGGTTCATGGAACTGGCACCCCTATTCGACAAATAGTACGCAGTCTACTACTGTCTGAACTTGCGCAAATGTACAACGAGTAACGAATTCAAATATCGATTACAGGGACAATTATTATTCAAATCGAACGTTCTTTACAATGGTACTTATCTACATGATGAAAACTAAAAAATACATCCTAGGAAACGCAGTTTTATGAGAACAGTGAATTCAGGGATTAAATCTGTATACACCCGGGGCTTTGCGATTTTTCAATATTACAGACAGTTTTGTTTCCAAAATCCCCACTTTTTACACATCATGCCAAACGTCATTGCATCCTCTTTCGGTTCATGGAACTGGCACCCCTATTCGACAAAGAGTACGCAGTCTACTACTGTCTGAACTTGCGCAAATGTACAACGAGTAACGAATTCAAATATCGTTTACAGGGACTATTATTTTTCAAATCGAACGTTCTTTACCCTGGTACATATCTACATGATGAAAACTACAAAATACATCCCAAGAAACGCAGTTTTATGAGTACAGTGAATTCAAGGATTAAATCTGTATACACCCGGGGCTTTGCGATTTTTCCATATTGGAGAAAAAGCTTTGTTTCCATAAACCCCACTTTTTACACATCATGCCAAAAGTCATTGCATCCTCTTTCGGTTCATGGATCCTGCACCCCTATTCGACAAATAGTACGCAGTCTACTACTGTCTGAACTTGCGCAAATGTACAACGACTAACGAATTCAAATATCGATTACATCGACTATTATTTTTCAAATCGAACGTTCTTTACCCTGGTACATATCTACATGATGAAAACTAAAAAATACATCCAAGGGAACGCAGTATTATGAGTACAGTGAATTCAAGGATTAAATCTGTATACACCCGGGGCTATGCGATTTTTCCATATTTGAGAAAAAGCTTTGTTTCATAAAACCCCACTTTTACACATCATGCCAAACGTCATTGCATCCTCTTTCGGTTCATTGAACTGGCACCCCTATTCGACAAATAGTACGCAGTTTACTACTGTCTGAACTTGCCCAAATGTACAACGAATAACGAATTCAGATTTCGATTACAGGCACTATTATTCTGCAAATCAAACGTTCTTTACCCTGGTACATATCTACATGATGAAAACTACAAATTTCATCCCAGGATACCCAGTTTTATGAGTACTGTGAATTCGAGGAATAAATCTGTATACACCCGGGGCTTTGCGATTTTTCCATATTGGAGAAAAAGCTTTGTTTCCAAAAACCCCACTTTTTACACATCATGCCAAAAGTCATTGCATCCTCTTTCGGTTCATGGAACCTGCACCCCTATTCGACAAATAGTACGCAGTCTACTACTGTCTTTACTTGCGCAAATGTACAACGAGTAACGAATTCAAATATCGATTACAGGGACTATTATTTTTCAAATCGAACGTTCTTAACCCTGGTACATATCTACATGATGAAAACTAAAAAATACATCCTAGGAAACGCAGTTTTATGAGTACAGTGAATTCAAGGATTAAATCTGTATACACCCGGGGCTTTGCGATTTTTCCATATTTGAGAAAAAGCTTTGCTTAGAAAAACCCCACTTTTTACACATCATGCCAAACGTCATCGCATCCTCTTTCGGTTCATTGAACTGGCACCCCTATTCGACAAATAGTACGCAGTCTACTACTGTCTGAACTTGCGCAAATGTACAACGAATAACGAATTCAAATATCGATTACAGGGACTATTATTTTTCAAATCGAACCTTCTTTACCCTGGTACATATGTACATGATGAAAACAACAAAACACATGCTAGGAAACGCAGTTTTATGAGTAGAGTGAATTCGAGGAAAAAATCTGATTACACCCGGAGCTTTGCGATTTTTCCATATTTGAGAAAAAGTTTTGTTTCCAAAAACCCCATTTTTTACACATGATGCCAAACGTCACTGCATCCTCTTTCGGTTCATGGAACTGGCACCCCTATTCGACAAATAGTACGCAGTCTACTACTGTCTGAACTTGCGCACATGTACAACGAGTAACGAAATCAGATTTCGATTACAGGGACTATTATTCTGCAAATCGAACGTTCTTTACCCTGGTACATATCTACATGATGAAAACTACAAAATACATCCTTGGAAACGCAGTGTAATGAGTACTGTGAATTCGTGGAAAAACTCTGAATACACCCGGGGCTCTCCGATTTTTCCATATTTGAGAAAAAGTTTTGTTTCCAAAAACCCCACTTTTTACACATCATGCCATACGTCATTGCATCCCCTTTCGGTTCATGGAACTGGCACCCCTATTCGACAAATAGTACGCAGTCTACTACTGTCTGAACTTGCGCAAATGTACAACGAGTAACGAATTCAGATTTCGATTACAGGGACTATTATTCTGCAAATCGAACGTTCTTTACCCTGGTACACATCTACATGATGAAAACTACAAAACACATGCTAGGAAACGCAGTATTATGAGTACAGTGAATTCAAGGATTAAATCTGTATACACCCGGGGCTTTGCGATTTTTCCATATTTGAGAAAAAGCTTCGTTTCCAAAAACCCCACTTTTTACACATCATGAAAAACGTCTTTGCATCCTCCTTCGGTTCATGGAACTGGCACCCCTATTCGACAAATAGTACGCAGTCTACTACTGTCTGAACTTACGCACATGTACAACGAGTAACGAAATCAGATTTCGATTACAGGGACTATTATTCTGCAAATCGAACGTTCTTTACCCTGGTACATATCTACATGATGAAAACTACAAAATACATCCTAGGAAACGCAGTGTAATGAGTACTGTGAATTCGAGGAATAAATCTGAATACACCGGGGGCTCTCCGAATTTTCCATATTTGAGAAAAACTTTTGTTTCCAAAAACCCCACTTTTTACACATCATGCCATACGTCATTGCATCCTCTTTCGGTTCATGGAACTGGCACCCCTATTCGACAAATAGTACGCAGTCTACTACTGTCTGAACTTGCTCAATTGTACAACGAATAACGAATTCAGATTTCGATTACAGGGACTATTATTCTGCAAATCGAACGTTCTTTACCCTGGTACATATCTACATGATGAAAACTACAAAATACATCCTAGGAAACGCAGTTTTATGAGTACAGTGAATTCAAGGATTAAATCTGTATACACCCGGGGCTTTGCGATTTTTCCATTTTTGAGAAAAAGCTTTGTTTAAAAAACCCCACTTTTTACACATCATGCCAAACGTCATTGCATCCTCTTTCGGTTCATTGAACTGGCACCCCTATTCGACAAATAGTACGCAGTCTACTACTGTCTGAACGTGCGCAAATGTACAACGAATAACGAATTCAGATTTCGATTACAGGCACTATTATTCTGCAAATCAAACGTTCTTTACCCTGGTACATATCTACATGATGAAAACTAAAAAATACATCCTAGGAAACGCAGTTTAATGAGTACTGTAAATTCGAGGAATAAATCTGAATACACCCTGCGCTCTACGATTTTTCCATATTTGAGAAAAAATTTAGTTTCCAAAAACCCCACTTTTTACACATCATGCCATACGTCATTGCATCCTCTTTCGGTTCATGGAATTGGCACCCCTTTCGACAAATAGTACGCAGTCTACTACTGTCTGAACTTGCGCAAATGTACAACGAACAACGAATTCAGATTTCGATTACAGGGACTATTATTCTCCAAATCGAACGTTCCATACCCTGGTACATATCTACATGATGAAAACTAAAAAATGCATCCTAGGAAACGCAGTTTTATGAGTACAGTGAATTCAAGGATTAAATCTGTATACACCCGGAGCTTTGCGATTTTTCCATATTACAGAAAAAGCTTTGTTTGCAAAAACCCCACTTTTTACACATCATGCCAAACGTCACTGCATCCTCTTTCGGTTCATGGAACTGGCACCCCTATTCGACAAATAGTACGCAGTTACTACTGTCTGAACTTGCGCAAATGTACAACGAGTAACGAAATCAAATATCGATTACAGGGACTATTATTTTTCAAATCGAACGTTCTTTACCCTGGTACATATCTACATGATGAAAACTACAAAATACATCCTAGGAAACGCAGTTTTATGAGTACAGTGAATTCAAGGATTAAATCTGTGTACACCAGGGGCTTTGCGATTTTTCAATATTACAGAAAGTTTCGTTTCCAAAAACCCCACTTTTTACACATCATGCCAAACGTCATTGCATCCTCTTTCGGTTCATGGAACTGGCACCCCTATTGGACAAAGAGTACGCAGTCTACTACTGTCTGAACTTGCGCAAATGTACAACGAGTAACGAATTCAAATATTGTTTACAGGGACTATTATTTTTCAAATCGAACGTTCTTTACCCTGGTACATATCTACATGATGAAAACTACGAAATACATCCCAAGAAACGCAGTTTTATGAGTACAGTGAATTCAAGGATTAAATCTGTATACACCCGGGGCTTTGCGATTTTTCCATATTGGAGAAAAAGCTTTGTTTCCAAAAACCCCACTTTTTACACATCATGCCAAACGTCACTGCATCCTCTTTCGGTTCATGGAACTGGCACCCCTATTCGACAAATAGTACGCAGTCTACTACTGTCTGAACTTGCGCACATGTACAACGAGTAACGAAATCAGATTTCGATTACAGGGACTATTATTCTGCAAATCGAACGTTCTTTACCCTGGTACATATCTACATGATGAAAACTACAAAATACATCCTTGGAAACGCAGTGTAATGAGTACTGTGAATTCGTGGAAAAACTCTGAATACACCCGGGGCTCTCCGATTTTTGCATATTTGAGAAAAAGTTTTGTTTCCAAAAACCCCACTTTTTACACATCATGCCATACGTCATTGCATCCTCTTTCGGTTCATGGAACTGGCACCCCTATTCGACAAATAGTACGCAGTCTACCACTGTCTGAACTTGCGCAAATGTACAACGAGTAACGAATTCAGATTTCGATTACAGGGACTATTATTCTGCAAATCGAACGTTCTTTACCCTGGTACACATCTGCATGATGAAAACTACAAAACACATGCTAGGAAACGCAGTATTATGAGTACAGTGAATTCAAGGATTAAATCTGTATACACCCGGGGCTTTGCGATTTTTCCATATTTGAGAAAAAGCTTCGTTTCCAAAAACCCCACTTTTTACACATCATGAAAAACTTCTTTGCATCCTCTTTCGGTTCATGGAACTGGCACCCCTATTCGACAAATAGTACGCAGTCTACTACTGTCTGAACTTGCGCAAATGTACAACGAGTAACGAATTCAAATATCGATTACAGGGACAATTATTATTCAAATCGAACGTTCTTTACAATGGTACTTATCTACATGATGAAAACTAAAAAATACATCCTAGGAAACGCAGTTTTATGAGAACAGTGAATTCAGGGATTAAATCTGTATACACCCGGGGCTTTGCGATTTTTCAATATTACAGACAGTTTTGTTTCCAAAAACCCCACTTTTTACACATCATGCCAAACGTCATTGCATCCTCTTTCGGTTCATGGAACTGGTACCCCTATTCGACAAAGAGTACGCAGTCTACTACTGTCTGAACTTGCGCTAATGTACAACGAGTAACGAATTCAAATATCGTTTACAGGGACTATTATTTTTCAAATCGAACGTTCTTTACCCTGGTACATATCTACATGATGAAAACTACAAAATACATCCCAAGAAACGCAGTTTTATGAGTACAGTGAATTCAAGGATTAAATCTGTATACACCCGGGGCTTTGCGATTTTTCCATATTGGAGAAAAAGCTTTGTTTCCATAAACCCCACTTTTTACACATCATGCCAAAAGTCATTGCATCCTCTTTCGGTTCATGGATCCTGCACCCCTATTCGACAAATAGTACGCAGTCTACTACTGTCTTTACTTGCGCAAATGTACAACGACTAACGAATTCAAATATCGATTACATCGACTATTATTTTTCAAATCGAACGTTCTTTACCCTGGTACATATCTACATGATGAAAACTAAAAAATACATCCTAGGAAACGCAGTATTATGAGTACAGTGAATTCAAGGATTAAATCTGTATACACCCGGGGCTATGCGATTTTTCCATATTTGAGAAAAAGCTTTGTTTCATAAAACCCCACTTTTACACATCATGCCAAACGTCATTGCATCCTCTTTCGGTTCATTGAACTGGCACCCCTATTCGACAAATAGTACGCAGTCTACTACTGTCTGAACTTGCCCAAATGTACAACGAATAACGAATTCAGATTTCGATTACAGGCACTATTATTCTGCAAATCAAACGTTCTTTACCCTGGTACATATCTACATGATGAAAACTACAAATTTCATCCCAGGATACCCAGTTTTATGAGTACTGTGAATTCGAGGAATAAATCTGTATACACCCGGGGCTTTGCGATTTTTCCATATTGGAGAAAAAGCTTTGTTTCCAAAAACCCCACTTTTTACACATCATGCCAAAAGTCATTGCATCCTCTTTCGGTTCATGGAACCTGCACCCCTATTCGACAAATAGTACGCAGTCTACTACTGTCTTTACTTGCGCAAATGTACAACGAGTAACGAATTCAAATATCGATTACAGGGACTATTATTTTTCAAATCGAACGTTCTTTACCCTGGTACATATCTACATGATGAAAACTAAAAAATACATCCTAGGAAACGCAGTTTTATGAGTACAGTGAATTCAAGGATTAAATCTGTATACACCTGGGGCTTTGCGATTTTTCCATATTTGAGAAAAAGCTTTGCTTAGAAAAACCCCACTTTTTACACATCATGCCAAACGTCATCGCATCCTCTTTCGGTTCATTGAACTGGCACCCCTATTCGACAAATAGTACGCAGTCTACTACTGTCTGAACTTGCGCAAATGTACAACGAATAACGAATTCAAATATCGATTACAGGGACTATTATTTTTCAAATCGAACCTTCTTTACCCTGGTACATATGTACATGATGAAAACAACAAAACACATGCTAGGAAACGCAGTTTTATGAGTAGAGTGAATTCGAGGAAAAAATCTGATTACACCCGGAGCTTTGCGATTTTTCCATATTTGAGAAAAAGTTTTGTTTCCAAAAACCCCATTTTTTACACATGATGCCAAACGTCACTGCATCCTCTTTCGGTTCATGGAACTGGCACCCCTATTCGACAAATAGTACGCAGTCTACTACTGTCTGAACTTGCGCACATGTACAACGAGTAACGAAATCAGATTTCGATTACAGGGACTATTATTCTGCAAATCGAACGTTCTTTACCCTGGTACATATCTACATGATGAAAACTACAAAATACATCCTTGGAAACGCAGTGTAATGAGTACTGTGAATTCGTGGAAAAACTCTGAATACACCCGGGGCTCTCCGATTTTTCCATATTTGAGAAAAAGTTTTGTTTCCAAAAACCCCACATTTTACACATCATGCCATACGTCATTGCATCCTCTTTCGGTTCATGGAACTGGCACCCCTATTCGACAAATAGTACGCAGTCTACTACTGTCTGAACTTGCGCAAATGTACAACGAGTAACGAATTCAGATTTCGATTACAGGGACTATTATTCTGCAAATCGAACGTTCTTTACCCTTGTATACATCTACATGATGAAAACTACAAAACACATGCTAGGAAACGCAGTATTATGAGTACAGTGAATTCAAGGATTAAATCTGTATACACCCGGGGCTTTGCGATTTTTCCATATTTGAGAAAAAGCTTCGTTTCCAAAACCCCACTTTTTACACATCATGAAAAACGTCTTTGCATCCTCCTTCGGTTCATGGAACTGGCACCCCTATTCGACAAATAGTACGCAGTCTACTACTGTCTGAACTTGCGCAAATGTACAACGAGTAACGAATTCAAATATCGATTACAGGGACAATTATTATTCAAATCGAACGTTCTTTACAATGGTACTTATCTACATGATGAAAACTAGAAAATACATCCTAGGAAACGCAGTTTTATGAGAACAGTGAATTCAGGGATTAAATCTGTATACACCCGGGGCTTTGCGATTTTTCCATATTTGAGAAAAAGCTTTGTTTAGAAAAACCCCACTTTTTACACATCATGCCAAACGTCATTGCATCCTCTTTCGGTTCATTGAACTGGCACCCCCATTCGACAAATAGTACGCAGTCTACTACTGTCTGAACTTGCGCAAATGTACAACGAATAACGAATTCAGATTTCGATTACAGGCACTATTATTCTGCAAATCAAACGTTCTTTACCCTGGTACATATCTACATGATGAAAACTAAAAAATGCATCCTAGGAAACGCAGTTTTATGAGTACAGTGAATTCAAGGATTAAATCTGTATACACCCGGGGCTTTGCGATTTTTCCATAGTTGAGAAAAAGCATTGTTTCCGAAAACCCCACTTTTTACACATCATGCCAAACGTCATTGCATCCTCTTTCAGTTCATGGAACTGGCACCCCTATTCGACAAATAGTACGCAGTCTACTACTGTCTGAACTTGCGCAAATGTACAACGAATAACGAATTCAGATTTCGATTACAGGGACTATTATTTTTCAAATCGAACGTTCTTTACCCTGGTACATATCTACATGATGAAAACTACAAAATACATCCTAGGAAACGCAGTTTTATGAGTGCAGTGAATTCAAGGATTAAATCTGTGTACACCAGGGGCTTTGCGATTTTTCAATATTACAGAAAGTTTTGTTTCCAAAAACCCCACTTTTTACACATCATGCCAAACGTCATTGCATCCTCTTTCGGTTCATGGAACTGGCACCCCTATTCGACAAAGAGTACGCAGTCTACTACTGTCTGAACTTGCGCAAATGTACAACGAGTAACGAATTCAAATATCGATTACAGGCACTATTATTTTTCAAATCGAACGTTCTTTACCCTGGTACATATCTACATGATGAAAACTACAAAATACATCCCAAGAAACGCAGTTTTATGAGTACAGTGAATTCAAGGATTAAATCTGTATACACCCGGGGCTTTGCGATTTTTCCATATTGGAGAAAAAGCTTTGTTTCCAAAAAGCCCACTTTTTACACATCATGCCAAAAGTCATTGCATCCTCTTTCGGTTCATGGATCCTGCACCCCTATTCGACAAATAGTACGCAGTCTACAACTGTCTTTACTTGCGCAAATGTACAACGACTAACGAATTCAAATATCGATTACATCGACTATTATTTTTCAAATCGAACGTTCTTTACCCTGGTACATATCTACATGATGAAAACTAAAAAATACATCCTAGGAAACGCAGTATTATGAGTACAGTGAATTCAAGGATTAAATCTGTATACACCCGGGGCTATGCGATTTTTCCATATTTGAGAAAAAGCTTTGTTTCATAAAACCTAACTTTTTACACATCATGCCAAACGTCATTGCATCCTCTTTCGGTTCATTGAACTGGCACCCCTATTCGACAAATAGTACGCAGTCTACTACTGTCTGAACTTGCCCAAATGTACAACGAATAACGAATTCAGATTTCGATTACAGGCACTATTATTCTGCAAATCAAACGTTCTTTACCCTGGTACATATCTACATGATGAAAACTAAAAAATACATCCTAGGAAACGCAGTTTAATGAGTACTGTGAATTCGAGGAATAAATCTGTATACACCCGGGGCTTTGCGATTTTTCCATATTGGAGAAAAAGCTTTGTTTCCAAAAACACCACTTTTTACACATCATGCCAAAAGTCATTGCATCCTCTTTCGGTTCATTGAACTGGCACCCCTATTCGACAAATAGTACGCTGTCTACTACTGTCTGAACTTGCGCAAATGTACAACGAGTAACGAATTCAAATATCGATTACAGGGACTATTATTTTTCAAATCGAAACTTCTTTACCCTGGTACATATCTACATGATGAAAACAACAAAACACATGCTAGGAAACGCAGTTTTATGAGTAGCGTGAATTCGAGGAAAAAATCTGATTACACCCGGAACTTTGCGATTTTTCCATATTTGAGAAAAAGTTTTGTTTCCAAAAACCCCACTTTTTACACATGATGCCAAACGTCACTGCATCCTCTTTCGGTTCATGGAATTGGCACCCCTATTCGACAAATAGTACGCAGTCTAGTACTGTCTGACCTTGCGCACATGTACAACGAGTAACGAAATCAGATTTCGATTACAGGGACTATTATTCTGCAAATCGAACGTTCTTTAACCTGGTACATATCTACATGATGAAAACTACAAAATACGTCCTTGGAAACGCAGTGTAATGGGTACTGTGAATTCGTGGAAAAAATCTGAATACACCCGGGGCTCTCCGATTTATCCATATTTGAGAAAAAGTTTTGTTTCCAAAAACCCCACTTTTTACACATCATGCCATACGTCATTGCATCCTCTTTCGGTTCATGGAACTGGCACCCACATTCGACAAATAGTACGCAGTCTACTACTGTCTGAACTTGCGCAAATGTACAACGAGTAACGAATTCAGATTTCGATTACAGGGACTATTATTCTGCAAATCGAACGTTCTTTACCCTGGTACACATCTACATGATGAAAACTACAAAACACATGCTAGGAAACGCAGTATTATGAGTACAGTGAATTCAAGGATTAAATCTGTATACACCCGGGGCTTTGCGAATTTTCCATATTTGAGAAAAAGCTTCGTTTCCAAAAACCCCACTTTTTACACATCATGGAAAACGTCTTTGCATCCTCTTTCGGTTCATGGAACTGGCACCCCTATTCGACAAATAGTACGCAGTCTACTACTGTCTGAACTTGCGCAAATGTACAACGAGTAACGAATTCAAATATCGATTACAGGGACAATTATTATTCAAATCGAACGTTCTTTACAATGGTACATATCTACATGATGAAAACTAAAAAATACATCCTAGGAAACGCAGTATTATGAGTACAGTGAATTCAAGGATTAAATCTGTAAACACCCGGGGCTATGCGATTTTTCCATATTTGAGAAAAAGCTTTGTTTCATAAAACCCCACTTTTACACATCATGCCCAAACGTCATTGCATCCTCTTTCGGTTCATTGAACTGGCACCCCTATTCAACAAATAGTACGCAGTCTACTACTGTCTGAACCTGCCCAAATGTACAACGAATAACGAATTCAGATTTCGATTACAGGCACTATTATTCTGCAAATCAAACGTTCTTTACCCTGGTACATATCTACATGATGAAAACTAAAAAATACATCCTAGGAAACGCAGTTTTATGAGTACAGTGAATTCAAGGATTAAATCTGTATACACCCGGGGCTTTGCGATTTTTCCATATTTGAGAAAAAGCTTTGCTTAGAAAAACCCCACTTTTTACACATCATGCCAAACGTCATCGCATCCTCTTTCGGTTCGTTGAACTGGCACCCCTATTCGACAAATAGTACGCAGTCTACTACTGTCTGAACTTGCGCAAATGTACAACGAATAACGAATTCAAATATCGATTACAGGGACTATTATTTTTCAAATCGAACCTTCTTTACCCTGGTACATATCTACATGATGAAAACAACAAAACACATGCTAGGAAACGCAGTTTTATGAGTAGAGTGAATTCGAGGAAAAAATCTGATTACACCCGGAGCTTTGCGATTTTTCCATATTTGAGAAAAAGTTTTGTTTCCAAAAACCCCACTTTTTACACATGATGCCAAACGTCACTGCATCCTCTTTCGGTTCATGGAACTGGTACCCCTATTCGACAAATAGTACGCAGTCTACTACTGTCTGAACTTGCGCACATGTACAACGAGTAACGAAATCAGATTTCGATTACAGGGACTATTATTCTGCAAATCGAACGTTCTTTACCCTGGTACATATCTACATGATGAAAACTACAAAATACATCCTTGGAAACGCAGTGTAATGAGTACTGTGAATTCGTGGAAAAACTCTGAATACACCCGGGGCTCTCCGATTTTTCCATATTTGAGAAAAAGTTTTGTTTCCAAAAACCCCACTTTTTACACATCATGCCATACGTCATTGCATCCTCTTTCGGTTCATGGAACTGGCACCCCTATTCGACAAATAGTACGCAGTCTACTACTGTCTGAACTTGCGCACATGTACAACGAGTAACGAAATCAGATTTCGATTACAGGGACTATTATTCTGCAAATCGAACGTTCTTTACCCTGGTACATATCTACATGATGAAAACTACAAAATACATCCTTGGAAACGCAGTGTAATGAGTACTGTGAATTCGTGGAAAAACTCTGAATACACCCGGGGCTCTCCGATTTTTCCATATTTGAGAAAAAGTTTTGTTTCCAAAAACCCCACTTTTTACACATCATGCCATACGTCATTGCATCCTCTTTCGGTTCATGGAACTGGCACCCCTATTCGACAAATAGTACGCAGTCTACTTCTGTCTGAACTTGCGCAAATGTACAACGAGTAACGAATTCAGATTTCGATTACAGGGACTATTATTCTGCAAATCGAACGTTCTTTACCCTGGTACACATCTACTTGATGAAAACTACAAAACACATGCTAGGAAACGCAGTATTATGAGTACAGTGAATTCAAGGATTAAATCTGTATACACCCGGGGCTTTGCGATTTTTCCATATTTGAGAAAAAGCTTCGTTTCCAAAAACCCCACTTTTTACACATCATGAAAAACGTCTTTGCATCCTCCTTCGGTTCATGGAACTGGCACCCCTATTCGACAAATAGTACGCAGTCTACTACTGTCTGAACTTGCGCAAATGTACAATGAGTAACGAATTCAAATATCGATTACAGGGACAATTATTATTCAAATCGAACGTTCTTTACCCTGGTACATATCTACATGATGAAAACTACAAAATACATCCTAGGAAACGCAGTTTTATGAGTACAGTGAATTCAAGGATTAAATCTGTGTACACCAGGGGCTTTGCGATTTTTCAATATTACAGAAAGTTTCGTTTCCAAAAACCCCACTTTTTACACATCATGCCAAACGTCATTGCATCCTCTTTCGGTTCATGGAACTGGCACCCCTATTGGACAAAGAGTACGCAGTCTACTACTGTCTGAACTTGCGCAAATGTACAACGAGTAACGAATTCAAATATTGTTTACAGGGACTATTATTTTTCAAATCGAACGTTCTTTACCCTGGTACATATCTACATGATGAAAACTACAAAATACATCCCAAGAAACGCAGTTTTATGAGTACAGTGAATTCAAGGATTAAATCTGTATACACCCGGGGCTTTGCGATTTTTCCATATTGGAGAAAAAGCTTTGTTTCCAAAAACCCCACTTTTTACACATCATGCCAAACGTCACTGCATCCTCTTTCGGTTCATGGAACTGGCACCCCTATTCGACAAATAGTACGCAGTCTACTACTGTCTGAACTTGCGCACATGTACAACGAGTAACGAAATCAGATTTCGATTACAGGGACTATTATTCTGCAAATCGAACGTTCTTTACCCTGGTACATATCTACATGATGAAAACTACAAAATACATCCTTGGAAACGCAGTGTAATGAGTACTGTGAATTCGTGGAAAAACTCTGAATACACCCGGGGCTCTCCGATTTTTCCATATTTGAGAAAAAGTTTTGTTTCCAAAAACCCCACTTTTTACACATCATGCCATACGTCATTGCATCCTCTTTCGGTTCATGGAACTGGCACCCCTATTCGACAAATAGTACGCAGTCTACCACTGTCTGAACTTGCGCAAATGTACAACGAGTAACGAATTCAGATTTCGATTACAGGGACTATTATTCTGCAAATCGAACGTTCTTTACCCTGGTACACATCTACATGATGAAAACTACAAAACACATGCTAGGAAACGCAGTATTATGAGTACAGTGAATTCAAGGATTAAATCTGTATACACCCGGGGCTTTGCGATTTTTCCATATTTGAGAAAAAGCTTCGTTTCCAAAAACCCCACTTTTTACACATCATGAAAAACTTCTTTGCATCCTCTTTCGGTTCATGGAACTGGCACCCCTATTCGACAAATAGTACGCAGTCTACTACTGTCTGAACTTGCGCAAATGTACAACGAGTAACGAATTCAAATATCGATTACAGGGACAATTATTATTCAAATCGAACGTTCTTTACAATGGTACTTATCTACATGATGAAAACTAAAAAATACATCCTAGGAAACGCAGTTTTATGAGAACAGTGAATTCAGGGATTAAATCTGTATACACCCGGGGCTTTGCGATTTTTCAATATTACAGACAGTTTTGTTTCCAAAAACCCCACTTTTTACACATCATGCCAAACGTCATTGCATCCTCTTTCGGTTCATGGAACTGGCACCCCTATTCGACAAAGAGTACGCAGTCTACTACTGTCTGAACTTGCGCTAATGTACAACGAGTAACGAATTCAAATATCGTTTACAGGGACTATTATTTTTCAAATCGAACGTTCTTTACCCTGGTACATATCTACATGATGAAAACTACAAAATACATCCCAAGAAACGCAGTTTTATGAGTACAGTGAATTCAAGGATTAAATCTGTATACACCCGGGGCTTTGCGATTTTTCCATATTGGAGAAAAAGCTTTGTTTCCATAAACCCCACTTTTTACACATCATGCCAAAAGTCATTGCATCCTCTTTCGGTTCATGGATCCTGCACCCCTATTCGACAAATAGTACGCAGTCTACTACTGTCTTTACTTGCGCAAATGTACAACGACTAACGAATTCAAATATCGATTACATCGACTATTATTTTTCAAATCGAACGTTCTTTACCCTGGTACATATCTACATGATGAAAACTAAAAAATACATCCTAGGAAACGCAGTATTATGAGTACAGTGAATTCAAGGATTAAATCTGTATACACCCGGGGCTATGCGATTTTTCCATATTTGAGAAAAAGCTTTGTTTCATAAAACCCCACTTTTACACATCATGCCCAAACGTCATTGCATCCTCTTTCGGTTCATTGAACTGGCACCCCTATTCGACAAATAGTACGCAGTCTACTACTGTCTGAACTTGCCCAAATGTACAACGAATCACGAATTCAGATTTCGATTACAGGCACTATTATTCTGCAAATCAAACGTTCTTTACCCTGGTACATATCTACATGATGAAAACTACAAATTTCATCCCAGGATACCCAGTTTTATGAGTACTGTGAATTCGAGGAATAAATCTGTATACACCCGGGGCTTTTCGATTTTTCCATATTGGAGAAAAAGCTTTGTTTCCAAAAACCCCACTTTTTACACATCATGCCAAACGTCATTGCATCCTCTTTCGGTTCATGGAACTGGCACCCCTATTCGACAAAGAGTACGCAGTCTACTACTGTCTGAACTTGCGCAAATGTACAACGAGTAACGAATTCAAATATCGATTACAGGCACTATTATTTTTCAAATCGAACGTTCTTTACCCTGGTACATATCTACATGATGAAAACTACAAAATACATCCCAAGAAACGCAGTTTTATGAGTACAGTGAATTCAAGGATTAAATCTGTATACACCCGGGGCTTTGCGATTTTTCCATATTGGAGAAAAAGCTTTGTTTCCAAAAAGCCCACTTTTTACACATCATGCCAAAAGTCATTGCATCCTCTTTCGGTTCATGGATCCTGCACCCCTATTCGACAAATAGTGCGCAGTCTACAACTGTCTTTACTTGCGCAAATGTACAACGACTAACGAATTCAAATATCGATTACATCGACTATTATTTTTCAAATCGAACGTTCTTTACCCTGGTACATATCTACATGATGAAAACTAAAAAATACATCCTAGGAAACGCAGTATTATGAGTACAGTGAATTCAAGGATTAAATCTGTATACACCCGGGGCTATGCGATTTTTCCATATTTGAGAAAAAGCTTTGTTTCATAAAACCTAACTTTTTACACATCATGCCAAACGTCATTGCATCCTCTTTCGGTTCATTGAACTGGCACCCCTATTCGACAAATAGTACGCAGTCTACTACTGTCTGAACTTGCCCAAATGTACAACGAATAACGAATTCAGATTTCGATTACAGGCACTATTATTCTGCAAATCAAACGTTCTTTACCCTGGTACATATCTACATGATGAAAACTAAAAAATACATCCTAGGAAACGCAGTTTAATGAGTACTGTGAATTCGAGGAATAAATCTGTATACACCCGGGGCTTTGCGATTTTTCCATATTGGAGAAAAAGCTTTGTTTCCAAAATCCACTTTTTACACATCATGCCAAAAGTCATTGCATCCTCTTTCGGTTCATGGAACCTGCACCCCTATTCGACAAATAGTACGCAGTCTACTACTGTCTTTACTTGCGCAAATGTACAACGAGTAACGAATTCAAATATCGATTACAGGGACTATTATTTTTCAAATCGAACGTTCTTTACCCTGGTACATATCTACATGATGAAAACTAAAAAATACATCCTAGGAAACGCAGTTTTATGAGTACAGTGAATTCAAGGATTAAAACTGTATTCACCCGGGGCTTTGCGATTTTTCCATATTTGAGAAAAAGCTTTGCTTAGAAAAACCCCACTTTTTACACATCATGCCAAACGTCATTGCATCCTCTTTCGGTTCATTGAACTGGCACCCCTATTCGACAAATAGTACGCTGTCTACTACTGTCTGAACTTGCGCAAATGTACAACGAGTAACGAATTCAAATATCGATTACAGGGACTATTATTTTTCAAATCGAAACTTCTTTACCCTGGTACATATCTACATGATGAAAACAACAAAACACATGCTAGGAAACGCAGTTTTATGAGTAGCGTGAATTCGAGGAAAAAATCTGATTACACCCGGAACTTTGCGATTTTTCCATATTTGAGAAAAAGTTTTGTTTCCAAAAACCCCACTTTTTACACATGATGCCAAACGTCACTGCATCCTCTTTCGGTTCATGGAATTGGCACCCCTATTCGACAAATAGTACGCAGTCTAGTACTGTCTGACCTTGCGCACATGTACAACGAGTAACGAAATCAGATTTCGATTACAGGGACTATTATTCTGCAAATCGAACGTTCTTTACCCTGGTACATATCTACATGATGAAAACTACAAAATACGTCCTTGGAAACGCAGTGTAATGGGTACTGTGAATTCGTGGAAAAAATCTGAATACACCCGGGGCTCTCCGATTTATCCATATTTGAGAAAAAGTTTTGTTTCCAAAAACCCCACTTTTTACACATCATGCCATACGTCATTGCATCCTCTTTCGGTTCATGGAACTGGCACCCCTATTCGACAAATAGTACGCAGTCTACTACTGTCTGAACTTGCGCAAATGTACAACGAGTAACGAATTCAGATTTCGATTACAGGGACTATTATTCTGCAAATCGAACGTTCTTTACCCTGGTACACATCTACATGATGAAAACTACAAAACACATGCTAGGAAACGCAGTATTATGAGTACAGTGAATTCAAGGATTAAATCTGTATACACCCGGGGCTTTGCGAATTTTCCATATTTGAGAAAAAGCTTCGTTTCCAAAAACCCCACTTTTTACACATCATGGAAAACGTCTTTGCATCCACTTTCGGTTCATGGAACTGGCACCCCTATTCGACAAATAGTACGCAGTCTACTACTGTCTTTACTTGCGCAAATGTACAACGACTAACGAATTCAAATATCGATTACAGGGACTATTATTTTTCAAATCGAACGTTCTTTACCCTGGTACATATCTACATGATGAAAACTACAAAATACATCCTAGGAAACGCAGTTTTATGAGTACAGTGAATTCAAGGATTAAATCTGTAAACACCCGGGGCTATGCGATTTTTCCATATTTGAGAAAAAGCTTTGTTTCATAAAACCCCACTTTTACACATCATGCCCAAACGTCATTGCATCCTCTTTCGGTTCATTGAACTGGCACCCCTATTCGACAAATAGTACGCAGTCTACTACTGTCTGAACTTGCCCAAATGTACAACGAATAACGAATTCAGGTTTCGATTACAGGCACTATTATTCTGCAAATCAAACGTTCTTTACCCTGGTACATATCTACATGATGAAAACTAAAAAATACATCCTAGGAAACGCAGTTTTATGAGTACAGTGAATTCAAGGATTAAATCTGTATACACCCGGGGCTTTGCGATTTTTCCATATTTGAGAAAAAGCTTTGCTTAGAAAAACCCCACTTTTTACACATCATGCCAAACGTCATCGCATCCTCTTTCGGTTCGTTGAACTGGCACCCCTATTCGACAAATAGTACGCAGTCTACTACTGTCTGAACTTGCGCAAATGTACAACGAATAACGAATTCAAATATCGATTACAGGGACTATTATTTTTCAAATCGAACCTTCTTTACCCTGGTACATATCTACATGATGAAAACAACAAAACACATGCTAGGAAACGCAGTTTTATGAGTAGAGTGAATTCGAGGAAAAAATCTGATTACACCCGGAGCTTTGCGATTTTTCCATATTTGAGAAAAAGTTTTGTTTCAAAAAACCCCACTTTTTACACATGATGCCAAACGTCACTGCATCCTCTTTCGGTTCATGGAACTGGCACCCCTATTCGACAAATAGTACGCAGTCTACTACTGTCTGAACTTGCGCACATGTACAACGAGTAACGAAATCAGATTTCGATTACAGGGACTATTATTCTGCAAATCGAACGTTCTTTACCCTGGTACATATCTACATGATGAAAACTACAAAATACATCCTTGGAAACGCAGTGTAATGAGTACTGTGAATTCGTGGAAAAACTCTGAATACACCCGGGGCTCTCCGATTTTTCCATATTTGAGAAAAAGTTTTGTTTCCAAAAACCCCACTTTTTACACATCATGCCATACGTCATTGCATCCTCTTTCGGTTCATGGAACTGGCACCCCTATTCGACAAATAGTACGCAGTCTACTACTGTCTGAACTTGCGCACATGTACAACGAGTAACGAAATCAGATTTCGATTACAGGGACTATTATTCTGCAAATCGAACGTTCTTTACCCTGGTACATATCTACATGATGAAAACTACAAAATACATCCTTGGAAACGCAGTGTAATGAGTACTGTGAATTCGTGGAAAAACTCTGAATACACCCGGGGCTCTCCGATTTTTCCATATTTGAGAAAAAGTTTTGTTTCCAAAAACCCCACTTTTTACACATCATGCCATACGTCATTGCATCCTCTTTCGGTTCATGGAACTGGCACCCCTATTCGACAAATAGTACGCAGTCTACTACTGTCTGAACTTGCGCAAATGTACAACGAGTAACGAATTCAGATTTCGATTACAGGGACTATTATTCTGCAAATCGAACGTTCTTTACCCTGGTACACATCTACATGATGAAAACTACAAAACACATGCTAGGAAACGCAGTATTATGAGTACAGTGAATTCAAGGATTAAATCTGTATACACCTGGGGCTTTGCGATTTTTCCATATTTGAGAAAAAGCTTCGTTTCCAAAAACCCCACTTTTTACACATCATGAAAAACGTCTTTGCATCCTCCTTCGGTTCATGGAACTGGCACCCCTATTCGACAAATAGTACGCAGTCTACTACTGTCTGAACTTGCGCAAATGTACAACGAGTAACGAATTCATATATCGATTACAGGGACAATTATTATTCAAATCGAACGTTCTTTACAATGGTACTTATCTACATGATGAAAACTAGAAAATACATCCTAGGAAACGCAGTTTTATGAGAACAGTGAATTCAGGGATTAAATCTGTATACACCCGGGGCTTTGCGATTTTTCCATATTTGAGAAAAAGCTTTGTTTAGAAAAACCCCACTTTTTACACATCATGCCAAACGTCATTGCATCCTCTTTCGGTTCATTGAACTGGCACCCCCATTCGACAAATAGTACGCAGTCTACTACTGTCTGAACTTGCGCAAATGTACAACGAATAACGAATTCAGATTTCGATTACAGGCACTATTATTCTGCAAATCAAACGTTCTTTACCCTGGTACATATCTACATGATGAAAACTAAAAAATGCATCCTAGGAAACGCAGTTTTATGAGTACAGTGAATTCAAGGATTAAATCTGTATACACCCGGGGCTTTGCGATTTTTCCATAGTTGAGAAAAAGCATTGTTTCCAAAAACCCCACTTTTTACACATCATGCCAAACGTCATTGCATCCTCTTTCGGTTCATGGAACTGGCACCCCTATTCGACAAATAGTACGCAGTCTACTACTGTCTGAACTTGCGCAAATGTACAACGAATAACGAATTCAGATTTCGATTACAGGGACTATTATTTTTCAAATCGAACGTTCTTTACCCTGGTACATATCTACATGATGAAAACTACAAAATACATCCCAGGAAACGCAGTTTTATGAGTGCAGTGAATTCAAGGATTAAATCTGTGTACACCAGGGGCTTTGCGATTTTTCAATATTACAGAAAGTTTTGTTTCCAAAAACCCCACTTTTTACACATCATGCCAAACGTCATTGCATCCTCTTTCGGTTCATGGAACTGGCACCCCTATTCGACAAAGAGTACGCAGTCTACTACTGTCTGAACTTGCGCAAATGTACAACGAGTAACGAATTCAAATATCGATTACAGGCACTATTATTTTTCAAATCGAACGTTCTTTACCCTGGTACATATCTACATGATGAAAACTACAAAATACATCCCAAGAAACGCAGTTTTATGAGTACAGTGAATTCAAGGATTAAATCTGTATACACCCGGGGCTTTGCGATTTTTCCATATTGGAGAAAAAGCTTTGTTTCCAAAAACCCCACTTTTTACACATCATGCCAAAAGTCATTGCATCCTCTTTCGGTTCATGGATCCTGCACCCCTATTCGACAAATAGTACGCAGTCTACTACTGTCTTTACTTGCGCAAATGTACAACGACTAACGAATTCAAATATCGATTACATCGACTATTATTTTTCAAATCGAACGTTCTTTACCCTGGTACATATCTACATGATGAAAACTAAAAAATACGTCCTAGGAAACGCAGTATTATGAGTACAGTGAATTCAAGGATTAAATCTGTATACACCCGGGGCTATGCGATTTTTCCATATTTGAGAAAAAGCTTTGTTTCATAAAACCCCACTTTTTACACATCATGCCAAACGTCATTGCATCCTCTTTCGGTTCATTGAACTGGCACCCCTATTCGACAAATAGTACGCAGTCTACTACTGTCTGAACTTGCCCAAATGTACAACGAATAACGAATTCAGATTTCGATTACAGGCACTATTATTCTGCAAATCAAACGTTCTTTACCCTGGTACATATCTACATGATGAAAACTAAAAAATACATCCTAGGAAACGCAGTTTAATGAGTACTGTGAATTCGAGGAATAAATCTGTATACACCCGGGGCTTTGCGATTTTTCCATATTGGAGAAAAAGCTTTGTTTCCAAAAACACCACTTTTTACACATCATGCCAAAAGTCATTGCATCCTCTTTCGGTTCATGGAACCTGCACCCCTATTCGACAAATAGTACGCAGTCTACTACTGTCTTTACTTGCGCAAATGTACAACGAGTAACGAATTCAAATATCGATTACAGGGACTATTATTTTTCAAATCGAACGTTCTTTACCCTGGTACATATCTACATGATGAAAACTAAAAAATACATCCTAGGAAACGCAGTTTTATGAGTACAGTGAATTCAAGGATTAAAACTGTATTCACCCGGGGCTTTGCGATTTTTCCATATTTGAGAAAAAGCTTTGCTTAGAAAAACCCCACTTTTTACACATCATGCCAAACGTCATTGCATCCTCTTTCGGTTCATTGAACTGGCACCCCTATTCGACAAATAGTACGCTGTCTACTACTGTCTGAACTTTCGCAAATGTACAACGAGTAACGAATTCAAATATCGATTACAGGGACTATTATTTTTCAAATCGAAACTTCTTTACCCTGGTACATATCTACATGATGAAAACAACAAAACACATGCTAGGAAACGCAGTTTTATGAGTAGCGTGAATTCGAGGAAAAAATCTGATTACACCCGGAACTTTGCGATTTTTCCATATTTGAGAAAAAGTTTTGTTTCCAAAAACCCCACTTTTTACACATGATGCCAAACGTCACTGCATCCTCTTTCGGTTCATGGAATTGGCACCCCTATTCGACAAATAGTACGCAGTCTAGTACTGTCTGACCTTGCGCACATGTACAACGAGTAACGAAATCAGATTTCGATTACAGGGACTATTATTCTGCAAATCGAACGCTCTTTACCCTGGTACATATCTACATGATGAAAACTACAAAATACGTCCTTGGAAACGCAGTGTAATGGGTACTGTGAATTCGTGGAAAAAATCTGAATACACCCGGGGCTCTCCGATTTATCCATATTTGAGAAAAAGTTTTGTTTCCAAAAACCCCACTTTTTACACATCATGCCATACGTCATTGCATCCTCTTTCGGTTCATGGAACTGGCACCCCTATTCGACAAATAGTACGCAGTCTACTACTGTCTGAACTTGCGCAAATGTACAACGAGTAACGAATTCAGATTTCGATTACAGGGACTATTATTCTGCAAATCGAACGTTCTTTACCCTGGTACACATCTACATGATGAAAACTACAAAACACATGCTAGGAAACGCAGTATTATGAGTACAGTGAATTCAAGGATTAAATCTGTATACACCCGGGGCTTTGCGAATTTTCCATATTTGAGAAAAAGCTTCGTTTCCAAAAACCCCACTTTTTACACATCATGGAAAACGTCTTTGCATCCTCTTTCGGTTCATGGAACTGGCACCCCTATTCGACAAATAGTACGCAGTCTACTACTGTCTGAACTTGCGCAAATGTACAACGAGTAACGAATTCAAATATCGTTTACAGGGACTATTATTTTTCAAATCGAACGTTCTTTACCCTGGTACATATCTACATGATGAAAACTACAAAATACATCCCAAGAAACGCAGTTTTATGAGTACAGTGAACTCAAGGATTAAATCTGTATACACCCGGGGCTTTGCGATTTTTCCATATTGGAGAAAAAGCTTTGTTTCCAAAAACCCCACTTTTTACACATCATGCCAAAAGTCATTGCATCGTCTTTCGGTTCATGGATCCTGCACCCCTATTCGACAAATAGTACGCAGTCTACTACTGTCTTTACTTGCGCAAATGTACAACGACTAACGAATTCAAATATCGATTACAGGGACTATTATTTTTCAAATCGAACGTTCTTTACCCTGGTACATATCTACATGATGAAAACTAAAAAATACATCCTAGGAAACGCAGTATTATGAGTACAGTGAATTCAAGGATTAAATCTGTAAACACCCGGGGCTATGCGATTTTTCCATATTTGAGAAAAAGCTTTGTTTCATAAAACCCCACTTTTACACATCATGCCCAAACGTCATTGCATCCTCTTTCGGTTCATTGAACTGGCACCCCTATTCGACAAATAGTACGCAGTCTACTACTGTCTGAACTTGCCCAAATGTACAACGAATAACGAATTCAGATTTCGATTACAGGCACTATTATTCTGCAAATCAAACGTTCTTTACCCTGGTACATATCTACATGATGAAAACTAAAAAATACATCCTAGGAAACGCAGTTTTATGAGTACAGTGAATTCAAGGATTAAATCTGTATACACCCGGGGCTTTGCGATTTTTCCATATTTGAGAAAAAGCTTTGCTTAGAAAAACCCCACTTTTTACACATCATGCCAAACGTCATCGCATCCTCTTTCGGTTCATTGAACTGGCACCCCTATTCGACAAATAGTACGCAGTCTACTACTGTCAGAACTTGCGCAAATGTACAACGAATAACGAATTCAAATATCGATTACAGGGACTATTATTTTTCAAATCGAACCTTCTTTACCCTGGTACATATCTACATGATGAAAACAACAAAACACATGCTAGGAAACGCAGTTTTATGAGTAGAGTGAATTCGAGGAAAAAATCTGATTACACCCGGAGCTTTGCGATTTTTCCATATTTGAGAAAAAGTTTTGTTTCCAAAAACCCCACTTTTTACACATGATGCCAAACGTCACTGCATCCTCTTTCGGTTCATGGAACTGGCACCCCTATTCGACAAATAGTACGCAGTCTACTACTGTCTGAACTTGCGCACATGTACAACGAGTAACGAAATCAGATTTCGATTACAGGGACTATTATTCTGCAAATCGAACGTTCTTTACCCTGGTACATATCTACATGATGAAAACTACAAAATACATCCTTGGAAACGCAGTGTAATGAGTACTGTGAATTCGTGGAAAAACTCTGAATACACCCGGGGCTCTCCGATTTTTCCATATTTGAGAAAAAGTTTTGTTTCCAAAAACCCCACTTTTTACACATCATGCCATACGTCATTGCATCCTCTTTCGGTTCATGGAACTGGCACCCCTATTCGACAAAGAGTACGCAGTCTACTACTGTCTGAACTTGCGCAAATGTACAACGAGTAACGAATTCAAATATCGATTACAGGGACAATTATTATTCAAATCGAACGTTCTTTACAATGGTACTTATCTACATGATGAAAACTAGAAAATACATCCTAGGAAACGCAGTTTTATGAGAACAGTGAATTCAGGGATTAAATCTGTATACACCCGGGGCTTTGCGATTTTTCCATATTTGAGAAAAAGCTTTGTTTAGAAAAACCCCACTTTTTACACATCATGCCAAACGTCATTGCATCCTCTTTCGGTTCATTGAACTGGCACCCCCATTCGACAAATAGTACGCAGTCTACTACTGTCTGAACTTGCGCAAATGTACAACGAATAACGAATTCAGATTTCGATTACAGGCACTATTATTCTGCAAATCAAACGTTCTTTACCCTGGTACATATCTACATGATGAAAACTAAAAAATGCATCCTAGGAAACGCAGTTTTATGAGTACAGTGAATTCAAGGATTAAATCTGTATACACCCGGGGCTTTGCGATTTTTCCATAGTTGAGAAAAAGCATTGTTTCCAAAAACCCCACTTTTTACACATCATGCCAAACGTCATTGCATCCTCTTTCGGTTCATGGAACTGGCACCCCTATTCGACAAAGAGTACGCAGTCTACTACTGTCTGAACTTGCGCAAATGTACAACGAGTAACGAATTCAAATATCGATTACAGGCACTATTATTTTTCAAATCGAACGTTCTTTACCCTGGTACATATCTACATGATGAAAACTACAAAATACATCCCAAGAAACGCAGTTTTATGAGTACAGTGAATTCAAGGATTAAATCTGTATACACCCGGGGCTTTGCGATTTTTCCATATTGGAGAAAAAGCTTTGTTTCCAAAAACCCCACTTTTTACACATCATGCCAAAAGTCATTGCATCCTCTTTCGGTTCATGGATCCTGCACCCCTATTCGACAAATAGTACGCAGTCTACTACTGTCTTTACTTGCGCAAATGTACAACGACTAACGAATTCAAATATCGATTACATCGACTATTATTTTTCAAATCGAACGTTCTTTACCCTGGTACATATCTACATGATGAAAACTAAAAAATACATCCTAGGAAACGCAGTATTATGAGTACAGTGAATTCAAGGATTAAATCTGTATACACCCGGGGCTATGCGATTTTTCCATATTTGAGAAAAAGCTTTGTTTCATAAAACCCCACTTTTTACACATCATGCCAAACGTCATTGCATCCTCTTTCGGTTCATTGAACTGGCACCCCTATTCGACAAATAGTACGCAGTCTACTACTGTCTGAACTTGCCCAAATGTACAACGAATAACGAATTCAGATTTCGATTACAGGCACTATTATTCTGCAAATCAAACGTTCTTTACCCTGGTACATATCTACATGATGAAAACTAAAAAATACATCCTAGGAAACGCAGTTTAATGAGTACTGTGAATTCGAGGAATAAATCTGTATACACCCGGGGCTTTGCGATTTTTCCATATTGGAGAAAAAGCTTTGTTTCCAAAAACACCACTTTTTACACATCATGCCAAAAGTCATTGCATCCTCTTTCGGTTCATGGAACCTGCACCCCTATTCGACAAATAGTACGCAGTCTACTACTGTCTTTACTTGCGCAAATGTACAACGAGTAACGAATTCAAATATCGATTACAGGGACTATTATTTTTCAAATCGAACGTTCTTTACCCTGGTACATATCAACATGATGAAAACTAAAAAATACATCCTAGGAAACGCAGTTTTATGAGTACAGTGAATTCAAGGATTAAAACTGTATTCACCCGGTGCTTTGCGACTTTTCCATATTTGAGAAAAAGCTTTGCTTAGAAAAACCCCACTTTTTACACATCATGCCAAACGTCATTGCATCCTCTTTCGGTTCATTGAACTGGCACCCCTATTCAACAAATAGTACGATGTCTACTACTGTCTGAACTTGCGCAAATGTACAACGAGTAACGAATTCAAATATCGATTACAGGGACTATTATTTTTCAAATCGAAACTTCTTTACCCTGGTACATATCTACATGATGAAAACAACAAAACACATGCTAGGAAACGCAGTTTTATGAGTAGCGTGAATTCGAGGAAAAAATCTGATTACACCCGGAACTTTGCGATTTTTCCATATTTGAGAAAAAGTTTTGTTTCCAAAAACCCCACTTTTTACACATGATGCCAAACGTCATTGCATCCTCTTTCGGTTCATGGAATTGGCACCCCTATTCGACAAATAGTACGCAGTCTAGTACTGTCTGACCTTGCGCACATGTACAACGAGTAACGAAATCAGATTTCGATTACAGGGACTATTATTCTGCAAATCGAACGTTCTTTACCCTGGTACATATCTACATGATGAAAACTACAAAATACGTCCTTGGAAACGCAGTGTAATGGGTACTGTGAATTCGTGGAAAAAATCTGAATACACCCGGGGCTCTCCGATTTATCCATATTTGAGAAAAAGTTTTGTTTCCAAAAACCCCACTTTTTTCACATCATGCCATACGTCATTGCATCCTCTTTCGGTTCATGGAACTGGCACCCCTATTCGACAAATAGTACGCAGTCTTTTACTGTCTGAACTTGCGCAAATGTACAACGAGTAACGAATTCAGATTTCGATTACAGGGACTATTATTCTGCAAATCGAACGTTCTTTACCCTGGTACACATCTACATGATGAAAACTACAAAACACATGCTAGGAAACGCAGTATTATGAGTACAGTGAATTCAAGGATTAAATCTGTATACACCCGGGGCTTTGCGAATTTTCCATATTTGAGAAAAAGCTTCGTTTCCAAAAACCCCACTTTTTACACATCATGGAAAACGTCTTTGCATCCTCTTTCGGTTCATGGAACTGGCACCCCTATTCGACAAATAGTACGCAGTCTACTACTGTCTGAACTTGCGCAAATGTACAACGAGCAACGAATTCAAATATCGATTACAGGGACAATTATTATTCAAATCGAACGTTCTTTACAATGGTACATATCTACATGATGAAAACTAAAAAATTCATCCTAGGAAACGCAGTTTTATGAGAACAGTGAATTCAGGGATTAAATCTGTATACACCCGGGGCTTTGCGATTTTTCAATATTACAGTAAGTTTTGTTTCCAAATACCCCACTTTTTCACATCTTGCCAAACGTCATTGCATCCTCTTTCGGTTCATGGAACTGGCACCCCTATTCGACAAAGAGTACGCAGTCTACTACTGTCTGAACTTGCGCAAATGTACAACGAGTAACGAATTCAAATATCGTTTACAGGGACTATTATTTTTCAAATCGAACGTTCTTTACCCTGGTACATATCTACATGATGAAAACTACAAAATACATCCCAAGAAACGCAGTTTTATGAGTACAGTGAACTCAAGGATTAAATCTGTATACACCCGGGGCTTTGCGATTTTTCCATATTGGAGAAAAAGCTTTGTTTCCAAAAACCCCACTTTTTACACATCATGCCAAAAGTCATTGCATCGTCTTTCGGTTCATTGAACTGGCACCCCTATTCGACAAATAGTACGCAGTCTACTACTGTCTTTACTTGCGCAAATGTACAACGACTAACGAATTCAAATATCGATTACAGGGACTATTATTCTGCAAATCAAACGTTCTTTACCCTGGTACATATCTACATGATGAAAACTAAAAAATACATCCTAGGAAACGCAGTATTATGAGTACAGTGAATTCAAGGATTAATTCTGTAAACACCCGGGGCTATGCGATTTTTCCATATTTGAGAAAAAGCTTTGTTTCATAAAACCCCACTTTTACACATCATGCCAAACGTCATTGCATCCTCTTTCGGTTCATTGAACTGGCACCCCTATTCGACAAATAGTACGCAGTCTACTACTGTCTGAACTTGCCCAAATGTACAACGAATAACGAATTCAGATTTCGATTACAGGCACTATTATTCTGCAAATCAAACGTTCTTTACCCTGGTACATATCTACATGATGAAAACTAAAAAATACATCCTAGGAAACGCAGTTTTATGAGTACAGTGAATTCAAGGATTAAATCTGTATACACCCGGGGCTTTGCGATTTTTCCATATTTGAGAATAAGCTTTGCTTAGAAAAACCCCACTTATTACACATCATGCCAAACGTCATCGCATCCTCTTTCGGTTCATTGAACTGGCACCCCTATTCGACAAATAGTACGCAGTCTACTACTGTCTGAACTTGCGCAAATGTACAACGAATAACGAATTCAAATATCGATTACAGGGACTATTATTTTTCAAATCGAACCTTCTTTACCCTGGTACATATGTACATGATGAAAACAACAAAACACATGCTAGGAAACGCAGTTTTATGAGTAGAGTGAATTCGAGGAAAAAATCTGATTACACCCGGAGCTTTGCGATTTTTCCATATTTGAGAAAAAGTTTTGTTTCCAAAAACCCCACTTTTTACACATGATGCCAAACGTCACTGCATCCTCTTTCGGTTCATGGAACTGGCACCCCTATTCGACAAATAGTACGCAGTCTACTACTGTCTGAACTTGCGCACATGTACAACGAGTAACGAAATCAGATTTCGATTACAGGGACTATTATTCTGCAAATCGAACGTTCTTTACCCTGGTACATATCTACATGATGAAAACTACAAAATACATCCTTGGAAACGCAGTGTAATGAGTACTGTGAATTCGTGGAAAAACTCTGAATACACCCGGGGCTCTCCGATTTTTCCATATTTGAGAAAAAGTTTTGTTTCCAAAAACCCCACTTTTTACACATCATGCCATACGTCATTGCATCCTCTTTCGGTTCATGGAACTGGCACCCCTATTCGACAAATAGTACGCAGTCTACTACTGTCTGAACTTGCGCAAATGTACAACGAGTAACGAATTCAGATTTCGATTACAGGGACTATTATTCTGCAAATCGAACGTTCTTTACCCTGGTACACATCTACATGATGAAAACTACAAAACACATGCTAGGAAACGCAGTATTATGAGTACAGTGAATTCAAGGATTAAATCTGTATACACCCGGGGCTTTGCGATTTTTCCATATTTGAGAAAAAGCTTCGTTTCCAAAAACCCCACTTTTTACACATCATGAAAAACGTCTTTGCATCCTCTTTCGGTTCATGGAACTGGCACCCCTATTCGACAAATAGTACGCAGTCTACTACTGTCTGAACTTGCGCAATTGTACAACGAGTAACGAATTCAAATATCGATTACAGGGACAATTATTATTCAAATCGAACGTTCTTTACAATGGTACTTATCTACATGATGAAAACTAGAAAATACATCCTAGGAAACGCAGTTTTATGAGAACAGTGAATTCAGGAATTAAATCTGGATACACCCGGGGCTTTGCGATTTTTCCATATTTGAGAAAAAGCTTTGTTTAGAAAAACCCCACTTTTTACACATCATGCCAAACGTCATTGCATCCTCTTTCCGTTCATTGATCTGGCACCCCCATTCGACAAATAGTACGCAGTCTACTACTGTCTGAACTTGCGCAAATGTACAACGAATAACGAATTCAGATTTCGATTACAGGGACTATTATTTTTCAAATCGAACGTTCTTTACCCTGGTACATATCTACATGATGAAAACTACAAAATACATCCTAGGAAACGCAGTTTTATGAGTACAGTGAATTCAAGGATTAAATCTGTGTACACCAGGGGCTTTGCGATTTTTCAATATTACAGAAAGTTTTGTTTCCAAAAACCCCACTTTTTACACATCATGCCAAACGTCATTGCATCCTCTTTCGGTTCATGGAACTGGCACCCCTATTCGACAAAGAGTACGCAGTCTACTACTGTCTGAACTTGCGCAAATGTACAACGAGTAACGAATTCAAATATCGATTACAGGCACTATTATTTTTCAAATCGAACGTTCTTTACCCTGGTACATATCTACATGATGAAAACTACAAAATACATCCCAAGAAACGCAGTTTTATGAGTACAGTGAATTCAAGGATTAAATCTGTATACACCCGGGGCTTTGCGATTTTTCCATATTGGAGAAAAAGCTTTGTTTCCAAAAACCCCACTTTTTACACATCATGCCAAAAGTCATTGCATCCTCTTTCGGTTCATGGATCCTGCACCCCTATTCGACAAATAGTACGCAGTCTACTACTGTCTTTACTTGCGCAAATGTACAACGACTAACGAATTCAAATATCGATTACATCGACTATTATTTTTCAAATCGAACGTTCTTTACCCTGGTACATATCTACATGATGAAAACTAAAAAATACATCCTAGGAAACGCAGTATTATGAGTACAGTGAATTCAAGGATTAAATCTGTATACACCCGGGGCTATGCGATTTTTCCATATTTGAGAAACAGCTTTGTTTCATAAAACCCCACTTTTTACACATCATGCCAAACGTCATTGCATCCTCTTTCGGTTCATTGAACTGGCACCCCTATTCGACAAATAGTATGCAGTCTACTACTGTCTGAACTTGCCCAAATGTACAACGAATAACGAATTCAGATTTCGATTACAGGCACTATTATTCTGCAAATCAAACGTTCTTTACCCTGGTACATATCTACATGATGAAAACTAAAAAATACATCCTAGGAAACGCAGTTTAATGAGTACTGTGAATTCGAGGAATAAATCTGTATACACCCGGGGCTTTGCGATTTTTCCATATTGGAGAAAAAGCTTTGTTTCCAAAAACACCACTTTTTACACATCATGCCAAAAGTCATTGCATCCTCTTTCGGTTCATGGAACCTGCACCCCTATTCGACAAATAGTACGCAGTCTACTACTGTCTTTACTTGCGCAAATGTACAACGAGTAACGAATTCAAATATCGATTACAGGGACTATTATTTTTCAAATCGAACGTTCTTTACCCTGGTACATATCTACATGATGAAAACTAAAAAATACATCCTAGGAAACGCAGTTTTATGAGTACAGTGAATTCAAGGATTAAAACTGTATTCACCCGGGGCTTTGCGATTTTTCCATATTTGAGAAAAAGCTTTGCTTAGAAAAACCCCACTTTTTACACATCATGCCAAACGTCATTGCATCCTCTTTCGGTTCATTGAACTGGCACCCCTATTCGACAAATAGTACGCTGTCTACTACTGTCTGAACTTGCGCAAATGTACAACGAGTAACGAATTCAAATATCGATTACAGGGACTATTATTCTGCAAATCGAAACTTCTTTACCCTGGTACATATCTACATGATGAAAACAACAAAACACATGCTAGGAAACGCAGTTTTATGAGTAGCGTGAATTCGAGGAAAAAATCTGATTACACCCGGAACTTTGCGATTTTTCCATATTTGAGAAAAAGTTTTGTTTCCAAAAACCCCACTTTTTACACATGATGCCAAACGTCACTGCATCCTCTTTCGGTTCATGGAATTGGCACCCCTATTCGACAAATAGTACGCAGTCTAGTACTGTCTGACCTTGCGCACATGTACAACGAGTAACGAAATCAGATTTCGATTACAGGGACTATTATTCTGCAAATCGAACGTTCTTTACCCTGGTACATATCTACATGATGAAAACTACAAAATACGTCCTTGGAAACGCAGTGTAATGGGTACTGTGAATTCGTGGAAAAAATCTGAATACACCCGGGGCTCTCCGATTTATCCATATTTGAGAAAAAGTTTTGTTTCCAAAAACCCCACTTTTTTCACATCATGCCATACGTCATTGCATCCTCTTTCGGTTCATGGAACTGGCACCCCTATTCGACAAATAGTACGCAGTCTACTACTGTCTGAACTTGCGCAAATGTACAACGAGTAACGAATTCAGATTTCGATTACAGGGACTATTATTCTGCAAATCGAACGTTCTTTACCCTGGTACACATCTACATGATGAAAACTACAAAACACATGCTAGGAAACGCAGTATTATGAGTACAGTGAATTCAAGGATTAAATCTGTATACACCCGGGGCTTTGCGAATTTTCCATATTTGAGAAAAAGCTTCGTTTCCAAAAACCCCACTTTTTACACATCATGGAAAACGTCTTTGCATCCTCTTTCGGTTCATGGAACTGGCACCCCTATTCGACAAATAGTACGCAGTCTACTACTGTCTGAACTTGCGCAAATGTACAACGAGTAACGAATTCAAATATCGATTACAAAGACAATTATTATTCAAATCGAACGTTCTTTACAATGGTACATATCTACATGATGAAAACTAAAAAATTCATCCTAGGAAACGCAGTTTTATGAGAACAGTGAATTCAGGGATTAAATCTGTATACACCCGGGGCTTTGCGATTTTTCAATATTACAGAAAGTTTTGTTTCCAAAAACCCCACTTTTTACACATCTTGCCAAACGTCATTGCATCCTCTTTCGGTTCATGGAACTGGCACCCCTATTCGACAAAGAGTACGCAGTCTACTACTGTCTGAACTTGCGCAAATGTACAACGAGTAACGAATTCAAATATCGTTTACAGGGACTATTATTTTTCAAATCGAACGTTCTTTACCCTGGTACATATCTACATGATGAAAACTACAAAATACATCCCAAGAAACGCAGTTTTATGAGTACAGTGAACTCAAGGATTAAATCTGTATACACCCGGGGCTTTGCGATTTTTCCATATTGGAGAAAAAGCTTTGTTTCCAAAAACCCCACTTTTTACACATCATGCCAAAAGTCATTGCATCCTCTTTCGGTTCATGGAACTGGCACCCCTATTCGACAAATAGTACGCAGTCTACTACTGTCTGAACTTGCGCAAATGTACAACGACTAACGAATTCAAATATCGATTACAGGGACTATTATTTTTCAAATCGAACGTTCTTTACCCTGGTACATATCTACATGATGAAAACTAAAAAATACATCCTAGGAAACGCAGTATTATGAGTACAGTGAATTCAAGGATTAAATCTGTAAACACCCGGGGCTATGCGATTTTTCCATATTGGAGAAAAAGCTTTGTTTCATAAAACCCCACTTTTACACATCATGCCAAACGTCATTGCATCCTCTTTCGGTTCATTGAACTGGCACCCCTATTCGACAAATAGTACGCAGTCTACTACTGTCTGAACTTGCCCAAATGTACAACGAATAACGAATTCAGATTTCGATTACAGGCACTATTATTCTGCAAATCAAACGTTCTTTACCCTGGTACATATCTACATGATGAAAACTAAAAAATACATCCTAGGAAACGCAGTTTTATGAGTACAGTGAATTCAAGGATTAAATCTGTATACACCCGGGGCTTTGCGATTTTTCCATATTTGAGAAAAAGCTTTGCTTAGAAAAACCCCACTTTTTACACATCATGCCAAACGTCATCGCATCCTCTTTCGGTTCATTGAACTGGCACCCCTATTCGACAAATAGTACGCAGTCTACTACTGTCTGAACTTGCGCAAATGTACAACGAATAACGAATTCAAATATCGATTACAGGGACTATTATTTTTCAAATCGAACCTTCTTTACCCTGGTACATATCTACATGATGAAAACAACAAAACACATGCTAGGAAACGCAGTTTTATGAGTAGAGTGAATTCGAGGAAAAAATCTGATTACACCCGGAGCTTTGCGATTTTTCCATATTTGAGAAAAAGTTTTGTTTCCAAAAACCCCACTTTTTACACATGATGCCAAACTTCACTGCATCCTCTTTCGGTTCATGGAACTGGCACCCCTATTCGACAAATAGTACGCAGTCTACTACTGTCTGAACTTGCGCACATGTACAACGAGTAACGAAATCAGATTTCGATTACAGGGACTATTATTCTGCAAATCGAACGTTCTTTACCCTGGTACATATCTACATGATGAAAACTACAAAATACATCCTTGGAAACGCAGTGTAATGAGTACTGTGAATTCGTGGAAAAACTCTGAATACACCCGGGGCTCTCCGATTTTTCCATATTTGAGAAAAAGTTTTGTTTCCAAAAACCCCACTTTTTACACATCATGCCAAACGTCATTGCATCCTCTTTCGTTTCATGGAACTGGCACCCCTATTCGACAAATAGTACGCAGTCTACTACTGTCTGAACTTGCGCACATGTACAACAAGTAACGAATTCAGATTTCGATTACAGGGACTATTATTCTGCAAATCGAACGTTCTTTACCCTGGTACACATCTACATGATGAAAACTACAAAACACATGCTAGGAAACGCAGTATTACGAGTACAGTGAATTCAAGGATTAAATCTGTATACACCCGGGGCTTTGCAATTTTTCCATATTTGAGAAAAAGCTTCGTTTCCAAAAACCCCACTTTTTACACATCATGAAAAACGTCTTTGCATCCTCTTTCGGTTCATGGAACTGGCACCCCTATTCGACAAATAGTACGCAGTCTACTACTGTCTGAACTTGCGCAAATGTACAACGAGTAACGAATTCAAATATCGATTACAGGGACAATTATTATTCAAATCGAACGTTCTTTACAATGGTACTTATCTACATGATGAAAACTAGAAAATACATCCTAGGAAACGCAGTTTTATGAGAACAGTGAATTCAGGAATTAAATCTGGATACACCCGGGGCTTTGCGATTTTTCCATATTTGAGAAAAAGCTTTGTTTAGAAAAACCCCACTTTTTACACATCATGCCAAACGTCATTGCATCCTCTTTCCGTTCATTGATCTGGCACCCCCATTCGACAAATAGTACGCAGTCTACTACTGTCTGAACTTGCGCAAATGTACAACGAATAACGAAATCAGATTTCGACTACAGGCACTATTATTCTGCAAATCAAACGTTCTTTACCCTGGTACATATCTACATGATGAAAACTAAAAAATGCATCCTAGGAAACGCAGTTTTATGAGTACAGTGAATTCAAGGATTAAATCTGTATACACCCGGGGCTTTGCGATTTTTCCATATTTGAGAAAAAGCATTGTTTCCAAAAACCCCACTTTTTACACATCATGCCAAACGTCATTGCATCCTCTTTCGGTTCATGGAACTGGCACCCCTATTCGACAAATAGTACGCAGTCTACTACTGTCTGAACTTGCGCAAATGTACAACGAATAACGAATTCAGATTTCGATTACAGGGACTATTATTTTTCAAATCGAACGTTCTTTACCCTGGTACATATCTACATGATGAAAACTACAAAATACATCCTAGGAAACGCAGTTTTATGAGTACAGTGAATTCAAGGATTAAATCTGTGTACACCAGGGGCTTTGCGATTTTTCAATATTACAGAAAGTTTTGTTTCCAAAAACCCCACTTTTTACACATCATGCCAAACGTCATTGCATCCTCTTTCGGTTCATGGAACTGGCACCCCTATTCGACAAAGAGTACGCAGTCTACTACTGTCTGAACTTGCGCAAATGTACAACGAGTAACGAATTCAAATATCGATTACAGGCACTATTATTTTTCAAATCGAACGTTCTTTACCCTGGTACATATCTACATGATGAAAACTACAAAATACATCCCAAGAAACGCAGTTTTATGAGTACAGTGAATTCAAGGATTAAATCTGTATACACCCGGGGCTTTGCGATTTTTCCATATTGGAGAAAAAGCTTTGTTTCCAAAAACCCCACTTTTTACACATCATGCCAAAAGTCATTGCATCCTCTTTCGGTTCATGGATCCTGCACCCCTATTCGACAAATAGTACGCAGTCTACTACTGTCTTTACTTGCGCAAATGTACAACGACTAACGAATTCAAATATCGATTACATCGACTATTATTTTTCAAATCGAACGTTCTTTACCCTGGTACATATCTACATGATGAAAACTAAAAAATACATCCTAGGAAACGCAGTATTATGAGTACAGTGAATTCAAGGATTAAATCTGTATACACCCGGGGCTATGCGATTTTTCCATATTTGAGAAAAAGCTTTGTTTCATAAAACCCCACTTTTTACACATCATGCCAAACGTCATTGCATCCTCTTTCGGTTCGTGGAACCTGCACCCCTATTCGACAAATAGTACGCAGTCTACTACTGTCTTTACTTGCGCAAATGTACAACGAGTAACGAATTCAAATATCGATTACAGGGACTATTATTTTTCAAATCGAACGTTCTTTACCCTGGTACATATCTACATGATGAAAACTAAAAAATACATCCTAGGAAACGCAGTTTTATGAGTACAGTGAATTCAAGGACTAAATCTGTATACACCCGGGGCTTTGCGATTTTTCCATATTTGAGAAAAAGCTTTGCTTAGAAAAACCCCACTTTTTACACATCATGCCAAACGTCATTGCATCCTCTTTCGGTTCATTGAACTGGCACCCCTATTCGACAAATAGTACGCTGTCTACTACTGTCTGAACTTGCGCAAATGTACAACGAGTAACGAATTCAAATATCGATTACAGGGACTATTGTTTTTCAAATCGAACCTTCTTTACCCTGGTACATATCTACATGATGAAAACAACAAAACACATGCTAGGAAACGCAGTTTTATGAGTAGCGTGAATTCGAGGAAAAAATCTGATTACACCCGGAGCTTTGCGATTTTTCCATATTTGAGAAAAAGTTTTGTTTCCAAAAACCCCAATTTTTTACACATGATGCCAAACGTCACTGCATCCTCTTTCGGTTCATGGAACTGGCACACCTATTCGACAAATAGTACGCAGTCTACTACTGTCTGAACTTGCGCAAACGTACAACGAGTAACGAAATCAGATTTCGATTACAGGGACTATTATTCTGCAAATCGAACGTTCTTTACCCTGGTACATATCTACATGATGAAAACTACAAAATACATCCTTGGAAACGCAGTGTAATGAGTACTGTGAATTCGTGGAAAAAATCTGAATACACCCGGGGCTCTCCGATTTTTCCATATTTGAGAAAAAGTTTTGTTTCCAAAAACCCCACTTTTTACACATCATGCCATACGTCATTGCATCCTCTTTCGGTTCATGGAACTGGCACCCCTATTCGACAAATAGTACGCAGTCTACTACTGTCTGAACTTGCGCAAATGTACAACGAGTAACGAATTCAGATTTCGATTACAGGGACTATTATTCTGCAAATCGAACGTTCTTTACCCTGTTACATATCTACATGTTGAAAACTACAAAACACATGCTAGGAAACCCAGTTTTATGAGTAGAGTGAATTCGAGGAAAAAATCTGATTACACCAGGAGCTTTGCGATTTTTCCATACTACAGAAAAAGCTTTGTTTCCAAAAACCCCACTCTTTACAAATCATGCCAAACGTCATTGCATCCTCTTTCGGTTCATGGAACTGGCACCCCTATTCGACAAATAGTACGCAGTCTACTACTGTCTGAACTTGCGCAAATGCACAACGAGTAACGAATTCAAATATCGATTACTGGGACTATTATTTTTCAAATCGAACGTTCTTTACCCTGGTACATATCTACATGATGAAAACTACGAAATACATCGTAGGAAACGCAGTTTTATGAGTACAGTGAATTCAAGGATTAAATCTGTGTACACCAGGGGCTTTGCGATATTTCAATATTACAGAAAGCTTTGTTTCCAAAAACCCCACTTTTTACACATCGTGCCAAACGTCATTGCATCCTCTTTCAATTCATGAAACTGGCACCCCTATTCGACAAATAGTACGCAGTCTCCTACTGTCTGATCTTGCGCAAATGTAGAACGAAAAACGAATTCAGATTTCGATTACAGGGACTATTATTCTGCAAATCGAACGTTCTTTACCCTGTTACATATCTACATGATGAAAACTACAAAACACATGCTAGGAAACGCAGTTTTATGAGTAGAGTGAGTTCGAGGAAAAAATCTGATTACACCCGGAGCATTGCGATTTTTCCATATTTGAGAAAAAGCTTTGTTTCCAAAAACCCCACTTTTTACACATCATGCCAAACGTCATTGCATCCTCTTTCAATTAATGAAACTGGCACCCCTATTCGACAAATAGTACGCAGTCTACTACTGTCTGATCTTGCGCAAATGTAGAACGAAAAACGAATTCAGATTTCGATTACAGGGACTATTATTCTGCAAATCGAACGTTCTTTACCCTGTTACATATCTACATGATGAAAACTACAAAACACATGCTAGGAAACGCAGTTTTATGAGTAGAGTGAATTCGAGGAAAAAATCTGATTACACCCGGAGCTTTGCGATTTTTCCATATTACAGAAAAAGATTTGTTTCCAAAAACCCCACTTTTTACACATCATGCAAAACGTCATTGTATCCTCTTTCGGTTCATGGTACTGGCAGCCCTGTTCGACAAATAGTACGCAGTCTACTACTGTCTGAACTTGAGCAAATGTACAACGAGTAACGAATTCAAATATCGATTACAGGGACTATTATTTTTCAAATCGAACGTTCTTTACCCTGGTACACATCTACATGATGAAAACTACAAAATACATCCTAGGAAACGCAGTATTATGAGTACAGTGAAATCAAGGATTAAATCTGATTACACCCGGAGCATTGCGATTTTTCCATATTTGAGAAAAAGCTTTGTTTCCAAAAACCCCACTTTTTACACATCATGCCAAACGTCATTGCATCCTCTTTCAATTAATGAAACTGGCACCCCTATTCGACAAATAGTACGCAGTCTACTACTGTCTGATCTTGCGCAAATGTAGAACGAAAAACGAATTCAGATTTCGATTACAGGGACTATTATTCTGCAAATCGAACGTTCTTTACCCTGTTACATATCTACATGATGAAAACTACAAAACACATGCTAGGAAACGCAGTTTTATGAGTAGAGTGAATTCGAGGAAAAAATCTGATTACACCCGGAGCTTTGCGATTTTTCCATATTACAGAAAAAGATTTGTTTCCAAAAACCCCACTTTTTACACATCATGCAAAACGTCATTGTATCCTCTTTCGGTTCATGGTACTGGCAGCCCTGTTCGACAAATAGTACGCAGTCTACTACTGTCTGAACTTGAGCAAATGTACAACGAGTAACGAATTCAAATATCGATTACAGGGACTGTTATTTTTCAAATCGAACGTTCTTTACCCTGGTACATATCTACATGATGAAAACTACAAAATACATCCTAGGAAACGCAGTTTTATGAGTACAGTGAATTCAAGGATTAAATCTGTGTACACCTGGGGCTTTGCGATTTTTCAATATTAGGAAAGTTTTGTTTCCAAAAACCCCACTTTTACACATCATGATAAATGTTATTGCATCCTCTTTCGGTTCATGGAACTGGCACCCCTATTCGACAAATAGTACGCAGTCTACTACTGTCTGAACTTGCGCAAATGTACAACGAGTAACGAATTCAAATACCGATTACAGGGACTATTATTTTTCAAATCGAACGTTCTTTACCCTGGTACATATCTATATGATGAAAACTACAAAATACATCCTAGGAAACGCAGTTTTATGAGTACAGTGAATTCAAGGATTAAATCTGTATACACCCGGGGCTATGCGATTTTTCCATATTTGAGAAAAAGCTTTGTTTCAAAAAAACCCCCTTTTTACACATCATGCCAAACGTCATTGCATCCTCTTTTGGTTCATTGAACTGGCACCCCTATTCGACAAATAGTACGCAGTCTACTACTGTCTGAACTTGCGCAAATGTACAACGAGTAACGAATTCAAATATCGATTACAGGGACTATTATTTTTCAAATCGAGCGTTCTTTACCCTGGTACATAATTACATGATAATAACTACAAAATACATCCAAGTAAACGCAGTTTTATGAGTACAGTGAATTCAAGGATTAAATCTGTGTACACCAGGGGCTTTGCGATTTTTCAATATTACAGAAAGTTTGTTACCAAAAACCCCACTTTTTACACATCATGCCAAACGTCATTGCATCCTCTTTCGGTTCATGGAACTGGCACCCCTATTCGACAAATAGTACGCAGTCTACTACTGTCTGAACTTGCGCAAATGTGCAACGAGTAACGAATTCAAATATCGATTACATCGACTATTATTTTTCAAATCGAACCTTCTTTACCCTGTTACATATCTACATGATGAAAACTAAAAAATACATCCTAGGAAACGCAGTTTAATGAGTACTGTGAATTCGAGGAATAAATCTGAATACACCCGGGGCTCTACGATTTTTCCATATTGGAGAAAAAGCTTTGTTTCCAAAAACCCCACTTCTTACACATCATGCCAAAAGTCATTGCATCCTCTTTCGGTTCATGGAACCTGCACCCCTTTTCGACAAATAGTACGCAGTCTTTACTTGCGCAAATGTACAAAGGGTAACGAATTCAAATATCGATTACATCGACTATTATTTTTCAAATCGAACGTTCTTTACCCTGGTACATATATACATGATGAAAACTAAAAAATACATCCTAGGAAACGCAGTTTAATGAGTACTGTGAATTCGAGGAATAAATCTGAATACACCCGGGGCTCTACGATTTTTCCATATTTGAGAAAAAGTTTTGTTTCCAAAAACCCCACTTTTTACACATCATGCCAAACGTCATTGCATCCTCTTTCGGTTCATGGAACTGGCACCCCTCTTCGACAAATAGTACGCAGTCTACTACTATCTGAACTTGCGCATATGTACAACGAATAACGAATTCTGATTTCGATTACAGGGACTATTATTCTGCAAATCGAACGTTCTTTACCCTGGTACATATCTACATGATGAAAACTACAAAATACATCCTAGGAAACACAGTTTTATGAGTACAGTGAATTCAAGGATTAAATCTGTATACACCCGGGGCTTTGCGATTTTTCCATATTTCAGAAAAAGCTTTGTTTTCAAAAACCCCACTTTTTACACATCATGCCAAACGTCACTGCATTCTCTTTCGGTTCATGGAACTGGCACCCCTATTCGACAAATAGTACGTAGTCTACTACTGTCTGAACTTGCGCAAATGTACAACGAATAACGAATTCAGATTTCGATTACAGGGACTATTATTCTGCAAATCGAACGTTCTTTACCCTGGTACATATATACATGATGAAAACTACAAAATACATCCTAGGAGACGCAGTTTAATGAGTAGAGTGAATTCGAGGAATAAATCTGAATACACCCGGGGCTCTGCGATTTTTCCATATTTGAGAAAAAGCTTTGTTTCCAAAAACCCACTTTTTACACATCATGCCATACGTCATTGCATCCTCTTTCGGTTCATGGATCTTGCACCCCTATTCGACAAATAGTACGCAGTCTACTACCGTCTGAACTTGCGCAAAGGTACAACGAGTAACGAATTCAAATATCGATTACAGGGACTATTATTGTTCAAATCGAACGTTCTTTACCCTGGTACATATCCACATGATGAAAACTATAAAATACGTCCTAGAAAACGCAGTTTTATGAGTACAGTGATTTCGAGGAATAAATCTGAATACACCCGGGGCTCTGCGATTTTTCCATATTTGATAAAAAGCTTAGCTTCCAAAAACCCCACTTTTTACACATCATGCCAAACGTCATTGCATCCTCTTTCGGTTCAAGGAACTGGCACCCCTATTCGACAAATAGTACGCTGTCTACTACTGTCTGAACTTGCGCAAATGTACAACGAGTAACGAATTCAAATATCGATTACAGGGACTATTATTTTTCAAATCTAACGTTCTTTACCCTGGTACATATCTACATGATGAAAACTACAAAATACATCCTAGGAAACGCAATTTTTGGAGTACAGTGAATTCATGGATTAAATCTGTATACACCCGGGGCTTTGCGATTTTTCCATATTGGAGAAAAAGCTTTGTTTCCAAAAACCCAACTTTTTACACATCATGCCAAAAGTCATTGCATCCTCTTTCGGTTCATGGAACCTGCACCCCTATTCGACAAATAGTACGCAGTCTACTACTGTCTGAACTTGCGCAAATGTACAACGAGTAACGAATTCAAATATCGATTACAGGGACTACTATTTTTCAAATCGAACGTTCTTTATCCTGGTACATATCTACATGATGGAAACTACAAAATACATCCTAGGAAACGCAGTTTTATGAGTACATTGAATGCAAGGATTAAATCTGTATACACCCGGGGCTTTGCGATTTTTCCATATTTGAGAAAAAGCTTTGTTTCCAAAAACCCCACTTTTTACACATCATGCCAAACGTCATTGCATCCTCTTTCGGTTCATGGAACTGGCACCCCAATTCGACAAATAGTACGCAGTTTACTACTGTCTGAACTTGCGCAAAAGTACAACGAATAACGAATTCAGATTTCGATTACAGGGACTATTTTTCTGCAAATCGAACGTTCTTTACCCTGGTACATATCTACATTATGGAAACTACAAAACACATGCTAAGAAACGCAGTTTTATGGGTAGAGTGAATTCGAGGAAAAAATCTGATTACACCCGGAGCTTTGCGATTTTTTCACATTTGAGAAAAAGCTTTGTTTCCAAAAACCCCACTTTTTACACTTCATGCCAAACGTCACTGCATCCTCTTTCGGTTCATGGAACTGGCACCCCTATTCGACAAATAGTACGCAGTCTACTACTGTCTGAACTTGCGCAAATGTACAACGAGTAACGAATTCAGATTTCGATTACAGGAACTATTATTCTGCAAATCGAACGTTCTTTACCCTGGTACATATCTACATGATGAAAACTACAAAATACATCCTTGGAAACGCAGTTTAATGGGTACTGTGAATTCGAGGAATAAATCTGAATACACCCGGGGCTCTGCGATTTTTCCATATTTGAGAAAAAGCTTTGTTTTCAAAAACCCCACTTTTTACACATCATGCCAAACGTCACTGCATTCTGTTTCGGTTCATGGAACTGGCACCCCTATTCGACAAATAGTACGCAGTCTACTACTGTCTGAACTTGCGCAAATGTACAACGAGTAACGCATTCATATTTCGATTACAGGGACTATTATTCTGCAAATCGAACGTTCTTTACCCTGGTACATATCTACATGATGAAATCTACAAAATACATCCTAGGAAACGCAGTTTTATGAGTACAGTGAATTCAAGGATTAAATCTGTATACACCCGGGGCTTTGCGATTTTTCCATATTTGAGAAAAAGCTTTGTTTCCAAAAACCCCACATTTTACACATCATGCCAAACGTCATTGCATCCTCTTTCGGTTCATGGAACTGGCACCCCTATTCGACAAATAGTACGCAGTCTACTACTGTCTGAACTTGCGCAAATGTACAACGAGTAACGAATTCAAATTTCGATTACAGGGACTATTATTCTGCAAATCGAACGTTCTTTACCCTGGTACATATCTACATGATGATAACTTCAAAATACATCCTAGGAAACGCAGTTTTATGAGTACAGTGAATTCAAGGATTAAATCTGTATACACCCGGGGCTTTGCGATTTTTCCATATTTGAGAAAAAGCTTTGTTTCATAAAACCTCACTTTTTACACATCATGCCAAACGTCATTGCATCCTCTTTCGGTTCATGGAACTGGCACCCATATTCGACAAACAGTACACAGTGTACTACTGTCTGAACTTGCGCAAATGTACAACGAATAACGAATTCAGATTTCGATTACGGGGACTATTATTCTGCAAATCGAACGTTCTTTACCCTGGTACATATATACATGATGAAAACTACAAAATACATCCTAGGAAACGCAGTTTAATGAGTATAGTGAATTCAAGGAATAAATCTGAATTCACCCGTGGCTCTGCGATTTTTCCATATTTGAGAAAAAGCTTTGTTTCCAAAAACCCCACTTTTTACACATCATGCCATCGTCAGTGCATCCTCTTTCGGTTCAAGGAACTGGCACCCCTATTCGACAAATAGTACGCAGTCTACTACTGTCTGAACTTGCGCAAATGTACAACGAGTAACGAATTCAAATATCGATTACAGGGACTATTATTTTTCAAATCGAACGTTCTTTACCCTGGTACATATCTATATGATGAAAACTACAAAACACATTCTAGCAAACGCAGTTTTATGAGTAGAGTGAATTCGAGGAAAAATTCTCTATACACCCGGGGCTTTGCGATTTTTCCATATTTGAGAAAAAGAGTTGTTTCATAAAACCCCAGTTTTTGCACATCATGCCAAACGCAATTGCATCCTCTTTCGATTCATGGAACTGGCATCCCTATTCGACAAATAGCACGTAGTCTAATACCGTCTGAAATTGTGCAAAGGTACAAAGAGTAACGAATTCAAATATCGATTACAGGGACTATTATTCTGCAAATCGAACGTTCTTTACACTGGTACATATCTACATGATAAAAGCACATGCTAGGAAAGGCAGTTTTATGAGTACAGTGAATTGGAGGAAAAAATCTGAATACACCCGGGGCTTTGCGATTTTTTAATATTACAGAAAGCTTTGTTTCCAAAAACCCCACTTTTGACACATCATGCCAAAAGTCATTGCATCCTCTTTCGGTTCATGGAACCTGCACAATTATTCGACAAATAGTACGCAGTCTACTACTGTCTGAACTTGCGCAAATGTACAACGAGTAACGAATTCAAATATCGATTACAGGGACTATTATTTTTCTAATCGAACCTTCTTTACCCTGGTACATGTCTACATGATGAAAACTACAAAACACATGCTATGAAACGCAGTTTTATGAGTAGAGTGAATTCGAGGAAAAAATCTGATTACACCCAGAGCTTTGCGATTTTTTCACATTTGAGTAAAAGCTTTGTTTCCAAAAACACCACTTTTAACACATCATGTCAAACGTCATTGCGTCCTCTTTCGATTCATGAAACTGGCACCCCTATTCGACAAATAGTACGCAGTCTACTACTGTCTGAACTTGCGCAAATGTACAACGAATAACGAAGTCAGATTTCGATTACAGGGACTATTATTCTGCAAATCGAACGTTCTTTACCCTGGTACATATCTACATGGTGAAAACTACAAAACACATGCTAGGAAACGCAGTTTTATGAGTAGAGTGAATTCGAGGAAAAAATCTGATTACACCCGGAGCTTTGCGATTTTTTCACATTTGAGAAAAAGCTTTGTTTCCAAAAACACCAATTTTTACACATCATGCCAAACGTCATTGCATCCTCTTACGGTTCATGGAACTGACAGCCCTATTCGACAAATAGTACGCAGTCTACTACCGTCTGAACTTGCTCAAATGTACCACGAATAACGAATTCAAATATCGATTACAGGGACTATTATTCTGCAAATCGAACATCATTTACCCTGGTACATATTTGCATGATAAAAGCACATGCTAGGAAATGCAGTTATATGAGTACAGTGAATTCGAGGAAAAGTTCTGTATACACCCGGGGCTTTGCGATTTTTCCATATTTGAGAAAAAGAGTTGTTTCTTAAAACCCCACTTTTTGCACATCATGCCAAACGCAATTGCATCCTCTTTCGATTCATGGAACTGGCATCCCTATTCGACAAATAGTACGTAGTCTATTACCGTCTGAACTTGCGCAAATGTTCGAGTAACGAATTCAAATATCGATTAGATTGCTCTTATTCAGCAAATCGAACGTTTTCCACCCTGGTAGAATTATACGTGATGAAAACTACAAAACACATGCTAGGAAACGCAGTATTATGAGTACAGTGAATTAGAGGAAAAAATCTGATTAAACAAGGGGCATCGACAAGTTTCCGTATTTGAGAAAAAGCTTTGTTTCCAAAAACCCCACTTTTTACACATCATGCCAAACGTCATTGCATTCTCTTTCGATTCACCGATCAGACATCCCTATTCGACAAATAGTACGCAGTCTACTACCGTCTTAACTTGCGCTAACGTACAACGAGTAACGAATTCAAATATCGATTACAGAGACTATTATTCTGCAAATCCTACGTTTTTTACCCTGGTACATATCTATAAGATAAAAACCACAAAACACTTGCTAGGAAACGCTGTTTTATGAGTACAGTGAATTTGAGGAAAAAATCTGAATACACGCTGGGCTTTGCGATTTTTCAATATTACAGAAAGCTTTGTTTCCAAAAACCCCACTTTTTACACATCATGCCAAACGTCATTGCATCCTCTTTCGATTCATGGAACTGGCACCCTATTCGACAAAGTGTACGCACTCTACTACCGTCTGAACTTGCGTAAATGTACGAGTAACGAATTCAAATATCGATTACAGGGACTATTAATCAGCAAATCGAACGTTTTTTACCCTGGTACAATTATACATGATGAAAACTAAGAAACACATGCTAGGAAACGCAGTATTATGAGTACAGTGCATTCGAGGAAAAAATCTGAATAAATTTCCATGTTTCCATATTTGAGAAAAAGCTTTGTTTCCATAAACCCCACTTTTTACACGTCATGCCTAACGTAATTGCATCGTCATTCGATTCATGGAACTGCCATCCCTATTCGACAAATAGTACGCAGTCTACTACCGTCTGAACTTGCGCAAATGTACAATGAGTAACGAATTCAAATATCGATTACAGAGACTATTATTTTTCAAATCGAACGTTCTTTACCCTGGTACACATCTACATGATGAAAACAAAAAATGCATCCTAGGAAACGCAGTATTATGAGTACAGTGAATTCAAGGATTAAATCTGTATACACCCGGGGCTTTGCGATTTTTCCATGTTTGAGAAAAAGATTTGTTTCCAAAAACCCCACTTTTTAAACTTCATGAAAAACGTCTTTGCATCCTCTTTCCGTTCATGGAACTGGCACCCCTATTCGACAAATAGTACGCAGTCTACTACTGTCTGACCTTGCGCAAATGTACAACGAGTAACGAATTCAAATATCGATTACAGGGACTATTATTTTTCAAATCGAACGTTCTTTACCCTGGTACATATCTACATGATGAAAACTACAAAATACATCCTAGGAAACGCAGTTTTATGAGTACAGTGAATTCAAGGATTAAATCAGTTTACACCAGGGGCTTTGCGATTTTTCAATATTACAGAAAGTTTTGTTTCCAAAAACCCCACTTTTTACACATCATGCCAAACGTCATTGCATCCTCTTTCGGTTCATGGAACTGGCACCCCTATTCGACAAATAGTACGCAGTCTACTACTGTCTGAACTTGCGCAAATGTACAACGAGTAACGAATTCAAATATCGATTACAGGGACTATTACTTTTCAACTCGAACGTTCTTTACCCTGGTACATATCTACATGATGAAAACTACAAAATACATCCTAGGAAACGCAGTTTTATGAGTACAGTGAATTCAAGGATTAAATCTGTATACACCCGGGGCTTTGCGATTTTTCCATATTAGAGACAAAGCTTTGTTTGCAAAAACCTCACTTTTTACACATCATGCAAAAAGTCATTGCATCCTCTTTCGGTTCATGGAACCTGCACCCCTATTCGACAAATAGTACGCAGTCTACTACTCTCTTTACTTGCGCAAATGTACAACGAGTAACGAATTCAAATATCGATTACATCGACTATTATTTTTCAAATCGAACGTTCTTTACCCTGGTACATATCTACATGATGAAATCTAAAAAATACATCCTAGGAAACGCAGTTTTATGAGTACAATGAATTCAAGGATTAAATCTGTATACACCCGGGGCTATGCGATTTTTCCATACTTGAGAAAAAGCTTTGTTTTCCAAAACCCCACTTTTTACACATCATGCCAAAAGTCATTGCATCCTCTTTCGGTTCATGGAACCTGCACCCCTATTCGACAAATAGTACGCAGTCTACTACTGTCTTTACTTGCGCAAATGAACAACGAGTAACGAATTCAAATACCGATTACAGGGACTATTATTTTTCAATTCTAACGTTCTTTACCCTGGTACATATCTACATGATGAAAACTACAAAATACATCCTAGGAAACGCAGTTTTATGAGTACAGTGAATTCAAGGATTAAATCTGTGTACACCTGGGGCTTTGCGATTTTTCAATATTAGGAAAGTTTTGTTTCCAAAAACCCCACTTTTACACATCATGCCAAACGTTATTGCATCCTCTTTCGGTTCATGGAACTGGCACCCCTATTCGACAAATAGTACGCAGTCTACTACTGTCTGAACTTGCGCAAATGTACAACGAGTAACGAATTCAAATACCGATTACAGGGACTATTATTTTTCAAATCGAACGTTCTTTACCCTGGTACATATCTATATGATGAAAACTACAAAATACATCCTAGGAAACGCAGTTTTATGAGTACAGTGAATTCAAGGATTAAATCTGTATACACCCGGGGCTATGCGATTTTTCCATATTTGAGAAAAAGCTTTGTTTCAAAAAAACCCCCTTTTTACACATCATGCCAAACGTCATTGCATCCTCTTTTGGTTCATTGAACTGGCACCCCTATTCGACAAATAGTACGCAGTCTACTACTGTCTGAACTTGCGCAAATGTACAACGAGTAACGAATTCAAATATCGGTTACAGGGACTATTATTTTTCAAATCGAGCGTTCTTTACCCTGGTACATAATTACATGATAATAACTACAAAATACATCCAAGTAAACGCAGTTTTATGAGTACAGTGAATTCAAGGATTAAATCTGTGTACACCAGGGGCTTTGCGATTTTTCAATATTACAGAAAGTTTGTTACCAAAAACCCCACTTTTTACACATCATGCCAAACGTCATTGCATCCTCTTTCGGTTCATGGAACTGGCACCCCTATTCGACAAATAGTACGCAGTCTACTACTGTCTGAACTTGCGCAAATGTACAACGAGTAACGAATTCAAATATCGATTACAGGGACTATTATTTTTCTAATCGAACCTTCTTTACCCTGGTACATGTCTACATGATGAAAACTACAAAACACATGCTATGAAACGCAGTTTTATGAGTAGAGTGAATTCGAGGAAAAAATCTGATTACACCTAGAGCTTTGCGATTTTTTCACATTTGAGTAAAAGCTTTGTTTCCAAAAACACCACTTTTAACACATCATGTCAAACGTCATTGCGTCCTCTTTCGATTCATGAAACTGGCACCCCTATTCGACAAATAGTACGCAGTCTACTACTGTCTGAACTTGCGCAAATGTACAACGAATAACGAAGTCAGATTTCGATTACAGGGACTATTATTCTGCAAATCGAACGTTCTTTACCCTGGTACATATCTACATGGTGAAAACTACAAAACACATGCTAGGAAACGCAGTTTTATGAGTAGAGTGAATTCGAGGAAAAAATCTGATTACACCCGGAGCTTTGCGATTTTTTCACATTTGAGAAAAAGCTTTGTTTCCAAAAACACCAATTTTTACACATCATGCCAAACGTCATTGCATCCTCTTACGGTTCATGGAACTGACAGCCCTATTCGACAAATAGTACGCAGTCTACTACCGTCTTAACTTGCTCAAATGTACCACGAATAACGAATTCAAATATCGATTACAGGGACTATTATTCTGCAAATCGAACATCATTTACCCTGGTACATATTTGCATGATAAAAGCACATGCTAGGAAATGCAGTTATATGAGTACAGTGAATTCGAGGAAAAGTTCTGTATACACCCGGGGCTTTGCGATTTTTCCATATTTGAGAAAAAGAGTTGTTTCTTAAAACCCCACTTTTTGCACATCATGCCAAACGCAATTGCATCCTCTTTCGATTCATGGAACTGGCATCCCTATTCGACAAATAGTACGTAGTCTATTACCGTCTGAACTTGCGCAAATGTTCGAGTAACGAATTCAAATATCGATTAGATTGCTCTTATTCAGCAAATCGAACGTTTTCCACCCTGGTAGAATTATACGTGATGAAAACTACAAAACACATGCTAGGAAACGCAGTATTATGAGTACAGTGAATTAGAGGAAAAAATCTGATTAAACAAGGGGCATCGACAAGTTTCCGTATTTGAGAAAAAGCTTTGTTTCCAAAAACCCCACTTTTTACACATCATGCCAAACGTCATTGCATTCTCTTTCGATTCACCGATCAGACATCCCTATTCGACAAATAGTACGCAGTCTACTACCGTCTTAACTTGCGCTAATGTACAACGAGTAACGAATTCAAATATCGATTACAGAGACTATTATTCTGCAAATCCTACGTTTTTTACCCTGGTACATATCTATAAGATAAAAACCACAAAACACTTGCTAGGAAACGCTGTTTTATGAGTACAGTGAATTTGAGGAAAAAATCTGAATACACGCTGGGCTTTGCGATTTTTCAATATTACAGAAAGCTTTGTTTCCAAAAACCCCACTTTTTACACATCATGCCAAACGTCATTGCATCCTCTTTCGATTCATGGAACTGGCACCCTATTCGACAAAGTGTACGCACTCTACTACCGTCTGAACTTGCGTAAATGTACGAGTAACGAATTCAAATATCGATTACAGGGACTATTAATCAGCAAATCGAACGTTTTTTACCCTGGTACAATTATACATGATGAAAACTAAGAAACACATGCTAGGAAACGCAGTATTATGAGTACAGTGCATTCGAGGAAAAAATCTGAATAAATTTCCATGTTTCCATATTTGAGAAAAAGCTTTGTTTCCATAAACCCCACTTTTTACACGTCATGCCTAACGTAATTGCATCGTCATTCGATTCATGGAACTGCCATCCCTATTCGACAAATAGTACGCAGTCTACTACCGTCTGAACTTGCGCAAATGTACAATGAGTAACGAATTCAAATATCGATTACAGAGACTATTATTTTTCAAATCGAACGTTTTTTACCCTGGTACATATCTACCTCATAAAAACCACAAAACACATGCTAGGAAACGAAGTTTTATGAGTACAGTGAATTCGAGAAAAAAATCTGAAGACATTTTTTCATATTTGAGGAAAAACCATGTTTCTATAATCCCCACTTGTTACACATCATGCCTAACTTCATTACATCCTCTGTCGAATCATGGAACTGGCATCTCTATGTGACAAATAGTACGCAGAGTACTTTCGTCTGAACATGCGCAAAGGTACAAAGAGTCACGAATTCAAATATCGATTACAGGTACTATTATTCAGCAAATTGAACATTCTTTACCCTGGTACATATCTACATGATGAAAACTACAAAATTTAAGTTAGGAAACGCAGTTTTGAGAGTACTATAAAATCGAGGAAAAAATGTGAATACAATTGGGTGTTTACGATTTTTCGTTATTTGGGAAAAGCTTTGTTTCCTAAAACGCCACTTTTTACACATCTTGCGAAATGTCATTGCATCCTCTTTCGATTTATGGAACTGGTACCTCTATGTTACAAATAGTACGCAGTCTATTACCGTCTGAACTTGCGCAAAGGTGCAAAGAGTAACGAATTCAAATATCGATTATAGGTACTATTATTCAACAAACAGAACGCTTTTAAACCTGGTACATTTTTACATGATGAAAACTACAAAACACATGCTAGGAAACGCAGATATATAAGTACAGTGAACTCGAGGAAAAAATGAGAATAGACCCGGGGTTTGCGATTTTTTCATATTTGAGGTCAAGCTATGGTTCTAAAATCCCCACTTGTCTTACATCAAGCCAAACTTCATTACATCCTCTGTCGAATCATGGAACTGGCATCTCTTCGTGACAAATAGTACGTTGAGTACTTCCGTCTGAACATGCGGAAAGGTACAAAGAGTCCTGAATTTAAATTTCGATTACAGGTACTATTATTCAGCAAATCGAAAGTTCTTTATCCTGGAACATATCTACATAATGGAAACTACAAAATCAAAGCTGGGAAACGCATTTTAAGAATACAGTGAATTCGAGGAAAAAATGTGAATACACCGGGGGGTTCGCGATTTTTCCATTTTAGAGGAAGAGCTATGTTTCCAAAAACCCCACTTCTTATACGTCATGCAAAACGTCATTGCATCCTCTGTTAATTCATGGAACTGCCACCTCTATGGGACAAATAGTACGCAGTCTACTACCGTCTGAACTTGCGTAAAGGTACAAAGAGTAACAATTCAAATATCAATTATAGGTACTATTATTCATCAAATCGAACGTTCTTTATTCTGGTACATATCTACATGATGAAAACTACAAAAAACATGGTAGGAAAAGCAGTTTTATGAGTACAGTGAATTCGAAAAAAATGTGATTACACCCGGGGTTTCCGATTTTTCATATTTGAGGAAAAGCTATATTTCTTAAATTCCCACTTGTCACACATGAAGCCAAACTTCATTATATCCTCTGTCGGATCATGGAACTGGCATGTCTATGTGACAAATACTACGCAGAGTACTTCCGTCTGACCATGTGCAAAGGTAGACGAGTTTTCTGAATACTGTGCCCTCTCCAGTTTCAGAGCAGTAACAAATCAAGTTTTGTAATACTGTGCTCTCTCCTGTCCCACAGCAACACCGAGACGGGTTTTGTAAATATTGTGCCCTCTCCTGTCCCACAGCAACAGCCATACTAGGTTGCGAATACTGTCCGCCTTTCTGTCCACAGCAACAACCAGACGTGTTTTGTGAATACTGTGCCTTCGCCTGACCCACAGGAACAACCAGACAAGTTTTGTCACTAATGAGCCCTTTCCTATTCCATAGCAACAACCACAATTGTTTTGTGAATACTGTGCTCTCTCCAGTTCCATAGCAACAACCAAACGAGTTTTGTGAATGCTGTACCCTCTCCTGTTCCACAGCAACAACCAGACGAATTTTGTGAATACTGTGCCAGTTCCTGTGCCACTGCAGCGGCCAGACGAGCTTTGTGAATACTGTGACCTCTACGGTTATACAACAACAACCAGAGACATTTTGGGAATACTGTGCCCTCACATGTTCCACAGCAACAACCAAAAACGTTTTGTGAATACTGTTTCCTCTCCTGTTCCACAGCAACAACCAGACAAGTTTTATGAATACTGTTTCCTCTCCTGTTCCACAGCAACAACCAGACAAGTTTTGTGAATACTGTTTCCTCTCCTGTTCCACAGCAACAACCGGACAAGTTTTGTGAATACTCTGCCCTCTCCTGCTCCACAGAAACAACCAGAAAAGTTTTGTGAATACTGTGCCATCTCCTGCTAAACAGCAACAACCAGACAAGTTTTGTGAATACTGTTTCCTCTCCTGTTCCACAGCAACAACGAGACAAGTTTTGTGAATACTGTGCCCTCTCCTGCTCCACAGCAAAAACCAGACAAGATTTGTGAATACTATGCCGTCTCCTGTTCCACAGCAAAAACCAGACAGGTCTCGCGAATATTGTGCCCTCTTCTGTTCCACAGCAAGAACCAGACAATTTTGGTGAACATTGTCCCCTCTGCTGTTCCACAGCAACAACCCGACAAGTTTTGTAAATACTGTTCCCCCTAATGTTCAACAGCAACAACCAGATAATTTTGTGAATACCGTGCCTCCTCCTGTTAAACAGCAACAACCAGACAACTTTTGTGAATACTGTCCCCTCTCTCTTTCCACAGTAACAACCATACAGGTGTTGTGAATACTGTGCCCTCTCCTGTAGCACAGACACAACCAGGCAAGTGTTGTGAATATTGTTCCCTCACCTGTTACATAGACACAACCAGACAAGTGTCGTGAATACTGTGCCCTCTGCTGTTCCACAGCAACAACCAGACAAGTTTTCACGAAACTGTGCCTTCTCCTGTTCCACAGCAACAAGACAACTTTTGTGATTACTGTGCCCTCTCCTATTCCACAGAAACAACAAGACAAGTTTTGTGAATACTGTTTCCTCTCCTGTTACACAGCAACAACCAGACAAGTTTCGTGAATACTATGCCCTCTCCTGTTCCACAGCAACAACCAGACAAGTTTTGTGAATACTGTTACCTCTCCTGTTCCACTGCAACAACCAGACAAGTTTTGTGACTACTGTGCCCTCATCCGTTCCACAGCAACAACCAGACAATTTTGTAATTACTGTGCCCTCTCCTGTCACACAGCACCAACGAGACAAGTTTGGTGAATACTGTTTCTTCTCCTGTTACACAGCAACAACCAGACACGTTTTGTGAATACTATGCCCTCTCCTGTTCCACAGCAACAACCACACGATTTTGGTGAATATTGTCCTCTCTGCTGTTCCACAGCAACAACCATACAATTTTTTCGAATACTGTGCCCTCTCATGTTCCACAGCAACAACCAGACAGGTCTTGTGAATACTGTGATCTCTCCTGTCCCACAGTAAAAACCAGACAAATTATGTGACTACTGTGTTCTTTCCTGTTCAACTGCGACATCCATACAAGTTTTGTGAATACTTTGCCCTCGCCCATTACAAAGTATCAACCAGACAAAATTTATGAATAGTGTGCCATTTCCCGTCCTTCAGCAACAACCAGACGAGTTTTGTTAATGCTGTGCCCACTTCTGTTCCTCAGCAACAACCAGACAATTTTGTGAATACTCTGCCCTCACCTGTTCCACTCCAACAAGCAGCTAAGTTTTGTGAATACTGTTCCCTCTCCTGTTCCACAGCAACAACCAGAAAGGTTTTGAGAATACTGTGCAATCTCCTGTTCCACAGATACAACCAAACAAGTTTTGTGAATACTGTGCCAACTCCTGTCCCACAGCAAGAACCCGACGAGTTTTGTGAATACTATACCGACTCCTGTTCCACAGCAACAACCACACGAGATTTGTTAATGCTGTGCCCACTCCTGTTCCACAGCAACAACCAGACAGGTCTTGTGAACACTGTGCCGTCTCCTGTCCCACAGCAACAACCAGCCAAATTTTGTAACTACTGAGTTCTTTCCTGTTCAACTGCAACATGAAGACAAGTTTTTTAAATACTGTGCCCTCACCTGTTCCACAGCAACAACCAGAAAGGTTTTGAGAATACTGTGCAATCTCCTGTTCCACAGATACAACCAGACAAGTTTTGTGAATACTGTGCCATTTCCTGTCCCACAGCAACAACCAGACGAGTTTTGTTAATGCTGTGCCCCACCTTTGGTTCTCAGCAACAAACATATGTATTTTGTGAATACAGTGCCCTCTCCTGTTCCTTAGCGAGTATCAGACGAGTTTTGTGAAAACTGTTCCTTCTTATCTTCCACAACAAAAACCAGACGACTATTGTGACGACTGTGCCTTTTCCTGTTCCACAGCAACAACCATTCGGTTTTTGTGAATACTGTGCCATCTTCTGTTCCACAGCAACAGCCAATCATGTTTTGTGAATACAGTGCGCTCTCCTCTTCCACAGCAACAACCTGACGAGTTTTGTGTATACTGTGTCCTCTTTTGTCCCACAGCAACAAACAGACGAGTTTTGTGAATGCTGTGCTCCCTCTTGTTCCACAGCAACAACCAGACAAGTTTTGTAAATACTGTGCTCTCTCCTGTTCCACAGCAACAACCAGAAAAGTTTTGCGAGTACTGTGCCGTCTCCTGTTCCACGTCAACATCAAGACAAGTTTTATGAATACTGTTTTGTCTCCTGCTCCACAACAACAATCAGACAAGTTTTGTGAATACTGTTTCCTCTCCTGTTCCACAGCAACAACCAGACGAGTTTTGTGAATACTGCGCCGTCTCCTCTTCCACAGCACCAACAAGAACAAGTTTTGTAAATACTGTGCCTTCTCGTGATCCACAGCAACAACCAGACACGTTTTGTGAATACTGTACCCTCTCCTGTTCCACAGCAACAAGCAGATTAGATTTGTGAATACTGTGCCCTCTCCTGTTCAACAGGAACAACCAGACAAATTTTCTGAATACTGTTACTTCTCCTGCTCCACAGCAGCAACCAGACACGTTTAGTGAATACTGTGCCATCTCCTGCTAAACAGCAAGAACCAGACAAGTTTGGTTAATAATGTTTCCTCTCCTGTTCCACAGCAACAACTAGGCAAGTTTTGTGAATACTGTGCCCTCTCCTGCTCAAGAGCAACAACCAGACAAGTTTTGTAAATACTGTTTCAGTTCCTGTTCCACAGCAACAACCAGATAATTTTGTGAATACTGTGCCTTCTCCTGTTAAACAGCAACAACCAGACAACTTTTGTGAATACTGTCCCCTCTCCCTTTCCACAGTTACAATCAGAATTGCTTTGTGAATACTGTGCCCTGTCCTGTTCCACAGATACTACCACACAAGTTTTGTAAATACTGTGCCCTCACCTGTTCCACAGCAACAACAAGACAAGTTTTGTGAATACTGTGCCCTCTGCTGTTCCACAGCAACAACAGGACAATATTGTGAATACTGTGCCCTCTCCTGTTCCATAGCAACAACCACACAACTTTTGTGAATACTGTGCCGTCTCCCTTTCCACAGTAACAACCAGACATGTTTTGTGAATACTGTGCCATTTCCTGTCCCACAGCAACAACCAGACGAGTTTTGTTGATGCTGTGCCCACTTCTGTTCCTCAGCAACAACCAGACTAGTTTTGTGAATACTGTGCCCTCTCCTGTTCCCCAACAGCAACCAGACTAGTTTCGTGAATACTGTGCCCTCTCCTGTTAAGCAGCAACAATCAGGCATGTTTTGTGAATACTGTCCCCTCTCCTGTTCCTTAGCAACTATCAGATGAGTTTTATGAATACTGTGCCATCTTCTGTTCTACAGCAACAACCAGATGTATTTTGTGAATACAGTGCCCTCTCCTTTTCCTTAGCAAATATCAGATGGGTTTTGTGAAATCTGTGCCCTCTCCTTTTCCACAACAAAAAACCAGGCGATTTTCCTGATGACTGTGCCTTTTCCTGTTCCACAGCAACAACCATTCGGTTTTTGTGAATACTGTGCCCTCTTCTGTTCCACAGCAACAGTTAATCATGTTTTGTGAATACTGTGCTCTCTCCTGGCCCACAGCAACACCCAGACGGGTCTTGCAAATACTGTGCCCTCTCCTGTCCCACAGCAACACCCATACTAGCTTGTGAATACTGTCCCCCTTTCTGTCCACAGCAATAACCAGACTTGTTTTGTGAATACTGTGCCATCGCCGGGCCCACAGAAACAACCAGACAAGTTTTGTCCCTTCTGTGCCCTTTCCTATTCCACAGTAACAACCAAAATTGTTTTGTGAATACTGTGCTCTCTCTGGTTCCATAGCAACAATCAGACAAGTTTTGTGAATACCGTGCCCTCTCCTGTCCACAGCAACAACCAGACGAGTTTTGTGAATACTGTGCCTTCTCCTGTTCCAAAGCACAACGAGACGGTTTTCAATGAATATTGTGCCCTCATCTGTTCAACAGCAAAAACCAGAGGAGTCTTGTGAATAGTATGCCCTTTCTTGTTCCAAAGCAACTAGTCAAGTTTAGAGAATACTGTACCCTCCACTTTCCCACAGCAACAACCAGACGAGTTTTGGGAATACTGTGCCCTCCTCCATTCCGCAGCAACAATCAGACAATTTTTTTGTATTCTGTGCCCTCTCCAGTTCCACATCGACACCCAGACGGGTTTTGTGAATACTGTGCCCTCTTCTGTTCCACAGCAACAACCAGACAGGTTCGGTGAATACTGTGACCTCACCTGTTCCACAGCAACAACCAGACTAGTTTTGTGAATGCTGTGCCCTCTCCTGTTCCACAGCATCAACCAGACTAGTTTTGTGAATACTGTGCCCTCTCCTGTCCCATAGCACCGGCCAGACGAGCTTTGCGAATACTATGACCCTCCTGTCAACCAGCAACAACCAGACGAGTTTTGTGAATACTGTGCCATCTCCTATTCCATAGCAACAACTAGACGAGTTTTCTGAATACTGTGCTGTCTCCTGTTCCACAGGAACAACCATTCTAGCTTTGTGAATACAGTGCAGTCTCTGGTTCAACAGCAGCAACCAAACCAGTTTTGTGACTACTATGCCCTCTCCAGTTCCACAGCAACAACCAGAAGAGTTTTGTGAATACTGTGCCCTCTCCTTTTCCACGGGAAAAACCAAACACGTTGTGTGGATTCTGTGCCCTCTCCTGTTCCACAGCAACAACTACAAAAGTTTTCTGAATGTTGCGCTCTCTCCAGTTCCACAGTAACAACCAGATAAGCTTTCTGAATACTGTGCCCTTTCCGGTTTCACTGCAACAACCAGACAGGTTTTGTGAATACTGTGCCCTCTCCTGTTCCACAGCAACAACCAGATGTATTTTGTGAATAAAGTGCATCTCCTGTTCCATAGCAACAACCAGACGAGTTTTGTGAATACTGTAACCTCTTTTGTCCCACAGCAACAACCAGACAAGTTTTTTGAATACTGTGCACTCTCCTGTTCCACGGGAAAAACCAGACACGTTGTGTAGATTCTGTGCCCTCTCCTGTTCCACAGCAACATCTAGAAGAGTTTTCTGAATATTGTGCCCTCTCCAGTTCCACAGTAACAACCAGATGAGCTTTGTGAATACTGTGCCCTCTCCGGTTTCACAGCAACAACCAGACAGGTTTTGTGAATACTGTGCCCTCTTCTGTTCCACCGCAACAACCAGACAGGTTTTGTGAATACTGTGCCCTCTCCTGTCCCACACCAACACCCATACCAGCTTGCGAATACTGTCCCCCTTTCTGTCCACAGCAACAACCAGACGAGTTTTGTGAATACTGTGCCATCACCTGTCCCACAGAAACAACCAGACAAGTTTTGTCACTACTGTGCCTTTTCATATTCCACAGCAAACACCACAATAGTTTTATGAATACTGTGCTCTCTCCCATTGCATAGCAACAACCAGACAAGTTTTGTGAATACTGTGCCCTCTCCACTTCCTGAGCAACAACCAGACAGGTTTTTTGAATACTGTGCCCTCTTCTGTTCCACAGCAGCAACCAGACATGTTTTTTGAATTCTGTGCCCTCTCCTGTTCCACAGCAAGGACAAGACAAGTTTTGTGACTACTGTGCCCTCCCCTGTTCCACAGCAACCACCAGACAAGTTTAGTGACTACTGTGCCGTCCCCTGTTCCACAGCAACAACCAGACAAGTTTTGTGAATACTGTTTCCTCTCCTGTTCCACAGCAACAACCGGACAAGTTTTGTGAATACTCTGCCCTCTCCTGCTCCACAGAAACAACCAGAAAAGTTTTGTGAATACTGTGCCGTCTCCTGCTAAACAGCAACAACCAGACAAGTTTTGTGAATACTGTTTCCTCTCCTGTTCCACAGCAACAACGAGACAAGTTTTGTGAATACTGTGCCCTCTCCTGCTCCACAGCAAAAACCAGACAAGATTTGTGAATACTATGCCGTCTCCTGTTCCACAGCAAAAACCAGACAGGTCTCGCGAATATTGTGCCCTCTTCTGTTCCACAGCAAGAACCAGACAATTTTGGTGAACATTGTCCCCTCTGCTGTTCCACAGCAACAACCCGACAAGTTTTGTAAATACTGTTCCCCCTAATGTTCAACAGCAACAACCAGATAATTTTGTGAATACCGTGCCTCCTCCTGTTAAACAGCAACAACCAGACAACTTTTGTGAATACTGTCCCCTCTCTCTTTCCACAGTAACAACCATACAGGTGTTGTGAATACTGTGCCCTCTCCTGTAGCACAGACACAACCAGGCAAGTGTTGTGAATATTGTTCCCTCACCTGTTACATAGACACAACCAGACAAGTGTCGTGAATACTGTGCCCTCTGCTGTTCCACAGCAACAACCAGACAAGTTTTCACGAAACTGTGCCTTCTCCTGTTCCACAGCAACAAGACAACTTTTGTGATTACTGTGCCCTCTCCTATTCCACAGAAACAACAAGACAAGTTTTGTGAATACTGTTTCCTCTCCTGTTCCACAGCAACAACCAGACGAGTTTTGTGAATACTGCGCCGTCTCCTCTTCCACAGCACCAACAAGAACAAGTTTTGTAAATACTGTGCCTTCTCGTGATCCACAGCAACAACCAGACACGTTTTGTGAATACTGTACCCTCTCCTGTTCCACAGCAACAAGCAGATTAGATTTGTGAATACTGTGCCCTCTCCTGTTCAACAGGAACAACCAGACAAATTTTCTGAATACTGTTACTTCTCCTGCTCCACAGCAGCAACCAGACACGTTTAGTGAATACTGTGCCATCTCCTGCTAAACAGCAAGAACCAGACAAGTTTGGTTAATAATGTTTCCTCTCCTGTTCCACAGCAACAACTAGGCAAGTTTTGTGAATACTGTGCCCTCTCCTGCTCAAGAGCAACAACCAGACAAGTTTTGTAAATACTGTTTCAGTTCCTGTTCCACAGCAACAACCAGATAATTTTGTGAATACTGTGCCTTCTCCTGTTAAACAGCAACAACCAGACAACTTTTGTGAATACTGTCCCCTCTCCCTTTCCACAGTTACAATCAGAATTGCTTTGTGAATACTGTGCCCTGTCCTGTTCCACAGATACTACCACACAAGTTTTGTAAATACTGTGCCCTTACCTGTTCCACAGCAACAACAAGACAAGTTTTGTGAATACTGTGCCCTCTGCTGTTCCACAGCAACAACAGGACAATATTGTGAATACTGTGCCCTCTCCTGTTCCATAGCAACAACCACACAACTTTTGTGAATACTGTGCCGTCTCCCTTTCCACAGTAACAACCAGACATGTTTTGTGAATACTGTGCCATTTCCTGTCCCACAGCAACAACCAGACGAGTTTTGTTGATGCTGTGCCCACTTCTGTTCCTCAGCAACAACCAGACTAGTTTTGTGAATACTGTGCCCTCTCCTGTTCCCCAACAGCAACCAGACTAGTTTCGTGAATACTGTGCCCTCTCCTGTTAAGCAGCAACAATCAGGCATGTTTTGTGAATACTGTCCCCTCTCTTGTTCCTTAGCAACTATCAGATGAGTTTTATGAATACTGTGCCATCTTCTGTTCTACAGCAACAACCAGATGTATTTTGTGAATACAGTGCCCTCTCCTTTTCCTTAGCAAATATCAGATGGGTTTTGTGAAATCTGTGCCCTCTCCTTTTCCACAACAAAAAACCAGGCGATTTTCCTGATGACTGTGCCTTTTCCTGTTCCACAGCAACAACCATTCGGTTTTTGTGAATACTGTGCCCTCTTCTGTTCCACAGCAACAGTTAATCATGTTTTGTGAATACTGTGCTCTCTCCTGGCCCACAGCAACACCCAGACGGGTCTTGCAAATACTGTGCCCTCTCCTGTCCCACAGCAACACCCATACTAGCTTGTGAATACTGTCCCCCTTTCTGTCCACAGCAATAACCAGACTTGTTTTGTGAATACTGTGCCATCGCCGGGCCCACAGAAACAACCAGACAAGTTTTGTCCCTTCTGTGCCCTTTCCTATTCCACAGTAACAACCAAAATTGTTTTGTGAATACTGTGCTCTCTCTGGTTCCATAGCAACAATCAGACAAGTTTTGTGAATACCGTGCCCTCTCCTGTCCACAGCAACAACCAGACGAGTTTTGTGAATACTGTGCCTTCTCCTGTTCCACAGCACAACGAGACGGTTTTCAATGAATATTGTGCCCTCATCTGTTCAACAGCAAAAACCAGAGGAGTCTTGTGAATAGTATGCCCTTTCTTGTTCCAAAGCAACTAGTCAAGTTTAGAGAATACTGTACCCTCCACTTTCCCACAGCAACAACCAGACGACTTTTGGGAATACTGTGCCCTCCTCCGTTCCGCAGCAACAATCAGACAATTTTTTTGTATTCTGTGCCCTCTCCAGTTCCACATCGACACCCAGACGGGTTTTGTGAATACTGTGCCCTCTTCTGTTCCACAGCAACAACCATTCGGTTTTTGTGAATACTGTGCCCTCTTCTGTTCCACAGCAACAGTTAATCATGTTTTGTGAATACTGTGCTCTCTCCTGGCCCACAGCAACACCCAGACGGGTCTTGCAAATACTGTGCCCTCTCCTGTCCCACAGCAACACCCATACTAGCTTGTGAATACTGTCCCCCTTTCTGTCCACAGCAATAACCAGACTTGTTTTGTGAATACTGTGCCATCGCCGGGCCCACAGAAACAACCAGACAAGTTTTGTCCCTTCTGTGCCCTTTCCTATTCCACAGTAACAACCAAAATTGTTTTGTGAATACTGTGCTCTCTCTGGTTCCATAGCAACAATCAGACAAGTTTTGTGAATACCGTGCCCTCTCCTGTCCACAGCAACAACCAGACGAGTTTTGTGAATACTGTGCCTTCTCCTGTTCCACAGCACAACGAGACGGTTTTCAATGAATATTGTGCCCTCATCTGTTCAACAGCAAAAACCAGAGGAGTCTTGTGAATAGTATGCCCTTTCTTGTTCCAAAGCAACTAGTCAAGTTTAGAGAATACTGTACCCTCCACTTTCCCACAGCAACAACCAGACGAGTTTTGGGAATACTGTGCCCTCCTCCGTTCCGCAGCAACAATCAGACAATTTTTTTGTATTCTGTGCCCTCTCCAGTTCCACATCGACACCCAGACGGGTTTTGTGAATACTGTGCCCTCTTCTGTTCCACAGCAACAACCAGACAGGTTCGGTGAATACTGTGACCTCACCTGTTCCACAGCAACAACCAGACTAGTTTTGTGAATGCTGTGCCCTCTCCTGTTCCACAGCATCAACCAGACTAGTTTTGTGAATACTGTGCCCTCTCCTGTCCCATAGCACCGGCCAGACGAGCTTTGCGAATACTATGACCCTCCTGTCAACCAGCAACAACCAGACGAGTTTTGTGAATACTGTGCCATCTCCTATTCCATAGCAACAACTAGACGAGTTTTCTGAATACTGTGCTGTCTCCTGTTCCACAGGAACAACCATTCTAGCTTTGTGAATACAGTGCAGTCTCTGGTTCAACAGCAGCAACCAAACCAGTTTTGTGACTACTATGCCCTCTCCAGTTCCACAGCAACAACCAGAAGAGTTTTGTGAATACTGTGCCCTCTCCTTTTCCACGGGAAAAACCAAACACGTTGTGTGGATTCTGTGCCCTCTCCTGTTCCACAGCAACAACTACAAAAGTTTTCTGAATGTTGCGCTCTCTCCAGTTCCACAGTAACAACCAGATAAGCTTTCTGAATACTGTGCCCTTTCCGGTTTCACTGCAACAACCAGACAGGTTTTGTGAATACTGTGCCCTCTCCTGTTCCACAGCAACAACCAGATGTATTTTGTGAATAAAGTGCATCTCCTGTTCCATAGCAACAACCAGACGAGTTTTGTGAATACTGTAACCTCTTTTGTCCCACAGCAACAACCAGACAAGTTTTTTGAATACTGTGCACTCTCCTGTTCCACGGGAAAAACCAGACACGTTGTGTAGATTCTGTGCCCTCTCCTGTTCCACAGCAACATCTAGAAGAGTTTTCTGAATATTGTGCCCTCTCCAGTTCCACAGTAACAACCAGATGAGCTTTGTGAATACTGTGCCCTCTCCAGTTTCACAGCAACAACCAGACAGGTTTTGTGAATACTGTGCCCTCTTCTGTTCCACCGCAACAACCAGACAGGTTTTGTGAATACTGTGCCCTCTCCTGTCCCACACCAACACCCATACCAGCTTGCGAATACTGTCCCCCTTTCTGTCCACAGCAACAACCAGACGAGTTTTGTGAATACTGTGCCATCACCTGTCCCACAGAAACAACCAGACAAGTTTTGTCACTACTGTGCCTTTTCATATTCCACAACAAACACCACAATAGTTTTATGAATACTGTGCTCTCTCCCATTGCATAGCAACAACCAGACAAGTTTTGTGAATACTGTGCCCTCTCCACTTCCTGAGCAACAACCAGACAGGTTTTTTGAATACTGTGCCCTCTTCTGTTCCACAGCAGCAACCAGACATGTTTTTTGAATTCTGTGCCCTCTCCTGTTCCACAGCAAGGACAAGACAAGTTTTGTGACTACTGTGCCCTCCCCTGTTCCACAGCAACCACCAGACAAGTTTAGTGACTACTGTGCCGTCCCCTGTTCCACAGAAACAACCAGACAAGTTTTGTGAATACTGTTTCCTCTCCTGTTCCACAGCAACAACCGGACAAGTTTTGTGAATACTCTGCCCTCTCCTGCTCCACAGAAACAACCAGAAAAGTTTTGTGAATACTGTGCCGTCTCCTGCTAAACAGCAACAACCTGACAAGTTTTGTGAATACTGTTTCCTCTCCTGTTCCACAGCAACAACGAGACAAGTTTTGTGAATACTGTGCCCTCTCCTGCTCCACAGCAAAAACCAGACAAGATTTGTGAATACTATGCCGTCTCCTGTTCCACAGCAAAAACCAGACAGGTCTCGCGAATATTGTGCCCTCTTCTGTTCCACAGCAAGAACCAGACAATTTTGGTGAACATTGTCCCCTCTGCTGTTCCACAGCAACAACCCGACAAGTTTTGTAAATACTGTTCCCCCTAATGTTCAACAGCAACAACCAGATAATTTTGTGAATACCGTGCCTCCTCCTGTTAAACAGCAACAACCAGACAACTTTTGTGAATACTGTCCCCTCTCTCTTTCCACAGTAACAACCATACAGGTGTTGTGAATACTGTGCCCTCTCCTGTAGCACAGACACAACCAGGCAAGTGTTGTGAATATTGTTCCCTCACCTGTTACATAGACACAACCAGACAAGTGTCGTGAATACTGTGCCCTCTGCTGTTCCACAGCAACAACCAGACAAGTTTTCACGAAACTGTGCCTTCTCCTGTTCCACAGCAACAAGACAACTTTTGTGATTACTGTGCCCTCTCCTATTCCACAGAAACAACAAGACAAGTTTTGTGAATACTGTTTCCTCTCCTGTTACACAGCAACAACCAGACAAGTTTCGTGAATACTATGCCCTCTCCTGTTCCACAGCAACAACCAGACAAGTTTTGTGAATACTGTTACCTCTCCTGTTCCACTGAAACAACCAGACAAGTTTTGTGACTACTGTGCCCTCATCCGTTCCACAGCAACAACCAGACAATTTTGTAATTACTGTGCCCTCTCCTGTCACACAGCACCAACGAGACAAGTTTTGTGAATACTGTTTCTTCTCCTGTTACACAGCAACAACCAGACACGTTTTGTGAATACTATGCCCTCTCCTGTTCCACAGCAACAACCACACGATTTTGGTGAATATTGTCCTCTCTGCTGTTCCACAGCAACAACCATACAATTTTTTCGAATACTGTGCCCTCTCATGTTCCACAGCAACAACCAGACAGGTCTTGTGAATACTGTGATCTCTCCTGTCCCACAGCAAAAACCAGACAAATTATGTGACTACTGTGTTCTTTCCTGTTCAACTGCGACATCCATACAAGTTTTGTGAATACTTTGCCCTCGCCCATTACAAAGTATCAACCAGACAAAATTTATGAATACTGTGCCATTTCCCGTCCTTCAGCAACAACCAGACGAGTTTTGTTAATGCTGTGCCCACTTCTGTTCCTCAGCAACAACCAGACAATTTTGTGAATACTCTGCCCTCACCTGTTCCACTCCAACAAGCAGCTAAGTTTTGTGAAAACTGTGCCCTCTCCTGTTCCACAGCAACAACCAGAAAGGTTTTGAGAATACTGTGCAATCTCCTGTTCCACAGATACTACCAGACAAGTTTTGTGAATACTGTGCCATTTCCTGTCCCACAGCAACAACCAGACGAGTTTTGTTAATGCTGTGCCCCACCTTTGGTTCTCAGCAACAAACATATGTATTTTGTGAATACAGTGCCCTCTCCTGTTCCTTAGCGAGTATCAGACGAGTTTTGTGAAAACTGTTCCTTCTTATCTTCCACAACAAAAACCAGACGACTATTGTGACGACTGTGCCTTTTCCTGTTCCACAGCAACAACCATTCGGTTTTTGTGAATACTGTGCCATCTTCTGTTCCACAGCAACAGCCAATCATGTTTTGTGAATACAGTGCGCTCTCCTCTTCCACAGCAACAACCTGACGAGTTTTGTGTATACTGTGTCCTCTTTTGTCCCACAGCAACAAACAGACGAGTTTTGTGAATGCTGTGCTCCCTCTTGTTCCACAGCAACAACCAGACAAGTTTTGTAAATACTGTGCTCTCTCCTGTTCCACAGCAACAACCAGAAAAGTTTTGCGAGTACTGTGCCGTCTCCTGTTCCACGTCAACATCAAGACAAGTTTTATGAATACTGTTTTGTCTCCTGCTCCACAACAACAATCAGACAAGTTTTGTGAATACTGTTTCCTCTCCTGTTCCACAGCAACAACCAGACGAGTTTTGTGAATACTGCGCCGTCTCCTCTTCCACAGCACCAACAAGAACAAGTTTTGTAAATACTGTGCCTTCTCGTGATCCACAGCAACAACCAGACACGTTTTGTGAATACTGTACCCTCTCCTGTTCCACAGCAACAAGCAGATTAGATTTGTGAATACTGTGCCCTCTCCTGTTCAACAGGAACAACCAGACAAATTTTCTGAATACTGTTACTTCTCCTGCTCCACAGCAGCAACCAGACACGTTTAGTGAATACTGTGCCATCTCCTGCTAAACAGCAAGAACCAGACAAGTTTGGTTAATAATGTTTCCTCTCCTGTTCCACAGCAACAACTAGGCAAGTTTTGTGAATACTGTGCCCTCTCCTGCTCAAGAGCAACAACCAGACAAGTTTTGTAAATACTGTTTCAGTTCCTGTTCCACAGCAACAACCAGATAATTTTGTGAATACTGTGCCTTCTCCTGTTAAACAGCAACAACCAGACAACTTTTGTGAATACTGTCCCCTCTCCCTTTCCACAGTTACAATCAGAATTGCTTTGTGAATACTGTGCCCTGTCCTGTTCCACAGATACTACCACACAAGTTTTGTAAATACTGTGCCCTCACCTGTTCCACAGCAACAACAAGACAAGTTTTGTGAATACTGTGCCCTCTGCTGTTCCACAGCAACAACAGGACAATATTGTGAATACTGTGCCCTCTCCTGTTCCATAGCAACAACCACACAACTTTTGTGAATACTGTGCCGTCTCCCTTTCCACAGTAACAACCAGACATGTTTTGTGAATACTGTGCCATTTCCTGTCCCACAGCAACAACCAGACGAGTTTTGTTGATGCTGTGCCCACTTCTGTTCCTCAGCAACAACCAGACTAGTTTTGTGAATACTGTGCCCTCTCCTGTTCCCCAACAGCAACCAGACTAGTTTCGTGAATACTGTGCCCTCTCCTGTTAAGCAGCAACAATCAGGCATGTTTTGTGAATACTGTCCCCTCTCCTGTTCCTTAGCAACTATCAGATGAGTTTTATGAATACTGTGCCATCTTCTGTTCTACAGCAACAACCAGATGTATTTTGTGAATACAGTGCCCTCTCCTTTTCCTTAGCAAATATCAGATGGGTTTTGTGAAATCTGTGCCCTCTCCTTTTCCACAACAAAAAACCAGGCGATTTTCCTGATGACTGTGCCTTTTCCTGTTCCACAGCAACAACCATTCGGTTTTTGTGAATACTGTGCCCTCTTCTGTTCCACAGCAACAGTTAATCATGTTTTGTGAATACTGTGCTCTCTCCTGGCCCACAGCAACACCCAGACGGGTCTTGCAAATACTGTGCCCTCTCCTGTCCCACAGCAACACCCATACTAGCTTGTGAATACTGTCCCCCTTTCTGTCCACAGCAATAACCAGACTTGTTTTGTGAATACTGTGCCATCGCCGGGCCCACAGAAACAACCAGACAAGTTTTGTCCCTTCTGTGCCCTTTCCTATTCCACAGTAACAACCAAAATTGTTTTGTCAATACTGTGCTCTCTCTGGTTCCATAGCAACAATCAGACAAGTTTTGTGAATACCGTGCCCTCTCCTGTCCACAGCAACAACCAGACGAGTTTTGTGAATACTGTGCCTTCTCCTGTTCCACAGCACAACGAGACGGTTTTCAATGAATATTGTGCCCTCATCTGTTCAACAGCAAAAACCAGAGGAGTCTTGTGAATAGTATGCCCTTTCTTGTTCCAAAGCAACTAGTCAAGTTTAGAGAATACTGTACCCTCCACTTTCCCACAGCAACAACCAGACGAGTTTTGGGAATACTGTGCCCTCCTCCGTTCCGCAGCAACAATCAGACAATTTTTTTGTATTCTGTGCCCTCTCCAGTTCCACATCGACACCCAGACGGGTTTTGTGAATACTGTGCCCTCTTCTGTTCCACAGCAACAACCAGACAGGTTCGGTGAATACTGTGACCTCACCTGTTCCACAGCAACAACCAGACTAGTTTTGTGAATGCTGTGCCCTCTCCTGTTCCACAGCATCAACCAGACTAGTTTTGTGAATACTGTGCCCTCTCCTGTCCCATAGCACCGGCCAGACGAGCTTTGCGAATACTATGACCCTCCTGTCAACCAGCAACAACCAGACGAGTTTTGTGAATACTGTGCCATCTCCTATTCCATAGCAACAACTAGACGAGTTTTCTGAATACTGTGCTGTCTCCTGTTCCACAGGAACAACCATTCTAGCTTTGTGAATACAGTGCAGTCTCTGGTTCAACAGCAGCAACCAAACCAGTTTTGTGACTACTATGCCCTCTCCAGTTCCACAGCAACAACCAGAAGAGTTTTGTGAATACTGTGCCCTCTCCTTTTCCACGGGAAAAACCAAACACGTTGTGTGGATTCTGTGCCCTCTCCTGTTCCACAGCAACAACTACAAAAGTTTTCTGAATGTTGCGCTCTCTCCAGTTCCACAGTAACAACCAGATAAGCTTTCTGAATACTGTGCCCTTTCCGGTTTCACTGCAACAACCAGACAGGTTTTGTGAATACTGTGCCCTCTCCTGTTCCACAGCAATAACCAGACGGGTTTTGTGAATACTGTAACCTCTTTTGTTCCACAGCAACAAGCAGATGTATTTTGTGATTAAAGTGCCGTCTCCTGTTCCATAGCAACAACCAGACGAGTTTTGTGAATACTGTAACCTCTTTTGTCCCACAGCAACAACCAGACTAGTTTTTTGAATACTGTGCCCTCTCCTGTTCCACGGGAAAAACCAGACACGTTGTGTGGATTCTGTGCCCTCTCCTGTTCCACAGCAACAACTAGAAGAGTTTTCTGAATATTGTGCCCTCTCCAGTTCCACAGTAACAACCAGATGAGCTTTGTGAATACTGTGCCTCTCCGGTTTCACAGCAACAACCAGACAGGTTTTGTGAATAGTGTGCCCTCTTCTCTTCCACCGCAACAACCAGACGGATTTTGTGAACACTGTGCCCTCTCCTGTCCCACAGCACCACCCATACTAGCTTGCGAATACTGTCCCCCTGTCTGTCCACAGCAACAACAGAAATGTCTTGTGAATACTGTGACATCGCCTGTCCCACAGGAGCAACCAGACTGGTTTTGTGAATACTGTGCCCTCTCCTCTTCCACAGCAACAACCAGACAGGTTTTGTGAATACTGTGCCCTCTTCTGTTCCACAGCAGCAACCAGACATGTTTTTTTGAATTCTGTACCCTCTCCTCTTCCACAGCTAGGACAAGACAAGTTTTGTGACTACTGTGCATTCCCCTGTTCCACAGCAACCACCAGACAAGTTTAGTGACTACTGTGCCGTCCCATGTTCCACAGCAACAACCAGACAAGTTTTGTGACTACTGTGCCTTCCCCTGTTCCACATCGACTACCAGACAAGTTTTGTGAATACTGTGACATCTACGGTTATATAACAACAACCAGAGACATTTTGGGAATACTGTGCCCTCACATGTTCCACAGCAACAACCAGAAACGGTTTGTGAATACTGTTCCCTCTCCTGTTCCAAAGCAACAACTAGACAAGTTTTGTAAATACTGTGCCCTCTCCTGTTCCACAGCATCAACTAGAGAAGTATTGTGACTACTGTGCCGTCTCCTGTTCCACGTCAACAACCAAAAAAGTTTTTTGAATACTGTTTCCTCTTCTGTTCCACAGCAACAACCAGACACGTTTTATGAATACTGTTTCCTCTCCTGTTCCACAGCAACAACCAGAAAGTTTTGTGAATACTGGTTCCTCTCCTGTTCCACAGCAACAACCAGACAAGTTTTGTGAATACTCCGCCCTCTCCTGCTCCACAGAAACAACCAGACAAGTCTTGTGAATACTGTTTCCTCTCCTGTTCAATAGCAACAACCCGACGAGTATCGCGAATACTGCGCCGGTTCCTCTTCCACAGCAGCAACAAGAACAAGTTTTGAAAATACTATGCCTTCTCCTGATCCACAGCAACAAGTAGACAAGTTTTGTGAATACTGTACCCTCTCCTATTCCACAGCAACAAGCAGATTAGATTTGTGAGTACTGTGCCCTCTACTGTTCAACAGCAACAACCAGACAAATTTTCTGAATACTGTTACCTCTACTGTTCCACAGCAACAACCAGACACGTTTTGCGAATACTGTGCCATCTCCTGCTAAACAGCAACAACCAGACAAGTTTGGTTAATACTGATTCCTCCCTGTTCCACAGCAACAACGAGACTAGTTTTGTGAATACTGTGCCCTCTCCTGCTCCACAGCAACAACTAGAGAAGTCTTGCGAATATTGTGCCCTCACCTGTTCCACAGCAAGAACCAGACAATTTGGGTGAACATTGTCCCCTCTGCTGTACCACAGCAACAACCTGACAAGTTTTGTAAATACTGTTTCCCCTCCTGTTCCACAGAAACAACCAGACAATTTTGTGAATACTGTGCCTTCTCCTGTTAAACAGCAACAACCAGACAACTTTTGTGAATACTGTCCCCTCTCCCTTTCCACAGTAACAACCAGACAGCTGTTGTGAATACTGTGCCCTCTCCTGTTGCACAGACACAACCAGGCAAGTGTTGTGAACACTGTTCCCTCTTCTGTTACACAGTCACAACCAGACAAGAGTCGTGAATACTGTGCCCTCTACTGTTCCACAGCAACTAACAGACAAGTTTTCACAAAACTGTGCCCTCTTCTGTTCCACAGCAACAAGACAATTTCTGTGACTACTGTGCCCTCTCCAGTTCCACAGCAACAACAAGACAAGTTTTGTGAATACTGTGCCCTCTGCTGTTCCACAGCAACAACCAGACAATTTTGGTGAATATTGTCCCCTCTGCTGTTCCACAGCAACAACCAGACAATTTTTTCGAATACTGTGCCGTCTCATGTTCCACAGCAACAACCAGACAGGTCTTGTGAATACTGTGCCCTCTCCTGTCCCGCAGCAAAAACCAGACAAATTTTGTGACTACTGTGTTCTTTCCTGTTCAACTGCGACATCCATACAAGTTTTGTGAATACTTTGCCCTCGCCCGTTCCAAAGTATCAACCAGACAAGTTTTATGAATACTGTGCCATTTCCCGTCCCACAGCAACAACCAGACGAGTTTTGTTAATGCTGTGCCCACTTCTGTTCCTCAGCAACAACCAGACAATTTTGTGAATACTCTGCCCTCACCTGTTCCACTCCAACAAGCAGCTAAGTTTTGTGAATACTGTGCCCTCTCCTGTACCACAGTAACAAACGGACAGATTTTGAGAATACTGTGCAATCTCCTGTTCCACAGATACAACCAAACAAGATTAGTGAATACGGTGCCAACTCCGGTCCCACAGCAACAACCAGACGAGTTTTGTAAATACTGTACCCACTCCTGTTCCACAGCAACAACCACACGATATTTGTTAATGTTGTGCCCACTCCTGTTCCACAGCAACAACCAGACAAATTTTGTGACTACTGTGTTATTTCCTGTTCAACTGCAACATCCAGACAAGTTTTTTAAATACTGTGCCCTCACCTGTTCCACAGCAACTACAAGACAAGTTTTGTGAATACTGTGCCCTCTTGTGTTCCACAGCAACTACCAGACAATTTTGTGAATACTGAGCCCTCTCCTGTTCCATAGCAACAAACACACAACTTTTGTGAATACTGTGCCCTCTCCATTTCCACAGTAAGAACCAGACAAGTTTCGTGAATACTGTGCCATTTCCTGTCCCTCAGCAACAACCAGACGAGTTTTGTTAATGCTGTGCCCCACCTTTGGTCCTCAGCAGCAACCAGATTTATTTTGTGAATACAGTGCCCTCTCCTGTTCCTTAGCAAGTATCAGATGAGTTTAGTGAAAACTGTTCCCTCTTATCTTCCACAACAAAAACCAGACGATTATTGTGACGACTGTGCCTTTTCCTGTTCCACAGCAACAACCAGACAAGTTTTGTGAATACTGTGACCTCTCGCGTCCCACAGCAGCGGCCAGACGAGCTTTGCGAATACTGTGCCCCCCCTTACACACAGCAACAACCAGACGAGTTTTGTGAATACTGTGCCTCTCCTGTTCCACAGCAAGGACCAGACAAGTTTTGTGACTACTGTGCCTTCCCCAGTTCCACAGCAGTCACCAGACAAATTTAGTGACTACTGTGCCCTCCTATGTTCCACAGCAACCACCAGACAAGTTTAGTGACTACTGTGCCGTCCCCTGTTCCACAGCAACAACCAGGCAAGTTTTCTGACTACATTGCCTTCCGCTGTTCCACACCGACAACCAGACAAGTTTTGTGAATATTGTGCCCCCTCCTGTTCCACAGCAACAACCAGACTAGTTTTGTGAATACTGTGCCCTCTCATGTCCCACAGCAGCGGCCAGACGAGCTTTGCGAATACTGTGCCCCCCCCCCCCCTGTCACACAGCAACAACCAGACGAGTTTTGTGAATACTGTGCCTTCTCCTGTTCCACAGCAACAACTAGACGAGTTTTGTGAATACTGTGACCTCTCCTGTTCCACAGCAACAACCAGACGAGTTTTGTGAAAACTGTGCCCTCTCCTGTTCCACAGCAACAACCAGACGAGTTTTGTGAATATTGTGCCCCCTCCTGTTCCACAGCAACAATCAGACACGTTGTGTGGATTCTGTGCCTCTCCTGTTCCACAGCAACAACCAGACAAGTTTTGTGAATACTGTTTCCTCTCCTGTTCCACAGCAACAACCAGACGAGTTTCGTGAATACTGCGCCGACTCCTCTTCTACAGCACCAACAAGAACAAGTTTTGTAAATACTGTGCCTTCTCGTGATCCACAGCAACAACCAGACAAGTTTTGTGAATACTGTGCCATTTCCTGCTAAACAGCAAGAACCAGACAAGTTTGGTTAATAATGTTTCCTCTCCTGTTCCACAGCAACAACTAGGCAAATTTTGTGAAAACTGTGCCCTCTCCTGCCCCACAGCAACAACCAGACAATTTTGTAAATACTGTTTCCCCTCCTGTTCCACAGAAACAACCAGATAATTTTGTGAATACTGTGCCTTCCCCTGTTAAACAGCAACAAGCAGACAACTTTTGTGAATTCTGTCCCCTCTCCCTTTCCACAGTAACAACCAGAATTGCTTTGTGAATACTGTGCACTGTCCTGTTCCCCAACAGCAACCAGACTAGTGCCTTTTCCTGTTCCACAGCAACAACCAGACAAGTTTTGTGTATACTGTGACCCCTTTCGTCCCACAGCAACAACTAGACAAGTTTTTACAATACTGTGCAATCTCCTGTTCCCCAGCAACAAAGAGACAGGTTCTGTGAATACAGTGACTTCACCTGTTCCACAGCAACAACCAGACTAGTTTTGTGAATACTGTGCTCTCTCTTGTTCCACAGATACAACCAGACAAGTTTTGTAAATACTGTGCCCTCTTCTGTTCCATAGCAACAACCACACAACTTTTGTGAATACCGTGCCATCTCCCTTTCCACAGTTACAACCAGACATGTTTTGTGAATACTGTGCCATTTCCTATCCCACTGCAACAAAAAGACGAGTTTTGTTGATGCTGTGCCCACTTCTGTTCCTCAGCAACAACCAGACTAGTTTTGAGAATACTGTGCCCTCTCCTGTTCCCCAACAGCAACCAGACTAGTTTTGTGAATACTGTGCCCTCTCCTCTTAAGCAGCAACAATCACGCATGTTTTGTGAATACTGTGCCCTCTCCTGTTCCACAGCAACAACCAGACAGGTTATGTGAATACTGTACCCTCTTCCGTTCCGCAGCAACAATCAGACAATTTTTTTGTATTCTGTGCCCACTCCAGTTCCACATCGACACCCAGACGGGTTTTGTGAATACTGTGCCCTCTTCTGTTCCACAGCAACAGTCAGACAGGTTCTGTGAATACTGTGACCTCACCTGTTCCACAGCAACAACCAAACTAGTTTTGTGAATACTGTGCTCTCTCCTGTTCCACAGCAACAACCAGACAAGTTTTGTGAATACTGTGCCCTCTCCTGTTCCACAGGAACAACCAGACTAGTTTTGTGAATACTGTGAGCTCTCCTGTCCCACAGCAGCGGCCAGACGAGCTTTGCGAATACTGTGCCCCCCCCTTACACACAGCAACAACCAGACGAGTTTTGTGAATACTGTGACCTCTCCTGTTCCACAGCAACAACCAGACGAGTTTTGTGAAAACTGTGCCCTCTCCTGTTCCACAGCAACAACCAGACGAGTTTTGTGAATACTGTGCCCCCTTCTGTTCCACAGCAACAGTCAGACAGGTTCTGTGAATACTGTGACCTCACCTGTTCCACAGCAACAACCAGACGAGTTTTGTGAATACTGTGACCTCTCCTGTTCCACAGCAACAACCAGACGAGTTTTGTGAAAACTGTGCCCTCTCCTGTTCCACAGCAACAACCAGACGAGTTTTGTGAATACTGTGCCCCCTCCTGTTCCACAGCAACAATCAGACTCGTTGTGTGGATTCTGTGCCTCTCCTGTTCCACAGCAACAACCAGACAAGTTTTGTGAATACTGTTTCCTCTCCTGTTCCACAGCAACAACCAGACGAGTTTCGTGAATACTGCGCCGACTCCTCTTCTACAGCACCAACAAGAACAAGTTTTGTAAATACTGTGCCTTCTCGTGATCCACAGCAACAACCAGACAAGTTTTGTGAATACTGTTACCTCTCCTGTTCCACAGCAGCAACCAGACACGTTTAGTGAATACTGTGCCATCTCCTGCTAAACAGCAAGAACCAGACAAGTTTGGTTAATAATGTTTCCTCTCCTGTTCCACAGCAACAACTAGGCAAATTTTGTGAAAACTGTGCCCTCTCCTGCCCCACAGCAACAACCAGACAATTTTGTAAATACTGTTTCCCCTCCTGTTCCACAGAAACAACCAGATAATTTTGTGAATACTGTGCTTTCCCCTGTTAAACAGCAACAACCAGACAACTTTTGTGAATTCTGTCCCCTCTCCCTTTCCACAGTAACAACCAGAATTGCTTTGTGAATACTGTGCACTGTCCTGTTCCCCAACAGCAACCAGACTAGTTTTGTGAATACTGTGCCCTCTCCTCTTAAGCAGCAACAATCACGCATGTTTTGTGAATACTGTGCCCTCTCCTGTTCCACAGCAACAACCAGACAGGTTTTGTGAATACCGTACCCTCTCATGTCCACAGCAACAACCAGACTAATTTTGTGAATGCTGTGCCTTCTCCAATTCCACAGCACAACCAGACGGTTTTCAATGAATACTGTGCCCTCATCTGTTCCACAACGAAAACCAGACGAGTCTTGTGAATAATATGACCTTTCTTGTTCCAAAGCAACTAGTCAAGTTTAGTGAATACTGTACCCTCCACTTTTCCACAGCAACAACCAGACGAGTATTGGGAATACTGTGCCCTCTTCCGTTCTGCAGCAACAATCAGACAATTTTTTTGTATTCTGTGCCCTCTCCAGTTCCACATCGACACCCAGACGGGTTTTGTGAATACTGTGCCCTCTTCTGTTCCACAGCAACGGTCAGACAGGTTCTGTGAATACTGTGACCTCACCTGTTCCACAGCAACAACCAGACTAGTTTTGTGAATACTGTGCTCTCTCCTGTTCCACAGCAACAACCAGACAAGTTTTGTGAATACTGTGCCCTCTCCTGTTCCACAGCAACAACCAGACTAGTTTTGTGAATACTGTGCTCTCTCCTGTTCCACAGCAACAACCAGACAAGTTTTGTGAATACTGTGCCCTCTCCTGTTCCACAGCAACAACCAGACAAGTTTTGTGAATACTGTGAGCTCTCCTGTCCCACAGCAGCGGCCAGACGAGCTTTGCGAATACTGTGACCCTCCTGTCACACAGAGACAACCAGACGAGTTTTGTGAATACTGTGCCATCTCCTGTTCCACAGCAACAACTAGACGATTTTTCTGAATACTGTGCTGTCTCCTGTTCCAGAGGAACAACCTTTCGAACTTTGTGAATACTGTGCAGTCTCTGGTTCCACAGCAGCAAAAAAACCAGTTTTGTGACTACTGTGCCCTCTCCAGTTCCACAGCAACAACCAGACAAGTTTTGTGAATACAGTGCCCTCTCCTGTTCCACGGGAAAAACCAGACACGTTGTGTGGATTCTGTGCCCTGTCCTGCTCCACAGCAACAACTAGATAAGTTTTCTGAATGTTGTGCTCTCTCCAGTTCCACAGTAACAACCAGATGAGTTTTGTGAATACTGTGCCCTCTCCAGTTTCACTGAAACAACCAGACAGGTTTTGTGAATAATGTGCCCTCTTCTGTTCCACAGCAACAACCAGACGAGTTTTGTGAATACTGTGCCATCACCTGTCCCACAGAAACAACCAGACAAGTTTTGTCACTACTGTGCCCTTTCCTATTCCACAGCAACAACCACAATTGTTTTGTGAATACTGTTCTCTCTCCCGTTCCATAGCAACAACCAGACAAGTTTTTTGAATACTGTGCACTCTCCTTTTCCACAGCAACAACCGGACATGTTTTGTGAGTACTGTGCCCTCTCCTGTTCCACAGCAACAACAAGACGAGTTTTGTGAATACTGTGCCTTCTCCTGTTCCACAGCACAACCAGACGTTTTTCAGTGAATACTGTGCCCTCATCTGTTCCACAGCAAAAACCAGACGAGTCTTGTGAATACTATGCCCTGTCTTGTCCCAAAGCAACTAGTCAAGTATAGTGAATACTGTGCCCTCCCATTTTCCACAGCAACAACCAGACAAGTTTTGTGAATACTGTGCCCTCTCCTGTTCCACAGCAACAACCAGACAGGTTATGTGAATACTGTGCCCTCTCCTGTTCCACAGCTACAACCAGACAGGTTTTTTTAATTCTATGCCCTCTCCTGTTCCACAGCAGCAACCTGACATATTTTTTTAATTCTGTGCCCTCTCCTGTTACACAGCAAGGACCAGACAGGTCTTGCGAATACTGTGCCCTCTCCTGTTCCACAGCAAGAACCAGACAATTTGGGTGAACATTGTCCCCTCTGCTGTACCACAGCAACAACCTGACAAGTTTTGTAAATACTGTTTCCCCTCCTATTCCACAGCAACAACCAGACAATTTTGTGAATACTGTGCCTTCTCCTGTTAAACAGCAACAACCAGACAACTTTTGTGAATACTGTCCCCTCTCCCTTTCCACAGTAACAACCAGACAAGTGTTGTGAATACTGTGCCCTCTCCTGTTGCACAGACACAACCAGGCAAGTGTTGTGAACACTGTTCCCTCTTCTGTTACACAGTCACAACCAGACAAGAGTCGTGAATACTGTGCCCTCTACTGTTCCACAGCAACTACCAGACAAGTTTTGTGAAAACTGTGCCCTGTCCAGTTCCACAGCGACAAACAGACAGGTTTTGTGAATACTGTGCCCTCACCTATCGCACAGCAACAATCAGACAAGTTTTCACAAAACTGTGCCGTCTCCTGTTCCACAGCAACAAGACAATTTTTGGGACTACTGTGCCCTCTCCTGTTCCACAGCAACAACAAGACAAGTTCCGTGAATACTGTTACCTCTCCTGTTCCACAGTAACAATCAGGCACGTTTTGTGAATACTGTGGCACCTCCTGCTGCATAGCAACAACCAGACAAGTTTTGTGAATACTGTTTCCTCCCCTGTTCAACAACAACCACGAGACAATTTTTGAGACTACTGTGCCCTCTTCCGTTTCACAGTAACAACCAGTCAATTTTGTGAATACTGTGACCTCTCCTATCCCACAGCACCAACGAGACAAGTTTTGTGAAAACTGTGCACTCTCCAGTTCCACAGAATCACCAGACAAGTTTTGTGCATACTGTGCCCTCTCCTGTTCCACAGCAACAAACAGACAATTTTGGTGAATATTGTCCCCTCTGCTGTTCCACAGCAACAACCAGACAATTTTTTTGAATACAGTTCCCTCTCATGTTCCACAGCAATAACCAGACAGGTCTTGTGAATACTGTCCGGTCTCCTGTCCCGCAGCAACAACCAGACATATTTTGTGACTACTGTGTTCTCTCCTGTTCAACTGCGACATCCATACTAGTTTTGTGAATACTGTGCCCTCGCCAGTTCAGCAGTATCAACCAGACAAGTTTTATGAAAACTGTGCCATTTTCCTGTCCCACAGCAACAACCAGACTAGTTTTGTAAATGCTGTGGCCACTTCTGTTCCTCAGCAACAACCCCAAAAATTTTGTGAAAACTCTGCCCTCACCTGTTCCACTGTAACAAGCAGCTAAGTTTTGTGAATACTGTTTCCTCTCCTGTTCCACAGCAACAACCAAACAAGTTTTGTGAATACTGTGCCCTCTCCCTTTCCACAGCAACAACCAGACAGGTTTTGAGAATACTGTGCCCTCTGCTGTTCCACAGCAACAACCAGACAGGTCTTGGGATTACTGTGCCCTCTCCTGTCCCACAGCAACAACCAGACAAATTTTGTGACTACTGTGTTCTTTCCTGTTCAACTGCAACATCCATACAAATTTTGTGAATACTGTGCCCTCTCCCATTACACAGCAACAACCCGACAAGTTTTGTGAATACTGTGCCCTCTCCTGATCCACAGTATCAATGAGACAAGTTTTATGAAAACTGTGCAATTTCCTGTCCCACAGCAACAACCAGACGAGTTTAGTTAATGCTGTGCCCACTTCTGTGCCTCAGCAACAACCAGACAATTTTGTGAATACTCTGCCCTCACCTGTTCCACTGAAACAAGCAGCTAAGTTTTGTGGATACTGTTTCCTCTCCTGTTCCACAGCAACAACCAGACAATTTTGGGAATACCGTGTTCCCTCCTGTTCCACAGCAACAACCACACAACTTTTGTGAATACTGTTCCCTCTCCCTTTCCACTGTAACAACCAGACGTGCTTTGTGAATACTGTGCTCTCTCCTGTTCCACAGCAACAACGAGACAAATTTTGTGATTACTGTGCCCTCTCCTGTAACACAGCAAAAAACAGAAAAGTTTTGTGAATACTGTGCCATCTCCTTTACCACGTCAACAACCAGACAAGTTGTGAGACTGCTGTCCCTCTCCTGTTCCACAGCAACAACCAGAAACGTTTTTTTGAATAGTGTTCCCTCTCCGTTTCCACAGCAACATCCAGACAAGTTTGTGAATATCTACCCTCTCCTGTTGCTCAGCAACAACCAGATTAGATTGTTGAATACTGTGCCCTCTCCTGTTCCACAGCAACAACCAGAGAAGTTTTGTGAATACTGTGCCATCTCCAGTACCACGTCAACAACCAGACAAGTTGTGAGACTGCTGTCCCTCTCCTGTTCCACAGTAACAACCAGAAACGTTTTTTGAATACTGTTCCCTCTCCTGTTCCACAGCAACAACCAGACAAGTTTTGTGAATACCTACCCTCTCCTGTTCCCCGGCAACAACCAGATTAGACTGGTGAATACTGTGCCCTCTCCTGTTCCACAGCAACAACCAGACAAGATTTGTGAATACTGTGCCCTCTCCTGTTCCACAGCAACAACCAGACACATTTTCTGAATACTGTGCCCTTTCCTTTTCCACAGCAACAACCAGACAAATTTTGTGACTACTGTGACCTCTCCTGTTAAACACCTACCACCTGAGAAGTTTTGTGAATACTGTGCCCTCTCCTGTTCCACAGCTGAAACCAGACAAATTTTTTGAATACTGTTTCCTCTCCTGTTCCACAGCAACAACCAGACAATTTTTGTCAATAATGTGACCTCTCCTGTACAACAGCAACATCCACACAAGTTTTGTGAATACTGTGCCCTCTCCTGTTCCACAGCATCAACCAGACAAGTTTTGTGAATACTGTTTCCTCTCCCATTACACAGCAACAACCCGACAAGTTTTGTGAATACTGTGCCCTCTCCTGATCCACAGCAACAACCAGACAAGTTTTGTGAATACTGTGCCCTAACCTGTTCCACTGCAACAACCAGATATGTTTAGCAAATAATGTGCCCTCTCCTGTCCCACAGTAAAAACTTCACAGATTTTTTTAATACTGTGCCCTCTCCTGTTCCACAGCTACAACCAGACAATTTTTGTGAATACTGTGCCCTCTCCCTTTCCACAGCAACGACCAGATATGTATTGTGAATACTGTGCCCTCACCGGTTCCACAGCAACAACCATTAAAGTTTTGTGACTACTGTTGTTTCTCCAGTTCCACAGCAACAACCAGACATGTTTTGTGAATCCTCATTCCTCTCCTGTTCCACACCAACAACCGGACATGTTTGGTGGATACCGTGACCTCTTCGATTATACAGCAACAACCAGACACGTTTTGTGAAACTGTGCCCTCACCTGTTCCACAGCAACAACCAGACAAGTTTTGTGAATACTGTGCCTTCTCCTGTCCCATGTCAAGAACCAGACAAATTTTGTAACTGCTGTACCCTCGCCTGTTCCACAGCAACAACCAGACAATTTTTGTGACTGCTGTACCCTCTCCTGTCCCACAGCATCAACCAGACAAGTTTTGTGAATACTGTGCCTTCTCCCTTTAGTCATCAACAACCAGACAAGTTTCGTGAATACTGCTCCTGTCTCCTGTTCCACAGCAACAACAAGATCAAGTTTTTTAAATACCGTGCCCTCTCCTGTTCCACAGACACTACCATACAAGTTTTGTGAATACTGTGCCCTCTCCTGTTCCGCAGCAACAACCAGACACGTTTTGTGAATACTGTGCCCTCTCCTGTCCCTCAGCAACAACCAGACATGTTTTGTGAATACTGTGTTATCGCCTGTCCCACAGCAACAACCAAACAAGTTTTGTGAATACTGTGCCATCGCCTGTCCCACAGCAACAACCAAACAAGTTTTGTGAATACTGTGCCCTCTCCTGCTCCACTTTAACACAAGACAAATTTTGTGAATACTGTGCCCTCTCGTTTTCCACAGTATCAACCATACACGTTTTGTCAATACTGTGCCCTTTCCTTTTCCACAGCAACAAGCAGACAAGTTTTCTGAATACTGTGCCCTCTTCTGTTCCACAGCAACAAAACGACACGTTTTGTGGATACGGTGCTCTCTCGTGTCCCACAAACACAACCAGACCAGAATTGTGAATACTGTGCACTCTCTTTTTCCACAGCAGTAACAAGACCTGTTTTGTGAATACTGTGCCCTCTCCTGTTCCGCAGCATCAACCAGACAAGTTTTCTGATAGCTGTGCCCGCTCCTGTCCCACAGCAACAACCAGGAATGTTTTGTGAATAGTTGCCCTCTCCTGTCCCACAGCAACAACCACACAAGTTTTGTGAATACTGTGCCCTTTTCTGTTCCACTGCAACAACCAGACAGGTTTTGTGAGTACTGTGCCATCTCCTGTCCCACAGCAACAACCAGACAAGTTTTGTGACTCCTATGCCCTTTAATATTCCACAGCAACAAACAGAAATGTTTTGTGAACACTGTGCCCTCTCCTGTTCCACAGCAACAACCAAACGAGTTTTGTGAATACTGTGCCCTCTCGTGTCCCACAACAACAACTAGGCAAGTTTTGTGAATACTGTGGTGGTGGTTGTTGGGATGTTTAATGGGGACTAAACAGCTAAGGTCATCAGTCCCCCAGTCCAAAAACAGGCGAAACAAAATTTATGGAACAGGTATCACCCCAAGGGGAAGGAGACGCCCCTCCCCCCAGCCACTGAAAGAACACCAATGTGGCAGTGAACACTAGAGACAAGAAGAGTACAAACGAACACCGGACAGAAAGAAACAGAAGAAAAGAAGAGAGCCGGGGACTGGTTGACTGACCATGGGAACAAAAATTGGGAAAGAGTCAACCATCCGAATACACACATTAAAATCGGAAACCAATGAGAGACTCGAGGACAAGATACACAGCCATGGAGGCATCGTCGCCTAAAACCAAAGGCAACGTGCCCAGGAGAATAAAAGTCTGCCGGGGGGTGCGCAGGGCAGGCGGGGACACTCCAACAAAATGTGTTCGACTGTCAACTGGGACCCACACTGACAAAGGGGGGGGGGGGGGGGTACCCTCCTGACGCAAAAGATGTCCGTGCGTCAGGTTGGTATGGCTGATGCGGAGCCGACACAGGATGACAGAGTCCTTGCGAGAAGCCCGCACGACGGACCGCCACACATCGGTCGTCTCCTTAACAGCCCGCAGTTTATTCGGCGAAGTCAGGCTACGCCACTCATCATGCCACATCTGAAGCATCTTACGGCGCAACGCCAGCTGCAGATCACGAGCCGGGAGGCCGATCTCCAAAGTGGGGGCGTCGATCGCCCCTTTGGCCAGCCTGTCGACACGTTCGTTCCCCGGGATGCCAACGTGACCTGGCGTCCAAACAAAGACCACCGAACGACCAGAGCGGGTAATGGCAAAAACATGCTCCTGAATAAAGGATACCAGAGGAGAAGAGGTACAGCAGCGGTCGATAGCCCGGAGGCTGCTCAGGGAGTCACTGCAGATGACGATGGACGTACCTGAGCAGGTACGCATATGCTCAAGAGCGCGCAATATGGCCACCAGCTCTGCAGTAAAAATACTGCAGCCAGCCGGCAAGGAGCGCTGTTCAACATGGGCAGCGTGAGCAAAAGTATAGGCAGTACGACCATCCACCAGGGAACCATCAGTGTAGACAGGCTCACAGCCTGAAAATGAGGCGAGGAGCGCAAGAAAACGGCGACGGAGGGCCACATGCGGAACCAAGTCCTTCGGGTCCCGTGCCAAGTCCAGGCGGACGGACGGCCGGGGCATACACCAGGGAGGCGTGGGTGCACGGACCCAGATGGGTGGCAGAAGAGGGACGACCCCAGTTCCGACAGCAGGGACTCGATGCGGACAGCAATGGAAAGCCCAGACCTAGGTCGCCAGTCGGGCAGAGGGAGGACCCTGACAGGGAAAAGCAGGTGATGATTGGGATGGCCCGGTGAGCAATGCACGTGGACAACATAGTCGGCGAGCAGTCGGTGGCGGCGAATCCGCAGCCTCCACCAGTAGACTATCCACGGGGCTCGTACGGAAAGCGCCAGTTGCAAGCCGAACCCCACAGTGGTGTATGGGGTCCAACAACGTCAACACTGAGGGTAATGCAGACCCATAGGCCAGGCTTCCATAATCAAGCCCAGACTGCACAAGGGCTCTGTACAATCGCAACAGTGTGCAGCGATCTGCACCCCAAGGCGCGTGGCTCAGGCAGCGGAGGGCGTTGAGGTGCCGCCAGCACTTTCGCTTCAGCTGAGTAATAAGAGGAACTCATGTGAGCTGGGCATCAAAGACGAGTCCAAGAACCGGCTAGTGTCCACCACTTCAAGTAGGTGACCGCCGAGGTAAAGTTGCGGATGAGGGTGGACCGTCCGACGCCTGCAGAAGTGCATAACTCGAGTCTTGGCTGCAGAGAACTGAAATCCATGAGTCAGAGCCCATGATGCCGCTTTGCGAACGGCTGCTTGCAGCCTGCGTTCGTTGAGCTAAATAAGATGCAGAAGTCGTCGGCATACAAAGAAGGAGACACCGACGACCTCACTGCTGCAGCCAGACCATTAATGGCCACTAGAAATAAGGAAACGCTCAACATCGAGCCCTGCGGGACCCCATTTTGCTGTGTATAAGATGAACTAGAGGCGGCACCGACTTGCACCCGGAAAGAGTGGCGCAATAAAAAGTTTTGAAGAAAAGCTGGGAGCTGACCATAAAGACCCCACTCACGCAACGTAGCAAGGATGTGATGCCTCCATGTTGTGTCATATGCCTTCCGCAGATCAATAAATACAGCAACGAGATGCTGACGGCGGGAAAAGGCAGCACGGATAGCAGATTCCAGCCGCATCAAATTGTCCGCAGCAGACCGGCCCTGACGGAAGCCACCCTGGGAAAGAGCGAGGACCCAACACAAACGCCGCCCCACCATACGTTCGAGCAATTTGCACAAAACGTTGGTGAGGGTAATGGGACGATAGCTGTCCACCGCCAGAGGGTCCGCACCGGGCTTCAAGATGGGGATGATAACACCCTCTTGCCATTGCGACGGGAACACGCCCTCGCTCCAAATGCGGTTAAAGATGGTGAGGATGTGTCTCTGGCAGGCCCTGGAGAGATGCTTCAGCATTTGCGCGTCGATGCAGTCCGGTCCTGGTGCTGTATCAGGGCAATCGGCGAGGGCAACGAGGAATTCCCTCTCGCTGAAAGGAGCATTGTATTTTTCAGAACGACGTGTGTGGAATGATAATGGCGTCCGCTCGGCGCGCTCCTTTAGAGAGTGAAAGGCAGGAGGGTAAGTTGCAGCCGCAGAGCTCGTAGCGAAGTGCATGGCAAGGTGGTCAGAAATAGTGGCAGCGTCCGTGCAGACAGCGCCGTCCAGGGAGATTCCAGGGACACCCATAGGGGTCTGGTATCCATAAATCCGCCGGATGCGGGACCACACGAGCGATGGGGAGACACGGGAGCCCAAGGATGAAACGTACCTCTCCCAGCACTCCTGCTTACGCCGTGCAATAAGACGACGGGCCAAGGCACGGAGCTTCTTAAAGGCGATGAGGGTCTCCAGAGACGGGTGCCGCTTATGACGCTGGAGAGCCCGCCTACAGTCGCGAATAGCCTCAGCAATCTCCGGCGACCACCAGGGGACAGCCTTCCTCCGAGGGAGTCCAGAAGAGCGGGGGATGGCAGTCTCGGCCGCATAAATAATTGACGAGTAGTAGTAGTGGTAGTAGAGGGGTTTTGGGCGCACGACAGCACAGTCTTCAGCGCCCGTTCAGTAACTTAGTGAGACGTGTGTCAAGAAAAATCCCAGAACAGGAATATAAAACGGAACAGAAAACATGGGTAATAATCGTCGAAAAACATGTGCTCACCCGCACTAAAGCGTGGGATGAAGCAGAGCATCAGCAGTAAAACATGGACAACACAGGAAGAAAATGAACGAAGAAGCTAAAACAATGTAGCAGATGGAAGTGGCTGGCTGACCGCAAGGAAAAAAGGGGAGGAATCAGCCACTCTGCAATACACTAAAACCTCCAGCCTAAAATTTTAGGCCAGAGTCCAGACACATCACAAAACTTAAAAACCCTAGACACAGACGTCTCATCATTAACTAAAACAGAAGGCAGATCCCCAGCAACTTGTGCTTCTCCCCGTGCATCACGGTAAAAAATGCAGTCTGTTAAAACGTGCCGGACACAGATGTGCACATCACAAGCATCACAAAACGGTGGATCCTCCCGCCGTATTAAAAAGCTATGTGTGAGGGGACAGTGCCCGATCCGAAGACGTGTGAGGGCCACCTCCTCCCGCCTGAGCAACCGGCAGGAGGAACGCCACAGCCGAATGGTTGACTTTATCAACAGCAGTTTATTGGCCGTCACCGCCAGCTATCCGTCCTCCCACAACGCCATGCACTGACTGTGGAGTGCAGCGATGACTGACTGCAAGGGAATAGGACACTGGACCACATCCTGCTCTCTGCAGGACTCCTTGGCAGCCCCATCGGCCTGTTCATTGCCCCAGATACAACATGACCAGGCACCCAGCAGAAGGATACTTCTGTACCCCGCCGTTGGAGCAAGTACAGTTGGTCATGTATAAGCTGGACCATCGCCTCAGTCGGATACAGGTTCTGCAGTGATTGTAAGGCACTAAGAGAATCGGAGCAGAGAGCAGGCAAGTCCTGTCAGCTCTCTATGTATTGTGGCTAAGGCATTTTAAAATACTTAAAGCCTTAAGCGACCGCCGTTTCAGGTCTTTAAGATGAGGTAACCACGTGAGCTTCGAGTCAAATGAGCCCCAGAAACCTCACCGTGTCTTTAAAAGTAAGAATAGTGTCCCTCATCCGCAACTCAGGAAAGGTTAAAATCGAACGAGAACGGTTAAAAAGAACACATACAGACTTCTCGGTGGAAAACTTAAAACCACTCTTCCGCGCCCAGTCAGCCAAACGTCTAATCGTAAGTTGCAACTGACGAGTTGTCGTTGCAAGGCTTGAAGAAGAGCAAAACAAAGAGGAATCATCCACAAACAAAGAACACTGGACAGGACTTTTCACTATGGACTTAATGCTATTAATAGCGACGGCAAAGAGAGTAACACTTAAAACGCTACCCTGAAGGACACCGTTCTCCTGCTCAAGGCGATCAGACAGGACGTCACCAATTCGGTATCTAAAATATCGTGGCGACAGGAAAGACTGAATAAAAAGAGGAAGACAACCCCGAAAACCCCATTGGTGAAGTTGCTCCAGGATGAGACGCCTCCAAGTGGTATCGTAGACCTACTCAATGTCAAAAAATACACCTAGAAGGTGATGACGGCGTAGGAAAGCTTGTTGTACAGCCGCCTCCAGTAGGGTCAGGTTATCGAAGGTGGAACGAAACCTCCTGAACCCACACTGAAAGCGACTAAGGAGTTGACGGGATTCTAACATCCAGACAAGGCGGCGGTTAACCATCCACTCCAAGGTCTTCCCTATGCAACTAGTGAGGGCAACACTACGGTAGCTACTCGGGCTCGTGCGGTCTTTCCCAGGTTTTAAAAAAGGGATTAAAACTGCCTCACGCCACGCGTCAGGAAAGTGACCCGAAGCCCAAATTCCATTAAAAAGTGCGAGGAGGATTTCTTTGTTGCGCATTGTGAGGTGCCATAGCATACTGTAATGGACCCTGTCGTGAGCAGGGGAGGTGTCACGAGCTCCAGACAATGCAGAATCCAGCTCCCACATAGAAAATGGGCAGTTGTAAACTTCATGAGATGTGGACTGGAAGTTCAGACTACATCTCTCAGCAACGGCCCTATGGCGCTGGAAACCTGGATCCTGACCGGTTGTTGCAGTTACTGTGGCAAAATACTCTGCCAAAGTCTGGGCAATGTTTCGCGGATCCGTGTGGAGAGTTTCATTACAGCAGCTATGGGACACCTCCCTCCTCTGCCAGAAATTCTCCTGATGGTCTCCCACAAAATGGGACTTTTGGTGGATCGATTAATACTATTCAGGAACTGTTGCCATGACCTCTTCTTGCTCTCACGAATAATGCGGCGACACCTTGCCCTCTCCACCCGAAATACTGCAAGATTCTCAGCAGTCGGCCGAGACTTGAACCGACGCAGAGCGGCATGCCTGGTCCTGATGACAGAGCGGCAGTCGGCACTCCACCAAAGCACAGGTGGCCTATTCCGGGGGCCCGTGGACTGTGGAATGGATGCTGCAGCCGCGTGGTGGTCCGTTTCGGTAATATGATCCACCCACACCTCAACAGTTGCACAGTGTTCGAATTGGGCCAACTGGCTAAAAAGTGTCCAGTCAGCTCCACTGAGCACCCATCGTGGTGGTCTCCTTTCAGGGCCCACTCCATCTGGCAGGTGAATCCAGATGGGGAAATGATCACTGCCATGCAAGTCAGCGACCACTTCCCAGTGAGCACTGGCGGCAAGAGCTGGAGAGCAAACCGAGAGATCAATGGCAGAGAACGACCCAGTCGCTGTGCAGAAATGAGTGTCCTCCATTGAGCAAGTAGGCACAGGATGACATGAGAAGCCTCTCAATTGCTCTACCCCTGGGGCAGGTAATTGCAGAGCCCCAAAGCACATTGTGGGCATTAAAATCACCACAAATAATGAATGGTTGGGGGAGCTGTGTAAGAAGGTCGGTGAGGGCCACTTCATCAAGTGCCTCATGTGGGGGCAAGTAAAGTGAACAGACAGCCAATGGATGACGTACTTGCACAGACACAGCGACAGCCTGTAAAGTCGTCATAAGCGAGAGAGGCGAGGAGTGGTAGTCTGTCCTGACGAAAATACCTACACCTCCTCTAGCTCTCTCTACACGCAGTTCGTCCTTTTTGTAGAGTGTATAGCCTCGCAGCTCAGGGGAGTATGAGGGATGGAAGTAAGTTTCCTGGAGACAGAGACACAGTGGTCTACCCTGAGAGAGGAGACGAAGTTCCTCCACATGCGTCCTGAACCCTTGCAAGTTCCACTGAAGTATGGGAGCCATCTATGTTGGGGGTAGCACCTTCATCCTGTCTCTCCGACGGGGCGGGGAGACCGCAGAAGGTGGAGGGACAGGTGTGGGGTGAGCTGATTGACCCACACATACGTCGTATTCCATCAACTCTGGGGAAGAGTCAGATGAAGCCTCACGTAAAACAACAGCCGCATGGTCAGACGATTTACCACGGGATTTGACCTGGTGTTGCTGCGGTACAGGAGCTTTCTGTGGTTTGGTGGGCTTTGGGGGAGCTGATGTGGGAGTGGTAATTGGCGCACTGGGCTTGGGAACAGCCTCAGCTGTTGGAGGCGACAGGGGCTGGCTCAAGTTCGCCACTATACCCTTGTCTGCCGTTCGGCTACCGGCTCTGAAACACTGGCTGTGTTGCAAGTGCACTCATCATAGGGGAAACGCTTGGTTGTTTTTATTTCCTGGACTTTGCGTTCCTCTAAAAATATTCGGCAGTCCCTACTCCAAACAGGGTGGTTCCCAGAGCAATTAATACATTTAGCCGGAGACGAGCAACCAACTCCTTCATGAGCAGCCTTACCACAGTTGCCACAAGTCGCTTCGCTTTATATCCTAAGGTGGTATGCCCAAAACGCTGGCATTTAAAACAGTGCATTGGGGTCGGGAAATAAGGCCTCACACTAAGGCGAAGGAGGCCAGCTTTAACATGTTCAGGAAGTTTTGTGCTACTGAAGGTCAGAATAAAGGAGTCTGATTTGACAAGAGTGCCATCACCCTTTTCATGATGTGTTGGACATCAACGATACCTTCCGGAGCCTACTCACATTGCAGTTCGTCCTTGGGAATGTTAACTAGATCCCAGCATGTCACAACACCTTTGCTGTAGTTCAAGGTGCTGTGCAATTCAGTGTCTATGCATACTCTCCAAGACATTTAGCAGATTGGAGGTTAGTTGCTTGCTGGGAAGTGGAAGTTTCCACTAGCAAGGTCCCAATACATAAGCGCTTCACCGATTTCAAGGAGCCACAGATGCTCTCCAACCCCTTTTGTATATAGAAGGGCGAAACCTTCTCGAAACTACCCTCCTTCCGTTTCACAATGAGAAACACATTCTGAGCACCAGAATGCAACCTGTTACTAAAGACTTCACTTGTCAAAGATGTGCTGCAGTCACGGGGACTGCACCCTGTTCAGAGACTGGGTGTTAGAACCCTCCAGCGGCCCACCCTTTCTGCTGGGAGGAGGAAAAAAGGATTTCGAAGGATCCATCTCGGTCCCACGAGCAGCTAGGGAACTAGAAGTCTACGTAGACAGAGCCCTGCGTGCCTAGGTAAGCCTTATACAACTGAGGTGTGGCAGGTACCCCAGAGGTTGCCCGCTAATGACTGTTCCACCTCAACAGTCATGCATCTCGTCGGCGCGCAGCAAACCTTGAGATTGAGGGGTTGTTTATAGACGTTTATTCCATCCTCGCGATCCGGGCGGCCAAGCCAAGGTCCCCACTCCCTGAGACACACAACATTCCACCGCCGCGACGCACGGTGGTCGTTGAAGTATGCCCAGAGCTTACGGTGACAGGGGACTGGCGGCGCTCACCAGTCCCCAGCTCACGAACCCTGGGGTCGCCAAGCCCGTACCCAGCAAATGAATGCTGAGCCGCTGGGGGCAGGTACAAAGAGTAACGAATTCAAATATCTGGTATAGGTACTATTATTCAGCAAATCGAACGTTCTTTACCCTCGTACATAATTATTATAAAACACAAGCTAGGAAACGCAGTTTTATGAGTACAGTGAATTCGAAAAAAATGATAATGCACCCGGGGTTTGCGACTTTTCCACATTTGAGGGAAAGTTATGTTTCTAAAATCCCCACTTGTCACACATCAAGCCAAACTTCAATACATCCTCTGTCGAATCATGAAACTGGCATCTCTATGTGACAAATAGTACACAGAGTACTTCCGTCTGAACATGCGCAAAGGTACAAAGAGTAACGTATTCACATATCGATTATAGGTACTATTATCCAGCAAATCGAACGTTCTTTACACTGGTACATATCTACAAGATGAAAACTACAAAACACATGCTAGGAAATGCAGTTTTATGATTACAGTGAATTCGAGGAAAAAAAAAGAGTACACCCAGGGCTTTGCGATTTTTTCATATTTCAGGAAAAGCTATGATTCTAAAATCCCCACTTGTCAAACATCAAGCCAAACTTCATTACATCCACTGTCGAATCATGGAACTGGCATCTCTATGTGACAAACAGTACACAGAGTACTTCCGCTTGAACATGCGAAAAGGTACAAAGAGTAACGTATTAAGATATCGATTGTAGGTACTATTATTCAGCAAATCGAACGGTCTTTATCCCGGTACATATCTACATGATGCATACTACAAAATTCAAGTTAGGAAACGCAGTTTTAAGAGTACAGTTAATTTGAGGAAAAGTTGAGGATACATCCGGCGGTTTGCATTTTTTCCTTATTCGAGGAAAAGCTTGTTTTCCGAAAACATGACTTTTTGCACATCATGCGAAACGTCATACCATCCTCTGACGATTCATGGAACTAGCACCTCTGTGAGGCAAATCGTGCGCAGTGTACGACCGTCTGAAATTGCGCAAAGGTACAAAGAGTAACGAATTCAAATATCGGTTATAGGTACCATTAATCAGTAAATCGAGCGTTCTTTACCCTGGTACATATCGACATGATGAAAACTACAAAAAACATGCTAGGAAACGCAGTTTTATGAGTACAGTGAATTAGCGCGAAAAATGATAATACCCCCGGGGCTTTGCGATTTTTCCATATTTAAGGAAAAGCTATGTTACTAAAAGCCCCACTTGTCACAGATCAAACCAAACTTCATTACATCCTAGGTCGTATCATGGAACTGGCATCTCTGTGTGACAAATGGGATGCAGAGTACTTCCGTGTGCACATTCGCAAAGGTACAAAGACTCCTGAACTCAAATATTGATTATTTAGCAAATCGAACGTTCTGTATCCTGGTTTATATCTACATGATGGAAAATACAAAATGCATGCCAGGAAACGCAGTTTTAAGACTACAGTGATTTCGAGGAAAAAATGTGAAGAGATCCGGGGTTTGCAATTTTTCCATATTCGGGGAAATGCTATGTCTCCACAAACCCCACTTCTTACACACCATGCGTAACGTCATTGCAGCCTCTTTCGATTCATGGAACTGGCACCCCTATTCGACAAAGAGTACGCAGTCTACTACCGTCTGAACTTGCGCAAAGGTACAAAGAGTAACGAATTAAAATATCGATTATAGGTACAATCATTCAGCAAATCGTATGTTCTTTACCCTGGTACGTATCTACATGATTAAAACTACAAAACACATCCAAGGAAACGCAGTTGTATGAGGACATTGAATTTGAAGAAAAAATGAGAATTACACCTGGGGCTTTACGATTTTTCCATATTAGAGGAAAAGTTATGTTTCTAAAATCTCCACTTCGCTTACATCAAGCCAAACTTCATTACTTCCTCAGTCGAATCATGGAATTGGCATCTCTATGTGACAATTAGCACTCAGAGTATTTGTTCTGAATTTGCGCAAAGGTACAAAGAGAAACAAATTCAAATATCGATTATATGTACTATTATCCAGCATATCAAACGTTCTTTATCCTGGAACCTCTATGTGACAAATACCACGCAGTCTACTAACGTCTGAACTTGCGCAAAGAACAAAGAGTAACGAATTAATATATACCGATTATAGCTACTATTATTCAGCAAATCGAAAGTTCTTTACCCTGGTACACATCTACATGATGAAAACTACAAAACACGTGCTAGGAAACGCAGTTTTATGAGTATAGTGGATTTGAAGAAAAAGAGAGATTACACCCGGGGCTTTACGATTTTTCCATATTTTAGGAAAAGCTATGCTTCTAAAATCCCCAATTGTCACACATCAAGAAAACTTCATTACAGCCTCTGTCGAATCATGGAAGTGGCATCTCTATGTGACAAATAGTACGCAGTGTACTTTCGTCTCAACATGCGCAAAGGTACAAAGAGTAAGGAATTAAAATATCGATTATAGCTACTATTATTCAGCAAGTCGAACGTTCTTTACTGGCACATATCTACATGATGAAAACAACAAAACACATGCCAGGAAACGCAGTATTATGACCACAGCGAATTCGTGGAAAAAAAATGAGAAAACACACGGATCTTTGCGAATTTTCCATATTTGAGGAAAAGCTATGTTTCTAAAATACCCACTTGTCACACATCAAGAAAAACTTCATTACATTCTATATCGAATGATGGAACTGGCATCTCTATGTGACAAATAGTACGTAGAGTATTTGAGTCTGTAGTTGCGCAAAGTTACAAAGAGTAACGAATTCAAATATCGATTATATGTACTATTATTCAGCACATCGAACGTTGTTTATCCTGGCACCTCTATGTGACAAATACTACGCAGTTTACTAAAATCTGAACTTGCGCAAAGATACAACGAGTAACGAATTCAAATATCGATTAAAGGTACTATTATCCTGCAAATCGAACGTTCTTTACTCTGATACATATCCACATGATGAAAACTACAAAACACATGTAGAAAACGCAGTTTTATAAGTACAGTGAATCCGAAAAAAAAATGACAGTACACCCGGGACTTTGCGATTTTTTTATATTTTAGGTAAAGCTATGTTTCTAAAATCCCCACTTGTCACTCATGAATCCAAACTTCATTACATCCTATGTCGAATCATGGAACTTGCATCTCTATGTGACAAATAGTACGCAGAGTACTTCAGTCTGAAGATGCACAAAGGTACAAAGAGTCACGAATTCAAATATCGATTATAGCTACTATTATTCAGCAAATCCAACGTTCTCTACCTTGGTACATATTAACATGATGAAAACTACAAAACACATATCAGGAAACGCAGTTTTATGAGTACAGTGAATTTGAGGAAAAAATGAGAATGCACACGGGGCTTTAAAATTTTCAATATTTGAAAAGCCATGTTTCTTAAATCCTACTTGTCACACATCAAGCCAAACTTCATTACATCCTCTCTCGGATCATGGAACTGGCAACTCTTTGTCACAAATAGTACGCAGTCTACTTCCGTCTGAACATGCGCAAAGGTACAAAGAGTTCTGAATTCAAATATCAATTACATGTATTATTATTCAGCATATCCAAAGTTCTAAATCCTGGAACATATCTCCATGATGAAGACTATAAATGCATGCTAGGAAACGCAGTTTTAAGAGTACAGTGATTTCGAAAGAGAAATGTGAATACAACCAGGGATTTGCAATTTTACCATATTTGAGGAAAAGCTTTGTTTCAAAAAACCCTACTTGTTATACGTCAAGCGAAACGTCAGTACGTCCTCTGTTGATTCATGGAACTGGCTACACTATGTGACAAATAGTACGCAGTGTACTTCCGTCTGAACATGAGCAACGCAACAAAGTGTCTTGTATTCAAATATCGATTACAGCTACTATTGTTCAGCAAATCGAACGTTCTTTATCCTGGTACATATCTACAGGATGAAAACTACAAAAAACATGCTAGGAAACGCTGCTTTAAGAGTACAGTGATTTCGAGGAAAAAATGTGAATACACCCGGGGCTTTGCGATTTTTCCATATTTAAGGAAAAGCTTTCTTTAGAAGAACCCCACTTGTTTCACATGAAGCGAAACATCATTAAATCCCTAGTCGATTCTTGGAACTGGCAACTCTCTGCGACAAATAGTACGCAGTCTACTTCCGTCTGAACATGCGCAAAGGTACAAGTACTCCAGAATTCAAATATCGATGGCAGGTACCATTATTCATCAAATCGAAAGTTCTTTATCCTGGTACATATCTACATGATGAAAACTACAGAATGCATTGTAAGAAACGCAGTTTTAAGAGTACAGTGAATTCGAGGAAAAAATGTGGAAACACCTGGGTCTCTCCGGTTCTTCTATATTTGAGAAAAAGCTTTGTTTCCAAAAACCCCATTGTTACATATCAAGCGAAACGTCATTACATCCTCTGTCGATTCATGGAACTGGCACCACTATGTGACAAATAGTACGCACTCTACGTCTGTCTGAACATGCGCAAAGGTACAAAGAGTCTTGAATTCAAATACCGATTACAGGTACTATTATTCAGCAACGTGAACGTTCTTTATCCTGGTACATATCTACATGATAAAAACTGCAAAATGCATGGTAAGAAACGCAGTTTAAATAATACACTGAATTCGAGGAAGAAATGTAGATACACCTGTGGCTTCACGGTTTTTCCATATTTGAGGAAAAGCTTTGTTTCCAAAAATCCCATTTGTTACACATCAAGCGAAACGTCATTACATCCTCTGTTGGTTTCTTGGAACTGCTACCACTATGTGACAAATAGTACGCAGTCTACTTCCGTCTGAACATGCGCAAATGTAGATAGAGTCCTGAATTCAAATATCGGTTACTGGTATTATTATTCAGCATATCCAACGTTCTAAATCATGGTACATATCTACATGTTGAAGACTACAAAATGCATGCTAGAAAACGCAGTTTTAACAGTACAGTGAATTCGAGGAAAAAATGAGGATACACCTGGGGCGTTGGGGTTTTTCCATGAGGAAAAGCTTTGTTTCCAAAAACCCTACTTGTTACACGTCAAGCGAAACGTCATTACATCCTCTGTCGATTCATGGAAATGGCACTATTATGTGACAAATAGTACGCAGTATACATGCGTCTGAAGATGCGCCAAGGTACAAACACTAAAGAATTCGAATATCGATTACAGGTATTATTATTCAGCAAATCCTACGTTCTTTATACTGCTACATATCTACATGATGAAAACTACAAAATGCAGTCTAAGAAACGCAGTTCTAAGAGTACAATAAATCCGAAGAAAATTGTGGATACACCCAGGGCATTGTGGTTCTTACATATTTGGGGAAAAGATTTGTTTTCAAAAACCCCACTTGTTACACATCAAGCGAAACGTCATTACATCCTCTGTCGAATCTTGGTACTGGCACCTATATGTGACAAATAGTACGCAGTCTACATCCGTCTGAACATTCGCAAAAGTACAAAGAGTCCTGAATTCAGATATAGATTACAGTTGCTATTATTCAGCAATTCGAACGTTCTTTATCCTGGTACATATCCCCATGTTAAAAACTAAAAAATGCATGGTAAGAAACGCAGTTTTAAGAGACCAGTGAATTGGAGTAAAAATTGTGGATACACCTGGGGCTTTGCGGTTTTTCCATATTTGGGGAAAAGCTTTGTTGAGAAAAAACCCCACTTGTTACACATCAAGCGAAACGTCATTACATCCTCTGTCGATTCATGGAAGTGGCACCTATATGTTACAAATAGGACGCAGTCTACTTCCGTCAGAGCAACGATAAGGTACAAAGAGTCCTGAATTCAAATATCGATTACAGGTACTACTATTCAGCAAATCGAACTTTCTTAACTTGATTCACATCTACATGTCCCCCCCCCCCCCTCCCTCTATGAACCATGGACCTTGCCGTTGGTGGGGGGGGGGGGGGGCTTGCGATACAGATAGCCGTACCGTAGGTGCAACCTCAACGGAGGGGTTTCTGTTGAGAGGCCAGACGAACGTGTGGTTCCTGAAGAGGGGCAGCAGCCTTTTCAGTAGTTGCAGGGGCAACAGTCTGGATGGTTGACTGATCTGGCCTTGTAACATTAACCAAAACGGCCTTGCTGTGCTGGTACTGCGAACGGCTGAAAGCAAGGGGAAACTACAGCCGTAATTTCTCCCGCGGGCATGCAGCTTTACTGTATGATTAAATGATGATGTCGTCCTGTTGGGTAAAATATTCCGGAGGTAAAATAGTCCCCCATTCGGATCTCCGGGCGGGGACTACTCAAGAGGATGTCGTTATCAGCAGAAAGAAAACTGGCGTTCTACGAATCGGAGCGTGGAATGTCAGATCCCTTAGTCGAGCAGGTAGGTTAGAAAATTTAAAAAGGGAAATGGATAGGTTAAAGTTAGATATAGTGGGAATTAGTGAAGTTCGGTGGCAGGAGGAACAAGACTTTTGGTCAGGTGAATACAGGGTTATAAATACAAAATCAAATAGGGGTAATGCAGGAGTAGGTTTAATAATGAATAGGATAATAGGGGTGCGGGTAAGCTACTACAAACAGCATGGTGAACGTATTATTGTGGCCAAGATAGACACAAAGCCCACGCCTACTACAGTAGTACAAGTTTATATGCCAACTAGCTCTGCAGATGATGAAGAAATTGAGGAAATGTATGATGAGATAAAAGAAATTATTCAGGTAGTGAAGGGAGACGAAACTTTAATAGTCATGGGTGACTGGAATTCGTCAGTAGGAAAAGGGAGAGAAGGAAACATAGTAGATGATTATGGATTGGGGGGGGGGGGGGGGGAACAAATGAAAGAGGAAGCCGTCTGGTAGAATTTTGCACAGAGCGTAACTTAATCATAGCTAATACTTGGTTCAAGAATCATAAAAGAAGGTTGTATACATGGAAGAATCCTGAAGATACTATAAGGAATCAAATAGATTATATAAAGGTAAGACAGAGATTTAGGAATCAGGCTTTAAATTGTAAGACATTTCCAGGGGCAGATATGGACTCTGACCACAATCTATTGGTTATGAACTGTAGATTAAAACTGAAGAAACTACAAAAAGGTGCTAATTTAAGGAGATGGGACCTGGATAAACTGAAAGAACCAGATGTTGTAGAGAGTTTCAGGGAGAGCATAAGGGAACAATTGACAGGAATGGAGGAAAGAAATACAGTAGAAGAAGAATGGGTAGCTCTGAGGGATGAAGTAGTGAAGGCAGCAGAAGATCAAGTAGGTAAAAAGACGAGGGCTAATAGAAATCCGTGGGTAACAAAAGAATTATTGAATTTAATTGATGAAAGGAGAAAATATAAAAATGCAGTAGATGAAGCAGGCAAAAAGAAATACAAACGTCTCAAAAATGAGATCGACAGGAAGTGCAAAATGGCTAAGCAGAGATGGGTAGAGGACAAATGTAAGGATGTAGAGGCTTATCTCACTAGGGGTAAGATAGATACTGCCTATAGGAAAATTAAAGAGACCTTTGGAGAAAAGAGAGCCACTTGTATGAATATCAAGAGCTCAGATGGAAACCCAGTTCTGAGCAAAGAAAGGGAGTCGGAAAGGTGGAAGGAGTATATAGAAGGTTTATACAAGGGCGATGTACTGGAAATGGAAGAGGATGCAGATGAAGATGAAATGGGAGATACGATACTGCGGGAAGATTTTGACAGAGCACTGAAAGATCTGAGTCGGAACAAGGCCCCGGGAGTAGACAACATTCCATTAGAACTACTGACGGCCTTGGGAGAGCCAGTCATGACAAAACTACCATCTGGTGAGCAAGATGTATGAGACAGGCGAAATACCCACAGACTTCAAGAAGAATATAATAATTCCAATCCCAAAGAAAGCAGGTGTTGACAGATGTGAAAATTACCGAACTATCAGTTTAATAAGTCACAGCTGCAAAATACTAACGCGAATTCTTTACAGACGAATGGAAAAACTGGTAGAAGAAGACCTCGGGGAGGATCAGTTGGGATTCCGCAGAAATGTAGGAACACGTGAGGCAATACTGACCTTACGAGTTATCTTAGAAGCTAGATTAAGAAAAGGCAAACCTACGTTCCTAGCGTTTCTGAAGAAGAGAAATTTGTTAACATCGAGTATAGATTTAAATGTCAGGAAGTCGTTTCTGAAAGTATTTGTATGGAGTGTAGGCATGTATGGAAGTGAAACATGGACGATAACTAGTTTGGATAAGAAGAGAATAGAAGCTTTCAAAATGTGGTGCTGCAGAAGAATGCTGAAGATTAGATGGGTAGATCACATAACAAATGAGGAGGTATTAAATAGAATTGGAGAGAAAAGGAGTTTGTGGCACGACTTGAAAAAAGAAGGGACCGGTTGGTAGGACATGCTTTTAGGCATAAAGGGATCACAAATTTAGCATTGGAGGGCAGCGTGGAGGGTAAAAATTGTAGAGGGAGACCAAGAGATCAATACACTAAGCAGATTCCGAAGGATGTAGGTTGCAGTAAGTACTGGGAGATGAAGAAGCTTGCACAGGATAGAGTAGCATGGAGAGCTGCATCAAACCAGTCTCAGGACTGAGGACAACAACAACAACAGGTGCCAGTTCCATTAATCTACAGAGGATGTAATTACGTTTCGCTTTTCCTTAAATATGAAAAAATAGGAAAGAACCGGGTGTATTCGCATTTTTTCATCGAATTTACTGTACTCTTAAAACTGCGTTTCCTAGTATGCATTTTGTAGTTTTCATGATGTAGATATCTACTAGAATAAAGAACGATGCATTTGCTGTAATCGAAATTTAATTTCAGGTCTCTTTGTACCTTTGCGCATGTTCAGACGGAAGTAGACTGCGTACTATTTGTCACATAGTGCTGCCAGTTCCAAGAATCGACAGAGGATGTAATGACGTTTCGCTCGATGTGTAACAAGTAGGGTTTTTGGAAACAAGGCTTTTCCTCAAATATGGAAAAATCGATAAACCCGTGATGTATTCGCATTTTTTCCTCGAATTCACAGTACTCTTAAAATTCGTTCCCTAACATGCATTTTGTATTCTTCAACATTTACATATGTACTAGGATTTAGAACGTTTCATATGCTTAATAAAAATATCTGTAATCGATATTTGAATTCAGGACCCTTAGTACCTTTGCACATTTCCAGACGGAAGTAGACTGCGTACTATTTGTCACGTATAGATGCCAGATCCATGAATCGACAGGGGATGTAGTGACGTTTCCCTTGACGTGTAACAAGTAGAGTTATTGGAAACATGCTTTTCCACAAATATAGAAAAACAGGAAAGCCCCAGGTGATTCCACATTTTTTCCTCGAATTCACTGTACTCTTAAAACGGAGTTTCTTACCATGCATTTTGTAGGTTTCATCATGTAGATATGTACCAGCATAAAGAACGTTTGATTTGCTGAATAATAGTACCTGTAATCGATATTTGAATTAAGGACCCTTTGTACCTTTGCACATGTTCAGACGGAAGTAGACTGCGTACTATTTGTCACATAGTGGTGCCAGTTCCATGAATCTACAGAGGATGTAATGACGTTACGCTTGACGTGTAACAAGTAGGGTTTTTGGAAACAAAGCTTTTCTTCAAATATGGAAAAATCGCAAAGCCCCTGGTGTACTCGCATTTTTTCCTCGAATTCACTGTACTCTTAAAACTGCGTTTCCTAGCATGCATTTTGTAGTCTTCATCATGTAGATATGTACCAGGATTTAGAACGTTGGATATGCTGAATATTAATACCTGTAATCGATATTTGAACTCAGGACTCTTTTTACCATGCGCATGTATAGACGGAAGTAGACTGCGCACTATTTGTCACATATTGGTAGCAGTTTTAAGAAATCAACAGAGGATGTAATGACGTTTCGCTTGATGTGCAACAATTGGTATTTTGGAAACAAAGCTTTTCCTCAAATATGGAAGAACCGCAATAGCCCCAGGTGTATCCACATTTTTTAATCGAATTCACTGTACTCTTAAAACGGCGTATCTTATTATGCATTTTGTAGTTTTCATCATGTAGATATGCACCAGGATATAAAACATTGGATATGCTGAATAATAGTACCTGTAATCGATATTTGAATTCAGGACCCTTTTTTACCTTCGCACATGTTCAGACTGAAATAGACTGCGTACTATTTGTCACTTTTCCATGAATCAACAGAGGATGTAATGACGTTTCGCTTGACGTGTAACAAGTAGGGTTTTAGGAAACAAAGCTTTTCCTCAAATATGGAAAAATCGCAAGGCCCCTGCTTTATTCGCAAGTTTTCCTTGAAGTCACTGTACTCTGAAAACTGCATTTCATAGGGTGCATTCTGTAGTCTTCATCATGTAGATATGTACCATGATATAGAACGTTGGATATGCTGAATAATAGTACCTGTTATCGAAATTTGAAATTAAGGACCCTCTGTACCTTTGCACATGTTCAGACGGAAGTAGACTGCGTACTATTTGTCACATAGTGGTGCCAGTTCCATGAATCTACAGAGGATGTAATGACGTTTCGCTTGACGTGTAACAAGTAGGGTTTTTGGAATCAAAGCTTTTCTTTAAATATTGTTAACTCTCAAAGCCCTGGTTGTATTCGCATTTTTTCCTCGAATTCACTGTACTCTTAAAACTGCGTTACCTAGCATGCATTTTGTAGTCTTCATCATGTAGATATGTACCAGGCTATAAAACGTTGGATATGCTGAATAATAGTACCTGTAATCGATGTTTGAATTCAGAACTCATTGTACCTTTGCGTAGTGTTCAGACGGAAGTAGACTGCGTACTATTTGTCACAGAGTGGTGCCAGTTCCATGAATCCACAGTGTATGTAGTGACGTTTCGCTTGACGTGTAACAAGTAGGAATTTTGGAAACAAAGCTTATCCACACAAATGGAAAAATCGAAATGTCCCAGTTGTATTAGTTTGTTTTTTCGAATTCACTGTATCTTAAAACTGCGTTTCCTAGCATGTATTTTGTAGGTTTCATCATGCAGATATGTACCAGGATAAAGAACGTTCGATTTGCTGAATAATAGTAAATGTATTCGATATTTGAATTTAGGACACTTTGCAGCTTTGCGCATGTTCAGACGGACGTCGACTGCGTACTATTTGTGACATAGTGGTGCCAGTTCAATGAATCGAAAGAGGATGTAATGACGTTTCGCTTGACGTGTAACAAGTAGGGTTTTTGGAAATAAAACTTTTCTGCAAATATGGAAAAACCGCAAAGCCCCACGTGTATCCACATTTTTTTCTCGAATTCAGTGTATTCTTAAAACTGCGTTTCCGGGCATGTATTTTGTAGTTTTCATCATGCAGATATGTACCAGGATAAAGAACGTTCGATTTGCTGAATAATAGTAACTGTATTCGATATTTGAATTTAGGAATCTTTGGATACTTGCACATGTTCAGACGGACGTAGACTGCGTACTCTTTGTCACATAGTGGTAGCAGTTCCAAGAAATCAACAGAGGATGTAATGACGTTTCGCTTTATGTGCAACAAGTGGGGTTTTTGAAAACAAAGTTTTTCCTCAAATATGGAAAAACCCTAAAGCCCCAGGTGTATCAACATTTTTTCCTCGAATTCAGCGTATTCTTAAAACTGCGTTTCTTACCATGCATTTGGCACTTTTCATCATGTAGATATGTCCCTGGATATAGAGCGTTCGATTTGCTGAATAATAGTACCTGTAATCGACATTTGAATTGAGGACACTTTGTACCTTTGCGCATGTCCAGACGGAAGTAGACTGCGTACTATTTGTCACATAGTGGTGCCAGTTCCAGAATCCACATAGGAGGAAATGAGGTTTCGTTTGACGTGTAACAAGTAGGATATTTGGAAACAAAGCTTTTCTTCAAAAGTGGAAAAATCGCAATGTCCAGGGCGTATTAGAGTTTTTTCCTCGAAATCACTGTGTTTATAAAACTGCGTTTCCTAGCATGCATTTTGTAGTTTTCATCATGCAGATATGTACCAAGATAAAGAACGTTCGATTTGCTGAATAATAGTACCTGTAATCAATATTTGAATTTAGGACTCTTTGTACCTTTACGCATGTTCAGACGGACGTAGACTGCGTACTATTTGTGACATAGAGGTGCAAGTTCTATGAATCGACAGAGGCTGTAATGAATTCTAGCTTGATATGTAACAAATGGGGTTATTGCAAAAACAAAGCTTTTCTGCAATTATAGATAAACCGGAAAGCCCCAGGTGTACCCCCATTTTATCCTGTAATTCATTGTACTCTTAAAACTGCGTTTCTTACCATGCATTTTGTAGTTTTCATCATGTAGATATGCACCAGCAAAAAGAACGTACGATTTGCTGAATAATAGTACCTGTGATCGATATTTAAATTCAGCACTCTTTGTACCCTTTGTGCATGTTCAGACGGAAGTAGACTGCGTACTGTTTGTTACATAGTGGTAGCAGTTCCAAGAAATTAACAGAGGATGTAGTGACGTTTCGCTTGATATGCAACAAGTGGGGTTTTTGGAAACAAAGCTTTTCTGCAAATATACAAAAACCGGAAACCCCCAGTTGTAAACACATTTTATCCTCGAATTCCTTGTACTCTTAAAACTGCGTTTCTTAAGATGCATTTTGTAGTTTTAATCAAGTAGATATGCACCAGGATAAAGAACGTTCGATTTGCTGAATAATAGTACCTGTAATGGATATTTGAATTCAGGACTCTTTGTAGCTTTGTGCATGTTCGACGGAAGTAGAGTGCGAACTATTTGTCACATAGTGGTGCCAGTTCCAGAATCCACAGAGGATGTAATGACGTTTCGCTTGACGTGTATTAGAATTTTTTTCTCGAATTCACTGTTCTCTTAAAACTGCGTTTCCTAGCATGCTTTTTGTAGTCTTCATCGTGTACCAGGATTTAGAACGTTGGATATGCTGAATAATAATACCTGTAATCGATATTTGATTTCAGGACTCTTTGTACTTTTGCGCATGTTCAGACGGAAGTAGACTGCGTACTATTTGTCACATAGTGGTAGCAGTTCCAAGAAATCAACAGAGGATGTAATGACTTTTCGCTTTATGTGCAACAAGTGGGATTTTGGAAACAAAGCTTTTCCTCAAATATGGAAAAACCGCAAAGCCCCAGGTCTATCCACATTTTTTCCTCTTTAAAGTCCAAAACTATGACCTGCCTAATAGTTTTGTCCATCTGGTCGCTTCCTTCCTCTCGCGACGTCCTTTCTATGTCACCCTCCACAACACCAACTCCAACACACTGCAGGCATCCCCCAGTGCTCTGTGCTCTCCCCTGTGCTCTATCTCTTGTACATGGCTGATTTGCGTAAGCCACCCCCACCTGTCCACCTTCTCCAATATGCTGATGACATCTCCTTCCTGGCTCTGCATCCTACCCTTCAACCGTCCCAATGCACCCTCCAAACCCGCCTTGACCAGTTCACCACTTACTGTAACCAGAGGTTCCTTCGTCTCAGTCCCTCCAAAACCCAGGCAATCATCATGGGCTGCACCAAACACTCCTTCTGTCTCCATGATTTCTATCTCACACTTTGTGGTCATCCCATCCTGCTCACCCCCACCCTGAGATACTTTGGCCTCATTCTCTACCATCACCTCACCTTGACCCCTCACCTCCTGACCATCCAGCAGAAAGCCCATTTCCACCTCCACATCCCGAAACTCCAGTCTGGCCAGACATGGGGATTGCATCCTTCCACCATCTTCCACACCTACAGATCCCCCATCTGTCCTATCATCTGTTTTGTCAGCATTGCCTGGATCTCGGTACACACCCACTTTTACAAGGCCCTCCAAATCCTCAAATGCCATGTGCTCTGTCTTGCCTTCCATATCTGCTTTCCTTCAGCCACATGCCTCCTGTACGACCTCATCCCCTTCCCCTACCTTCTCCTTTTCCTCTAACATCTCTGCATCCTTTACACTGTCTGCAGGCTTGATCTCCCCACCCTCTGCTCTCCTCCTTTCTCTCCGCCACCCACACCCCACATCCCTGCCAGAGGAAAATTTCCAGCACCTCCCTCTCCCAGATGTTGAACTTTGCTGTAACATATACACTTCCTTCCAACTGTAAGCTGGCCTTGTTCCCCCCTCCCCAGTACCCCCTTTTCCTCTCCCCTCCTTCTCCCAGAGCGGATTTTCCTCCTCCCCCCCTGTCCCTACACCCCATCCTCTACTCTTACCTCCCACATCCTTCCCTTCCTGCCCCCCTTTCGCATGCCCCCCCGCCCAACTGCCCCCCTTCATATTTTCTCCTTTCTGTTATATTCAAATGTCTTCTATTGTATGTTCTATGTCTTCTGGCTGAAGAGCAGTGCATATGCTGCTGCCAGCCCACCCTGATAGGGAATTGAAATACTATATATGCTCATTGCGACAGTGTGTCTCTGTTCTAATATTATGTCGCTGTTCTAATATTATGTCGCTGTTCTAATATTATGTCGCTGTTCTAATGTTATTACCCATCCTCATGTTTCTCCCAGCATGTATTCGCTTGTAGATTGTCAGGAGGCTACTGTGATAGTTTGCTATCCTCTCATTGCTACCCACCTTTCCCATATATGGCTATTGGCTAGAATCGCTGGAGCAACTCTCTGGTGCTGAGTTAACAGTGAAAATATCTTACGACATCCTGCAGTTATTCACGAAACTGGATAGAACTATTGTATAGAGCTAGATCAGTGGGAACTACCCCTCCTCAACTCACGTACTTCATAGCCAGAAGAAAAAATTCAGATTTGCTTGCCAATGTTTGAATTTCCAACCAACAGGAATAGGGACATTAGACTGCACCAGTGATCTAGGTCAGCCATCTTTCATTGTGAAGTCTTAATTAGACTGGGTTAGTGTTCCAAAATGATATGCAAATTCAATTTCTATAAAGAAATCGTTATTATTAATTATTATTATATCCTCTGTAATACAGTGTCATTAGCATTTGAATTTACTGTCAGAATTCGAATTACGTCGAAATTTTAAATTTCCCATCAAAATTTGAATTTTCACCGTTTTTACTAGGTGAAGGGAGGGGAGGGGCAGGGATTTCCCAGAAGGTTGTTGGGGGAAGGGGATACACACTACCTATGGAAAACCCATGATGTCATCAGGGAATGAAGGTAATTAGTTGATCAACTTAATTAATTTGATATAAATTGGCATCAAACGTGTCCTCATACTACCACTTCTAACACTTTTGACTACAAGAAGCGATGTGAAGTCGGATTGAATTCAAAATTCACACCTCGCTCACATCAGTTAAATTGCAAAGCCTATCTTCTTCTCTGGATAGCCGGCTACATCGATCTCTGAAAGCTTCCTCTTCCTCAAAGAATAATTCTGGTTATAGGAATTTATCAGACTCTCTCTGTACTCTGGAAATAATTAGGTACTTGCAGATTACTTTTGATTCAGTCATGGTGTATTTCACTTTCCACAAAAAACAAATTCACTATTTTTCGACGTCAGTACTTAAACTCGTGCAGGTCAACTGACTTGCATAGCTTCAGATCTGATTAGAATACATTTACAATATAGTTAGCTTAATAAACACCAGCGCTTATGAACACGTCTTGTTTCTCTCAAGTCCAATACATGAAGTTACTTGAAAGTCTAAATTCAGTTGTTCATTTTTCTTTTACAATAATCACAATCACTAAAACAGCACAGAGTAATACATAATTGCTCCTTGTTCCTTCATCACAGCTGCCAATTTTTGAGTTTCCCATTCGACTGCCGCGTCTACAGGCTTCTTACGATGAACTTCAAACCTTCTCACACAGATGTTGCGCAGTAAATAGGGTTCCTTTCTCTCACTCACGTCTAAATTAGTGTTACTAGAATCTACATCGAAATTCTCGAAGCACTACATATCCCTCCCCTCAGCTCGAACATGTGATATTTTATACTTAATCACTATGTACTTTAATATCCCACTTAATTCTAGTTCAAATTTAACCAGTCGACATTATATTTCTTTTAATAATTGTGGATAGCCTTTTACTTAGTACTTAGCTCTTCTTCTTTCTCATTCTGCTTTGATAATAATAACTTGAGCATTACACCTAATGTTGGAGCCAATTCTTTCATATCTAGGAATCTTGCGGACAACATTTCTGATTTCCAATCGTAAACTCCAGGTGTCATGGACACTTGAGTATTTCATCCTTTATTCTAATTCTTTGTACTATTTTTTCTTTAGCACATACTAGTTTCATTATTTACACTAGTTTGTAGTCTGGAGGAACTCAAGGCAAATGACAGTATTCTTTTCGACTGTTGTAAACTCACATAAAACATAATAATGTGAGAAGTGCATAGAATTCAAACTTACCAGAAAAATTCCTATTAAATGTTGTGACTTCCCTAGTATCAGTACCTATACCTTCCATGTGGTCTGACCCTACGAGTGCACTTCCTCCTTAAGTTCTGGCAGGTATGATCCTTTTGAAAACATCCCTATTCTTCAGGCCAAAGGTCGTTCTATTTTTATGTAGGTATGCCTGCCCTATATCCTTACCAATTGCTTATGTACACTACAATTAAATATTCTCTGGAAAAATATAAACTGTTACACACTTCACATATCCTTGTTGATACTTCATCGAATCCTCTAGTCCTCCTCTACTTTTAAACTTCTACACTTTTAGTAGACACTATCTCTAGATATAAACCAATTCTTAGTAGATACTATGTCTACCTATACTCTACCTGTTAGTAGAAGCTATGTCTACCTACGTTGTTCAAGTCCTGCGAGCCTACTATTCATAAATTTATCAGAGTATTTGTTACACTGACTTTTCCTAAACAAGCAGCACAATTAACTCAAATTTGGCTTGCATTCTCCTTCATAACTCATGACTATCATATATATATATATATATATATATATGTGTGTGTGTGTGTGTGTGTGTGTGTGTGTGTGTGTGTGTGTGTGTTTGTTGTTGTGGTCTTCAGTCCAAAGACTGGTTTGATACAGCTCTCCATGCTACTCCATCCTGTGCCCTGTGCAAACAACTTCATCTCCCAGTACCTGCTGTAACCTACATCCTTCGGAATTTGTTTAGTGTTTTCATCTTTTGGTCTCCTTCTACGATTTTTACCCTCCACGCTGCCCTCAAATGGTAATACTTTCAGAAACGACTTCCTGACACATGTCTATACTCAATGTTAACAAATTTCTCTTCTCCAGAAACGCTTTCCTTGCCAGTCTACATTTTATATCCTCTCTACTTCGACCATCATCAATTATATTGCTCCCCAAATAGCAAAACTCATCTACTGCGTTAAGTGTCTCATTTCCTAATCTAATTCCCTCAGCATCGTCCGACTGAATTCGACTCCATTCCATTATCTTTGTTTTGCTTTTGTTGATGTTCATCTATATACTCCTTTCAAGACACTGTCCACTGCGTTCAACTGCTCTTCCAAACCCTTTGCTGTCTCTGACATAATTACAATGTCGTCGGCAAACCTCAAAGCTTTTACTTCTTCCTACTCCGAATTTATCTTTCGTTTCCATCACTGATTGCTCAATACACAGATTGAATAAAATCTGGGATAGGCTACAACCCTGTCTCACTCCCATACCAATCACTGCTTCCCTTTCACGCCCCTCGACCCTTATAACTGCCATCTGGTTTCTGTATAAATTGTAAATATCGTGTGACTCCCTGTATTCGACGCGTGCCACCTTCAGAACTTGAAAGAGAATATTCGAGTCAACTTTGAAAAAGCTTTCTCTAAGTCTACAAATGCTAATAACGTAGGTTTACCTTTCATGCATCTATCTTCTAAGATAAGTCGTAGGGTCATTATTACCTCAAGTGTGCCAACATTCCTGTGGAATCCAAACTGATCTTCCCTGGGGTCGGCCTCTACCAGTTTTTCCATTCACCTGTAAAGAATTCTTTAGTATTTTGTAGCTGTGACTTATTAAACTTGTGTCACACCTGATTTATTTGGGATTGGGTTTATTATGTTCTTCTTGAAGTCTGATGCCCCTACATCCTTACATTTGTACTCTAGACATCCCTGCTTAGGCAGTTTGCATTTCCTGTCGATCTCAATTTTGAGACGTTTATATTCCTTTTTGCCTGCTTCATTTACTGCGTTTTTATATTTTCTACTTTCATCAATTATATTCAACATTTATTCGTGTTGCCCAATGATTTCTAGCAGCCCTTGTCTTTTTACCTACTGATCGTCTTCTCCCTTCACCATTTCATCTCTCAAAGCTATCCATTCTTCTTCTACTGCGTTTCTTTTCCCCATTCTTGTCAATCGTTCCTTAATTCTCTCTCTGAAACTCTCTGCAACCTTTGGTTCTTTCAGTTTATCCAGGTCCTACCTCCTTAAATTCCCATCTTTTTGCAGTTTCTTCAGTTTCAATATACAGTTCATAACCAACAGATTGTGGTCAGAGTCCACATCAGGCCCTGGAAATGTCTTACAGTTTAAAACCTGGCTCCTGAATCTCTGTCTTATCATTACATAATCTGTCTGAGACCTTCCAGTGTCTCCAGGCCTCTTCCATGTATACAACCTTTTTTTCATGATTCTAGAACCAAGTGTAGCTATGATTAAGTAATGCTCTATGCAAAATTCTACCAGATAACTTCCTATTTCATTCCTTACCCCCATTCGATATTCGCCTACTACGGTTCCTTCTATTCCTTTTCCTACTATCGAATGCTAGTCACCCATGACTATTAATTTTAGTCTTCTTCACTGTGTGAATGATTTATTGAATCTCATCATACATTTTATCAATCTCTTCGTCATCTGCAGAGCTAGTTGGCATATAAATTTGTACTATTGTGGTAGGATCAGGGACTGATGACCTTAGCAGTTAAGCCCCATAAGATTTCACACACATTTGAACATTTTTTTTTATTGTGGTAGGCATGGGCTTCGTGTCTATCTTTGCTTCAATATTGTGTGTCACTATGCTGTTTGCAGTATCTTACCCAGACACCTATTTTTTATTCATTATTAAACCTACTCCTGCATTACCCCTATTTGATTGTGTATTTATAGCTCTGTATTCATCTGACCAGACCAAACTTCACTAACTCCCACTCTATCTAACATTAACCTAGCCATTTCTCTTTTTAAATTTTCTAACTTACCTGCCCAGTTAAGGGATTTGGCATTCCTTGCTCCGATATGTAGAACATCAGTTTTTGTTTCTCCTGATAACGACGTCATCCTGAGTATTCCCTGCCCAGAGATGGGGGACTATTTTACCTCTGAAAATTTTACCCAACAGGACGACATTACAGCTGTAGTTTTCCCTTGCTTTCAGCTGTTCACAGTTCCAACAGAGCAAATCCGTTTTGGTTAATGTTACGTGGCCAGATCAGTCAATCATCCAGACTGTTGGTCCTACAGCTACTGAAAAGGCTGCTGCCCCTCTTCAGGAACCACACGTTTGTCTGGCCTCTCAACAGGTACCCCTCAATTGTGGTTGCCCCGACAGTACGGCTATCTCCCCGTCAACAACAATGCCCATGGGATATATATATATATATATATATATATATATATATATATATATATATATGTGTGTGTGTGTGTGTGTGTGTGTGTGTGTGTGATAGCCAGATGTACACATTTCTCTCCACCTACACTACTTGGCCGTTCGGTTCTTATATCCTTCCAATCGGTAACTTCATTGTTTGCGTATCCGTATTTCTTTGTGTGTATGCGGAATTGTGTTCGTGTAGTCTGTAACGGTTGTCGGAAAGGTGTGATGTGTGTTTAGTGCTAGTCATGATTTACCTGTTGTCATAAACCATTCTTTTACTTACACTACCCATCCCTTTCAAAATCGATACAAATCCTCCCTTCCATTTAACATATCATAAAACGTATAAAACATATTATACACTACTATCATAGTTGTTTAAATTAGTCCCATAATCTTATGTTTTGCCCAGATATAATATTCCATTCAGTTTACTCCATTTATGTTGTCTTAATAAATATCACTCCATATCTTATTCTGTGATTTTCTACGATTGTCTTTTTCTTGACGGTCATAACCGGTTTTCTACCTTCTAAAATTATAAGATAGTTCAAGAGAAACATTGGAATCTCTCCCTACTTTAGGCAGCGAACTAATTTCCGAAACTGGACCTGCAGCAGAGTCTCGCGTATCCTGCCAGTTGTAAGATGTGTACCCAGCACTGTGTCCCAATCAATGATCAGTTCCGCCATTTTAATCTATCCACCACGGAGTGCCATGTCGCCGCTCACAGATTACTGGGTACTCTTCCTACGTAACAGAACTTGTTCGCCCTTCGCGTCCTGGTGCTGTTGATTTACTTTAGACATTTCGTTTCAAGATGCGCCAGACAGACGATCGCTCCCAGACTGTGACTCGCGACCGCTTTCTCTGAAGCTGCGAACTTTGCTCTCTCTCCATTCAGATAACGCTTCTTCCAGCGCCGCGCCTAATTGCTTATGCCTCTTCTTCGTCAGGATAGAGGTCAGGAGCGGTAGTCGATGTGAAAATGAAAAGTAATGAAATGGACCCTGTTTATTCATTTATCGATGGTACATGGGTGCCTGAGCAGCCCCAAGAGGGGTTGCCGTCTATTCATCAGGAGGTTTGAGGAGAGAGGCAGAGGCTAGAGGAGCGACTACTAGGGACCGAGGTCCGAAGCTAAGAGCTGTTTCAGAGCCACCCTCGCCGCTCCCGGCCGCGTCCCCACGTGATCACATGACTAGTCTCTGATTGGTGTGAGTGTGAGTGCGTGTGTCGGCGGTAGTAGTGGAGGTGGGTACCCAGGGAATGATGATAGACACCGGAGCACCGCACACTGAAGCACTCCAGCCTCGTGGGGGTGAGAGAATAAGCCCAGGCCTGACAGTCACAAAGGGCCTTTTGCCCCGTAACGTTACTTTGAGTTCTTAAATCTAGGGCTATAATGTTAGTTACCCAAGTGGGTGAATGAGAACATTACAAAATGACAATAATTTAAAGAGGAAACAAAATGACTTACATGAGTTTTAAGACTCGACAATTAAATTGGGATTCCATAGATTTTACATAGAAATACAAATCCATTACAAAATTAATTCATTGACCTGACACCTAGACTACAAGTTAATTCTAAGGGGGAGGGGGGGGGGTCATGCCTGATCACATGCACCAAGCTTGGCAGGTAGGTTCAGGTGTGATGTTCACCTTCACGTTGTGGGGGTGGTACTACTTTTCGGAAGGAAGTGAAACATTTGCAAAACCCTCTTTTTCATAGTGTCCAGGATGCTATAATCAGAATCATTACAGTGATGATTACCGAACCAGCGCTGGATCATACAACGGTGGTTAATGGCTTGGTTTGGTGACAATCAGCAATATGTGAGGCCACTCGGTCAAGAGCAACTTGGTTATGTTCCTGGGTAAGGAGATGATTGATCGATTGGAGTAGGTCTGAGTCATTGGTATTTGGTAAATTCTTTAGCTTCTCACGGTAATGGAGTTTAAAAGAGAGTTCCAGAAGGTATAAGGTAAATGTGGAATGGTGACATGAAAGGTGGAGTGCAATTGAGCTGATATCCTCATAGAAGCAGCGTATACGTCACATCTTGAACTATTATACACTAGGCCACTATTATTAAGTGGTACCCGGTACGAGTCGGTTTCTGACATTGAACGGTGGCACACCAGGGTCTGTAGAACAGAGAATAGAAAACTGTTGCCACCACGTTGAATTATTGGTTGATGAAGTGAGACTAGAACACGAGGACATGGAGCTATAGTAGTTTCAGCTAGAAACAGTAACATCTCGCACTCAGTAGTGTTAGAGTGTAAAATTTGCGTGGAGCATAAGTAATGTGTTGTATGGGTGCAACTGGACAGTTCAGCGCGAGAGAGAGTGACTTGGGTTTGTCGATCCCGACTAACTCTTAAAAATTGTGTGCCAATCAACATGGTGGTGAATGGTGGCCCAAGAGAATAGAAAAGTGTATATTTGATAGCACTCGTATTCGCAATTTGCGCACGTGATTGGCAACCTCATCGCATCCGAATACCATCCGAATTACGGGTAAGTCCGACCTCCAACGCAGCAAAGTAAAAGGGGAGGTTGCTTTCCCGCACGGCTTAAAGCATTTCTTTAGGGGCCAAATTTAGACGATACGTTGTGTAGGATGTGCAAGAAGGTCTCTGAAGGTAACAGGTGTGGACTGAGTTTTCCTTGCAGTCCGAGTTGAATGGCTGTGTGTAGCATGTGTACGTGTAACTGTGCTGTGTGTATATCAAGTAAAAGAATCTGCGTGATCTTCACAATGTCCAATGTGACAGATTACGTAATGCCGAGCGAAGATGAGTCCACTCTTGGTTAAAGAATTGTTCAAGTGCACCATAGTGTCGTGTTAATCTGTCGACTACAACTTGTACTTGTCTAGTTGTGGTTAACAGGTTATTCTCAAGATGGGTCAGGCGCACCTGTTGATGTAACAACACTTCGTGATTAACTTGGTTCCGAAAGCGCTTGCTGGGTGTCCAAATCCCAACGTTTTGCGTCTGTTTCGTCAGGAGTCCCAAAGACAGTTTTTAATAGTGTACCTCCAACGGAAAACCAGGCTCGTTTGAAACGAGGCCGTGGTACTGCATCCCTAATACTGTTCAACTGACTTCGAAGGGTTGAATAATTCTAGTCACTTCCCACAAAGATCGGAGAAACTCATGTTCCTTTGCCTGCATCAAAAAGGTTTCATATTTTGTCAATTGCTGAGCTGTATCATACACTCCTGGAAATGGAAAAAAGAACACATTGACACCGGTGTGTCAGACCCACCATACTTGCTCCGGACACTGCGAGAGGGCTGTACAAGCAATGATCACACGCACGGCACAGCGCACACACCAGGAACCGCGGTGATGGCCGTCGAAAGGCGCTAGCTGCGCAGCATTTGTGCACCGCCGCTGTCAGTGTCAGCCAGTTTGCCATGGCATACGAAGCTCCATCGCAGTCTTTAACACTGGTAGCATGCCGCGACAGCGTGGACGTGAACCGTATGTGCAGTTGACGGACTTTGAGCGAGGGCGTATAGTGAGCATGCGGGAGGCCGGGTGGACGTACCGCCGAATTGCTCAACACGTGGGGCGTGATGTCTCCACAGTACTTCGATGTTGGCGCCAGTGGTCGGCGGAAGGTGCACGTGCCCGTCGACCTGGGACCGGACCGCAGCGACGCACGGATGCACGCCAAGACCGTAGCATCCTACGCAGTGCCGTAGGGGACCGCACCGCCACTTCCCAGCAAATTAGGGACACTGTTGCTCCTGGGGTATCGGCGACGACCATTCGCAACCGTCTCCATGAAGCTGGGCTACGGTCCCGCACACCGTTAGGCCGTCTTCCGCTCACGCCCCAACATCGTGCAGCCAGCCTCCAGTGGTGTCGCGACAGGCGTGAATGGAGGGACGAATGGAGATGTGTCGTCTTCAGCGATGAGAGTCGCTTCTGCCTTGGTGCTAATGATGGTCGTATGCGTGTTTGGCGCCGTGCAGGTGAGCGCCACAATCAGGACTGCATACGACCGAGGCACACAGGGCCAACACCCGGCATCATGGTGTGGGGAGCGATCTCCTACACTGGCCGTACACCTCTGGTGATCGTCGGGGGGACGCTGAATAGTGCACGGTACATCCAAACCGTCATCGAACCCATCGTTCTACCATTCCTAGACCGGCAAGGGAACTTGCTGTTCCAACAGGACAATGCACATCCGCATGTATCCCGTGCCACGCAACGTGCTCTAGAAGATGTAAGTCAACTACCCTGGCCAGCGAGATCTTCGGATCTGTCCCCCATTGAGCATGTTTGGGACTGGATGAAGCGTCGTCTCACGCGGTCTGCACGTCCAGCACGAACGCTGGTCCAACTGAGGCGCCAGGTGGAAATGGCATGGCAAGCCGTTCCACAGAACTACATCCAGCATCTCTACGATCGTCTCCATGGGAGAATAGCAGCCTGCATTGCTGCGAAAGGTGGATATACACTGTACTAGTGCCGACATTGTGCATGATGTGTTGCCTGTGTCTATGTGCCTGTGGTTCTGTCAGTGTGATCATGTGATGTATCTGACCCCAGGAATGTGTCAATAAAGTTTCCCCTTCCTGGGACAATGAATTCACAGTGTTCTTATTTCAATTTCCAGGAGTGTATAAAGCACGGTCTTCCTCTTCTAATAATGTTAACATCGGCTAACACAATAGCATAATGTGGAGTATGCACCAGATTATGATGACGTTCAAAAAGCACGCCAGATGTGGAAGCTATAGACGTGAAATGGAGGCGCCATAACGGCGATGATGACAACCATTGAGATTAACGTGCTTCCCATTGCTGACGATAAGTTCACAGCCATTTGAACGGAGGTTGCTTTCAGCTTCCAATGTTGGTAACGGTCGACTGCGAGAGAGAGTAGTAGTGACCCTACAAGCAAAAATTTCTTGGCTCTCTTGATGAGTAATTCAGAGATGACAGAGTGGGTACAACGTTGTAGCAATAGTTACCAGGCAAGCAGCGAGGACGGACCAGTTGAGTGACGCTTACTGATGAAGAAGGCCACGAAATAGAATCACGGCAGCTAGCCAACAGTTTGACAGCCGTGGGATAGCAAGGCGGCAAGACAACGGTGTAATTCAACACTGAGTATCCGCTGATCAATCACGCGTCAGCAAAAACACGCTGAGCGCGGAGGCAGTACTACGCAGCGCAGACTAAGCGTAACTCGCTGGAAAAAAGTTTCCAACGTGCTATGGCACGAAGGCTAAGTGTCGTCAATTAATTTGAGATTTTGTACGAAGAAAGATTTTATTTATTTATTTACTTATTGAACTGAATAAAAATGAGAAGAAATCCTGTGATCGCGGTGTAAACCCGAACGGCCTAGGCACCTCCCACGCATTGGCCACTACGCAAGGGCACCCACCCCGCTAAGGCTCGACACGGCGAGACATGGAAGTAATTCATAAATTTCAGAAACAATATTGAGTGGTTTTTCAGCTGTAGAAAACCCGAATGAGGGTAGGACACCTCAAGTTAACTCAATAATCATAGGATCTTTACTTACAGAAGTGGTCAGTAGAGAGATTAACTGTACTGAAGTTGGAAATGAATGTTAACGAGAGCGAGTCTGTTGCTCGTGAATACAGAGACTGGGCGCGAAGCCGTGGAGGCGGCGCAGCGCAGCTTTATCAGCGCTGAGCCGGCAGTGCTGAGCTAGGATAACAGCGTCGGAGAGTGCTAGAGGCGCGTGTGTGTGTGTTTGACGTTTACGGGCGCTAAACAGCACGGTCATCAGTGCCCAAGCACATAACAACAGGAACACATGCAGTGAAGGGACTAAGACGAACAGCGATCAAGGGGAATGGCTACAAGACGCAGACCCGACGCAGTTCCAAATCCCGACATACAGAGGCAAAACAAGAGGAGAAGGAACACACTAAAAAAGGAAAGGAAACACAAGGGAAAGAGAACAGATACCGAAGGGAAACAAGGAGGTAATCGTGACTGGCGGACCTCTTATCTAAAACCTGGGTGAGGCAGTCACCCAGGAGCACATCAAAACTCTCTCCCTAAAATCCAAAGCAACAAATTGGACAGGACCACAGTCGTTGCGTCGTCTTGCAAAATAGAGGGCAAATCCGGTGGCAAAGAAACCTACGCCCTCTGGTCAGAGAATAAAAGACAGTCAAGTAAAATGTGGCGGCCAGTAATCTGGACGCCACAAGCACTGCAGATTGGGGGGGGGGGGGGGGGGGGTCCTCCCGCCGGAGTAAAAAACCATGTGTTAAGGGACTGTGCCCAATGCGGAGGCGAGTGAGGAGAACCTCACCCCGCCTGTATGACGGGTAGGACGTACGCCATGGTCGCGTAGTGGCCTTTACCAGACGCAGCTTATTGTCACCAACTGCCAGCCACTCCTCTTCCCTTTGATGCATAACACGAAACCGCAAAAGGGAGGTAACAGCATAGAGGGGGACGGCACATTCAACAACGTGAGGGAGGGAACATGCATCTTTGGCAGCCACATCCGCCAGTTCGTTTCCCCTAATACCCATGTGCCCCGGCACCCAGCAGAAAGAAACCTCCTTCCCCTGCCGTTGCAGGTGGAGTAGGGCATCGTGGATGTTCTGGACGACCGTATCCGCTGGGTACAAGTGTTGCATGGTCTGAAGGCCACTCAGGGAGTCAGAAAAGATGAGGAACTTAAGACTGGGAACACATCTCATCTGCTCCAATGCCCGCAAGATTCCAAACAATTCGGCATCGAGGATGGTAAACGCCGCAGAAAGCCGTAACTTGACGACTCGATCAGGGAAAACAACAGCACAACCAACAGAGTCCCCCTGTTTAGAGCCATCTGTGAATACAGGTACATGCATGGTCCGGATGCTGGTTTAAAATATCGTAAAATAAGGAGGTAAAAACAAACGCCGGAGTGCAGTTCTTCCGGTTCTCCGACAAGTCTAGAAGGATGCTGGGCCTCTGGAGCAACCAGGGAGGCAGGAGAGTAAAACCTTGTCGTTGGGGGGCCACACGCTCCACACCAAGAGACTCAAACAAATGCTTGGCACGAATCCCAAATGGTCTCGTTGCCCTGGGACGACTGGAAAAGAGACGTTCCATATGCGGTCGGGCAACGGTAGGGTACGCAGGGGAGGTAGGACAGGCAAGGAAATGACACACCCGTCGCACCGTGAGGAGTTTCCGCCGGATGGCGAGCGGCGGTTCCCCTGCCTCAGCACACAGGCTGGGGATGGGACTGGTACGGAAGGCACCAGTGGCCAGCCTGATACCCTCATGGTGTACTGCGTCAAGGATCTTCAGATACGAAGGCCTTGCTGACCCATACACGGTGCAACCATAGTCAAGACGCGATCGGACGAAAGCCCTATAAAACTGCAGCAGATGCGCCCGATCTGCTCCCCAGGACCAATGGCTCAGACACTTCAAAATATTCAGTGCCTTCAGGGCCCGCACCTTGAGGTCTTTAAGGTGAGGCAACCTCGACAACTTGGAATCAGAAGCGAGGCCCAAGAACCTCACAGTGTCTCTAAAAGGAAGAACGGTGTCCCTCAGACGCAATTCAGGGGAGGTAAAAGGACGCCGAGAACGAGTAAAATGAACACACACACATTTGTCTGCAGAAAGGGTAAAACCCGTCTGCGCAGTCCATGCCTCTAAGCGCTTTATCGTAAGCTGCAACTGCCGACTAGCAGTGACAAGACTGGAGGAAGGAAAAATCGTCCACAAACAAGGAGCATTGGGCAGGACTCCGGATAGTGGACGTGATACTGTTAATAGCGACGGCAAAGAGGGTGACACTTAAAACGCTGCCCTGAGGAACACCATTCTCCTGCACGTACAAATCAGATAGCGCATTACCAACCCGATACCGAAATAGGCGGTGAGAAAGACAGGACCGCATGAAGATGGGGAGACGGCCACGAAAGCCCCACTCATGGAGTTGATTGAGCATAAGGCGGCGCCAAGTAGTGTCATACGCCTTATTAATGTCAAAGAAGACCCCTAGACAATGCTGGTTACGTAGGAAGGGCTGCTGGATGGCAGCCTCAAGCAGGGTCAAGTTGTCTATAGTGGAACGACATCTCCGAAAGCCACACTGAGAGGGGCTAAGGAGCTGCCTGGTCTCGAGCAGCCAAACCAGGCGCCGGTTGACCATGCGTTCCAACGTCTTCCCAACACAGCTCGTCAAGGCAATACTCCGATAACTACTGGGATGCGTTCGGTCCTTCCCTGGTTTAAGGAGGGGAATCAAAATCGCCTCCCTCCACGAGTCAGGGTACGTGCCGGATAACCATATCATATTGAAACAGTTCAGGAGAACTTCCTTGGATGGCAGCAACAAGTGCCGCAGCATGCTGTACCGGATTTGATCATGACCAGGCGCAGTATCATGAGCCACAGACAGCGCCGAATCCAGTTCCCACATTGTGAAGGGGCAGTTATAGGGTTCAGAATTTAGAGACCAAGTGACCCCTTTCGATGGCAGTGCGGTAGTGGCAGAAATCTGGATCACAGTTAATAGTGGCGGTAGAGTGCGCAAAATGCATGGCAAGTGTCTGGGCAATGTCTCTCGGCGCCGTGAGGAGACATCCCTGATGCAGCAATGCCGTGACAGATAGTTGGCTGAGTTTCCCAGAAATCCTCCTGATGGCTTCCCATACTTTCGTAGAACTAGAGGAGCGAGAGATGGAGTTCAAGAACGATTGCCATGACCGTCGTTTGCTCTCTTTAATCACTCGCCGCGCTTTGGCCCTTGCCACCCGAAAGGCCGCAAGAATGTCAGCTGAGGGACGGCACTTGAAGCGGCGTAGAGCAGCATGGCGAGCTCGGATGGCTGAGCGGCACTCAGTAGTCCACCAAGGGACAGGACGCCTTTTCGGATGACCGGATGACCGTGGGATTGACAATTCAGCAGCATGTGAGATCACGGCTGCAACATGGTCTACCCATTCGTGGACGCTGGCACGGTGTTCCAAAACAGCCAGTGGGCTGAAAAGTGCCCAGTCAGCTCTGCAGAGGTGCCACCGGGGCGGCACTGGTAATGCCACAGCCTCATCCAGGAGGCGAATCCAAAGGGGGAAGTGGTCACTAGAATGGAGGTCAGCTGCAGCCTCCCACAGAGCAGAATCCGCGAGTGCTGGAGAGCAAAAGGAAAGGTCAATAGCCAATGTCGACCCGGAAGCAGTACAGAAATGAGTGGGAGCACCAGAGTTGAGGATGAACAGTTCTTCAGACATCATGAGGCTTTCCAGAATGCGACTGCTGGAGCAAGTAGCCCCATAAGACATTATGAGCATTGAAGTCCCCCAGAAGAAGAAATGGGCAGGGGAGTTGGCTAATAAGGTCCGTGAGAGCCTCAGAGTCTATCGCATCCTGAGCCGGTAAGTAAACTGAACAGACTGTGAGCCTCCGACTCACAAGAATGTCAACTGCAACTGCTTGCAAGTCGGTAACGAGAGGGAGCTCAGATGAGGGGAGCATGTCACGGACAAAAACCGCAACACCACCCTTTGCCCTTTCCCCCGTCAGATTATCTATTCGATATACGGTATAGCCCTGTAAAGAAGGAGCATCAGTGGCCCGAAAATGTCTCTCTTGGAGACATAAGCACAAGGGGGACTCTCGTATAAGGAGTTGTAATTTGGCCACATGCGTCCTGAACCCAATGAACCCATTCAGGTTCCACTGTAATATGGGAGCCAGTGATCAGGGTGGCTGAACTTTCACCCTGCCTCTGTGCTTTGGAGGAGAGCCCGTACTGGCTGGAGATTTATTCCTGGGGCGAGAAGATCGCCCCCGGTCGACATCAATGTCCGTAAGCTCCGATGACGACCCACGGGAGATGTCAGACAGTATGATGGCCTCGTCATCAGACCGACTCCTCAGGTGGTAAAACGTTCACCTTCGGCGTCTTTGTCTTGGGGGGCTTAGAATGCAGAGCCTTGTCAACAGTTGGAGCTTTACTCGCCTGGGCAGAAGGCGCCATATGGGGAGAGGCAGGAAGTACCCCAATGTCAGCAACCACGGCCTTGTCCGACGTAGCAGGGAGAGCTGCAGTTTGCAAAACAACTGCAGCAGCACAAATGCACTGGCAAGTGCAGGTATTAGTGCTAATACTAGTAACCTCCGTTTGCGTAGCAATAGTGGCCATTTGTACCGGTTTTTTCAGAGCGGAAGCGAAAGATGTTGAAAACACAGGAGGTTGCATGGCCTTAAAGAGCTTCTTGGCCTCACCATAGGGGATGCGCTTAGATGTTTTAATCTCCTGTACCTTCAGTTCTATGGGCAGATCCGGCTCGAGACAGGGTGCCTCCCAGAGCAATTCACGCACTTCACAGTCGATGAACAATCGGCTCCGTCTTGGGCAAGCTAACCAAATTTACCACAGGTGGCTATCCCATTGCACCCCAACGTAGTATGCCCAAAGCGCTGACATTTAAACAGCGCATTGGGTTGGGGAAATATGCCCGTACTGGCAAACGTAAGAACTCTGCTTTAACATGCTCTGGGAGTCTCGGGCAACTGAACGTGAGAATAAACGAGTCAGATTTGACGAGGTCCCCATCGACTCGTTTCATAATATGCTGCACGTCAACAATACCTTCGTCAGCCCACTCAGATTTTAACTTGGCTATGGGGATATGCACCAAGTCCCTCCACGTTACAACACCCTTACTATAATTCAAAGTGGAGTGGAGCTCGGTCTCGACAGCGTACTCTCCTAGACAGGTTGCTTTCCGAAGGGAAGCGACTTGACGGGAACTAAAAGTCTCAACTAACAGAGTCCCATTGCGCAATCGCTTCACAGATTTCAGTGTTCCTGCAATTCCCTCAAGACACTTGTGGATGTAAAAGGGAGAAACTCTCTCAAAGCTACCCTCCTTCCTTTTAATAATCAAAAACACATTCTGATTATCAGCATTTGCTCCGTTACTACATTCTGTTAAATCTCTAGCAACACCAGGCGCTGGAGGACTCGCAGCGCGTAGCCGCTTTTTCGATGGGGTGTGTTTTCCTACCAGCGGCCCACCCAAGCCACTGGTAGGGGGAAATGTAGAGGTCGAAGGGTCCATTGCGGTCCCACGAGCACCTAGGGAACTAAAGGTCCGCTCAGACAGAGCTCCGCGTGCCTGAGTAAGCCTTTTAGAACTGGGGTGCAGCAGGTGCCCCAGAGGTTGCCCGCTTGTGACTGTTCCACCCCAAAAGCCATGCATCTTATAGGCGCGGAGCACACCGAAAGATTGAGGGTTTTTATAGAGGTTGGCCTTCCTCGCAATCCAGGCGGTCAAGCGAAGATTACCATTCCCCGCAGCACACAACATTTCACCGCCGCGCCGTACGGTGGTCGCTGAAGCATGTCCGGGGTTTACGGTGACAGGACACTGGCGGCGCAGACCAGTCCCCAGCTCAGGACCCCGGGGTCGCCAAGCCCGAACTCAGCAAGTGAATGCTGAGCCCCTGGGGGCGCGCTAGAGGCTCTGCGTCTGAGGCTAACACATTGTAAGTGCAACTTAAAAGTAACAGTTACTGAAAAGCAATAGTAAACGAATATCTAATGTCACAAAGACGTTTCATTCCACGTTAACAGAACAACTTAAGTGTTCAACAGGTAAATTGGTATTGAATATTCAACGTTGTTGATTAAAAGAAACTGCTACTGAACATAACATACATACGTACGTACTTGCCTTTTCCCTTTCGAAGAGCGGAGGGAATAAACGATAAAAGCCTTGTTCGTGCACTTAGTATATGACAATAGAGGTCTGGTAACATCAACAAGTTACAGCAAGGTAGTGTGAATATAAACAGTGTGAGTGTGTTGTAAGTGTACTACTGTGCGTATGAAGTGTTGTGTAAATGTGTGAGTAATGATAGCTGATGGCAGATAGGAATTGAAGGCCAATAGGTGCTATCAGAGATACTTCCAGTCGAGAAAACAATGAAAATTAAAATGGAATACCGAATATGACACTAAAATTACTGTAACCATAAAGTGTACTAAGCATGAATCATAACTATTAATTGATAGTAACAAAAGTTGACATTGAAGTAATAATTGACAAGAAATAAAATAAAGGGAATATTTCCCGAACATCCGAATCGCATACGAAATCCGGCAGGGGATATTGTTTTTTAGTCGGTTGACGAAGTGCATAAGGGGCTACGTCAGCAGAATCCGACAGTGTGTGTGTGTATAGCAACAGTGGCGTTGTATAAAATGTAATAAAAGAGCGTCTGGGGCTCAGTTCATTTGTGTTTGAGTGTCAAAGGCGTAGTGTGAGCGAAAATTGTCTCACGGTAATTGAGGTATGAATTGTTTTGTGGTCAACCGAGGAGCTTAGGATTCGGTGACGTGTAAGTACAAGTTCGCGGTAAGGAATGAGTTACCTGCGAGTGACGACTAATAAGTTCAGCAGTGCATTAGTGCAACGTGCAGATTTGAATTGATGATTACATAATTTTTCAGGGCAATGAAGCAACCTGCGGACAGTACTAAGGCAACCTGTCTAACAATTAATGGGTAGACAGTGTATTGGAGCTACCTGTGACACCGTGGTTCAGCGGGCCTAAGGGCGTCCGCCTGACTTAATAAGGAATTAGTGCAGGCACATTGGTCTCCTACGACACATGGAATAAAGGTATCAACGGCGTGCTAGTAAAACGTCGACTGTTCAAGCAATAAAAATAGCTCTGAAGTTAGAATAGCATGCATGCATAAATAGCGTCACTTCGTGTGCGCGCAGTACATAACAATACATAAAATGAAAATGATGAACTATAAATCACTGGCGCTAGCACAATGACATAATTAAACACAATGACATATATTGACAGAAAACAAAAACACCATGACGTATAATAATATCGCTGTAAGTAGTCGGAACAGATATTATGAATGGTAGTACAAGATTTTCGCGTCGAAGTTAACGCGTGATGTAGGCAGTTGGGACGATAGGCGCACGTGCTCTGGTATGCGGTATAGAGATTACTGTGACCGTGACGGCAGCAGATGCGCACACGTGTTGTCTTAGGATGCTAGAATAGCAACGTTAACATGTAACACTGGCCATCTGGGGCTGGCTGCTAGGCTGCGTGTGTGTTAGTTTCAGAACTGACGACAACAAATTGAAGTGGAAGGACAAGAAGGCACAGTTCCCGTAGCGCGTACATCCCCGGCAAAGTGCGTACCTCACAGTGGACCATCGGCCGATATTTTGGGGGCAAAGGGAGAAGCGATATCTCGGTGTAAATGGATGTTAACGTTAAAAGACCGGCACTGTCGGAAGAGGGTACCTACCATGTTGTAGGGGCCTCCTCACTGACTGAAGAAGGAAAACAGGATAGAACAATGACCACGGCGGTAGAGTAAAATAAAAGGGGAGGGCAAAAATAACTGAGTAGCAACCGAGGAACAATCGCCGGCCGATATACGGCAGCCCGGACGGTTGGTCGTTTGTGCCTCGTCAGCAGCGCGAAAAACCCGTCGCATTGCGTTGGTTTGCCCATATCTGGACTTGTCCAAGGAAGATAAAGGTTAGAGGTCCTCATAGTTCGGTGTGTAAGAGTGTTAGGGCTGTAGTTTGTAGCTTATACAATGAATCAAAGCAATAATGAAACTGCAAAGCAATAATGAATCTGAAGACTAAGGTATGCACAATAATGTAAATCGTTAAGAACTTCGTGTAATTTATCCAGCTAATGTGAAACAAAACAAGGAAAAGAAATTAAACAATGAATCACATCTACTTAATATTTATGTTTAGATTTATTGGGATGTTTGAATGAATTTTGTTTGCCGTGTCTTCCGCCGGCATGAAAGAAACCAGCTCGAAACTGTTAGCGAGCGCGCAGCGCACGCGTAGGTGCGGAGTGAGCACCGGCACGTCAGCGGTGGTGTGAGACGGCGTGTGACCGCGAGAGACCGGCCGCTGCTGCAGCGACAAATATCACCCGCTTAGCGTGTACAATCATCTAGAATAAGAGTTTTAAAAACGCTGTTAGTTATATAAAACGATGTTGCGTGCATTGTAGTCTGTCATACACGAAGGATAGGGCAGTAATTTGCGGTTTGTTTTTGTAGCTACCGGGACGCTCGGCGTGTCGAGACGCTGGAGGCGGCAGCGCACGTGGTGATAAGATAAGTCATCGCGCGGAGCGCTGTCATTGGCTGAGAAACAATGATGGCCGCTGGCCAGTTCTTGGCGGGGAGAGGGGTCAGCGCTGAGGAGAGGAGGGAAGGCGACAGCTGGTGTGTTGCCCCGCCAACAGCTGGTCCCGTAAACAAAGCGTACGAGGCGTATGCATTTCAAGTCCTGGCTTTTTCTGTTCCGATTACTTACGGTCAGCTGCAGAAAATACATAACTACGACATAGAGTACAAAGCACTACACGTCAACGTAACAAGTATTAAGAGAAACTCGGAGTAAAAACACTCCACATGTACTGGTTTTCCAAACAGATGGCAATGGATGACACTGAAGAATATTATTCAGAGTTGGCAGCCGCGGTACTGCCAGCACCGAGTGTAATGGTTCCATTTGAAGCAAGTCAGCTGCGTGACGTCTAATGCGTGGCTTTGCTTGCAAACCATAAAATATAATCGTACATATAAAAACGAGCAAAAATACATGACAGGACTGGAAATTGACAATTGAGAATGGCTGGGAACTCCGTGGTGGCCAGGCACGTCTTGCTTCCAAGTCCCTGGAGAAAATGACTTAAACTAAGCTGCAATAAAACATAAAGTAAAACACTAATTAGGCGTGATTAATCACGCGACCTCAACCCATAAGGGTGTCGATTCCGCAAGGCGTATCTTAGATAACCCTGTCGAGGTAATCTCCTCCCTTTTTCCTTTCGTCTTTGTTCCACTTGAGGTGTAATGACACAGGCGGATCAGGGGCTGCGACCTGTTGTGGTGGCACAGCCCTACCGTGGTAAGCTTGCAGGAAGTCAAAGTGCACTATCACCATACGGTCGGTTAATTGCAGTTCTGCATTGACTGGTGAGGTCAACCGTACAATCCGATACGGGCCTTCAAAGCGGGGAGAGAACTTTTTAGTTCGTCCCTTTTTGATTGCCGGGTTTCTTAGTAACACTAAAACACCGGTTTGATAAGTCGGTAAAACAGCAGTTTTCTTCTGCCTATGCAACTGTTTATTAGTAGCTTACGTATTATTCCGCTTGACCTTATACCAGATCGCTTTTAGCCGGTGGGCTAAAACTTTTACTTCTTTTATTTGTACACCCTGAGGTAGTTTGTCTATATCGAACGGCGAATTCATCGGCTGTCCAAACACAGCTTCTTAAGAGGTATACCCCGTGGATTCATGTATTCGGGTGTTGTATACAGAAGAAATATATGGTACATATCTGTCCCAATCAGCATGCGTTTTTGCAACATAATAGGATAACATTTTACAAATTGTACGGTGTACGCGTTCAACGCGACCGTTGGCTTTCGGATGGAAGGGAGTTGTACGCCATTTTTTGATTCTTAGCAATTTACAAACTTTTACAAATAAAACAGACATGAAATTGGTTCCTTGATCCGTTAAAATGGCATCAGGACTTCCAACAGGTAGTATCACACGATTTACAAACTCTCTCGCCACAGTTTCTGCTCTCATGTTGGCGAGGGGAACCAAAATTAGATAACGTGAAAAGTGATCAATATCAGACAAAATGTATTATTACCTTGTTGCGGCTGTGGAAAAGGACCTTGGAAATCTAAAGCAAGAATTTCGAAGGGAGAAGATGCCTGAGGAAGTGTCTGCAGCGGCACTAGCGGGTGTCTATTTTGTGCTCGTTGTGCACACGGCAGGCAAGACCTTACATACCTGTCCACGTCACGTTGTACGCTATTGGCACCAATAACGTGTCGCAATTCGAGCGTTCGTAGCGCGTTTTCCGCTGTGACATGCTTGGATGGTATCATGGCATTGCCGTATTATACGCTGCTGCAAGCATTCCGCTATTACCAAACGATTTCCATGGGGAGTTTTTCGATACGAAAGGTCGTCTATTACTTCGAATTCTGGCAAGGTGGCGTATCTTTGACATTGAACGTCCACCTGCTGTGCTTCTTTTACCTCTTCAATTGATACCTCATCTGACTGAATGACACGCATTTTTCTACTTAATGCATCAGCATTTTGATGCAACCTACCAGGCTTGTGCCGAACTTCAAAATCTTATTCTGACAGTTTCATGACCCAGCGCATAAGTTTGCTGCTAGGGTCCTTCAGATTCAATAACCACTGCAGAGCGGAGTGATCAGTAAGAACTGTAAACTTGCGACCATAAAGGTAACATCTAAAATAATTAATTCCGAAAAGAAGGGCAAGCAATTGCTTCTCTGTAGTACTGTAATTAATTTCTGCTTTATTCAGTTGACGAGAGGCATACCGAACGGGTATTTCCTCATCATCTTGCACTTGCCTTAGGACACATCCTACAGCAGTCAGATGCGTCACAAGATAAAATGAAAGGTTAAGCGAAGTCTGAGAAAACAAGTAGAGGTGAACTAGTTAAAATAGTTTTCACTGTTTGAAAGGTGTTCGAACATTCATCTGTCCACACAAAAAGAGTGTCCTTTTTCAACAAATTAGTTAGAGGTTTGGTAATGCTAGCATAATCTTTAACAAAACGGCGGTAATAATTTGCAAGACCAAGGAAGGATTGTAACTCCTTTAAATTTGATGGAATAGAAAAAGTGTCTACTGCTTCAGTTAATCGTGGATCTGGCTTGACTCCGCTGGAATTGATGACGTGACCTAAATACTGCATTTGTGATTGAGCAAAAGAACATTTTTCTAATTTTAAGCTTAAATTAGCGTTTTGCAATCGCAACAGTGCACTGCGTAGATGTTAAGCATGTTCAGCAATGGGTTTTGAGAATAGAAGTATATTATCAAGATACACAAGGCACATAGTAGGTTTCAGTCCACGTAATAGCAGATCTGCAAATCGCTGAAAGGTTGCTGGCGCGTTGCGAAGCCGAAAGGCATGCTTAAGAATTCATATAAGCCACCAGGAACTACAAAAGCTGTCTTAGCTCGGTCTTGAGGAGCAATGCTCATATCTAGTGTTGTAAAGTACCGGCAATTGCCCAGACGATCGAGTGTGTCTTGGATCCGGGGTAGTAACCCCGTTTACGGCTCGCATGTCTACTCAGAGGCGATAGGATATTTTTCCGTCTATAGATTTCTTTGGAACGACTACAATTGGGCTATACCACGCACTAGAAGAGGGTTGTATTATTCCTGCTTCTAGTTGCTCTTGTATAGTTTCCTCTACCACTGACTGAAGATGATAGGGGACTGGGTACCCTTTTTGAGCTATTGGCCTAGCATTTCCGGTTGGAATATGATGTTGGATTAAATCTTTTGCTGATAAATATTTCCTGTCTTCAAACAACCATGAATACTCATTCAATACTTCATTTATTAGCTTTTGTTCATGCAATGGTAGGTGACTAAGGTTAGCTTTATATTTATCTGTCAGATATGACGTGATTGTCAAAAGGTGTTGAGAGGTGGCAGCAGTCTTTTTCTTTTTCAGAGAAGGGGTTTTCATTGGCAGCTCATCTTCTGTGATAACCTGTAAGCTGGCTAATACTGTACCACGCGGTATTAAAGCTTGCTTGTGGCTAAAATGGTCTAAACATACGGGTACGCAGTTTTCTTTTTGTACTTGCTGCGCTTTGCACAGGCTACGTTTTACGTGGACCTGCATCTGGTCAAGAGTGTCATTCTGGCAAAGTGGATTTACCAAGAAATGAACCTCTTCAGACTCACGTATCCCGACAGGCACCCAAAGGATCTTTCCTGTGCCTTCTGGTATCTCCACGGGATTATCGGCTTTTAGCATCGTTACGGAAGACTCCGAAACTTGGGAAACAGATCCTTTTATCCCAGCTCCGCTCGCCCGCAACGTGCAGTCACGTCCAAAACGGTGCACGTTGTCGCCGAAGTGGAGGGTATTGAACCTATAGTCAATAACCACCTGGAAATGGCGCAGAAAGTCACTTCCTAGGATGATGTCGTAATCCGTGCGTCTGTTCCGTACAACCTCCAACGTAAAAGCATATTCCGTGGAGTCCAACATGAGCTCAACGCAACAGGTGCCATCAGAATTCACTATGGCGGGACCAATACCACTGATATGGCACCGCGGCTGTTGCAATGTTCTTTCATCTCTTTTCGAGAAAAATGCCAAGCTGATCTGCGAGCCTGTGTCAATTAGCACGCGTATTGGTTTGCGGCCTCTAACACCATCGACAACCACGCTCGCCACCTGCGTGATTCCCTTATAAGCTAGAAGAGTCACTATTTTTAACGAAGGCCGAGAGGGGAGGCACTTCCTGCCCCGCGACCGTTTCCCGAATTCTGTGGTTGGTTTGCATTTCGCCTGAAGTTTGCAGGTGGTTGTGGTCTACCATTTGGACAATGCACGCTTTAGTGACCCCTGTTCCTGCACCGATGACAATATGGCTCGCTGCATTGCTCTGTCACATGTCCTTGTCTATTACAGCGCCCACACACAGTGTCGTTCGAAAAGACACGCCGGGGCTCGCTTTACCGCGCGGAGACGGCCACAAATCGGTTCGCGTCCTCTCTCAAGAGTGCTAATCGCACGGCTTCGTGTAAGGTGCGGGGGGAAGCTACCTCTATTTCGCCCCCTGTTTAAGGGTTTATGAAAACACGTATATCGCACGACATTCTGATTCTTCCAACAGAACCTCGTTACGAGCAGAATTGGCACTTAGTGCGTGTGTGTGTCATGAGACGCTTCTACTTCTGTTCGCGAATGCTTCTAAATTCTCACCCGTTTTTTGCTTAGGGTGGAAAGCAAGTCGCGATAGTAGCTAGCACCACGTTTGTCTGTATACCTTTCAATTGACCCTGTTGCAAGGGTCTGGAAGGTAGGGGCATTTTTCAAGCTCTCGACCGACTGCACGTAGTTCCGCGCTTCGCCGGTGAGTTTCATTTTCATCACGTTTAAGAGACATTCATCTGTCCAACCTCAAAGCTTTCCGACGACCTGGATATTCCGGACAAGCGTGTGAATATCCTCGTGCGGCTTCCCAGCGAACGCCGGAATAAACGCTACTGCTGGAAAGCTCTGCACCAAAGTAGAGGTGGCTACTGCCACAGGTGAATCTGTTCCTCCCCTAGCACTTGCTTAGCAACATTAGATTGCGGAGAAGCCATTTGAAGATCATTTATCTGTTGCTTAAGCTCCGCGTTAGCTAAAATTAATTGATTTATCTGGATCTGCAGCGCCGAGAGGGGATCTTTATCCTCTCTGGCTGCTCCTGCCTCCAATTGCTGCTGGTGGTCGGCATGTTACAATAGTGTGGGCATCTACACCACCGTAGCGTGGCTAATGACTTAAATTATTTGGTGGCGTGCAGACGACGGGCGGCGGCACGGACAGCTGCGACGCCGGGGCGGCGCGAGCGCCGAACCCCGGACCCTGGCACTGGCAGCCACCCACGGCAGCTACGGACAGCGGCGGCGAACGTGACTGCGTCGCGGACCCTGCTCGACTCGCTTCCGCCGGCGAGCTGCGTGGCTTCCAAACGGGTCGCGACTCACCTTCCGATACTTCTCGAACGAAAGCACGGATTACACGGGATCGTGAAATCATGTTCGGTGTCGCATAATGACACTGTATTCACTCTGTACACATGTAATCGCTCCTTCAGATGGCACTAACGTAGAATTTATCTTTCCGTTATTTCTCCGTCTGCTGCAGCCTACAGAGCTTTGTCGCTGCCGTTGCTAGCGCTCCGAAATGTCGGCAGTTTAATTCTCTCTCGGGTAATGGCTCTTTTCTGGCGTAAATGAAAACGGGAGGAAATGATAATAAATATGCACACAGCAGTCAGACTTTACATTTAGCACCGTAATAAGCGAGTAAACTTGTGAAAAATGAATTACGTCGGTTGGGCCACACGTTAACTGTGATTAAGCTACATAAAGCCAGATTTGGAGTTGTCTCTTCGCAGACAAACTCGCGAAAGTCCTCTTTTTTTCCAAATGAAATTACGTATTGTATTCTTTATTGCAAAACGATACTAGCTTCGGCTAACCGCTTGTGGCGTCGTGCTTGCGTAACACTTGCCTGTATTCATTATGTATGCACTCTCTCCACGTATAACAGTACAATAACTGTCGCTATAGTAACGGTGGAGATTTAAAAAATGTCACCTTCCGGCTTCATAATTATCACGTTTGCATTCACACATGTCATGTGACGGTCGACCATCGGTTTCTTCACGTGCAGCATCGGCTAAAACACGTACGCAGACGTGATAAGTGAATCTCCAAAAGTCGTTGTATATCCAAACAGAAAGTACCTACCGTATTCGTCACTGAAAAATGATATAAGCGACAGTATTTCCCATAATCGATCACTCTCCGAAGCTAAATGTTCCGTCGACTCATCGTAATTAAATTTCTCCTCAGTTCACAGGTTTTCAGTTCTTCAGAAAAACGTAAACTAACGATTTACAAAATGCCGCGAAAACAGGTGTGGCCCGAACATTCCGTTAAAACTCGGGACGGCGTGTCTCGCACCGACATTTTTGTCACACATGCTCTCGGCATTCTTATCGAGTTGAATTTGAGTAACAAATTAAGATTCAAACAAATCCCTCCACCGACTCTTACCGGACCAGCTCCCTACAGCCGTGCTGCGAAAGAAGGTGTCGATGTCTGCGATGCTGCTTCCCTCGTGCTTCAAATGTAAACAAGTCTTGGAAAGAAACTTCCTGCCAGATTAAAACTGTGTTCCCGATCGAGACTCGAACGCGGGACCTTGGCCATTCGCGGGCAAGTGCTCTACCATCTGAGCTACCGAAGCACGACTCAGGCCATATCTCACGGGTTTACTTCGGCCAATATCTCGTCTCCTACCTTCCAAGTCTTGGAAATCCTCTGTTTTCTCTCAACGCTAAGGCACAAACAAAATGTTAGTTGCTGCTGTACATTCTGATCTCTACAGCCTGTCTTTAGACAAAACTGACAGTTTTACGTGAATACATGTAAAGTAACTAATTTTGCCTAAAACGCTACAGAAAATATTTAAATTTATTACTGCATTTTAGCGTCACTCGAGCTAAGCATATTCAAGTATTGCGATACCTCCACTGTCGTCACGTGTGCTTCTGGGCGTCGGCAAGCAAATGTATCATTAACGGTGCTGAAAGCTCATCCCTGTTAAACTAGTATCGAGCCACTTAATAAAGTTTAAATGTGTTCTAAACGATAGAGCTTGGCCTTACTAAGTAAGTACATTTAGCACTCGAAAAGATCCGTCGTGTAGGAAGTTAATGAACTTAAAGAGCGTACTTTTCGTCTGGCTCTAGCTTTAATACCCTTGAAAAACACTCAAAGGTGGACATGTAGCCGTTCTGTTAGAACACTGTGCTGTACATATTCTTTTTCTATAGCCTTATTCATGTTTCTTCAAGCTGATGCTTGTCACGTTTTCCTTCTTATGGCAGCTCCCATTGCAAAATGGCGCCGTGGCTCTTTACAGATTCTCGCCACAGATTAGAAGAGAGTTGCAACTGTCGTGGCGACAATGGAAGAGGGCAAGTTGGTATTGTTTTATGTCGTATTGTGAGGTGCGCCGACTTCTCTCCACAGCTATACCAGAACTCGCCAGTTCAGATGCTCCTCGGTCTGCTTGACCCCGTGCTGTGAACTGGCCTGTGACCGCTAGTGCTGCCCTTCTCTGTACACGCTCGGTGCGCTCCCGCCTGGTACGGGTCCCACACACCCGTGAGCAGTGCTCTGGCGTCGGACGCAGCAGTGAGTGGGGAGCAGACTCCCCCACCCTGCCAGTGACCGCCAGTCCCCCACATGCTTCACCCACGACTCAGCCTTTGTGGTTACTCCGTCTCGTGTCCCTGCAAATTGCTACAGCTCACTCATTGCTATTCTAAATAATTTATACGTAGTCATCAGACATTTGGCGTCCCCAAAGAACAGATACCATTGATGACCGTGCAGCTTCTCTAGAATGAAAGAATAATTAATGGAAACCCTCAGCTGCCGACAGATGTGCCGGCCGTGGTGGCCGAGGTGTTCTAGACCCTACAGTATGGAACCGCACGACCGCTGCAGTCACAGATTCGAATCCTGCCTCGGGCATGCATGTGTGTGATGTCCTTAGGTTAGTTAGGTTTAAGTAGTACCAAGTTCTAGGGGACTGATGACCTCAGCAGTCAAGTCCCATAGTGCTCAGAGCCATTTGAACCATTTGAACCGACAGTTGTTGATATACACCGACAGGGACAGCTGAAAATGTGTGTCCCGACCGGAACTTGAACCCAGGATCTCGTGTTTACATGGCAGACGCTCTACCCATCTGAGCCACCGAGATAACAGAGGATAGCACGACTGCAGGGAGTTATCCCTTGCTCGCTTCCCGTGAGAAGCTTCTAGAGAAGCTGCACGGCCACCAATGGTATCTATTCTTTCGAGAACAGGTACTATCTCCATATAGTTAAAGGCTACCCGGCCTTTTACCTTCTTCTGTGCGAATGTGCACAGTTTGTTCGAACTATTACGGGACTCGTCAGCGTAGTCTGGCGCTAGTAATGAGTGAATGGGCAAATATCTACACTCCTGGAAATTGAAATAAGAACACCGTGAATTCATTGTCCCAGGAAGGGGAAACTTCATTGACACATTCCTGGGGTCAGATACATCACATGATCACACTGACAGAACCACAGGCACATAGACACAGGCAACACATCATGCACAATGTCGGCACTAGTACAGTGTATATCCACCTTTCGCAGCAATGCAGGCTGCTATTCTCCCATGGAGACGATCGTAGAGATGCTGGATGTAGTCCTGTGGAACGGCTTGCATGCCATTTCCACCTGGCGCCTCAGTTGGACCACCGTTCGTGCTGGACGTGCAGACCGCGGGAGATGACGCTTCATCTAGTCCCAAACATGCTCAATGGGGGACAGATCCGGAGATCTTGCTGGCCAGGGTAGCTGACTTACACCTTCTAGAGCACGTTGGGTGGCACGGGATACATGCGGATGTGCATTGTCCTGTTGGAGCACCAAGTTTCCTTGTCGGTCTAGGAATGGTAGAACGATGGGTTCGATGACGGTTTGGATGTACCGTGCACTATTCAGTGTCCCCTCGACCATCACCGGAGGTGTACGGCCAGTGTAGGAGATCGCTCCCCACACCATGATGCTGGGTGTTGGCCCTGTGTGCCTCGGTAGTATGCAGTCCTGATTTTGGCGCTCACCTGCACGGCGCCAAACACGCATACGACCATCATTAGCACCAAGGCAGAAGCGACTCTCATCGCTGAAGACGACACGTCTTCATTCGTCCCTCCATTCACGCCTGTCGCGACACCACTGGAGGCGGGCTGCACAATGTTGGGGCGTGAGCGGAAGACGGCCTAACGGTGTGCGGGACCGTAGCCCAGCTTCATGGAGACGGTTGCGAATGGTACTCGCCGATACCCCAGGAGCAACAGTGTCCCTAATTTGCTGGGAAGTGGCGGTGCGGTCCCCTACGGCACTGCGTAGGATCCTACGGTCTTGGCGTGCATCCGTGCGTCGCTGCGGTCCGGTCCCAGGTCGACGGGCACGTGCACCTTCCGCCGACCACTGGCGACAACATCGATGTACTGTGGAGACCTCACGCCCCACGTGTTGAGCAATTCGGCGGTACGTCCACCCGGCCTCCCGCATGCCCACTATACGCCCTCGCTCAAAGTCCGTCAACTGCACATACGGTTCACGTCCACGCTGTCGCGGCATGCTACCAGTGTTAAAGACTGCGGTGGAGCTCCGTATGCCACGGCAAACTGGCTGACACTGATGGCGGCGGTGTACAAATGCTGCGCAGCTAGCGCCATTCGACGGCCAACACCGCGGTTCTTGGTGTGTCCGCTGTGCCGTGCGTGTGATCATTGCTTGTACAGCCCTCTCCCAGTGTCCGGAGCAAGTATGGTGTGTCTGACACACCGGTGTCAATGTGTTCTTTTTTCCATTTCCAGGAGTGTATTTGGAACGTTACGAATATAAGTTGCGGACAGTCGCTTTCTCGCCAGTCCTCGGTGGCTCAGGTGGATAGACCATCTGCCATGTACGCAGGAGATCCTCGGTTCGAGTCCCGGTCGGGGCACACGTTTTTAACTGTCACCATCGCTGTATACCAACAGTACCTGTCGGCAGCTGAGGGTTTGGATTAATTATTGTTTAATTTTTTGGCATTGTTTCCGACTCGACCAGCGGATCGCTTGTGCTCTGTTGGTGACACGCTATTACTTCTTGAGCGTCTTCCATCTGGGAATTCTGCCATAGTCTGCTTAAAATTCCTGCCCCATATTAAAATCATATCGCAATTTTCTAATGGCCATGCAAAACTAAAGGTTGTCATTTTTCTTTCCTCTTGTAAAGTGTGCTTTCCGTCGCGTTTAAGTATCCGACATCGCAAAGTCCCGTTTTTTAGCTCTTTCTACCAAAGATTATACGTATTCGGCCATCGGCCTGTCGCGTCACGTCTGTCGCATACACGGTGCGAGAAAACAATTTGACCAAAAGGCTAGGACAGAAATACAGCGTCAGACGAAGGGAACAGAGTACAGGAAATAGTGCTCGCAGTTGAGTGTTTACCGCGCTATGGCAGCATGAAAACCGTGGTAAGTTTCAACATTTTCTACGAGATATTCACGTTAATTAAGTGGTGGCTCACTTGTCATTTACTTTGACCCTTCTAAGACGTGGAACAGGATCATGTGATTCTTTTCATTTCTAAAGAAGTGCGATGTGGTACGTCAGCTAAGTAAATACATGGGGATGTGATGCTTTAAGCCAACCTATCCTCATTGTGAAGACTGGTTGACGCAAAGACTGTGCGTGCAAACACATTTACTGTGAGTTACCTTTTATTTTGAGTAAAAACGTCAACATGTCAGACTTCGATTACGTTCCTTTAGCGCCGAAAATGCGCAGCTGCGAAGCTTAGGTGCTATACCTAAATTCCTATGTTTCGTACTGTCTCTCCATCCTACGCTAGAGTGTCAAACTCTTTCCCGCACTCTGTGTAACCTCGGTGGACGGCAAACCTCGCTCAAACAGCATTGCTTAAATTATTCAGTTTTTACGTACGATACACATATATATCACTGAATGACTCCAAACCCGCTCGTACGCTTATATTCCGCCGCGTCACTGGGAAGCCAGCACACGGTGTACAAAATGACGAAATCAGCACCGTATTTTCATAATGGCAGGTGTTGATAGTGAGCACATTTTAGACATCAATCAAATTCAGATGTTAGTAATGCAGAAGCCGAGTTGATTTTTCGGTTAATTCTGCGCCTCCTCCAGCCCAGCAGAGCTTTGTCGCTGCTAGCTCCGTGGAAAGTTGGCAAACTCGCCCGCGAGTAACAGCGGTTGCATGAAGAAAATGAATGCGGTTAAAAAAATGTACATGCAAGAGTTCCTCACCGAAATAAGAGTGAATCCGTTCTTGGCGTGGGACCTAATATTTAGAATATTTGAAATATCGGTCCACTATCGCATGAGCGATTCGCGGTTCTTTTGATGCCTTAAGAACAGAGGAGGGATGGAAAAACCTGCCGAATTCTCTCTGTATTTTCGTCACTTCTCCTTGGATTGCTTGCATGGTGGTTGAAATCCACTCTCCCTCTTTACTTGGAGTTCCCGCGCCATTATGGATAGACGAGAAGCTGGCGGTTTCCCGTGTCGCGTCCCGAAGTATCTCTCGTTTTTGGTGCCTGACTGTGTTGCAATAAACCGAGGCGCCAACCATTCTGCGATTCGTTTGTGGTGGTCATACACAACCCTGCAACAAAAAATAAAGACTTTTTTCCAGTTACGTTGCTCTTGTCATCCGAAGAGGCAGAACATTTATTCATTACCTCACGTAGAATTGCGTCAAATTAACTTTAGGTTTTTTTCTCTAAGTTAATTACAAGTCTAGTTATATCGCTTTGATGTTGTGCCGTAGTTTTTGAGACATCCTGTAGACTATACTAGCAGACTGTACAAGGAACTGGCGAGAACGGTATATGTATCTTATCTTACAAAACCATGCCCCATCCAGGGCGAATACATCTATTACGGTAGAATTACTGCGTAATTCCTCATTAATAGACTAAGTTTTTGTAAGGAATCATATCTGGTTGAAAAATGTTCAAATGTGTGTGAAATCTTATGTGACTTAACTGCTAAGATCATCAGTCCCTAAGCTTACACACTGCTTAACATAAATTATCCTAAGGACAAACACACACACCCATGCCCGAGGGAGGACTCGAACCTCCGCCGGGACCAGCCGTACAGTCCATGACTGCAGCCCCTTAGACCGCTCGGTTAATCCTGCGCGGCTCTTATCTGGTACTTCGATCATATTTTGAAGGCGAATTCTATGGAACGACTCTTGTTGATCCAGACAGGTGCTTCGATATAAAAACTGAAACATCCAGCTATAATAAAAGCTTTCTAGGTTTTACATGTACTGTTCTAGAGACATTATTTAGTGGCTTTAAGATTACTCACTTCGGGTATCTAATGGAATTACGTTAGGTTCTGGTCATGACACATTATGGTCAGCACTTCCTTCGCACATGCCATCAGGTCACATATATTACGTTACCTTGACCAGTAGGTATATATGGACACCATAAAGATGATGATCATGATGATTAGTTTAGGCGAGGGGCGCTCGACATAATCGTCATCAGCACCCTGACGAAGAGTCAGCATGGGAATCTCATGGGTGGGGACGAAGGCTGCCTCACATGTGGAGCAGTTTATAGTGTATTAAAGTTTGCCTCCCTTCCCAACCATTTGAGGAGTGAGGCCTGACAGTTGACAAAATTTCACCACCTTTGTAACACTGGAAGCAGTACCTGCAAGGACGGTGGGCAAATCTCCATCGAGGCTGAGGGCTGCCCTAATATCAGTATATAGGACACACACAGCCACAATATGCTGAACTGAAAACGGCATGCCACAAACTTCACAGAGTGGTGGACCCTCCTGCTGTAGGAGGAAGCCATGTGTTGAAGAACTATGTCTGATGCACAGTCTGCTACTCAGAACCTCCTTATAGTGGTGAGGCTGACATGGTCCACCGTGCTTTTGTGTTCAGTTTTAGCGACCTCCGTTTGTTTTCTGTCACCTGCAACCATGCACTCTCCCACTGATACATGATGTATCTGTCAGAAAATGAGATGATGATGTGCCATGGGATGGGAGATTGGTGGACAGCACCATCCTGACATGCTTAGTTGGCCGCTTTGTCGACCATGTCGTTGCTGTGTATCTAATGTAACCAGGTATCCAGGGAAAGGTCACCTCCTTGCCACGGTGTTGGAGCTGCTGTAAGAAGACGTGGATGAGTTGAATCAGCGAGTCTATTGGATACATTTGGTGAAGTGCTTGCAGTGCACTAAGCGAGTCTGAACAGACAAGAAACCTTGTCTGATGATTTCTGTGAACTCTCTCTAATGGCATCAGAATGCCAAACAATTCTGAATCGTAATTTGTAAATTGTTCTGGAAGATGTACTTATGAACCATATCAGGGAAAACAGAACAACTGAGGATATTCTCTTGCTGGGATACATTTTTGTAAACAACAATCAAACTGTGGTATGAACTTAAAATGGACGAGAACACAGATGTGAAACATAATCTGGTGTACAAGTTTTCTGGTACTTAGTCAAGCTTAAAGACACTAAGGCAGCAATGTGTTCCATCCCTGGCTCTGTATTTTGATGCCTGATAGATTCAGATCCTTGAGACATTATGTAGCACATATCCCAAATGACTTGGTCGCATAGGGCCGATTCCTGAATAGCCATTAACAGGTGGGTTATGCCACTAAACTAATAGTCAATGAATGAGGTGATGCAGTGATTTTCAGCGCCTGTCGAGCCAAAAGGATAGGTCGCCAAATCCAGAGTGGTGGTTCACTAGCCTCTACACACAGACTCGGAATTGGGTTGGTCCAAAACGCTTCAGTCGATAACCGAATGGCCTTATGGTGCACACCATCTAACATCTTGAGGTAGAAAGGACAGTCTGATCTGTAGACCACGCTGATTTGTTCATAGGTCCTTCTGGTGTGGGAGCCAAGTCAATTTGGAGTCAAATTATAAACCCAAAAAGCGCATAGTTCCTTGAAAACGTAAAATATTGTCCCCCATTGTGAGCAATGGTTGGTTAAATTTTCGACGAGCACTAATAAAATTGATAGATGCAGTCTTCTCAGGTGAGAATCGAGACCAGTTGTCCTGGCTCAGGTTTCCAGCCTCCTAATGGTCAGCTGCAGCTGCCTCTCCGTCATTTTAAGATCAAAGGAAGAGTAGCAAACAAAGATCATTTGACAGGGCTTCTGACTGTAGAGGCAAAGTCATTGATAGAGATGACAAACAATGTGATACTAAGGGCACAGCCTTGGGAGACCCCATTCTCTTGAACATAGAAGTCAGACAAGGCATAACTAATGGCATATCGAAAACGCCCGTTCTCAAGAAAATATTGGATAAGAATTGGCACGTGTCCACATAATCCCCATTCATGAAGTTGGGGAAGGATGTTGTACCTCCAAATAGTGTCATGTGCTTTTAGGGTTTAAAAAAAAACCACGAAAAACATATGGTTCCAGCATCAGGATTCCTCTGTCGCCGTCTCCAGTAGAATTAAGTTGTCAAGTGTGGGACAGTATCGCCTGAAACCGCACTTGGAGTGCCTCAGGCGACTTAGGAATCGAGCAGCCAGACAAGGCAGTAGTTGACCATGCGTTCAAGAGTCTTACTCATACAACTGATAAAGGCTACACTCAGGTAAGTATTAGGAGCACTACTCTCCTTCCAGAATTGAGTTAATATAGACTTCTTCCAAGTCGTGGCATACTGTCCATCAAATTGGATCCGATTAAAACAAGAAAGGAGCTGTCCTTTCTATTCAGGGCTCAGACGACGAAGCATGGCATAATGGATCTCATCAGGTCTGGAGCAGTGTCTCTGACTACAGACAAAGCAAATTCCAGTTCCCACATGGAGAACGGAAGGTTGTAGACTTCCTCATTATACGAGAAGAAATTGAGCGTCCTCATCTCTGCAGTCCTGTGGAACACCTCAAAAACGGGAACTTGTCTGGATGACAAAGTGATATTAAAAAAAGTCGACGTAAAGGTTTTCTGGGTTTGGTACCACGTCATAATGTAAAAACCACTGCTGCTACATTATGACGCGGTACCAAACCCAGAAAACTTTTACGTCGACTGATTCTGGTCGTGGAAGCCTACGCAATTATATTTAAAAAAGTGTTCAGCTAAAACCTGACCCTTGTCTTCCCATAACTTAACAAGGCTGAAGGGGGATGTGTACTGCCCAACCTGAAATCCATCTTATTGATTCCCAAACTTACACAGTGGAGGTGAACCGATTAATGGAAGTCATGGATTCTCTCCAAGAAGCCTTCTTCCATTCTTTTAATACTCGCCTCGGATGTGCTCTTGCATATCTGAATACATGAAGGTTTTCTGTAGCGGGAATGTTTAAAGTTCTGCAGAGCTGTTCATTTGGCCCTGATTGTCAGTCAACAGTTGTCAATCGACCAAGGTACCGGCCGCCGTTTGAAGTGGTTACTAGACTGGGGAATGGACTCTGCAGCAGCTCCTTGGATCTCAAGAATGATATGGACCATTGTCTCTTGTGCAGAATCCTTTGGTTCAAAAATAGTCTTTCGACTACACTGCAACCAATTCTCCCTTTCTATCATCCATCTACATGGTTTCCTGTCAGCCAGTGTCCTAGTTGGCAGACAGATCCGCATTGGGAAGTGGCTACTAGAAAGAAAATCTGGAGCCACTACCCACAGAACTGAATCTGCAAGAGCTCCGTAACAAAAGCAAAGGTCAATGGCTGAAAAAGTCCCTATAGCTGTGGAAACATGTGTCATATGACCCATGTTCAGAAGGCAGATATTCTCAGAATGGACGAGTCGCCTGATCATCCGACCCCTGCAGCAAGTGGTAGCCAAGCGCCACAGCACATTGTGTGCACTGAAGTCCTACACAAGGAGGTATGGGCATGGGAGTGCCTGGAAGAGTTCTGCCAGTGCATCTGCATCCAAAACATCATTAGGCAGAAGGTGCAAAGAGCACACTGTGATATTAAAGTGTGCAAGAACTTTCACGGCAATTGTTTGCATGCCCTGTCTCCTGTAGTATCATCCTTGCTGAATGGGTGGTAACCCTGTAATGTGGATGTGTTGGTGACTTTAATATGGGTTTCTTGTAAGTAGATGCAGAACGGTCTCTCCTGGAGTAGGAACTGTAATTCTTCCTAAGGTCAGCGATATATATTTCAATTCCACTTGTTGGTCTTTTCTTTCTCACTCCGAAGCAGTGATTTACCAGGGAGGTCAGGAGGAATATTAGCTGGTACCCGGCTCTCCAGTTCCTCCAATTGGAAGTCCATATCTTCCAGAGCATACTCCCAATCAGAGAGGGAGACAGATCGCCTATCTGAAGGTTTAACTACCACTTTCTTGGGCTAGGAACTACTTTTCGATGGACGTTTTTCTATACTGATGGGAGGATCTCGTTGCCTGGGTTGCAGGGATAGCTTAGTTGGCTTGTAATGGTGGTTAATGGTAAGTGGCTTAGGTGGTAAGCCCATGGCTGACAGTTTCCAAACGACTTCAGCTGTGAGTGGAGCGTTTTCCACACAGGTACACCGATAAGCTCATGTGCCCATACTTGAAGCTGTGGTCTGAGTGTGTGGAGCCATCACACTTAGCGACAGCGTATTAAGGGCTGGCGGAAAAGAAGTAGCGAAAACTGGTGATTGCATAGCTTTGAAAGCTTTTATAGCTGCATCATAGGGTATGTGTTTCTTTACTTTCAACTCCTGAATTTTCCTTTCCTCGTTGTAAACCTCAAACTTTCTGCTCTACACTAGGTGATGCCCAGAGCAATTTACACATTTCGAAGGAAGTGCTCAAGAATTGCCTGATTCGTGAGGTGAGCCTCCACAATGGCAACACGTAGCCCTGCCGTTACATCCAATAGTGGTATGGCCAAATCGTTGACATATGTAGTATTGGATTAGGTTAAGAAAAAAATGTGCGAACCTTAGTATGGATATTGCCTGCAAGGATATGTTCAGGTAATGCCGGAGTACTAAACGTTAAAGGAAGTGTCGCCGATTGTTCCAATTTGCCATTGACTCTCCTCATTTAGTTCTACACTTCAGTGACGTCCACATTTTTCCATTCTTCATGTAACTCTGCAGGGTCCATCTTCATTATATTAGAGCAGGTAACCCCAACGTTACTAAAGTTAGGGGATTTGTGCAACTCAGACCCGATTGGGTAGTCACCTATGGCCTTACATCCCAGGAGCTTAGATATTTGGATTGAATTAGCAGTTTCAACTAAAAGTGCAACGTAACCCGCCTACTGATAAAATTCAACTGGGTAGGATGTTCACAGTCGCTTATCGTGTCCTAATGCTTCTGCATGATATCGTCTGTTGCACTGGTTTACAAAAGTCGTGTGCTCCACGAAATTACGGGCCCCTGCAAGTACTGCTAGGGTATTAGTAATCTTAAGTGTGTGGGTTTAACTTACCTGTAAAAACTTGAAAGCAACGGATGACGCAGTCTTTATAACCACTGCAGAAGGCACCTATGCAGGGCTTCATAGGAAGTATAGAGCTTTGGTTATATTTATTTGTTGACCCAGGATGCAACTGAGGAAGGGACTAATTTGTTGGAGTTTGCCTGTCATATGTAAGGGATATTTTATCACTTACTATTTGCCATTTTCTAGGGAGGTTTTACGTATTCTTTAAGCTGTTAATGATAAACGGAGGAAATAATGAGTAGAAGATCTCGATTAATTGATATTTATTACCTGTAGCATTTGAACAATTAGCCATGTATCTATTGGAACTAGTTACTGCCCATCCTCAGCAATAGCAACATGTTATACATAATGACAAATGCTCTCTCTAATAAACAGGACTTACTTTCACCACATAATTATGGAAAGGGAGAGGGTAGCGAAGACCGGGCTTCAGTGGAATTTTATGCAGGCACACACTTATACCTAAAGCCGTGCCTTCTATTGCTATTAAATTTAATTACACTTAATTACTATAGGCCACGCAGAAACAAGTTCAGCGAAAGACACTACAAGTGGATTCTGTCAGGGTGGAAGCGGGGGGGGGGGGGGGGGGGGGGGGGTAGCAAGTGGTCCACTTGACCCTGACTGGCAGTTTTGGTTTAACCCTGCATTCCGAAACAATATCATGTTCCTGAGCTGGGGGTGCAGGAACATTTACATTCATGTGGTGGGAAAATTTTGCAAGTCTCCATCCCAACAGAATAAATGTCAATAAAGTCACAGCCAACTGCAGTACAATAGTTTACCCTGAATATTTGGTAGTATATTTCAGTGTATTTAAATCAAAGTAGTTATGGGGGCATAAGAAGCAATGACTATCAAATGGCGGGAAAAAAATATGCAAATCCCCATTTCATCAATAGGCATTAAAATCGGAACTTTTCAGAGGTACAAGGTGACATGGTTCTACTAAGTTCTGGATTTATCGTCAAGTAGGAGTGGGAGAGAGAGGGCTAGGCCACGTTCCGGGGAATCGAGCGATGCAGGCTCCGACAGAGATAGCGAGTGGCGCGCCTCAGAATAGACAACTCCAAGATAAAGGATAGAAGATCACGGTTGGGTGCGGAACATCGGAAACCAATGTCGGCCCTGCAGTGATCATAAACACAGACGATTCTTGTCTTTCCACACCTTAAGTCGGAAGAATGTATATAAAAGGATATACCAAAGTTATGGTCACTAGGCAATCAAACCAACAACCAGGGCACAATGCTCAATAATGATAGGTTAATTCTCAGAGCTGTTACGACCAAACACACACACACACACACACACACACACACACACACACACACACACACACACAGGATTTAAACAGCACGTATGAACATAAAACTAGGAAAATGTAATCAACGAACCAACAAGCCCAGAATACTACACATGATGGCCATAAGTTACCAGGTCAACCTGTTGCGGGTAAAACTATTAAATGTCCATAATTATTTTACCTTTTAAATATTAACAGACATAAATAAAGGACTACAACAAGATAATCGTTGAAGCAACAAGTAGCAGGTGTTACTGACATCAGTAATACTTAGTCGCCAGACCTGCTACGACCCAGCATACACATACATAAAAAGGGCTTAAACAGCAACGTATTTAAAAAACTAAAGCTATGTAATCAACCAAGTCACAAGCGCAGAGTACAACTGCTAGTGGCTGTAAAACATTTGGTAGTAACAGTATTTTCAACTGTACACTGATTGAACACTAAGCGGCATTCCGTCGAAAGGCTCTTCTTGTAGCTTGCCGTTAAAAAAAAAAAAAAAAAAAAAAAAAAATGTCATTCAACGGTGCACGTCAGTAATAACAGGAAATATCAATGGCGCTCTGTCGAAAGGTAGCAATCTTGCCGAGTTACTAAAAATCACAGAGCAAGGACGTATTTGCTTAAAACAGTAATTTCAACTGTAAGCTCATTGAACACTCAACAGCGTTCTGTCAAAAGGCTCTCCTTGCTGCTTGCCGTTAAACAAATTTAGTTACTAAGATGGTATCTGTTCTTTCGGAGATGTCCGGCCACTTGACCATCTTCTTCTTCTGTGCGAACGCCCAAACAGTGGCCGAACTCTTACGGGAATCGGCAACGGGCCGCGAGTAATGAGTACAATGGGCGGGGCACTACGAATGCAGTGCGGGACAATACGTTGAGATTGTGGGTTTCACGGGAGGCGTGCCAGAGATAAGTCCCTGCAGTCGAGTTATCCTCTGTGTTCTCGGTGGTTCAGATGGATAGAGCGTCTGCCATGTAAGCAGGAGATCCCGGGTTCGAGTCCCGGTAGGGGCACACATTTTCATCTGCCCCCGTTGACGTATGTCAACGCCTGTAAGCAGCTGAGGGTGTTCATTTGATTGTATCTAAACAAATTGCCATTCAACAGTGCACGTTAACAACAACAGGAAAATTCTGGGAAAGCCACGACACGAATCCGCAAGATGCGAACTTGCAGATCAAGTTGACAGTATACCATTTAACGGTGAGCACACACACGTGACCACAGGCAGATTCAAACTGTCGAGGAGGTAATCTCGCCGGTATAGCCTTGCTAGCAGCAAAATAAATAGCGAACAACCGGCACATTATACGAACCACGAGTGTAGTCTGCGTGAGTCAGCTTCGAAAGAGAGCACAGTTTAACCTCCTCCTTTCAAGATAAAGTGAGAAGGGGGGGGGGGGGGGGGAGTGAACAGCAAAAGATGGCAGCATGACAACTTAGGCTTTAGTTTGACTGACACACACCCGAATAAACCTATGGTTAGCAAGGTTTTAAACCAGGAAATTGACCGGATCTGGTGGCTAACGGACCTGGCATGGGCTATTAAAATGGGGGGCTAACTCACTAACACTACGTGCTCCCCTGGTCACATTGGCGTTACATACAAAAACCCGATGATCCCCTACCTTTATTTGGACCGGCACACTACCACGGTTATAGTACTGAGCTTGCCAGAGGTGAGCTCAATTAATACTGCGCCTAGCGTTCTCCCAATTGCACTTAATTTGATGTGGATTCAAGTTTGGTGGTAAGAGGTCTTTGACATTCCACAGATTGGATAGGGTAGTATTAATTGTGTAAGCAAGCATGAGGGAGGTGGGGGATCGTGCTGGAAGCCTCATTCTGAGCAGTGTTAAAAGCAAGATTGAACCATGGCAATGGCAAATCCCACTTGTTCTGCACATTGGCATGGTAAATAATTAGGCCTTAGTTTAGGATCCGGTTAACACGCTCAGCAAATGAAGGCTGGGGATAGTAAGGTGTAGTGGTAACATGTTTGCTGACATTATTAAAGTAGACCCTGAAAAACTTTTTTGAAATAAAGCTGGGTACATTGTTGCTGACCAGGAACCATGTCAAGTGGCTAAAGGCATCCACGATGACCAAAACTTTCATCTTTCAACCAGAATCTGAAAATAATTGTTATGAGTAATTTTGTAAAGTGAAAATGAGTAAATAAGTTTTGAGTAAAGTACAGAAATGAAATACAGTAAAGTACAAAAAGTTATGAAAAGAAAATTGCTTATGAAGCTGAGTAACACTGAAGTAGGATTGCATACAGATACTGAATGACAATAGAGTGTGAGCACACCCTCCCTTACTTTGGCTTTTGACAGATGATTTGTTAAGAGAAAGCTGTAAAGAAAGAGGCTTAATAAATTTAAATGTAATACGCTATTAGCATATTTAAGTATTTTATTTGCTGGTTACACAGAGCCATAGAAGTCCTCCCTGGCTGTTTTCTTTTATTTTAACACATAACAATAATTTAAAATTCGCGGCATTTCTAGATTGAAACTATATATATAGCTAAAAGATTGGTGTGTCTTTCTCAGATGCATATCCTCATAGTTATTTGTAAAGTTAAATTAGGGAACAGCAGGAAAATACACCATTTTATTTCATCTGCTTTTCTGAAACTTAACCATTTCTTTGTCTAGATAAGCTGGCGACTGTAAATCCATTACACAAACCTCTTAATGAACTTGGTACAGAAAGATCCTGGATTTAGTATTACTCCGTTTTTTCTGCATTTCTTTCTAACAGATAGAAAACTATTTTGGAAAAGTTACTAATAGTCTGATACCTGTACCCATTAGTCACAAATCACTGTCAAATCCTGTGGAAGGAAATACATTATACTGTATGCACAATTCCCCACATAATAGTGTTACACATGTCTTTTCCATTATCAGGACTATTTGTTCAGTTGAAGTACGGGGTGATTTTTTTCCACTGTGTACAAACTCTATCAATTGATCGATGAGGAGATACAGAACATAAATGTGTAATGAACTTATGTCCATAAATGCATCGTTTCCATACAAGAGACCATTTATTCAATCGTACGTTGTTATAGAGGCGGCGGTCTAATGCACACTGCACCATGCAGCCACAGCTACAGTGTCTGCAGAAAATGGTTTCCACTTGCCGCAACACATGAGTGTAAGCGCTGTAGCATGTTCTGTCTCACACTTCCACATCGGCCAGGCTGCATCTGAACAGTGCCAAAGGCCGCATGAATATGCTGCTTCTACATCTTGAATGGGCTGTGCATACAAGATACATTTCAGATGGCCCCATAACTAAAAATCGCACAGGTTAAGATCTGGTGCATGAGTATGTCATGCCCTCATCTGATCCACCGACCAGGGAAGACACGATTGAGATGCGTCTGGACATTTATGGCGAAGTGGGCTGGAGCACCATCATATAGCAGCAACGTAACCCTTCGAATCATCATTGTCTCTTCTTCCAGCAGGGGAGGCAAAGTCACCCGCGAGGATCGCCGATAGTTCGGGCCTGTTAGACGAAGCGGAAGGAAGACTGGTCCAAAGATACGGTCGCTAGCTGTCCTGGCTGCACCAATGCTCATGATTCGCCATCACCACAACGGGCGGTTCTGAATACTGTCCCACAGATGACTATTGAAGACACCACTCCACGTAAAGATGGCCTCCACCTGTGATTAGGATGGATGACACAAATCACGGAATCGTGGTTGCCTGGTGAAGACACGAGTGACAAAACTGCTTCGTATGTGGACAGTCTGTCGCTACTATGCCCTACACACGCTGTAAAAGATAAGGGTAGTAAGAATTGCCAAGGAGAATGTTCCACATGGTCATCTGGCTTACCCTGTACTGGCGGGTCAACTGCCAGGAAGTGACATGGCGATCGTCTTCCTCAGTATTAGCCATATTTTCGTCCAAGTCTGGTATCCGAACATTTCAGATACAACCTTCGTGATTTCCTGCTTCCTGAAACGATCCAGCCTAAGACAAATGGCGAAACACGGTTGCAAACAGTGAAGCTATGGTTGCTGTCAGCGTGGATAGGTCCCCTGATACAACCTTGCTGCCCATTGCCCATTTCCATTTGCCTTTCCGTAAGTAAACACCATGTCGCCAAGCTCTCCATCCGAGTACGGAACCATTGTGTACACATCCACTACAAGATGAGTAAGCAAGAAAAGTGAGTCAGACAAAAACATTATCAATTACTAGGGCGTGAGGTATGAAGAACAGTAGCACCCTCTAGCAGAAAACCTGGCTGCACAGTACAGCACGTATTAGACTGCAGTTTCTGTAACACAGTATGGTTGAATAAATGGTCTCTAGCCGAAAATCCTGCATTAGATCTTTTTTGTTCCGTATCCTCTCATCGATCAATCGGTAGAGTTTGTACTTGAAAGAAAAAGTCACCCTGTATAGTGCTATATGTGGCGACCATGAGAGTAAAAAACCTTTCATAGGTATAACATTATGGGTATAGTATTAATGTAACAGCACTTGGTACTGTTATACTTGGCGTCTGGTGAAAGTCCTTTTACAATACTAAAGCGTCCAGAAGTAGCCTAGTATTGTTTTACATATCACAGATAGGTAGGATTTTTTGGAAAAAGCACAAAAGTTTCACTGGCAAGAATTTGTTATAGAGCAGTAAAAAATAGTAATATACGTGGTTTAGACAATTATTGTAAATGGACAAATGAAAGATTATGCATTATAGGGAAGTAGAACAGTAGGATAAAAGAGAAGACACACCTGTAAACAGTGATAATGATCAAAAGAAAGAGTAATCAGTTTTGCTATTACCAAAATAGTTAGAAAATGTGGACCATAGTGATGAAACTCTTACTCTGTTAAGCACATCACAAATTAAGAAGGAAATAGTAGGGTCATAGGAGGAAGACAAAGGAGCAGAAAATCACACTGAGCAAAATAGGCTACTATCGATAGATTTGTATGCATTGCTACACAGTATGAATATACAACTAACAGCGCATACAAAAATACTAAAATTCTGAGTGAGCACATGCAAACACAGTCTAAAAACACTAAGATTATTAACAAAAAACTGGACAACCAAACCGAAATTAGTCAGGAACCGGCCAAACTTACTAAAAAACTGACAGAGCAAATGGAAAATAATAACCATCAGTTAGAAAAAGTAAACAACAAAATAGGTTTCCTGACTGAAGAATTCAGTAGTATAAAGAAAGATATCAAAAAAAATTTAAATGAAACTGTTCGTACAATTCAGGCAGAAGTTGTTGGCATTAATGAGAGATTTGAAACTGAAATAGATAAATACAAGAGCAAGTAGAACCTATTGTGGAATCGAAGACATAGGAAAAGGTTTGCCAATAAACAAAGTAATGATTAAGGTAAATGAGAATAACTGTTCAAGAGGCTGAGGAAATTCTAAAGAAAAACGTAGATCATTGCAAAGAGAAGTGTTGTAGCAATACTTTCAGTATGCAGGAGAAAGTTGGTGACATAGAAAGAAAGATCAAATGTAATAGTACTTGTGTTGAAGACAGAACGCCGTATAACAAGGAGCCCTTATCGAAAAAACAGTGGATTATCCCATGAGGACTTTATAAAGACCTATGAAAGGTTATTTCCTGAAAACCTTACAGATCAGAAAAAAGCAAACATTGTGACTAATGGTTTAGCAGGAGATGCTAAACGATGGGGTGTTTACGTAAACACTAAAGCAATGGCCTTCAGTGAATTTAGACAAAAGTTTTTGGATAGATATTGATCGAAGAAACTACAAAACAGTCTTTGTCATGAATTTATACTCATTAGAGTGTTAGAAGGTAAAGGCGAACTACTATGAAAGAATTTTGCTACTTATGGTACAGGAAGCTGGCTCACTAAAAAACTGTAGCAGTGGTTCCGAAATACACTCCTGGAAATGGAAAAAAGAACAAATTGACACCGGTGTGTCAGACACACCATACTTGCTCCGGAGACTGCGAGAGAGCTGTACAAGCAATGATCACACGCACGGTACAGCGGACACACCAGGAACCGCGGTGTTGGCCGTCGCATGGCGCTAGCTGCGCAGCATTTGTGCACCGCCGCCGTCAGTGTCAGCCAGTTTGCCGTGGCATACGGAGCTCCATCGCAGTCTTTAACACTGGTAGCATGCCGCGACAGCGTGGACGTGAACCGTATGTGCAGTTGACGGACTTTGAGTGAGGGCGTATAATGGGCATGCGGGAGGCCGGGTGGACGTACCGCCGAATTGCTCAACACGTGGGGCGTGACGTCTCCACAGTACATCGATGTTGTCGCCAGTGGTCGGCGGAAGGTGCACGTGCCCGTCGACCTGCGACTGGACCGCAGCGACGCACGGATGCACGCCAAGACCGCAGGATCCTACGCAGTGCCTTAGGGGACCGCACCGCCACTTCCCAGCAAATTAGGGACACTGTTGCTCCTGGGGTATCGGCGAGGACCATTCGCAACCGTCTACATGAAGCTGGGCTACGGTCCCGCACACCGTTAGGCCGTCTTCCGCTCACGCCCCAACATCGTGCAGCCCGCCTCCAGTGGTGTCGCGACAGGCGTGAATGGAGGGACGAATGGAGACGTGTCGTCTTTAGCGATGAGAGTCGCTTCTGCCTTGGTGCCAATGATGGTCGTATGCGTGTTTGGCGCCGTACAGGTGAGCGCCACAATCAGGACTGCATACGACCGAGGCACACAGGGCCAACACCCGGCATCATGGTGTGGGGAGCGATCTCCTACACTGGCCGTACACCTCTGGTGATCGTCGAGGGGACACTGAATAGTGCACCGTACATCCAAACCGTCATCGAACCCATCGTTCTACCATTCCTAGACCGGCGAGGGAACTTGCTGTTCCAACAGGACAATGCACGTCCGCATGTATCCCGTGCCACCCAACGCGCTCTAGAAGGTGTAAGTCAACTACCCTGGCCAGCAAGATCTCCGGATCTGTCCCCCATTGAACATGTTTGGGACTGGATGAAGCGTCGTCTCACGCGGTCTGCACGTCCAGCACGAACGCTGGTCCAACTGAGGCGCCAGGTGGAAATGGCATGGCAAGCCGTTCCACAGGACTACATCCAGCATCTCTACGATCGTCTCCATGGGAGAATAGCAGCCTGCATTGCTGCGAAAGGTGGATATACACTGTACTAGTGCCGACATTGTGCATGCTCTGTTGTCTGTGTCTATGTGCCTGTGGTTCTGTCAGTGTGATCATGTGATGTATCTGAGCCCAGGAATGTGTCAATAAAGTTTCCCCTTCCTGGGACAATGAATTCACGGTGTTCTTATTTCAATTTCCAGGAGTGTAATATGGGAACTCTGAAAGAAACTGTGAGAAGATTGCAGCAGGTACATTCCTTTTCTTCATTATTAGAGAAAGCAATTAACCAAGATATCACAATTTCCATCAGAATGACAGTACTAGGAACACACGAAGTAACATCAGTGGGGAGCAGATTGATAATCTACATCAGGCTAATACGGTTCCTAGTGTAAATCAGTCAAACCTAAAGGATATAAATTCAACTAAGTAACCAAGAATTACAATTATGAACAAATTAAATTGGAAAGAACAAATGGAAAATGTTATGGGGAATGCTAACCGATGGCTAGCGTTTTATAAGGAGGACACTTAGGAAATGTAACAGATCTACTAAAGAAACTGCCTACACTATGCTTGTCCGTCTTCTTTTAGAATACTGCTGCGCATTGTGGGATCCTAACCATATAGGACTCATGGAGTAAAACGAGAAAGTTCAAAGAACGGCAGCACGTTTTTTATTATCGCAAAATAGAGGAGAGAGTGTGTCTGACATGAGACAGGATTAGGGTTAGACATTATTGAAATAAACGCATTTTTCGTTGCGGCTGCATATTATCACGAAATTTCAATCACCTACTTTCTCCACCGAATGCGAAAATATTTTGTTGACGCCCACCGACATAGGGAGAAACGATCACCATAATAAAATAAGGGAATTCGGAGCTCGCACGGAATGACATAGGCATTCGCTTTTTCCACGCGCTTTACGGGATTGGAATAATAGAGAATTATTGTAAAGGTGGTTCGATGAACCCTCTCTCAGACACAGTCGGCTAGAGACAGGCCCGTTTCGTGCGCTGAGGAGCATCTGCGGCGAGCAGCCGTAGGAAGAGTAGCTTGTATAGCAGTGCAGACTGGGAGTGACGTGACAAAGCCGGCCACTGAAATGATACCGCTATCAGCTGATGCTTTAAGTAAGCTAGTAGGTGATTGACTCGCTATAACAAGGTAAGAGGAAGTGGACAGATAACTTGCAGTAAATGAATAGGAAGATTGCGTTACAACGATCAAAAATTTGCCTACGGATAGCAAAGAAGTGAAGGAGAAAAAGCCGCGCAGAGTTCACAAGCTGCCAATGCAATTGAATCCAAAAGCACCGCGCAAAGGACGCGCCTGCCTGACGTTAGGGTAAACGAAGATGTCGTGAATGTACGTGAAATGGACGATAAAAATTTAGACATCAGAGAAGAGTCATTCCGTGACAATGAATCTGCGAAAATTATTACTGTCATTTTGCGCGACTGATAGAAATTCACAAAGATTACAACGTATATGAAGTGCAAGCTAATGATATCAGGGAAGATGTAGAAGACAGTTTGGATGAAGACAAACTAAAACGTACAATAAATAATTTGACTGCTAATGAAAATCAGCAAGAGAAACTCGTTACTATCGAATTAATTCAAACCTGCATGTGCTATGAGAGTAGCAATGACCTAGAATTTTCAAATAAATTAAGAAGGGCTTTCATGTTAGAACCAGACAGTGATATTGAAGATTTCGATCAAATGATTCAGAATGGGAAGAAAAGAAACTTACTGAAAACCTCTGTCTTACACATACAATAATGCCAGAAAATGAGTACATTTCGTGTGATAAGTTGCCGAAACGAGATATGAAACAAGAACTTGTTTCAGAAGAAAGAAAAGCACTAGAAGACGAGCCATGTGAAGAAGGAATAATGCCAATACAGGAAACGAAAGACGTAACGGAGCCAAAGACGAAGGAACCACTGTGCGAAACGTTTAGTGACAAACAACAACTGAAGATTGTGAAAGAATTTGCGATAAGAAAGAAAAAAGACCCACCTGACACTGAATTTAAAGAAATGAACGCCATTTCATGGAAATATACAATGTTAGATTAGATGGCTATGGCTAAGGAGGTAAAAGTAACTAAACAAACCCTCAATTCTGATAGAGGTTTATGGATACTAAATTAGAGCGTTACTGGACACTAGCTCTCAATTTAGTGCTTAATCTCAGTCCTTTTACGAGTACATAAAAAATAAACCAGTCGTAATGTCTGTGCAAAGAATGATAATTGGGGGGCGTGGCTGGAAGAAAAAGTACGCCGATAGAGATGAAGGGTTTAATAGAATTTGTAATACAAGGACGTGTTTTTACACACGTTTTCCCGGTGATCTCAGAACTTAGGATCGAAGTAATAATGAGCATAGATTGGCTGCAGAAGCAAAAGTAGTAATTACCTATGCAAATGAAATAGTTAACATTACGAATGGAGAAGGTGACGTAAATAGAATTTGAAGAAGCAAAAGGAAGAATCGAACCAGAATTTCAGTCTGTGATGATTGATATAGATACAGAGAATGACGTACACTCCTGGAAATGGAAAAAAGAACACATTGACACCGGTGTGTCAGACCCACCATACTTGCTCCGGACACTGCGAGAGGGCTGTACAAGCAATGATCACACGCACGGTACAGCGCACACACCAGGAACCGCGGTGTTGGCCGTCGAATGGCGCTAGCTGCGCTGCATTTGTGCACCGCCGCCATCAGTGTCAGCCAGTTTGCCGTGGCATACGGAGCTCCATCGCAGTCTTTAACACTGGTAGCATGCCGCGACAGCGTGGACGTGAACCGTATGTGCAGTCGACGGACTTTGAGCGAGGGCATATAGTGGGCATGCGGGAGGCCGGGTGGATGTACCGCCGAATTGCTCAACACGTGGGGCGTGAGGTCTCCACAGTACATCGATGTTGTCGCCAGTGGTCGGCGGAAGGTGCACGTGCCCGTCGACCTGGGACCGGACCGCAGCGACGCACGGATGCACGCCAAGACCGTAGGATCCTACGCAGTGCCGTAGGGGACCGCACCGCCACTTCCCAGCAAATTAGGGACACTGTTGCTCCTGGGGTATCGGCGAGGACCATTCGCAACCGTCTACATGAAGCTGGGCTACGGTCCCGCACACCGTTAGGCCGTCTTCCGCTCACGCCCCAACATCGTGCAGCCCGCCTCCAGTGGTGTCGCGACAGGCGTGAATGGAGGGACGAATGGAGACGTGTCGTCTTCAGCGATGAGAGTCGCTTCTGCCTTGGTGCCAATGATGGTCGTATGCGTGTTTGGCGCCGTGCAGGTGAGCGCCACAACCAGGACTGCATACGACCGAGGCACACAGGGCCAACACCCGGCATCATGGTGTGGGGAGCGATCTCCTACACTGGCCGTACACCTCTGGTGATCGTCGAGGGGACACTGAATAGTACACGGTACATCCAAACCGTCATCGAACCCATCGTTCTACCATTCCTAGACTGGCAAGGGAACTTGCTGTTCCAACAGGACAATGCACGTCCGCATGTATCCCGTGCTACCCAACGTGCTCTAGAAGGTGTAAGTCAAATACCCTGGCCAGCAAGATCTCCGGATCTGTCCCCCATTGAGCATGTCTGGGACTTGATGAAGCGTCGTCTCACGCGGTCTGCACGTCCAGCACGAACGCTGGTCCAACTGAGGCGCCAGGTGGAAATGGCATGGCAAGCCGTTCCACAGGACTACATCCAGCATCTCTACGATCGTCTCCATGGGAGAATAGCAGCCTGCATTGCTGCGAAAGGTGGATATACACTGTACTAGTGCCGACATTGTGCATGCTCTGTTGCCTGTGTCTATGTGCCTGTGGTTCTGTCAGTGTGATCATGTGATGTATCTGACCCCAGGAATGTATCAATAAAGTTTCCCCTTCCTGGGACAATGAATTCACGGTGTTCTTATTTCAATTTCCAGGAGTGTATTATCAGAATTATTTGAAGGTTACCATAGACGAAACATCAACAGTTTACACCAGATGTTCGAAGAATTTCGGAAAGTTGTCACTGACGTACCATATTTAGATCCATTGCAGAAAAATGAGTTGCTACGTATACGAGAATAAAATTGTGTCATGTTTTCAGATACTCCTGATGGAGTGAAAAATTTCGAATGTCATGTGAAAATTCTGCCACATAAACAATTTTTTGTTTACTCATATCCGGTAACGGCAGCGAAAAAACAGACCGTTCAAGCCGAAATTGACAGGATGCTTGGATGTAAAGTCAGAGCGCAGCAACAAAGAATAAATTAATCCATTGATTACTGTAGGTAAAAAAGATGATGGACTAAGAGTGGTAATTGGTACCAGAACTTTGAATAAGACAAAGATATTACGATATTAAATATTTATAATGCCTGAACACGACGGCCCGTTTCTGGCAGTCAGTTTTGATGCTGAGTCGAGAAAACATACAGCTTTCCTTTTCAGCGGAAAATGTTATTACGACAAGGTAGTACCGTTGTACTTAAATACATCAGATTCTGTGCTCTTACGTGCGTTAAACTGGATGTTAGGAACAGAATTAAGCAGCAAGTTCACAATTTATGTAGACGATTTATTAATAGCTACACAAAAATGCAAAGGAATATTGTGGACAACTCGAACAGGTATTCATTGCATCGCAGAATGGAGGAATGACGCTGAAATTTAAGAAATGTGAACTGGTGAGAGAACAAATTAAATTTTTAGAACATATTATTACAACAAATGGAATAGAGAAGGCCCCTGAGACACTAAAGGCTATTGAATGGTGTCCTCCTCCAAAGAAGACGAAACAGTTGAAAGCCTCTTTAGGTTTGTGGAGATTCTATAGAAAATTCTTAAAGAGACAAACTTTTAACATTCAAGCTTTAAACAACTTGTTACGAAAGAACAGTGCATTAGTTTGGACCTCTGAATGCCAAAGAGATTTTGAAGAAATGAAAAGCGAATTGCTTACAAACAATATTTTGCGCAACCCTGATCATTACCATTCCATATGAGTAGGAATAGTAGCAACTATGGGGCAGGAGTAGAGACCTTTCAGGAAGTCGAATATGAACGGTAAATGCATTGCTTTAGCAACCAAAATTTTTGAAGGATTGGAGACTACTGAACCAGAGGTTATCTCGTTGGGCTTTATATCTACAGCAATATGAATATGAGATACTTTACGTGAAAGGTTGCAGATTCATTTTCGAGACTACCTGAAGGCAAAGGCAAAACTAATCTGGAAACAATGACGACAGAATATTTCAGTTACTATATCTGAAACACCTAGCTTGTTGCGAATCTCAATCAGCCACGGGTACAAACTGAATGTATTAGGACTTATTCAGTGGGAGAGGCAGCTAGGCGTACACTCCAGTACGGATGCACTGCGACAGAGTTTGTCGATGATACGGGCCAGCACCGTCGAAGCGGCGCCAGGCAACAAAAAACCTTACGTGACCAGCTGGACGCTGCAGCCGAGTGCATAACAGGGATCAAAGTAGCTTTCTCACATCACATGATGATGGAAATATACCAAGTACATGGTCAGCCTCCAGGGAGGAGGTATAGAACATTCTAGAAGCTCTCCGTGACGCACGAAGGTAGTATAAATAGGGGGTCAGGAGGACCCTATAGGCAGTCGAGATCTGCTGAGTATAACAACGCAAGCTCCGTGTCGTTCTACGCCAGAAGTGGGAACTTAGTTCGATTCGCTAGCCTCGGCTCCGCAACAACCAGGGAGATAGATTCCAGAGTAAGAGCTTCTACTGACGGAAAGTACTGCAAGATAGCGCCAGTAGGGACTGTCAGCGTTCAAACTGTAAGGGCTCTTACGAATTCTACCCTGCAGCAGTAATCACTCCTCATCGAGTTACATATCCTGCACCTTAGCATTATCTTGCTCCTTCTAGCTGTCGGAGTTGCAAAAGCTGCCCGCGCCTGCTTCTACTGGCTGGTTCAAATGGCTCTGAGCCATGCCCGAGGCAGGATTCGAACCTGCGCTCGTAGCGATCTTGCAGTTCCAGACTGCCTCGCATAGAACCGCTCGGTCATATCGGCCGGCCCCTGCTTCTACTCTTTGAGAAGATCGATTGAGCTAAGTCCCCTGAATCCAATTCGTGTCAATCTCACTCCCTCTGGGGACACGATAAGCTGGTAGTAAGAGAACAGCTACTGTAATCTGGTACTCAGGGAGAAGCAGGATAAGGTTACAATTGTGGACTGATCCGTAATCGGCTACCCATGGTTGCACAGCAAAACATACACCTTATTTAAGGAAATAATTTTCAACAATCAATTTAAAGGAACTGACTGTAACACAAACTACATTGACAGCTGAAGGCCTTATCGAGAAAGAATTCAAGATTTTCTTGTCGGCTGAAGGCCACAATCAATACCACAAAGAATTAATGGATGAAGGTCTGAATTACAAGTGACGAAGGAAAGTACACGTTGAAAATGTTAAAATAAATTTTCAAACAATCTTTCGGTTATTGACTGCTGACAGCTGAAGGACTTATTAAGAAAGAATTCAAAATTATTTGTGAGCTGAAGGCCGTAAGCAATACCACAAACAATGAACCGCTGAAGACCTGATTTACAAGTGAGGCAGAAATTACACTTTGAAGATTCTAAAACATGTTTTCAAAACAATCATTAAAAAAAATTGACCGGGCTGAAGGCCTTATTAAGAAAAAATTCAAAATTATTGGTCGGCTGAAGGCCAGAAGCAATACCACAAACAATTAATGGCTAATGGGCTGAATTACAAGTCAGGAAGAGAACTACACGCTGTAAATATTAAAATAAATTTTTAAACAATTAACACAATCTGACCAAATAAGAAGGGAGTGATCCATAGACATTGCTCCAAGGATCGACCTGAGAAAACTACATACAGCTGTGTAAGCGGTGAGACAGGCAGCCAAGAGTAATGCTCACCTAACAGGATGGTAACTCTAACTAGAGACCGTTTAAACGCCGATAAAACCTCTTACCAAATCCACCTAACGTCAGATAATTCAGGTCAGGGTGAAGTGGCCGACAGCAGTGCTTCTTCAGAATCCGGTGTTTAAAACACCGAACGGCAGAAGAAACCTCTACAACCAAGGTAGACAAGAGAAACAATTATCCACACCCCAATCAAGGAAGCTGTCAAATTACACGCAATGCCGGACAGTGTCGGCAAGAAGAGGGAAAGTACACTACCGCAAAATACGCTAACCTCCAGGGCAGGTAACTGGGGCGTTAGCGGCCACTACGCAGTAAAATACTGCTGGTAACACTTGACCAATAATAACTCAAATTCAAAACTAATAACAAGCAGTAGAAGACGGCTAATAGCTTTAGCCAACTTGATACACTCCACTTGCTGCTGTTGGTCTCACCGACCCTGGGAGCAGCAACACGCAAACAACAGCGAGATCTCAAACAGTGGAGGTTTCACATAAAAACCAGTCACTGCGGAGCCACAAAGACGAATCACAGAGAAGCCAGAATCGGTCGGCAGCCCAAATACACGTCGTCCGCTAAGACGACCGACCGAACGACCAACCAATGGTCGTCGCCGCTGAAGTCAGGCAAGGGAAAGGTCCCAGTATGAATCGTCGACCGACAGCTTATTCCATGAGGTCACTTCGGCAGACGGACTCACGAACACACACACAAGTGAAGGTTGCACTACTCGAATATAACGATCCATTCAACTTGCTGAATCTGGAACTCGAAGTGGTCGTGCACTCTCGCGACCACATCATTCGGTCGGGCAGTGCATGTATGTCGCCAGTGCTCGGGCGAGTACTGGCTGTGCGGACCAAACTGCTGCTCTGTCCCAACTGAACTCCGACACACAACGACCAGGAAATACTACAGGTCGCTCCATAGATAGTACCAGAGAACTCACTATCGATAAGCGGTGCTGCTGCCACTGATGGAAAGAGAAAACGAGCAAACGTAGTGGCGCCAGTGAACACACTAAGAAAACGAGAGGTCACAATCCCAATACACTACACCAGCCTGTCAATGGCACAAATGCGAGTTGAAGCTCGGCTCAGCTACAATATGTAAAAATATCAGACGGTTTCGAAACGAAGGCTAAATGTGGAAGTCAGTGAAGGCCAAAGTTGACAGTGTTGATTGTCAACACATACAAAAATTTTACAAAATCTGTAAAGATGTAATGTATATTAAATAAGGAAATAGTAGTGGAGAATGACAAATTTGTTGGCCATCACAATTCGAAGTGGAGGTAATTGATTACATCCATTTAGCATATGGATATTCTGTAGTGAAAAAGTGCCATGAGAAATGCATTAGTCTCATTTTTGACTACACTTGCTATTTTCTCAAGGCACTTTTTCTCCACGACAGCTATTACGGCCCATATCACTTACACCTTGTGCTTCGCTTACTAGCGACAGATTTTTGACATCAGGAGCAGTTTTGTCACTGGCTTCCTCATCAGGCAAGTACGATTCCGGAATTTGTGTCATCCATCCCACTCACAGATGAGGCCACCTTATGCAGAGTAGTATCTTCAACTTTTATAACAGTAATCTATGGGATGGTATGCAGAACCCCACGGTATGACGGCAGCGAATCATCAACATCGGTGCAGCCGGAAAGTATGGGTCGGAATAATTAGCGACCGTATTTTGGGGCCAGACTTCCCTCCACGTCGCCTGACCAACCGGAACTATCGGCGTTTGTTGTGGGTGACTTTGCCGCTGGAAAAAGTGCCATTGATGATTCGAAGGGTTATGTCGTTGTACATGATGGTCCAGCCCACTTCGCCGTTAACATCCAGACACATCTCAATCGTGTCTTCCCTGATCGATGGGTCAGCGAGGGCATACAGTTGCATGGCGTGCTCATTCATTGGATCTCAACATGTGTGATTTCTAGTCATGGGGCCATCTCAAAAGTATCGTGTATGCAGAGCCCATTACAGATGTGGAGACATTGGAGCAGCGTACTCATGCTGCCTTTGACACTGTTCGGATGTAGCTTGAACGATGTGAACACGTGAGACAGAACACGCTACGGCGTGTACACGAACGTGTCGAGGCACATGGAACCGATGTCCATCACATACCGTAACTTTGGCTCCATGGTATACTGCATATCAGACCGCAGTCTCCATTATAATGTATGATTGAATAAATGGTCTGCAGCATGGACACTGTGCTTTTGAGGACATAGATTCATTTCACCTTTTTGTTCCGCATCCTCTGATTGATCAAGCACCAGAGTGGGTACTGCAAGAAAAGAAATAATTCTGCTAATGGAAAAGGCATGTGTAACACTATTATATTGGGAATTGTGCGTATAGTATAATGTTACGCCTTTCACAGGATTTGACCGTGATCAATGACTAATGGATATGGTAATCAGACTATTAGTTCCTTTTGCTAAGAGTTTTCTAGCTGTTAGAAAGAAACGCAGTAAAAATGGGTTAATACTGAATCTAGAATCTTTCTGCATCAAGTTCATTAAATGCTTTGTCTAACAGATTTACGGTCGTCATCCTGTCTAGGTAAAGGAATGGTTAAGTTTGAGAAAAGCATGAAAAATAAAATGGTCTACTCTCCTGCTGTTCCCTAATATAACTTCACAAATAAATATAACATTGAGGATATGGTTCTGAGAAAGACACAGAAATTTTTTAGCTACTACATCCACATACATACTTATATTGCTTCAGTCTAGAAAGGTCACAAATATTTAATCATTGCTATTTGCAAAAAAAAAATTAAAAATATTGGCTGGCGGGGGCGCAACATGTATATTTTTTATAACCAACAACTTAAATAGTTAAATATTCTAATAGCATAATACACACATTTAAATTTATTAAGAGACTTTGTTTATATCTTTGCCAAAGGTCAAATGTAAGATGGGTGTGATCACTCCATAGTGTCATTCAATATTTATTTGCAACCCTACTTCAGTGTTATTCAGCCACATAAGCAATTTTGTTTTCATAACACTTTGTAATGCATAACAATTTCTATCTCATGTCTGTATTTTGCTCAAAACTTATTTACTCACTTTCACTTTTAAAAATGAGGCACAACAGTTGTTTTCAGACATTTATTCAAAGGTCAAAATTAGTTATACTGAATAAAACACTTCAAAATTTTTTATAACCGCTTTACTCAGAATAATCAGACACAAGGAAAGATCCTATATAGGTGAATCATTAGTAATAAAGGACATGGTGCTTCAAATATTATGTTTTAACACAATAATTAATCAAGAAATGTCAATTTCTATGGTTCACGCTTCTACAATTCTAATTATACTGTTCTTGTTGGCTGAAGCCGTTGGATAAGGCGGTATTGAGGGTAGCAGCCAGTCAAAGAATATTTTAGGGAGCTGGTTTCAAAATTTTTATTTCAAAGAAGACAGTCAAATCGTTACAAGTTTTCTTCCAGAGCAACTTCCGCTGTGCCTAGATGACACAAGTTCAATGCCTTTCATAACCAATGCCGTTCTGTCCAGTTAAAGCAGCTGACAAGAGACGCCTTCAGCTCTCTGCTGAAACTAATAGCCACTGGTTTTAGCAAATGACGTGCGTGGGATACAGGTCACGTGTGTGGACTCTGGAGGGCTCTACAGTGCAGAACACAGTAGCTTCTCTCTTCTGTGATCCAGACCTCGAGCAGAACAGACGTCTTTCTCGTAAGGTCGGGTCTCTGGCTCTGCGTTCCGTGAGTGGCCATTAACACAAGGTAACAAAAATCGCCTCCTCTTCCATTGGCCACTTATTTTGTTGTTCGTCCTCCTAGACTGGCCTACACCTGGTAACTTCCTCCCTAGGAGCGCCACTTGTATACTGTACACTGAAATGTATTCTCCTTATTTTATCTACTTTTTTGTACCATTATTTAACGGCTCTCCTGGATGCCCACTTTCAAGTCCTGACCGCTCGATCTCGTGTACATCGTCGTCCGTAGCCAATAGTAATGGTGTCTACACTGACCATGATACGGCGTAGAAGTTTCTTATAGTATGGTCTAATTAATCTTTCTTGGCGTCGTTTAAACACACATTACCGAGCCCAACAACTTGTACCGAAGCTGTAATAACACAGGAGTCGTCATCCGAGACAAATACGCAACAACTTCCAGCAAGGCATCGTCTGCCTCTTCCACTACTGCCTACAGACTGCGTCCTCTCGTTCTCGCTCCTCCTACAGGTGGTGCGTCAAAACCCAAGCCACCGTACAGTACAAAAGCACTCCATCTTTTACATATCACCCAACCTACGCATTGTCTCCCCCCATGAACCATGGACCTTGCCGTTGGTGGGGAGGCTTGCGTGCCTCAGCGATACAGATGGCCGTACCGTAGGTGCAACCACAACGGAGGGGTATCTGTTGAGAGGCCAGAAAAACGTGTGGTTCCTGAAGAGGGGCAGCAGCCTTTTCAGTAGTTGCAGGGGCAACAGTCTGGATGATTGACTGATCTGGCCTTGCAACATTAACCAAAACGGCGTTGCTGTGCTGGTACTGCGAACGGCTGAGAGCAAGGGGAAACTACAGCCGTAATTTTTCCCGAGGACATGCAGCTTTACTGTATGATTAAATGATGATGGCATCCTCTTGGGTAAAATATTCCGGAGGTAAAATAGTCCCCCATTCGGATCTCCGGGTGGGGACTACTCAGGAGGATGTCGTTATCAGGAGAAAGAAAACTGGCGTTCTACGGATCGGAGCGTGGAATGTCAGATCCCTTAATCGGGCAGGTAGGTTAGAAAATTTAAAAAGGGAAATGGATAGGTTAAAGTTAGATATAGTGGGAATTAGTGAAGTTCGGTGGCAGGAGGAACAAGACTTCTGGTCAGGTGATTACAGGGTTATAAACACAAAATCAAATAGGGGTAATTCAGGAGTAGGTTTAATAATGAATAGGAAAATAGGAATGCGGGTAAGCTACTACAAACAGCATAGTGAACGCATTATTGTGGCCAAGATAGATACGAAGCCCACACCTACTACAGTAGTACAAGTTTATATGCCAACTAGCTCTGCAGATGACGAAGAAATTGAAGAAATGTACGATGAAATAAAAGAAATTATTCAGATATTGAAGGGAGACGAAAATTTAATAGTAATGGGTGACTGGAATTCGAGTGTAGGAAAAGGGAGAGAAGGAAACATAGTAGGTGAATATGGATTGGGGCTAAGAAATGAAAGAGGAAGCCGCCTAGTAGAATTTTGTACAGAGCACAACTTAGTCATAGGTAACACTTGGTTTAAGAATCATGAAAGAAGGTTGTATACGTGGAAGAACCCTGGAGATACTAAAAGGTATCAGATAGATTATATAATGGTAAGACAGAGATTTAGGAACCAGGTTTTAAGTTGTAAGACATTTCCAGGGGCAGATGTGGACTCTGACCACAATCTATTGGTTATGACCTGTAGATTAAAACTGAAGAAAATGCAAAAATGTGGGAAATTAAGGAGATGGGACCTGGATAAACTGAAAGAACCAGAGGTTGTACAGAGTTTCAGGGAGAGCATAAGGGAACAATTGACAGGAATAGGGGAAAGAAATACAGTAGAAGAAGAATGGGTAGCTCTGAGGGATGAAGTAGTGAAGGCAACAGAGGATAAAGTAGGTAAAAAGACGAGGGCTGCTAGAAATCCTTGGGTAACAGAAGAAATATTGAATTTAATTGATGAAAGGAGAAAATATAAAAATGCAGTAAATGAAGCAGGCAAAAAGGAATACAAACGTCTCAAAAATGAGATCGACAGGAAGTGCAAAATGGCTAAACAGGGATGGCTAGAGGACAAATGTAAGGATGTAGAGGCTTATCTCACTAGGGGTAAGATAGATACTGCCTACAGGAAAATTAAAGAGACCTTTGGAGAGAAGAGAACCACGTGTATGAATATCAAGAGCTCAGATGGCAACCCAGTTCTAAGCAAAGAAGGGAAGGCAGAAAGGTGGCAGGAGTATATAGAAGCTTTATACAAGGGTGATGTACTTGAGGACAATATTATGGAAATGAAAGAGGATGTAGATGAAGACGAAATGGGTGATACGATACTGAGTGAAGAGTTTGACAGAGCACTGAAAGACCTGAGTCGAAACAAGGCCCCCGGAGTAGACAACATTCCATTAGAACTACTGACGGCTTTGGGAGAGCCAGTCCTGACAAAACTCTACCAGCTGGTGAGCAAGATGTATGAGACAGGCCAAATACCCTCAGACTTCAAGAAGAATATAATAATTCCAATCCCAAAGAAAGCAGGTGCTGACAGATGTGAAAATTACCGAACTATCAGTTTAATAAGTCACAGCTGCAAAATACTAACGCGAATTCTTTACAGACGAATGGAAAAACTGGTAGATGCAGACCTCGGGGAGGATCAGTTTGGATTCCGTCGAAATGTTGGAACACGTGAGGCAATACTGACCTTACGAGTTATCAGAGAAGCTAGATTAAGAAAAGGCAAACCTACGTTCCTAGCATTTGTAGACTTAGAGAAAGCTTTTGACAATGTTGACTGGAATACTCTTTTTCAAATTCTAAAGGTGGCAGGGGTAAAATACAGGGAGCGAAAGGCTATTTACAATTTGTACAGAAACCAGATGGCAGTCATAAGAGTCGAGGGGCATGAAAGGGAAGCAGTGGTTGGGAAAGGAGTGAGACAGGGTTGTAGCCTCTCCCCGATGTTATTCAATCTGTATATTGAGCAAGCAGTAAAGGAAACAAAAGAAAAATTTGGAGTAGGTATTAAAATTCATGGAGACGAAGTAAAAACTTTGAGGTTCGCCGATGACATTGTAATTCTGTCAGAGACGGCAAAGGACTTGGAAGAGCAGTTGAACGGAATGGACAGTGTCTTGAAAGGAGGATATAAGATGAACATCAACAAAAGCAAAACGAGGATAATGGAATGTAGTCAAAGTAAATCGGGTGATGCTGAGGGAATTAGATTAGGAAATGAGACACTTAAAGTAGTAAAGGAGTTTTGCTATTTGGGGAGCAAAATAACTGATGATGGTCGAAGTAGAGAGGATATAAAATGTAGACTGGCAATGGCAAGGAAAGCGTTTCTGAAGAAGAGAAATTTGTTAACATCGAATATAGATTTAAGTGTCAGGAAGTCATTTCTGAAAATATTTGTTTGGAGTGTAGCCATGTATGGAAGTGAAACATGGACGATAACTAGTTTGGACAAGAAGAGAATAGAAGCTTTCGAAATGTGGTGCTACAGAAGAATACTGAAGATAAGGTGGATAGATCACGTAACTAATGAGGAGGTATTGAATAGGATTGGGGAGAAGAGAAGTTTGTGGCACAACTTGACTAGGAGAAGGGATCGGTTGGTAGGACATGTTTTGAGGCATCAAGGGATCACAAATTTAGCATTGGAGGGCAGTGTGGAGGGTAAAAATCGTAGAGGGAGACCGAGAGATGAGTACACTAAGCAGATTCAGAAGGATGTAGGTTGCAGTAGGTACTGGGAGATGAAGAAGCTTGCACAGGATAGAGTAGCATGGAGAGCTGCATCAAACCAGTCTCAGGACTGAAGACCACAACAACAACAACACATTGTCTCTAAACGTGTTTTAGTTTATACAAACGAAAACCTGCACAAACATATAAAATTACATACACAAACATTTTCATTTCATTACTCCATGACAAAATACTATTTAATAAATTAAACTTTTCACGTTTTTCTTCACAAAAGTTTCAAACATACATTTGAAAAGCACTGTAATATCACATATATCATACTTACCAAATAGTCTTTGCATATCACAGTTATATTACGAAATGCAAAATAGAAAGTATAAATTCAGATGAATGAATTTTTTGGGGTATACCAACACCCCCAGGAACCCAGAGGAATGCCACAGAAATGCCCCCCCCCCCTCCCCCAGGTGGAGCACGTGGAGGCAGTCCTGAATCCGGTGGACAAAGGGTAGATGGGATAGAGAGCTTGGAGGTTGAGAAGAGAGCAAAGCGAATCTGAGCATATAATATACTGCATCCACTGATGTAGACGGATTTATTGGACAACCTGGAGAACAGCGTAAAGTTCCACAATAAAAAACTGAACACTGGTCGGGAAGGCGAAACATAATAGGGGTGTCATCAATAATATTGGCACTCTCATCACCAAAGGTGGTCTTGGAGCCGTCAGTGTAAATAAGTGTGGCGTCCTCCATTTGTGTGCACAGAGCAGCAAATGTCCGACGACGAACTATGTATGAGCATATTATTATCTATAGCTGAGAAAATTATTTTTGTAAACGTATGACATTATGTTGATACTCAGAGCTTCCACTTGATCTTGTAGACTGAACGTAAAGTAGTTGCCTTTTGGATATGTGATGTGCTATCACACTGACTTTAGACCTAAAATTTTGGTCACTTGCAACTGTTTGCAGATTGCATCTAATTATCTGCAGTCTCTCTCTACCTTAAAAAGGGAACATATGAGAACATGATCACCATAGCCTTCCTCTCCACAATCAGAGATTCGTGTGTTACTACATCCCACATGGTGCAGGTGTTTGGGATATGGACAGAGCCCTCGACATCGACCTCTTGCACCATTCCTCGTCCTGCAGTTTGGATCTGTTCCTGATGCTTGACAATACGCGTCAAACGCTCCTTGTAGTGCTCCTAGCGCTCGAATAAGACTGCTATTCATCTGACTTCTACGCTCATAAATGTCTTTTATCAGTAATATGCATTCATCTGATCTCATACACAAGATCATATTACTCACACCCTCACCAAAACAGCACTGCCCTGTAACATACCACGATATCCATCAGACATATCCCTATTATCTCCAACAAACCCTCTACAGGTGTGGTGCGGAAGGCACAGTGAGCTGCAGAAGTATGCTCCACTGAATTCGTCGCAGTATTGTTTTGTTGCTCCCTAGTCTAAGACAATATGTCAAGACGATGAAGTCCATAATGGTGTCAAAGTTAGCTTCGTGTTATAACCACACCACATGAAATGGAAATTTATAGTCAGCACAGGCAATATGATGCATAATTTTGGCCTCTTTCTGAGTAACAGAGTCGGCCGGTGTGGCCGAGCAGTTCTAGGCGCTTCAGTCTGGAACCGCGCGACCGCTACGGCCGCAGGTTCGAATCCTCCCTCCGGCAGGGATGTGTGTAATGTCCTTAGGTTAGTTAGGTTTAAGTAGTTCTAAGATCTAGGGGACTGATGACCTCAGATGTTGAGTCCCACAGTGCTCAGAGCAATTTTTTTAGTTACCGGTTTTTTGTGTTCTTGACAGTTTCTTTCCTCGACTTGAAGAAACCGTAAATATCTACTAGCAGTACTGCAATTTGCAGGTATTCCGTCAAACCTCATGGAAGGATTCCTACTAAGAGAAAGCTTTCCATTCAGAAATATGTATGTGGTTTTATGAACACCTATAGACAATTTGTTGCTCTTGCACCGACGCACCGACACTGCATCTGAGCAAGCACATCACTCGCCATTGAACTACACTCCTGGAAATGGAAAAAAGAACACATTGACACCGGTGCTTCAGACCCACCATACTTGCTCCGGACACTGCGAGAGGACTGTACAAGCAATGATCACACGCACGGCACAGCGGACACACCAGCAACCGCGGTGTTGGCCGTCGAATGGCGCCAGCTGCGCAGCATTTGTGCACCGCCGCCGTCAGTGTCAGCCAGTTTGCCGTGGCATACGGAGCTCCATCGCAGTCTTTAACACTGGTAGCATGCCGCGACAGCGTGGACTTGAACCGTATGTGCAGTTGACGGACTTTGAGTGAGGGCGTATAGTGGGCATGCGGGAGGCCGGGTGGACGTACCGCCAAATTGCTCAACACGTGGGGCGTGAGGTCTCCACAGTACATCGATGTTGTCGCCAGTGGTCGGCGGAAGGTGCACGTGCCCGTAGACCTGGGACCGGACCGCAGAGACGCACGCATGCACGCCAAGACCGTAGGATCCTACGCAGTGCCGTAGGGGACCGCACCGCCACTTCCCAGCAAATTAGGGACACTGTTGCTCCTGGGATATCGGCGAGGACCATTCGCAACCGTCTACATGAAGCTGGGCTACGGTCCCGCACACCGTTAGGCCGTCTTCCGCTCACGCCCCAACATTGTGCAGCCCGCCTCCAGTGGTGTCGCGACAGGCGTGAATGGAGGGACGAATGGAGACGTGTCGTCTTCAGCGATGAGAGTCACTTCTGCCTTGGTGTCAATGATGGTCGTATGCGTGTTTGGCGCCGAGCAGATGAGCGCCACAATCAGGACTGCATACGACCGAGGCACACAGGGCCAACACCCGGCATCATGGTGTGGGAAGCGATCTCCTACACTGGCTGTACACCTCTGGTGATCGTCGAGGGGACACTGAATAGTGCACGGTACATCCAAACCGACATCGAACCCATCGTTCTACCATTCCTATACCGGCAAGGGAACTTGCTGTTCCAACAGGACAATGCACGTCCTCATGTATCCCGTGCCACCCAACGTGCTCTACAAGGTGTAAGTCCACTACCCTGGCCAGCAAGATCTCCGGATCTGTCCCCCATTGAGCATGTTTGGCACTGGATGAAGCGTCGTCTCACGCGGTCTGCACGTCCAGCACGAACGCTGGTCCAACTGAGGCGCCAGGTGGAAATGGCATGGCAAGCCGTTCCGCAGGACTACATCCAGCATCTCTACGATTGTCTCCATGGGAGAATAGCAGCCTGCATTGCCGCGAAAGGTGGATATACACTGTACTAGTGCCGACATTGTGCATGCTTTGTTGCCTGTGTCTATTTGCCTGTGGTTCTGTCAGTGTGATCATGTGATGTATCTGACCCCAGGAATGTGTCAATAAAGTTTCCCCTTCCTGGGACAATGAATTCACGGTGTTCTTATTTCAATGTCCAGGAGTGTAAGTCTCGCCTTGGACTCTGCACACACACCTACTAGGATGTCACCTGTGTATGCGACAACGCTTTCAACAGCATCTGCCTCAGGTGTAACAGAGTTCAATACTAAGTTCCCAAACCAGTGGGCCACTTACGGAACTTTGAGAACAGTCCTTGGTCGTCTTCTTAATTACCTTTCTCTGAAGCCCTGGCTTACGATTTAGCAGAGCACTATCCCGAAAAATGAGAAGTCAGCTACTACAGATCATTTATCCACATTAAAGCACAAGATAAATCAAGAGTTTGCTGATCAAATACGAACTGTCACATATGCGTTAGGGTCGGATACCACACGTAACGACGTGTTAATTGAGGTAGCTACAGCCAGAACAATTGACGTCTTCGTATGTGGAATAAATCTGCAGATATATAGTGAAGTAATTGTGGTCTCACCTACTTCACTACATGAGGCAGTAAGACTGACACATTTTTGCAAGGTAGTTGCAAGGTTCGTCTCTACTCCGTCGCAAAGTAAAAAGCTGTGCATGGTTTTTCTAAATGAGACTAATTTCAAACGCTGAAATGCAAATACTAGCTGCCCAAAAGATCAGAGACAGAATCTTCAATAGCGGAATTCTCCACATGATAATAGACAAAATGTGAGTACACATTGGGGAAATGGTCAGGGATCAGGCCCCACCACCCATCCTCCACGTAACGTGGGTAATGTATCCAGTCAAAGACAGAAGTGTAAATGACGTGACTAACATATTTTTAGAGGCCAATATCAGAGGAAGAGCTGCCAAAGAGTCAGTGGTCAGTAGATACAGGGACTCAAATTAGAGCATTATTTGTTTCTCTTAATGATAAGAGTGCACTTAAATCGTTGCACTGTAGCATTAAAGGATTAAGAGAAGAAGTAATACTGCCTGCACGAATATGTTACGTAAACCTGCGGACGCATGGTAAGAATTATGGTTTTGTAAGGTAAGTTTGGATAGGATGCAGAAGAGATTTCAGTTTCATTCTAGAGAAGGATTTCCTACACTGGTACCGGGTGGGTGTAGATTATGCTACGCATATTGTTCGAATGAGTAAGGCAACTATTTCGGTGGAACTCGCTACCGTCAATCGCTATGAATTTGTGGGATGAGGCCTCTTCCACAATCTCCAACAGAACCACATACATGGGCATTTGAAACTTACACAACTGGTAACAATCAGCGGTGGCACAGGCCAGTGTTCACAATCCAAATGCTGCCTAGATTGGACTTTCTCTTTGATACACTCGGTCTAAACAACGTTCTTTGCAGGTCGTTGATTCATGTGAGAAGAAGTGTAAATAAAATAGAAACACTGGTAAATAAGTTTTGTGTTCCAGTATTTATTGATGACTTTCGCTAAGGAGATATAAAGATTACACGTGAAACAATAATTATTAGTGGTGAGGAAGTTGTAGAGGAAGAATTTCAGTGTGAAAATAAGTTAAACTTTAAGAGCAAGAAGAAGCTGACAGAAGGAGACTTTGCACAGTAGCGACCTTACTTGAAAATCAGGCCTACGAGAAGATAGCACATTTGCCAGTGTCAGTGTAATCTTTTGTACTCGATATTGGAGGAATATGCTTGGTTGTTCGAGGAACAGCAGTATATGTCAGTCACTGACGTTGTACTACAAGAAATTCGAACTTAAGAGATGAGGCCAATTTCTTAGAAACTGGACGAATTCCTACTTTATCTACAACCTGTTGTTCAGGATGTTACACAACAACAGCTGGCTGCAGGGATAAACCAATCCTCTGCGAACCCTTGCATGGTCCCTATCGTTGTGGTACCCAAAATGGGCAATCAGTAGAGAGAAAGCCTATCGCCTATGCATTAACATACAAGCAGTAAACAAGGTAACTACCACTGATACCTACCCTCTACCCCATATCGACGAAACATTGGACAGACTGGGAAACTGTAGGTATTTTACTACCTTTTACATGTATTCTAATTACCACCAAATTCCGATTGCACCAGAATACCTAAAAATCGCATTTGTGGTTCCATAAGGGTTGTATGAGTTTTTACACATGCCTTTCAGCCTTAGAAATGCGCCTATCACTTCCCAAATTCGTTGACTTGTTACTAAGATGATTGAAGCCTACAACGTCTTTAGTGTATTTAGATAATATAATAGTTTTAAGGAGTACTGAGGAACATTTGGTGAGATTGCGGTACGTTTCATCAAGGTTACAGAGTACACATTTTAATTTAAATTTTTTTCTGCACAGTGAAAGGCTAAGTACCTGAGACATATATCTCAGTTAAGATGAGGTTCAGACAGATCCACAGCTACCCAAAGCAGTTGAGACTCTTCCAGGCCCACTAGCATTAAGGAGATGTAACATTTCTTGGCCTCACTAATTGTTATCGTCTTTGATAAAGGATTACACTGTGATAACCAAACGATTAAATAAGTTGTTAAAGTAAGGTGCAGTGCTTGAGCAGACAGAAGGATTTGAATTGGCTATGAGGGAACTTAAATATCATTTGAAAGCTTCACATTATTAGTATACTGATTCTGAAAAGCCTTTTATCCTTTGAAGAGACACCTCGAATGTGATATTAGTGCTGTCCTTTGTCAGGAATAATTCCTAGCACTTTAAGTCGGAGTCAACTATTTCGGATGTTGTCTGTACAGAAGAAAATTCACTGTAGTACCTGATAATACTGCTCTTTTGTAGACGCTCAGTGTAAAGGACCCCAGTAGTCATTTGGCTCGTTGGGCATTGAAACTGTCAAAATAGGATTATGACCTATGCCACAAACAAAGCTGTTCACACCTGAATGGTGATGCACTGAGCCATATGGTCAAAATGATTCAGACTGAAAATGTTTTAATAGAAGAACTGAGAGACGTACAATGTCACTGGTACAATTCTCTTCCACATTTTGTCACAGTTGATTATATTCTATGCCACATAAATCCCCCTGAGCAACAGAGTCATAATTGCAGAAAAAGCTGCAAGCATGTATAACAGCTCAGTATCATGACAGTTTCCAGGCATGTCATAATGGACAAAAAGCCATGAATGCTAGAATAGACACATGGTATTGCTGAGAAGATAGACAGACTGCTGTTCAGAAGTACATACAAAACTGCTTGCCTTGTGGTCAGGGGTCAGTCCCACTATGAAAGTAAATTGTCTTGCAAACACTTCTGGACGCTACAGACGTTTCAAACCCGTTTCAGAATCTTCACTTAAAACTTCCGGGCTGATAGGCCGTGGTCGAAGTATAAAACTCTCTCCTGACGTTTCGTCTCCGACTGCAGGAGACATCCTCGGAGGATGTCTCCCGCAGTCGGAGACGAAACGTCAGGAGAGAGTTTTATACTTCGACCACAGCCTATAAGCCTGGAAGTTTTAAGTGAAGACAATACCGGCCTTGAAAGCTTACATTGTATGACCGTTTCAGAATGTTACCTCAGACATTGTCAGACCGTTGCCAAAGACCACATAAAATTATAAATATATCCTATCACTGATCAGTTCCTAGATATCTAATTCTAGTATAAGTGCGCAGATATGAGTACAGGAGCAGTAACAAGTACCTTTGTCAATAGTTAAGTTTTATCATTCGGATATCCTGATGATATTTAGATTGAACAAAGCACTAATTTCTTGTACACTCTGCTTTTACAAGCGGACAAATTTCTACAAACCAAAAAATAGAGAAACACACCTTTTCACCCAAAAGCTAACAGCCACCTCCAATGTGTTCATCAAACAACAGTTCGGATTTTGTCTTACTACATAAACCACTCAGTGACTGGGCAGGTAGGTCACCTATGTAACTTCTGCGTAAAATAGTCATATACATGAATCAATTAGGTATATATCCCATGAGGAAGTATATGGACGGCTTATGAGCTCCCCATTTGAACATGATAAACTCTCCTCTGTCGTAGATGTGGCAGAAGTGCTCAATGCTATCTGGAAGCAGATAAAGCAAAATAAATATAAGCTACCCAGATACATGATGAACGAAGTAACAAAGGAACTGTGTTTTCTCAGTATAAACCTGGAGAATTACTTTTGATTTGTAACCCCATGATGAAGAAAGGGAAGACTAAGAAATTCATGCCTCAATACTAAACCCCTTATTCCATCACACAAGTGACTTCTGTCAGTGCAGATATTCATTGTCTGACCATACAGTGGTTACAGTGGTAGTACCATGGTAAAGCTCTGTCGCCCTCTGCAGAGTCACTTAGTCCAGCTCAAAATAATTTATGACAAGGCACGTGTACTATCATGCAGAAATGCAGGAAAAAAGGACAAGTTGCTGTCAGTATATTCTCAGTATGTCTTAAGAAATAAGCACCCTTATGCCTTAAGGTCTGTGTAGGAGTGATTTCACTATGGGAAGAAATGTATTTTATTGATGTGGTTGTGAGTAATAATTCTTTCGTTCAGTCAGTCAGTTTGACTCACTGGTGCAAACGAATTGTGCTAGACTGTAGAACCAGTCTCCAGTTGAGTCTAGTTTGCCATCTTTCTTTTGCCTTTTTTTAATGCAAGAAGCTGCAAGAATTGCTTTCTAAAATAGGAATATTTATAATAGCTTTATTATAAGTTACTGTATATTGACAGCAAAGTAACGAGAGCATTGATAATGTAAAAGATTAAAGTGTGACCAGAAGTAATTGCTTATACAGTGGACAAAAGTGTAGAGAGATCAGTTATTTAGTAATAATAATGTACTAGTAAAAGAGAATGTGAGGGGCTACTATTCAACATCATAAGGAGGTTACTATGTTACTCAGTAAAGCTTTAGACGTTCCCCTAAGTGAGAAACACACTGCTGTGATACATGAAATAACTGTTAGTTTTGCATTATATGCAACAAAGATTTTACGCCATGTGAAGTGAACTTTTTATGAACGAATTTACACTATTTCGAATGAGGTTTAATTAGTACTACATTGTTATAAGATCAGAATTTCAGTTTTGAGGTAGAAGAATGTTTTACTTAAGCAGCGTTGAAGTGAAATAGATAAATGGAGACATTATGTAACTAAGTGTCTTTCTGGTAGCTGCTATTAATCGAATGGTTTCTTTATAGCAATACATATTTTTCTTTTGCCGAGTTTCGTATGAAAAACACATACACGAAATTTCACTTATTATCAGATGTCATGCTTTTTCCACCTTACTATCAAAATTTACTTTAGAACACATAGTTCTCTTGTCCACAATAGGCAAATAAACTTCTTAATTAAATACATGAAGAGACAAGAGATAAGTGCATTAATTTATAAAACAGTTAAGAACCAAATTTGCCACAACCAGAGGACCTCCACATGAAGTGTTTGGAGTTAGTACTAAAGACTAATTCATGCAATGAGTAACCTACAGAGATAATGTACTTAACACACTCGCCTAAAATCTGCGAACCACAGTTATTTGAAATTGCTCAAGACTCTCATAGTATACACTAGTGGGAAGTTATAATGTATAAAACAAAATTATCTGGAAGTTGTGTTAGCCTTTTGTAAACAAATAATAACTCACACTGCAACGTTTTACTATCAGTCAGACCAATGCATGCATATAGTGTAGCATATGTCACTGTTTGGCAGCACCTTTGCACATCAGATGATCTATATTCCTTGTAAGTGAAGGATAACACAACAAAAATAAGTCCTCATCTGCGTAATAATTTGTGGACTGTATCATAACTCACGTGGAGTTATATCATGAAACAAGCGATTTATGGTTACGAATTTTGCCATATACCCTTATAGGAAATGTACTATGCCTTTAAAAACTACCCTTTCCAGTACTCTCCACCTAAATTAAAATAGACTTCAGGCGTGAAATCATGAACATCACATGTAAGTCTATTGTCAGACGACACTGCTACATGTCGAGACCCTAAATCCAGCATGTCAAAAGTATGGGGTATCAATGGTAGGTTAGGAGAAAGAAAGCATAGATAAGTTGTATTATATACTACTTCTGTGTCACAAATGACTTAACTCATCACCAAACAATGATACTTGAAAGGAACTAAAGACACAGAAGGTGTCAAATACAGTTTCAGAGCAGTGGTTTGTGAAAGGTGATGTGTACTTATGCCCTATTCCATCTGAGGTTAAGAGACAAACAATTTTCAAACAACAGTAGCATGTACACTGCCATATGGGTGAATTAGACTTATTTACGGGGCTGCAGAGCAGGGTAGATGCATTGATTGTTGTAATTACATAGCGATGGGCTAACTGCTCTTATCACTGTGACAGTTACTCTGAAAGCATTCCATTCATAAACGTTCTTTTGCTTTTCCCTTAAAATATTTCTATGAGTACCTCTTTGTATGCTTCGTGTTACTTTTCCTGTATTTTGTTTACTGTATTTCATGCCCGATAGAAATGATGACATGATAGTCACTGTCCCTGAAACTAGCCAAAACCAGTAAGCTAGTTTGTTACACTACTATGTGGTAGATTACCTTCCTTTAAGCTTCAACACAATATTTCACTTGAAATACTCTGATCAGTCAGTGTGCGTATTCTTATACAATAATTATTTTTCTCTTGCTTTTATGGGTTAGCCAGTGATTGTGATTTAATATCCTCCTGGGAAAACTAACTTACTACATTCACTACAGTGACGCATGTTATCTCTCTGTCCACTTCTGGTATCATTAACTATATTGTGTGTACTCAGACCAAGTAATATAGTACTATTTCTTAATTGTAGTTGCGCTTTTACTGCATCTGCCACTATTCAAATGTGTAGGCATCATTAAAACGAGTTGTTGCCACAAGACCTGGTGATAATTACCTGTATTACACATAGTTAATGTGCAAGTGGACATAATTTTGATACAATCCCACAGGTATGAATAAATGTATGCATCGATCCATGGTTGTACCATTTTGTCGTTAGACACTCCTATGGTGCTGGCATGTGATAATGAAGATTATGCTAGCATCTTTTAACCTGGTCATCTGCTTAAAAAATGCATTTAGTGTCACTGGTTGTCATATTCAGTAAACAAAGAGGAACAGGGACAACATCTCAATTACATGGTTTCTTACACTACTGGTAATGCACGACGAACAGTCATTCTGTACTGCTGGAGAAATCCTGTAGTCATGTATCATTACAGTTAGTTCCTTAACCCTTCCCTGTTATTCCTGTCCCTACCACCATGTCCTTGAATCTGTTCTTCTCTTCTTCTTCCGTTAAGAAGGGATTATTCTGAGCACATCTTGACCATGTCACTCTCATAGTACCAGCTCTGTTTCACTATTCCAGCCAATACAACAGAGTTATCACTGCTGCTTTGTTGCAGTGTCCACTTTAGCTATTCTCCAGAGACTTACTGCATGGTATGTGCCGTAGCTCAATTGGTCAGTTAAGCAATAAGCCAGTGTAATTTTCTAGCGGAATGATTTGGCATATCAGTTGTCAAACAGTAAGTTTTTGAACAGTGACAGCAAAATCGCTAAGCATTCCATCTTGACCCCAGCTAAGCCTACCTGTGATTTATTCACGTCATCTTGGCTCATATATCTTGGCAATGGGAATATCGTCACTCCATTCATGTGTTTCGCAAATTAGATGTATGCCCTGTTCATTTTGGACTTACCACTCCATAAGAGAATGATCTGGAACCTTGATCATTCTTTTAAGATATTCATATGGTACACATCAATTGGACAAAGATGATTCCAGCAAGTTTAGAAATGCTTTCAGTGTGCATCCCAATCTGAAAGATAATAGTACTGCTATCTCTTACACTTACATTGTCTTTATTTACGACCACATACATTTAACATGAGGATGTAAGACCATTAAACAATAATATAATGCGACAAATGTGATATGCCTTGTCTGATGTACAGCCATCCAGTTTATTCCACATCATAAATCACTCAACAATTTATGGTTGAGAGGAACCAATGGGACTCGCTAGATAGGCAGTTAGTGTCTTTCAACATGTACCCCACGCAAATGAGATAGGAGGATGTTGCTTAGCCTTCTGGTTCCTCCAGGGACGTCGTCCTAACAGTGTATGATTAGCGATCAAAGAGACCCTGGTCTGGTCATACCACTTAATTCTGATTCGTCTTTGTACTATAATCCATTCTACCATATGTCATCTTGCTCTCACACAAAAACATGCGTGCCCCACTTGCTCACTGAGAGCTACAGTACACCAATTAGAATTGTAGTGGCTCCACTCACACACACCCAACACAAACACCTATGAAACACAACGTTCGCTCTTACACGCTTACAGAGTGTTCCCTGAGTAACTATCTCTAATTCCTACACTATGGTGTTATTTTTACTCATAATGTTTCACTTACCACAGACACTTTTCAGTTTGAACACTGATCTGCCCTTGGATACCTATCTGTTTAGTACATTTTTATAATAATACTGTAGCCTCTCCATTTAATGCTTATGAACACTAGTCCTACATTACTCGTCGCCATTGTGCAAAAGTGGACCTCAGACATTATCTACATCCTCCATTGAATGAAATATGACATTTATCAGCACAGAATCACATTTGTCGAGCAGTTCCTGGCTGATGCAGCCGGCACCACACCAATTTCAGCTTTGCCCACTCCTTCAAGAAGCAATATGAATAATGAAGTCTTCTCCCAATGTGGCCAAAACCAATGTTATCAGTTACGCTCATACTTTAATTAAATACTCACTAACCCACCATTTTGTGTACTTGTCCCTCCAGTGATGTGTTTCACCTGCCAGTTAGGCTCTGCTATTTTGATGACATGAATTAAAACTCATCTGATGACCACCATTCCATTTAGTGAAAGATTTAGAATACTTCATACAATCTGTTCAACTGCTCTGTGCTTCCCTATCTGTCACTAACCGAAAGAGGAGCGTATCTGGATATGCATACATTACTGATACAGGTTACTTTTTGACCCTTTCATTTCCATTGATATGTACCACATTATGCATTCACATGTAGTACACTATAAACAGTTATACAGTTCGACACACCTCAGCGCCTTACACACCTACAAGGTTAATGTAGTACTTGCCAGCACTGCATCACTGATATAAATTATAAATGATTTGCCTCTTAACTTATTTATTTACCTCATGTATAGGTGTTTCTGCTCATTTCACATTCCTTTACCATCTTTAGCTTTGACAAACTTTAATAGCTGTTGTTGTCTTCAGTCCTGAGACTGGTTTGATGCAGCTCTCCATGCCACTCTATCCTGTGCAAGCCTCTTCATCTCCCAGTACCTACTGCAACCTACATCCTTCTGTATCTGGTTAGTGTATTCATCTCTTGGTCTCCCTCTACGAATTTTACCTTCCACGCTGCCCTCCAATGCTAAATTTGTGATCCCTTGATGCCTCTGAACATGTCCTACCAACCGATCCCTTCTTCTAGTCAAGTTGTGCCACAAACTTCTCTTCTTCCCAGTCATATTCAATACCTCCTCGTTAGTTATGTGATCTACCCATCTAATCTTCAGCATTCTTCTGTAGCACCACATTTCGAAAGCTTCTATTCTCTTCTTGTCCAAACTAGATATCGTCCATGTTTCACTTCCATACATGGCTACACTCCATACAAATACTTTCAGAAACGACTTCCTGGTACATAAATCTATATTCGATGTTAACCAATTTCTCTTCTTCATAAACGCTTTCCTTGCCATTGCCAGTCTACATTTTATATCCTCTCTACTTCGACCATCATCAGTTATTTTGCTCCCCAAATAGCAAAATTCCTTTACTACTTTAAGTGTCTCATTTTCTAATCTAATTCCCTCAGCAGCACCCAATTTAATTTGACTACATTCCATTATCCTCGTTTTGCTTTTGTTGATGTTCATCTTATATCCTCCTTTCAAAACACTGTCCATTCCGTTCAACTGCTCCTCCAAGTCCTTTGCCGTCTCTGACAGAATTACAATGTCATCGGCGAACCTCAAAGTTTTTACTTCTTCTCCATGAATTTTAATACCTACTCCAAATTTTTCTTTTGTTTCCTTTACTGCTTGCTCAATATACAGATTGAATAACATCGGGGAGATGCTACAACCCTGTCTCACTCCTTTCCCAACCACTGCTTCCCTTTCATGCCCCTCGACTCTTATGTCTGCCATCTGGTTTCTGTACAAATTGTAAATAGCCATTCGCTCCCTGTATTTTACCCCTGCCGGCTTCAGAATTTGAAAGAGAGTATTCCAGTCAACATTGTCAAAAGCTTTCTCTAAGTCTACTCTTATGTCTGCCATCTGGTTTCTGTACAAATTGTAAATAGTCATTCGCTCCCTGTATTTTACCCCTGCCACCTTCAGAATTTGAAAGAGAGTATTCCAGTCAACATTGTCAAAAGCTTTCTCTAAGTCTACAAATGCTAGAAACGTAGGTTTGCCTTTTCTTAATCTTTCTTCTAAGATAAGTTGTAAGGTCAGTATTGCCTCACGTGTTCCAACATAGCAGCAGATCAAAATTCTATGGCTTCATGACACAAATGTTGTATGGCAGCAGCACACTCACTTCGATTCCTACCACTCGTAAGTTCATTACGCCTTGATAGGCTGATGAGATGACGAAAAACGTCTGATTCATCCAGTAACAAGCCCCTAACCTTCTTTTGCTTCCCTTTATGATTAAGTGTCAGTTGCAGTAATTCTAGTGCATGGTGTCACCTCTTTTCCTGTTAATGTATTTCTGTTTTTCACTTCATACTGTCATATTCTGCCATCTGTTTTTATCACCTAATTTAATTAGGACCGGCATGGACCAGTTAGGTCCCTCAACAGTCAGAAGACTGCAACCATATTCAAAAATTGTCTATTGTGAAGAACTGTTTTCAGTTCATTACATAGGCTACCCTGTGTGGTGCACAACATGCAATTTTGTTTGAGACATCATGAGCTTGGACAGTTGGTCATGTGAGATCGAGGGGAAGTTCAAATTGGCTAAGCAGGGATGGCTAGAGGACAAATGTAAGGATGTAGAGGCATATCACTAGGGATAAGATAGATACTGCCTACAGGAATAAAAAGAGATCTATGGAGAAACGAGAAGCAATTGTATGAATATCAAGAGCTGAAGTGGAATAACAGTTCTAAGCAAAGAAGGGAAACCAGAAAGGTCGAAGGAGTATATAGAGGATCTATACAAGGGCTATGTAGGCATACTTGAGAACAATATTATGGAAATGGAAGAGGACATAGATGAAGATGAAGTGGGAGATCCGAAACTGCTTGAAGAGTCTGACAGACCACTGAAAGACCTAAGTCAAAACAAGGCCACAGGAGTAGACAACATTCCAATACAACTACTGATATCCTTGGGAGAGCCAGCTCTGACGAAACTACGATCTGGTGAGCAAGATGTATGAGACAGGCGAAATACTCTCAGACTTCAAGAAGAATATAATAATTCCAATCCCAAAAAAAGCAGGTGCTGACAGATGTGAAAATTACCAAACAATAAGTTCAATAAGTCACGGATGCATAATACTAACGCGAACTCTTTACAGACGAATGGAAAAACTAGTTGAATCCGACCTCAGGGAAGATCAGTTTGGATTCCGTAGAAATGTTGGAACACGTGAGGCAATACTGACCCTACGACTTATCTTAGAAGAAAGATTAAGGAAAGGTAAACCTACCTTTCTAGCATTTGTAGACTTAGAGAAAGCTTTTGACAATGTTGACTGGATTATTCTCTTTCAAATTCTGAAGGTGTCAGGGGTAAAATACAGGGAGCGAAAGGCTATTTACAATTTGTACAGAAACGAGATAGCAGTTATAAGAGTCGAGGGACATGAAAGGGAAGCAGTGGTTGGGAAAGGAATAAGACAAGATTGTAGCCTCTCCTCGATGTTATTCAATCTGTATATTGAGCAAGCAGTAAAGGAAATAAAAGAAAAATTCGGAGTAGGTATTAAAATCCATGGAAAACAAATAAAAACTTTGAGGTTCGCCGATGACATTGTATTCTGTCAGAGACAGCAAAGGACTTGGAAGAGCAGTTGAACGGAATGGGCAGAGACTTGAAAGGAGGATATAAGATGAATATCAACAAAAGCAAAACGAGGATAATGGAAGGAAATCGAATTAAGCCGGGTGATGCTGAGGTAATCAGATTAGGAAATGAGACACTTAAAGTACTAAAGGAGTTTTGCTATCTGGGGAGCAAAATACACTCCTGGAAATGGAAAAAAGAACACATTGACACCGGTGTGTCAGACCCACCATACTTGCTCCGGACACTGCGAGAGGGCTGTACAAGCAATGATCACACGCATGGCACAGCGGACACACCAGGAACCGCGGTGTTGGCCGTCGAATGGCGCTAGCTGGGGAGCATTTGTGCACCGCCACCTTCAGTGTCAGCCAGTTTGCCGTGGCATACGGTGCTCCATCGCAGTCTTTAACATTGGTAGCATGCCGCGACAGCGTGGACGTGAACCGTATGTGCAGTTGACGGACTTTGAGCGAGGGCGTATAGTGGGCATGCGGGAGGCCGGGTGGACGTAACGCCGAATTACTCAACACGTGGGGCGTGAGGTCTCCACAGTACATCGATGTTGTCGCCAGTGGCCGGCGGAAGGTGCACGTGCCCATCGACCTAGGACCGGACCGCAGCGATGCACGGATGCACGCCAAGACCGTAGGATCCTACGCAGTGCCGTAGGGGACCGCACCGCCACTTCCCAGCAAATTAGGGACACTGTTGCTCCTGGGGTATCGGCGACGACCATTCGCAACCGTCTCCATGAAGCTGGGCTACGGTCCCGCACACCGTTAGGCCATCTTCCGCTCACGCCCCAACATCGTGCAGCCCGCCTCCAGTGGTGTTGCGACAGGCGTGAATGGAGGGACGAATGGAGACGTCGTCTTCAGCGATGAGAGTCACTTCTGCCTTGGTGCCAATGATGGTCGTATGCGTGTTTGGCGCCGTGCAGGTGAGCGCCACAATCAGGACTGCATACGACCGAGGCACACAGGGCCACAACCCGGCATCATGGTGTGGGGAGCAATCTCCTACACTGGCCGTACACCTCTGGTGATCGTCGAGGGGACACTGAATAGTACACGGTACATCCAAACCGTCATCGAACCCATCGTTCTACCATTCCTAGACCGGCAAGGGAACTTGCTGTTCCAACAGGACAATGCACGTCCTCATGTATCCCGTGCCACCCAACGTGCTCTACAAGGTGTAAGTCCACTACCCTGGCCAGCAAGATCTCCGGATCTGTCTCCCATTGAGCATGTTTGGGACTGGATGAAGCGTCGTCTGACGCGGTCTGCACGTCCAGCACGAACACTGGTCCAACTGAGGCGCCAGTTGGAAATGGCATGGCAAGCTGTTCCACAGGACTACATCCAGCATCTCTACGATCGTCTCCATAGGAGAATAGCAGCCTGCATTGCTGCGAAAGGTGGATATACACTGTACTAGTGCCGACATTGTGCATGATGTGTTGCCTGTGTCTATGTGCCTGTGGTTCTGTCAGTGTGATCATGTGATGTATCTGACCCCAGGAATGTGTCAATAAAGTTTCCCCTTCCTGGGACAATGAATTCACGGTGTTCTTATTTCAATTTCCAGGAGTGTAACATGATGGTCGAAGTAGAGAGGATATAAAATGTAGACTGGCAATGGCAAGGAAAGCGTTTATGAAGAAGAGAAATTTGTTAACATCGAGTATAGATTTAAGTGTCAGGAAGTCATTTCTGAAAGTATTTGTATGGGGTGTAGCCATGTATGGAAGTGAAACATGGACGATAATTATTTTGGACAAGAAGAGAATAGAAAAGCTTTCGAAATGTGGTGTTACAGAAGAATGCTGAAGATTAGATAGGTAGATCATATAACTAATGAGGAGGTATTGAATACTATTGGGGAGAAGAGAAGTTTCTGGCACAACTTGACGAGAAGAAGGGATCGGTTGGTAGGACACGTTCTGAGGCATCAAGGGATCACCAATTTAGAATTGGAGGGCAGCGTGGAGGGTAAAAATTGTAGAGGGAGACCAAGAGATGAATACACTAAGCAGATTCAGAAGGATGTAGGTTGCAGTAGGTACTGGGAGATGAAGAAGCATGCACAGGATACAGTAGCATGGAGAGCTGCATCAAACCAGTCTCAGGACTGAAGACCACAACAACAACAACCAGAATCGTCCAATTCAAACTCTAAATTATTGTACTATTATCTTCAACTTCTTTAAGGCTTTCTGAGTTTTCTATTCCTGTCCACTTTTTTTACTAGAATTTGGGAATTCTTTGTTTCCCCTTTTAGAACTTTGCATCCCTTAGCAAGAGCCACTCATCCAAAGGAGCATTTTGAAACATTATACTACTATTCTGTAATTTTGAAATAATAAGCCAGATGCTATGGAGGGGGAGTGAAGTGTCTGTGTTACACTGACAGACTGAGTGGCAAACACTTTATGAAATATGTTTCACTGCAGAGCTGTGGCTCTGAAGGGGCTGGTTCTGTACTAATTACCACTGTATATTCCTATTCACATTCGTACCATTCTGACAATGAGAATTCTGAAGGGGTGACACTTCTGAGAAGCATTGCTAGTGAGGAATAGCTTCTAGAAAACCATCCAGCAAGCAGTTAGACAACTGTTAATGGTCCCATGGGGCCATAGAGCATAGCTGGGATCAATTTGGCTCACTCTTGGCAACCAGCTTTCAGTCTCATTAGAGGTTCCCTTCCATCCCATTCTCCAGCACTATGCCCCTCAGCCTGTTAGTGACCTTAGAGGTAAAGTTCTGATGTAAACACCAGTCAATTCTTTCAAAGCACTCTCCATTCTTGTTTTTTAAACAATATGCTCGATTTCCATGTACCCATGGATCCACATCCTACAATTGACTTGTACTTGACATTTCTTGTACAACATTTTGTTCTGTCATGATTAGCTTAGGTTATGATTTTATTAGGTGCAGTTACACTCTTTAATTTATAGGTATTTACTGTGTTTATGTAGATTCAGATCTTTGGATGGTTTTCTAAACAACCACTGAATATATTTATTTTCTGCTAACATCTCGTGTACCAGAGAAACACTAAATGACCCATCTTTAGCTGACTCATATAGATATTCAGTACATATTGTGCACAATTTTTAACATATTACTACAAATTTTACTGTTTTCCTTAGTGATTCATTATATGTATAGTCGCCACACTTAGTAGTATATTTTCAGATTCAAGTGCATATTGGCCAGACACCCAGACTTCCTTTCATTTTATTGGAAAATAATTTTTAATATGAATGTGTGTTGCCTATTGTGAATAATCTACACAGCAATTGTGGATATCCTATCATGAGAAAGATGAAATAAAATGTAATCACATCACTACAAAGTGTCATAGCTAAAGTGTAGCAAAACAGAACAGTGGCAGTCCCTTAATCACAACTATCTCCAGTTGTTACATGTATGATGGGACATACTAAACCACTTTCACCAATAACAAATAGACTGGAAATCAAAAATAAAAACAATCGTTCTGAAATTATAAATAAAGCATAAATACAGATTTCAAAAACCTCATTTATTTACACAACTTCAGAAAAATATCCACAATCGAAACATCTTTGAATATAAGACAAGAAATATTTAGTACTGACGTTCTGAGATCTCCCAAGTGTTTTTCTTGTGTATAAAAATATATGGAATCGAATTGTAACATCTAATGTTTGTTTACCTATTTAACTTTTAGAGAAGATCCACAGTATTAAGTGCAGAACAAATAATTAATAGGTTTGATGGATAACACTTATCTACATTATCTCTGAATCATGTACAAAGCTTTGTGAAACAAAAAAATTTCACAGAAAATACAGCAGTTGTGGACTGGTGTAAAAGCAACCAAGCACAATGAATTTGTTAGATTACACATTTTCGCATCCGACCCGTTCTCTTGAAGATGAACTGATGAGCAAAAATGTTATGAACACTGCCCATCAGGAGACTCAGTGCCACATGTTGTACGCACATGATGCAATAAGCAGATTACAGGTATATAAGCAGACCAGAGGTTAACAAGAAATTGTTCCACCAATTAGATGGGTTGCGTGCATGTGAATCGAATGCTGTAAGTGACTTTTGCAACGGGCAAGTTACAGTGGTATTGCAGTTGGGAACTAGCGTCTCAAAAGTGGTGAAGCTGGTTGGCTGGATGTATGCTACATTTGTGAACCTCTGTGGAAAGTGGCTGAAAGGTGATAAACCCATAACCTTATGAAAAGCTGTAATACATCTATACTTCATCACAAATCATGGCGATCAGAGGTTTGCCTACTCTGTAAAGCTGAACATGTGGCAATATGTGGGATATATAATGACAGAAAACAATGCTGCAGCAGCCATACATGTTTTTGAATACACAATTCAATCTACATTGTTGAACATGGGGCTTCACAGCATACGGTCACTGTATTTTTCCATACCAATCCGTCAAAACCTTCAATTGCAACTGCAGTGGCCAAGGGATCATTGATGCTGGAATGAAGGCCAATGCAAATGTCAGCTGTCAGGATGGGTGATATTTCCTGTTACACTAGGTCAGTTGTCACCTCCAGATATGGTATCATCTAGGTGAATGGCACCATATGGAGGGCCAATTACCCCATGTGACAGTCACTTGGGCTCCTTTGGGAGATCTGGTAGTAATTGAAAGCATCATTACAGTTGCAGACTATGTGACCTATATTGCAACTGATTCCTTCATGACTGATGTGGTCTCCCATGGTGAAGGCATCTTTCAGCAGGGTAACTGTCCATGTCACATGTGCAGAATGACCCCACAGTGGTCCACGTAGCATGGTAACTAACACTGATGTCTCGACCACACCACTTACCTGATCTGAATACAACTGGTGCAACATACATCCAGAAATATGTAGAAGACATCTCAAATCCATATCATGTAGAATTGTCATTGTATTGTGTTCCACAGGTGGGCAAACATGCTATTAAGCAGGTTGCTATGTACTAACACAACATAAATGTACACACTACTAATTACATATACAGCAAATATCTCGAGGAAAAATACCTAAGTAAAGTAATTGCCATAATCATGTTCTTTCAGTGTTGAGTTTACTAGCCTCAGTGAAGGAAGTGTGATGAATATATTTTTGCTGTCACTTTCTACAATGCAGAGTTACAAGTACTACATAATGACTATGTTAGGAATAATAAGCAGCAAGTCATCACATTTCCTTGGCCTTATATTGAATATTGCATGGTAATTATAGCTACTGACAAAGATAAGTATTTATCACCATTCACAATCTTCTTGCCTCAACCTCGATAGGAAAAAGCAGCAGTGTTAATGACAAAAACACATTTGATTCATGTTTCTGGAGTATTTAGTAATACAATTTCTTGACATCTCAAGCTGCATATATGGATTTTTATATTGGCACATTATTGTTACCTCAATATAGTACACATTATTTCACTTTTTTCACAATTCAACCACACTTTAATGTTATTTCACTGGCATTACAATTTACTGTCCCCCTATTACATTCATTATTTTATAGGCCCTGAGAGCACAAATCAGGAAAATCTATTTGCATAAACTAACACTTACTTGTAATTTCTTCCTGATGTGAAGTAATGCATGTGTCTTGAAAGTACCCAACTGTCACAGATATCACATTTGTGAGGTCCACTTCCACTGTGGTCTAATGCATGTGTCTTGAAATCACCTGATGTAGCAAATGATTTTCCACATATATCACATTTGTGAGGTCTTTTCCAGATGTGTTTATAAATGCATGTTTGTTGAGATCGCCTGACTCAGCAAAAGATATCCCACAAATCTCACATTTGTGAAGTTTCTTCCCAGTGCGAATTAATACATGCCTCTTGAGAGTGCTTGACCTAGCGAAAGATTTCCCATAAATCACATATTTGTGACGTTTCTTCCCAGTGTGAATTAATGCGGATCTGTTGAGATAGCTTGATGTACCAACAGATTACCCAGAAACCTCACAGTTGTGAAGTTTCTTTCCAGTTTGAATTAATATGTGTCTCTGGAGAGTGAATGACCTAGTAAAAGATTTCCCACATTTCACACATTTGTGAGGTTTCTTTCCAGTGTGAATTAATATATGCCTCTTCAGAGTGCCTGACCTAGCAAAAGATTTCTTACAAATCTCACATATGTGAGGTTTCTTTCCAGTGTGAATTAATGCATGTGTCTTGAGAAGCTTTGACAAAGCAAAACATTTCCCACAAATCTCACATTTGTGAGGTTTCTTTCCAGTGTGAGTTAATATGTGAGTCATGAGAGTACTTGAGTGGGCAAACGATTTGTTGCAACTCTCACATTTGTGAGGTTTATTTCCAGTGTGAATTACTACATGAGTCTTGAGGTAATCTGATCTAGCAAAACATTTTCCACAAATCTCACACTTATGAGGTTTCTTTCCAGTGTGAATTAATGAATGAGTCATGAGAGTACTTGACTGGGCAAACGATTTCCCACAATTCTCACATTTGTGAGGTTTCTTTCCAGTATGAATTAATGCGTGAGTCTTGAGGTGATCTGATCTAGCAAAACATTTTCCACAAATCTCACATTTGTGTGGTTTATTTCCAGTGTGGATAAAAGCATGCTTCTTGAGATCACCTAACGCAGTAAAGGATTTCCCACAAATCTCACATTTGTGACGTTTCTTTCCAGTGTGAATTAATGTCTGTGCCTTGAGATCGCCTGATCTAGCAAACCATTTTCCACGAATACCACATTTGTCAGTTCTGTTTGCAGTATGTATATCAGCTTCGGCACTGACATTACCAGCTGTAGGTAAAATTATATAAGCGCTTGTTTTCTCTGAATCATTTATCATGTGTGTGTTACACATGTCATTAGAGGCCTTCTTTGAAGCTTTCCAAGTTTCCTTATATGAAGACTGTTCAATGTGTTCTGTAACAGAAACTTCTGGCTCACTATCCAAGAAGATACTGCTTTGATGCTCATCACTATAGCCATATTTTTCATGGTTGCCAGCAGTTAAGACATGACAATTCTCTCTCATTATCAAATGTTTTTTCAAACTTACCTTACTGTAAAATACCTCACCACACCACTTACAAACATACAAAGGTGGTTGCATGCCATTAGTGTGCATAGACACATGCATTATGAGTCCGTATTTTGAAGGAAAGATCTGTTGGCAGAAATCACAGCTGTATAGATGTAATTCCTTTTCCCTCTTACTACAGTCATATTGAGTGGCAACTGAGCATTCCTTATCAATAGTCACATGTTCTGTATTGGTTCCAAACTTCTCAATGTCTATCACCGACTCATCCTGGACCAGTCCATGGTGACAAATTTCTTCATATGATATGCCACAGCTCCCACCAGTATTCTGAGTCCATCTGAAGAGTGAGGTCAAGAATAGGCGAGAATTAAAATAATTCACTTTCATGTGTTACAATCTTTTCAAAATACAGTGCTACAAGTTAACAGTTTACACCAAATTATTAAATGTATCAAAAAAGTATCAGTTACATATTTTAATTAAAAATTCTTAATTTCAAGGTATTTAAGATTTAAGTAAGAGAAATCATTTTTAAATGTTCGTCTTCCATTATCTTAGCTCTGTAACTGCCTTTTCTTTGCTTTGGAAACACTTTCAACTTTGGAAATGATAAATTTATTTCGACTAGTAAACAGATTTTTTTTGTTTGGTCCCAATAAGTCAAGAACTAATGCAAGCTGCAACATTTTGTTAGGTATCAAGAATGGATGTTAATCAGGTGGATAATGACGGTTCATGAACAAGAATCAATGTCACATCAATCAAGGGAGAAAATTGCATACTAATGAATGAAAATGAATGACACACTCGCAGATGGTTTTAATCTAAGACTGTGTTTTTGGCAATGCAACTTGTATGAAGCCTTTGACAAATGGAAATACTGTCTGAATAGATGGAAATAGTTGTAAATTTTCCATTATATTTTCAATGAGTCTTCTTGAAAATTTTTACATCTTCCTAACATCTGGGCATCTGGCATTGCAGAACACCATTGACTGAAGGGCACACATATAAATGGCCACATCATCACCCATTAAACCTTTCCAAATGGCAGTGATAACAGCTGATGCATGAGCTACTCCTGTAGTACCTGGGTCCCATTATTCCACCTGCAGTTGAACGCTTTCCCACAGAACAGAACTGTGATGCCTTTCAGGTCCCCAGTATGTGCATCATGTTGAACATGAAAGGTAAGAAACTACTGAAGGCCTGAATGCTCCAGTGTTTTCTTTTGTTCTGACTGTAACATTTGACTCTTTTGCATTTTGTTGGGGATATAGTTTTGTGTGGCATGGTATCTGGTAAATTTCGAGTGTTTTCAAACTCTTAATTAGCATCACACGATTTTTTAATGTAACTGGTATCATGGTGTGTATCAGATTCTAAAAGTTGACAACTGTATCACTACATATTGTAACTTTTTTTTAATTCAGTTAGTTACAACATGTATTTTCATACATATGGAAGTAAAGTAACTGCACGTTAATAATTAAGAAAGAAATAAAAAAAATATGCAAGTAAGGTTTCAAACAAATAGCTTTCTTTTTCTCAAATTACTAGATCTAAAACTTACAATTAAAATTTTAAGCTATGCCAGTGGACCATAAAGAAACCAGAATAAGAAAGAGAATTTGTGGAAATGTTCAACAAAAAATAAACTTTGATGTTAATTATTTATCAATTGTTTTAGAGACCTCCATGTAAGCATTGTGTAGGTACTGGGTACTTGTGTCATATCCATAATATTTACTGCACAACATTTTTTGTGGCAGGCATATTCATAAACTATTCATGCAGTGATGATGGAAGTGCACATGTGCAAATGCTGTATCCATGACATGACATTGTTAACAGTAGCCACAGCATATCCAGTGTAATCAGACTGATTGTCATCATATGATATCTTTCTGATCAGGAATATCTGGATACATCCCCAATAAATCTTTCACATATCCCAACGTGCACATGTCGCATGATCTTAGGTCAAGGGATCTCTAAGCCCACATATCTTTAAACTGCCTAGATATAATGCGGGTGATACTGAAGATTTCATGAAAATAATAGTTCACTCAACAACTGACATATCATGCCACCCCATCTCACATCAAAATAATGGTGCAGACACTTGTGGTCTTGAAAGGCTGGAATCACGTTCCATAACAAGATCCTTATGAAGTTCAGATGTCACTGTACACCTAAGAGGTGCTTGACGTGTCATCTACAAGGAACAGTGGCTCATAATGAAGGGGGTTGTGAAATCACACCAACCATACTGTCACACAAGCTGAGTGCAGTGGATGTCCCTGCACAAGATTTGGGAGGAGGACAACCCCACATGTGACAGTTCTGTGCATTCACGGCCCCATGAAGAGTAAAACATGCCTTGTCGTTCCAAAGAATAATCCCCAATCAAATGTCACTGTTTTCCACGCAAGCTGAAAATGATGGCAAGGTCACAGAGTTGTGGCCCATCCTGGGGCTACTTTAGCAGAAAATACTGAGAGATACTAGTGTAAAGTGTGGCACAAAATCTTTTGAACTTTTGACTGGGGGAGGCACAGTAATAGGAGTGTGAAAGCGAGAGTGAGTGAGTGAGTGTGTGTGTGTGTGTGTGTGTGTGTGTGTGTGTGTGTGTGTGTGTGTGTGTGTGTGTGTGTGTGAGAGAGAGAGAGAGAGAGAGAGAGAGAGAGAGAGAGAGAGAGAGAGAGAGAGAGAGATCCTGTGACAACTCTAGCAACTTCAACAACCGCTATGGGAATCTGTTGCAGTACTTAATTCAGCTATTTGTTCAAATTTCTTGATTATATTCTTCACCATATTTATTGAAATGAGGCTCTTCTCGGGCATTTATGTCAATGATATCCTTGCAATGCAGTACTGCTGTTCTGATAAAAACAACTGTACCACCCAAGCAAGGCGTTTCTTCTGAATAGACACTTTATTTCATATGGAAGCCTTAAACCTTCTTAACTGGGTGTATATCCAGAAAAGAAAAATTCCCAGATTTCCCAGTTAGAAACGTTCTTTCTAGGGTGAAAAACTTTTTACTGGGTGGAAGTACATTTTTCAATCTTGAAAGATAACGTTACCCTAGGAGCAGTAAACCTCATCAATCCCTTCAATGTTTAATATGTTTATAAACCTGTATAGACTTTCTGGCACTTAAGGAATCTCAACCTACCAAAAATCAAAGCATTTCTGAAAGATCTTTGATGTGTATCAACATGTCCACTACATATATTCGTATGATGTAATTGTTGGAATTCGTGTTCATACTTTCATCACAGTAGCTTCCAAAGCACTGAAATAAAGATTGCGACGTGCTTTTGTGGGCCAAGCATAGCATGTGTCACATGATCTCGTCAGCTGGCTACAGCAGATATTCCGACATAGGAAACACACAAGCGGAAGACGTTAATAGTTTAAATTAATATACGTTAGTACAACTACAAGATAAGTTAAGTTTTCATACATAATATTGACTTTCGAAAAGTTTTTGCTGTTTTCCAAAGGCATCAGTTTAAATTTTAGCAGCTTTATTTCACTTATGTGCACCGGACACTTTGTGTGTTCCATAGAGCACTTTGACTTCTCCCATAGTAAAGGGAGTTACATGTGAAATCGCTCAAAAACTTCGCTCTTGTTTTTGAAAGGCAACTATATTTTTTTGCCAGCATTATTGCATAATCTGTCATCAATGAAAAAACTATAATATTTATGAAAGACTAAACTCGAAACTTCGTCATTATTTGTTTTATCTTCTCAACATATAGCAAATGCAAGTGTGCCACCAAGATTTAAAATTATGGCATAAATGTCTTGTACTCTGGGCCAAAAATTTTTCCACATTGCTGGTCGTCAGCGTTAAATCTTGAATGAGAATATAATGCTCCATGATTTAAGAAAATCATCACACATTCTGATCATCTTGCATAAAAGGAAATTTACTTTGAAAGTAATTCTTCTGAAACCAACATCATTTCACCGTGTCCTGTTAGAAATGTAACCAGTTGTGACTTCACTCAACAAAATGTGCCACGGAATGAGATATATTGAAAGCTGTTCACTGTTAGAAAATATTGTAGAATTTTAACACTGCTGTCGGCAGATGCCTGTGTGTGCATTTATTCTGTTGATGTGAATGGCGCATTTTCTTTGCAACGAAAGATTTATTTTGGTGATACTCTCTCTTTTATCTTCTACTGCTGCTGTATTATTCTGCAGTGGCGTGCTAAACTATTATCTTTATTAGTGTATCAGTTCTTAGCAATCAAAATTACAAAAATGTAACTGAAAAACAAAACTTTAAAAAATTCCTAGAATGCTGAGAAATCACTCATAAGGATCTGAACAAATCCAAGTCGTTTTTGTGTGGCTATATTAAAGACAAGGTGTACAACAGTAATCCCCAACCACTGTTGAGCTGAAAACCGACATTCAGGTGGTCGTCAACGACACTGATGTTCCGACACTTCAGTGGGTATCTGAGAATTTTGCTCTTTGGCTGAGCCACATCATCGCCAATGATGGCAGGCATATCGAACACGTCATAACCTAAATCCAAATATCTGTGTTGAAGGTTACATGTTGAATAATGTGTGTGAACGCTGTAGTTTGTAACTAATTTACGATTTTTTTCATATAGTTTAATAATTGTCACCTTGTATGTTTGCTAAGTGACAGACTGGGCACTGGGCTACATCAGTGATGGGATGGCGAGGCGCGGCGACTCGAACGCACCGAGAATTTCTCGAGCCTCTAGTTCTCAAGCAATTCTCGAGAAGCTCACGAGAAATGGCTTGGCGGCGTGTGCCGCTGCGCGCCAGTTGGCTGCGACTACGTACGCCGCGCCGCTGTTTTATGAATTGAATGCCGCCGCTAGATAAACACGCTCGCTGCTCGCTGCGCTCGTAACTAGTATGTCTCAGGTTTCATTCATTCAAATCAATATGAACACTCGAAAACGAACGTCATGGTGCTGGCAATACTTTACGGAGGATGGAGATAACGTTACTTGTAACATTTGTCGTAAAAATCTCCGTAATGTATCAAAAAATACAACGGGCATGATTAGACATCTTAGACTGCACAATTTATCGAGCAATAAAACAGCGACGTCCGTGGATACAGATGCTCATTCTTCTAATAGTGCAAGGTAGACGAAATATCCAGGTACGTGTGGTACAAAACCTGAATTCCGTGCAAAAGTTCGGACAGTGTCCGAAGCGGTCTTAGGTCAAGGGATCTCTAAGCCCACATATCTTTAAACTGCCTAGATATAATGCGGGTGATACTGAAGATTTCATGAAAATAATAGTTCACGCTTAAAAAAAAATTAAAAATGATAATCTACAACATACCCCAAAATCAAACCTATACTATCCTAGCTTTTGCACGATACGATATGTAATTTTATTGGACTAGTTGTCGAGCATAACGTACCCTCTCGCAGGAGCACTGATCTAAATCTTACGTTTCTCTTCATAGAGGGAAGTAAACGGCAACAACAGCTAGATGAAGCACTAGTGGCCATGATAACAGACGATTTTCAGCCGCTTTCAATCGACGAGGACACTGGTTTTCGACGTTTTGTTTCACTGTTGGACCCACAATACTCGATACCAAATCGAAAAAAGTTGCGTCTCATGATTGAGGACGATTACCATAAACAGAAAGAGGCTGTAAACTTGGCCGTGGAGGACTCTACTTGTGTTTCTTTAACGACCGATATTTGGACCTCACTCAATAGTGAGGCATATATTGTTGTAACTGGTCATTTCATTAACACTAATTGGAGTCTGAAAGCTTTAGCTCTCGAGACATTCCGTTTCCCGGAAAAGCATACAGCGCTAAATATTAGTGAGGCGTTAGATAACGTGATTTCAAAATGGAACATTGAAAACAAAGTTGTAAGCATCACAACTGACAACGCCAGTAACATGACGGCGGCCGTACAACTTATTCACAGTGGCGACATAGATATGCAACATGTGCCTTGTTTAGTACACACTATCAATTTAGTTGTGAAAAGTTCTTTGAACAGCAACAGTGAGCTCTGCATAATGCGGAAAAGGCCAGAAAAATTGTTAGCTATTTCAAAACAAGTTGCAATGCTAATGAAAAACTCCATGAGATCCAGCATATAATGAAAAAATATGTTCATAAATTGATTCAGGAAACCGAAACCCGATGGAACAGTACGTTTTATATGCTACAACGTCTAGTGGAGCAAAAGGAATGCATTGCAACCTGTTTATCAACTTTGTATTCAGGTGTAGAGAACCTTACAGCTGAAGAGTGGCGATTTTTGAGCGAATGTTTATGTGCACTTGAGCCATTTGAAGTGGTAACAAATAAAATCTGAACTGCAAACTATACCTCTCTTTCGAAAGCTATTCCAATAATGAGACAGCTAGTCATAACCGTATGCAATGGGAAGTGGGCTACCACGACAGCGCAAGAGCTACAGCAACGTCTACACAACTCACTAATAGCCCAGCTAGGCTTAATAGAAGCAAACAATGTACATGCCGTTGCCACAGTTCTCGGCCCAAGATTCAAAACGTTACCATTTAAGAATCCCATTCATTCGAAACATGCCGTTGCAAGCCTAATTACAGAGTGCACAAACGTGGTAGAGACCGTACGATCTACTCATTCGACTGCTAACGACACTAACCACGAGTGCTATGTCGTACAAAACGCCAGTAGTTCCTTATGGGCTTCTTTCGATGAAGAGGTTTCCAATAAAAATTTAATGAAATGCGGTTGTGATAGCATAGACCTGGAGGTACAACGATATTTGGAAGAACCGTACCTACAACGCACAGATAATCCTTTACACTACTGGGGAAAAAAATTTAAAACAGTTACCCAGGTCTATCTGTCGTGGCAAAAAAATATCTTGCAGTACCTGCAACTTCTGTTCCCAGGACTACTTATAAACAAACAAAGAAGCAGACTAAAAGGCCAGTTGGTTAATAAAATCATATTTCTAAACAAAAATCGAAGGCAGTGTAGCAATGCGATGTGAAAATGCCTTCTGCTGAACAACTTTCGTTTACTTTGTTTCTTCTGTAAGTAAACTCATGTACGCAGTTTCTGTATATAAAAAGCTATAGTACCTCCCTTTCACGTTTAACCATATATGCATACAAGCAGAATGTACAAGGTAATTTATTTTGTAAGAATAAAGCTTCTGTTTTATGTGAATTCTGTGCTTTGTTTTAAAACAACAATTCTATGATTTTTGTCTTATGACACATATACAAACACTTCAGTAAACCTTAATAACGGTAATACAGTTGGTATCAATCATAGAATTTCAAAGTTTTCCGAGCACGTACGTACGACGAGTACAACCGCTGCGGCTCAGTGCTTCTTGTACTGAAGGTTTGCGCAATTTCTCAGAGAGCGCAGCACTGTCAATTTCTCGAGCGTACCCGAGAAGTTCTCGAGCGTACCCGAGAAGTTCTCGAGAAATTGCCTTCGCGTCGCGCGTTTCTCGAGCGCGATCATAGCCCATCCCTAGGCTACATATCCCTTACTGCTACCTGTGTTTTGACGGAGTAATTCAATTACATATGTTGGTGTGGCTTTCTGCCCAAGTTGAAACTAAGGTTATTACTTCCTTTGCCATAATGCATAGGAAGTTGAAATCACTGTTAATGTTCATCATCCTTGACACACAGTATCACTCCTTCACACTCTCATTCTTTCATGGAAGCAATTTGTGGTCGAAAGAAAATTTAAGGGCCACTGATTGAAACTTTCCGCTTTAGGTGAGGTGTGTTTACTGGAGAGTGTATATCATCCATGTACACACACACTTTAGAACCATTTGCTCTAAATGTCTGATTAAATATATTTACTTTGTGACTGATAAAAATGTTTGCAGATGATCGCTTTATTGGTTAGTAGTATTATCTGCTCAGGATGTTACACAATGTCTCAATGAATTACAAATTGTAAGTTAAGAAGAAAAACAATGAAATGGCTTTTCATCCGAATTTCCAAGTTGGCAGGTTAATGTGTAATATATCCTACTGATTTGTGTACTCTGTCTTCAAAGAATATATGCCTGTCTGGTACACATATAGGTACATTTCTTAAACACCCACTGTGAGATAGGACACGTTACACAGCACAGAGGTCTAGTGAATGCCTTTTAGATATTGCTTAGAAGACGAACTTTCACGATCTACAGATGGCAAGTGCTGACTATGTACTTGAGGGTCCTCTGAACACAACTAATCAGACAATTACAAACTTGTCATGCACTGCTCAAATGTAACATTGACATACAGGTGGTCAGTGCATTCTGGCAATCATAATGTACAGAGCAGAGTGATTGATACCTTTTGAACCGAGGCAGGAAGTCAATCAGTACTTTCTTGGATTCTTTGACAAGTAAACCACATGCTGACAAAACTTTCAACATGATTTTGCTTACAGCCGGTAAGATACAAATTATAGTAACTATATAGTAACTATATAGTAATGCCTGGTTGCATGATATTGCACTACATTAATACATGTTCCACAGATCCTGAATATGACATTCTGCAATGTGGAACTTGTGAGTTTAACATTAGGTTTCTTTACACAATGTATTTTTTTACAATAACTATTTCATATTTAAAAATTTATCTACTGAGTAGACGATGTCCTCATTCATACATAATTTTGATTTGTTTTTAGATGCTTGTTAGCTATCTGTCAGACTGTTAATGCTACCTGGTAGACAAAGATTTTTGTGGCAGCATGGTTCATCTTTTCCTGTGCCAAAGTCAGATTTTGCCACTACTCTTTGCTATTGTTTTTGAACTGTGAGTCGTCATTAATAACAAATTTCGTAAGTTAATGTATGTATTGTGAATGTACTGGAACGTCCCTAGTTCCTTAAATAAGTGTGTGCAAGGTGCTTCCCAACTATTATTCTGATTACAGGCTTTTGTGCAATGAATACTCTTACTCTAAATGATGAGTCACCCCAAAACGTCACGCTACATGAAAGCAGTGAATGGAAATAGACGTTGTTAAGTTAATTCACCGATATGTTTGTCACCGAAATTTGCAATAACACTAACGGCGTAAGATGCTGAACCGAAACGTTTCATAAGCTCATGATGTGCTTCTTCAAATTAATTTCTTATAAAGGCACACTCCCAGAAATTTCGAATGTTGTACTTAGCAACAGATTTCTGTTGAAAATCTATACTTATCAATGGTAATCTGCCATTTACTGCACGGAGCAGCGTACATTGTGTTTTCTCAAATCCATCTGCAGACAACCACTTAATTTCCTGAAAGACATAATTCACTATTTCCTCAGCTAATTCATATTTCTTGGGTGTGATTACTGCATCATCAGAAAAAGAATTAGCTTTACATCTTCATGAATGTAGAGAGCCACGTCATTAACATATATTAAGAAAAATATGGGGAACAAAGAACAAAACCGAACATTGTGGGACACCATTCTTCATACCTCCCCACTCAGAGGATGTAGTATTACATATCTATCAAACATATAATTAAATTTTTTTTGATAACTCTGCAAAAGAGTCACAGATTGAGTATATTATTGTAACAAGCTACTGCAGTGAACCCCATCTGATAGATATTTTTTAAATACTTGATTGCATTAATTTTGACAAAGAGCAGCAGATTATTCGATGAGATTTCGAGATTGCAGCCGGATCATGTTGACTTCTTGCCACGATATTTCGGCTGGCAATCGTTCCACCCATCTTCAGGTGGGTGTCCGTCACTGGAGACTGCAAGTTCCTTATATAAAATACTCTTTGCTGGCACTGTGTGTTTTGGAATCAAGTCATCTTAATTCAGAAATAAAAACTGCAATATTAATAAATGAAAATCACTGCTCTCTTAGCAAACATATGCTTCTGTCCAGTGTGCACAAGTAAGCGATGGATAGTGAGTGTCAATCTGAAAAGCCATGCCACAGCAGCATGAATTAAGCACAGCGTTACCATATGACCTTGTCTGTCTGGTACCCATTGCTTATTATGCTATTTGGAAGGCACCTGTGGTGGAAATGACGCAGTGGCCAAAGTATGAGCTTAGAGACATGGCCCAAGCAAAATAGGCCATGGGAGCTTGTTGGCATTCAGAAAATTGAGAGTAGATAAAAGCTGTGAAAACTGGCATAACCCTCTCAACCACCACTTGTTGCTCCTTGATGTAGCAAAGCACAAACTTTATGCAAGGAAGCAATCTTGTTTCCTTTCATAAATTACATGTGACAAGTTTTTCCAAGCCCTGTGCACATATTAGTGAAGTGATAGATGATGTAGGATAATTGTGTAAGGGTTTAAAAAGGCAGGATCCGGATGTGATAATGGATGGAACAGGAACCAGTACTGACAGGCATCAGGTCTAAAGTGTTGAGTATGACCTGCTACAAATAGAAACTGCAACAAATCTTACAAATCCAGGATTGGTTCCTGCTTTCATGGCGTTACATTTTCCTCAATTGATTAGCTTTGTCAGGAAGGAGAAGAGTGTGAGAGAGTGTGAGAGAGTGTGAGAGAGTGTGAGAGAGTGAGTGAGAGAGACAGTGTGAGAGAGAGTGAGAGAGAGAGTGTGAGAGAGAGTGTGAGAGAGAGTGTGTGAGAGAGAGTGTGTGAGAGAGAGTGTGTGAGAGAGAGTGTGAGAGAGAGTGTGTGTGACAGAGTGACAGAGTGACAGAGTGACAGAGTGACAAAGTGACAGAGTGACAGAGTGACAGAGTGACAGAGTGACAGAGTGACAGAGTGACAGAGTGACAGAGTGACAGAGTGACAGAGTGACAGAGTGACAGAGTGACAGAGTGACAGAGGGAGAGGGAGAGGGAGAGGGAGAGGGAGAGGGAGAGGGAGAGGGAGAGAGGGAGAGGGAGAGGGAGAGGGAGAGGGAGAGGGAGAGGGAGAGGGAGCAGCATCACCCCTCCTGAGTTATCCTGTTCGTGTTGAGGACCATCGTAGACTGAACTCTTCACATGGTGTTCTTTACATTCTGATGCTAGATGACCTTGCCAATGGAGAAATCCACGCTTATCTCTCTAATCATGGTATCACTGTGGCCCACTGAGAAATGAAAAAGATGGATGCAAACTTAATGCCCACATGCACTCTGTTTCTACCATTTGCTCGAGTAGTGTTTGCGTCAAAGATAAAGGCAGGCTATGAAGCCATCATGGTCCAACCATACATTGCAAACAAAATTTCAGCATTATAATAAAACACGTATCCTGTCAAAATATGGCCAAATGCTTTAGTCTTGGCAGAGATACTCAAGAGTTCAGCTGTTCGTCTCCTCACTGCTGTATCAATTGTAATCCCATGAATGTCCCATGTGTCTTAATGAGAAAGCCATCCAGGAAATCTGAGTGAAGAACATCAAACTCCACCTTGTGACTTGCAGTTGTTTGCTAGTCAAAATCCTTGCATTTTACCAAGTTGCATTTACAGTATCTTTTTTGCTATGCCATGCATAACGGAGGATACGCCCACCCAGACTTGCAACTTCAAGTTCAGTACTGCAGTAGTGAAATCACTAAGGTCACAGTAGCATCCCCATCTCCTCCTGCAGCTGCACAAGAAGCCATCAAATCCTTGCCCCTGGTGGCGAAATCGCCTGCTACACAACTGTCAGGCTGGAAGGACAAAAGCAGTACTCCTGCAAAGGCTTTCTACAGCTAAAAACATAGTCTTCATCTGCCAACTAGAAAGTTCTAAGAAATCAAACAAAAACAAATGGTCTGATCTTTCCCTAACGTGGAGATCCTCTTCAGTGGTGTTGGTACATGTACCCTCACCCAGCTGACCTCCATTTTGCTGATGACCACTGCCTACTGATTTTCTGCCAATGAATTCACAGGATGACCTAAGGAGAATGCTAAAATGTTTGTAGATCTCATGGAACAGGATTCTCCAGCCTCTGCCCCTGTAGCAGTGAATTTTTGAAGGCTGGCACTCAGCAACCACCAAGGTGACTAAACTTAATTTGTTCCCTCTTCCCCAATCCCCATTACGACTCTCCTCCAGTGGAACATTTGTGGTACTATAACCAACAAGGAGGAATTAAAGCTGCTCTTGGAATTGCAGTGTTCGCTTGTTTTCTGCTTCCAAGAAGAAAAATTGTCCTCACAACCTCTTTGACCTCTCATGTTTTCTTCTGGTCCTCTGTGACCTTTCCCGCAAGGACAGCATTTCACCTCATGGAGCCATGCTGATCATGCATCTCACTGAACACTTGTGTGTTAGCTGTTGCAGTCTGCTTTTTCCTCCTTCATTTCACCTTTTCCTTTTGTAACTTCCACACCCCTCTGTTATTTGCTGTTACCAAGTTAGACTTACTCCAGCTCATTGGTAAGCTCCTTCACTCCTTTTTGCTGCTTGGTGACTTCAGTTCCAACCATCTGTTTTGAGGCTCTCAGAAACCTGTCCAAGAGGTTACCTCTTTGCTGACCTTCTGAATCCTCTCTCTTAGCACTGGAGCACCCACGTTTTTCAGCTTACATGCATATTTATTTCTATTTGGACCTCTCGTTCTGTGCTGTCCAGCTCACCAGTCATCTTGAATGGTCCGCTCCTTCTGACACGTACTCAAGTGATCACTTTGTGTGCTACCCATTTTCTGACTTGAACCCCACCTGAGTGCAAACCCAGTTGGCAGCTTTACTCCTCCCTCACGACCTTCACATAGCTGTGATGACCAAGTAAAGTACCTTACGAACGTTATCCTTACCATTGCAGAATGTTTCATACTGTGCACTTCAAGTTTACTGTAGCACGTCCTGGTCCCTGGTGGACTGAGGCGTGCAGGAATGTGATTCACTTCTGGAGATGTGCTCTCCACATTTTGAACCATTATCCTGATACATCTGTTTATATGGTTTGTCTTTGTCGGACACATTTATCTGTGAAAACGGGATGCCTGAATGCTCGTCCAGAGTATCATTGTCTTTGCTATTCCCATTAACCATATTATGGATTCTCCCACCAGGCATCTCACCTCCATTTTCGTCAAGGATTTTACAATCTGTTGCAGTTCTACATCGAGTTGTCTCCTTGAGCAGCATCTTCAGCGTTGTTCCTATCGCCTTTTCTTGTGAAGCTTGGGCAGTAGCATTCATTTTTCCACTGCCAAAACCTTTTGTATGAATATTTCTCGGCGAAATGAGTTTGTTACACCATCTTACATCTCATGCCTTTTGTTCTTCCATTCGCTGAAACTAGAAAATTCTTGGGGTTCATGTCTGATATGAAACTTCCTTGGTCCTCCCATGTATTCTTACCTGGCTCTACATAGTACCTAGTACCTCAGTGTCTTACATCTCCTAAGTGATACTTCCAGGGGAGCTGATCAGACCACCCTCCTCCGTTTTTTTATCCCATACCCATTCATAACTAGACTGTGAGTCTTTACTTTATTCCTCTGCACCTCTGTCCATCACATGTTGTCTTAACACACTCCACCACCATGGAATACGTTTCGCCACTGGCGGCTTTTTCACCAGCCCAGTTGTGTGTGTGTGTGTGTGTGTGTGCAGAAGATGCTGAACTACTAGTCACACTGGCATGATGTCCTCCTCAGTGGATAGGCATGGTTTATCTCTCTCACGTCTGGCCACTCATCCTGTTTCCTCATATTTGAAGACGCCCTTGCCTGCCAGTATGGGACACGCCATTCTTCTGTTACCTCCCGGAGTTCACTTTTGGCTTTTGCTTCGGCAGCCTGACTTCACGGTACCTGCCGCATTCCTGATGGTTGTGAACCCTTCGCCACCTAGCTTTCATGTAGCAGCCCATGTTCATTGTGGACTTTTATAAGCAGAACTCACTGTAGGAAAAAATGCATAAATAGTATGGACTAACCTGTCATCAAGGTACAAAATTTGTTGCAATATTATGCTCTACACGAATTGTACTGACAGGCAGTATGGCCACCAGTTGATAAGTCAAAAATTTTGTCAGTATTATACACCATCACTTGACCCTTTGAGAAACATAGTAGCCATCCTACTGAATATTTGTGACCGAAGTCCGCAATGTGTTTCGTTTTTATCTCTGATTTAAACATATTAACTTTTACATGTACCTCAAATCCTTCAACAAAACGTTTCAAGTATGCATATGAATTGCCAAAACTTCTCCATTCCCTAGACGCAATTTGTTAATTCAGTGACGTTAGCTATGTTTTTGTGAGTTTCCACACCAGACAATACTGTACATCACTACTCCCTGCTCATGTATTGGAGGAAAGTAGTTTGCTTTCAATTTAGACCAATTAGCATTAGAGTGTAAATAATTACATTGCAGCCTCAAATGATGTGGAGACTTGTATACTGCATGTTTTTATGCAATTTTCTGGAAAAATATTGTGCAGAAATATCCTCAGAGGTACGAATGAAGTTATGGTAGTGTCAAACATTGTACAACAGCTGGTTCCTACTGGTGAAATGACAACACAATCCTTCAGGTTTCCTTAAATCACAAAGAGCTCCATACCCCAAACAATATCTAAATTGACAGTTCCACGTTTCTTGGATTTCCACATTGCTCAGGCAATGTATTCTACATAAACACGCTGTAAAATCTCGTGATTTTAAATTTTCTGATGAGTTTAAGCGGATCTATGTTTTTAATCCTTTCTGGTACCACTGCTGTGGGCTTTTTTTAAATGTACAACCTAAGCCATTTCCTGTATTGTAAATATAGGCCTTCACCTATAGCGATGGCCCCCATGGTCATATTATGCCTTTTAGCTGCCTGTAATTACTTTTCACTTTCTTGGACGTTCTGTACTGCTTTAAATATATCAGCTCTCCTAGCTAATGAAACCAGTGGCTGACAGCCCAGCAAATGGAGTTATTGTAAACAGAGTTGTTTCACCATCTGTCTTTGGTATTGGTAGCAACCTATGCGTTTTAACGCATCGTTTCCTTCCTTCTTTCTGCCTCAAGGCTCCTTTTGCCACTGTCACGAATTTTTTAAACATCACATAGGTTTTTCTCCTTGTTTAATTATGCAGTGAGCTGCATTCAGTATTGTTTGAAGGTTAGTCAAGTACCCAATTTAAGTTCGAGCAAACATTGCCTTATCAACCACATATGCAGACATAGGTTGTCCTACATGAATATCCATCTCTTGACATTCGTGCGCAACCTCATCAACGAATATTTGGTCTGCAATATGGTGCTCTTTGCGTACATTGTCCAAAGCATCAAAGCCCTTATCACCATAAGCTAGGTGCTATTTCAATTTTGTTTCAGCTCCACAGAAATTGTATCCAGAGATACAAACTTCTGATGGCACATTCTCGAGAGTACCACCTCCAACTTGGTTGATAAATTTCCTTGCCCTGGTGTCACACTACTGCATGGTTTGAGCTTTGCTTTTCGTATTACATAGTAATTTGCAAGTGTTCACCCAGCTGTTGAGCTTCGATGAGAAACTAAACCATTTCATCAAAGCACTGTTACCTCGACATCCTACGATCTGCTCTGAGGAACATAATGGGTTTCAAGCTTTCTGGTAGTTGGTTTGTGACATCAATAGGTTTGTTCTTAATTCTGTGGTGAATAATGCGATTATACTTGCAATGATTTGTGGTTGTATGTTCAGACATTTGCACATACGTTGAAGATTAAATTGCTTCCACATTCGGTATCTAATTGTCCAGTTCAACCATTTGGCAATACTAGCTTCAAAATGGGAGAATGTTGAGTAGTGATTTATCCCACATCATTTCAGTTCTGCTTTGAAATGCCTATCGTAAAATTCACTTCCATCATATGCCTCAAGGTTGTTGGGCAGTTGATTTAGTCCTGCGTGCAGCAATCATTCAGAAACTTCTCAAACCTTTTTCCCTTTCTTTTCTTTCAAAGGTAAGGCCCAAGCGAAGTTGGTGTGTGCCTGGAAGTGTGAGAATGTAGGGGAAACCATTATTTCATTATAAGTAGTCTTGTGTATCTAAGAGATCAGCCTGCCATGCATAATCCATTCCTCGTATCACCAGAAATATTCTGCATGCGGGTCTGTAAAGCTCATGAACAACTCTCTCCACAATTACTCGACGATGCATATTTTTTAAGCATAGGTAAGATTGATAATATTTTGTTGATGGAATCTGCATTCTTCTCACCAACTGAAGCTGTAAAGTCGTAATCGATATATCTTCATTTAGTTACCATAATTTATATACTTCAGAGGTAGATTGTTTAGTCTTTCTTGCTGAACTTTGCTTTTAGCTACACTATGTGGGCCTGCTACTGCTGGTTTAGTTACAGTCCTATATTTGTCGCTCTGTGAGACATCCATTCATCCTTTTGGGGTTCTACATGCGTTGGTCATGCTTAACATTGGACCACACGTTTTTATACTTTCAGGGTATATTTTTAACATTCGCCATTTTCAAAATTATTATGTTAATAATCTGTTAGCAATCTTCCAAATTCCTTGTTCCCAACTCTTATTGCCTTACTGGTTAAACCTTACCTAACAAATATGGTTTTGCCCTGATGACCCCCATATGTTTTAAGTCAGCATTCCTCCTCCTCCTCCTCCTCCTCCTCCTCCTCCTCCTCCTCCTGCTTCAATCCATACTTCATGACAGCTCTTTCAGCCTGTCAGTTACTGGCTTAAATATTACTGAGAGATAATGCTCTCATTGTAGTTGACCTAACTTCCACAAAAGTAACTTTGGTCAAATTGCCAGTTTTTAACATAACACGTTTTCGACAACATTTTGTTGTGAACTAAGCCATTGTTGGCTGATGTGGCTAAGCAGTTTTAGGTACATCAGTCTGGAACCGCACGACCGCTACGGTCATATTTTGCCTCGGGCATGGATGTGTGTGATGTCCTTAGGTTTGTTAGGTAAGTAGTTCTATGTTCTAGGGGACTGATGACCTCAGATCTTGAGTCCCATAGGACTCAGAACCATTTCTGAACTAAGCCATTTTTGAGACAGTTTACAACTTAGGTTTACTTTCAGACAATTGGTGGTGATGGGAATCAAGTACCTTAGCTATCACATCGATATTCCACAATACATTAGTTTTAAATTGACTCCTTTAATTTTCTCGTTGACATACAGTTCGTATTGCTGTATCTGAATATTCAACACCTCAATATTCATAGCACCTCTCTTAAAAAGACTTTCAGTTCCATTAATTTAGTGGTGTTTGCCTCCATTTTTTGTGTCAAATGCACGTGCTTTGTGTCCTCTTAATGAATGTGCAACACATTTGAAAATTTGTACATAGTGTACAATATACTGACACAAGTGCGTTTTGGTGCATTGCCTTTTTGAAGAATCTTATTCAAATTCTGTTTCTGTTGACTCTCATTCAATTTACTAGTTTAATCTGTAACCAGCAAGCTATGTTGAGAGTTACTCCATCAGCCCTCAAATATAACAAATTCATTGAATGACATGTCAGTTCCTACATGTGCATCGAAAATATGCTTTAAATTCAGATATCCTGTTCGAAAGTTACAAGGTTGGTGTATTCCAGACCAACAGCTTTTGGCTGCTTAAATACGTCTCACTGAAATAAAAAAAAATATTGACTTGCATGTGACAAGCAAAGCAGAAATATCTGCAGATATCCTGATTTCCCACAGAGATGTTGCTAAATAAGAATGTGCTGTTTTGTTTTATTTTTCAGATGGTGGAATATCAGTGCTTGTTAGTCCCTTAATTCCACGTAAAATCTGCAATAGCTGATGTTGTGACTGAAACAAGTTTTTGAAAAATATATACATGGTCTAAGTGGACTCCCACAGGATATGTCAACAGTGTAAAAACTTGATTATTTTCCACAGTATGAAGCCCCAATAACCAAAGCACTTCTAAAATCAGGAAGTGATGATCCATTTGTCTCAGCGTCTGGTTCCTACCTTCATCACTGCAGGACCAGTCATTTAAAGACCCTTGGGGTGAGACTGTTTCATCCACTTGGTTACGGTGGTAACTTTTTTGTTTACATTGAAATGGAGTTGTTTTACAAACTCTTCTTTACAGCTGAGTATATCAACAAAACTTAAATAAGATCGTAATTCAGTGCCCACATCTGGTTATGTTGAATCATACATTTACACTTCCATCAATGCACAGAATTCATCATGGAGTCGAGCTATGGTAGTTTCTAATGAGTGGGGGGTGTGGCAAGCGATCGACAGTATGTTTACTGCACAGTGTGTCATAGAATTGGTGGCTATTTGACTGCCATCTTTGCCAACACTCTATCTCATCCTGTACTGCATTTAATTAAATGTTAAAAATCAGCTCCTGTAGATCTGTGCTCCCTCTGTTTGTCAAATATTTTAACTGTACCAACTGAATCCCCTATAGAGATGGTATGATCATTGGTAATATGAGGGGAGAGCGAACTTTCCTGTGGAACAAGGCTGAAATCTGCTTTGACACACTGCATGGTCAATTTCATTCATCCAAGGAGGGTATCTTTGTTTTGTTGTTGTCTTCAGCCCATCGATTTGTTTGACGCAGCTCTCCATGCTACTCTATCCTGTGCAAGCTTCATCATTTCCAGCTAAATACTGCAACCTACATTCTTCTGAATCTGCTTAGTATACTCATCTCTTTGTCTCCCTCTGCGATTTTTACTCTCTATGCTGTCCTCCAATTCTCAATTGGTTATCCCTTGATGCATCAGAATATGCCCTACCAACCAATCCCTTCTCCTAGACAAGTTGTGCCACAAATTCCTCTTCTCCCCAGTTCTATTCAGTACCGCCACATTATTTACATGAGCTACCCATTTAATCTTCAACCTTCTCCTCTAGCACCACATTTCGAAAGCTATTATTTTCTTATCCTGACTATTTATCGTCCACGTTTCAGAACCATACATAGCTACAATCCATACAAATACCTCATTCAAAAATATTTTAACAAGTTTGCGGTCAAGACTGTTTTAAATTTTAATTTCAACTCTCAGAATCACCTGATTTAATTAGACTACATTCCATTATCCTCGTTTTGCTTTTGTTGTTCATCTTATAGCCTCCTTTCAAGACACTGTGTGTTCCGTTCAACTGCTCTTCCAGGTTCTTTGCTGTCTCTGACAGAATTACAGTCCCGTCGGCAAACCTCAAAGTTTTTATTTCTTCTCCATGAATTTTAATTACTATTCCAAATTTTTCTTTAGTTTCCTTTACTGCTTGCTCAATGTATACATTGAATAACATCAGGTATAGGCTACAATCCTGTCTCACTCCCTTCCCAACCACTGCTTCCCTTTCGTGTCCCTCGACTCTTAAAACTGCTATCTGGTTTCCGTGCAAATTGTAAATGGTCTTTTGCTCCCTGTGTTTGACCACTGCCACCTTAAGAATTTGAAAGAAAGTATTCAAGTCAACATTGTCAAAAGCTTTCTCTAAGGTTACAAATGCCTTTCATTAATCTATCTCCTAAGATAAGTTGTAGGGTCAGTATTGCCTCACATGTTCCAACATATCTATGGAATCCAAATTAATCTTCCCCAAGGTCGGCATCTACCAGTTTTTTCCATTGCTCTGTAAAGAATTGCTGTTCGTATTTTGCAGCTGACACTTATTAAAATGATGGTATGGTAATTTTCATGCACGTCATCCACACTTGATATTACTTTGTCATCACTAAATTGATGGTTTTCAGGTAATGCCACTTATTAGAACTCCCTTTTCGATATTACAATGACACCAACATGCTTACACCCACAGCAGTTTCATCTGGATGACTAAGGAAAACATCAACTAAGTGTTACAAACAAACAAACCACCAAACAAACAAACAAACAAACAAACAAACAAACAAAAATTGCACTGCTAAGCAATCGATTTTCTGCGTTTCCATAATTTACTTTTTGTCCATGGTACGATGTAATGGGAGTGCTGCTGATGAAGATATTGAAGCATTTTGCTGTTGTCGTCGTGGTCTTCCAAAAAATGTAATGGGAATACTGTTGGTAAATATGTGAAGAGTAAGTAGATCTGAGACAAGTATCAGCCATGCATCCTAAGCCCACGAGCATGACCATGAGCTATATCTACATGATAACTCTGCAATTCACAATGCAATTCCCTATGTAGATTGGCACCTAAAAAATATGATACTGTCGACAAAATACGTGTTTGAAATTTCATGAGAAATTCTTTCCATAGAGAAAAACACTTTGCTTTAATTAGCACCATCCCAGGTCGTTTATCATATCCACAGCACACTCATTCTTATTTCGCCATAATACAAAATGAGCTGTATTCCCTTAAATTTATTTGATGTCCCACATCACACTGCAATATTTCACAAGAGGACAAGCATAGAGTAAGCCGTTTCTTTAGTAGACCTGTTACGTTTTCCAAGTGATCTGCCAAGAAAAAAGTCTTTGGTTTGCTTTCTCCAGAGCATTATGTATATGAATGTTACGATTTAATTTATTCGCAATGAAATTCCTATGTATTTAGTCGAGTTCACAGCTTTTAGGTTTCTATTATTTATCGTGTGAACGATAATTTAGCACATTCCTTTCAGTACTCGTGTAGTCGACTTCATACTTTTCATTATTTACAGCCAATTGTTTTTTTATCATATAATGCAGATATCTTTATCACTTCACAAATCGTCTTCATCATCTAATGACTTTGCAATAAGGTAAATGACCGTTTAATCCGAAAAAAAATCTAAGACTGCTGCTCAGATTGTCTCCTACATCGTGTATGTACATCAGGGACATGAGAGAGCCTATAACACTTACTTGGGAAACGTCAGATATTACTGCAATGACTTTCTGTCAGTTAATACGAACTGTGACCTTTCTGGCACCAAATCACGAATCTGTGCACGCAACTAGGATGATACTCCAGGGGCACACAATGTAATTGGAAGTCGAGAATAAATAGCTTGTGCATTTCACAATAATTATTTTTTCCGAGTATATGTTGGCTACTTGTCAACAAATGATGCCTTCAAGGTAATTCATAATGGTCAAACATATTTTCCAGTATCCTACTGCAAAGTGATGTTACTGGAATGGGTCTGGATTTCATCGGATTACTCCCATTTCCTTTCTTTGTTCTGGAATAATTTGTGCAACTTTCCTGTCTTCATGTAGCGATCTTTCTGCAGTTGAAGACTTGTATATGACTTAAGTATGGAGCTATTGCATCAGCAGATTCTAAAAGGAACCTGAATGGTGTAGAATCTGGACCAGAGGCATTACCTTTCTTAAGCTGCTCCACTGCATTTAGGATACCAACGCCTGAAGTTACAGACAGTTATTCTCTATTAGAATTCTGGAATACTTGGTTTTCCTAGATCCCTTAACAAGAAAAACAGTCTTCAGTAACTCGCTTAAGTAGTACTGTGGTCAGTAGCTCTACCATTGATATCGCGCACTGAAGGTATTATTGCACCTTGTCAATTGTATACTTTACATATAACCAGAATGTCTTTGGATTTTCTACTACATTTCGAGGCAGAGTGTCGTTCTGGAAACTATTAAAAGCCTCTCTCATTGAAGTTTGCACTGAATTTCGAGCTTCTGTGAAACTTGGTCAATCTTGCGGATTTTGCGTTCTTTTAAATTTGACCTGTCTATTTCATTGCATCTGCACCAGTGGTCGGACCTGTTTTGTGTCAGTACCACCACTTATTAATTTGAGAAATATCTCTGTTAAAACTTATTTGACTTTAAACCACATCTGGACTATGTTTAGGAAGACTTACCTGAAGAAGTGAATACTGAATCTTCGGAATGTCTCAAGCAAATTTTTATCTGCTTTTCCAAGTGCATGAATTTTGCATTTATTTTGGTGAGTTTCGATGTTACAGTATTCACTCTTGAGAAATCTTCATGGCTCAACAACATTGAGGTCACTAATCCCTGTACCTGTTATTCTCCCTGTTTAATCAGTGTTATTAAGGTGTCAAGTATGTTTTCCCAATCATTTACCCTGTGTGTGCGCTTCTGAACTCATTGTTCACAATCCTTTTCAGAGACGCCATTCAGTATAGCTTCAGACGACGTTTTATGCCTACCACTGGAGTCGGTAAAGGGATCTTACTAATTTATTGCCGTTGGTAGGTATAAGCCCCACTCGTACTCATGATAACTTGTAGGCTTTCACAGTCAGTGTCTTCTTTAGTTAAAATTTCTGGGCTGAGAGGTCGTGGTCGATCTGTAAAACTACTACTTCCTGACATTTCGTTACCAACTGCAGGCAACAACTTCAGAGGTGAGTCAACAGCTGGCTGCCAGGCTGTGGAGTTCCCAACACTGCTCGTCCATGACATATTCAGAATGACAGTACGTTTCACGAACAAACAGAAAGGGTGGCCACAGGCAGCCTCCGAGTCCAGCTGATGCTAATAGTCCAGTCAAATAGCAGATATACCTTGTAAAAGTTGCGGTAGAAGAGTTTATTTTTTCTGTTCGTTCATATGGTTGGAAAGATTAGAAAACTGAGTTTTGCCAACAAAATTTCGCTTGGGAAAACTTTCTGCACTCAAAAAACTTGAAAATTTTCGGCCTTTCCCAGTTTTTTTCAAAATCTCAGTTTTTTGCCTCTATCGCTTTAAAGTCTAATTTCCTTTTTAAAGAGCACAAAATTCTCTACGAATTTGATTCTTGCCATTTTTTTCCACTCCCAATATCTAAGGCGCTACAGCGCCTCAAATAATACCAATTTTTCAAATTTTGAGGACAGTGGCAAGATACCTTATTTTTGAACACTTTTTTTCAGTTTCTCTTTGTGTAGTATAAATATATTATACATCATGTTGTATGTTGGAATTTACCACCTCATTTTCAGGTATTCAATTTCTCTGTATGCGACATGAGGTTTGCTGGGCACCCAACTATTGTGATTCTTACATCAGTACCAGAAGTTCACTATGGGCCACCTCAGCTGTGGTATTTTTAAAACTATAAATATAAAAATACATCATTAGGTGACAGACACACAGACACACAATAAATTGTCTCAGCAAACTGAACTATTATTAGATGCAATAGGAAACCTAATTAGGTAGGTAATTACTCTTGTGTGTAAAACCCACACAGCTGACATTAAAAATAGCTAGCTTTACTACAGTTAAAATGTGTCAGTTACTAAAAAATGTTGACAGTTCTGGATGTGTAATACTTGTAATATCGCACTTAAGCGCACTTGAGACAGATATGAGCATCACTTCCAACATTTTGATGGTCGAGATTCCTCAGTGTCACCAGAAATACCTTTAGTTAAGGATTCAGGGTCTGTACAGAGAGTTGATCCTACATTGACCTGTTCTTTAAACAGCGAGTCAGCCTCAGCAAATTCGTTGATTTCGTCAGCGGTTTCCTCAACATCTTCAATATCATCATCTTCAGAGTCTTCATATAAAAATTTTGGCATGTTTTCGCAGTTGACCCCAATACATTTATTCCTAACTGAAGAACATTTCAAACCCGCTTTTCTGCAGGAGCACGCTCCGCCAAAGTTCAGCTTGCATGAGCATGAAACAATGTGAAAAAGTGCTTTGGGTGCTGGATCTTGGCTCATTATAACGGGTATTTGACCGGGGTCACTGGGGTTCCAGCCCCATTTCTCAGCAGGTTTCCAGTTTCCCATGCAACTTTGGACTTGTTGGTAAGTCCGCAACAAATGATGATGTGCAGCATCTTGTGTACGTGGCAACCATGTAAGATTCAGTTTGCTTTTTGTGGCAGACTTGGCGAATGGCTGGTACCGCAAATGGTCTAGTGTGTGGGAACTGCTGACAGCTCCACTATATAATGCGATAGTAACCTGTTCTCCTGCTGTTCTCCTACAATGGCAACACTCCCAAAATCTTTGGTTCTTGAAACGACAGATGTTAATCATAACATCAGCATCTTCTTGTGCCTGGTGCACTTCAATGCTACACTCCAGAAATTCCTTTTTAAGAAGTGTGATCAAATGCGAAGACAAAACCTGGATGAGATGTTTTGAGCCAAACTTGCAGTACAAGTATGCACTAATATCAGTCAAAAGTGATGAAATAAATTAACGTGGCCTCACAGCACTTATGAGTGCATGGGCAAGAGAATCACATTTTCCTACATTTCCTGGGAGACCGCTTGTGTTTCAAAATTGTTTCAAAGAGACATCTTACAGATTCTGGTGTGACAGACTCTACATCACATAAAAAATTATCAGAGGGAGGGTGCTGTTTTACATCGTACACTACTGATCTTATATCGTCTAATATGATATTTGCAGCTGCTTTGACAATTCGTAGTCTTTCTTGCTGAGGATCTGAATTTCTTTTGGTGTACCAATTTTCACTGAGTAGTTGGTGCCCAACATTCTTGAAAACTGCTGGCTTTGAAGCTGTTTCAGCTATCACCACATCGTCACCGTATCTGTGGAAAAGGCGAGCCTTGACAGTTCGAATATCAGGACGAGGTGATGTGGGTATTTGCTCTAACAGATCGTCCATAGAAAACTGACATTCTTCCATATCGGTTTCCAGGTAGGCAAATATAGCCTCCATGCCTTCATCTACTTGTGTTGCAAGTCGGTAATCTTGTTTCTGTCCAGTAGCTGAAACAAAGTGAAAGAACTTTCTGTAGCAAAATCTGTGGTACCACCCATCTGCAGCAACCAAATCATTTACATTTTGAATCCGCTCTATCACTTGTTGACCAAATTCTTCACGACCTCGTTTAGCATGTTCTAATACTGTCGATTGCACTTCCAATTTTCGTTTGGCATATGGCAATCTTAACTGCTTGGTTAAAAAGTCATCAGAATTCCCTTTTGCTCATAAGTAGCATTTCTCTTTGAAATTGAACTGACCTTTTTCCTGAAACCGACGTAGCACGCCTGCTGGTTCCTGAGGATGTCTAAGGCTAGCTGCTATCAGTCTCTCAATGTACTTCTTGTAGCATGCTTCATGCCCCATCACTTCACTGAGCGTTTTCAAAAAATGGGTGTGGGGAGACTCCCTGCATTTAGCACTACAATCGATAAGTGTGCTCAGTCCTTTCTTTTTAACATTGCGTCCACCACTCACCGCACTGTTTTCGCAAATGAAATAAATTCATGTCAAACACACTCATTTTCAGCACCACAACATATACTGAATGGAAGAGACTCCAAGCTGTAGGACCCTTATTATTGTGTGCTAATAGCAGTCAGCGTGCTGTGAACAATCACCAGAGATAATCGCCTTCTGCCTGCCAAAGAATAAATACGCTTTTGTCCGCTAAAGAACAATTCCTACTTACTTTTTCTTATAACTGATCATTAACGTCAATCAACTGTAGAAAATGTATGGCACCTGCATGCAATCGTATTACATATTTTAACACAAACTTCACGCAATCCGACATGAATGTGTTGGTAGTTACTGAACATGATGCTGTTTCTCCTGGCCCTGAAGCAGAGTGAGATGGTAAAATCCAAAGAATAACATGACTAATGTGTTTATACTACACAAATAGAAACTGAAATAACAGGGTTCAAAAATTAGGTAATATGCCACTTTGCTAGAAAATTGAAAAGTTTGTATTTTTTGACGCGCTGTAGCACCTTAGATATTGGGAGTAGAAAAAAATTGGTAAAAATCAAACTTTTAGACCATTTAGTCCTCTTTAAAAAAGAAAATAGACGTGAAGGCGATAGGGGCAAATGAAAATGAGATATTTTGAAAACCTGAAGTTTGACTGCAAAATGTTTGCCCACGAGAAATTTTGTTGGAAAAACGTGGTTTTCTAACCTTTCCAACAATATGAACGAGTTAAAAAAATAATCTACCCCACCTTTTGCAAGGTACAGGTTTTTTCTGACAGTTTAAGTGGACTACAATCTTTTCATGGCGTTTTTTAATAGCAGGTGCTGCAGTCTGGCAGTAAAAGACCTTTAAAGTGGTATTGGTATGTGGATGAGAATTTTGTTCTATGGAATCACAGTAAAGAGGATTTGTATGGTTTCACGGTGTATCTGGATAGTAGTAGTTGTCTTCAGTCCTGAGACTGGTTTGATGCAGCTCTCCATGCCACTCTATCCTGAGCAAGCCTCTTCATCTCCCAGTACCTACTGCAACCTACATCCTTCTGAATCTGGTTAGTGTATTCATCTCTTGGTCTCCCTATACGATTTTTACCTTCCACGCTGCCAGGCCGGCCGCGGTGGTCTCGCGGTTCTAGGCGCGCAGTCCGGAACCGTGCGACTGCTACGGTCGCAGGTTCGAATCCTGCCTCGGGCATGGATGTGTGTGATGTCCTTAGGTTAGTTAGGTTTAAGTAGTTCTAAGTTCTAGGGGACTGATAACCACAGCAGTTGAGTCCCATAGTGCTCAGAGCCATTTGAACCATTTGAACCACGCTGCCCTCCAATGCTAAATTTGTGATCCCTTGATGCCTCTGAACATATCCTACCAACCGATCCCTTCTTCTAATCAAGTTGTGCCACAAACTTCTCTTCTTCCCAGTCCTATTCAATACCTCCTCGTTAGTTATGTGATCTACCCATCTAATCTTCAGCATTCTTCTGTAGCACCACATTTCGAAAGCTTCTATTCTCTTCTTGTCCAAACTAGATATCGTCCATGTTTCACTTAAATACACGGCTACACTCCATACAAATACTTTCAGAAACGACTTCCTGATACATAAATCTATATTCGATGTTAACAAATTTCTCTTCTTCATAAACGCTTTTCTTGCCATTGCCAGTCTACATTTTATATCCTCTCTACTTCGACCATCATCAGTTATTTTACTTCCTAAATAGCAAAACTCCTTTACTACTTTAAGTGTCTCATTTCCTAATCTAATTCCCTCAGCATCACCCTATTTAATTTGACTACATTCCATTATCCTCGTTTTGCTTTTGTTAATGTTCATCTTATATCCTCCTTTCCTTAATCTTTCTTCTATGATTAGTCGTAACGTAAGTATTGCCTCACGTGTTCCTGTATTCCTACGGAATCCAAACTGATCTTCCCTGAGGTCGGCTTCTACTAGTTTTTCCATTCGTCTGTAAAGAATTCGTGTTAGTATTTTGCAGTTGTGGCTTATTAAACTGATTGTTCGGTAATTTTCACATCTGTCGACACCTGCTTTCTATGGGATTGGAATTATTATATTCTTCTTGAAGTCTGAGGGTATTTCACCTGTCTCATACATCTTGCTCACCAGATGGTAGACTTTTGTCAGGACTAGTTCTCCCAAGGCCGTCAGTAGTTCTAATGGAATGTTGTCTACTCCCGGGGCCTTGTTTCAACTCAGGTCTTTCAGTGCTCTGTCGAACTCTTCACGCAGTATCGTATCTCCCATTTCATCTTCATCTACATCCTCTTCCATTTCCATAATATTGTCCTCAAGTACATCGCCCTTGTATAGACCCTCTATATACTCCTTCCACCTTTCTGCTTTCCCTTCTTTGCTTAGAACTGGGTTTCCATCTGAGCTCTTGATGTTTATACAAGTGGTTCTCTTTTCTCCAAAGGTATCTTTAATTTTCCTGTAGGCAGTATCTATCTTACCCCTAGTGAGATAAGCCTCTACATCCTTACATTTGTCCTCTAGCCATCGCTGCTTAGCCATTTTGCACTTCCTGTCGATCTCATTTTTGAGACATTTGTAATCCTTTTTGCTGCTTCATTCACTTCATTTTTATATTTTCTCCTTTCATCAATTAAATTCAATATTTCTTCTGTTACCCAAGGATTTCTAGCAGCCCTCGTCTTTGTACCTACTTTATCCTCTGCTGCCTTCACTACTACATCCCTCAGAGCTACCCATTCTTCTTCTACTGTATTTCTTTCCCCTATTCCTGTCAATTGTTCCCTTATGCTCTCTCTGAAACTCTGTACAACCTCTGGTTCTTTCAGTTTATCCAGGTCCCATCTCCTTAATTTCCCACATTTTTGCAGTTTCTTCAGTTTTAATCTACAGGTCATAACCAATAGATTGTGGTCAGAGTCCACATCTGCCCCTGGAAATGTCTTACAACTTAAAACCTGGTTCCTAAATCTCTGTCTTACCATTATATAATCTATCTGATACCTTTTAGTATCTCCAGGGTTCTTCCACGTATACAACCTTCTTTCATGATTCTTAAACCAAGTGTTAGCTATGATTAAGTTGTGCTCTGTGCAAAATTCTACTAGGCGGCTTCCTCTTTCATTTCTTAGCCCCAATCCATATTCACCGACTACGTTTCCTTCTCTCCCTTTTCCTACACTCGAATTCCAGTCACCCATGACTATTAAATTTTCGTCTCCTTCACTATCTGAATAATTTCTTTTATTTCATCACACTTTTCTTCAATTTCTTCGTCATCTACAGAGCTAGTTGGCATATGAACTTTTACTACTGTAGTAGGTGTGGGCTTTGTATCTATCTTGCCCACAATAATGCATTCACTATGCTGTTTGTAGTAGCTTACCTGCATTCCTATTTTCCTATTCATTATTAAACCTACTCCTGCATTACCCCTATTTGATTTTGTGTTTATAACCCTGTAGTCACCTGACCAGAAGTCTTGTTCCTCTTGCCTCCTGGATAGTATTAAGCCAAATATACAATTTACTATGGAGAAAGAGAGAAATGGACAACTAAATTTTTTGGATGTATCAGTAATTTAATGGGCAGATTGGAGTCGAGGGCGTAAAGTGTATAAAAAGAAACACACATCACCATTACCTCCGTAAGGATTCGAACCACCATCCCAGGAAGAAGAGAGGCGTCATTAAAACACTGGTGGACACAGCTAATAAGATCTGTGACCCAGTTTATTTGCAAGATGATCTATATCATTCGCGAACGGTTGTTAAGAAAAATCAATACTCTGACAACGAGATAGATTGAGCACTTCATCCCAGAAGAAAAGTGTTTGACAACATTCAGTCAGAACAGCTGTCAGCTGGAAAAGTGTCTTCCATTTATTTGCAATATTACGAAAAGTATTGAGAAACTTCTGGCAAAGTTTCATGTTGAAACAATCTTTAGACCCACATACAGGATTAGTGAGTGTAAACATAGGCTTCCACGGCCCTTGTCACAGTCAATAAAATTCTTCTGTGTCTGAGGCCATAGTGTCAATTATGAAATTCCGACGTTTCGGCGACTGTTTAAAGACGCCTTCCTTGCAACAGTCGCCGAAACGTCCTAATTTTGTAGCTGACAATGCAACCTCAAACCCAGAAAAATTTTATTGAAAAGATTAGTGAGTTTAAGATCGGCGAAAGATGCACGACACCTCTTAGCAACTCCTGATGTGTATAAAATTCCGTGTGGCTGTGCATAGGTTTATACAAGAACAACGATAAGAAGTGTCAATTCCCGCTAAACTTAACACACAAAGAACTGTCGACTGGGATATACCGACAAATCAGCTGCAGCAGAACATGTTTTTAAACGTGTCGACTATGAAGTAAAATTTAATGAGAAAAGCGTGCTAGCCAGGACATCGATTATGGTGCACAAAAAAATGGTTCAAATGGCTCTGAGCACTATGGGACTTAACATCTGTGGCCATCAGTCCCCTAGAACTTAGAACTAGTTAAGCCTAACTAACCTTAGGACATCTCACACATCAATGCCCGAGGCAGGATTCGAACCTGCGACCGTAGCAGTCACGCGGTTCCGGACTGAGCACCTAGAACCGCTAGACCATCGCGGCCGGCTATTGTGCACATATGTATAGGGAAGCTGTATAGATTCAGGAACACCACAATGATTTCAATGCATAAGAGGAAGGCTTAAAGTTAGACAGGATATGGCAGTCACCTTTGCACCAACGATGTGACGATCTATTACATTAAATCGAGAATGGCGTTAGTCAGAGATAAGCTTACAGTCGGCCCCACATGACGTATGTTGGTGTCCTCTATATAAACAGGAAATCCATGGCCTGGTAGCCATCGTTGACTCACCTCCAAAGATGTTGCCCACAGTTGGCAATGAATTACAGATAGACCATTGCCTCCCAGCCTGGAACTTTTAATTGATTGCTATCTGTACTACCTCACAGGAATATCTACTTAAGTTTTGTTACAAGGTAAATAACTTCGAACAGCAATGAACACTATAACTGTATTTCACGCATTCTTTGGGAACATGGTTAGATCTCTTTAAAAATTTCAGCTGAACTTATTTCAATACGTACAAGGATTAGAGATTCCGTATTTTCTGTTACCGCTTTGAGCTCTGTTTCTTTTATAATGCAGCTACCACGATTTACAACTACAATACTTATTGTGGTTGTATCTACTCTCGTTTGGTATTCTACTTTCAGCCTTAGATAAGTGCAGAAAGGGCTTCAGTTTCAGAGACCCTCTCACCTAAAATAGCCCAGTCTCCTCTACACATCCCCTATACTCGTGGAACTGCTTCCTTTCTGTAGTTTACTCCTGACCCATTTAATAGAACCTGTAAATCCACCACCTTTTGGTGCTACTCAACAAATCTGCAACCTACACAGTTGCAGAACAGTCTGGGACTCTGATTCAGACCTTCATTCCACTCTGTATGAAATAACCACTTTCAGTTCAGCCCATGATGGTGAGCTCCACCTTCATCTCACAGGCAAGAATGGCAGTCTTTATTACCTAGCACTGAAACCAGACAGAACCTCTTCCAATCCAATGTGGCACATATAAGTTGCGTTTCATAAGAAATGAGACAAAATTCATAAAAAATCATTTATTTAATATATTCATACAAATAATAAAAAAATTTCAAAATAGCACCCTCTTGCGTCAATACGGAGTATTGGAGGCGGAGTTTCCATGCCTGGAAGGCATCCTGGAATTTCTTTCCCGGAATGTCCTTTAGAGCTGATGAAACATGCACCTAGATGCTTTCAATCGTGTTCCAATGTTTTCCTTTCACGACTCCTTTTAACCAAGGAAACAAAAAAAAGTCAGCAGGAGCCATGTCGGGAATGTAGGGAGGCTGGAGAACCAATGGGGTCTTGGTCCTGGCAAGGAAGTCTTTCACAATGAAGGCGCTGTGACTCTGCGTGTTGTCGTGGAGAACTTTCCATGTGTCCTTGCTGTCGCTTCAGCAGCGCGAGACCCTCCTTTTCAGTCTTTTGAGCACTTTCAAGTAGAGCACTGTAGGTACGAATTCGTGGTGGACAATGCCTCTGACGTCCAAGAAGACAATGGGCATGCTTTTGATCTGGGACTTGCTCATGCGTGCCTTCTTGGGATGGGGCGATGATGGGGTGTGCCACTCTGAACTCTACCTTTTTGTCTCAGGATCATAACCAATTTTTAAAATTGAGAATCATTTTCACACATTTCCAACATTTCTCGGCACCGTGCTTGTGTTGTTGGGACAAATTTGGCACACATCTTCCTCATGTTCATATCTTCGGTCAAAATGCGGAAAAAGGTTGGTTTTGACAAGTTTAAAGTTTGTGCTATCAATTCAAGGTTCAGCTGTCTGTCAGAGTTCACACAAGCGCACACGCGTCACATTTTCGTTGACTTGCACGGTTGATGGCCATCCACTGCAAGGTTCGTCGGTGATCTCCTCTCGGCAATCCATGAACGACTTGTGCCATCGGAAAAGTTGCGATTTGTACAAGCAATCATTCCCAAAGGCATGCTGAACTAATGGAAACGTTTCGGTGGCGGACTTCCTAAGTTTAATGTAACATTTGACAGTGTACCGTTCCTCTACAGAATGATCCATTGTGCCATGTTACATAAACTCAAAACAGGGTTGACAGGAACGCACGTCCTGACTCTCGAGCAGCTTGCAGCCCAATGAGAAAAAAAGCGTTTTGAAGCTAACACCCACATCCACTTAGCCCAGCAGGTTACAACATGCTGTGGTGTACCGTTGCGTCAGAAAGACATTGGTCGTAGTACTTATGGAACCCAATCTGTATTGTTACCACCAACATGAGTCACCACTTACAATTGGCTATGCCATGGTTTTCATGGCATTCGGAAGTACCCATTTCTAACCTGTAAGGACTCCACCCAGTATGCACACAGAATGCACATTGCATAGGAGAGGAAGGAATCCAATCTTATCTCTAAATGGCGCCATTACACGGCTAACATCGGAGATTCCAAGTACCAGTAATACTACCCTCTGTGAATGTTCAGTCTTGCACCGAGAGGCTTCCTCTGGAACATGGCACGCGACTGCATCTGACTCATGGATTTCATCAGCCACAGACAGCTCCCAAATCTGTTCAGACGCACTGAGCAGGCTCTTCGATCAGCAACATGGAAATTCTTTCACTGCCATCCACACACTTGAATGACTTCTCACACAACCACAAGTGAAAGGTCAATCTCAGTGTGGGCAGTACCCAAGACGACTGCAGCAGTGGACCAATTACTGGACAACACTGCCTGGAGCTGTGAGCGAAATATCACCAACTTGATTCACATCTGAACACAGCAATTACTGTATCTTTTCATACCAGAGTTGGCATGGTAAATACACAGACATATACGAAATATAGGAGTTGAAGGTGAGGAACACTGACAAAATTTAAAATAAGTCACTTCTTATGAAAACATGAGTCAGCCCACAGTACTCTGATGTGCTATTGCTTCTACTATGAGAGCTACCACTGGATTGGGAGATCTAAGTACTACAAGTAACACAAAACGAATGATTCAATGCAGACAGTGGTTCAATGCACTACACAGTTACTAAAGCATATAAATGTGCCTGATGAATACACAAATGTGAGCAAAATACAGGATTTGAAGCTAAGTAGCAACAACAACAATATTACAATTGTAACTATAATAATAGTAGATGTCACAAAAATATACTTACAGCAATCAATAAATAATTTGCTCTCTCGTGACAAACAACAAAGAATAAGGATGTCAAGTCATGCATCAGAAGTCCCTGTAGTAAGCCAATTTAAGTATTAATGCTGATGCTGATGAACAGAGAAAATGCGCAAATAAGCTTATAACTAACACTATGTGCTTTCCTTTAGGAAAAGGTGAAGTCGTTGCAGCAGCAGGCATCTGCTTTCAACATAATGCTGTCCAATCAAACCTACTCTTTGAATACCAGTGGGTGTAAGCATGTTGGTGTCATTGTAATATCGAAAAGGGAGTTCTAATAAGTGGCATTACCTGAAAACCATCAATTTAGTGATGACAAAGTAATATCAAGTGTGGATGACGTGCATGAAAATTACCATACCATCATTTTAATAAGTGTCAGCTGCAAAATACGAACAGCAATTCTTTACAGAGCAATGGAAAAAACTGGTAGATGCCGACCTTGGGGAAGATTAATTTGGATTCCATAGATATGTTGGAACATGTGAGGCAATACTGACCCTACAACTTATCTTAGGAGATAGATTAATGAAAGGCATTTGTAACCTTAGAGAAAGCTTTTGACAATGTTGACTTGAATACTTTCTTTCAAATTCTTAAGGTGGCAGTGGTCAAACACAGGGAGCAAAAGACCATTTACAATTTGCACGGAAACCAGATAGCAGTTTTAAGAGTCGAGGGACACGAAAGGGAAGCAGTGGTTGGGAAGGGAGTGAGACAGGATTGTAGCCTATACCTGATGTTATTCAATGTATACATTCAGCAAGCAGTAAAGGAAACTAAAGAAAAATTTGGAATAGTAATTAAAATTCATGGAGAAGAAATAAAAACTTTGAGGTTTGCCGATGGGACTGTAATTCTGTCAGAGACAGCAAAGAACCTGGAAGAGCAGTTGAACGGAACACACAGTGTCTTGAAAGGAGGCTATAAGATGAACAACAAAAGCAAAACGAGGATAATGGAATGTAGTCTAATTAAATCAGGTGATTCTGAGAGTTGAAATTAAAATTTAAAACAGTCTTGACCGCAAACTTGTTAAAATATTTTTGAATGAGGTATTTGTATGGATTGTAGCTATGTATGGTTCTGAAACGTGGACGATAAATAGTCAGGATAAGAAAATAATAGCTTTCGAAATGTGGTGCTAGAGGAGAAGGTTGAAGATTAAATGGGTAGCTCATGTAAATAATGTGGCGGTACTGAATAGAACTGGGGAGAAGAGGAATTTGTGGCACAACTTGTCTAGGAGAAGGGATTGGTTGGTAGGGCATATTCTGATGCATCAAGGGATAACCAATTGAGAATTGGAGGACAGCATAGAGAGTAAAAATCGCAGAGGGAGACAAAGAGATGAGTATACTAAGCAGATTCAGAAGAATGTAGGTTGCAGTATTTAGCTGGAAATGATGAAGCTTGCACAGGATAGAGTAGCATGGAGAGCTGCGTCAAACAAATCGATGGGCTGAAGACAACAACAAAACAAAGATACCCTCCTTGGATGAATGAAATTGACCATGCAGTGTGTCAAAGCAGATTTCAGCCTTGTTCCACAGGAAAGTTCGCTCTCCCCTCATATTACCAATGATCATACCATCTCTATAGGGGATTCAGTTGGTACAGTTAAAATATTTGACAAACAGAGGGAGCACAGATCTACAGGAGCTGATTTTTAACATTTAATTAAATGCAGTACAGGATGAGATAGAGTGTTGGCAAAGATGGCAGTCAAATAGCCACCAATTCTATGACACACTGTGCAGTAAACATACTGTCGATCGCTTGCCACACCCCCCACTCATTAGAAACTACCATAGCTCGACTCCATGATGAATTCTGTGCATTGATGGAAGTGTAAATGTATGATTCAACATAACCAGATGTGGGCACTGAATTACGATCTTATTTAAGTTTTGTTGATATACTCAGCTGTAAAGAAGAGTTTGTAAAACAACTCCATTTCAATGTAAACAAAAAAGTTACCACCGTAACCAAGTGGATGAAACAGTCTCACCCCAAGGGTCTTTAAATGACTGGTCCTGCAGTGATGAAGGTAGGAACCAGACGCTGAGACAAATGGATCATCACTTCCTGATTTTAGAAGTGCTTTGGTTATTGGGGCTTCATACTGTGGAAAATAATCAAGTTTTTACACTGTTGACATATCCTGTGGGAGTCCACTTAGACCATGTATATATTTTTCAAAAACTTGTTTCAGTCACAACATCAGCTATTGCAGATTTTACGTGGAATTAAGGGACTAACAAGCACTGATATTCCACCATCTGAAAAATAAAACAAAACAGCACATTCTTATTTAGCAACATCTCTGTGGGAAATCAGGATATCTGCAGATATTTCTGCTTTGCTTGTCACATGCAAGTCAATATTTTTTTTTATTTCAGTGAGACGTATTTAAGCAGCCAAAAGCTGTTGGTCTGGAATACACCAACCTTGTAACTTTCGAACAGGATATCTGAATTTAAAGCATATTTTCGATGCACATGTAGGAACTGACATGTCATTCAATGAATTTGTTATATTTGAGGGCTGATGGAGTAACTCTCAACATAGCTTGCTGGTTACAGATTAAACTAGTAAATTGAATGAGAGTCAACAGAAACAGAATTTGAATAAGATTCTTCAAAAAGGCAATGCACCAAAACGCACTTGTGTCAGTATATTGTACACTATGTACAAATTTTCAAATGTGTTGCACATTCATTAAGAGGACACAAAGCACGTGCATTTGACACAAAAAATGGAGGCAAACACCACTAAATTAATGGAACTGAAAGTCTTTTTAAGAGAGGTGCTATGAATATTGAGGTGTTGAATATTCAGATACAGCAATACGAACTGTATGTCAACGAGAAAATTAAAGGAGTCAATTTAAAACTAATGTATTGTGGAATATCGATGTGATAGCTAAGGTACTTGATTCCCATCACCACCAATTGTCTGAAAGTAAACCTAAGTTGTAAACTGTCTCAAAAATGGCTTAGTTCAGAAATGGTTCTGAGTCCTATGGGACTCAAGATCTGAGGTCATCAGTCCCCTAGAACATAGAACTACTTACCTAACAAACCTAAGGACATCACACACATCCATGCCCGAGGCAAAATATGACCGTAGCGGTCGTGCGGTTCCAGACTGATGTACCTAAAACTGCTTAGCCACATCAGCCAACAATGGCTTAGTTCACAACAAAATGTTGTCGAAAACGTGTTATGTTAAAAACTGGCAATTTGACCAAAGTTACTTTTGTGGAAGTTAGGTCAACTACAATGAGAGCATTATCTCTCAGTAATATTTAAGCCAGTAACTGACAGGCTGAAAGAGCTGTCATGAAGTATGGATTGAAGCAGGAGGAGGAGGAGGAGGAGGAGGAGGAGGAGGAATGCTGACTTAAAACATATGGGGGTCATCAGGGCAAAACCATATTTGTTAGGTAAGGTTTAACCAGTAAGGCAATAAGAGTTGGGAACAAGGAATTTGGAAGATTGCTAACAGATTATTAACATAATAATTTTGAAAATGGCGAATGTTAAAAATATACCCTGAAAGTATAAAAACGTGTGGTCCAATGTTAAGCATGACCAACGCATGTAGAACCCCAAAAGGATGAATGGATGTCTCACAGAGCGACAAATATAGGACTGTAACTAAACCAGCAGTAGCAGGCCCACATAGTGTAGCTAAAAGCAAAGTTCAGCAAGAAAGACTAAACAATCTACCTCTGAAGTATATAAATTATGGTAACTAAATGAAGATATATCGATTACGACTTTACAGCTTCAGTTGGTGAGAAGAATGCAGATTCCATCAACAAAATATTATCAATCTTACCTATGCTTAAAAAATATGCATCGTCGAGTAATTGTGGAGAGAGTTGTTCATGAGCTTTACAGACCCGCATGCAGAATATTTCTGGTGATACGAGGAATGGATTATGCATGGCAGGCTGATCTCTTAGATACACAAGACTACTTATAATGAAATAATGGTTTCCCCTACATTCTCACACTTCCAGGCACACACCAACTTCGCTTGGGCCTTACCTTTGAAAGAAAAGAAAGGGAAAAAGGTTTGAGAAGTTTCTGAATGATTGCTGCACGCAGGACTAAATCAACTGCCCAACAACCTTGAGGCATATGATGGAAGTGAATTTTACGATAGGCATTTCAAAGCAGAACTGAAATGATGTGGGATAAATCACTACTCAACATTCTCCCATTTTGAAGCTAGTATTGCCAAATGGTTGAACTGGACAATTAGATACCGAATGTGGAAGCAATTTAATCTTCAACGTATGTGCAAATGTCTGAACATACAACCACAAATCATTGCAAGTATAATCGCATTATTCACCACAGAATTAAGAACAAACCTATTGATGTCACAAACCAACTACCAGAAAGCTTGAAACCCATTATGTTCCTCAGAGCAGATCGTAGGATGTCGAGGTAACAGTGCTTTGATGAAATGGTTTAGTTTCTCATCGAAGCTCAACAGCTGGGTGAACACTTGCAAATTACTATGTAATACGAAAAGCAAAGCTCAAACCATGCAGTAGTGTGACACCAGGGCAAGGAAATTTATCAACCAAGTTGGAGGTGGTACTCTCGAGAATGTGCCATCAGAAGTTTGTATCTCTGGATACAATTTCTGTGGAGCTGAAACAAAATTGAAATAGCACCTAGCTTATGGTGATAAGGGCTTTGATGCTTTGGACAATGTACGCAAAGAGCACCATATTGCAGACCAAATATTCGTTGATGAGGTTGCGCACGAATGTCAAGAGATGGATATTCATGTAGGACAACCTATGTCTGCATATGTGGTTGATAAGGCAATGTTTGCTCGAACTTAAATTGGGTACTTGACTAACCTTCAAACAATACTGAATGCAGCTCACTGCATAATTAAACAAGGAGAAAAACCTATGTGATGTTTAAAAAATTCGTGACAGTGGCAAAAGGAGCCTTGAGGCAGAAAGAAGGAAGGAAACGATGCGTTAAAACGCATAGGTTGCTACCAATACCAAAGACAGATGGTGAAACAACTCTGTTTACAATAACTCCATTTGCTGGACTGTCAGCCACTGGTTTCATTAGCTAGGAGAGCTGATATATTTAAAGCAGTACAGAACGTCCAAAAAAGTGAAAAGTAATTACAGGCAGCTAAAAGGCATAATATGACCATGGGGGCCATCGCTATAGGTGAAGGCCTATATTTACAATACAGGAAATGGCTTAGGTTGTACATTTAAAAAAAGCCCACAGCAGTGGTACCAGAAAGGATTAAAAACATAGATCCGCTTAAACTCATCAGAAAATTTAAAATCACGAGATTTTACAGCGTGTTTATGTAGAATACATTGCCTGAGCAATGTGGAAATCCAAGAAACGTGGAACTGTCAATTTAGATATTGTTTGGGGTATGGAGCTCTTTGTGATTTAAGGAAACCTGAAGGATTGTGTTGTCATTTCACCAGTAGGAACCAGCTGTTGTACAATGTTTGACACTACCATAACTTCATTCGTACCTCTGAGGATATTTCTGCACAATATTTTTCCAGAAAATTGCATAAAAACATGCAGTATACAAGTCTCCACATCATTTGAGGCTGCAATGTAATTATTTACACTCTAATGCTAATTGGTCTAAATTGAAAGCAAACTACTTTCCTCCAATACATGAGCAGGGAGTAGTGATGTACAGTATTGTCTGGTGTGGAAACTCACAAAAACATAGCTAACGTCACTGAATTAACAAATTGCGTCTAGGGAATGGAGAAGTTTTGGCAATTCATATGCATACTTGAAACGTTTTGTTGAAGGATTTGAGGTACATGTAAAAGTTAATATGTTTAAATCAGAGATAAAAACGAAACACATTGCGGACTTCGGTCACAAATATTCAGTAGGATGGCTACTATGTTTCTCAAAGGGTCAAGTGATGGTGTATAATACTGACAAAATTTTTGACTTATCAACTGGTGGCCATACTGCCTGTCAGTACAATTCGTGTAGAGCATAATATTGCAACAAATTTTGTACCTTGATGACAGGTTAGTCCATACTATTTATGCATTTTTTCCTACAGTGAGTTCTGCTTATAAAAGTCCACAATGAACATGGGCTGCTACATGAAAGCTAGGTGGCGAAGGGTTCACAACCATCAGGAATGCGGCAGGTACCGTGAAGTCAGGCTGCCGAAGCAAAAGCCAAAAGTGAACTCCGGGAGGTAACAGAAGAATGGCGTGTCCCATACTGGCAGGCAAGGGCGTCTTCAAATATGAGGAAACAGGATGAGTGGCCAGACGTGAGAGAGATAAACCATGCCTATCCACTGAGGAGGACATCATGCCAGTGTGACTAGTAGTTCAGCATCTTCTGCACACACACACACACACACACAACTGGGCTGGTGAAAAAGCCGCCAGTGGCGAAACGTATTCCATGGTGGTGGAGTGTGTTAAGACAACATGTGATGGACAGAGGTGCAGAGGAATAAAGTAAAGACTCACAGTCTAGTTATGAATGGGTATGGGATAAAAAAACGGAGGAGGGTGGTCTGATCAGCTCCCCTGGAAGTATCACTTAGGAGATGTAAGACACTGAGGTACTAGGTACTATGTAGAGCCAGGTAAGAATACATGGGAGGACCAAGGAAGTTTCATATCAGACATGAACCCCAAGAATTTTCTAGTTTCAGCGAATGGAAGAACAAAAGGCATGAGATGTAAGATGGTGTAACAAACTCATTTCGCCGAGAAATATTCATACAAAAGGTTTTGGCAGTGGAAAAATGAATGCTACTGCCCAAGCTTCACAAGAAAAGGCGATAGGAACAACGCTGAAGATGCTGCTCAAGGAGACAACTCGATGTAGAACTGCAACAGATTGTAAAATCCTTGACGAAAATGGAGGTGAGATGCCTGGTGGGAGAATCCATAATATGGTTAATGGGAATAGCAAAGACAATGATACTCTGGACGAGCATTCAGGCATCCCGTTTTCACAGATAAATGTGTCCGACAAAGACAAACCATATAAACAGATGTATCAGGATAATGGTTCAAAATGTGGAGAGCACATCTCCAGAAGTGAATCACATTCCTGCACGCCTCAGTCCACCAGGGACCAGGACGTGCTACAGTAAACTTGAAGTGCACAGTATGAAACATTCTGCAATGGTAAGGATAACGTTCGTAAGGTACTTTACTTGGTCATCACAGCTATGTGAAGGTCGTGAGGGAGGAGTAAAGCTGCCAACTGGGTTTGCACTCAGGTGGGGTTCAAGTCAGAAAATGGGTAGCACACAAAGTGATCACTTGAGTACGTGTCAGAAGGAGCGGACCATTCAAGATGACTGGTGAGCTGGACAGCACAGAACGAGAGGTCCAAATAGAAATAAATATGCATGTAAGCTGAAAAACGTGGGTGCTCCAGTGCTAAGAGAGAGGATTCAGAAGGTCAGCAAAGAGGTAACCTCTTGGACAGGTTTCTGAGAGCCTCAAAACAGATGGTTGGAACTGAAGTCACCAAGCAGCAAAAAGGAGTGAAGGAGCTTACCAATGAGCTGGAGTAAGTCTAACTTGGTAACAGCAAATAACAGAGGGGTGTGGAAGTTACAAAAGGAAAAGGTGAAATGAAGGAGGAAAAAGCAGACTGCAACAGCTAACACACAAGTGTTCAGTGAGATGCATGATCAGCATGGCTCCATGAGGTGAAATGCTGTCCTTGCGGGAAAGGTCACAGAGGACCAGAAGAAAACATGAGAGGTCAAAGAGGTTGTGAGGACAATTTTTCTTCTTGGAAGCAGAAAACAAGCGAACACTGCAATTCCAAGAGCAGCTTTAATTCCTCCTTGTTGGTTATAGTACCACAAATGTTCCACTGGAGGAGAGTCGTAATGGGGATTGGGGAAGAGGGAACAAATTAAGTTTAGTCACCTTGGTGGTTGCTGAGTGCCAGCCTTCAAAAATTCACTGCTACAGGGGCAGAGGCTGGAGAATCCTGTTCCATGAGATCTACAAACATTTTAGCATTCTCCTTAGGTCATCCTGTGAATTCATTGGCAGAAAATCAGTAGGCAGTGGTCATCAGCAAAATGGAGGTCAGCTGGGTGATGGTTGGTTGGTTGATTGGTGTTGAAGGGACCAAACAGCAAGGTCATCAGTCCCTTGTTACAAAGGCGGTCAGTTCCGACAGAGGGACAGCTCAGAAGAGTCAAAAACGATAAAAGGTAAAAGGTAAAAGGCTAAAAAAGTGCAGTTGTGTCGTCAATGATAAAAACACAAGGAGGGAAGTCAGTAAATGGGCAACCTCAAGAGAGGAAATATCCCACCTGTGATGCAGTACAAGCAAGACCACATGCTATTTAAAAGCGTTCAACCGCCAGAGTGTAAAAGGGCGGATTGTAAAAGGGATTAAACAAACCTAAAAGGCGATAAAAACAGTAAAAGGGAAAAAAGAAGGAACATGGCCAGGGAGGGGAGTCAGGAATCTCCAAGCACAGCCTACAGTGGGAGACATCCCAACCCTCACCGCCCTGCCCCTACTCCAGAGGGAGATGAAAATCCTTAAAACTGAGAATAAAAACCACTTTCACGGAGGAAACTGAGAACCAGTTCAACCATCCGGGAATCGTCTGCTAATATTAAGGGTAAAGTGCAGGGAAGTCTGTACTTAGTACGCAGAGCTAAAAGAAGGGGGCATTCCACCAAAATGTGGGCCACTGACTGGAAAGCTCCACAACCACAAAGTGGGGGTGGCTCACCACGCAAAAGAAAACCATGGGTCAGCCTGGTATGGCCGATGCGAAGACGACAGAGGGTGGTTGAGTCCTTTCGCGAGAGGCGTAAGGAAGAACGCCTTGGGACAGGTGTCACCTTAATCACACAAAGTTTATTAGACAAGGAGGTAGCCTCCCAGGATGTGGCCCATGATTGCGCAAAGTGGGATTTGAGATGAAGCCGTAAATCCGCCACAGGAGGGGTGACAGGGAATGGGGGGTAGGTGACTGCTCCCCCAGCCAAACGATCAGCAAGCTCATTTCCTTGGATGCCCACATGGCCAGGGACCCAAAGGAAGCTAACAGAACAAGCAGCATGGTGGAGATCAGCGAGATGGTCATGGATGGAGGAGACCAAGGGATGACGGGAGAAACACTGGTCAAGTGCCTGAAGGCCACTCATTGAGTCTGTACATAACAAAACGCGATTGAGCTTGGACTGTTTAATAAAGGCCAGGGCCCAGGAGACCGCCATCAATTCCGCAGTGAACACCCCACATGCATTTGGCAGGAGATGATTTTCCATGCCTACAGAGGAGGTGAAGGCATAGCCCACACGATCAGCAGATTTAGAGCCATCAGTGTAAAAAACAACAGCATCCCGAAACTCAGATAAAATGCGGCGGAAAAAACAACAGAACACCATCGGGGGAACGGAATCTTTCGGACCTCGGCAGAGATCCATCCGAACTCGGGGCCGAGGAACTAACCAAGGAGGTGTGTTGGGGAGGGAACGTGGGATACAGGAAAAGGAAGGAAGCTGAAAATCACGGCGAAGAGACGCTAGGCGGAGCCCAACCGGTAACCCGCCCGAGGGCGGGAGTCAGGTGGGCGACTTCCTTGGGCAGGGAACAGGATAGAATAGGAAGGATGAGTGGGAGAGGAACGGACAGCGATTGCATACGAAACCAGAAGCTGGGAGCGCCGAACGGAAAGGGGGGGGGATCCCAGCCTCAACCAGGAGACTATCAACAGGGCTAGTCGGGAAGGCACCGATGGCCAAACGGATACCACGATGGTGGACCGGATCCAAGAGGCGCAATGTAGAAGGGGCAGCTGAACCGTAAACTTGACAACCATAGTCCAAGCGAGACAACACTAAGGCCCGATAAAGGTGGAGGAGAGTGGAACGGTCAGCACCCCAAGAGGTGTGGGCAAGGAAGCGAAGGATGTTTAGTTTACGGAAACATCCTATCTTCAGGCGTCTGATATGAGGCAGCCAAGTGAGCTTGTTGTCGAAAAGAAGGCCAAGGAAACGAAACTGTGGGACCACAGGTAATCGTTGTGCATTGAGATAGAGCTCTGGATCGGGGTGGACTGTCACACGGCGACAAAAGTGGACCACTCGCGATTTTAAAGGAGAAAACTGAAATCCGTGTGAGATGGTCCATGCAGAGGCACGCCGTATAGCACCCTGGAGCTGCCGCTCTGCAGCGGCCATCGAAGAGGAACTAACCCAAATGCAGAAATCATCCACATACAGAGCAGGAGTGACCAAAGGACCGACGGAGGCCACAAGTCCATCTATAGCAATGAGGAACAGAAGTACACTCAATACGGAACCCTGAGGGATGCCATTCTCCTGGGTTCGTGGAGAACTTAAAATGTACCAACCCTAACCCTAAACGAACGATGAAACAAGAACTGGCGGATAAAAATCGGGAGTGGGCCCCGAAGACCCCACTCATGAAGTGTAAGTAAGATATGATGGCGCCAAGCCGTATCATAGGCCTTGCGAAGGTCGAAAAATACAGCAACCAAATGGCGGCGCTGGGAAAAGGCCTGCCGAACTGCGGATTCCAAGCGAAGTAAATGATCGATCGGAGACCGTCCCTCTCGGAAGCCACACTGGTAAGGGGACAACAGACGCCGAGATTCGAGGACCCAAGTGAGCCGACGGGCTACCATCCGTTCAAGTAACTTACAAACAACGTTCGTCAGACTAATTGGCCGATAGCTGTCGACGAACAGGGGGTTCTTACCGGGCTTAATGACGGGAACCACGATGCTATCCCTCCATTGAGAAGGGAAGTTACCCTGGAGCCAAATACGGTTAAATATCCGGAGAAGATGTCGCTGTTGTGGAGCACTGAGATGTTGAAGCAGTTGGTTATGAATGGAGTCTGGGCCAGGGGCCGTATCATGAGAAGAGGAGAGTGCGGAAAGAAGTTCCCATTCAGTAAAAGCGTCGTCGTATGATTCTGACTGGCTGGGGGTAAAACATAAGGCGGAAGCTTCGGCCCGCTGTTTCTGGGGAAGGAAAGCAGCCGGATAGGAGGCTGATGCCGACGCTGTTGCAAAATGGGTCGCAAGGTGTTCCGCGAGAATCAACGGGTCCGTGCAAAGGCCATCCGGGAGGTGAAGACCCGGGAGGGTAGACTGCCGATGGCAACCTTGGAGAGAGCGAAGTGTAGCCCATACCCGCGACAGAGGGACAGCAGAACCGAGGGAAGAAACAAAGCGTTCCTAACACATCCGTTTGCTCCGTTTGATTAAGTAACGGGCTTTTGCGCGAAGGCGTTTAAAGGTAATAAGATTGGCAACGGATGGATGCCTCTTAAGGTGTTGCAAAGCTCGACGGCGATCACGGATGGCAACGGCAATGTCCGAACTCCACCAAGGGACCTGCCGGCGGCGAAATGGTCCAGATGAGCGCGGGATAGCAAGGCTAGCAGCGTGAACAATCGCGTCAGACATGTCACGTATGACATCTTTAAATACCATCCGACAATGAGGGAGAAAAAACGACCTGTGCAGTATACAGAGGCCAATTGGCACGTTTGAAGGACCAACGAGGTGATCTGTCCATGGGGGAGCGGGAAGGGAGCGAGAGAATCAACGGGAAGTGGTCACTATCGCAAAGGTCGTCGTGCGGTGACCATTGTAGGGAAGGGAGGAGGGAGGGAGAAGAGAGAGAAAGATCAATGGCAGAAAAGCTACCATGACCGGCACTGAAATGGGTAGGGGAGCCATCGTTAAGAAGGCACAAGTCGTGGTCGGTAATAAACTGGTCAATGAGATGACCCCGACTAGATGGAAATGCACTGCCCCACAAGGGATGATGTGCATTAAAATCGCCAAGTATAAGGAAGGGAGGAGGAAGTTGCTGAAGGAGGGCACTTAAGGAGGCAGGTGTAGGAGTTCTGTCAGGAGGGAGATAAAGATTGCAAATTGTGACCCCAGAGTCCAGGTGGATCCTAACAGCAACTGCTTCCAATGTAGTTTGGAGAGGAATCCACGTGCTGGCAATGTCCGTTCGGACCAACGTGCAAACTCCGCCAGACGCCCGTAGGGGGCCGACCCGATTTCGACAGAAAGCACGGAAGCCACGGAGGGTTGGTGAGTGACCACCAGTAAAATGAGTTTCTTGTAGAACCACACAAGCCGCAGAGTAAAACGAAAGAAGGGATTGCAACTCCGGTAGGTGACGGTAATAGCCATTACAGTTCCATTGGATAGCCAAAGAACGATGAGTCAATTGGGGGGTGAACAGGATAATGTCAGTCATGCCGGTGGGTCACCACCCGTCACCGACAAGGAGGGTTGGTTGGTTGGTTGGTTTGTGGGGGTTAAAGGGACCAGACTACTTAGGTCATCGGTCCCTTGTTCCACGACCATAACAATACACGAAGAAAAGTCCAACAAGCAATAAACACATAACGGAGACAAGGGACGACACAGTACAAGAAAGACACAGACGAAGACCAGAGAAAAGAGATTAAAAGACACACAGAGTGTGACGGACATTGGCCGACCATGAAAATAAAACTGGAAAGGCCAACAACCAAGGGACACATTAAAACACCACAAACTAAAACCCCAGGCCAAAAGCCACAGTCGACACTAAAAAAAAATAAAAAGGGACTCTCATATTGAATGATAAAAACCCCCTGCTCGAATAAAACGGAGAACTAAGTCAGCCATAGTAGAGTCATCGGTTAAAAGAGCAGGGAGTGTATCGGGCAGCGCGAACGTCTGCCTGAGGGCAGTTAAAAGTGGGCAGTCTAGTAAGACGTGTACCACGGTCAGGGCCAATCCGCAGCGACAGAGAGGCGGGTCGTCACGGCACAAGAGATACGCGTGCGTGAGCCGGGTATGTCCTATGCGGAGCCGGCAGAGGACGACAGCGTCCTTGCGAGACCCCCGCATGGAGGAGCGCCACACACTGGTTGTCTCCTTGACTGCCCGAAGTTTGTTGGGAGAGGGCAGGGTGCGCCACTCATCACGCCAAGCAGCAAGGACCTTCTGCCGCAATACGGATCGGACGTCACTCTCTAAAAGACCGATCTCCATGGCCGGGGAACTGACCGCCTGTTTCGCCAGTTCGTCAACCCGCTCGTTACCCGGGATGCCGACGTGACCTGGGGACCAAACAAAGGTGACAGAGCGGCCGCAACGGACGAGAGTATGGAGGGACTCCTGGATGGCCATCACCAGACGGGAACGAGGGAAACACTGGTCAAGAGCTCGTAAACCGCTCAGGGAGTCACTACAGATGACAAAGGACTCATCTGAGCGGGAGCGGAGAAACTCTAGGGCACGATAGATGGCAACCAACTCGGCAGTATATACACTGGAGCCAGCTGCCAATGACCGTTGCTCACAATAATCCCGTAGAGTGAGAGCGTAACCAGTGTGACCAGAGACTACCGAACCGTCGGTGTAGGCCACCGCCGCGTTCGGAAACTCGGCCAGGATGGAAAGAAAGCGGCGGCGGAGGGCCTCCGGAGGCACTGAGACCTTCGGACCCTGTGCCAAGTCGAGCCGAAGGCACGGTCGGGGCACACTCCATGGGGGCAGACGGAGATTGGCCCGGAAAACAGGCGGCAGAGGAAAAAAGTCAAGGCCACGGAGAAGGTCCCGGAGGCGAACCGCAATGGGACACCCTGACCGGGGCCGCCTGTCTGGAACATGGACGATCGAGCGCGGGAACAGGAGACGGTAGTTTGGATGCCCTGGCATGCTATAAACGTGCGCGGCATAGGCGGCCAGAAGGCGGTCACGCCGGAACCGCAATGGAGGGACACCAGCCTCCACAAGTATGCTGTCGACGGGGCTTGTCCGGAACGCTCCCGTGGCGAGGCGGATCCCGCAGTGGTGTATGGGATCCAGCAATCGCAACGCCGAAGGCGAGGCAGAACCGTACGCCACACACCCATAATCAAGGCGGGACTGGATCAGCGCTTGATATAGGTGGAGGAGGGTGGACCGGTCGGCACCCCACCTGGTGTGGCTTAAGCAACGGAGAGCGTTTAAGTGCCGCCAGCATGTTTGCTTCAGCTGCCTAATATGGGGCAGCCAAGTCAACCGGGTATCGAACACCAGTCCCAAGAACCGATGCGTCGCGACCACAGCAAGAGGTTCACCGTCAAGGTAAAGGCGCGGCTCAGGGTGAACCGTGCGACGCCGGCAGAAATGCATAACGCAGGTCTTCGCGGCCGAAAACTGGAAGCCGTGCGCTACAGCCCATGACTGCGCCTTGCGGATGGCACCTTGCAGCTGCCGTTCAGCAGCGGCGATGCCACTGGAGCTGTAATATAGGCAGAAGTCGTCCGCATATAATGAAGCCGCGACGGACGACCCCACCGCCTCAACAAGCCCATTGATGGCAATTAAAAACAGGGACACACTGAGGACAGACCCCTGTGGGACCCCGTTCTCCTGGACCCGGGAGGAACTATGCGACGCAGCTACTTGCACGCGGAAGGAACGATACGAAAGAAAATTCTGAATAAAAATCGGGAGCGGGCCCCTAAGGCCCCACTCATGAAGTGTGGCCAGGATGTGATGGCGCCAAGTCGTATCGTATGCCTTCCGCATGTCGAAGAAGACGGCAACCAGATGTTGGCGGCGCGCAAAGGCTGTACGGATGGCAGACTCCAGGGAGACCTGATTATCGACGGCAGAGCGGCCTTTACGGAACCCACCCTGAGACGGAGCCAGAAGGCCCCGAGACTCGAGGAGCCAACTCAACCTCCGGCTCACCATACGTTCCAGCAACTTGCAAGGAACGTTGGTGAGGCTTATGGGGCGATAGCTGTCCACCTCCAGCGGGTTCTTGCCAGGTTTCAATACGGGGAGGACTATGCTTTCCCGCCATTGAGACGGGAAAACACCCTCGACCCAGACGCGATTGAAAAGATCTAGGAGGCGTCGCTGGCAAGGCACTGAGAGGTGTTTCAGCATCTGGCTGTGAATGCGGTCTGGTCCAGGAGCCGTATCAGGGCAAGCAGAAAGTGCGCTCTGCAATTCCCATTCGCTGAAAGGAGCATTGTACGACTCCGCGTGGCGCGTGTGAAAGGAAAGCCTCCGACTTTCCAACCGCTCTTTCCGGGAGCGGAAGGCCAACGGGTAGTTCGTTGACGCGGAACACTGAGCAAAATGCTCTGCTAACCGGTCCGCAATCGTGTCGGAGTCGGTGCACACTGCTCCATTCAGCGAAAGGGACAGAGACAGGTGGCCGATAGCCTTGGAGTCGCCGAATCTTGGCCCAAACCTGCGATGCGGAGGTACGGACGCCAATGGTGGAAACATAACGTTCCCAGCACTCCTGCTTCCGTTGGCGAATAAGGCGTCGGGCTCGGGCGCGGAACTGTTTAAAAGCAATGAGGGTCTCCAACGACGGGTGCCGCTTATGGCGCTGAAGAGCCCGCCGGCGATCTCGAATCGCCTCTGCGATCTCGGGCGACCACCACGGCACAGTCCTCCGCCGAGGTGCCCCGGATGGACAGGGAATCGCAGATGCCGCCGCAGAAACGATGCTGGTGGTGACCGACTGAACCACTGCATCAATCGGATCAGTGGAAGGAGGTGCGATCACTGCGACAGATGTAAATAAGTCCCAATCAGCCTTATTCAGAGCCCATCTGGAGGGGCGTTCAGAAGAGTGACGCTGTGGCAGTGACAGAAAGATGGGGAAATGGTCACTACCACATAAGTCGTCATGGACCCTCCAGTGGATGGATGGTGAAAGTCCGGGGCTGCAAATAGAAAGGTCAATGGCCGAAAACGAGCCATGGACCGCACTAAAGTGGGTCGCCTCTCCCGTGTTTAAAAGGCAGAGGTCAAGCTGTGACAGAAGAGTCTCGACATCTCTGCCCCGGCCAGTAATCGCGGCGCTACCCCACAAGGGGTTATGGGCGTTAAAGTCGCCCAGCAACACAAAGGGAGGCGGCAGTTGTCCTATCAATGCAGCCAACACATGACGAGAGACATCACCATCCGGCGGAAGGTACAAACTGCAGACAGTAATAGGCCGAGGCGTCCACATCCTTACAGCGACAGCCTCCAAGGGTGTATGAAGAGGCACACACTCGCTGTAGATAGAGTTAAGGACGTAGACGCAGACTCCACCAGACACCCTCTCATAAGCTGCCCGGTTCTTATAATAACCCCGATACCCTCGTAGGGCAGGGGTCCGCATTGCCGGAAACCACGTTTCCTGGAGGGCAATGCAGAAGAAAGGGTGACTGCTGACGAGTTGGCGGAGCTCAGCAAGGTGGTGGAAAAAACCGCTGCAGTTCCACTGGAGAATCACATTGTCCATGGGCGAAATAGGCGTGAAGGGACCTAGGAGGCAGATCACGTCACTGGGTCACCTGCTGTCACCGATCGAGGACCAGTACAATCGGCGTCCTTGGCGTCTGAGGGTATGGCGAGATCCAGGTCCTCAGCGGACGCCATGATCTCCACCTCATCCTCAGACGCAGAGCCTGTATGGAGCGGTGGGGCGGATGCCACCGCGCGTTCCTTGGCCTTAGAGGCCTTCTTCTTCTTCGTCTTCTCTCTCTGCTCCTTGGGCTTTACTGGCTGGGAGGGCTCCACCGAGTCAGTCTCCGGGACGGAGGAGGAGCGGGAAGCCCTGCGACCAGCCGCTGGCCTGCTTTTCAGCCATTGGCTGACGTCACCCTTCCCAGAGGTGGAAACTGGGAAGGGAGGGACCCGAGGGATCCCTTGCGAGAGAGAGTCGCCGAATAAGTCGGACGCTTCTCCGGCTTAGAGTTGGGGACTTGTGTCCCCGATGGTTGGGGGGTCGTTGCTCCTGAGGTAGGTGGTGCAGGAGCAACAGATGGGGAAGTGCCCCCCACCATCAAGGGGGCAGGTGTAGTATTCCGGCTCAGAGTGTTCAGTGGAATCGGTGCAGCAGATGACAAAACTACTGTTTTGGCAGCGGTGGCATAGGAGCTGGTCAGAGCCACAGGATGTAGCCTCTCGTATTTCCGCTTAGCCTCAGTATAGGTCATGCGGTCCAGGGTCTTATATTCCATGATCCTTCGTTCTTTCAGTAGAACCTTGCAGTCTGGCGAGCAAGGGGAATGGTGTTCGCCGCAGTTCACACAGATGGGAGGCGCCGCACATGCAGTATTAGGATGTGAAGGGCGTCCACAATCTCTGCATGTCATGCTGGAAGTACACCGAGATGACATGTGGCCGAACTTCCAGCATTTGAAACACCTCATCGGGGGAGGGATATAGGGCTTCACATCACATCGGTAGACCATCACCTTGACCTTTTCGGGTAGGACGTCACCCTCGAAGGCCAAGATGAAGGCACCGGTGGCTACCTGATTATCCCTCGGACCCCGATGGACGCGCCGGACGAAGTGAACACCCCGCCGTTCTAAATTGGCGCGTAGCTCGTCGTCTGACTGCAAGAGTAGGTCCCTATGGAATATAATGCCCTGGACCATGTTGAGACTCTTATGGGGTGTGATCGTGACGGAAACATCCCCCAACTTGTCACAAGCGAGTAACCGCCGTGACTGTGCAGAGGATGCCGTTTTGATCAATACTGCCCCAGAGCGCATTTTGGACAAGCCCTCCACCTCCCCAAACTTGTCCTCCAAGTGCTCGACAAAAAACTGAGGCTTGGTCGCCATAAACGATTCCCCATCGACTCGTGTACAGACTAAATAGCGAGGTGAATAAGGTTCGCTGCCAACCGTAGCCTTTCGTTCCTCCCATGGTGTGGCCAGGGAGGGGAACGATTGTGGATCATATGCCTGAGCGTTATATTGAGGCCGAGAACGCTTAGAGACTGCTGGCGGCTGGCCGCCAGCAAGAGATGATGTACCACGCTTCATCGCGGGTCATCCGCCCTGATGCCACCTACTCCGACCAAGGGCCCTCCCCACGGGCGCCACCCAGCCTCAGCAACGACCACCTGGCGGGATGGCCATTGCCGGGAGTCCCGATGCCCCAAGGAGACAGGCATCTACTCCTTGGCATACGCGGGGAGTTAACGGCGCAGGCATCAGTAGAGCGATCCCTGTGTTGTCAGGGGGCTACAACCGACAGGGTACATGGCGGCCCCACCACAACGGACTGGCTACCATGCTGGATTTCAGGTGAAATGTAGTCCATGATCGTCATCGGCGCATAAAGCGACACAGCAGAGCAGACTGCAAAAAAAAAACCGCACCCAAGAACAAAGCCACGCCCTAGAGATGGTGAGTGGGCGGGACAGCTATGCGACGACGACCAACCAAGCTAGAGATGGTAATGAGCGATGGACACATTGCACGTTGTAAGGCGCCCTTCCCCAATCAGCTCGCTCTTCGGAAGAATTTAGAAGATGGAGGTCAAACCCGGTAGGGGACCATCACATAAGGCCGAAACGTTTGAGACTCCTTTTAGTCGCCTCTTACGACAGGCAGGAATACCGTGGGCCTATTCTTACCCCCGAACCCACAGGGGGAGACAAGGAGGGGGCGACATCCATGAATAACAGGTCAGAGTCAGGTTGTGAAGATGGGGACGAGACCTCTGGCGACACCAGAGACTCCTTGTCCCGGGACTTGTGCTGCTTCTTTCTTTCTGTTTGGGATCGTGGAGGGCTGTGCAACAAAATGGAGCCAGCCACAGCAAGATCGGGAACAGAAAGAGAGCGGGCGATCTGGGGGCCCGCAGACCGTCGTTCTCGTGGTGGCCGCGTGGCAGCAGACCTTTGGCCTGGAAGGTGCCGGGAAGGGGGATCCCGCGAGGGGCGCCCATGACCGGCAGACGCCGAAGAAGCAGGACACTTCTCCAGCCGGGGAGAGGAAGCGGTGCCCGGAGGGGATGGTGTGGGAACCGCAGGGGGAGGGGGGAGGAAAGGGGTTCGGGACTGGGGTAAGGAATGAGGAGGAGGGGGTGAAGATACTACTGAAGCATAACTAGTTGTCAGGGTCACTGGATGAAGGCGTGTATACTTTTTACGGGCCTCAGTATAGGTGAGACGATCAAGAGTCTTATACTCCTGTATCTTTTTCTCTTTCTGATACACTGGGCAATCCAGTGACCGTGAAGAATGATTCCCACGACAATTTACGCACACAGGAGGGGGAACACAGGAACTTCCCTCATGGAACGGATGTCCACAGTCACCACAGAGGGGGGCCTGCGAACAGCGCGAAGACATGTGGCCAAAACGCAAACACTTGAAACATCGCATAGGTGGTGGGATGTATGGCTTCACGTCACACCGATAGACCATAATCTTGACCTTCTCAGGGAGGGTGTCCCCTTCAAAGGCCAAGATAAAGGCACCAGTGTCAACGCGGTTGTCCTTCGGACCCCTCTGAACCCACCGAACAAAGTGAACCCCCCGCCGGCTTAGATTGTCCCGAAGTTCCTCATCAGATTGAAGGAGGAGGTCTCTATGGAAAATTACACCTTGCACCATGTTCAAGGACTGGTGTGGGGTAATTGACACAGGAATCGTACCAAGATGGGTACAGGCATGGAGAGCTGCAGACTGGGTAGCTGAAGCGGTTTTAATCAACAGCGACCCAGACCGCATCTTGCTGATAGAGTCCACCTCGCCAAACTTGTCTTCGATGTGTTCAACAAAAAACATAGGTTTCGTATGAGTAAAAGTATCCCCATCAGTTCTGGCGCAAACCAGATAGCGAGGGAAAGGTTTCGCCCCCAGCCGACGAGCCTGGCCCTCCTCCCAGGGGGTAGCCACGGAAGGGAAGGCGGAAGGGGCAGACGAAGCAGCACGTGAAGAATCTTTTCCAGTCAAAGAGACGGCCGGAGGACGGCCAGAGTTGTGGACTCTTATGCGTTTCATGAGCATAGTGTCCGCCCTGATACCACCCACTCCGATCAGGGGCTCTCCTCATGGGCGCCACCCAGCCACAGCAAGGGCCGTCTGGCACGGCGGCCATTGCTGGGAGTTCCGATGCTCCAGGACGACAAGCAACCACTCCTAGGCTTACATGAGGAGGTCACAGCTCAGGTATCAGACGTGTGATCCCTGTGTTTTCAGGGGGCTCAACCAAAAGGGTACATAGCGACCCCACCACACGGGCTGGCTACCGTGCTGGCTATGGACCCTAGCGTCAAACAACGACGTAAAGGAAACGATGGAATCAATGATGATGGCACACGCCGGAGACACTAGGTAAGGTGCTCTTCCCCAAATGGCTCACACTACGGAAGAAAATTTAGTGATGGAGGTCAAACCCCAGAGGGGACCAGAGAATACCAAAAGGATGAAGGAATTACAGAACAAGGCCGAATTGCAGGGTCAACAGAACCAGGAGAATAGCAGGGCCAACATAAGGAGGGACACCATAAGTAGGGACACCAAGAGAGGGAGAGGAGAGGTCGGAGGGAAGGATGAAGGACAGGAAAGGAGGGGAAGGGAAAGGAAATGCAGCCCGGAAAAAGAAGGAAGGCTGCAATAGCTCGGGGCCCCGTGCTCGCCACGCACGTACTCACGAAAGGACCGCTAGCCCCCTGGGGGTTCAGCTGGGTGAGGGTACATGTACCAACACCACTGAAGAGGATCTCCACGTTAGGGAAAGATCAGACCATTTGTTTTTGTTTGATTTCTTAGAACTTTCTAGTTGGCAGATGAAGACTATGTTTTTAGCTGTAGAAAGCCTTTGCAGGAGTACTGCTTTTGTCCTTCCAGCCTGACAGTTGTGTAGCAGGCGATTTCGCCACCAGGGGCAAGGATTTGATGGCTTCTTGTGCAGCTGCAGGAGGAGATGGGGATGCTACTGTGACCTTAGTGATTTCACTACTGCAGTACTGAACTTGAAGTTGCAAGTCTGGGTGGGCGTATCCTCCGTTATGCATGGCATAGCAAAAAAGATACTGTAAATGCAACTTGGTAAAATGCAAGAATTTTGACTAGCAAACAACTGCAAGTCACAAGGTGGAGTTTGATGTTCTTCACTCAGATTTCCTGGATGGCTTTCTCATTAAGACACATGGGACATTCATGGGATTACAATTGATACAGCAGTGAGGAGACGAACAGCTGAACTCTTGAGTATCTCTGCCAAGACTAAAGCATTTGGCCATATTTTGACAGGATACGTGTTTTATTATAATGCTGAAATTTTGTTTGCAATGTATGGTTGGACCATGATGGCTTCATAGCCTGCCTTTATCTTTGACGCAAACACTACTCGAGCAAATGGTAGAAACAGAGTGCATGTGGGCATTAAGTTTGCATCCATCTTTTTCATTTCTCAGTGGGCCACAGTGATACCATGATTAGAGAGATAAGCGTGGATTTCTCCATTGGCAAGGTCATCTAGCATCAGAATGTAAAGAACACCATGTGAAGAGTTCAGTCTACGATGGTCCTCAACACGAACAGGATAACTCAGGAGGGGTGATGCTGCAAGCAGTTGTTGGGCTTGACAATCAGAATACGTCTTCAGAAGCAAAGTTGCATTACAAAAATGAGAAAAGAATTTCACAGGGCCTGCAACTGCAAGGACAACTTTCAGAATAATGCATTCATTAACCGTAGCAAAGTACTGACCACCTCCGGTACGTGATACCATGAGGAACTGATGTGCAGCTGGGATGGCCTTGAAATCTTTAGCCTCATTCTGTTTACGTTTAGTAGACATGCACTAAGACGTTGATTGAGCTACTGCAAAAAAAAAAAAAAAAAAAAAAAAAAAAAATCACCCATGATTGCCAACATCTCCAATGGCATGCTCCTTCCAACTGGGTGCCCCCTCAGAGGGGGATTCACCCACGGTAAGTGACTGTTCACATCTCAGGTCACACCTCTCGAACCCCTGACAGAGGGACCAATTGGCATTTGGGAAAGTAACGATCACCCCTCTCTGAGCCTGGCCTGTATCAGAGGGTGTGTGTGAACCCTACCAATTGACCTGGAGCTGGTAATTATGCATTACCTTGTCACCTGTAATGCGTCTAATGAATGAGCGAGCCTTCAGGAACACACCGGGATAAAGGAGAAACAGAGAATGAGGATTCAACACTTAAGTCTTCACAACGTCACTGAAACTAGCACCAGCTACTTACAATTCTTCTTGATCATGACCCGTTAACTGTCACCACAACAAGCCTGTGTGTTCCCTGACCACCACTGTGGCACAGCATTGAAACAGTTGTCCAACACTATATTCGTTGATCTGAAAGGTTGGGAATCAGCTCCAATTTTCTGATTTATAGCCACTCACCCTTTTTTCTTTCTTGTTCTACGACAGTATGACATTAGCTTGTGCCCATCAAGATGAATCTGTTGAATTTCAGTGATTTTCATGTGATGTTCTGCACTAAGCAAAATACAGCCACTGATATACCACCTGAACTTTTATTTTCCTGTACAGATATTAACCATGTGCTCTATTTATCTAGGAACAGTCACATAATGGTTGTTGCACAGAATAGCATTACTGACCATCTGCCTTGTAATGTTGGTACTTATTGAAAATACTGAACAATTACAGTAGTGCATTTCATATCTGAAGTACTCTCACAATAAATAAGAATTATTATTTCTCAAAAAGTTCTGCAGTGAATTATGGAAACTTACCTTGCAGTATCAGATGCGTATCTTGTTGAGGCTTCCACCTGAAATATATTAAGAAATGGCCAGTGATTTACAACTGATGGGACAGTAAATAAATATATTTCTATTAACACCCACGAACATGTGATTGGTCCACCAACCGCTTGAAAATATCATTAAAGAGGACATGATGAACTGTTGCAGTTAATGAAACAAAATATTAGTAAGAATTCACTTTCCATTTTCACACTGTCTTCAGTAGTGTAAATAACTAGACGAGCCAGTAATTTGGTTGTAGCCATACTTCCTACAAGACACTTCACAAAGAAAAGTGACCAAAACATCTTTCACCTGTCATGCACTTACACCCTGTGTTAAATTTCCGTGCACTTTTGTTTTATTAAGGGATTGCCATTCACTGACTGATGAATCGATGATCGTAAGTGACACATTTGGGCCTTTGTGCTCTGGGCAGCCCAGATCAACTTGCAGGTGAGGAGCGACTTCTAAACACAACCTTAAGTTCACATCCAACACTACATAAAGGCTGGACCATTAAATATACAAACATTAATAAATATTGGCAAACTCAAAATGCTTTCAAACACTGTACATATATGACAAAATTGGAATTACAAAACAGCACATTCACAGATGAAGAAATACCACATTCAGAGAACTGTAGATTTTTTACAGACAACACAGGGAAGAAATTCGCGAAACTACTCCAGAACTAGGCTCTGCATTCATAAACGTCAAATCTATGTTGCACTCAGTACCAAAATTTTCCGTTACCTCCAGAAACCCTCACTCCCTGCAATAATGCAATATTTAGATGACAGGTACAGAATAATTGATGTACATGCATCAATAAATCATGTTAACAAGAACAATGCAGAAAGCAAAACAGTCCTGAGAACTATGTTGAGAAGCACCTGTTTATTAAATTTTTATCCTCAGATTGGTACAGAATGGAGATGGGAACACTTTCTGCCGAAACTGCTATTAATGAAATGTATTCACAACTGGAATTTTATCTTCTGCCATTCCCAGGCGACAGCTTACTATGAACTACGACAAAGTTATTAAATGTCATGCCTAGTCATTTGGGAGTGGATATAAAGACGTGCCGTACGATAGGACTTTGATAGAAATTAGTACATGAAGTACAACCATTGTCTGGGTGTACACATTATGAAGACTCCCGTCTTGTAATGACTACGGAATTTGTAAACACAGTTAACACAAGGAGAGTATTACCTCAAAAGGAATTATAAAGGATTCAGACATCACACTGAGTTACCACTTGAGAATCGTACAGCTGCCAAATTAATTTTCAATAAACATATTCCATAACAGTCCAGGGAGAAAATGTTTTCATTTATAAATTTCTACTTGACTGTGGATGTAAGAAAAAAGGATAAATGGTAAGAAAAAGACAGTTAGCTAAATTGTTGGTAGATAACCACCCTCCTCCCACCCCCCACCCCCCACCCCCCCCCCCCCCGCTCCCCACCCCCCCACATATATCACTAAATCACTAAAATCATATGCGATTGACAGTTATACGATTTGAGAATATCAGATAGCTTATGTGCCAATAACAAAGCACAATTCCAAGAACATGGTAAATTTCATAGACAGATACCTGTTGAAATTTACCATTACCACTGAATAATAAAAGTGATTCCTGGCCTAGAATAACTGATAACCATGTTCACAGAAGATTCCAAGAAATTCCAAGAAAAGTTCAAGGATAAAACAACAGCAGAAATTCTAAAATATGAGATATATCAGGGATGGCTTAGGACAGGAAGGTTCTGTGATGGGCAGATTGATAAAGTACTTAAGGGGCAAAATACTATTGGAATACATTTGTAAAATTTTAGAAGGCTTATGACTATAAAGCTCAACTGCTTTTATTCAAAATTCTTAGAGAATCTGACATGCACAAGACGGCATGAGTCCCCTTAAAAGAACTTCAGCCTCATTTGATATAAGAACAGACTTTAGCCAAGGCAATGGACTAACTCCATTCTTCTTTCAGACCATACTAGAAAAGCGAACATTGAACAGATGGAGCACTTGTCAGAATGCAATAGCAGAAGTTGAATACTACTTGGTTACAAAATGGGTGTCAAAATTGTCTGTTATACTTTTGTAGATAATTTAGCAATACTGATGGTGTAGAGAAAGTACAAAACAGAGAGAACTAGAAACAGTAGGAAAAGCATGACTACTCATCTCCTCTGAAAAGAAGCAGTAATTGCGAACAGCAATACTGCAAAATCTCGCTCAAATACCGTGTATGGGAGTGATAAATCATGTAGCCAAATGGTGGAGAAAATGGAGCCACAAGAGGAAGACTATGAAAAATGGACTTTGCATTACATTAAACAGAAGATGTTTATAGTAAAAATTCATTCTCCAAAATTGCAGTACCTCTGACTCGCAAAGCAGTAACTTAGCCAGAATACACATCTGCATTGCAAACACTGATTTCAGATTTAACAAATGATAGTGAAAATTACGAAAAAAGAAGATATATTAGGAAACAGAACACCAGTACAAACATTTAAATTCAGAAACAATACACAAGTATATATAAATATGTAGGAAAATAACTGGGTCCAAAATTTGGCAAAGAAGGCTAAAGAGTCTTAGCATACTGAAAAGAAAAGCTGTGGAGCAGCACTAAATCTTTTCTATTAAAAAACTCATTGGCTTTCAGAAGAGTACAAAGACCTACCAGAAACTTGTTTAAATAGGCCAGAAATTGAAAACCAAACCAAATACAGAGACAGCATTGAGTTGATAAAACTCTCCACAACAAAATAGTTCCAAAACAACAAGATAGAAACTGGACATCAGGTGAGTACAGGCAAACAAGTGTACAGATGAAGGAGTAGCATAAAGAAATGTAAAACCTTACCTGGCCTGTAACTGAGCAGAACAAAAAAAAAAAAAAAAAAAAAAAAAAAAAAAAAAAAAATTCTTCCTCGTTTGTAACACCTTCGCAGTAAAGCATAGTGATGGTGTATGTACTGCAAATGAACTACAGCAAAGAGGTCAAAGAATCTCTGCAAATATGCAGATAACAGTATTTGAAGTGTTTTGTTAGGCTACAGCAGTGCTCAGAAGTATTTTTCAGTTGTGTTATGCTGTCAGTACTGCTTGCATGCAGTCACAAAAGAGCAACACATGATAAGTGTCACTCCATCAAGTGCTTCATGCTGCTGTGGTTACATATCCAGCGAATGAGCAAAATCATACAACAATGTAAGTATATATTCCTTTAGCTCAAAAGTACGTAACTTGCCTTGATGGTATGGTATGGTATGGTATTGTATTCATTAACCACTATGACTCAGGTATTCACTCAGTGATTGCTTACTTGTAGAGAACTAGAAGTATAACAAAACAGAACACTTGCTTGATGTGAAAAACTGTCTGGCATGTCTTCAAGACTGGGAGGTAACAGTCTAGCACTGCTACAGAGTATGGCATATCACAACAACTAACTAGTGTGCAAAGTCAATGGCAAGAACAGGAAGTAACAGTAACCAATAAGATAAGGTCCGATCAGCCTTGAAGAGCAAGGAGGAAGGACATTGATTTACTTATTTATTTTCTTTGATTAACAGTACAGAGTAACCCACCACCTTGAAATTTAAGGTGGGTCAGATGCTTCTGAATCTAACAGCAAAGACTTCTCATTGTTACAATTTTACTGCTATACAGTTGCTACGCTTTTAAAAAAAATAATATATAAAGATTTGTCTTAGGTTACAGCGAATGCAGTGCTTAACAATTGTTAAAGTGGTTCAAATGGCTCTGAGCACTATGGAACTTAACATCTGAGGCCATCAGTTCACTAGAACTACTTAAAGCTAACCGACCTAAGGACATCACACACATCCATGCCCAAGACAGGATTCGAACCTGCGACCGTAGAATTCGCGAGGTTCCGGACTGAAGCGTCTAGAATTGCTCTTAAAATGGTTCTATATAAATTGTTACTACCTAGTTGATGAGAATGTAATTTATATAATGCACATGTCAAAGAAAAATAAACGAAAAGAGTATGCTGTATTTGGAAGTGTAATATTGTCTAAGTAGCCTGTTGGTAGATAATGGCCCATTTCTAAGTATTTCAGATGAGAAGGTATCGGTACAACCTCCAGCTATTCTCATCTGAAATGGTTTGTATTAAGGACAGAATGATTTGTAGGCAATCAGCTGCTGCTCCAAGAGAAACATCTCAACAAATCAGGGAATATCTGAAACACAATAATGGACTGAGCACACGCACATCTACCATAAAAAGTCACTTAGTAACAGATGATTTACATGATAAATGAAATAAACCAGCTCATCAATTCAAAAACTAGGGACAGGATAGACTTTCCAAGGAAAGCCTGAACTTGGAATGCGGAAGATGGATTTAAGGTTTTATGGAGTGACAAAAATTAATTTAACATTTTTTTTCTGATGGTGTGGAGTATACTGGGTGAGTCACTATTACCAATATGAGTAACTCCCAAAGTATGATAGGAGCCAAGAGGTTTGTGGGACAAAAGTTTCATGGTACAACAGGGGCCACAGTACGAAATTGGTGGATTGTTACTTCAGAGATATAAAGGTCAACTTTGCTTTTTAAATGGGATGCTACAGTTTGATACTTATTTTCTGATAGTGGCTATGAAGATGAATCCAATGATGTTTAACACTAAAGTCTTTAAAGGTCAATGAAGGTCAAAAAGGTGGCTTGTACATCCATTTACAGAAGATCTTCTTACCATGGATGGAGTGGTATTTCTTATCACATCAGCATTTATGGAAACACATGCTCTGACAATTCTTTCTCATATCTCGTTCAAATAGATATACAGACTTGTACTAAACAGATCACAATTTCATATCCTTTAATTACCCAATGGCAGTTTTTTTCTATTACACACTTATGTTTATATAGTTGTAAATAATGATTTATATAAAAGATTTTTGTGTGCTACTGTAATAGGACTGTATTAAGACCCATGGTGAGATGAAAGAAGGAGATAGTAAATAACAGTGGCAGAGTACAAATACTGTTTTGTTCTGCAGATCACTATATGCAATTTGATGACCTTCTGGACAGCAGCAACAATCCTTAAGTAAATTGATATGAGCTCATCACATCAGATCAAAATGCAAAAAACAATTACCACGTTTTACAGACTGTAAGGTGCACCTTAATTTTCAAGCAATTGTTAAGGAAAGTACATTTTTACCATTTTTTTTATTAGATTTCAAAGTAAGCCTAAAAATTTCTTTGTTTACAAAACCAAAATGACCTTTTAAGATCACTGACATTCATTATCTCAACTTTCCTCTTTCCTCAGCATCATTGTCCTCTTCATATATAAGATGATTTCACTACCATTATGAGCATTATTTATGCCGACCAACTGAAAGATTTAACACTGATATTTTCTGTCACCCTTCATCACAACTGCTTTACTGACACACTTGTCTGTCTGTAGATCATTTTAGAACTTCCTTTGTCATGAATTCATGTTGGGCTTAATCCATCATCCATTTGTTCCAATCCTCTTGCATATACAATTTCAATACAATAAAATGCCATGGAAACCAGTATAAGCAGGTCTATTCAAAGATAGTAAACAAGCAGGATATGACACTGCAGTCGGCAATACCTATATAAAACAAGAAGTGTGTGGTGCAGCTATTTTATCAGTTACTACTGCAACAATGGCAGTTAATTAAGATTTAATTGAGTCTGAATTTGACGTTATAGCCAGGGCATGAGCGATGGGACAGCATTTCTGAGATAGCTATGAAGTGGGGAGCCTCCCATATGATGATTTCAGGAGTGTACAATGAATATCAGCAATCCATTAAAATATAAAGTTTCTGATATTGCTGTGGCCAAGGAAGGATACTGTAAGAATGGGACCACCAACAAATGAGGAGAATCATTCAATGTGATGGATGTGCAATCCTTGCGCAAATTGCTGCAGGTTTGAATACTAGGCCATCAAAAAGTATCAGCGTGCAAACCATTCAACAAAACATCACTGATGTGGGCTTTTGGAGCTGAAGGCCCACACGTGCACCCTTGATCACTGCACGACACAAAGTATTACACCTCAATTTGGTCTGTCAATACCGGTATTGGACTGTTGAAACTGGAAACATGTTGCCTGGTCAGATGAGTCTCCTTTCAAATTGTACTGAGCAGATGGATGTGTACAGGTATGGAGATAGCCTCATGAATCTATGGACCCCTCTTGTCATCAGGGAACTATTGAAGCTGGTGGGGGCTCTGTAATGGTGCGGGGTGTGTGCTGGAGTGATATGGGACACCTGATACATCTAGAGATGACTGACAGGTGACATGTACATAATCATCATGTCAGATCACCTGCATCCATTCATGTCCACTGTGCATTCTGAAAGACTTGGGCAATTCCAACAAGACAATGTGACACCCCACACGTCCAGAATTGCTACCGAGTTGCTCCATGAACACTCTTCTGAGGAACACTTCTGCTGGCCACCAAATTCCCTGGACATTAACATTACTGAGCATATCTAGGACGCCTCCCATCACGCTGTTCAGAAAAGATCTTCACTCCATTGTACTCTTTCCGATTTATGGTCAGCCCTGCAACATTCAAGGTGTCAGTTCTCCCCCAGCATTACTTCAGACATTAGCTGGGTCCTTGCCATGTTATGTTGTGGCACTTCTGCATGCTCACTGGGGCTCTACATGATGATATGCACATGTACCAGCTTATTTGGCTTTTCAGTGTAGTGTATTTCTCAAGGCATCAAGAAGTTGCAATTGTGAAGTAAGTCCTCCTGCAATAATAGCAAGCTCTCTATTTAATTGTCTCCATTTCTCTTTCACAGAATTTTACAAATGACTTCTGGAGTGATCTAGCACTAGATGAGAACTCGTCTTCAATGAAGTGACTTTCCTATGCATCTGTTAATACACAAGTTAATACCAGCCTTGTCCATCCAACCCTTGTCACATACGTGAACAACACCTGCCACAAGGTTTTGATGTTGTTTAGCACTTGAAAATGAGCACTGGATTAAGTTTAGCGCCATCAACACAACACGAAAGAACAACAGTGTAGCGCATTTTTCATGTTCACCTGTTTGAATAGTTACCGCTTTAGCACCTTTCATGGCAACAATACTGTTAATTGGCACATCAAATCTTTATTCACTACTTAGTTCCACACTGGTTTTATTTCAATGTTGTATAATAATGTGCTCAAAATATAATACTCTCTCTTCATACTCTTATGGCATTTTATGAGATGTTTAGGTCTTGGTTCAGTTCACATGCTAAGTCCATGGCACTTCATAAACCTGTAGCACCAAACATTTTCACACTTAACATCTGTTAAGTTACACTGCAGCACTAGCTTACAAGCAGGTATTGGAGTCATTTTTGTAGTAATTTGAATACCATTTGGATGGTGTGCTTGAATCCCTTTCAGTACATCATCTAGTTTTGGCCATTTTGTATTCAGTCCCCTATTTGCACATTTAGCCATCCTCATGCTTTTCTGTTCTTCTTTACTAACCTGCCAATATCAATTTTTTTCTGTTGCTGGAGGACTGAAATGATGCTCAGCTGCTCTGTTTCCACGTTCTTCTGCATATGCTATTAATTTCTATTTATAGCCTGCATAATACGAGCAGCTTTTATTTTTTCCATTGTGAAACTAGCTACTAAATAAAATATTCTTCTGTTACTAATAACACAAATCACTTTCAATTCAAGTTCACTGGCACTGTAGACTGCAATGACACATCACAGGCTAGACTGTGCTCTTGGATTGTGATTGCGGGGCATGAGGGAGACACTGTTAGCAAGCTTGTGAATCCCATTAACTCATGTTTGTTGCATCAGTGCAATTGAATCCAATGTTCCTAGACAGAAATGGATTTCCTGCAGCATTGAATATATGGCAAATTTTAGGGCAACCAGGAATTTTGACTCCAACACTGGACTTGTTATATCAAATTCAAGTACAACACACCTCAATTTTGAAGGCACTTTTTTTGAACAAACGAATGGTTGGTTGGGGGTTTAAGAGACCAAACAGCAAGGTCACCAGTCCCTTGTTTCAAATGTGGTCCATTCCGATAGTGTGACATCTCAGGAAAGTGAGAACGATAAAAGGGAAAACGCTAAAAAATGTAAAAGGTCAATCATGTTGTCAATGGTAAAAACAAAATGAGGCAAGTCTGCAAGAGAACGAACCCAATGCTATGCTAGAGGCACGAAATATCCCACTTCTGAAGCAACACAGGCAAGACCACCTGCGACTTAAAAGGTGCAACCGCTACAGTGTTGAAGTACATATGGGGAAAGGAGACTAACCAATCCTCAAAAAAATGATGAAAACAGAGTAAAAGGGGAAGAAAAGAGGATCTCGGTCATGGAGGGGAGTCAGGAATCTCTAAACACGGCTTACAGCGGGAGATACCCCAACACTCACCACCCTGCCCCAACACCAGAGAGAGATGGAAAAAACCTTACAACTGAGGATAAAAACAACTTTCCCCAAAGGAAACCGTGAACCAGGTCGACCATCTGGGAATCGTCAGCCAACATCAGAGGTAAATTGCAGGGGAGTTTGTACGTAGCACGCAGAGACAAAAGAAGGGGGCATTCAACCAAAATGTGGGCTACTGACTGGAAGGCTCCATAACCACAAAGTGGGGGTGGCTCATCACGCAAAAGTAAACCATGGGTCAATGGCCAATGTGGAGACGACACAGTGTCGTCGAGTGCTTTCGAGAGAGGCGAAAGAAATAACGCCACAGGCCTGGTGTCACCTTAAATGCACGAAGTTTATTAGACAGAGAAGTTGCCTCCCAAGAGTTGGCCCATGATTATGCGAAGTGGGATTTGATGTGAAGCTGTAAATCCGCTGCAGGTGGGGTTACAGAAAATGGGGGATAAGTGACTGCTCCCCCAGCCAAACGATCAGCGAGCTCATTACCTGGGATACCCACATGGCCAGGGACCCAAAGAAAGTTAACGGAACCAGCAGCATGATGAATATCAGTGAGATGGTCATGGATGGAAGAGAACAAGGGATGGCGCAAAAAACACTGGTCTATAGCCAGAAGGCCACTCATTGTGTCCGTATATAACAAAACACGGTTTTGTTGGGACTGTTTAATAAAGGTAAGGGACTGGGAAATTGCTATCAATTCCGCAGTAAACACCCCACATGTAGGTGACAGTAGATGATTTTCCATTCCAACAGAGGGCGTGAAGGCATATCTTACATGATTAGCAGATTTAGAGCTATCAGTGTAAAAACAACAGCATCCCGAAACATGGTCTTGGCACAGGATAGAATAGGAAGGATGAGTGGGAGAAGAACGGACAGTGAGTGCATAAGACACCAGAAGCTGGGGCCGCCGAACAGAAAGAGGGGGGAATCTCAGCTTCAACCATGAGACTATCAACAGGGCTAGTAGGTAAGGCACCAGTGGCCAAACGGATACTACGATCATTGACTGGATTCAATATGTGCAGTGTGGAAGTAGCAGCCGAACCATAAACTTGAGAACCATAGTCCAAGCGGGACAGAACTAGAGCACTATAAAGTCAGAGAAGGAGGGAGCGGTCCGCACCCCAAGAGGAGTGGGATAGGAAGCGAAGGACACTGAGTTTATGGAAACATCCTACCCCCAGAAGTCTGATATGGGGCAGCCAAGTGAGCTTGTCGTCGAAAAGAAGACCCAGGAAACGAAACTGTAGGACCACAGGGCATCGTTGTGAATTGAGATTGAGCTCTGGATCATGGTGGATTGTAGTACGGTGACAGAAGTGGACCAACCACGATTTTAAAGGAGAGAACTGAAACCTGTGTGAGAGAGTCCATGCAGACACACGCTGTATAGCTCCCTGGAGCTGCCACTTTGCAGAGGCCATGGAAGAGGAACGAACGCAAATGCAGAAATCCACATACAGGGCAGGGGCGACCAAAGGACTGACAGAGGCCACAAGTCCATTGATAGCTCAAATGGCTCTGAGCACTATGGGAATTAACATCTATGGTCATCAGTCCCTTAGAATTACTTAAACCTTACTAACCTAAGGACATCACACAACACTCAGTCAATGGGGCAGAGAAAACCATTGATAGCAATGAGGAAAAGAAGTACTCAAGACCGAACCCTGTGGGATGCAGCCGGATAGGAGGATGATGATGATGTCATTGCAAAATGGCTCGCAAGATGTTCCGCAAGAACTAACGGGTCTGTACAAAGGCCATCTGGGAAATGAAGGCCTGGGAGGGTGGTCTGCAGATGACAACATTGGAGAGAGCGAAGTGTAGCCCACACCTGTGAAGAACCAAATCGTTCCCAACATATCCGATTGCCCTGTTTGATTAAATAACGGGCTTTAGCGCGAAGGCGATTGAAGGTAATAAGGTTGGCAACGATGGATGCCTCTTAAGGTGTTGCAAACCCCGATGGCGATCACGGATGGCAATGGCCATAGTCCACCACACGACAAGCTGGCGACAAAATAGTATAGATGAGCGCGGCACAGTAAGGCTAGCAGCGCGAACAATCACATCAGACACGTCACATAGGACGTCATCAGTACAACCCAACTAAGAGGGAGAAAACATGACCTGTGCAGTGTATAGAGGCCAATCGGTGCGTTGGAAAACCAACGAGGTAACCTGTCCATCTGGGAGCGGGAAGGGAGAGAGAATCAATGGGAAATGGTCACTATCACAAAGGTCGTCGTGTGGCACTCAGTGTAATGGAGGGAGGAGGGAGAAGAAAGAGAAAGATCAATAACAGAAAAGGTACCATGACCGGCACTGAAGTGAGTAGGGGAGCCATCATTAAGAAGGCACAAGTCGTGGTCTGTAATAAACTGATCTAAGAGAAGACCTCATCTAGATGCAAATGCACTGCCCCACAAGGGATGATGAGCATTAAAATCCCCGAGAAGGAGGAAGGGAGGAAGAAGTTGCTGAAGAAGGGCAGTTAAGGCAGCAGGTATAATAGTGCTGTCAGAAGGGAGATAAAGATTGCAAAACCGTGACCTCAGGGGCCAGGTGGACCCTAACAGCAACTGCTTCCAATGTAGTTTGAAGAGGAATCCACACGCTAGCAATGTCTGTACGGACCAACGAACAAACGCCACCAAAAGCCCGCAGGGGTCCAACCCAATTTCGACAGAAAACACGGAACCCACAGAGGGTCAGTGAGTGAGCATCAGTAAAATGAGACTCCTGTAGAATCACACAAGCTGCAGAGTAAGATGGAGTAAGGGATTTCAATTCCGGAAGGTGACTGTAGTATCCATTACAATTCCATTGGATAACCACAGAATGATGATTTAAATGGGGGTTGTACAGGCTAAAACCAGTCATACCGCCAGGTCACCACATGTCGCCGACAAGAAGGGGGCGACATCTATGAACGACAGGTCAGAATCTGGTTGTGAAGCCAGAGATGGGACCTATGGTGACACCAGAGGCTCTTTGTCCCGGGACTTGTTTCTCCTTTTCAGGTTGAGATCAAGGAGGGCTGTGTGGCGTAAAGGAGCCAGCTGCAGCAAGATTGGGAACAGAAAGAGATCGGGCAACCTGGGGGCCGACAAACCGCGGTTCTCACGGTCATCGCGTGGCAGCAGACCTTTGGCCTGGAAGGTGCCAGGAAGGGGCATCCCGGGAGGGGCGCCCTTCACCGGCTGATGCCGAAGGAGTGTGACACTTCTCCGGCTGGGGAGGGGGAACAGCGCCCAGAGGAGAAGGTGTGGGATCTGCAAGGGAGGGGCAGAGGGGAGGAGTCTGGGATTGGGCTAAGAAGGGGGAGGAAGGGGTGAAGATGTAACTAAATCATAACTAGACGTCATGGGCACGGGGAGAAGACGTGTACACTTCTTTCAAGCCTCTGTGTAGGTTAAACGATCAAGGGACTTATACTCTTGTATCTTCTTTTCCTTCTTATATACTGGGCAATCTGATGAACGTGAAGAATGATTACCATGACAATTAACACACACAGGAGGGGGAACACAGGGACTCCCCTCATTGAGTGGACTCCACAGTCACCACAAAAAGGGGCCTGCGAACAGCGGGAAGACGTGTGCAAAACGCAAGCAAGCAAGCAATGAAAATACTGCATAGGAGGTGGGATGTACTGCTTCACATCACATCAATAAACAGTAATCTTTCCTTTCTCAGTGATGGTATCCCTCTCAGAGACCAGGATAAATGCACCAGTATCAATGCGATTGTCCTTAGGACCCTTCTGAACACACCGAACAAAATGAACACCCCGCCGTCTGATATCATCCCGAAGTTCCTTATCAGTTTGAAGGATGAGGTCCCTACGGAAAATCACACCTTGAACCATATTTAGAGACTGGTGGGGGGGTTAATGGACACAGGAATTGTGTCAAGATGAGGACAGGCACAATGGGCTGCAGACTGGGCACCTGAAGCAGTTTTGATCAGCAATGAACCCGACTGCATCTTGCTCAGGGAGTCCATTTCGCCAAACTTGTCTTCAATGTGTTCCACAAAGAATAGAGGTTTGGTATTGGTTAAAGTATCCCCATTAGTACTGGTACAAACCAGATAGTGGGGGAAAGGCTTTGCCCCTAGCCAACAGGCCTGACCTCCTTTCCAAGGGGGTAGCCATGGAAGGGAAGGCCAAAACGGCAACAGAAGCAGAACTCGAAGAATCAGTTCCACGCAGAGACACGGCTGCAGAAGAACAGCCAGAGTTCTGAGCCCGTATGCATTTCATTTGCACAGCATCCACCCTTATACCACCCACTCCGATCAGGGGCTCTCCTCATGGGCGCCACCCAGCCACAGCAATCACTGTCTGGCACGGCAGCCATCGCCGGGAGCTCCGATGCTCGAGGATGACGAGCAACCACTCCAAGGCTTGCATGAGGTGGTCACAGCTCAGGTATCAGAAGTGTGATCCATGTGTTCAGGGGTCTCAACGAAAAGGGTAAATAGCGACATGAGTTTTATAATCTGTAATATATGGTATGAAGTCTCTGTAAGTACCACTGGAAATTAATTTGAACAAATATTTAAGGTAAGTTAAAATTTATCATGCATTCAAACTTTCAAATACTACAAGTGAGATTGCAATCTGAGTAACATCAAATGCACAGGATTGATTGATACTGAACATTTGTCATTTAACATTGAAACACAAACAGATATACATCTAATATTTTGCTGTGGTGAACTATTTTCCTCACACGCCAAGTGAAATGCCACTAACTACCTATCCATTGGGAATTCTTTCCTGTGCAAGAAAGCCAACAACTGTGAGGCAGTATTTAAATTCACATTCATACAACTTTTGGAATAGTATCTTTGAGGAATTTTAGGACATTTCCAAGGTCAATGCTATGATGGAAAGTAGAATTTGTCACACATTTAAACACACTCATCAACTCACTGACGAACAAAAGATGGATGCAGTCAAAGTAAGTGAGGAACAGCAATAAGCAAAGGATTCAACAAATCAAATGTTCTCTGCTGCCTGATCTCTCAAAAAATCAGATGCATAGCCAACTGCTAATTTGTCACTTTCCAGCTATACAATATTACTCACAACTGTTACTTAGGGAAACACTAAAATTGAATTCAACAGTACTACATCAAACTGCACATCTCCGTTCCAGGTGTTAAATATAGCACTGTATAGTTTTTCATTAATTTTTATGAACACTGATTACAATTACACTGAATTTTACTACTGGTACACCAAAACTGCCACAAGCATAAACAACACATCAAACTGTACAGTTTCCATGGAACTCAATTGTATCCAGGGTATCTAAAATTTGACAAACTACTCAATTTGACAAGAACTAAATATACTCCACAATTCCATACACCAAACAATAGAATATTTTACACTACACCCTTACCTTTATCCTTGGTCAGTATGTGTTAGCACGTTTTTGACAAATTAACTATTATGCAGTGTGATGAAGATATGTCCATTTCAATTGGATGTAATTCAAACTTGGTATGTGCTACATAGTACCATAAAGCACCATGTAAATAAGCAGGAAGTTATGATCTCACCTGATATGACGCACTTGTTTGTATAGAAATATTCCTTTGTGTTTACTTTTGTAAAAGGATGTGTGGATACTGCCAAAAGGTTGACAATTCTTAGAAGAAGGGTACTAAATCTGTGTAGTCAGAACAGTGCCAGCATGCTTTTGAGGAGTTAAAAAAAGCTTAAATATTGAGTCCAATTGTGGCATTTCCAGATTTTAATAGAGAATTTGTTTTATTATGTGATGCACCAGGTTGTGTCTTATCAGAAGAGGTGGAATGCATAGAACATCCAGTTGCTTACACTCAAAGCAACTGAATTCTGCAGAATGAAATTATTCCACAAAGGAGAATGGGATGTTAACCTTATTTATGGATTCACTTATTTCAAATTTTATCTGTACAGTAAAACATTCAGAGTAATAACAGATCATGTGGCATTAAAATGGTGGTTAGATTTATAGAATACTTCCCAAAAGGTTGACAATGGGCAGCAAGACAGTGAATTTGATTTTGAACTTATGCATAAAACTGAGAAGAAGCATAGAAATGCAGATAGGTGAAGTAGAAAAGCAGCAGTATTACATATTACTCAGAATATCAGGGAACTACAAACCCAAGTCAAAGTCGTAGATAGGGAAGTTGTTATTAAAATGGTTGCAGTCTGTGGAAGATAGTGTTTCAGCTAGGGGTAAATTTGTTGCAAGAAGAGCAGTATTGAAAGGGTTTAAGAAAGTACAAAAGGAACTATTACTGAAGTTGAGGTTGCTTTCAGAACCTGAGCACAAATACTTGCCCTTTAACTTGGAGTAGCCACAGCATCAGTCAGAACTGATCAAAGGGAAGTTTCAATTTCCATTTCTATAACAGAGAAACAAGCACATCATGAGTGGTACATAGTTTGTATAACTCGTCAAGTGGGCAATACTGAAGAAATTTGTATGAGTAAAAACTCAGCAACTGTTATTAACTGCAAAAGACAGAGGAAAATATGTAGAAATGGAGGAAGCAAAGTTACAAAAATGCCACCGAGAGAAAACTGCTCTCTGTACAAGTATGGTAATATGAGTGAGGCAGAATTTCTGAGCAGTGGAATTGCTAATGGGACATAGGAGGAATGACAATGCAATAAAGAAGCAGTTCAACCAGAATTGTACTGTAAGCAGGTCAAGGCACTTGGGTTGTACCCTAGCTTTGACAAGATAGTAGTAGCAGCTAGTTGTTTCAAGAGGTGGAGGGGTACATGAGCAGCTGGGGTAACTCACTGGAGTATTGCCCAGCCACATTTGTACTGGCCAGAAGAGCCCATGGAAGTGCCACCTGCTGCAAATCTAACCAGCTTAAACTCTAGGGCCAGAACTAATGTAATCTATAAACACAGTTTTCAATCAGCAGGAGGGACCAATTTCCCTGGAAACCTTATTGCAGCATGTAAATTCATATTGTGAAAATCAGCACCAGAAAGAGGACACAGACTATTGTAATACCAACCACCACAGCAGCACTTGCTCTGCTGAGCCTGGTGTTGTTCTGGTACATTAAAGACAAAGAACATCAGAAGTTTGGACCCAGTCATAGTTCAGACTACCCTCGCATAAAAGAAGCAGAATGCACAGCGATATAGTATGAAATATGATTTATTTATTTTTGCTTTTATGTGGGAAGTATAGTGTTAGAAAAAGCTGTGCAAGAAGCATAGTAATGAAATTAGTTCCATGGTGTTTGAGTTAAGATGTAGGGTAAGGGGTCCTATGGAAATGTGCAAGATTAAGTGAAAAGGTTAAGGTAACTAATTGCTTGATACTTAAGAGGGAAAATATGGCTGGAAATAATGGTCGCCAGTAATTCTGGTGCAATGGGTAGTATAGTTTGGTCAATCTGAAGGGACAGTGTCTTGATAAAAAGAAGGTCAATGTAGTCGATTGACCATAAAAGATTGAAGCTTTTCATCACTTGCTACCAGAGCAGTATTTATAATACATGCCTTACGCCCTAAATAAACAATCTGGCACGTAGAAGCACTCAGCGGTTCATATACTACATAACTCTTGTCAGACTATCACAGCTGATGCCACATGCCTGTGACGCCCACAATGACATCCTCGAATGCAGTATAAGCTGCCTCCTCACTCTAGACATTGCCTTCTGTGAAGATGTGTCAACAATAGACATACAGCAGGTCTCCAACAATAAATTAGGCCACTGCTAAAGCCATCTGTACACAGTTTACCTTGATACAGCACGTCCAGCAGATGCTGTGAGCCCATATGCCAGTTGCCGTGTAGTACTAAGGTGGGACCTTACAGCTAAATAACAGTCCTCTCTTCTGAAGTCACATGTGGTCAACTCTGCCCTGGACTCTGGGATACAGTTTCAGTCTTTGTGAACTGTTGTCACAACCAACTACTAAAGAAAATACTTTTGTGTTACTGATAACACAAATCACTTTCAGTTCAAGTTCACTGGCACTGTAGACTGCAGTGACACATCATAGGCTAGACATGTTCTGAGTTTGTGGTGACACTGTTAGCAAGCTTGTGAAGTTCCACAACTCATGTTTATTGCATCAGTGCACTGCTGCTGCCAGCTGAATCCAGTGCTGCCAGACAGTGGTAGGTTCCCCACAGTATTGAATATATGACCTTTTTTAAGCCCGGCAGGAATTTGAAATCAAACACTGGAAATTTCTACATTGATTTTGAGAATAAGACACACTGGAAAATTGTAGGAAATTTTTTGAAGGAAAAAGTGTTGTACTCCATAAAATATGTAAAATATGGTATGTTTTTGTTCTCTCTAACATATAAGGTCAAATTGATGATGTATCTTTGTGAGTGACGCACTTTGGGTCTCAGTGACCCACAGCAGGTGTATCTAATATTACTCTTTCCAGGTGAAGGAACTAATAATTCCAAAAGCTAGTGAAGTTCCTTGTACTTTTGTGTGCATGTATTGTCAGTACTAGCTATTTCACCTCCTGAAGTTAAGTGAAGGAGAGCCATTTTGTGTGTCAAATTTTTAGTTTTGAGCCATTCCAAAATGTGAGCACGAGAGTAAAATATTATTTTCTGAAGCTTATCTCTGTTTTTGCATCAGGGTTTATCTGTAGTATCCATTTTCCTGTACGAGGAGGAAAATGTAAATAATTTCCCACATCTATTTTTTAAAAGCTAGGAGTAGAGGTTACAATGACATGAAGAACCTATGTCTTCACAATACATGCCTAACTAACTGATCAGTATGTCACTTCCTGTGTGCTGATTTGAACTGCATAGACCATGTTACAAAGTACATTTTGTTTGGCTACAGTGTTAGAGGCATTTTAAGTTTAAATTCATGTTTACTGCCAGATATTCTACTAAAAATACCAATTAAGTTGTGATATCGAAAGAAGAATTTAACATCAGGGCTTCTTACTACATAGATGGTAGGTCAGGAAGAAAGTTTAGGTTAATGTTAACTAACAAAAAAAGTAAACATTTTTAAAAATGTTGTGTAAAGCAAAGAATTTATGGGGGATTTCTGTTGTGAATGAAACAATAAAAGTATCATTTGAAGAATAATTAACACAGTAATAAATCTGTATATGAAGGCTGAAGCATTGTTACATATTATTAAAACTAGCTTTCTGTTCAAGATAGTGGATTGTAAATTACACAGAGAGCGAGAGAGAGAGAGAGAGAGAGAGAGAGAGAGAGAGAGAGAAATTTTGCAAAACTATAAGCAAATCAATTATAATTGGTTCAATGTAGAGAATAAAACAAGACAATATGACAAGACTTCAGAATAAAGGAAAGAGAGCAACTTAGCAAATGTCTAGATTTAAAATAAAGGAAAAGAGGAATAAGAGATTTTAATAGTATATACAAACAAAGTAAATGCACAATGACTCATGTCGCTGGAGTTAACACATGAAACAGTTTCTGATGCTGTGTTGTCACATAAATAATAGCTGATGTAAAGAGGATCTGGAAGATATGATGTCTGAAACAAGTTTACAATTTACAGAGATGGCTGTACTTCTCTATTTGAAAATGAGTACACATTATACAGTTTGTGTTTGCAACTATTTGAAGTGGAAATCGACTGTGTTATTCTTTGCTGCATGACACAGTAAAGTTGTCATGGATGCTGTTGATGGTACAATGAGAGTAGTAATGTGGAACCAGATGAAACACAGAAAATGGTATGCTGGCTGAGCTAAAGATTTTTATGAATAAACTCAAATTCAAGCAAAAACCATGTTTTATGGTACTGGAAGATGATTTCTGGACAACTAAGTAAGCATAGCTTATGTTCAGGTCAAACGTTTTGCTCATATTCAGAACTATTATTTTTTACCTTAAGCTATCTTAATATTGTCACAACCACCCTGAAGCTTGAAAAAAACCAAACCTTTCCATAACTGAGAATGCAACCCATCAAAGATGTGCTGGGTGTTCAGAGGAATAAAATGATTCTTGTGAGGATCAAACGGTGCAGATGAAGACACAATTGCAACAGATGCTGGCAATGATGTGCATGTTGATGTGAAATCATGGACTGTTTGTCACTGTTTAAATTTTAAATTTCTATAACATCTCTGAAAATGCAGAAGCTATGGTAATGTTTTTGAAACCCATTCCCAAAGCTACAATTTATTCACAGATACAAAAGTGACAGTGCTTTTTGTTAGAACTGAACAATTTTGAACATTAATAAATTAACTCATTATTATTTAAAAAGCAACAGATATTATTTATGTCTTAAGAATTTAGACCTGTGACTGTGTTGCAAGATCAATCTTTTTTTATATATAAGAAAATGTAATGTAATGGAAAACAAAGCTTTATGTATTTAAGCCGTATGATTGTTGTATACTTTTTGTTTTTTGGAGTATCAAAAAAATTGCATTATGAATGACGCTATTTGTGCAAGCCGTGTACAGAATCTATGATGTCCCAAATGCAATTAGTATTTGACTTTTATCTTCAAGATTTCAAGTTTTAGATACAATTATTGCATGCCTAATGTAACACATTCCTTAGGTGTTTGTATTTTAAAGGAAGATTGCAATTTGAATTATTTCTGATTTAAATATAATTTTTAAAAATTCTTACAGGAGCTATCTTTAATTGCACACAGCCAACTATGTGTACACATTAAGCATTTAGAAAAGGAGCTGTTACTATAACAATGAATGAACCTCACTTTTCATACATGTGATTGCCCAAGAGGAAACTTGGAATCACTCTTTCCTCAGCTGAAATGTACTTTTGATTTAACTGACCTTTAATGTGTAAGTATACTGTTGTACTCCATTAAGAAGTAATTATATCTCTATCCACTACAAGTACCAGGCCTACTGATCATACAACAAATTCAGTTTATTGCCAACATAAATTGGTGGATATTTGTGCATCACTTATTTCTACAATGAAGTAAACAAATTTATTAACTAATTTACAGGTTCTGTCAATTCTTCACTGCATTTTCTTCAGACAAAATACTTTTCGAAGCTATGCTGATTTTCTGATTATATGTCAATAAACCCTTGGGTTCCCACTAAAATTATCAAGAATGGTAACTCAGAAGAAGAGTATTTAGCTTTTATGTTGGCTAACTGTCACAACACAGCTGACCCACCCATAACTACACAAATGTTCTAAGGTGCAAAGATTACATTAACCTCTCAACAGAGTCACATCCTTTTATGACTAGAAATTAAGTATCTTCTGACATACTCAGCTATAACCTCACTTGAAGATCAGAATTATTTTGAGGAATTATTAAATTCTTTATGAAGTTGACAACTAAAGACAATATGATTCATCATTGAACACTTAGCACACATTCACTGAGATAATTACATTAGGAAAGATATGTACGATACTCTCTGTGTTTGCAATGTCTGTACCCAGACACTGGGATTAACAGAACAAGTATTTTTGAACATTATACATATTGGTTAGACAGAGATGAAAGAAAACCCAGTTTACCAGTAAAATTAAAAATAGGTTAGGCATATGTACCCATTTGCAGCAAGTATTTGTTTGGAATATGGATCTTGGCATTTTTCCATAAGTTTAATAGATAACAAGTACAAATAAGGGAGACTTAAATAATCAATGAAATGTTCTCTTTCACTATTTACAGCAGTCTCCGAATACTGGAATGACTTTCATTCTGTAACTGTAGATGTCACGTGGTTTTAAGGAAAAGAACTCATTGAACAAGGTTCACAGTGCATTTTCATCTGGAAAGGAAGTTCCTTGAAAGTTGTTCAATAGAAAGCAGAAAAGGAGAAAATCTGAGGGTGCAAGATCAGTTGAATAATGTAGGTGTGCAATGACTTCAAAACTCAACTCTTTTGTACTGTTTTTTTCAGTCTAGAAGCTTGCGGGCGGGCTTATCATGGAGTAGTGTCTTCCTGATCATTGTTCATGTACTGCATCTGCAACACATCCCAGTTATTGACAGTAAATGTCGACAGAATCAGTTGTTGAATCTCAAGGATGCAATTCGAAGTACACCACACAGGATGTACAACACTCTTTTGCGGATGCTTTTTGTTGCTGCTTTCTTTAAGCTCAACCTTTCCTTTCCTTTTCCTTATTTTAGCAGACAGACACCATTTCTTATCAGCATAATAATACAGGGCAGGAATGATTAGTGTTGTTTACAAGCAACTGATGACAGGTGAGCAAGGATGCACATATGGCCATTCATTTTTGTTTTAGAGCATGTGGTATTTGTACGATCTATTTTTGAGCGTTCCCCACTGGATACAAATGTCAGAAGGTCATGAAATGATCACAGCTCATCACATTTGCCAGTTCTCAAGTACAATGGCATGGATCATTGTGAGTTAATACATTTAAATGATCATCAACAACCCCGAAGTCATCACTAATGGCAAAACACTTCTCCTCAGAATGACAAAACCTTATTCTTGCCAAGCTCTGTCCAATGGCATTGAACACAAATGGGGAACAAATGTTTCTGGCTGCCTCCACTGCTGTTATCCCTCTATAGAACTCAAACAGAAAAATATGTTAACAGTGATCCTATTTCTCCACCTGGTATTCCACTTTCTAGGGACCACAGTTCCACTCAGTATCTTCAAATGACAAAATGACAATATGTAAACTCAAATATATGGAAACTCAAAGAGCAATAGTGAACTACAAATAAAAAATGACAATTGATAAATAAACCCTCAGCAACTGGAATACCAAAATACAAAATGAAAGTGCTATCAAGTTGTCCACCACCCTAATATTTAAGAAAAAATGAGATGATATCAGGCCATAAAAACAATTTCTTAACAGCAGCTGAAAAAACTGGGGGGAAAACTGACCATTGAAATTAGATCCAGACGACTCAGTCAGGAAGTGTACACTCAACCAGACATCAGTTTCATCGGATGAATGCAGTAGAAGTGGAGAAAACTTATTGCAAATCGTTACAACCTTGATCTCCCTTTACTCAGGAAACTGTAGTGTAATTGTGTTAAAATAATTACACTTACAAGAACTGAATCTTAGCTTAGTAATGAAAAACTGGGTCATAGTAATAAATGATACCTTGGGAGGAAGAGAGAGAAGTATCACAGGGTTCAACATTTGATTTATCCTTACCTACATAAATGTTGTGCTAAATCCATTGGAAGTGCCTGAAAAATCTGCAATGCTTGCCAATGAAAAGTATACTGATAACTGGCAAACACATTCATACTAGAAACAGCTAGGAGAATAATGGAACATGCTTGCAACTGGTTTACAGGAAACAGAACAAAAATTCAACCTTTATACTTACAAAAATGCACATCATGCAATTCCAAACAAATCAAAATGATTTACTGGTACAAGACATCAATGACAGACACTAGATGAGAATCCATGCGATAAGTTCTTGGGCATTTGGATCAATAATAAGTTAAAGAGGCACCAGCATGAGAATGAGTTAACCAAAACTTTTATATCTCTCTGTCTTGCAATTAATGAATTTTCCTCCAGTGTCAACTTGCAGAAATGCTTCCTAGCATGCTTTCACTCAGTACTATCCTATAGGATAATCTTATATGGCATGGCTTCTATGAACAGAATAACATTTATCTGATACAACCTTCTAGCAAGAATGTGGTGTGATGTTGACAACTGGACACCTTGCATAAAGCTCTTCACTGACCTAACGAATTTTGCACCTACATGTCATGATGGAACTCCTTATTGGTTTTTACATTAAACAACATATAAATATTTTATTTATTTCCAGTTGGCTGTCCCAAAAGATAATTCCAAAAACAAGTGAAAAATCCAAAAGAAGCCATCATAACTGCCTCCAGGTGAGTAATGCTGAGGGCATCAACTTGACAAGTTTACCAATTTGTTGACCCAATTTCAATTGAAATGTAAGCAGACACCAAGAAATTGTACGCAGTATGTCTCATTTAGTGTGTGATCATTGATGTTTACTTCTTCCAGTAGCAGGTCATTTTTGATTGCTTTACATTTTATAAAATGAGTCTTCAAGGGACAACTTGAACTGGTAGCTGCAGCATTAATAAGGGTAAAGTGCTGTGCATTATGGCACAGGAAGTTTGTTGGTAGTGATCACGATTTATTATTCAACTCATGTACTGTAATTAACAGTTTAATGAGATTAACACTGACTGAATCTGAAGAGTAGGGAATTCTTTAAGAAACGGAAGAAAGTGGATGATATTAGAAAACATATAGACGGACAAAAAACAGAAGAGATGGAAAATGATCAGAAATATAATTTATCATCTGTATGGTGTTCCACTGCATTGTAACCTGCATGGAAGAGCACTTCTGAACAGTAAGCTGCCCGAGGTATTAATCAGCTACAAGGAGCTCCAGACCTGACCATGAAATTTGCTTCATTTCACAGTATAGTATCTTTTTTATTGGTAGGAGTTTGTGAAAGGCTCCACCCATGGGAACAGCAGTGAGTTTCCTATACTGACATGCTAGCAAATGAATGGATCAAGTCTATCACCTGGATGCTTAAATGTGTTGAAAAGAATTTTGATATTTGTGATTAGTAAATGACAAATTTGATCCTAAACACAGCTGTTTATGACAAAATTATAGCCTTGTGAAATCTGATGATTTTAAAGATCCTGAGGAATTGCTTACACAGGTGTAACTTCTTTCAGAAAAATATGATAACCTTAATTTGTCTGAACATTTCAGAATTTTTTTTCAATAAATTAAATTTGTTTTCAACACTGTAACGTCTTCTCTGGCTAGAGATGGGGTGTGAACATTATTCATTCGTTCATTCTTTGTTTAACACATCACATTCCGTAAATGATGATGTGGGATGAGCCAGGCTGCAAATCTGAAGGCAGAGGCTCCCACAAGAGTTTACCTATGTGAAGTATGCAGACAACCAGCTGCTTGTGACTAGTGCTAATGTCACACTGCTAATTATGGGAACTGCTAATAAATTATTTTGTAAGTATGTATATGTACATTTACTACTATGAAAAATATCACTGTTGTTCCTGCTACATTAACCAGCTATTTATTTTCCTAGTATCTCCTAATACACCGATGCTCTGCTATCCACCTAATGGGGTGTCGTGAAGGGTACCCCATAACCCTGCTGGTCATTTCCTTTCCGATTCCACTTGCAAATATGAGGGAAAAAGACACTATATGTGCCTCCATATCAGCCCTGATTTCTCAAATTTTATCTTCATAGTCCGTATGTGCAATGGATGTTGGAAACAACAAAATTGTTCAGCAGTCAGCTTTAAATGGCTGTTCTCTAAATTTTCTAAATAGTGTTCCTTGAAAGAACACCACTTTCCCTACGGGCATTCTCATTCGAGTTCCTAAAGCATATCCGTAACACCTGTGTGTCGTTTCAACCAACCAGTAACAGATGTAGCAGCCTGCCACTGAATTTATTCTCCAACAAAGTATTACTTTGCTATCTTGCTAGCTTGCTCTAGCTTCTCGTGCAGTTAAAATTCCCAGTTCCACAATTAATACAGAATCTTGCTAGCCATATGCCTGTATATAAATTGTCAGCCTTATTTTTCTTCATTATTAAGCCCTAGCATTTTATGCTCCCAAGACGACAAAGACTGCATGTCACTCCAACTGACAGAGCTACAATGTTCACTGCACAACTGCATGTGCTACTCAGGATCACTGTTATGGTCACACATCCTACTCGTAGATTTGCTCAGGTGTCTACCACTATTTAATTTGTTGTTGTTGTTGTTGTTGTCTTCAGTCCTGAGACTGGTTTGATGCAGCTCTCTATCCTGTGCAAGCTGCTTTATCTCCCAGTACCTACTGCAACCTACATCCTTCTGAATCTGCTTAGTGTATTCATCTCTCGGTCTCCCTCTACGATTTTTACCCTCCACGCTGCCCTCCAATGCTAAATTTGTGATCCCTTCATGCCTCAAAACATGTCCTACCAACCGATCCCTTCTTCTAGTCAAGTTGTGCCACAAACTTCTCTTCTCCCCAGTCCTATTCAATACCTCCTCGTTAGTTATGTAATCTACCCATCTAATCTTCAGCATTCTTCTGTAGCACCACATTTCGAAAGCTTCTATTCTCTTCTTGTCCAAACTAGATATCATCCATGTTTCACTTCCATACACGGCTACACTCCATACAAATACTTTCAGAAACGACTTCCTGATACATAAATCTATATTCGATGTTAACAAATTTCTCTTCTTCATAAACGCTTTTCTTGCCATTGCCAGTCTACATTTTATATCCTCTATACTTCGACCATCATCAGTTATTTTGCTTCCCAAATAGCAAAACTCCTTTACTATTTTTAGTGTCTCATTTCCTAATCTAATTCCTCCAGCATCACCCGACTTCATTCGACTACATCCCATTATCCTCGTTTTGCTTTTGTTGGTGTTCATCTTATATCCTCCTCTCAAGACACTGTCCATTCCGTTCAACTGCTCTTCAAGTCCTTTGCCGTCTCTGACAGAATTACAATGTCATCGGCGAACCTCAAAGTTTTTATTTCTTCTCCATGAATTTTAATACCTACTCCAAATTTTTCTTTTGTTTCCTTTACTGCTTGCTCAATATACAGATTGAATAACATCAGGGAGAGGCTACAACCCTGTCTTACTCCCTTCCCAACCACTGCTTCCCTTTCATACCCCCTCGACTCTTGTAACTGCCATCTGGTTTCTGTACAAATTGTAAATAGCCTTTCGCTCCCTGTATTTTACCCCTGCCACCTTCAGAATTTGAAAGAGAGTATTCCAGTAAACATTGTCAAAAGCTTTCTCTAAGTCTACAAATTCTAGAAACGTAGGTTTGCCTTTTCTTAATCTTTCTCCTAAGATAAGTCGTAAGGTCAGTATTGCCTCACGTGTTCCAACATTTCGACGGAATCCAAACTGATCCTCCCCGAGGTCCGCATCTACCAGTTTTTCCATTCGTCTGTAAAGAATTTGCGTTAGTATTTTGCAGCTGTGACTTATTAAACTGATAGTTCGGTAATTTTCACATCTGTCGGCACCTGCTTTCTTTGGGGTTGGAATTATTATATTCTTCTTGAAGTCCGAGGTTATTTCACCTGTCTCATACATCTTGGTCACCAGCTGGTAGAGTTTTGTCATGACTGGCTCTCCCAAGGCCGTCAGTAGTTCTAATGGAATGTTGTCTACTCTGAAGGCCTTGTTTCGACTCAGGTCTTTCAGTGCTCTGTCAAACTCTTCACGCAGTATCTTACCTCCCATTTCGTCTTCATCTACATCCTCTTCCATTTCCATAATATTGTCCTCAAGTACATCACCCTTGTATAAACCTTCTATATACTCCTTCCACCTTTCTGCCTTCCCTTCTTTGCTTAGAACTGGGTTTCCATCTGAGCTCTTGATATTCATACACGTGGTTCTCTTCTCTCCAAAGGTCTCTTTAATTTTCCTGTAGGCAGTATCTATCTTACCCCTAGTGAGATAAGCCTCTACATCCTTACATTTGTCCTCTAGCCATCCCTGCTTAGCCATTTTGCACTTCCTGTCGATCTCATTTTTGAGATGTTTGTATTCCTTTTTGCCTGCTTCATTTACTGCATTTTTATATTTTCTCCTTTCATCAATTAAATTCAATATTTCTTCTGTTACCCAAGGATTTCTAGCAACCCTCGTCTTTTTACCTACTTTATCCTCTGCTGCCTTCACTACTTTATCCCTCAGAGCTACCCATTCTTCTTCAACTGTGTTTCTTTCCCCCATTGCTGCCAATTGTTCCCTTATGCTCTCCTTTAAACTCTGCACAACCTCTGGTTCTTTCAGTTTATCCAGGTCCCATCTCCTTAAATTGCCACCTTTTTGCAGTTTCTTTAGTTTCAATCTACAGATCATAACCAATAGATTGTGATCAGAGTCCACGTCTGCCCATGGAAATGTTTACAATTTAAAACCTGGTTCCTAAATCTCTGTCTTACCATTACATAATCTATCTGATACCTTTTAGTATCTCCAGGATTCTTCCATGTATACAACCTTCTTTTATGAAACAACCTTCTATTTAATATAAGTTACATACTTTCAAAGTAACAAGTGAGGTAAACGTCAGTGATTTCAGTGCCAACCACATGATATGTTTTTCCAGACCACAGAATCAGCAACACACTGTTCTGCACACTTGCATTGGGAGCAGTTTTCAATGCAGTGGACACTATCTCTGCACCTCTGGGCCTGGTGCCATGCAGGCATCTTGTGCGACCTGTGATCTCTTGCGCTGCATACCAAGGTCAGTATTGCCTTTTATATTTTCATGGTAAGTGCTCACCAACAACAATCCAGCCACTTTGACAACTACAGATACGCCTTAAGACACCCTACAGTTCGTTGTTTTAGCCGAACGTCTCTTTTGCACATTCCTGTCTACTATGCATGGCATTCTTATTCCTGTAAAACCCTTCTTGTGGAACATCATCACTAGTTTGACTTACTGTCCTGTCTACTTGTGATGCCAATGCATTCCTTTCATTTGTTTAAAATGGTGAAATTTAGTACTGGCCTGTTAGCTGCGAATCAGCTACATTCCTTTACATACTGTCTGAGCTGTTCCTAACCTGATAGTTTGGTTCCTTGGCCTGTATGCTTGTATAATCACCACACATTTCAGTGTCTGAAGAAGCCAACACTTCAGTGCATGAAGAATCCTTACAACCGAAACAAGTTTGTTTATGGACAATGCTATCAAGAGTGAGCCAGTACCAAAAAATTGTGAATAGAATGTTCCCCAGTCTTTGTCTCATTTTACTCCTGTGACATATTTATCACTGTGGCCAAATCTTTCCATACACAAGGTCATAAAGCATATGTACAAAAATTAGTATTTCTCTTTTTACATCTGCAATGACTCTAATGGTGAGGTCATACATGGCTTCACCTATGTACAATCATTCACCAAAAGCCATACACAGTTTTTATTACTGAAAAATTTATTACTAATACAAAAGGTACCACAGAAGCTGCCACAAATTGGCCAAAGTATCTGGGCTGATCTAAAACTGCAATTTTATCTCTCTTTTTTGGAACCCAAAAACATTTTAGGACAAACTCAAGAATAACTATGATACACACCAAAAAATAAGAATAGCCAATGTTCTTTTGAATTGTATTGATAAGAAGTTATTGAAAGGAGGAATATTTTCAAATGACCTACACTTAAAATAAATGTGAATTTAGTGTATCCATCACACACATCCATTATACAATATAGTTGATACCAACAAGGGCTACAGTGAATAGGATTATACCAGGCAATAGTCCTCTTTCACTTTTATTTAAGACTGTCAGCATGTTACAGGTGATATGAAAGTCAAATGTAGGAGTACAAGAATACAATTATGAACAGCAACAATCTGTGGCAATTCCACTGCAGTGCATCCTTTGCTCTACACAATTGACAAAGACTTGTTACTTGATTACATGCAATACATTAGACATGTAAATACTTACAATATTCTCAGTTACATCCATTTCCAAATTTAACTCAGGATCCTCCTTGATAAAATCACTGGACCAAGATACTGCCAATGGATCTTTAATAGTCTGAAAGAAGAAAACAATCTTAATTACAGCTACTTGCTAACTTCTGTGTGTATGACACAGTTGTCAATATTCCTTTCTCATGTATATCATCCAACTTCGTAGGTATTCATATCGATTGGCCAGAGTGAGTATCAGAATGCATCCATATCAGTTCTAATGTGTCTGATTTTGGTTGGTTGGAGAAGGGACCAAACTATGAGGTCATCAGTCCCTCCAACCTGAGATTAACTAAAACCAATAAAATTCCACATTAAAAGAGGGAATTACAACATCCATAAAATGATAAGCTATTGACAGGGAAGAAAGGGAAAGGACAGAAGACGACATGAGGGAAAGAAAGCGACTAATGACATGGGCATGAAGGAAGGAGCACAGGAGGTGAGAGATGCTCAGGACATAGCAGACCCCATGAGGAAAGGAGTGGGAAGGTAGAGAGCTGCCATGAACCACCAAGCCCAGTTGAAGGCAAACCGGCTGGGATAAAGGGGGGAGCATGAAAGCCTGCCATCCCCTCAACTCACCAATAAGGTAGAAGGCCTCTTCCTTTAATAAAGCAATAAAAACCCCAATCATGAATAAAACTTAAAATGAGATCTGTCACTGAGGCATCATCAGCCAACACCAGGGGCAGCGATTTTGGAAAGCTAAAAGTCTGTCGTAGGGTGGCTAAGTTGGGGCAGTCCAACAAGATGTCAGCCACAGTCAACATTGATCCACAAAGACAGAGAGGGGGGCCTCACAATGGAGGAGATAACCATGAGTCAGAAAGTATGGCCAATGCGGAGCCCACAGGATGACAGAAGCCTTATAAGAAGCCCGTAAGGAGGACAGCCATGGAGTTGCAGAAGCCTTAATTGCCCTGAGCTTGTTCGGAGAAGAAAGAGTGCTCCATTCGGCATCCCAAAGGCCCAAAGCCTGACAATGTAATGCTGAGTGAAGGTCTATTTCTGGAATGCCAACAGCAAGAGACAGCCTGGTAGTAGTTAATTTATCCAGTCGATCAGCAAGTTCATTGCCTGGAATCCCAATATGGCCTCGGGCCCAAATGATAACCACTGAGCATCCATGTTGAACGAGGAGAGAAAGGAAGTCCTGAATAGCGATGACCAATGGGTGAATGGGTGGTGAGGGAAGCAGTAGCCAATAGCGTGCAAACCGCTCAATGAGTCGCTACAGATAGTAAAGGCTAGTCCTGAGCAGGAGCATATATGATCCAGTGTGCGCAAGATGGCTACTAAATCTGCAGTAAAAACACTACAGCCATCTGGCAAGGAATGAAGTTCCGTGCATTGTGCATAGATGTAAGCAAAACCAGTGCAACTAGCGACCATGGAGCCATCAGTATAGATCACTTCTGAACCCTGAAAGGAACTGAGGACACAGGAGAACTGGTGATGAATAGCCATTGGAGGGACAGAATCCTTTGAATCTATTGAGAGATGAAAACAGAGTTGCGGCCGAGAGACGCAGCATGGAGGGGTACATGTGTGAGCACAGAAGACAGGTGGTAAAGGCAAGTGCTGAAGCTCAGAAAAGAGCGACTGAATGCGGACAGTCATGGTAAGCCCACATTGTAACCATTGCTGTGGCAGGGTGGTGATCATGTCTGGATAAAGGAGACCATAATTAGGGTGCAGTGAATGTGGACTGCATAAGATATCACCTGTTGCTGGCACAAAACTCACAGTGCCGGAATCCCTGCCTCTGCGAGAAGGACAAGTACGGGGCTAGTCTGGAAGGCACCAGTCGCAAGTCGGACCCCACAGTGGCGGACAGGGTCTAGGATGTGCAGTGTCGAAGGCGATGCAGAACCATAGACAGGACTTCAATAGTCCAAACGAAACTGGACCAATGCTTGATAAAATCACAAGAGAACAGAGCGGTCTGCACTCCAGGTGGTATTGCACAGACACCTAAGAACATTGAGATGGGACCAGCATGTCCTCTTCAGCTGGCGAAGGTGAGGGAGCCATATCAATCGGGAATTGAAGACCAGACCCAAGAAGCAATGGGTGTCCATCACCGCAAGGGGCTGGCCATCAAGGAACAGTTCCGGATGGGGATAGACTATACGGTAACCGCAGAAATGCATGACAAGTCTTGGCTGCCATAAACTGGAAGCCATGGGAGAGAGCCCATGAGTGGGCCTGACAGATTGACCCTGTAGATGGCATTCTGCAGCACCCATTATAGAGGAGGTGAGGTAGATACAAAAACCTGTCAGCATACAAAGAGGAGGGCACTGTTGGCCCTACAGCTGTAACTACACCATTAATGGCTATGAGAAAGAGAGGGACGCTCAGCATGGAACCCTGTGGAACCCCATTTTCTTGCTGATGGAGAGAGCTGTAGGAGGAGCCAACCTGGACACGAAAAAAGCGATAAGAAAGAGGAATTATGGATAATAACGGGCAGAGCACCACAAAGGCCCCATTCGTGAAGAGTCGTGAGGATGTGGTGGCACCAGGTGGTGTCATAGGCCTTATTCAGATCAAAGAGACTGCAAGGCGGTGTTTCCAATGGGCAAAAGCTGACCAGATAGCAGACTCTAGATGTACCAAGTTATCCACTGTAGAGTGGTCACAGCAAAAACCACTTACAGTCGATGCCAAAAGGTCGCACGAGTCAAAGATCCAAAACAGTCGCCGACTCACCATGCATTCAAGCAGTTTGCAGAGGGTGTTAGTAAGACTAATTGAACGGTAACTATCCAACTGAAGACACTGCTTCCCTGGCTTCAGCCCCAGAAAACAATACTATCCTGCCAAAGGGTACGAAATACTCCCTCACGCCACAGATGGTTGAAGAGGGTCAATGTATCATGGTGGCCAACCACTGGTAAGTGTTTGAGCATTTGGTTATGTATCTGATCTGGTCCAGGAGCTGTCTCAGGACAAAGGGCGATGGCACTGGCAAATTCCCACTCACTAAATGGGGCAGTATATGGTACTGAGCAGCAAGTAACAAAAGACAAAGGCAGTCGTTCGGAATGCTTTTTCAGGAGAAGGAACATGGGCAGATACTGAGCTGACACCGAAGCTTGAGCAAAGTATTGACCGAAATTTTCAGCCACAAAGTCCGGATTGTTAACGATAACCTCATGTACAGAAGTTCTCGCGACCTTAGTGGGAGGACAGTGGCCAAAAATTCGCTGGAGTTTCACCCAGACTTGTCAAGACGGGGTGTGGAGTCCTATGGAAGCCAGATATCGTTCCCAGCAAATCAGTTTCTGAAATTTGATTAGGTAGCAATGTTTAAAGACCAGAAGAAGAGCAGTAGAAGAGTGCCACTTGAAGTGTTGAAGAGCACGCTGGTGGTTTTTTATGGCTGCAGCAATTTCCAGCGTCCACCAAGTGACCATGTTCTGGTGGGGGCAACCTAAAGAAGGGAATGCTCAAACAGCTGCTGAAAGGATGGAGGCAGTCAAAGTCTGAGTAGATTAATCAACACTGTCGTGTGGCAATACAGAGGGGATGGGAGCAGAGGAGAAGGCACCCCAGTCAGCCTTAGATAGTCCCCACCTGGGAGGGGGACAGAGGGAAACACTGAAGGAAGGTCAAGACAATAGGGTAATGGTCGCTGTCACATAAGTCATCATGGACTCCTCACTCAATCGAGGGAAGAAGGCCGGTACTGAAGTTGGAGAAAGTGCTGTGCGTCACACACCTGTGTTTAGTAAACAGAGCTGAAGCCCTGCCAGAACAGCTTCAACTGTTCTGGCTAGGGCAGTAGTCGCATGCCTACCCCAAAGTCCCCTAATAAAAAGAAGGGAGAAGGGAGTTGAAGGGGTGGTGAGGGTATGGGTTGTGGGCGGCATGTCAGGTGGGAGGTAAGGATTACAGATTGTGATTGGAGTGACCAGATAAAGCCTGACAACAATGTCTCCCACAGTGGTATGGAGGGGAACCCATTTACTAACAATGTCCTTCCGGACGAAGGTGCAAACACCAATACAGGCCGCAAGGGGCCAATTCAGTCCGACAAATCGTGGAACCCACAAAGGGTCGGTGAGTAATAAATGACAAAATGGCTCTCCTGGAGTGCAATACAAGCAGCAGAGTAGAAGAGGTGATGCAAGTATCCAAGAATTAGTCACGCCACTGAGTCACTATCCATCACTGATAACGATGAGGGTAATATCCATATAGGTTGGCTCAGACTCTGTTGGTAGGGGACTCTGTAGGAGGGGAAGGCCGCACCTCAGGGAGTACCAGAGAGGTCTTGCCCTTACTCCTGCGATTCTGCTTCTTCTCTTGGGAACAAAGAGAAGAGCAGACTTCAGCAAGGGGAGGCTCCCGATGTGGAGCAGCAGATCACCTCTCCGGGGAGTCACAGGAAGAGGACTCCCGGAAAGGAGCTCCAGTACCAGCAGCTGCCGAAACCAGGCAGCACTCCTCCGGCGGTGGAGATTAGCACCGGGGAGGGGGGGGGGGGGGGGGGAAGCAGGAGTGGCGTGTTTGACGTAAACTTGATAGTTCTGAATCTGTATATTTATGGTGTAAGAGTGGTGGTTCCTTGGGTAATGATTGTAATGTTCAAGGAGATATTATGTTTTATTATTGTAATGTTTGATACTAATAAATATATTATTTTCCTTTATTACAATTTTTTTTACACAAAAAACAAAAATCTACACATTGATCTTGTCAAAAGCCGAGAAGCGATTCTTCTTGGTGTTTTAGCTCTCAGGGATGCACTCTGTGTGAGGCACCTCTGGGTTTCCGCTGTTGGCACATTGCCCGGCGTGGCGCGCGACTCTATGCTTACCAGTCGCGCGCCGGGAAATCAAGTTTGAGATGACGTAATAGGGCGTGGCTGGGCTATAAATAGCGTGATTCTGGAAGATGACGTCAGTCAGCCTGCAGCCGCACGATGCCTCGTCATCGTTATGTTAGAAGGCGCTTTAGGCCCTCTGTTTTTAAAGCTTGTAAGAGTGTTAATCTTTCTCCAAAAGCTACAGACGAGGCTTCTATACTTTCTGGTGCCCACAGGTGGATGGGTTTTGTTGCAAGATTTAGTTTGGCTATGTCAGTGCAAGGGGGGGATAATGGGCGGGAGGGGGGATAATGGGCGGGAGGGGGGGGAAGGGAAGGAGAAAGTAGTAGCTGAGTATGGAATGTGATTAAGGAATGAAAGAGGGTATAATTTTGCACAGAGCAAAACTTCATAATACACTATGTGCTGAAAGTATCCAGACACCCCTAAAAACACACTTTTTCAAATTAGGTGCAGTGTGCTGCTACCTACTGCCAGATACTCCACCTCAGCGACCTCAGTAGTCAGGCATCATAACAGACCACAATGGGGTGCTATGCAGAACTCATTGATTTCGAATGTCTGCAGGTGATTGGGTGTCACTTGTGTCACACTTCTGTATGCGAGAATTCCACATTTCTGAACATTCCTAGATCCACTGCTTTCCATGTGATAGTGAAGTGGAAATGTGAATGGACATGTGCAGGGACATGTGCAGCACAAAAGCATAGAGACCAATTTTGTCTGCTGACTGACAGATACCACCGACAGTTGAAGATGATCACCTTGCATAATAGGCAAACATCCATCAAGACCTGAAGGAACTACAAGAAGGTAGGAATTTTATTTGATGGGATCTGGATGAACTGAAAGAATCAGAGGCTGTAGAGAGCTTCTATAGTACAAGAGGGAACAGTAGCTTTGAGAGATGAAAGTGCACGCAGCAGAGGATGAAGTAGATGAAAAAACCAGGCCAGTAGAAATCCTTGAGCAACAAAGGATATATTGAATTTAATAGATTAAGGAGAAAACATAAAAATGCAGTAAATGAAGCAGGCAAAAGGGAATACAAACATCGTAAAAATTAGATCAACAAGAAGTGCAAAATGGCAAGGCAGGGATGGCTACATGACAAATTTAAGGATGAAGAGGGATATATGACTAGGGGTAAGATAGATACTGCCTATTGGAATACTGATGAGACCTTTGGAGAAAAAGAGAACCACCTGTAAGAATATCAAGAGCTCAGATGAAAAACCAGTTCCAAGCAAAGAAGGGACGGCAAAAAGGTGAAAGAAGTATGTTGTTGTTGTTGTTGTTGTTGTTGTTGTTGTCGTCGTCATCGTCTTCAGTCCTGAGACTGGTTTGATGCAGCTCTCCATGCTACTCTATCCTGTGCAAGCTTCTTCAGCTCCCAGTACCTACTGCAACCTACATCCTTCTGAATCTGCTTAGTGTATTCTTCTCTTGGTCTCCCTATACGATTTTTACCCTCCACACTGCCCTCCAATACTAAATTGGTGATCCCTTCATTCCTCAGAACATGTCCTACCAACCGATCCCTTCTTCTGGTCAAGTTGTGCCACAAACTTCTCTTCTCTCCAATCCTATTCAATATTTCCTTATTAGTTATGTAATCTACCCATCTAATCTTCAGCATTCTTCTGTAGCACCACATACCGCAAGCTTCTATTCTCTTCTTGTCCAAACTATTTATCATCCATGTTTCACTTCCATACATGGCTACAATCCATACAAATACTTTCAAAAATGATTTCCTGACACGTAAATCTATACTCAATGTTAACAAATTTCTCTTCTTCAGAAACGCTTTCCTTGCCATTACCAGTCTACATTTGATATCCTCTCTACTTCGTCCATCATCAGTTATTTTGCTCCCCAAATAGCAAAACTCCTTTACTACTTAAAGTGTCACATTTCCTAATCTAATTCCCTCAGCATCACCCGACTTCATTCGACTACATTCCATTATCCTCATTTTGGTTTTGTTGATGTTCATCTTATACCCTCCTTTCAAGACACTATCCATTCCGTTCAACTGCTCTATCAACTCCTTTGCTGTCTCTGACATAATGACAATGTCATCGGCGAACCTCAAAGTTTTTATTTCTTGTCCATGGATTTTAATACCTACTCCGAATTTTTCTTTTCTTTTCCTTCACTGCTTGCTCAATATACAGATTGAATAATATCGGGGAGAGGCTACAACCCTGTCTCACTCCCTTCCCAACCACAGAATTTGAAAGAGTATTCCAGTCAACATTGTCAAAAGCTTTCTGTAAGTCTACAAATGCTAGACATGTAGGTTTGCCCTTTCTTAATCTAGCTTCTAAGTTAAGTCTTAGGGTCACTATTGCCCCATGTGTTCCAACATTTCTATGGAATCTAAACTAATCTTCCCCGAGGTCGGCTTCTACTAGTTTTTTCACTTGTCTGTAAAGAATTGGCGTTAGTATTTTGCAGCTGTGACTTATTAAACTGATAGTTCGGTAATTTTCATATATGCCAACAACTGCTTTCTTTGGAAATGGAATTATTATATTCTTCTTGAAATCTGAGGGTATTTCGCCTGTTTCATACATCTTGCTCACCGGATAGTAGTTTTGTCAGGACTGGCTCTCCCAAGGCCGTCAGTAGTTCTAATGGAATGTTGTCCACTCCAGGGGCCTTGTTTCGACTCAGGTCTTTCAGTGCTCTGTCAAACTCTTCACGCAGTATCGTATCTCCCATTTCATCTTCATCTACATCCCCTTCCATTTCCATAATATTGTCCTCAAGTACATCGCCCTAGTATAGACACACTATATACTCCTTCCACCTTTCTGCTTTACCTTCTTTGGTTATAACTGGGTTTCCATCTGAGCTCTTGACGTTTATGCAAGTGGTTCTCTTGTCTCCAAAGGTGTCTCTAATTTTCCTGTAGGCAGTATCTATCTTACCCCCTAGTGATACTCGCTTCTACATCCTTACATTAGTCCTCTAGCCATCCCTGCTTAGTGATTTTGCACATCCTGTCGATCTCATTTTTGAAACGTTTGTATTCCTTTTTGCCTGCTTCATTTACTGCGTTTTTATTTTTCTCCATTCATCAATTAAATTCAATATTTCTTCTGTTACCCAAGGATTTCTACTAGCCCTCATCTTTTTACCTACTTGATCCTCTGCTGCTTTCACTACTTCATCCCTCAAAGCTACCCATTCTTCTTCTACTGTGTTTCTTTCCCCCATTCCTGTCAATTGTTCTCTTATGCTCTCCCTCAAACTCTGTACAACCTCTGGTTCTTTCAGTTTATCCAGGTCCCATCTCCTTAAATTGCCACCTTTTTGCAGTTTCTTTAGTTTCAATCTACAGATCATAACCAATAGATTGTGATCTGAGTCCACGTCTGCCCATGGAAATGTTTACAATTTAAAACCTGGTTCCTAAATCTCTGTCTTACCATTATATAATCTATCTGATACCTTTTAGTATCTCCAGTATTCTTCCATGTACACAACCTTCTTTTATGATTCTTGAACCAAGTTTTAGCTATGATGAACTTATGCTCTATACAAAATTCTACAAGGCAGCTTCCTCTTTCATTTCTTAGCCCCAATCCATATTAACCTACTACATTTCCTTCTCTCCCTTTTCCTACTACCGAATTCCAGTCAACCATGACACTTGAATTTTCATCTCCCTTCACTATCTGAATAATTTCTTTTATTTCATAATACATTTCTTCAATTTCTTCGTCATCTGTAGAGCTAGTTGGCATATAAACTTTTACTACTGTAGCAGGCGTGGGCTTCGTATCTATCTTTGCCACAATAATGCGTTCACTATGCTGTTTGTAGTAGCTTACCCACATTCCCATTTTCCTATTCTTAATTAAACTTACTCCTGCATTACCCCTATTTGATTTTGTGTTTATAACTCTGTAGTCACCTGACCAGTAGTCTTGTTCCTCCTGCCACCGAACAGAAGTATATAGAGGGTCTACACAAGGGCGATGTACTTGTGGGCAATATTATGAAAATGGAAGAGAATGTAGATGAGGATGAAATGGGACATATGATATAGTGTGAAGAGTTTGGCAGACTGCTGAAAGACCGAAGTTGAATCCAGGGCCTTGGAGTAGACATCATCCATTAAAACTACTGACAGCCTTGGGAAAGCCAGCCTTGCAAATACTCTCCCATCTGGTGAGCACAATGTATTGGACAGACGAAATACCATCATACTTCAAGAAGAATATAATAATTGCAATCCCAAACAAAACAAGCGTTTGACAGCTGTGAAAATTACCTAAATATAAGTTTAATAGTATAATAGTGTTTTGGCTGATGTGTATGTGGATTTAGTATTTTGACTTTCAAATGGATGCTAGGCAATGCCAAAGGAACCATTCCGCAACATTTAAGGCAATTGTCAAATGCATCAATTTATTACAATGGTGTACCAGAAAATGCCTCCAAAATTTTTATTCTATTGTTAATATCAGTTTTCATGGATATTACTCTGTTGATGTTACCACTTTGCTGACAGTATGCAGCACCCTCCTGCTGGAGAGTTCTGAACTGCCATGTGTAAAATGGGTATGTGTTGTTTAACCTTTGAATCACATGAAATATCCCTCAGAACACAGAGTGCAAATTAAAATAGTTCAGCCATGTGTTGACACCCTCTCCTACATCATGACAATGCCAGACCATACACAACTTTTTTTTCCACTTGCAGCAGTCTGACACCTTTGATTCATTATTACTGAGCATCCTCCTTAGTGTGCCAGTTTGATCCAATGAATTTTCGGCTATTTCCAAAACCTAAAGAACACCTTCAAGGCCTTCACTTTGATACAGAGGAATTGGTGTGAGGAGATGTGAGGCTGTGGGCCTGCCAACAAACACACTACACTGACGACACCAAGAATCTGGTGTCTCATTGGGACGAAGGTGTTAAGTGTCATGGTGACTGTTTGAAATAAATACATAAACACAAAGAATAAAGAAGTAAAATATTATTAAGATTTATTTCAATTTAAATGCAGCAATTATTTTTGTGCCACTACTTTCCAACATGTGCTCATGCCAAAATGTTCACCAATTAAAATTTAAGCTTTAATTAATTCGGCAAAGAAGATGGTTATCAACAGATGTCTACTGGCATCTCTTAAGGTCAAAGGCATAAGCATTATCACCTGGCAAATAAAAACACCCAATGATGGAGTTCACATACAAGGAATCGTTAAAGAAACTGCTCATTAAAACAGGAAATCGTGGCTTGAATTTTGATACCAATTACCATATAACTTTTTCAATGCCATCCCATTTAATTCTTATTTGTGCTTATAATGTAAAGAAGCAATTCTACCAATTCACAAGCTAAACTAGTTCATCTGCTTCAAGATAATGTTTAAATCCATATGGGTGAAGTGTAACAAAATATTCTTTTTACCTGTTTCCACGTTTCCAAACTGGCACATACTGTAACACTGTCATCCTTACCCTAAGGTACAAACAGGACTGCTGAAATGACTACTCACACCATTGATAACCATCTCATTAGTTTCACCACATCTCAGCAATGATTAATTCCATGCAGCCATATAAATTCTAAAATTACCTCTTTATTCACATTCTCCTCCAACTCTTCTTTTACATTCGTGGTGCATGGGTAAACTTGGGCCTGTGGTAAAACAAACTGTAATAAGTACATTTAAGCAGTCACAGTGCTCCCATATTATATAATTGTCTCAGATATATAAAGCCCAACTGTCATACCACTTAATAACTAAATAGTAGTATGGTTAAGTGTTGTCTTTTGTGTTTAAAAGCCTGTGTGACGAGTTCACACTGCGGTATATTTCAATGGGAGGTAACTAAAAATTGTAAGATTGATTAAGGACAATGCCTTTGAAAATTCATTATCATCTTCAACTTCTGCCTTAGATAGAAAGAATACAGCAACATATTATTAACTGATCTTTGTATTAATTAACTGCCGACAATATTACTAATATACTAGTACTAATACCACATCAAACCCACCAACAAGCAACAGTACCTCCATTATGACAGCTGCCACCCATTCCATATCAAGCAGTCCCTTCCCTACAGCCTAGGACTTCATGGCAAACGAATCTGCTCCAGTCTTGAACCATTACACCAACAACCTGAAAACAGCTTTCGCATCCGGCAACTACCCTCCCAACCTGGTACAGAAGCAAATAACCAGAGCCACTTCCTCATCCCCTCAAACCCAGAACCTCTCACAGAATAACCCTAAAAGTGCCCCACTTGTGACAGGATACTTCCTGGGACTGGATCAGACTCTGAATGTGGCTCTCCAGCAGGGATACAACTTCCTAAAATCCTGCCCCGAAATGAGATCCATCCTTCATGAAATCCTCCCCACTCCACCAAGAGTGTCTTTCCGCCATCCACCTAACCTTTGTACCCTCTTGGTTCATCCCTATGAAATCCCCAAACCACCTTCCCTACCCTCTGGCTCCTACCCTTGTAACTGCCCCCAGTGTAAAACCTGTCCTATGCACACTCCCACCACCACCTACTCCAATCCTGTAACCCGGAAGGTGTACACGATCAAAGGGAGAGCCACGTGTGAAAGCACCCACGTGATTTACCAACTGACCTGCCTACACTGTGACGCTTTCATTGTGGGAATGACCAGCAACAAACTGTCCATTCACATGAATGGACAGAGGCAGACAGTGTTTGTTGGTAATGAGGATCACCCTGTGGCTAAACATGCCTTGGTGCACGGCCAGCACATCTTGGCACAGTGCTAAACCGCCCGGGTTATCTGTATACTTCCCACCAACACCAAACTATCCAAACTCCGGAGATGGGAACTCGCCCTTCAGTATATCCTCTCTTCTCGATATCCGCAAGTCCTCAACCTCCGCTAATTTCAAGTTGCTGCCGCTCATACCTCACCTGTCTTTCAACAACTTCTTTGCCTCTGTACTTCCGCCTCGACTGACATCTGTGCCCAAACTCTTTGCCTTTACAAATGGCTGCTTGTGTGTGTGTGTGTGTGTGTGTGTGTGTGTGTGTGTGTGTGTGTGTGTGTGTGTGTGTGTGTGTGTACACACGCGCGCGAGTAACACCTATCCTTTTTCCCCCTAAGGTAAGTCTTTCCGCTCCCGAGATTGGAATGACTCCTCACCCTCTCCCTTAAAACCCACATCCTTTTGTCTTTCCCTCTCCTTCCCTCTTTCCTGAAGAAGCAACCGTCGGTTGCGAAAGCTAGAAATTCCGTGTGTTTGTGTGTTTTATTTATTGTGCCTATCTACCGGCGCTTTCCCGCTTGGTAAGTCTTGGAATCTGTTTTTTTAATATATTTTTCCCATGTGGAAGTTTCTTTTTATTTTAGCACTAATAATGATGATTTTATGGTTATTACTATCTAAGCTATGGCAGGCTACCTCTGAATTCCCACCATACACCTGGTGTATGTCACTTCTGCTTTGAGCTTGTGGCGCCATAGGGCATGGTAGAGCCATGCAGGGTACATAGACAGTATTTGGCATTCAGCCAAAATTGACAGAATGAAGTGACTGGTAGTCCTTTAAAAGTTCTGTTTAGTTAATAGTTGCAGGCACAATTGTTAAAAAAGACTCAACATTGGTGTGGTCTTGGCTATCTGCGTTTGCTATTGGTTCTTCTATGTGGAAGTTGCATTATGCAAGGAGCTTTCTCATCTGAAAAACTGCCTGAATTGGGTTGTGTTGCATGACTTAATATCTTGTGGCGTTGCCTTGGAAGGGGTTGGGATAATGTCTAGCAACCAGACAGGCTTGTTATTGCTATTCAGTTCCCCATGTTCTGCAGTGGATTCGATGATTTGATAATCTTTAACACTGTTTTTTGAATGTGACTATGTTTAGCCTTAGACCAAGCTTCTGATGAGAATCATGAGATGACTCCATTGATCTGCACAACTACTGTGGTCACGTGGTTGCATGAAGTGAGAATGACAGTGGAATTTAGATGCTCCTTAGTCTGCTCCAGCGTTCTACTGTTGTGGCACACTGTTTTGGACCTGGACTCAGAGCATGCTCATCATACTATGGCTGTTAACATTGACTCTGTATGTCAGCCTCATGGAATGCACCACATCCAGCTACTGATGGGCTGCCTTCACTTAAGCTACGTGAATTTCTGCTTGAAATTTATAGTAAAATTTTGTACATTTTGATGTTTGGGAGTTTGTTGGGTTGAGTGCTCTTCTTGTACGTAACGTCCAGCACTGTTAGAATGGCCACATGCTGATTGGCTCTAAGGGTATCACACATGTGATATTCAGACGTCATCCAGACATTTGAGACTCACGGGCTGGAAGAAGCAAAAGTGTGTAAAACCGTCAAGTGTTACTGAGCTCTGAATTTTGTGTGTTCATTCACTGGCCATCTGTGAGCTGGACAGTGAAAGGAATTTATTTCATCTCAGGGCAAGTTACTGTTTACTAGATTTAATTGTCCAACTGTTTGTTATTTTAAAGTTGTCATGGGGTGACATTTCCTCACCTTTTATTTACTGTTACAAGTTATTTCCGAGTACTAATTACTGGTTTTTATTTTTCCATGGCGTTCTTGAGCTGCCATGCATGCGCATTCACTTACTGCGTTACTTACACATTTTCTACAGTATACCTTAATAGAATTTTCACTGTGTCTTAAGCCAGTTACATCCATCTGCACACACACATTCTATTATTTATTACTTAACTGTTCACTGGGGCAAGACACTGCCTGACACAGCTCTAGAAATGATTGCACCTGTTTACTTCATTAAATTACCTAGATGCACTTGTAGGTGTATTTTATGAATTTCCTTTTTCTGGTGGTCCCAAGGCAGCTGTAAATTCCTCTGTCTTCCAGGATGGCTATTCAGTTTTAACATTTGAGATGAGTTAGGCTTCTGTCTTGTATTAAAGAGCCACCTGTTTCCAAATAATTAGTTCATTTGTTGAAGCATTTTATGAGTAGCAGTTTGTGAAGATGGAAATTTTTAATCTAATATCTAAGAACTGGTGTCAGACACAGCTTTTGTCTTTAATTATTGCCTGATTTAAAATGGTCACTAAACTACAGTATGTAATGTCTTAAAGTTGAAAGTTTAGAGTTTTTGTATTCCTGCTAACGTATCTGTAGTTATTTTCCTTAAATAAATATGTCTTAATAAACAATGGTGACTGATGTGAACCCCAATCTGTCCAGTCCTTCCACTTAATTTCCCCTTTTCCTGCTGGATGTTTGGTTGGTAACAGAGGATCGTTATTTTCCAGGAAGTAAACGGGAAAGGGGTGCTCGTACTGTCATTCACCATGAGGTCTGTGTGTGTGTGTGTGTGTGTGTGTGTGTGTGTGTGTGTGTGTGTGTGTGTGTGTGTGTGTGTGTGTGTGTTCTTATTGAAGAAGCAACAGTTTATCTATGAATTAAAAGTGTGTGTGCTTCCATGTTAGGGGTCAGTGCTGCCGAACTTGTGGCTCATCTGCATGCTGCTGTGGACAACCCCTTGGTGATTAGTACGAACTGCACCAGGAAGGTATATGTTGCACTAGCTGACTGAGCTCCAGCTATGGCAACATTGTGTCAGAATGTAAAGTGTTTAGAAAGTAGTCAGTCCCTCCATAAGCAAATACATACAATTCAGGCACAATTTATCCATTGGGATAATCACTTGTGTATTCCACAGTGAAGTCTATATTCTGAGCAGGTTAGATTAGCTCTGCAGTTACAGAGGCAATTAACTGACTTGCAGAGTGGTGCCAGCTGCTTCGATTTAGACAAATTAGGATCAATATGTGGTAAACAAGAGTCTCCCACTAACAGATTATTGCTGGAAGTAGTAGGAATTCCTCAGATACCTTTGAGGTCAAGAACGGAATTCATTTGGGAAATTACCTTACTAAATAATTTTACTGCTTCAAGCTATACTGGAACTTTCATTTAAAATTTAAATACAGGTGAAATCCATCCTGTGGATCATGGTCAAATTTGTGTTTTATGTCAATGCATAAGCCGTGTTTTCAGTCAAATTTTACACCAAAGTGCAACATCGAGGGAGTTGTGGAAATCAATTATTGGACTCACAATGTAACCTCGTATTAAGATGCTGCTCAAGCATCAACATTTTTGGCTAGTGCAGTTTCTTCATGAACATTTTCCTAGGTAGATAGATGAATGTATATGGCCATTCCATCCTTGGAATTGCAAGTCACAGAGATACAAATACTCAATAATATATTAGAGAAAATGGAGTGACAGGACCGTTCATGGATTACCTTCACTAATAAATGCACATCTTTCACTGAACTAGTGGCTTTGGTGTCTGCCATTGAAGCCCGAGTTTCGCAGACCAGCGGTGATGGGGGTTTAAGTGTGATGCACAGGATGGGGATCGAGATTCCAAGCAATTTAAAAGGGGACCACCCATAAGGAACAACAGTAGGTTGTGTTTCTGGTGTAATTAAGAGAGGCTTTTGTATGGCAATGCCTGGTGCCATGGAAGGAAAGTCAAACAGCTGACATCACAAGGAATGGAAGGGGCATGGTACTGTTCTTCTGCCGATTTGCTGTCTCTGTGCGAAGTCTGAGGTAGGGGAACCCATGCCTTACCTTTGGTTACAACTTAACCAGGAATCACTGTGCACCCTCCTCAACTCTGGTCGTTCAGTTTCTTGTTTCAATTAACTGCGGTATTTGGTGTTCCACCATACTTATGAACTGCCTCATTTGCCTCCTTCCTCCCAGTGTCGAGCTCCCATGGGGCACATGTTGCCTCGGATAGTCAAAACTGAGTACTGGAAAATTTTCTTGGCCTGTGCAGTGCATAGCAATTACAAATCTTTCAGTGAACTTAATTTCAGAGTGTGTTTATGTAAGTGGTAGTGGGTTGATGTTACATTGTCAAGGCAGGGTTGTTTATTTTAAATGTAACCCAGCTGAAAAATTTAAGTTTTGCTACCGCCAGGTTGTCACAGGAATTCATAGTGCATTACTGCAGGAAGGAAAGGCGTAATGGTGAAAGAAGTATCTGGACGGTCTGTGTAAGGGTTATGTAAGCAGTATTACGCAACTGGAAGAGAATGTAGATGAGGATGAAATGGGAGATATGATATAGTGTGAAGAGTTTGGCAGACTGCTGAAAGACCGAAGTTGAATCCAGGCCCTGGGAGTAGACATCATCCATTAAAACTACTGACAGCCTTGGGAAAGCCAGCCTTGAAAATACTCTTCCATCTGGTGAGCACAATGTATTGGACAGGCGAAATACCCCTCATACTTCAAGAAGAATATAATAATTGCAATCCCAAACAAAACAAGTGTTTGACAGGTGTGAAAATTACCTAAATATAAGTTTAATAAGTCAGTATAATAGTGTTTTGGCTGATGTGTATGTGGATTTAGTATTTTGACTTTCAAATGGATGCTAGGCAATGCCAAAGGAACCATTCCGCAACATTCAAGGCAATTGTCAATTGCATCAATTTATTACAAGGGTGTACCAGAAAATAATGCCTCCAAAATTTAGATTCTGTTCTTAATATAATTTGTCATGCATATTACTCTGCTGATGTTATAATTTTGCTGTTGCAATATGCAGCACCCTCCTGCTGTAGTTCCGAAATGCAGTGTGTAATGTGTGTAGTGTGTGTGTGTGTGTGTGTGTGTGTGTGTGTGTGTGTGTGTGTGTGTGTGTGTGTGTGTGTTTAACCTTATAAGCATGTGGCAAAACCCTCAGAACACAGAGTGCAAATTAAAATAGTTCATCCACGTGTGGACACCCTCTCCTACATCATGACAATGCCAGACCATACATAACTTTTTTTGCACTTTTAACAGTCTGGCACCTTTGATTCATTATTATTGATCATCCTCCATAGTGTCTCGGTTTGACCCAATGAATTTTCAACTATTTCCAATACCTAAGAACACCTTCGAGGCCTTCACTTTGACAGTGGTGAATTGGTGTGAGCAGAGGTGAGGCTGTGGGTCTGCCAACAAAGTCACACTATACTGACGACACCAAGAACATTGTGTCTTATTGGGACAAAGGTGTTGAGTGCCATGGTGACTGAAATAAATATATGAACACAAAGAATAAAGAAGTATAATGTTAGTAAAGTTTGTTTTAATTTTGATGCAGCAATTATTTTCAATTAAAATTTTTGTGCCATTACTGTCCAATGTGTGCTCATGACAAAATGTTCACCAATTTAAGCTTTAATTAATTTGGCAAAGAAGGTGACTTTCAACTGACATGTCTACATGCATCTCTCAAGGTCAAAGGGAAGTTCTGCCCATCAACTAACACAGCACACAATGTAAGGCAAGACTTATTGTACATAAAAATACATTCTGGGCACCATTTGGATTTTTGGTAAATATTAGGCTGTGCTATTGGTCAATTTGTTACCACATCCTTTACATGCCTTTCACATTTCTAGGCTTTGTCAGCTCACAGCCACATTGCCACCTTTCAACCCAGGCTAGGCCTTGAGCTGCACTATGGATTAGTCTCATCGCAACCAATTTTTCAAGGGCGGGGAGGGGGGGGGGGGGGGGAGTGTAGCACCACATTTTAACCTTTTAGTCTTTGAATAGTTCCCAGGTTCAGGTCCAAGGTCAATGACTCCACAAATTTCTTTTCATTCACATGATTAGTGTTGTGCATACATATCATTCTGTGTGCAAAACCATTATTACGTCAGGTGTCAAAGCCAAAGCCTGAACTATGTTGTGTCTAACCATTCTTACTGTATTTAATAAAATTTAGTGTTCCGTATTTACTCGAATCTATGCCGCACCTGAAATCTGAGACTCGAAATTCAAGGGGAGAGAAGTTTTAGGCCGCATCTTCAAATCTGAACAAAGTTGGTCCATTGTAATATGAGACAATTTATGTCGAATGAATAACAATACAGCTACAGTAGTTTGGTTCGAGTCTTAAGCTTAGCAGTTAAGCTTTACCAGGCAGCCATAGCTATGCGCCAGGCTTCCGGCCATATTTATACGGTTACCCTTCCTTTTTCACGTGCTTCGTCTGGTTTGAATTGATTGCTTATTTTTCTTTGTTATAGGTGTTTACATCACTAAGCTGAAAATTCGTTACTGTACTGTGTCACACATTGTTTGTCGCATTCTGATAGTGCGTGTTTACGGCCTGTCACTGGTTGCTGCATGGCTTGCTTTTGTGTACACCACCGCCACTTACAATTTTTTTTAAAATAGAGGAATCGTCTCATTAGCGAAACAATAGCAAGAGACTGCTATTTGTTGTTACTCACACTGCTACTTTCTTTGATAATGATCAACAAGAACAAAATTATAGACTGCCTATGATAAATGTTCTGAACGAGAGTATGGCAAAATTTTTTCTCTGTTTGAAAATCTTTGCAGGTGCCTCTTTAGTACATGACATTCTGCACAGAAATTAGAGTTATTTTAGATTTAAAAATCTAGTCAATTGCTTTGCCTTATTTCTGACTGTATCACTATTACTCATCTGAATAATACGAAAATAATCATGACATGATATGTATACTCTCCCACATTTGCTGTTGTCTCAATCTAGTTTTGTACTTTATTAGACAGACAGGATTTAAATGAGATAGCAGAAAACATGAAAAAATACATGGCAAAATGTTTATATTCGTATTATTCTTATGGTAAAGAGAATACTGCATGTGAATCACAATTAATAAAAATTCCTATTAGAAACCATCTCTTCTCACAGATAGGAAAAAATTCAGAACATAGAGTTGGCCATATTGACAAACATCGCAAACAGTCTTGCCAGTCGGATTTTGGTAGTACGTTGAAATGCTACTACATTCGAAGACGAACAACATGGAATTTGTATTTACTTCGTTGGATAATTTATGAAAATGCAGTGGTCGAAACTCGGGGCGGAGAAACAAGCTCCTCTTCCACTTTTTTCTTTATTTATTTACTGACGCAGAGGATTTGGTGCCAGTATTTATCTTTGTGCCTACAAAGCATGCCTGTGTAGCGCTACATATATTCGATGGCAGAAGTTAGTTGTGGCAGCACCCACCAACATTTTTCAGAACTTCCACTTGCTTTGCATTCTATGCCAAGCCGCAGGCGGTGTTTTGGATTACAGAAACCGGAAAAAAGTGCGGCGTAGATTCGAGTAAATACGGTATTTACTTTCCTATAATTCCCTCACAGAGACAGTTTAGGATTATTGCTGTGATACTGCTTGTCAAATGAACTGCAAGCTGTTGGCATATTTTGTACAAACTATAATGAAGCAGTCACATATGTTCAATTGAAAATGCTGCATTAATGCTACCATAGTACTTTTGTAGTTGTACTCAAGATGGATGTTGAAGCAGAATAGTTCAGCACAGACAGTACACAAGTAGTTTGCATGATTGTACCAGGACTCAAAATTCTGGTTGGCAGAAAAAAACACTAGTGACACCAAGTGAATTTAGTTGCCTACTTATAGCTGAATATCTTACAAACGGTTGCACTGCACCACATTTTAAGTGACATGTATATGTACGATTGTTTACACCAGTAACTAACATTCTGGCCATTTCACAAACAATGTGTAACAATGTGCAGCAAATGGAGGAAGTGGTTATGTATAAACCTGTCAATATTTAATATGCAACTCCATGGCTTCATCAAAACTTTGCTGCCAAGAAATTCATTTTGCATATACAGGCTGTGTAACAATTTATGCTTCCATGTGATATTTGTCTGTAATTTAACTTTACTGCTGACAGTTCTACTTACACTTTGTTCACATATTTAAAGTCAACTTCTAATGTTAATAGTACTACAAAATGTACTTCTCAGATTAGTGACAAACATCACTTTAAAATTATTTACAGCTAATTTAGTTTACGCCATATCATTTATAAATTTAATAGCACTGCTAACATTCACCATAATAAAAATGATTCTTAAGTGGCGCATTAAGGTTATCATTTTAAAGAAACGTATCAGAGCAGCATACACTAACTTAATGGCAACCACTTTATCTGTATAACTGTGTTGTGCATTAAATATGTTTTCCATGTTCACTGAACATTAAATTAAAACTCTTAATTCTATGTGACACTTAATAGAAGGCTTATTTCAATGCACTGTGCAAAATGCCATATTTAAGACAAAGTTTTTTTTTTTTTTTTTTTTAGTAAATTGAATTACTCATGTTTCCAGTATTCACACACTCTCCTGCTGCACACAGAAATTAATGAAATACTTAAGGAATACAAGTAAGTCACTTACCATGCACTGTAGCTCAGTTTGTACTTCATCCATTCCCTCTTTTTTTATCCACATAGTTGGCTCCTGGTCCATGACTTCAGTTCTACAGTCTGAAAAAGGAAAGCAATCAGATAAGAACAGTTGTACTCGTTTTCCATTGTTACCATGAAGTATAGCTCAAAGGCAGTATTTTCACTCATCTATTGGCCACAGCAAATGGGTGATTACGCAGGAAACAGATTCAAAGTAGCTGAGGAAAAGAGTGTTTAGTGATATAAACTCATTTCCATTTCTCAGGTCATGAAGAGAAAGAACAATCATAAAATAAATGCACTGGAAACTGAGTATTTACAATTGCTACTGTTCCTTTGTAACACTGGCTTATGGATACTGTCATAACAATTAAGGAAGATGTGTATTTTTTGTGCATGCACTAACTTCAGCATTACGAAAATCAAAGCAGTCAATAGATCGAAGCAAAACTACTGAATAACACCAAATATTTCATTATACACTTTGTTCGTTGTGTTAATTTCAGTCTTATGGGGACATCATGAAAATCTGGACATACAGATTGTTTATCAGTAAATATGCATTTTCAACACAGGTATTACCTTGGAACTTTCTTCATCTGTATTCATTCACGGATGTATACTCAATTTATAGTAGGCAACATCATTTGAGAATGTTTACCTGCTATTCAAGAAAACCATACACGTGTACCATAGATTGCACACTGCAATGCAGAAGTCCTCATTTTTTATTACCATCAAGATTAAACATTGGTTAGTTTTTTCTGGTGAATGATCTATTAAGTTCTGATGACATGTAGGACCTATAGCTTTATGTTAGACAAACTACAGTTAATTTGTACCTCATATTTCGTCAGTTCCTGAAAAAATGTTACACTATTCTTATACAAAACTCCATTAAAAACCACACACTACAACAAACTGGTATTTACACATGATTACACGAACACTAATGACACGAGTCATCAAAGCACAGCACTAACAAAATGCAACAGAATTATAGCATTTCCTTTCATGTGAACACACTCAAACCATGAAATGATGTAACTGTGGGCACTTGAAAAAATGCTTACGTTAGCTCGAAAATCTGGAGCCGCTTTATGTCTACATCAAATAACAGCAAATTATCATCACAATCATTAATACAGTTAAGTAGGTCAACATAACCGTAGTAACATAGCGAATGTTTGAACTTCACTGTCCGCCTTTTCTCGTCAGTCACGAAGTACATGACGGAGATAACTGCAAAGACAAACTGCTCCTGACAACACGTCACAATCTCAGCCGTTTCTTTTACGAAGATACACGTACCGATTTTACCGGACAGGCCCAAAACAACACGCACTAACAACTCAGGTATTTGGTTGTTATGAACATAACCTGAAAAATTACAATTCACACACAGTTACCAAGCATACTATAGGTAATGTGATCACAATTAAATACAGAATAAAACCTCATCCTTCTGTAACCATTAAATTAAATTTTTTAAAAGAAAAGACAGCAGCCTGAAACATAGCAACCACAGATTCATCACAAGATATTCACGAAATATTACACTCATCAAACTTAACTCTTGTTGTGATATAAATTAAGTACAATGTTAATTTATTTGCGGAGCACATTTGTTCACGTACTCCTGCTTACAGTTTATAAACGCTTATAAATTACCTGCAGAGTGCCACACACAAGTTTCCGCAAATCCACAAAGTTGCAGCTGACTACTTCACTGAAACGAGCTAAACCAAAGTTCTTTCTGCAAGACAAAGCACTATGCCGTGGGATGTGAGATAAGCAGTATATGAATACTGGAAAGATAAAATGCGTAAATTAAATTCCATAGGATATTCTATCCCTTTGGTAAATCCTTCTCGCTATTTTAGGACAGCAACTACATAACTTAAAATAGCTGTTACTGAATAAATGCGTTTGAAAATTTCTTAAAGTTTTAAATCTTCACTGTGCCTTGTCGGAAGCACTGATCTGAACAGGGACTTCACATAGTTGTACTTTCCCGTTGTTTCAGGCTGGACGGGCATGTACAAGGCTCTTGACAGTGGGATCTCGTTGATTTTCTTGTTTTCTTGTTGGAATTATGAGCTCTAAACTCTTCATCAAAGTTCTCTTTAAATCGCATAACCAATGGATGCTGTTTTATGACATTCCCATCCGAAGAAGGAAGGTGGATTAGTTTTAACGTCCCATCGACGCCAAGGTCATTAGAGACAATGCTCAAGCTCGGATTGTGTTAAGGATGGGGAAGGAAATCGGCCGTGCCGTTACAAATGAGACATCTCAGCTTTTGCTCGGAGCAATTTAGGAAAGTCACTGAAAACCTAAATCTCTATGGTCCCAATTGCGAGTCCGAGTGTGTTAACCACTGCACCACCTCACTTGGCCTTAGCCATTTGATTGGGTTCCTGTTGACATCTTCTTTCTTAAGAGCAACATAGCGAACCACAAGGTACTTTCAATTGATAATCTTCTCACTGGTTGTTTCACGGGCAATATAAGGTCTGTCACCACGTTCTTCTCGCATATTCAGCAATAGTATTCCAGTCAGCATGTTACTTCACTTTTACCAACATTTTTGTTCCTACGCTTTTTCCACTTGAAATCTCTGTTTATGTCGTTTTAATTATTGATATGCAGTAACTTCGAATTAATTTCTTCCATTTTACCATCCTATATTTTTGTCCATGCTATTGGATTCCTTATTTCTGTTCCTCAGTTTGCTAAAATTTCGTTTTGTTTAAAATCCCTTTTTTCATTGAAATCTTCATGTGCTGTATTTTGTCCATCGTCCAATATTTACTGTATTGTATGTTTTATGACGTTAACCATCCAAACAATATATAAGAAACTAAACTCCGCCCAGACTGGCCAAGAATACCCAACGGTGCCGACCGGCCGCCATGTCATCCTGAGCAACTCACGTCACTGGATGCGGATATGGAGGAGCATGTGTCAGCACACCGCTCTCCTGGCCGTATGTCAGTTTACGGAACGGGAGCAGCTATTTCTCGATCAAGTAGCTGCTCAATTTGGCTCACAAGAGCTGAGTGCGCCCCACTTGCTAACAGCGCTAGGCAGGCCGGATGGTCACCCATCCAAGTTCTAGCCCAGCCCGACAGCGCTTAAGGTCGGTGATCTGGCGGCAACGGGTGCTGCCACTGCGCCACGACCATTGACAAAAAAATGTACGTCTTATAACGAAAAATGCGTTTCTCACGCAACTGCACAATCAAAGTAAACAGAGTATTTGGTCTTTGTGTTTTACCGAATACATCGTCAGTTTTTAAATATTTAAATATTCTGATGTTGTTGTTGTTGTTGTTGTGGTCTTCAGTCCCGAGACTGGTTTGATGCAGCTCTCCATGCTACTCTATCCTGCGCAAGATTCTTCATCTCCCAGTACCTACTGCAACCTACATCCTTCTGAATCTGCTTAGTGTATTCATCTCTCGGTCTCCCTCTACGATTTTTACCCTCCACGCTGCCCTCCAATGCTAAATTTGTGATCCCTTCATGCCTCAAAACATGTCCTACCAACCGATCCCTTCTTCTAGTCAAGTTGTGCCACAAACTTCTCTTCTCCCCAGTCCTATTCAATACCTCCTCGTTAGTTATATGATCTACCCATCTAATCTTCAGCATTCTTCTGTAGCACCACATTTCGAAAGCTTCTATTCTCTTCTTGTCCAAACTAGATATCGTCCATGTTTCACTTCCATACACGGCTACACTCCATACAAATACTTTCACAAACGACTTCCTGATACATAAATCTATATTCGATGTTAACAAATTTCTCTTCTTCATAAACGCTTTTCTTGCCATTGCCAGTCTACATTTTATATCCTCTATACTTCGACCATCATCAGTTATTTTGCTTCCCAAATAGCAAAACTCCTTTACTATTTTTAGTGTCTCATTTCCTAATCTAATTCCTTCAGCATCACCCGACTTAATTCGAGTACATTCCATTATCTTCGTTTTGCTTTTGTTGCTGTTCATCTTATATCCTCCTTTCAAGACACTGTCCATTCCGTTCAACTGCTCTTCCAAGTCGTTTGCTGTCTCTGACAGAATTACAATATCATCGGCAAACCTCAAAGTTTTTATTTCTTCTCCATGGATTTTAATACCTACTCCGAATTTTTCTTTTCTTTTCCTTCACTGCTAGCTCAATGTACAGATTGAATAACATAGGGGAGAGGCTACAACCCTGTCTCACTCCTTTCCCAACCACTGATTCCCTTTCATGCCCCTCGACTCTTATAACTGCCATCTGGTTTCTGTACAAATTGTAAATAGCCTTTCGCTCCCTGTATTTTACCCTGCCACCTTTAGAATTTGAAAGAGAGTATTCCAATCAACATTGTCAAAAGTTTTCTCTAAGTCTACAAATGCTAGAAACGTAGGTTTGCCTTTCCTTAATCTTTCTTCTAAGATACGTCGTAAGGTCAGTATTGCCTCACGTGTTCCAGTATTTCTACGGAATCCAAACTGATCTTCCCTGAGGTCGACTTCTACTAGTTTTTCCATTCGTCTGTAAAGAATTCGTGTTAGTATTTTGCAGTTGTGGCTTATTAAACTGATTGTTCGCTAATTTTCACATCTGTCGACACTTGCTTTCTTTGGGATTGGAATTATTATATTCTTCTTGAAGTCTGAGGGTATTTCGCCTTTTTCACACATCTTGCTCACCAGACAGTAGAGTTTTGTCAGGACTGGCTCTCCCAAGGCCGTCAGTAATTCCAATGGAATGTTGTCTACTCCCGGGGCCTTGTTTTGACTCAGGTGTTTCAGTGCTCTGTAAAAACTCTTCACACAGTATCGTATCTCCCATTTCATCTTCATCTACATCCTCTTTCATTTCCATAATATTGTCCTCAAGTACATCGCCCTTGTATAGACCCTCTATATACTCCTTCCACCTTTCTGCTTTCCCTTCTTTGCTTACAACTGGGTTTCCATCTGAGCTCTTGATGTTCATACAAGTGGTTCTCTTATCTCCAAAGGTCTCTTTAATTTTCCTGTAGGCAGTATCCGTCTTACCCCTAGTGACACAAGCCTCTACATCCTTACATTTGTCCTCTAGCCATCCCTGCTTAGCAATTTTGCACATCCTGTCGATCTCATTTTTGAGATGTTTGTATTCCTTTTTGCCTGCTTCATTTACTGCATTTTTATTTTTCTCCATTCATCAATTAAATTCAATATTTCTTCTGTTACCCAAGGATTTCTACTAGCCCTCGTCTTTTTACCTACTTGATCCTCTGCTGCCTTCACTACTTCATCCTTCAAAGCTACCCATTCTTCTTCTACTGTATTTCTTTCCCCCATTCCTGACAATTGTTCCCTTACGCTCTCCCTCAAACTCTGTACAACCTCTGGTTCTTTCAGTTTATCCAGGTCCCATCTCCTTAAATTCCCACCTTTCTGCAGTTTCTTCAGTTTTAATCGACAGCTCACAACCAATAGATTGTGGTCAGAGTCCACATCTGCCCCTGGAATTGTATTACAATTTAAAACCTGGTTATTAAATCTCTGTCTTACCATTATATAATCTATCTGATACCTTTTAGTATCTCCAGGGTTCTTCCATGTATACAACCTTCTTTCATGTTTCTTAAACCAAGTATTAGCTATGACTAAGTTGTGCTCTGTGCAAAATTCTACCAGGCGGCTTCCTCTTTCATTTCTTATCCCCAATCCATATCCACCTACTACGTTTCCTTCTCTCCCTTTTCCTACACTCGAATTCCAGTCACCCATGACTATTAAATTTTCATCTCCCTTCACTATCTGAATAATTTCTTTTATTTCATCATACATTTCTTCAATTTCTTCGTCATCAGCAGAGCTAGTTGGCATATAAACATGTACTACTGTAGTAGGTGTAGGCTTCGTATCTATCTTGGCCACAATAATGAGTTCACTATGCTGTTTGTAGTAGCTTACCCGTATTCCTATTTTCCTATTCATTATTAAATCTACTCCTGCATTACCCCTATTTGATTTTGTGTTTATAACCCTGTAGTCACCTGACCAGAGGTCTTGTTCCTCCTGCCACCGAACTTCACTAAATAATTGAATTGACAGGCACAAAGATCTCATGTGGAAAAAGCATGAAACAACGAGACGATTTTAAAAAGTTAACGTGTTGATTTAAATGCTGTGATAAAGGAACAGGAATAAAGAAATATATTTAACCCAGTTAATTCAATAAAAATGATTAAAATCATTTCGATAAAGAACGAAAAATGAAAATTTTACGTTGTCCAACAACATTCGACCCCATAGCCTTTGTACCTTAACTGTTACGCTGCTAAACCACTGTACTATGTATACCTTTTTTCAAAAGCTAAAGACTTTCACGCGAAATTCTGAACCTTTATCTTAGATTGCCCGCCATCGGGAGCCCATCAGGATAAATGGCTGCAGAGATTGATATGTGGGATCTTAACCTACATCGCCGTATTGATCTACATCTACATCTAAATCTACACCTACATCTACATAGATATTAAGCAAGCTACAGTACGGTGTGTGGTGGAGGGTACCCTGCACCTATACTTGTCATTTCTTTTCCTGTTCCACTCGCAAAGAGTGAGAGGGAAAAACAACTATCTATATGCCCCGTACGAGCCTTAATTTCTCGTATCTTATCTTAGTGGTCCTTACGCACAATGTATATTGCCAGTAGTAGAATCGTTCGGTAGTCAGCTTCAAATGCCGGTTCACTAAATTTTCTCAATAGTGTTTCTCGAAAAGAAAGTCGCATTCCCTTCAGGGATTCCCATTTGAGTTGCCAAAGCGTCTCAGTAACACGTATGTGTTGCTCGAACCTACCAGTAACTGATCTAGCAGCCCACCTCTGAATTGCTTCGATGTCTTCCTTCAGAGTGACCTGGTACCGATCACAAACACTCAACCAGCACTCAAGGATAGGTCGCACCAGCATCCTATATACGATTCCTTTATAACTGAACCACTCTTTCCTAAAATTGTTCTAATCCAATAAACCGAAGTCCACCATTCGACCTCCCTGTCACAGTTCTCACATGCTCGTTCCCCCTCATTGCTTTACAACGTTACACGCAGATGTTTAAGCGACCTGACTGACAAGCAGGGTGCTGGTAACACTGTATCCAGACACTACAGGTTTGAGCTTCCTACCCACTATTCCATATTTAGGTCTAGCTGCCATTCATCCTACCTGCTGGAAATGTTCTCCAAGTCCTCTTGTACCTTCCTACCGTGACTCAACTTAGACGCCTTATCGTATGCCACGGCACCTTCAGCAAACAACCACAGACTGCTGCCCCCTCTGTCATCCAAGTGATTTATGTATACAGAGAACAACAGCCGCCCTATCACACTTCCCCTGGACACGCGTGTATCCGATGAACGCGCACCATCGAGAACATCATACTGGGCTCTATTACTTAAGAAGCCTCCGAGCCCCACCTTATTTGTAAACTTATTCCACATGCTCGCACCTTCATTAACAACCTGCAATGGGGCAGCATGTCAAATGCTTTCCGAAAATCTAGAAATATCGAAAGCACCTGTTACCCTTCATCCATAGTTCTCAGTGTAACATGTAAGAAAGGGGCAAGCTGAGACTCGTAAGAGTGATGCTTCCTAAAACCATGCTGATTCATGAACATAAGCTGCTTGGTCTCAAGAAAGTTTATTATATTCCTACTTTGAATATACTCAAGGATTCTACAGCGAAGAGAAGGTAGGGATATTTGTCTGTAGTTTTGCTGGTCCGTTCTTTTACCCTTACACACCAGAGTCACCTGCTGTTTTCTCCACTCGCTTGCTACTTTGCGCTGGGCTAGACATTCACGATAAATGCAAGCTAGGTAAGGGACTCATCCGTAGAGTAGTCTTTGTAAAGCCGAAATGCGATTCCATCCGGACCTTGTGATTTATTTGCTTTCATGTCTTTCAGTTGTATCTGTACGCCAGCTATGCTTATTACTATGTCGCCCATATGCGAGCCGGTTCGATGGTCAATCGATGGTACGTTTGTACGATTCTCCTGTGTGAACTATTTCTGGAAGATGAAATTTAAAACTTCGGCTTCCGTTTTGCCATCTGCAGTTGCGACACTAGTTTGGTCAACAACGAACTAAATGAAAGCCTTATACACGCTTAGTAATTTCATATACGAGCAGAATTTTCTCGGGTTCTCGGTCAGATCAGGTATGACGTTGGTAGTTGTTGTATGCTTCGCGCATAGATCTTTCCAGAAACGCACGAATCTCTACTGACCTTCGCTTGTCGTCATTGATGACTCCAAAAAATCGATTCCAGCGTTGGGGACCTCTCTACGTAAGTGAACGTTTTTGACAGTAGTGACCTGCAATACGCTGTAAAGTGCTGAGGACAGCAGGGGTGAAATAAGGAGGCGGAGAGGCCGTTTACAACTTGTACAAAAGTCAGGCGGCTGTTACAGGGGTTGAGGGGCTGTGGTTGTGAAGCGAGAGAGAAAGGGTTGCTGACTACACCTGCCTCCACATCAGTACCCTGCAAACCAGTGCAAAGTGCACGGCGGAGGGTCGGTCCTTTTCTGCCAGTTAATAGGGCTTTTTCCCTTCCATAGACTGCTGCAATATATTCCTAGGTTAAATACTTAAAATTAGTTCCAGAAATTTACTAATACGTTTCCATGGTGTAGTATGCATCCTTCTTGAAGCGCCTTCCAGTGCAGTTCTTCCACCACCTTCGTGACTCTCTCGCATGCATCGAACAAACACGTGATGATTCGTGCGCCCTTTCTTTTATCCGTTCACTGTCTCCTGTTAGTCGTATTGTATAGGGCCCCACAGACTTTATTAATATTCTAGGATGTATCGCGCAGGTGCCTCCATTGTAGACTGTTCGCACTTACCTGTAATTTTACACGTGAAAAATGTCTGCCACCTACCTCCTTTACGTACAACTGAAACATTGCGGTCGTTGCATTTCATTTCCCTACAACTTATCAGACTCCACTATTTCGTAATTTGCCTACTGAGTTAAGAACTGGACTACTAACGTACGTAGTAAACTAGGGCACAATTTGTTCATGCTATGACTTAGTATATAAATGTTGATGACCCAGTAACCAATTTTGTAACGTAATCATAAGTCTGAATTAAGAAAAAGAAGTAATCACAATACAACGCAGTTACAACAGACCATACATCTGGTAAATGGCAAGCACAGGTGTTACGACTTAACGTCAAACAGTGTGAAAAATCACTCACAAAAAACTTTTCAAATTTCAGAGTGCAGAAGTGGTCAACTTGTAGTCACAGACGGTGCAGATGGATGATTCCCTGTGAATGTAATAACAAAACCTTAATCTGAAAATGTTTCGTTATAGGTAACAGCTCACCAAGGCAAATGACCAATGATGGAGGCTGAAGGACAAGACCTGCGTGTGCTATTGCGGAAACTAGACGCTATTTTGAGGGTACTTGAAAACATATACTATAAAAATCTGTCACAGATGTTCTGCATTCTGTATCCAGCATCTAAAATTACCTTTCACAACATAAAAATTATGAATGCAGAATGTAATTACAAAGAAAAGTAGGGAAACTGCACACAACTGAGCTAATTCATTATCTATACTGTTTCAGTCTGCTGAATCGACAAAGAAGAGGTCATCAACTGCTGTGCTCGAGATGGTATCATATAAAGTGTGGGACACAATTAGGTATGAAAATTAAGTACAGGAGTTAGCAGAGTAGAAATGAGTAACAGCGGTACTGATCCGTTACCATGCAGTACTTTCAAATTCATCAAAGAGTAAACGTAAGCCTCGTGGGAATCTCCAATACACATCAAATCATTCACGGAAACACAAATCTTCTATACATGTCTTTCAATAAGGCAGTGGGTAAAGTAAACTGCTTCAATTATCCTGCCTTGCCACCCAGAATACTTCAGCGTAACTGATTATTCTTTGGAGCTAAATACAAACACCGGTAATTTTATTGTAAAGTTTATGTTATAACAATAGGAAGAGTACATCAAAACAAATACATTTAGTTATGGTACAGATCATCCCCGATGGCAGTTTCTGATGCTAGGGATGATTTACACAGACGATAGTTTAGCAAGCTATTTACAGCAGTGGCACTGACAGGAACTGCTCGAATGCTCAATCGTTTGCCTGTGAGGGTACAGTACATCATCACATCACAGACCGTCGTCTCCATTTGAAGGTGCCTGGCATATCCACAACAGTATCTGCAGTGACAGCAGTCCTAGTGACGAGGTCTTTTTCTGTTTCCACAACGGTTTTCCAACACCAGGTGCTTCCTGTGTCCACACAGGAAGGAATCGGGCCACAGGATCTCCTGAGTCAATCCATGGATTCTCGAAGGTGGCTCTCAGATAATTACTTACAGGGATGCGTAAATGGGCTGACACATCTTTAATCTAACATTCAGAGGTACACCCTCCAAGCAATTCTGGTCACATGTTTTTCACGAAAATGGGATATCTCCATCCGTTGAGGTGAAATGGGACAATGTATGGTTTGATCAACCTATCGCCAAGAATGCAGGTCAATGTGAGTGTACAAAGTATCAATGTCAGTAATGTGTGACTAGAGGCTGAAAGCAAAAAATATCATCACCTCAACAAAGGATCAATAAATTGAAAGTAGCAGTCCAAGCACACACGGCACGAAGGAAATCTCATCAAAATAAAAAGGGAGAAAAGTGTAGTGGATAACCTCGCATAAGCGACATTGATTACATGAAAAACATGTAGAGTATTATTTACTGGCTTTCCTTGAATCGCTGCCGTCACAAAATAATGATCGAAATCCATTCTCGTCAATGGAATCGCTAGCATAAAAATCAAGAACAACTTCTATTTCGTCTGTTAATTATTCATGCTCAGTACCGTTCTTTCCGACATCTTCCACATAATTCCAAACGGCTTGCCATTTTAGCTCACTCATAGAGGAAAATTTTTCCTCAGCCGTCTTCCATAGATCCTCGAGCTTAAAACTAACGTTCTTGACAGCCATTCAGTTCTTTACTTGTGTCCATACAATTTCTGTTGCACTTGCCCCTACCAAGATAGGTGCGGGGCTTATTTTATACCCACCTCTTGGACGTATTATAATCTAGTCAGTTATTTTATATTTTACAGTACATAAAATTATTATTTATCGTTTTAATGAATTCTTCTACCAAATTCCAATGCGCCTTCAATTTGTCGGTCAAAATTAAACCAAAAATGTAAGTCTCTTTTCCAGATGTCACTTTTCCCACTGAATGTCATATTCAATATTTCCACATTCAGGATGTGACCTACACATCAACATTTCTTTAAAAAATATGTTGAGAGCAAAAGTCAACACCAATGAGCTAAATTTGCCTTTTTAAACTTTTTTTGGTGGTCATGAAGCCGGTAGTACACATTATTGCAAGTGCGTTAATATTGCTATGAGTAGGCTAAAAGGCGTTTTCAGGTTCTAGAACATACTTGCTCATCAGTAATTCTTCAAAAAATATGTTGTTAGCATAGTTCAACAACAATTAACAAATTTTGTTTTTGTTATTTAATTTTTGATGAACCATGTACCTTGAGGTTGCTGGGGTGGATTATGCGCCTCATTGATACAGGTAGCAGTACTGTAGGAGGGGTATCTGTTGAGAGACCAGATAAACTTGTGGTTCATGAATAGGGGCAGTAGGCTTTTCAGTAGTTGCAAGGAAAGAGTCTGGACTATTGACTGATTTGGCCTTGTAACACCAACCAAACCAGCCTTGCTGTGCTGGATCTCAGAATGGCTGGCAGCAAGGGGAAACTACAGTCATAAATTTTCCTAGGTGCATGGTTAATTAATGACAGAATCCTCTTGGGTAAAATATTCCGGAGGTAAAATAGTACCCCATTCGGATCTCCAGGTGCTGACTACAGAGGAGCATCTCGTCATCAGGAGAAAAAACATGGTATTCTATGGATCGGAGTGTGCAATGCTAGTGCCTCAGTAGGGCAGATAGGTTCTAAATTTAAAAAGGTAAACGGATAGGTTGAAGTTAGGTAGAGTGGACTTCAGTGGCATCAGAAACAGGACTGTTGGTCGGATGAATACAAGGTTATAAATACAAACTCAGATGGAGATAATGCAGGAGTTGGTGCAATAATGAATAAGAAAATAGGAATGCGGGTAAGCTACTATGGGCAGCATAGTGAATGCAGTATCGTAGCCAAGATAGATACAGGGCCAAAGACTACCGCAGTAGGACAAGTTTATATATAGGATCTCTCTTTTGAAGTAATTGAATAAATGAATGGTGAGGTAAAAGAAATTATTCAGATACTTACAGGAGACGAAATTTTAATTGTGATGGTGGCCTGGAATTCGGTAGTAGGAAAAGGAAGAGAATGAAAAATAGTAGGTGAATATAGACTGGGGGAAAGGAATGAAAGAGGAAGCCGCCTGGTAGAGTTTTGCATAGAGCATAATTTAATTGTAGCTAATACTTGGTTTAAGAATCATGAAAGAAGACTGTACACATGGAAGAGACCTGGAGACACTGGAAGGTTTTGGATTGATTATATATTGGTAAGACAGAAATTTAAGAACCAGATTGTAAATTGTAAGACATTTCAAGGGGCAGACTCTGACCACAATTTATAGGTTATGAACTGCAGATTGAAACTGAAGAAAGGTAGGAATTTAAGGGGATGGGACCTGGATAAGACGAAAAATTGGAGGCTGTTGAGAGCTTTCAGAGGGAACATCAGGCGTCGATTGACTAGAACAGGGCAAGGGATGCAGTAGAAGATGAATGGGTAGCTTTAAGAGACGAAATAGTGAAGATAAAATAGAAGCCTAGTAGGATCTGTTGGATAATTCATAATATTAGTACGTGATTTCGAGAAATGAAGTACCGATTTTTAGTATTAATTGTACAAGGAGCACAACGATCGTCGTGTAATTTGAAATTTACTTTGCCATAGATGTCCACAAAGAAAAAACAGTGTATGTCTTTAGCCTTTAGGAGTGTTCAACAGAAGTAGAAGCTTTCGCATTCATAACACTGATGTTACAATCTCTACTACGTGTTAAAATCTTCGCTACCTGAAAATCGAAAACTGGAGAACTACTAACCTCTGCCCTGCGCTCCGATCAGATGCAATTTACGTTAGGTTAGGGTAGGTTAGGTTAGGTTAGTGGTAGAAGTGACACAAGAAAGCAACGACATATCGTGAAGTCGCGTTCTAGAGGGTTTCACGTTCATTTGCAGTAAAACATGCACACTGTGCATCTAGCATGCGACAACTGCTAGGTCGATGATGTAGGCAACAGTGAAAATCAACACATCGCAGTAATGAGGTATGTAAATAACTGTCTGTACAAGTCTGTAAGATCAGCCTGTAACACTTACAGCGATCAAGAGTAGGTTTATTTTATGTAATTGTGTATTTGTAGTTTGGTTCTTGTTGTGGTCTTCACTCCAGAGATTGGTCTGATGCAGCTCTCCCTGCAATTTATGAAGTGTGTATTCTGTGTTGTTTAAACTCCTACGTCTCTGGCGAGAAAATTAGGGTTTTGTAATGTATATACGAAAAATGCAAAAGAATGTATTGAAATAATAAATTTTTATAATATGGATATGTTGATCAAAAGAAAATATTTGTTTGGCTGGCTCTGAGCACTATGGGACTCAACTGCTGTGGTCATCAGTCCCCTAGAACTTAGAACTAATTAAACCTAGCTAACCTAAGGACATCACACACATCCATGCCCGAGGCAGGATTCGAACCTGCGACCGTAGCAGCAGCGCGGCTCCGGACTGGAGCTCCCAGAACCGCACGACCACCGCGGCCGGCAAAATATTTGTTAAAAGCAGGCTCATCCTTAGGACAATTGTATTTGCAATATGTAAACGCTGTAGGGAAGTCCCTCCGCAACGAAAGCGGCATGGCGCGATGTAAAAGGTTGGTTTGGCGGTCGAACTGAGCGGCTCCTTTATGTGAACGACACGCAGTATGTGGCTAGCCTTAGCATGGTACACCTCGACGGTGCTAATAGAGGCACTTGGAAGCTGCATAATAGGGAATTTGCCTGAGATGTGGATCTGGCTATTATTTGGTATTCACAGCATAATGGAATGGCTCTAATATGTTGAAAATCCGACGCCAAGAAGAGATTTTATAGAGCATTCGTACATCAAGAGGTGGAGCCCCTCCACGCCCACACCGCCGTGATGGCCAACACAAAAGGTCTACTGCCATCTCTGCATAAGGGTTAGTATCCACTAAAGTGAGGTGTCGCAGGATGTCGGTACTGCGATGTTTGCGTACGTCTGGTTAGGATTAACCATTAATACGCCCTCATCTGGAGATAGATTGGTCGAAATCTGACGAAGGGTAGCGGTTTTAAGGGCAGAGGAAAAAAAGTGCCAGGGCAAGAGCCAAGGGAAGAAAACCTCTACGATAGTTAGGTCGGGTGGTAAGAGCAGTAGCGGTTGTCTTGCTGCCTGCGATAGGTTGTGCAAAGGATAGGCTTTGTTAGTAGTGGGTATCATGCTTGTCGATACCTTGGCGTTGTGCTGCTCGGCGGCTGGCGCTGGGTGCTGGTACGGAGTCCTCCTTCAACGTCAGCAACCTGTAACAGTTAGGTTTGATATCGATCTTGTGTCCGATAGGTCATATACCGGAGACATAGTGTGAGGGAATGTTGGCAGCCTGTTTGTGCGCCTGTGAGCGAGCTCGTCGGTGTTCCTGCTGTGGCCCGTTGGTCGGCTCTAGTAGCAGCTGGTAGTTGCCAGTCAGTGTTGCTGATGTGCAGGGGCTTACCGACGTTTGTCGCTGTTTGCGTGTGTTAGTTTACCACAGGTGGCTATGCCCTAGCTAGCAGTGTCTTTGGCCGCTTGTGTTTCCACCTGTGGTTGTGATGGGTACATCGAGAGCCATACAGTTCGTACAGTTAGCCGCCATGTCACCTGTCATCAATCTTCGCCACTGCTTCACAATCTTCATACATTCGGTTAAGTAATGTATATGGGCATGGACCAGTTAACCTGTGTGTTGTTGCAATAATCATCACATAAACCTAAATTCGTGTCTGGAACCATATTTTCAATGATGATCACGAACCTATGCAGGGTCCTCACCTAAGTGCTACTAAACCCGAGTATCTTGATTTAAATGAACAATTCTTGCATTTATGTGTTTAAAGTAAGTTTTTTTTAAAGTAAAAGGAGTAGTAAAAGTTAAAGCTGAAACCACGAAAGTGAAGTTGGATAAGCTTTTGCTGAAGTATGCTTAATTTATTATAGAATATAGTTTTGTAGGATTACAGTGGAAGATTGCGTAAGGATTGCGTAAATATTATTCCAAAGAATATGTGCTTCACAGGTGATTAAAGTACAAGTACATATAAATCTTTAATGAACAGATTTACGATAGTATTTTTAGAAGAAAAATTATGCACAATTTTAGAGAAGGTGTAATTTTGGTACCCATCATGAAAGGTTCCTATTTTGAAGTTAATTAAGCTCAGGATTATACTTTATTGTCTAGCAAAGTAATTTATGAATTGCTCCAAGTGAAGTGAATGATTAGCCTTTAGAGGTAGTCTTTAATATTGTAATAATCAGTTGAAATGACTAGTGAAACTATACTAGTTTCTGTGTCCCCATCATATTCTCCATCTATTAGGAGCTTAAACTGTGTATTTATGATACTATTCATCTTTATTTGGCGGCCGCTGTGGCCGATCGGTTCTAGGCGCTTCAGTCTCGATCTGCGTGACCGCGACGGTCGCAGGTTCGAATCCTGCCTCGGGCATGGATGTGTGTTATGTCCTTAGGTTAGTTGGTTTAAGTAGTTCTGAGTTCTAGGGGACTGATGACTTCATATGTTAAGTCCCATAGTGCTCAGAGCCATTTGAACCATTTCATCTTTATTTGTGTTTTTCATGGCAGTCAAGATAGAAGCCCCTCATGTCTAAATTTAGTTCTGCACCACGCAGTGACATATCAGTATTTGGTTAATTGATGCTTTTGAGAGTGGTTGTCGTTAATATGAGCTTGGTGCACGGTTGCTCCTCAAATTTACTGGTGTGTGTGTTATTGGTAACTGCTGCTACACACAGTACAGAGTGCCCCATGTCAGTTTGCATCCTGGTTGCTATTCAAAGGGAAATCTCAACAAAAGCAACTTCAATAACCAATATTCAGTTTTCTCAAATATACATTGTGTGATCAAAAGTATCCTGAAACCGGGCTGAAAATGACTTACAAGTTCGTGGCGCCCTCCACTGTCAATGTTGGAATTCAGTACGGTGTTGGCCCACTCTTTGTCTTGACGACAGCTTCCACTCTCGCACACATACGTTCAATCAAGTGCTGGAACGTTTCTTGGGGAATGGCAGCCCATTCCTCACGAAGTGCTGTAATGAGGAGAGGTATCGATGCCGGTCGGTGAGGCTCCTCGCTCCCTGTATTTTCCCCAGCCACCTTCAGAATTTGAAAGAGAGTATTCCAGTCAACATTCTCAAAAGCTTTCTCTAAGTCCACAAATGCTAGAAAAGTAGCTTTGCCTTTCCTTAATCTATCTTCTAAGATAAGTCGTAGGGTCGGTATTGCCTCACGTGTTCCAACACTTGTACGGAATCCAAACTGATCTTCCCCGAGGTCGGCTTCTACCAGTTTATGCTATGGATAGATGTCTAAATTATACATTACGTCCCTCTTTAACTGTCGGCGGTCTCTGTCAGTCAACAGACGAGGTCGGTCTGTATGGTTTTGTGCTGTGCGTATCCCTTCACGTTACCACTTCACTATCACATCGGAAACAGTGGACCTAGGGATGTTTAGGAGTGTGGAAATCTCGCGTACAGACGTATGGCACATGTGAAACTCAACCACCTGACTACGAAGTCCGTGAGTTCCGCGGAGCGCCCCATTCTGCTCTCTCGCTATGCCTAATGACTACTGACGTCGCTGATATGGAGTACCTGGCGAGTAGGTGGAAGCACAATCCTCCTAATATGAAAAACGTATTTTTTTGAGGGTGTCGGGATACTTTTGATCACATAGTGTATATTTCCAAGTTAATATGCGTAATTGGGCTGCCGACAGTTAATTTTTCCATTCATTTATGATTTTACCACATTCGTTATCTCCAAAGATTAAAGCCCGTTCGGTTTTTCTGTTATTCACAAAAATCGAAATTATAATCCGATACCCTTGTCCATCAGACACACTCGCAGTAAAACTTTTCAATCCTCTCAGAAGTTAACATTACCGTGTTTCATGGCAAGTTAGAGTGTTATACGTGGCTTTTTCCGTGACAGGACTAAAGCTACTGTTGTTAGGGATATCGACAGTGTTATAAGCAGTGTGGTTTAGCTGCCAGTACCAGAAAATTTGAAGTAAATTAATTTTCAATTTCTTAATTTTCAATAACTACGACTTTCGACTTCCCTTATTAAGTGGGAACTGTATTTGTTTAAAGGCATGCCTAGAAGGAGAATGCGTAGAGAAAGTAATAACAATGTGTGCATTCATAATGACAATGCATCCGTTTTTTAACGACCACAATATTAATACGTGAGCATCAATTTTTAAAATCAATTATACAAGGAGGCCAATGAAATTCATATAATTCCAAAGGAACTTCACAGTAGATGTGCACAAACCAAAAAAATAGAGTGTATACATAGGCATTCGGAAAAGTAAAAGGAAGTAGACATACACATGTGAAAAGTTTTGCTTCGTCTCAGACATTGCTACCAACTTCAGCTACGCATGACGATCAGGTGCTATGGAAGAAACGACACACAAAAGTAACAACGCTACGTGAAGTTGCATTCTTGGGACGTTCATGCACAAATGTTACAGGTACTTCAGTTGCAGTAATACACACATACCAGACTCATACTGGTTGATTTCAACAGTGGAAAACGAAACGTAGTGGTCTAAGAATAAACAAAACTAACTCTGTCCTCTGTTGCCACCGTCACCACAAAATTTAGTCTTTCTGATTTTCAGTATATTCATTTTCATTAGCTACAGCGTCTCGTATTGTGAGGAAACTATATTTGTGTTATTCTGTGCCTTGAAGGAGAAAATTAATGGGTCGGACTGAGAAACGAATAGCTAGAGAGACATAATTTTTGCATTGAGAAAGTATAAGAAGTAATAGGAATAATGCAAATATTGATAAAGATAATTCTATTGCCGTAATGAAAGATATATTTAAATGTGCACTGAAGATAATAACAAATACTTTTGAGAACTGCAATTGGGGTTTGATGAATTTACAGCGCATTTTTTGTAATGCATCCCACGTCTCGTCTGATGTGACTACGTGATACAACGGCATTCACATTATTTTGTGTCAAAGACTACCTTGAAATCATCGAACAATTAGAGAGAAATCAAAGAATTATTTAAATGCAGCATTGATCACACACCAGTTCTGCAGATAAAATTTCGGACACTATAACATACACGACATTCGCCATCACAAATCAGGTCCACCGACGAAATTGGTCGAATTTTGATCACAGGTGATACTAGTTGAATTTATGTGATGAAAACGGAAAATTTAAAAATGCTAGAAATTAAGCAGGCGAAATTGAGTAAAAATGTCTAAAAATGAGACTGACAGGGCGTGCAAAATAGCTAAACAGGAATGGCTACAGGACAAGTGTAAGGATTTAGAAGCATATTTCACTATGGGGAAACATAGATACCGCCTGTAAGAAAAATAAAGAGGCCTTTGAGAAAAATAAAAGCAGGTGTATAAATATCAAGAGCTCAAATTGTAAACCAATCTTAAGCAAAGAAGGGACTGAAAGGTTAAAGGAGTATACAGAGGGACTATACCAGGGAGATGAACTTGAAAGCAATTTTATAGCAAGGGAAGTGGACGTAGATGAAGATGAGACAGGAAATATGATACTCTGATAAGAATTTCAAAAAGCTCTGAACGATCTAAGTCGAAACAAGGGTCGGGAGCAGACGACATTCCGTCAGAACTGCTGATAGCCTTGGAAGAGCCAGCCATGACAAAAGTCTCCCATTGGTGTGCAGTATGTGTGTGACAGAGTAAATATCCTCAGAATGCAAGAAGAATGTGGTAATTCAAATTCCAAAGAGAGTAGTTGCTGAGGGTGTGGAAATTAGCGAACTATCACTTCATTAAGTCATGGCTGCAAGATAATAACACGAATTCAATACAGAAGAATGGAAAATCTGGTAGAACCAGACCTCTGAGACAATCAATCTGAATCGGGTATAAATGTAGGAACACGTGAGGCACTACTGACTCTACAAATTATCTTATAAGATAGATCAAGGAAAGACAAATCTACATTTAGAGCATTTGAAAATTTAGAGAAAGATTTTGACAATGTTGGTTGGAATTAACTCTTTGACATTCTGAAAGCAGCAAGGGTAAAATACAGGGAGCGAAAGACTATTTACAACCTGTACAGAAACCTGGCGGCAGTTTAAGGGTCGAAGGGTACGAAAGGGAAGCAGTGGCTGAGAAGGGAGTGAGACAAGGATATAGTCTATCCCCAGTGTTATTCAATATATACACTGAGGAAGCAGTAAAGGGTACAAAAGAAACATTTGGAGTAGGAATTAAAATTCAGGGAGAAGAAATAAAAACTTTGTGGTTTTCCGATGACATTGTAACTCTGTCAGAGACAGCAAAGGACTTGGAGGAACAGTTGACTGGAATGGGCAATGTTTTGAAAAGAGATAATGGTAGTGGAATTTAGTCGAATTAAATGAGTTGATGATTGAGGAATCAGATTAGGAAACGGGACACCTAAAGCAGTAGATGAGTTTTGGTATTCGGGCGGTGAAATAACTGATGATAGGTGAAGCAGAGAGGATATAAAATGTAGACCGGCAATGGCAAGAAAAGCACTTCTGAAGAAGAGAAATCTGTTAAAATCGAATATATATTTAAATGTTAGGAAGTCTTTTCTGATGGTATTTGTCTTAAGTGTAGCCCTGTATGGAAGTGAAGCATGGAGTAAGTTTAGATAAAAAGAGAATAGAAGCTTTCGAAATGTGGTGTTACAGAAGAATCTTGAAGATTAGATGGGTCCATCACGTACCTAATGAGGGAGACTGAACAGAATTGGGGAGGCAAGAGATTTGTGGCACAAACTACATAGGCATCGGTTGATAGAACATATTCTGAGACTCCAAGGGATCACCAGTTTAGTATTTGAGTGTAGTGAGGGCGGTACAAATCTTAGATGGAGGGCAAGAAATGAGTACAGTAAGCGGATTCAGAAAGATATAGGTTGCAGTTGCAGTTGCAGTTGCAGTTGAAGATGCTCGCACATCATAGAATAGTATGGAGAGCTGCATCAAACCAGTCTTCAGACGGAAGACCACAACAACAACAATCTTTTTGAGTGGGCATTAAGTAAAGCTCCCTCCTCCCACTTGGTAATGACTGTTACAGAAAGAGTTTGGTATTTGTAGGAACAATGTGTCAGAAGCTTGTATACAGTAACATATGTTCAAGCTTGTTGTTTTCATGATAGTGAGTATATAAATTTTTGTGCTTCCTTGCTTATACTGAATATTACGTGAATTTAACCAATTCTTATCTTGGCTAGCATGTTCTTTATTTTTGGTGGTTTCTCTTCTCACATTGTCAAGCACAATAAATGGCTTGCTAGGCAACCTCTCTTCCAGCAGCGAGATACAAAAATACAGTAATTCGGTGAAGTTGTAATATAGTTTTAGAAAGTGAATGGTAATGCCTCAGATATGACCTTGCGAAATTTACGGTAATGATCTCTTAATGGTAATGCCCCATTTTCCTGACTTGAATATCAAAGGCACATTTGGAGCGAACCAGATTTTCCGCCTGTAGGAGGAACAATGTACTTAACTTCAAGATATGAATAAATATACTGCTTTCTATAAGACTGTTCGTTCGCACCCTACACAACATACATTTGTTACCTATGTGTACTGCAGCGAGCCGTTATAATTTTCAAGTCGAAAGTTCAGTATTCTGGCCCTAGATGGGCCAAACAGGCATCACTGATTGCCGTGACATCCTGCATCCAGTGCAGTCATTGGATGTGGTGTGGAAGGCCACGCCGTCGCAACACCACTCCCCCACTCGTCGTCTGGGCCCTTGAACTTGGAACCGCCTCCAATAGGTCGAGTGGCTCTCGGCGTGGCACCACGAGGCTGAACGCAGTCCCCCACCGAGGGGAAACCCCTGGCAGTGCCGCGGGACAAACGTGCTGGGCGCTCAGTCGCAGGGGCGGACTGTCCTCCTCAAAGGCGCTCTTTTATTTCTTGGCTTGATCCATCTGGCCCTATTTACCTTCATTTCTCACGTTATTAAAAAACTGAGTAAGTTAAGGTTCAACCAGCAGTTTCCTTATATCCGATGCTAAATGCTATACAATGAGAGTTATACGAACATTTGAACATATAAAAAAGATAGCAACAAAAAAATAATAAAAACTTTACTCTCTTCATTGTTCATTTCTGTGCAGGGGCCATGTTATCTTGCGTGGCCTCGTAGTCACTGCACGATGACATAACAATTTATTCACATTTCAAGATTTGAACTGTTACCTAAAATTGAAGTACCATTACCACCAGATTTAATGCGTCCAGTGAGATTGACGAATTCATCCTGAGACATGAAATACGTGAGCCATTCCAGCTGCTAACATTCTTCTCCTGCTGATTAACTGCTTTTTTCCATTTATATTTAAACTGTCTGTGACGAAAGACTCTCTGTGTATGTTACACAGACCCAAAAATGCCAAAATACCGTACATACAATATTTCTCATCATTTCATTACTCAAGACTTAACATTCATTCTACTGATTACAGCTAGATATTTAGTTTTGGTGGAAACGATGTTAATGTAAAGTAACACGTAATTAGAACTATTAGTACAGTGTGTGATGCTTAAAGCAGTATGAACTAATCAGTAGATTTCAGAGAATTGACAACTTTCATCAGAAATACTTCTTTCATTCTTTCTGGTTTCAAAAACCTAGTAACTTTAAATACAATTGTCATTAAAGATTAGTCAGATCAAAATTTACTTTTTCCAATTCAGTCACTGCACTTGTTAAATTCCAGGATTTAATGCCAGAATCTTTTACACTAATTTTCTCCACTGAATGTCACCATTCATTATCCAGTTAAGTTGCTAGTCAAGAAATTCTGTAAGTTAACGTAATTTCAAATATTGCAACATTAAGTGTCAATCAGTAACTCACACGAGAGATATAGAAAACAGTTCTGTAATCTTTTGAATTCGTTAACTAACTATATTTTAATTAAAGCAAGTTCTCTAGTAAATTTTCACCTTAAAATTTTATAAACAAATGTGTAGTTTTCAAAATTCTAAGCTATTCAAACGACAGTCTTTATTTATTTCGTCAGCCGGCCGTTGTGGCCGAGAGGTTCTAGGCGCTCCAGTTTATCTTAATAGTGCAAGTCTTTTGCGAACTACGGTGTGAGTGCGGAGGTGCCTACATAGGAGAAACAGGGAGACCCGTCAGCTTACGAGTAGCACAACACGAACGCTATGTACGACTATCACAACATAATAAATAGGCGACAGCGGAACACCACCGTGACTGTGGACAACCCGTCAGGCTCCAGGAAGCCCGAGTACTGGAGAAAGAATCGTGGATGCGAGGACGCAAAATACGGGAGGCGATCGAAATTACTGAACAGCCTGACAACATCAACAGAGAAGATGGCTACAAACTCCCGGCGTCCTGGCTGCAGGCCATCCCAGTCCAACGGGCCGCAGAGCAGAAGCTACACGGGACACGGGCGTGTCTGCACAAACAGTTGTGGAGCAACTGTCAGTCCACTTCCGCGCACACCAGGAGGAAAACTTGCCGACCAGAAGCCGAACGCTGATTGGCGGACAGCTACCAATCGTTGACCACATGGATATCCACGAATAGCCTCTTTCTTTCCATCTTACGTCATGACTAGCCAATCATATTAGAGGGCTAATTAAAAGTTTAACAACAGTGACGTCAGACATCGATATCTGTAATAAATAGAAGCACCTATCCCCATGCAAAACCAGTCGTGCCCTGAGGAAGGCCGTTGCAATTCGGCCGAAACGTCTGTTTTAGTTTATTATTGTTGTTAGTTTTTAGCAACGACGCGGCATCATACCCAGAAGAGTTTTAATCACTATATAACAAAGTTGTCAAGGCTGAAGGCTAGCGTTTAGTGCGTTAACAGTGCACAGTCACTTTCGTTGTACCTTTCTCAAGCTTGTTGCTCAAAGTACACTTCGTGCCTATTTAGGAGCTGCACAATACCTCAAGGCTACTGTCCAGTTACTTCATGGCGTCAATTTCTCCATGTCAACTACACACATTTCTGCAGAGGAATATCAGTTATTGTTAAATCTACCACGTGCACTAACTTTGTAAGGGGGATACCAACTTTGTGATGTTCATCTGTCAGAATTCATATGTGAAAGCACCTCGCAAACATTTAGCCGCTGTCAGACTGATTTGGAGGCTATTTTATGTGTCTGCCCGTGGTTAACATCCTATGTCAGAACTGAGGATGGTCATCCCATTGCTGTGACTGTTAACAAATGTACAGAGCAGGTAGGGCAGTTATGAAAAACAGTTGAAGTTGTTCAACATTTTGTTGAGTATATTATTTGAGAATTCATCATAAAGCCGGTTTAAAGCAATTCGATGAATTTCTGCCAGTGAGGCACCAACTGTAATCCAGTGATCACAGGTAAGGACACTATCAGCCCATGGTGAATACTTTCAGGGGGAGGGCAGGAAATGAAGGTGCCATCACGCCCCAAGAGCGAGAAATTATTATTACCTCAATTTTGCAAAACAGCCGCCCACTACACAGTTATCTTTTCTACAGTTTGTACATGCCCCAAAGAAAAGGCAGCACAGACTGCGATCACAAAAATCATGGGTTAGCGACATGCACATACACAAATGATGTAAGTATACGAGGTATAAAAGGGCAGCACATTGGGGGAACCGTCATTTGTACTCAGGTGATCCGTATGACGAGGTTTCCGACGTGATTATGGCGTCACGACGCGAATTAACAGTCTTTGAACGCGAAATGGTAATTGGAGCTAAATGCAAGGGACATTACGTTTCGGAAGTCGTCAGGGAATTCAGTATTCCGAGATCCACAGTGCCAAGAGTGTGCCGACAATACCTCATTTCAGGCATTGCCTCTCACCAAGGTCAGTGCAGTGGCCGACGGCCTTCACTTGACGACTGAGGGCAGCGGCGTTTGCGTAGACTTGTCAGTGCTAACAGACAAGCAACGCCGCACGAAATAACTGCCGATATCAATGTGGGACATACGACGAACGTATCCATTAGGACAGTGCAGCGAAATGTGGCGATAATGTACTATAGCAGCAGACGACCAACACGAGTGCCTTTGCTAGCAGCACAACATCCCTTGCAGTGCCTCTCCTGGGCTCGAGACCATGTTGGTTGGACCCCAGACGACTACGAAATTGTGGCCTCGTCAGACGAGTCCCGATTTAAGTTGGTAATGGCTGCTGGTAGGATGCAAGTGTGGCGCAGGCCCCTCGAAGCCGTGGACCCAACTTGTCAACGAGGAACTGTGCCAGCTGGTGATGGCTTCGTGATGGAGTGAGCTGTGTTTATGTGGAACAGACTGTGTCCTCTGGTCCAACTGAACCGATCACTAATGGGAAACAGTTACGTCTGACTACTTGGAGACCATGTGCAGCCATTCATGGCCTTCATGTTCCTACACAGTGATACAAGCTTCGTGGATGACAACAGGCAGTGTCATCAGGCCACAGTTTTTCGAATTCGGTTTGAAGAACATTCTGGACAGTTTGAACTAATGATTGGGCCACCCAGATCACTGGACACGAACGTCATCGAACAATTATGGAGAATAACTGAAAGGACGTTTGTGCACAAAATTCGGTACCAGCAACACTTTCGAAATTATGGACGCCTATAGAGACAGCACGGTTCAATATCTGCAGAGCATTTGCAACGACTGGTTGAGTCCATGCCAGGTGGAGTTCCTGCAATATGCTGGCAAAAAGGAGGTCCATCACGATATTACTAGGTATCGCATGACTTTCATTACCTCGGGGCAGATGTGTATAGAAACGTATGATGCGCTTAATTTTAGGAAAATAACCATCCACGAGAAACTAATAAGTTACAAATCTCTCCAGTAAGGATTAATTATCTTCGAAGACGCCAATTAAATACCCCAGATGTAGCCGGGGAGGAGATAAACTGCCGGCACTTCCCTCCCTCTGCCCCTTCCTTCGCCGCTACGTCGATTCCCCCATTTGACGGCCCGCTCACGGCACAACGCCATTGGCCGTAGCCTCCCGTTACGAACACTGCTGGTCTGCGCCTTCCCATCTTAGTGCCCGGCAGTCGCTGTCGGAAGCAACAGGTGGCTGCAGTGATTGGCATCATCTTTGCTGCCGTGTCGCGCAGGCACGTCTCTGACACACGTATCGAAGAGCTTTGACGGCGATAGTACGAATCGTTCGTTGTTGCTTCGCGCGTTCTATTAACTGACGTTCCGACCTTCTGACTCGAAAAGCCGGTTTCGTCACGCGTCGAAAATAAATTCTACGCCGACAAACTGTGACAAAACGTGGAAAGTGGCACATGTTGCGAAATTGTTAAGAGCTCGGAGTAGAACATCGATCTTTTTTCTCCACCCACAATGTCCACAAACACGACGCAGACCGTTGTAAAGTGAGTACCGTCCCTTTTTGCAGCGATTTACCTCCCGTCCTGTCATTTTACCTACTATTTTATTACATTTCTTAGTGTGCAACATAATTACTATGAATCCGCTGTAGGGTTTCTATATACTGCCGGCCGTACATTATATTGAACAGCCTCCAACCGTGCAATAATGCCGTGACGTTTTCATCGAGGAAAAATGTTTTTGAGGAAGTCAAGAGACAGTAAAATTTAATCGAAACAATAACAACCACTTGGTGTGAAAGGGTTAAAACACAGGTGCGACTTGCAATTTAGCAACTGCCATGGTAGCTTAAACAGATTTGCACAACTTTATTTGTAATTTTTTTCCCTATAGCGCAATGCACCTTGGCTATAACGGCATACAGCACAACACTGTGACATGTACCTGACACTTGTGTGGGCTAAGGAGGCTGGAGAATGCCAGACAGCGCTGAAATTCACTGATCTGACTGGAGCCGGTGCTACCACTGCGGCAACGCCGCTGCGTCTACAGACTACAAGACGCACATTAATTTTCCAGAAATTATTTTTTTTAATAAATAACATTTTTATCATATTTATCATTAGATTGCAAAGTCAATCAAAAAAAAGTTCTTAGTTTACAAAATAGAACTGACCTTCTGAACTTTCTTCTTTTTCTTCTTCTTCTTCTTCCTCTTCGTCGTCATTGTTGTCCTCGTCATATATAAGATGGCCCTCACTGTCATCGAGAGCCACACTTCTTCAAAGATTTAACAATGTCTTCTCTCACTCTAGATCAAGACTGTTTTATCCACTGACGCACTTCTTTGATTGTAGTTCATTTTAAAGCTCACTTCGGCGTGAATTCATGTAGGATTTCATCCATCACCCATCTGTTCCATTCCTCTCTCATATACACTTTAAATTATTTATCGAGACATCACGAGGTTGCGACTGCGAAGCAAGCTCTCGCGGAACAACAGCAAGCTCTGTATTTCCCTGTTTCAATTTCTCTTGCACATATTGTTTGAAATGAGTACTAAACTGATCGAACACAAGAAGAGAACTCTTCTTCAATAAAGCACCTTTACTTCTCGCCTACTTTCTCTTAATCCAAAATTTCAACAACAATACCTCTCGGTATTTCAGAAGGTTTTGGCATGGTTTTGCGCCAGAAAATCATCATCGGATTAAGTTTAGTACCGTCAGCACAGAATGACAGGACAAGAGTACAATGTATTTTTGAAATGTCCACTTGTTTTTATGTTTACAGTTTTAGCACCTTTCACAGCAAGAGCTCTGTTACTCGGCACATCAAAAGTCAGAGGCATTTCATCCATATTTGCTAATTGACTTAGATCGACACTGGTTTTCTTTCGATGTGGAATAACACAGCGATAGAAAGGTAATATTTTCTCTTCGTACTCCTGCTGCATTGTCCGAGATATTTTGGTTCTCGCGCCAAGTTCACGGGGCTTCATAAACCTGTGCTTCTCCGCCCTCAAAGTTCCACAGTAGCGCTAGCTTACGAGCGTGTATTTGAATCATTTTCGTATTAAATCCAGTGCCATTTTCACGGTTTCCCTGAATCCATTTAAGTACGTCGTCTTCTAGTTTTGACCATTTTGCGTTCAGTCCTCCATTTGAACATTTAGGCTTCTTCGTCTTTTTTCTGTTCTTTCTTACTAGGCCACCAATCGCGAATGGTTTTTTTCTCTGGGTGGAGGGCCGAAATGCCTCTCAGCTGCCGTGTTTCCATGTTCTTCTGCATACGCTGTTACTTTCAATCTATAGCTCACATCACAAGAATACCGTTTACTTCTTTCCATGAGCGAAATTAGCTACTAATAAAATTATTGTACTGTTACCGAGAAGCCGGCCAGTGTGGCAGAACGGTTCTATGCACTTCAGTCTGCAACAGCGGAACCTCTACGGTCGCAGGTTCGAATCCTGCCTCGGGCATGGATGTGTGTGATGTCCTTAGGTTAGTTAGGTTTAAGTAGTTCTAAGTTCTAGGGGACTTATGACCATAGTGCTGAGAGCCATTTGAACCATTTTTTGTTACTGTGGAACACAAATCACTTTCACTTCGAGTTCACTGTCAGCGTAGCCTGCAGTGACGCACGATAGGCTAGACAGGGTGTTCTGCGTTTGTGATGGCAGGGCGGGAGGCACGCAGAGTTGACAAGCTGGTGAATCCCGGCAAATCGTGTTCGTCGCGTGGGTGTACTGCTGCTGCAGGTAGAGGTAGGTTTCCCACGGAGTCGAATATATGACTATTTTTACGACTGGCGGTAATTTTAAATCAAACGCTGGACATTTTTATGGAATTTCTAGTACAAGACTGGAGGCAATTTTTCGAAGAAAAAAATGCGTCTTATATTCGTAAAATACGGTATCAGGTGTAGCGGCGACTTGAAGACCAGCTGACGACGGTGCAGGGATAAGGTGGAGCTGCTTGGTCCCACCTGGCATTGACGCGCGTGGGGCTATGTTGCCCTAAAAGCTGGTGAGAAGTCCACTTTTAAAATACGAGTAATTCCCAGACTGCGTGATTTCCTGCTGTAGTCTGATAGAAGGGACACTGTTGAGGCGGTGTGTTGCTCGCTCATTCTGTACTGATACGCGGTACAGCCAGTCTGCATTTACGTCTCGCTTGCAGTGCGTCTGAAGCTTCTTTAATCTCCTGAAATCAGTCTACGTCTCTTGGCTACAAGGTGTCCTATCCTGCTGGAACTTACTGGCAAGGTCGGTGCTGCTGTAACTACCCACACAGCACGTCCCCAGTCCAGAGTACTGTCCATCCCTTGGTCAACAGTATAGAAACTTTCATGGTCTATTTTACACTGGTACCTGTAGAAGATCTTCATGGTGCAGCAACTCAAACCTCATGATCCGCAGCAAGGTTCTGTATTTGGTCTTCAGTTTCTGGGGTGGACTGAAGTTGACGACATGTGACGAGACAATTCCTGTGGAGCGACGAGGCACATTTTACACTACAGTGCGCCGCGAATACACAGAACGGCCGAATTCGGGGTACTATTAAAACGTGTGCTGTGCACGAAGAGCAACTGCACTTGCCATATGTGACTGTGTGGCGTGGATTCACAGCACCTTCATTCTCAGTCTGCTTTTCCTGGGAAAGACTACACCTACACGGCCCGTCAGGTGCAGCGAGAGGTCTGCACGTCATCGAGACCTCTGAGGATAGCTAAATGAACGCGTTTAGCAGGGACACGTCCGGTCTCTACCTGACCTGAAGACCAGTATACGGGAGCCCTTTGCTCAGATTCCACCGGACCTGCTGCTGAGCGCACAGATTCGGCACCCGTCGACGTCTCCGGCGCTCTAATTGCACGAGCTATGTGAGCAGTGTTTCATAATAATATTATGCCTTCACAATAATAACATTATCCTTTTCTGACTTTTCTGACCTTTTCTCCCGATGTCCCGTTCTTAATCCATCAGATACGAAGGCAATTCTATACGTTTTTCTGCATTCACAGTGCAAGGTTCGGACCAGGTGGTCACAACTGCAATTAATTTGGAGTTTTGCTCTGAACAGTCTCCCTTAGTAGGTCAGGAAGCTAGGCCAGCAATCTAGATGTGACTTTGACAGCATTCATTAGACATCTAAGAATGCATTTCTTTGTTGCTATAGGAATTGTTATTGCACAGGCAGTTGCAAAAGGAGGCGTGACCGGGAACTTCGAATAACATAGTTTTTGTTTTCATCACTTCCCACACAAGTCCCAATAGTAGTTAATAAATTTTACTACTGATCGAAAAGAAAAGTGAAAACTGAAACTTTTGGTCAGATTTACACACTCCTCCGCTAAATTATCTGCGACACTGACTCCGGGACCTCGCAGAGAGACTAAACAGAATGCGAAATGTCGCAGAATCGGCTAGCGCAGATTGTGAATGGATAATAACGTTGCAATTTTCCCCCTGCTTGGCGAATAGAATAATTGGCGGTCGTGCGAGTAGAATAACATGTACACGCATTGAGCAGAATACGTGTCATGGAGCCCTGCCAAGGAGAAGCTTGTATTTCCTTCACATCAACGATACGGAGGGCTGCTTATGAGGCTTGGAGCTGTGAACGGCAGACATGTCTCTCAGCCACCTGGCGGCCGTACAATGGAGCGCCTCTCCACGACCGTGGTCCTGCTCGGGGCAGCTTCGTAGACGTCACGTGGTTTCTGTCATTCGCACGTGGCTGCGACACGTGTGTTAGCCCACGCACCTGTATCGCTTGAAGATTGTCACATCTGGACACTGGGATAAGGACGATTATCACATCTGGACGCTGCGATGAGGACGCAACGGCAGCAGCTGATCTTAACCACATCGTATTGGCACGTTACAGACTTTTACAGGATGCGGCGAAAAAAATCATAAAGTAAAAAAATCATAAAGTATTAGAGACACCTATTAATTCTTTCTTCTTTCGAAAAAACCAATGTCTTGAAAGTGGCTAACGGTCTGCTCAATGCATTTGGGGAGTCCTAATCGGATTTTCTGTCCTCTTTTTGGAACATGTCTGTCGATGTTGGTAATAGTAACACGAATGTTGTTCCACAGCTCAGCCAGGGCCTGCACACGGCTGGTATACACCAAGTATTTGAGACAGCCCCATAAGAAAAAGTCGAATGGCGCTAAATCTGACGAGCGTCCTGGCCACTAGAGATCGCCCCTCAAAGAGGTGAGGTGACCGGGGAAGTGTTCGCGCAACACGGTCTTAGATGTTCGTGCCGTGCGAGCTGTGGCGCCATCCTGTTGGAAGCAGACATCACCCACATCCATTTCTTCAAGTTCTGGAAGCAAAAATTTTAAATAATCTGAACATAACTCTCAGAAGAGACCGTCTCTGCCTTATCGTTCTCTTCAGAAAACTGTAGGCCAATAGCGCCGACTTTACATAGTGCACTCCAAACAGTCACACGTTCTGTATGCAGGGGCTGCTCGTGAAGTTCTCGACAATTCGTACCACTCCAATACCGTAAGTTTTGTTTATTCACACAGCCTGACAAATGAAAACGTGCCTCGTCACTGAAGAACGCTGAAGCGTCATGAAGCAGCTCGTCGAACAAAACAAAATCACGCGAATGAAGCGTGTGCACCACTAACAGTTGGTACAGATGAAATTTCAACTCTTCATGAACAATTCGTCTCACTGTGAGTTTAGAAACTACAGAGGCAGCTGCACGTTTGCGTGCAGATCGCTCAGGGGAATTCAAAATCGATATCATCACCTTCTGGTGGTTCTTGAAGGTCATGGTTTCTTTTTCTGCACACTCCCAGTATCCATGAAGGTGTCTACCCACATAACATTTGATTTCCCATCAGGCACACGACCTTCAGACGCGATGTTGAACCGTTTCCTGAATGCACACTGAGTTTTGGTGACCCAACGTCCTTTCGAAAAGTAGGCCGCGACAGCAAACGCGCGTTCTTCTCTTGCTCAGAGCATGATCGCTACTAAACCAACAACGTTAAGTCTCGCTCTTTTGATAGCACTGAAACCCACGCAACAAAGAGTAACAGCCACTGTGTGCCGCGTGTTTCAAATAAGGAAGTTCCCGGGCCACACCCTGCATAAGAAACCGTTTGCAGCAGGTTGCCTCCTCCCTACCAGTGCTCCTGTTCTACTCCGAAGTTTCGATAAACAGAAGTATAGCTTGCCAACAGACTGTCTGAAAACTACCAGCATCCAGATTTAATTTATGAGGTGCCGAGACCTTCATTTTCAAATGGCATCGACGCGATTCGTAAATGGGTGCGTAATTTTGTGTTTCAGTTTGCGTGCAAACCTCTATTTCTACAGTACATTTTCATTGTAGCTCTCTTGTGCATTTTATGTCACTGTTCTACTGTCACTACTCTATATTCTGTTGGTTGTATTGTGTTTGTCTTTCTGGATTTTTCTTTTATTTTAAGTATATCTGCATGGTGTAATTGTCGTATTGTTATTTGATGTTATTTGCAATTCTGTTCTTCAGATATTGTAGTACGTATTAAGTCATGTACGGTGTTTCCCCTTTAATGTTTTTTTTTTTTTTCTATAAGAGCATATGTACAGGGTGAAACAGAATAACGGGAATGTTTGAAATGAGCAGTGGCAGCCATGGGCAGGTGGCAGCACTGCAGGTTCGTGACAGTTAGCGAGTAGACAGTCCGCCATTTCAGTAATCGTGGATCAGTGGAACGGACAACCGCGTACATTAACTATAAAAGTGTTTTAGAAAACCAATGATAGTTTGGTAGCGGTGCGGAGGGAGTTTTGACGTTTTTATAATTTAGGACATCATGATGAAGTTCTGTCGAAACACACGATAAAATGTTGGATTAATTAGTTTGAAGAGACAGAAGCCGCCCTCAAGAAGAAACCAACAGGACGACCAAAAAGTTTTTGTTCTCCACCGAACACTGATGTACGCGAGTCCGTATTACGGAGCCCATGGCGCTCAGTTGATAAGGAAGCAGCAGTGGTTGGAATTTTCCGGCAGTGTGTTCTCAGAATTCTTCATCTCGATTTAAAATTACATCCGTGCAAACTTCAGATAGTGCAACAATTGAAAGACAACGATTACCCGTTACGATTAGGATTCTGTCAACAAATGATAACAAAAACAATGACAATGAATTGCCAAACAAGTTTTGGATGTCAGATGAGACACATTTTCATCTCGCAGGTTATGTGAATAAACAGAACTACCGTTATTGGGCAAACACAAATCCTAATGACGTTCATGAGCGACCCTTAGACGCTTTAAAGCGTCTGTTTCATCACGTGGGATTATGGGACCGTATTTTTTCGCAGATGAACGGGGAAACACAATACCTGTCAATGCAGATAGTTACGTGGAGATGCTACGAACTATCGTTTCACCTACATTGAGAAACTCTCCAAACATTCAAGAAGCCTGCTTTAAATAGGACGGAGCGACATCACACACTGCACGGCAATCAATGGCATATGTGCGAGAATTGTTTGGCAGCCGTGTGATCTCATGATTCAGTAACATTCCCTGGCTCCCTGGATCACCTGACTTATCCGTTTGTATTTTTTTTCTTGTGGGGCTACGTCAACAGCAAAGTCTACAGGGCTCGATCAAGAATCCTGAATGAATTAAAACAGTGTCCCAGCTGTGATGTTGCAGCGGTCAATGAGGAATCTCAACAGCAGTTTTCACGAATGTATTCGTACAGGAGGACGCCATCTAAAGGACGCAATATATAAAAAGTGATGAATGCCATAAATATTTCGTAAATGGCAAAGTTGTAAGGTTTCAATTTCTATTAATGCAATTTCTTTCCTTCATCACTTCTAGTTTTATTGGATTGTGGAAATGTTCCCGTTTCTCTGTGTCGCCCTGTATGTTTGTCATAACGTTGCTGTAAAGCGCTTTAATAATTCTGTTCCAATGTCATTGTCATCACTGCCGCTGGCTGTCTGGTTTTTGTGTAATTGCGCTTTTATTTTACTTTAACACTGTCTTTATATGCTAACTTTGTCATTTTGTGCTATTCTGCTTTTTTGCAGTTGTGCTTCTTTGGCACTTTACGAACGTCGTTGGCTGCATGGTCCTTGTAACCCAAAGCCAAAAGAATGAAAAGTTTGTATTTCAGCAACAAAGCCGCGGTACGTGTGATCTCTGTAAGGTCGTGTGGTCGCTGGCCTTCCAAAGCGCCTGCCAAGGCAACATGGAACTTCGACCATTCGTAATTACCTTCGCCTTACACGAAAAATTACCCAGTCCCTAACTTTCTTTAGTTATTTTCTCTTTTTCAGTGCTATGACAAATGGCTTACATATTTACGAAAACGAGCGAAACCATCTGTAATAACAGCTCAGGTTGTTTCATTTTCGTTTCTTCTAGCATCCCCACAATCACAGCAGAGCATCAATACGCCAATTGCAGGTCTACGACCATTCTCGGGTTACCTGTCTCAGTAGTTCACATACCCTTGTTGCGTGGTTGGAAAATATATCAGTAAAAAAAAAAATAAACACTTTAAACCGAAACACGTCCCACCAGGTCATAACGCATGCTGCTACGGTCGGCAAAAAGAAATTTTCTTGTAGCTTCTTTACTTTTTCTTTAACTTCTTTTTTTTTGACATGGTACAGACTCAACTCATCTTGTGATCTCGTTGCAACGCTTTCGCCTCTCCCTAATAATACGACTGTTCGCTAAAAAGCCAACAGACATGAAATTGGCATTAAGGAAAATGGAAATGAGAGTATGGCATCGTTGGCCGGGACGCTCTACTGGGGGAAGTTCGGCCGCCAAGAGGAAGTCTTATCTCATTTGACGTCAGATTGGGTAACTTACACGCCGGTGATGAGGATGAAAGGATGATGAGGACAACACAGCACCCAGTCCCCGAGTGGAGAAAATCTTCAACCGGGCCGGGAAACGAACCCGGGCCCACTTGTAGGGGAGGCGAGCACGTTACCATCCAGCTAAGCAGGCCGACAAATTAGCATAAAGTGTACTACATATCAGTTGGTTGTAATTAAAGTGTAGTTACTAACACGGGTACTACTTGGTAGATATGCTGATGTTAATGTAGAACCGATCTATGTTGTTCAATTTTCCCCGGTCATACCCCCATTCGCAACTGCCTGTTGCATAACAACTCCTGTAGCGACAAAGAAATTCAATCTTGAATGTGTAATTAATGCTGTCAGATTCACATCTGATATCCTACCAAATCCTGATCCAATAACGAAATCTGTTCAGAGCAAAACTGAAAATCAAAATGGCTCTAAGAATGCCCTTACCTGCAAACATTATGTCAAGAGAACCTTTCCATCGTCTATAGTTGCAAACTGGCAACATATGATGTTATAGTTGTTTCTGATTGTGGAAACATAGGGAGAGCTGGTCTATGGCTTCCATTCAGTCCGTTGTTGACCAGTCTGGTGCGGCAGTTGAAGATATGGAAACGACAGCCGAAGCTTTAAATTTTACGTCCAAGAATAATTGAAACAGGAGAATAGTGCAAACATATAGTCATTTGAACATCGAACAGACTCCCGCATGGACAGCATAATAATGTGCATCCCTGCCGTAGAGAAACAATTTAAATATCTGAAAGCAAATGAATCACCAGGTCCGGATGGAATCGTAGTTCATTTTCACGAAGAGTACGGCATTGGCTCCTTTCCTAGCTTGCATTTATCGTGAATCTCTCGCCCAGCAGAAACTCCCCAGTGACTGGAAGAAAGCGCAGGTGACTCCAGTATATAAGAAGGGTAAAAGAACAGACCTGCAAAATTACAGACCAGTATCCTTAACTACTGTCTGCTACAGGATCCTCGAACATATTCTCAGTTCGACACTATCACACTTTCTCGAGACAGAGATGTGGTGGGGAAGACAAATGGTTGACTTCGCGTTAATTAGATTTTCGGCCTCAGGACAATTAAAAACAGATTTTTTTCTATCCGAAGTCGTGCGACCTTCCCATGGTGGATGGACTTAACGTAAGTAACAGTGCCTCAGCTCTTGACTGCATAACTTGTTCAGTCATGCCCATTGAACAATAGGGTGGTTTAATGTTCCATTCAAACTATAGCCATCGTATTGTGATTCATCCGTCAGTTGTAGCCGACCCCATCTACGATAAGACGCTAGGACTTTACTAGCTTCATAAAACCAAGTTTTACGTAAAATATGGGTGGACTTTTCTTTGAGTTCACCAAACAATGGAATACTACAGTTTTGCCTCGAGCGTTTGCATTGGAGTTGGTAAGACTTGCTGAGACCAGCGTCTGTATTTTGCACTGCTGTCCCTTTCGCATAGGAAGTAGGGGTCCAGAGTATGGCCACCCTCTTCACCAAGGGTCAAGGAGAATACTTTCAGATTCCCACAAATGATGGACTAATATTCTTTGTTATTAAGCTTCTCCGGCTTCAAGTCTACAATATAATGTTTCTGTTTCAAATATATTGAATATCCAACTGGTATGGAAGTTCGTAGTGCAGAACAACAACCTTGAGAATTCTTTCTGAAGATTTAATGAAGAGTCTCCAGCCTCGTGCTGACTTCCAATTTCCAAACATTTGCGTCAAACCAGGAACATTAGAGGTGTACTGGTGGTCATCGTAATCAGAAAAGTTAGGAAGGAAATTATTTATTAAAAAATTTCTGAACGAAGAAGAAGAAGAAAAGTTCAAAAGGCCATTAATCTCTTTTCCTGTAGCGGAGAGGTTTTTAGATATGACAGATCTCTGACCAAATCATACCGTTAATGTTGTGAAAGCAACTGGGGCACGCGGCACTAATTGAATTTATAATTTTCATCAGATCCGTCATGCGCCTCATTGCCTGAAAGTGCAGGCGCGATATCAAGTCTAACAGATGGCAGAGGTACAGAATAAAAGATTCAGTTTTTCGTTTAAATTTGTGTCCTCATATGCTCCAAGAGCAGAATTAATAGTAATCACTGTAATTTCAAAACTCTCTCCATGCCACTGGAATCCCAAAATGGTGAGATTTCACATTGTTGTTGCAGCCTTGGTTAAAAAAAAAAAAAAAAAAAAGAATTCGCGGATGACGACGGGCAAAAGTTCATAGGAATTCTTGTGTCTGTAAGAATAGCGATGCGCGAAGCATACAACAGCTTCCACCGTCATACTTCAACGAAAGATCTCACCTAGAGTCCGGGCAAATTCTGGCCTGCATAATACTTTTTAGTGGGCCAAATGATTCCCTCCAGTCACTTGTCGACATGTCTGGTGCGGCAACACTGAAAGAAAAATGGAAGTTTTAGATTTTGCATTAATCAAATCATTCACATAGGAATAGTACAAACATCTCGTCGTTTGACCATCTCACACGCCTTCGCAAAAAGGACATAGTAATAGGCATTCCTGGTGGAGAGAAGTAACTGAAAGAGTTGAAAGCAAATAAGTCGCCAGCCCAGGGATGAACCCCGGAACTCTACAGCATTGGCCCCTAACTGACCTCGCATGTATCGCGAATCTCTCGGTCATTGCAAAGACCCAAGCAACTGGAAAAATACGCTGCTGACTGTTGTCTATAGGAAGGCTAAAATAGTAGACCAGCAAAATTACAATATCCTTAGTATCGGTTTGCTGCAGAATCCTCGAACATATTCTCAGTACAAAAACAATGAATCTTCTTGAGACGGAACAGCTTATGTCCACGGATCTGCATGGTTTCAGAAAGCATCGCTGATGCAAACTCAGCTTGTCCTTTTCTCACGTGATATACTGCGGACTATGGATGAACTGCAACAGGTACACTCTTGGAAATGGAAAAAAGAACACATTGACACCGGTGTGTCAGACCCACCATACTTGTTCCGGACACTGCGAGAGGGCTGTACAAGCAATGATCACACGCACGGCACAGCGGACACACTAGGAACCGCGGTGTTGGCCGTCGAATGGCGCTAGCTGCGCAGCATTTGTGCACCGCCGCCGTCAGTGTCAGCCAGTTTGCCGTGGCATACGGAGCTCCATCGCAGTCTTTAACACTGGTAGCATGCCGCGACAGCGTGGACGTGAACAGTATGTGCAGTTGACGGACTTTGAGCGAGGGCGTATAGTGGGCATGCGGGAGGCCGGGTGGACGTACCGCCGAATTGCTCAACACGTGGGGCGTGAGGTCTCCACAGTACATCGATGTTGTCGCCAGTGGTCGGCGGAAGGTGCACGTGCCTTCGACCTGGGACCGGACCGCAGCGACGCACGGATGCACGCCAAGACCGTAGGATCCTACGCAGTGCCGTAGGGGACCGCACCGCCACTTCCCAGCAAATTAGGGACACTGTTGCTCCTGGGGTATCGGCGAGAACCATTCGCAACGGTCTCCATGAAGCTGGGCTACGGTCCCGCACACCGTTATGCCGTCTTCCGCTCACACCCCAACATCGTGCAGCCCGCCTCCAGTGGTGTAGCGACAGGCGTGAATGGAGGGATGAATGGAGACGTGTCGTCTTCAGCGATGAGAGTCGCTTCTGCCTTGGTGCCAATGATGGTCGTATGCGTGTTTGGCGCCGTGCAGGTGAGCGCCACAATCAGGACTGCATACGACCGAGGCACACAGGGCCAACACCCGGCATCATGGTGTGGGGAGCGATCTCCTACACTGGACGTACACCTCTGGTGATCGTCGAGGGGACACTGAATAGTGCACGGTACATCCAAACCGTCATCGAACCCATCGTTCTACCATTCCTAGACCGGCAAGGGAACTTGCTGTTCCAACAGGACAATGCACGTCAGCATGTATCCCGTGCCACCCAACGTGCTCTAGAAGGTGTAAGTCAAATACCCTGGCCAGCAAGATCTCCGGATCTGTCCCCCATTGAGCATGTTTGGGACTGGATGAAGCGTCGTCTCACGCGGTCTGCACGTCCAGCACGAACGCTGGTCCAGCTGAGGCGCCAGGTGGAAATGGCATGGCAAGCCGTTCCACAGGACTACATCCAGCATTTCCACGATCGTCTCCATGGGAGAATAGCAGCCTGCATTGGTGCGAAAGGTGGATATACACTGTACTAGTGCAGACATTGTGCATGCTCTGTTGCCTGTGTCTATGTGCCTGTTGTTCTGTCAGTGTGATCATGTGATGTATCTGACCCCAGGAATGTGTCAATAAAGTTTCCCCTTCCTGGGACAATGAATTCACGGTGTTCTTATTTCAATTTCCAGGAGTGTATATTCTCTGTTTGTAATTTCCAAAAAGCATTTGCCATTGTGCCCCACTGCAGGCTGTTAATGACGGTACGAACGTATGGAATAAGTTCACAGATATGTGAGTGGCTCAAAGACTTTTTAAATAACAGAACCCGGTATTAGTGGGACAAGGGTGACGCTACCCCACATTCCATTGTTGCCGATGTATCCAAGATGGCGGCGAAGACGTCATCCAAGATGGAGTCTTGTAGATGTGGCAACATGGCATGATGTCTTCCTAGATGGCGGATTTTGGTGGGCTACCTCCACTAATCAAAGCCTCCAAAACAAGGCTGCAAGTGCAAATTCCAACAGGATAATGCACCACACCCCGTTTATCCCTACTAAGCAAAGAAAATCGCTGGAAGATAGCTTACTTGGCATACCTCTACTAACCTAAGTCACCCGACTGCCACCTCCTCCTAAGCATTCGTGGGAAAAGGACTTTGGCAAAAGTCTTTATTTAAACAATTTCATGCAGGTGTGTTCACCATGAGGTCCAGACTCCAACTGACTTAGTACACAGCACCACTGCCAGAGGGCACTACCGTTATGTCAGATGACGCAAGTACCGTTATCCAAGATGGCGGCAAATAGTGTGTTCTCCACAAGGCCTAGTACACAGCGCCACCAACAGAGGACGCCATTGTGACATCGGCTTATGACCCAAGTACAGTTATTCAAGATGGCTGCATTGTCTCTGTCCGCCACCACGATTATTGTAGGTCCATTCAATTGCGGCAAGACTAACATCCTCATAACTCTGCTAACGCATGTAGATGGTGTGATTCAAACATGTCTGTGTATTCTCATGAACACTCTTTCAACCAAAGTATCAGCTATTGAAAGAGATATTGCGAGATTTAGATGGTGTTACATACACAATATTCAGTGAAAGCAGTGGTATCCCACAACCTGATAAAGCAAAACCAAACACAGTCTTCATATTTGACGATGCTGCCTTGAAAGCCAAGACCAAATTCGAAGATATCTCTGTTTCAGTCTTCGTATGGGTGCTCACGTATTTTATCTAAGTCAAACATACTCAAGAATCCCCAAACAGCCTGTTAGGGATAATGCAAACCTCACTACAGCCTTCAAGCAAGACAGTTTGAATTTAAAGCACATTTACCAAGCACATGTGGGAACAGACATGCCATTTAATGATTTTGTAAAGATATGTGCAGATGCTGGAACCATTCACAGCATGGATTTCTCGTTATTGATAAAGTAAGAAAACTTAATGATGGTAGATACAGGCGAAACTTTCAAGAGTTTTTGCATATATATCATAGTAAGAGAGGTTAGTACATCAGTCAACTCCACACCATGGACAAATTTATGCGTATGTCCATCTTTCAACCCGATAGGATGGGTGTACACAGACAGAACATTCGCTTGTACTTGGATGCGAAACTTCATGCTATAGCACATAAAATTGCAGGTATGCGCAGGGAACTAGAGACGTATTGCCAGACTCTTCTGAGAATATTTAATGCGTTAAAACAGCTAGTTAGTCAAGTCAGTAAGAAAGTAACTGACATAACTGAAAACGTTGATGCTGTTCAAGGAAAACAGATGCAGACTTCCCTCTTGTTGAGAAGGGCGATTAGGATCATAGGTGTCGCCACTGACGAATTCACTACTAATCACGCTACAGGTCAGATAGGTAGAACATTTGGCGTTATCAGGGGAGGAGCATACATGTCTGCTGCGCATCCCATAACTGTAACTTATGACAAAAAGCAGTTTGGTGATAGGCAGTTTGACAGAACACCCAGCTCAATGAATCTTATTTTCCTAAGACCTACCAAGAAACCCATAAATTATTCAGTTAATGATAAGGACATGTACCATGAAATACTGCACATGACTGGTGTACACAAGATCACGAAAAGCCTCAGCAACAGGAAATATAAAAGCATTATGAAACAAATACTTGAACACGAAAACATCAACAACAGCATCAGCAGTGGTGATGGTATTGACATTGGGCTTAAAGCAGCGAACAATCGAATCCTGCAGTATATTCATTATGACGACCCCAACGAACTAGTAGATAGACTACGGTTGCTCATGGCGTCAGCTGCTGCAGGTAATACAGCTCATTCGAATGTGCTTGTTTCGATAATCTCTGAACTTCGAGAGAGAGGTATCATCCAATAAGTATCGAGACGGTAGTTCGAGAACTGCACAAGCGAGCACGAATAACATATACTCGCAGGCACGTCATGAATAAAGGGCTGGATGACTCGTGGCAAGTCGATCTTGTAGATGTGCGGCAATATTCACATGAGAATAGTGGATTCAAATACATTTTAATCGTTATTGACACATACTCAAAATCTGTGTAGGCATTACCGGTCAAGACAAAAACGGGTCCAAATGTGACTGATGTTTTTGGACGTTTTGTACAGACAGGAACGAATCGATGCCCAGATAATCTCCAAACCTATCATGGCAGGGAGTTCTAAGATATGTATTCGCTAATACGAAAGTTCCTGGCAGATTTAAACTATGTGTAGGATTGAGATTCCAACGCGAGACCGTTGCCATTTGTCGACAAGTGCTCTACCGTTTGAGCTACCAACACGCCCATTCCCATAGGTTTATTTCTGCCATCACCTTCCCTCCTGCCTGCCAAACTCCACAGAAGCTCTCTTGCAAAACTTGCAGCACTAGCACTGCCAGAAGAAAGGACTCTACGGAGATGTGGCTTAGCCACAGCCTAGGGGATGTTTGCAGAATGAAATTTTCAGACCGCATCTGACTGATGAAGGCGCTGAAGTAGCTAAGGCTGCACGAGACCGATATTATAGGCAACGTTGGCGTCATTTCACTTATGACTCAAGTCCCATTGGAAGACTTCAGGAACTTAGCTGACAAAGGTTTATATACTTGTTCCAACATCGACCTATTTTCTTTCAACAGACAACATTGTGAGCAGCAGTGGATAGCAATGGACAGCACCTTCTCGCCAGTTGTAATGAATTTCTTCGTGTTTTCATTTCCAGAACACTGAAAATCACTGAATAAAGCCCGTTCGTTTCTTTTGGTATGTCAACAACACACACATCATCTAGCAGTGTGGCCCAAAAAACCTCAGAAATTCTTAGGACATCTGAGTTCCATCCAAGAAAATATTGAAATTATCACTGAAATGTAAGACGAGGGCAAACTTCCTTTTCTCGATGTCCTACTTCCATGTAGGCCCGACGCCTCGCTTGCCCACAGGTTTACCGTAATTCAGTGCATACGAATTTCTATCTCATGCCTCCAGCTGCTATCATCTCTCACAGAAGAATCGTGTGCTCAGCCCTCAGCTACACATGACGTACTCTATTTCAGACAAATGAAATCTGACACAGAGCAGGGAATCGTTGAACTCGTCTTCCATGACAATGGATACAGAAACTGACAGATTCGGATGGCCCTGTGACACAGGAGCCCCAAGAATAACACAGAGGCCAAAACCATAGAAAAATAAGATTTGTTGACATTGTATCATTAAAAATTGACAAACTACTGTAAAAACAGCACATAACGCCAGTTTTCTGCACACCAGCCAAAATACAAGCTCAATTAAGGACAATGAAAGATAACTGGTGTGCCAAGTTCCATGTTAATGCAGAAAAAATTATACTGGGCAGACGATCTGCACAATCCAAAACTGATGTAGAGAAGATGAGCACCCTACCTGCTGTAGCAGAACATGGCATTGAAAATGGACATAAAATAAATTAGCCACAAATGGAAGTCCTGGTTACTATTGATAAATTTTGGGGCTCCATTTTCAAAGAAACGACTCAAATATGTGTGACATATAACACAGGTCTAACCACGCAAGCCAATACTAAACTCCATCAAAACAGAAGGCGACATCCAGATGTGAAATTCGACAGGTAAATCTGTGGAAGGCAACTGAAACTCTCTCCTCCCACCACCGCAGCCACCCCCTCTCCCCACCCACCGAGCACAGCGCAGTGGTGTGGCAGCACGAGGCCTGAACTCTGGACTGGCAGGTATAAATATCGCCAGCAAGCTGCAGACACATCATTCCACCAGCACCACCTGATGATCGCCGAAATATTGTGGCCCCATGATGACTGGTTCTGGCAGTACCCCAGACCTCCTTGGAAGCAAAGTATATACTGGCAAAGTCTCAGATCACAAGAAAATTTGTATAAATGGATACTCAAACATCATACGAAGGCTTCCTAGAATTCCTACAAAAAATATGATGTGGTATTTGAAAGATCCCAACATATTGAAATTAAGATTATTATTTCTTTTTGTGGGGGCCCACAGGAATTTTTCCCACAAGGGGAGAAAGTGCCAGTTTTCATAAAATTTATAGCAAGTTTGAAAACTGAAAAGAAATACACAAAATTTATTATGTCTCCAAATATTGATAGTTATCTACTTAGTATTTTAAGAGCAGAATGCTTTGGTACCGAAACTGTGTAAGCATATTTCAATAGTACATGCAAAGTAATGTATATAGGTAAACAGCTTCGACACTCAGTGGTAAAAAAGTTTTTATTGTCTGGCAGTTGGAACAACACTAGCACACCTAGTGGCAAGAAAGACAGTATCAGATGCATTCCTACGTAATTAAAGAAATAGCTACTACATTTTTGCATTTGAAGCATCAGTAAATTACCAAGGGAAATGAATTTTTGGCAAATAAATGTAAAATGAGCTGATCTAGTGACATAAGGTACAACTTATTCATGAAAAAATACTTTCAATATGAGTATAGTTCCAGTATATCTTGCTGAAAGCAACATCATATGAATACAGTATTAAAGCATAAGAAGCAAATATTTCTGTTACTCTCTCTTCTTATTATGATAGGCACTTTTCTTGACACACAAGAATTCTGTATGGAGTGTAGTGATTTACAGATGCTTACATTTCACTAACTTTTGTAAAACAGGTTTTTTTGTACATGTGATTACTTTTACTCCAAAAGACAATAGTGTTGAAGATTCTTGCCATTAATAGCTCAGAGGTAGCAACAATTGGTTAACTGTTCCTTCGCTGTTGGGAAATATTTTTACTGCCTTATTATAACACCTGTGAAAATTTCTTTCCAGTTACAGTTGTTGGGGCTCATTTGGTACGTTAAATAATAGAGATATAAGTTTCTTACATTCCAATTCACTCACTAATTTGGCTGGAAGTGTAACAAACAGAAGTTCACATTGTTGGGTACCTATACTTTGACTTTTTGAAAAAGTAATGAATCTCTTACAGAAAAATAACATGCTTCAGCGAAGATTTGCACATAACAAGAGAATCAGTAGCAAACTGTCCTGTAATTACATCACAGTTTTCTTGTCGTGGTTTGTTATGGACCCATTTCATTCCTTTTAGGAAAAAAATGTGGTGTAATGTTTTAGTGACTGCTGATTTTTATTGCACTAAATGCACTCTCTCTTGTTAAAACTATGTTACAACCAATATAAACAATATTATTCTCACTCATGCTGTATCACAATCTAAAGAGTAGCTTGGTGTCCTCTTGGAACACTGCTGTAATAGTGCATAAGAAAAATGAGCAGAGTGTTGTGACTGTATGTATTAGACTGTGTTGGTAATATGAATCCAGATGCCAAATTTGTGATTCAACGACCTCAAATTGCATCTTCATGTGATTAAATTGAAGATATCTGATGAGCTATGGAACAAAGAAAGAAAATATTCACATTCTCTTAATATTGAACAAACTGAAAATTAACAATTTCAAACAGGAAAATTCCACATTAATATTACTCAATGTGTAGAAACACAGAAAAAAAGCCTTTTTGAACTCTGATGCCATGTACAAAACTGACTACTTTTAAAATTTCATATTTAATCTTATTAATATATTTAATGCATTACTTTTACGCTTCATAATTTTTATTGTGACTTGTATAACTGAAGTTTAACAAAATCTATTTTGCAAGCTAAGTTATATTGGTTGTATTAAGTCAAGAGACCAGTGCCTGACCAAGACGTGATGAACATGAGAAATCTCCCAAAACGACCCTCAAATTGGCCAGCAGAATGAACTTCTAGCAGCCTAGGACTGAACTGACCCGACCCTAGTCAATCCAGTTTGTCACATCACTGTGCAGCATCACAAACTAGAACACAAAATTCTTAACTCTGCAACTGCATGTGATGAGGTGTTCACTCGTGGACTTTGAGGTGGTCTCACTCATGGAGAGGACATCAACTCGAGCTCGAAATTACATTCCTTTTTCCCCTCTCTTCAAGTGCATTAAATGGATTAAGTATAGATATACACACTTATAGTACTGAATCGCTGTTTAGGTTTTTATATTGGTAACGCCACGTAGCGCTCTGTATGAAAATCACTGGCTGTGCTGTGTGCAGTCTGCGCCCCGTTTGCATTGTTGTCTGCCATTGTAGTGTTGGGCAGCTGGATAAGCGCGTAGCGTTGGGCAGTTGGAGGTGAGCCGCCAGCAGTGGTGGATGTGCGAGAGAGATGGCGGAGTTGTGAGAGCGGATGATCTGGACAGAGACAGTAACTTTGTAAGACTGGATGTCATGAACTGATATATATATATATATATATATAATATGACTTTTGAACAATATTAATGTAAATACATTGTTTTTTCTGTATAAAAAATCTTTCATTTGCTAACTATACCTATCAGTAGTTAGTGCCTGCCGTAGTTTGAATCTTTTATTTAGCTGGCAGTAGTGGCGCTCGCTGTATTACAGTAGCTTGAGTAACGAAGATTTTTGTGAGGTAAGTGATTTGTGAAACGCGTAGGTTAATTTAGTCAGGGCCATTCTTTTGTAGGGATTATTGAAAGTCAGATTGCATTGCGCGAGTAAATATTGTGTGTCAGTTTAAGCACAGTCTTGTACAATTTTTCTAAGGGGACGTTTCATATGTCGACCCTTTCCGAGGATACCTCACTGGAATCTTTTGATTTTTCTTGTAGTTTGTGTAATTAGTGTACCTTTTGTTTATTGCTAGCGCGTAATTATAGAGAGAATTTCCTTTGTAGTTGTAGTTTTTCATTGTTGTACAGTAAAACAGTTGTGGCATGCATGTACATTTGCACCAAGTATTTCGCAGCTGCCGCTTGCAATTAACTGGATATTATTTTCAATGCTATGTTAAAGTGTTTTCTTATTTTGCTCTTCAAATTGTATTTTTCTGTGTTGTGTGAAATATTGTGACAATAATGGCGTGTGAAAAACGTAATACTAGGCTCCAAACTAAACTGAGAAATGACAGTGAAGACGAAAGCAGTGTGTTAGAGCCGCCGAGTAATGAATTAACTTATGTTCAAAGTATTAATTTGGTAATTGTGCATAGGGAAATGGAGCGGGCTGCAAATAACAGTGTAGGCAGTGAAACAATTAGTGAGCAGGGAAGCATTATCGATCGATCGGTCGGCAACAGCTTGCCTCAGGAATCCGAAATGACAGGACACAATCTTGCAAATACTGTAGATTCAGGTTTTGCGTCCTCGCCGTTTTCTCAAATAAATCAAGACACATTTTCTGCTTTTCAAAATGCGAATATTGCCGGTTCAAATGCACTGCCGAAAAGCATTGAGGAACATGTTTCAGATACCAGTGCATTGTTATTATAATTAATGCAACAAATGGGACAAAGGCTACAAAAGTTAGACACAATGGAACAAAATCAGAGACAAACACAGCAAAAGCTTCAGAAGTTAGACACAATGAAACAAAATCTTCAAAAGTTAGACACGAGACTTGAACAAACACGTGAAGATTTAACTACTGTTACATAACATTGAATCGAAATGTCAAGAAGTCTGTAATGACGTAAAAACACAAATTTGTGAGCATTTCCAACCTATTTTTTCGTGGCATGAAAATGCATTACAGAATCACGAAGCAGCCATAAAAGAACTGCAAACAATTGTTCATGAAAACCATGAGACCTTGCAAGCTAAAATTGACTCAGTTGCATCTACCGATTCGGTTACGCAACTTGCAAAAACTCAGGAAAACAAAGGACACATTAGATACATTCCCGGCAAGGAGAACATTGTTGCGGACGCACTGTAACGCGCACCGGCTGGGCTTGAGAAAAGTAACACAGAAGGCAACCTCGAGAAAAATTTCAGTATTCTTTACATTCAGAAAGTAACCTTTGAAAACTTCATCACCACATCTTTAAAGAACATTGCTCATGAACAAGATAAAGATCCGACTTGAAAAGATATCAAAAGTAAATGGCATGAAAAGCTACACACTCAGATTCGGCATTATTATCTGGTTAGAAACAACATACTCTTCAAACGCTGCACTGTTTATGACAAGCTATGGGTACTTTGCATTCCAGACGATTTTGTTAATAAGCTCATTTCGTACATTCATTTCAGCTACGCACATTTTGGTCCACGAAAATGTTGTTATATTCTTCGAACGACTTGTTATTTTAACAATATGGAAAAGAGAATTCGAAGAGTCTTGTCTATTTGTAAACTTTGTCAAAAGGCGAAATCATCTACTATCTCACATTGTGATACGTTGTTTCCTATCATTCCTTCTAAATTAAAAGAATTTGCTGCTGTTGATCTCTTGGGACCCTTTGTCAGAACATCGAATGGATTTTCGTACGTTCTAGTCGTGTTGAACTTACTTCAAAATTTGTTTCGTTCACTCCGTTACGTAAAGCCACTGGACGGTCTGTATCCAACGCCTTTGTTAAAAATTTCTTACGTGAAGTTGGACACGTTAGTAAAGTCATTTCAGATAACGGACCGCAATCCAGCTCTGGTGTTTGGTCACGCATGCTTCGGAACCATAAAATCAAACCAGTTTTTATTTCATTGTACTCACCACATTGTAACCCGTCTGAACGGATTATGAAAGAAATCAATAAGCTTTGCAGACTTTATTGTCACAGAAAACATCAGCACTGGGACAGATATTTACACTTATTTCAGAACGTGTTAAATGAAATGCCTATTGACTCCACTTCTTTAGCCATCTATTCTTGTACTGAAGAATGACACGAAGACATACTTGATTTGGCCATTAAAAATATAAATGCTGCAGCAGACAAAAGGAGAAGACTACACGGTAAAGCAAATGGAAAGAAATTATATATTGGTCAGAAAGTTCTCATTAAAGCTCATTCATTGTCACATAAGAAGAAACACTTGAGTCACAAATTCTTTCTGATTTACAATGGACCTTACAGAATTGTTATTCCTTCGTACAGTTCACGCTTGTCCATGTAAATCTAAAAGTACCGACTGGTGCTTTTTCATTACAGATTTGCAACACTTGTAGCAGAAGTGGTCAGGCGAACTAATATGACCTCGAAGAAATGAAACTTAAAAGCACAGGCACAAGTCGACTTACCACCCATCACTGAAATATGTGTGAAAAACTAGATCTGAAACAGAACAGAAATATGTTCCTAGATATAACACTATCATATATATATATATATATATATATATATATATATATATATATATATATATATATTTCAGAGACGGGTGGTAAGTCGACTTGTGCCTGTGCTTTGAAGTTTCATTTCTTCGAGGTCATATTAGTTTGCCTGACCACTTCTGCTACAAGTGTTGCAAACCTGTAATGAAAAAGCACCAGTCGGTACTTTTAGATTTATATGGACAAGCATGAACTGTACAAAGGAACGACAATTAAAATTTGGCCACACAGGGACTTGAACCCGGATTTTCCACGTTTCGTGAGCACTCGCCTTATCACAACGGTACCACAGCATGCTATACGCACCGACCCAAACTCGTGTGTATATATATATATATATATATATATATATATATATATATATATATATATATATATACACAATCACCCATATTTTATTACATTTTCGTGTAGCACATAAAGTAATATGAATGTTTTAGTTGGACCACTGTAGTAGTCACAAACACATGGCTCACAATTTTAGATGAACAGTTGGTAACAGTTAGGTTTTATTAAATTACAATACAGAACGTAGGTACGTTTGTACATTTAATTTTGGTTGGTCCAATGTGATACATTTACCTTTGTGGACTTATCATTTGTGAGAATGCATGCTTCGACGACCAATCCACCTGTCATTAAATATGCTATTCAATACTGCTTGAACCACACAAGAGCTATGTGCTGGACATCCATCATGTTGGATGTACATCACCATTCTGTCATGCAGTGAAACATTTTGTAGTAACATCGGTAGACATTACGTAGGAAACCAGCATGCATTGCACCATTTAGATTACCATTGATAAAATTAGGGCCAATTATCCTTCCTTCCATAATGCCGCACTATACATTAACCCACCAAGTTTTATTGATGTTCCACTTGTCGCAGCCATCGACCATTTACCGTTGCCAAATAGTGCATATTATGCTGGTTTACGTTACTGCTGTTGGTGAACGACGCTTTGTCGCTAAATAGAACACGTGCAAAAATTTTGTCTTTTCCTGTAATTTCTCTTGTGCCCAGTGGCAGAACTGTACAAGACGATAAAAGTCGTCCCCATGCAATTCCTGGTGCATAGAAATATGGTACCGGTGCAATCGATGTTGATGCAGCATTCTCAGTACCGATGTTTTTGAGATTCCCGATGCTCGCGCAATTTGTCTGCTACTGATGCGCGGATTAGCTGCGACAGCTGCTAAAACACCTACTAGGGCATCATCATCTGTTGCAGGTCGTGGTTGACGTTTCACATGTGGCTGAACACTTCTTGTGTCCTTAAATAACGTAACTATCTGTCAAACGGTCTGGACACTTGGATGATATCATCCAGGATACCGAGCAGCATACATAGCACACACCTGTTGGGCATTTTGATCACAATAGCCATACATCGAAACGATATCGACCTTTTCCACAATTAGTAAATGGTCCATTTTAACATGGGTAATATATCACGAAGCAAATACCGTCCACATTGGTGGAATGTTACGTAATACTGCCTTTGTGACTATTACAGCGCCATCTATCAGAAAGCGAAAAAAATGGTCCAACTAAAACATTCATATTTCTTTGCGTACTACACGATTATATTATAAAAATGGGGGTTCCTATTCAAAAAACGCAGTTGATATCCATTTTAACTATGGCAGCGCCATGTAACAGGCCAACTATAGCGCCATCTGGTTTCCCCCTTCAAGCTAGAATAGTTTCGTTCTTTGTAGTTTTTTCATTTGATGCTTATTTCGTGAGATATTTGGCCCAGTCGCTATCTATGGACCACCCTCTATTATGAAGGATATCGGTTTATTTAATTTGCATAATTTTTTTATATCAATGTGGTGTTAGCGTTACATAAGGGGAGGCTGTGCGTGAGTGGGTGACATGGAGCAGAACAGTTCAGTGCAGAACATTAGGTTAAGTTGCAAATTTTTTATGTAAAATGCAGTACAGTAGTTTAAGGGGATGGGTGACAAAGATGAATGCACCAGAAATGTCATTCAAAAGCATGTGAAATTCGAAAGATGTACCAGAAAATAGTGGGAGGGCATAAATAATTACTTAATTTGGTATCAAAGGCGGTACAATAGTTTAAGGAAATGGAGGTGACATGGCAAACCACTTAACAGAACAATAGGTTAAGTGCCGACAAAGGGCCAAACATAAGGTTAAGATACCCAGAGTACAGTGCCAAACATCGGGTTATGCAACATGTTTGCCCCATGTAATTAGTTCTTACAAAACCTACATGTTTCCAAACAGCACAGAATAATGAGCAAGAAAAATCTAACTCCCACAAACTGAATATTTTATAGGTAAACAATATACCCTTGAATTTCCTGTTATGAGATCCTCCCTCTCCACCAAAGAGCCTCTAATTTCCATGTATTCTGTGCACTACCTTGAGTCCCCTGAACTGTTTAAATAAACAATATTCCACACATTGTCTAAATTGTTTAAACAATATTCCATACACAACAATCGATTTCCAGACAAATTCTTTAACTAATTAAATAAACTATGTTCCACACACTACTGTAAATAATTAAATAATATTCTATACAGTGTCTAAACAATATACCACATTACAACCGAATTTCCTCCAAATGACCAATCAACTGAGTCTTTTTCCTGCTAATTTCTAGGAGGGAGGATGGGAGGTGAGGGGGTTTACCAGAGGGGGAGATCAATTTATTAAGAGTGAGAGGGGCTATTCCAGTAACTCAGACCTGAAACTGTACCCGTAGCAGCAATGGGGGAGGTTTCCTGAGGGGGGAGGGGAGTGGAATGGGGAGGGTAACCATAGGTTAAGTGCCTGTCAGTGAAAAGAAAGATTCCTTTTAGCAGAACAATAGGTTAAGGACCTGTCAATCAAAGAAGAACGACTGGTTAATTATCTGTCAATCAAAGCAGAACAATAGGTTTGCCCCTGAGAGCATACCTGCACCAGATGTAGGCGACCTGCACTAAAAAAATTCGCTGGCGTCCTTGTTGTCCTACTACCAACACATCTCTCTTAATGGAACAAAATCAACAGATGTGGCTTGAATTCAGGGAAATAGTATCGGCAGAAATTGAGAGATTTGTACCAAATAAATTAACAAACGATGAAGCTGACACTCCTTTGTACACAAAACGGGTCAGAACACTTTTGCAGAAACAATGAAGAAAACCGCGCCAAATTAAAACACACGCAAAAGCCCCAAGATTGGCAATCTTTTAAAGAAGCTCGAAATTTAGTGTGGACTTCAATGCGAGATGCTTATAACAGTTTCCACAACGAAACTTTGTCTCGAAACCTGGTAGAAAATCCAAAGAGATTCTGGTGCTATGTGAAGCATGTCAGCAGCAAGAATCAATCAATACCTTCTCTGGATGATAAGTATGGTGATACTATCGAAGACAGTGCTGCCAAAACAGAGTTACTAAAAACAGCCTTCCGAAATGCCTTCACATAAGAAGACGAAGTAAATATTCCACAATTCGAATCACACACAGCTGCCAACATGAGTAACGTAGAAGTAAATATCCTCTGAGTAGTGAAGCAACTTAAATCGCTTAATAAAAGCAAGTCTTCTGCTTCAGACTGTATACCAGATAGGTTCCTTTCAGAGCATGCTGATGCATTAGCTCCATACTTAACAATCATATACAACCATTCGCTCGATGATTGATGTGTATCCAAAGACTGGAAAGATGGACAGGTCACACCAATATTCAAGAAAGATAGTAGGAGCAATCTACTAAATTACAGGCCCATATCATTAACGTCGATATACAGCAGGATTTTGGATCATATATTGTTTTCGAACATTATGAATTACATCGAAGAAAACGCTCTATTGTCACACAGTCATCATGAATTTAGGAAACATCGTTCTTGTGAAACAGAACTAGCTCTTTATTCGCATTACGTGTTGAGTGCTATTGGCAAGGAATTTCAGATCGATTCCGTATTTCTGTATTTCCGGAAGGCTTTTGACACTGTACCACACAAGCAGCTTGTAGTGAAATTGCGTACTTATGGAATATCGTTTCAATTACGTGACTGGATTTGCTATTTCCTGTCAGAGACGTCACGGTTCGTTGTAACTGATGGAAAGTGGTCGTCTAAAATAGAAGTGATTTCTGACGTTCCCCAATGTAGTGTTACAGGTCCTTCGCTGTTCCTTATCTGTATAAACGATTTGGGAGACAATCTGAGCAGCCGTCTTCAGTTGTTTGCAGATTACGCTGTCATTTATATACTAATAAAGTCATCGGAAGATCAAAACAAATTGCAAAACGATTTAGAAAAGATATCTGAATGCTGCGAAAATTGGCAGTTGATCCTAAAAACGAAATATGTGAGGTCATCTACATGAGTGCTATAAGGAATCCGTTAAACTTATGTTACACAATCAATTAGCCACATCTAAAGCCCAAAAGTTCAACTAAATACCTAGGAATTACAGTTACGAACAACTTAAATTTGAAGGAACACACAGAAAATGTTGTGGGGGAGGCTAACTAGAGACTGCGTTTTATTGGCAGGACACGTAGAAAATGTAACAGACCTACTAAGGAGACCGTGTACACTACACCTGTCCGTTCTCTTTTAGAATACTGCTGCACGCTGTGGGATCCTTACCAGATAGGATTGCGGGAGTACTTCGAAAAACTTCAAAGAAGGGCAGCACGTTTAGATTCATCGCGAAATGTGGGAGAGAGTGTGTCACTGAAATGACAGAGGATTTGTGCTGGACATCATTACACCAAAGGTGATTTCCGTGACGACGGAATCTTCTCACGATATTCCAATCACTGACTTTCTCCTCCGAATGCGAAAGTATTTTGTTGACAGCGACCTAAATAGCGAGAAACGATCACCATCATAAAATAAAGGAAGTCAGAGCTCATAAGGAAAGATATATGTATTCGTTATTTGCGTGCACTACACAAGATTGGAATAATAGAGAATTGTGAAGGTGGTTCGATGCAACCTCTGCCAGGCCTTTAAATGTCATTTGCAGAGTATCCACGTAGATGTAGATGCAGATGTAACTGTAATTTCCAGAGTACCCCAAAGAAGTATCATATCATAAAGCTGTTGCTATTGCGGGAGGCTGGCGAGTAGGTGGGGTGAAAAGGCAGACTCGTCGGACGACGCACCAGATGGTCGCACAGCCTGAGAACGGCCGGGCGAGCGAGAGCCGTGTCGTGCTGAAGGAGTGAGAGACAGCCGTTTAAGAAATATACCTTTTGCCCCAGGCGAAAATAAACCTTTCTCGTGCAAAGTGACAAGGTTTTCCGTAAATTTTCCGTCGTAACAGTAAACCCTACCAGTCCTTTGAGCAGTTAACGTTTTATACACTGGCGAAGACCTTCCTGGGAAAAAAGGGAATGGGGGAGAGATGTTTTGAAATGGCGTTTGATGAAAGAAAAAGGAGAGAAGTTTTGGAAAGACTTTTGATACCAGCAACATATACATTGCATATTTTCGCATTACAAAAGTATAAATTCGAATTGCACCGAACACACCATGTTTTTTTCCGGAGCTTTGAAATCGAGATTGCGAGACTCTTTTGGGAGCCAATCATATCTTATGCCAAGTTACCTCGCCAGCTCATGACAGCAGATAATCAGAGAATAGGACAGTGCTGTAGTAAGCCAAGAGCAAGATAACTTACGTAGTGTGAATGCACAAAGAGGAAAAGTTAATGGTTTACATTAATACACAGAGTAGCAACGAGAAAAGCCAAGCATTCTCATATACTATTGGTCTCTAAGATTAATAAGCTACAAGAGAATCTAAGCTTTCACATGTAATGTGCCAGTAAATATAAAATAATGAAGTAAGTGTTTGGTCTTCTGGGCTCGAAATTATTCTATGTGGTTGGTCCTCAACGTGTTCAGTTATAAACGAGAGTCAAACGCTCTGTGATTTAAGAAATTCATCCCACTTTTTCACACGTAACATAATTCATCTTCCAATAAAGGAAATTTACTTTGAAAGCAACGCTTTTCAAATCCATTCGCAAAACTATCCCGAGACTGTCAGAAATAGGTTCGATTTAGCAGTTGCCAGAGAGCACCATAAAACAGGCATAATTGCGTGTGTGCAGCTGCAATGATGTAGGAAGCTCGCATGTTTGTATATATAAAGCATAAAGAGCTCTTACATTACGCCATAAAAGAAACATGACATCAGAGGATACTCCAAAAGCATCGGAATTCCTTAAACTGTACTAAAGTGCATAATTCGGCGTAAAGTGCACATCGGTTTGTCCATATTCACAATGAAGTAGGTCCCACCTGACATTAAGCTTTTCTGTGTGGTTTTTGGGGCATACGTTTTCTTGGAGTAGCAGTACTGTACTATCTCATGTTGATTCTTTATTATGGCATAATGCCATACTTGGCATAATGCCAAGCATACCGGAAGATGAAAATGTGCGCTTGAAATTCAGTGAACAATTGGAACTAGCCAATACAGTGGAATGAAACACTTCGTTACAAATAAACTGATTGGCTTTATTGATAGTTCCTGATCAGGCAAATTTCTCTGGCAAACTGACAAGTCATTGTTCTGCACAGTGAATAGGGCTTGACTGCTAAAAACTTTGAAATAAAATAAAGTCCGGGAAACAAACTACTATGTTTTGTCTTCCATAATTATGTGAAATTATTTTAATTCTCTTTACAGTTCCCAGGCAAAGAAATATCTTTTGTTTTCATTTGACGTGGGAGCTGTAAGTGAAGAGGAAACAGCAAAATCACAGAACGCAAACAGGGGTCATGTATAGACTACCCCCCTCCCCACTACAACTCATAACTCTGCACATGCACAATCTGGCAGTTAGGGGCCCGAGAAAAAAATTCTCACTAGCATTTGGCTGCTGGCTGCTACTGCCAATACAGTTAACAGCCACACTTGAAGTAATCGAAAGCAGGAGAAGGTATTCCTCATATACAAGTGAACTGCGCAAGCGGATGACCCCGTTAGCAACTGCTCAAATGAACCCGATGTAAGCGGTTGTGACATCATGCTCATAGAAAGGAGTTTATTGTTACTAATTATTACATAGTCTTCGCCCTAAGGCCATTGACATTTTTGCTGTTTGCAGACTTGTGGAAACACTGTTTCCTTGTTGTAAATGGCATATTTCCTTTGCAACTAAAGATTTATTTTCTCCTTCATTTCTGTTTAATTTGCCGCAGTATTATTCTCCAGTAGCAGGATACAGTTCCATTCTCTGCTACAGAATCAATTCTTACCAGTCAATATAACAAAAATTTAACAGAAAACTAAAACAATGAAAAATTCCTGGGTTTTCACTGTTTTCTACCGGATGAAAAAATTTCCGGGTTCTTCCCAGATTTCTGGTTGCCTTGGGTCGTATCCATCTTGAAATTTTTCACACCCATTCTTTGTACAAATATTTAATCCTTAGCTTTGCCCCAACGTTTTTTTTTACATGCAGACCCCCATTTGGTACCCAGTCTCTAAACATTTTCCTAAATTTAGCCATGATTCCAAAAAAAAAAAGACACACCATACTCTACTCTACAACTGGTATTTACTTCTCACCCAAGACTGCTACAGTCAACTATTTCCTGTTTAGTCTTAATGGGTTGAAGCACCGCATTTCCTCCTTTTTCTTCATCGGTCTCTCGATGTAGTCACTTAAGCAGTTCTTGCAATGTAGCACTATGGATTCCTTTTGAGAAGCAAGCAGACAATCTGTGTAATTTTGGAGTAAGGGTAGCTAACCCATTTGAAAAATTCGGAGACGCCATTCTAATACATTTAATAATGAATGCAATGAAACAGTTAACATTTAAATTGGTAAAACGGTTCAACATAAGAAGTTACTAAAAATCAACTCGTATATGTGTCAGAGGAGTTCACTGTGATATGTGCTCGGATGAAATATTTTTCTGTGCCCAAAGCCGAAACTGCAATTGTGAAAAATAACTTTTACAGTAAATGGCGAAGATACATCATTTTTTTTTAAATTGGTCCGCCTTTTTTGCAAAACACTTGTTCCTTGGTGCCCAAATATTGATCGGCACCTCTGTACCATTCTCAGTGGGATTTTGTTATTGGAAACTGTAAAAAGTGAACATATTTTATGTTTCAATTAATCTAAGAAAGTGACACCTAAAGAAAATTTTTATTCGTTTTTCTTCTGTGACTTTTACATTATACACTTTTGCAGGACCATCTGTATGGTGTCCTGCACTGATAGCTTGTCATCTGCAAACCAAACGCTGGAAATTTGAGGTTTATCAGCAACTTGATGTGTCTTGATTCCTAAACGACGTGATTTTGGTGTGTCAAAATATTTTGCGTTCATATTTGTTATTACTCAGGTTTTATTGTGACTGGGTCTCCTTTTGCTTTATGAGGGCACTGCACACTCACACTCCATGTACTTCGTGTAATTTTGTTCTTACAATGTTCTTTTGTTTTCTAGTTCTGTCGGCATTCATTTGTTGTCAACGAATTTGAATTCCCCCCCCCCCCCCCCTCTCTCTCTCTCTCTCTCTCTCTCTCTCTCTCTCTCTCTCTCTCTCTCTCTGTGTGTGTGTGTGTGTGTGTGTGTGTGTGTGTGTGTGTGTGTGTGTGTTTTTGTGTGTGTGAGTGTGTGTGAGTGTGAGTGAGTGTGAGTGTGAGTGTGTGTGTGAGTGTGTGTGTGTGCGCGCGCGCGCGCGCGCGAGTGTGCATGCGTGCGCTCCACAAATTTGTTAGTTTGATTTCTCTATCATACAGGGCTTGCAACCATTTTCCGCTTCTACATGTTTTATTGTGTCTAGCTCCTGTGTCTGATCCTGTTTGCTTATGGATGTTCTGTTCAACCTGTGGAGCAAGAATCTTAAGCGCTCTTGCTTGCTTGTAATCAGACACATTGCGAATGGTGATGCTCATAGTTGTCAGTTTCCCAAATATAGTGAAGTCATGTGGACTGTTCTTTTCCGTATAGCGAGATTCAGAAAACTTAGTGTGTTGTCAGTTTCTATTTCTATTGTGGTGTGACGTTTTGAGTATAAGTTGTTTATTTCATCATGTAGCATTTATACATATGACCACTTACCATGCCACAGGTGCACTGATGACCGATACTTACTGAAGGAAAGTTCCAGATCTCTCACCTGAGTACAGGCAGCTCCCAATCACAGAGACCATGGGCCGCGAGTCTGTCTCACGGCCCCACGGCTGACTCATCATCATACCACATGGTGAATCTGCTGCAGCCGCCTGCACGGGAAACGGCTTCTCATTCATCACTGCTGGTGTATTCAGCACTGTTCCGTTAGCTGCAGTGTCACATTAAAATGTAAAATTTACAAAATTATTATTGATAGTAAAAGCAACCACACATGCTCAATTCAGCCAGGTAATTTCCGACTTCAACACTTTATGAGTCTTTCACATCGCTTGATGCTTTAAAAGAACCTCTTCTCTGCACACAGGACATACATCTCTTCTTCTCTGTAATTACCAATCATGTAGTACTGCCGTCAAAGGCAACATCTAGTAAAACTTTGTCATAGTGTGTTTTGTTTTTCACATACCCACTGGTTATTCCATCATTTTCATTAAACACTATACACTGGTGAAAGTAATGGACTAGCAATATGCATATATAAAATGACAGTATCGCACAAGCAGGGTATGAAAGGGCAGCTGTTTGGTGAAGCTATTCCTGGTACTCAAGAAATTTATGTCTGATGTGATTACGGCCATGACGACAATACTAGTTTCAACACAGAATGGTAGTTGTACCCAGATGCACGTGACATTCCATTTCAGGAATCATTAGGGAATTCACTATTCCAAGATCCACAGTGTCAAGAGTGTACAGAGAACTCTGAATTCCAGGTAGTGCCTTCACTTAACGACAGAGGACAGTGCCACTTGCATGCAGTTGCCAGTGCTGACAGAGAAGAAACACTGCCTGAAATGACCACAGCAATCAATGTGGGACACACAACGAACGTATCCATTAGGGCAGTGCACGACATTTATCATTAATGCAGTGTGGCACCAGACGACCGACGTGAGAGCCTTTACTGAAAGTGCTTCAGTCTGAACTGTGAAATGCATGCTGTATGCAGAGATAGTCACCTGCTTTGACACAGAATGACTGATATTCCTCAAAAATTCTAAAAAATTATGCTAGTTCGACACAGACATCTATATTTCAATTAAATAACCTAACAATAAGTCGCTTATTACATTCACACCAGTTGGAATTATTTCACTTATAGGCCAAAGTGGAGAATTTTATTTCTTTTAATTTTCATGATAATGTCATCTGTACGAATCACCCTGATCTGTGACACATTCCGTGCACAGTGTTGTGAAGTGTGTGGTGGAAGTGCTGCTACAAATGTGAGATTGTGATTTAAAGACAACAAGTATTTGCGGACTACAGATACAGAAATACACTCTGCATGAGATCACAACTGAAGATACATTCTAACTGAACAACTTGTATCACAGTAGAATGAGATTTCCACTCTGCAGCAGAGTGTGCACTGAGATGAAACTTCCTGGCGAATTGAAACTGTGTGCCAGACAAACTCGAACTCGGGATCTTTGCATTTCACGGGCAAGTGCTTTTCTAGAAGTACTGGCAGAAGTGTGGCTTTGAGGACGAGGCATAAGTCATGCTCGGGTAGCTCTGTTGGTAGAGCACCTGCCCACAAAAGGCAAAGATCCCGAGTTGGAGTCTCAGTCCGGCACACCATTTTGTATGACAGTAGTTTGAGTATCGTGCAGTTTACACTGGTGCAACATAGCACCATGCATGCTGCCGGCATATAGTTTCCCGTAATCAGGTAATGTTGGGGACTGGTTCGAACAACAGACGTTAATGCAACTGCAATATGTGCTAGACAATAAATACTATTGTGCCATTAGTGTCTTCAAAGAGATTGGGTGTTCACATTTCAAAATGCAGGCAGTCATGATAGGTGCTGTCTGTATACTTGTAAGTAACTTTAATATGCTGTATACGATGAGACAGAGAGGTGGTGTTTATTAACAATGGAGTGTTTTTCAATTGTTGAGATTTTGAAAAATCTATCGTGAAGTATTTTACAGACTGAATCCTCGCAATAATGGTTCCTCATGTTAGTTTACAGCTATCTCTGATTTTTGCAGTTGTCATGTGTTACCGGAGTAGTGATATGCAGCACGAAATGTTAGGTATAAATGAGTGAACAAACGATCATTTTTTGTATTCTTTATTTATGACTAAGACTGCGGCTGACAGCACTTGGAGACGCTGCTCCAGCTGCGACACAGTAGCACGAGACGTACCGACAGGAACGTGGGACACGGGTGTCATTCGCACCCCACGTCCACATAAATGCCATCCCTACCATCTGTCAGCACATCAGGAACAGTCGAGGATGTTATTTTGAACCTAGCTTACAATTGTATCTATCTGATCTGCAGTGCCTGGCACATGACACTGAAAATCCATGCTGGCTTGGTCAGGTACAATACTAACGACCTTGAATTGCGAATGTATGGTGTGGTATGATAGGAAATTACATTGTGGGACCTTGCTTCATCAAAGGGGGGAGGTTAAATGGAAGTACATATGGACATGTTCTTACAAACATTCTGCCCATTCTTCCAGACAAAGTACCACTGGATAACTGACACTGTATGTGGTTTGAACACGACCATTGCCCAGATTATTCTCCTGCTGTAAAGCAACCAACACATGAAAAGTTCCCAGACTGTCGGGCAGGATGGAATGCTGCAGCATATCGACAGGGAAGCTACCCTGGTTTCACTCCTCTATTTCTTTCTACGGAGAGCACTAAAATATGCAATCTGTAGTGAACTGCAACTGTCAGATGATACGAGCCATCGAACCGCCATACCATGCAACTGCATATCATCCAACGACCTCCTTCTGTTAATCTATTTCTCAAACAGCAATTCCACATGTGGCCTGAGGTGGATGGTCCACAACTTGAGTATATACTTAAATTTAAAACTGCATTTTGTTAAAAGTATTTAGTTTGTGGGTTACAAATCAATTACTTTGAACAAAACGTTTAACTTATTTAAAGTTTATTGTCTCCGTTTGTAATGGCAAATAGTTTCTAATTTCGACCTGACAGTATGTGTTTCACCATTAACAAGTACTTGTGTACCTTCAAGCAAAGACAGGTCAAGTATTACACGGAGCTGACAAAAGTCGTTGGATACCAATGTCTACATATACAAATGGTGGTAGTATCGTGCACTCAAGGTACAAAAGGGCTGTGCATTGGTCGGGCTATCACTTTTACTCAGGTGACTCGCATGCAAACATTGTCGTCGTCTTAATGGCTGTGAGACGGGAATAAGCAGACATTGATTGCAGAATGGCAGTCAGAGCCAGGCTACGATTGTTGATATTTTTAAGAATATGGACTATCCAATACATGGATATTGATTAAAATGTTGATATCAACTCTTGATATATTGAAACACCTGTGTGTATCGGTGGACAAAATATTGGGGCACTCCTGCCTACAAAAATATCGGCTACACGTTGTAAATATACTGCTGGTTTTCAAGGTGTAGAAGTATCTGTTTATTATTACATATTCTGTACATCAACAAGATAGCAACCTGCCCATCTCCTTTAGAGCGAGAATTGAAACGAAATGTTGAATGTTCATGCATGCTGATAAACATTTTGTTGAAAGTGGTAACTCCACGCAAGTGGAACAATGAAAGTGTCTGATGGGTCAATCGTTCGGTTTTGTCGCCTTCCCTGTTTTTTTCATTTCCGCAAATGCAGCGACCTAGCAGCTGTAGTGTCAAAATTGCACGGTGAATCTAAACATTTGCAGTTACTGTTGGTAGTGCTGGCCGCCAATTATGCCAGCATTTCCTCTCACACATCTGCGCCCACTGCAACGACCATTCTCGACATTTACATTTTTGTTGTTCATTTTCAGCAACTGTTTTTAAAGAATATCGATTCGAAGAAATACAGTAGTTGGCACAAAAATTGTATTTTAGCGTCACTGGTGTCTGTTTTTTATCAGTCTTGTTGCTCCATTCAAACCACCACCCCCAGTGCAATCTGAAATGTTCTGTGTCACATATACTTGCTTTACAGTGTCAAACCGAAAGATCGGAAATGATGAAAGCTCAAAATGTAGTAGGACCCCTTCAGGCAGTGAAAGTAAAATTATGTCCTACTACAATCTAAAAAAATACTTCGAATATTTTTGGAAAATTGTGAAAAAATATACTATAAAATTGAAATATCAGCAGTCGATATTGCTGTTTTGATGTCGATACATTGATATATGTCTGTGTCATATTTTCCAACAGTATATCAATATTTTTTGGAGAAGATAATGATATATTTTCATTTCATCATGCAAATAAGCTAGATGCATGGAAAATTCCGTTTTGGAAACATTCTGACATCCACAGTCTCAAGAGTGTGCCGGAAATACCAAATTTCAGGCACGGCCTCTCATCAGTGAGAACACAGTGACCTACTGCCTTCACTTAATGAACGAGTGCTGTGGCATTTGCATAGAGTCGTCAGTGCTAACTGACAACCAACACTGTGTGAAATAACCACAGAAATCAATGTGGGACATTATGAAGAACGTATATTAGAACAGTGTGGCAAAATTTGGCCCTAATGGGCAATGGTAACAAAACCGACGTGAGTTCCTTTGCCAACAGCGCAACATCACCTGCATTGCCTCTCTGGGGTTCGTGGCTGTATCAGCTGGACATTAGATGACTGGAAAACCGTGGGCTGGTCAGATTAGTCCAGAGTTCAGTTGGTAAGAACTGACGGTAGGGTTTGAGTGAGGCGCATATCCCTCGAAGCCATGGACACAGGTTGTCAATGAGGTACGATGCAAGCTGGTGCTGGGTCTGTAGTGGTGACGACTGTGTTTATATAGAATGCACTGGTCCTCTGGTTGAACTGAACCGAACATTGTCTGGGAACGATATGTTTGGATACTTATGGGGAGGCCATCTGGAGCAATTCATATACACTTCATTTGCCCAAACAATGATGGGATGTTCGTAACTGGCAATGCGCCGTGTCACTGGGCTACAGGTGTTTGCGACTGGTTCGAAGAACATTCTGGACAACTCAAGCGGATGATTTGGCCACCCAGATCACCTGACATGAATCTCATGGACTATTTATTGGACATAATCGAGAGGTCAGTGGCAACACATTCGCAATAGAGGGCTGTAGCGGCAGCACGGCTCTATTTCTGCGGGCAACTTCTGACGACTTGCTGAGTCCGTGCCACGTCTAGGTCCACCACAATTCAGGAGGTATCCCATGACTGTCACATCAGTGTATGATCATTGACAGTATTGCAGTGGCTGTGTTGTTACGAAGACCAACACAATGTTCCTTTGTGAATTTGTGCATGTCCAAAGAAAAATGCACTGCAGTGGCAGCAGCCATTATGAAATGCGTGAAATGCTTTTGCAGATGTGAGTACGACAGCCTTCAAGTCCATAAGAGAATGTTAGTAGTGACAATTCATGCCGGACCTGGACTCGACCCCAGATTTCCCGCTTTACGCGAGTGCTCGCCTTAACCACTTTCGCTATCTGTGCACAACTCATGGCCAGACCCAAACTTCCAAAATGTCATCATTTGTGCATCACTGACTGTACTCATACACACATCAATTTCTGTACTGGGGAGGACACTGATTGAAAGCCATTGACTGATGTGGGGAGATAAAACAATGAGGCAGTGCCTGTGTTGTTGATCAATTATTTCCTTCATAACAGATGTAGCTGACGCAATGCCTGCTCCTTGAGACATGCATGCATGTCCGAACAAGCACCTGATCATCATTCTTCTTAAAAAGTTCGGAGACTTGAGCAAGAAGAAGGAAGGAAATCGGCTCGTGGCATATATATGCTTTATAGGGAACAGTCCGATCCATGAAGCTGTCAGGTGTTGGTTAGGCATTGGTTGCACCATGACTGTCACTGGGTAACAGCACAAATTCCAGACAGTTACTGGACCAACAATTAATAGCAGCCAGCAGTAGTATAACGTATTGGCTGATAATTGTTTTGTCAGTTACTGAGGAATACGCTGCTGACAGTTGCTCACTGGGTTTGCTGATATTTCACTGAAACACCACAATGCTAGCTCCAAATGTTGATATTTTCTCGTCGAAATTTGCATGCGGCACCAGACATGAGTAGGGCACAGACTGACGTCTCTGCACTGAGAGCTGCATCCACAAGCCTACGAAGAGCAACTGGCCACTCACATCTCGTTAAACACTTGCCTTGTACTGCCACTGCGATGATTCCCATGGAGCTTGTCATTACTCTCATTAATTTTAGCCTCATCAATAATTGTAGTGTACAATCCAGTAGTAGCTATGAGTAGTTTTCACTATTAGTGTGTAAGCTGGGCTTCACTCCTGTGGAGTGAGTGAAGAGGCTGTTCACCACATAAGAAGTTTATGTATCGAATGTTCGCACCTTTATTGCGCTATGCAGGTGGAAACAATGGAAACAGAATCGCGATATATGCGACAAATGTACCAATATATGAAAATGAACAGGTGTTTCAGTATACTGAACTAGGAGAAAAGAACGAAATCAATAAGGGAACCTGATGGGGTTCCGGGCAGTGGAACACCGAGAACCTAACACAGACAGTTTTAGTGGCCAGAGCAATGGAACCCTTGCTTCAGTAACAGAATAACCAAGCTGGATAACAACAATAGGAAGCCATGGGACCAACTGCAAGTAGATCCACACATTGCCCATATCTACGGCTGACCATTGTAGATAATTGAGTTATGAAATCCTTTAATCTCTGTATAGGTGGGAGCAATGAATTTTCTTAAGTCAATTCGTACATTTCACATGCCATTTAAGTTACAACATATGCATTGCACCCACTTTCCCACTTGAAAGTTGGGACACGCTATTCCATAACGTCTTGCTGCATTCTCCTCTGATCAGTTTCAAATGGCATGCTGAATAGTCACACTGTTGGTCGACCTATGCCTGTGCAGGTACTAGTCTGGTACATTGAGCCCATTCAAGTTAAGAAGGAACTGTAATGTCAGTATAGTCCCAATGAATGCATCTTGTAAACCTTCCTATTCACTGTCAGACAAATTTCTGTTACAGAGCCAACTGTCTATGACCACTATTTCCAATAACAGGGAATAGTTATGTGAAAGCAAGGAAGAGTTGGAAAATGGGCATAAGAACTACAGCTATAGTATGAGCACTGCTTCTGACCAACAACTTGTTAAAATGTCTCTTTTGCTCAATTCCTGGTCTGCATATAAAAACCACACTCCTTTAGAGCAAATTATCCCTTCTTAAAGGTGTGTGATACAACGATTTGTATCACTAGAAAATTCAGCTTCTAGGTGCATGTTTGTTCCGTGCCCATAAAATGTACTATCGCACTATCTCCATGTACACCTTCAAGGATGGCGAGTTTCATGATAAACTCCGTGACAGACTGTTTTGCATTCGTTTGCGTGTCATCAAATTCCATCAGTTGTTATCACACCATTACACGTGTGTCATTTAAAAGAGTGGATACTTAGCTGAACGTTCTGAACGGTTTGTAGCTCCCAAGGTATACATCTTCGATCTTGACGGCGCGAACCTTTGTGACCTTTTATCATTTGTGCTCGTGGTTCAAGTTAATTTTCTGTCCTGAACATTTCTCGGATGTCGACGATGTCTATTCTGATAAGTGTAAGAAGTGTGTCATATCGGAAGTTGATCTCTGAACCTCCCGGAAACATTTTCTGTCACCCTCCTGATGAAGATGCTGAGTCATTAGCAGCTAAATTTTTTTCTGCCAGAAATGTTAACACTTTCAAATGAGCGAAAGACTGAGTCTGTCACTTAAAGAAGTTCCTTGTGACATCTAAGTTTCGTTGAATATCAGTGCACTGAAACCTTGTCTTCTCACCAGCTTCCTTTAGAACTAATTTTCAAGGTACATCAACACCATCAAGAGGACGAGCTGCATTAAACACAGCAATTAAATTAAGAATTAATTTTTTCTGATAGCTCTAAGATCGGCTTCATCGAAAATTATTAGATCCTTTCAGTGTAACGTTTGGTTGACATGGCAGTGAGTGTTACGTGAATGTACAAGTCATACGTTGGCAGTGATGGTACTCACCGCAGGCAGGTGGCGGGGGAGCGTGGCGGCCAGCCGCGGCGGGAGCGTGGCAGCCAGCAGGACTGGTGCTGGTGGACTTGCAGACTGCGGTGCTGAAAACAACAGGCACTGTGTAGCGGGCGGGTGCACAGGGGATTGTGGGGCGGGAGGGGGGGGGGGGCAGAAGGCCGCTTACTGCCCCGGGGGGCCTGTCCACAGTGGCAACACGACACACGCTGGTGGGACGCCCGAGTTCAACAGCCCACCATTCTGTCAGTTTACACACTGGTTTTCCCAAGTTCCTCCATAACAGCAGCTAAGTGTACCAAACAAAAAATTGTTCAGAAAGAACAAACCAAAGGTAAATGTAGGGGCCCAGTATTCCTGGACTGACAGGATTATTGAACAGGGCATTGCAAATACATCGCTAAAGCAATACTCAAAGTAGTTCAGTTATCAGAGACTAAACTATAACAGGCACACGTAACACACATTAAGACAGCAGATACTTAACTTTGCAGGGAAGGTATTTCAGATAAGGCATGAGACAATGGAGCTGAGCGAGTGGAAACAGTCATTAAAAAGTCATAACAACATTTAAATTTTGTCCACTAAATAGTGTTGATAGACACGAGGAAACAACACACTTGACTCAGAAGGCCCATACTAAACATCATCAGACTACAATGCCGAATGTGTACGAGGAAGATCAGTAATGAGGACAACATAATTATGTTACTGACATCTGGTAAGAGGCTGCCACTGAATCAGAATTAAAAGTTTGAACTTGTGACTGTATACAGTGTAAACATATTTACGTGTTTTTAAAGGTGAAATACCTACACAACCTAAGATAATCGTGATATGCTCCTGGGAATCGTGATGTGATATGCTCCGGGTAATCGTGATGTGATATGCTCCGGGTAATCGTGATGTGATATGCTCCGGGTAATCGTGATGTGATTTGCTCCGGGGAATCGTGATGTGATTTGCTCCGGGGAATAGTGATGTGATTTGCTCCGGGGAATCGTGATGTGATTTGCTCCGGGGAATCGTGATGTGATTTGCTCCAGGGAATCGTGATGTGATTTGCTCCAGGGAATCGTGATGTGATTTGCTCCAGGGAATCGTGATTTGCTCCAGGGAATCGTGATTTGCTCCAGGGAATCGTGATTTGCTCCAGGGAATCGTGATTTGCTCCAGGGAATCGTGATTTGCTCCAGGGAATCGTGATTTGCTCCAGGGAATCGTGATTTGCTCCAGGGAATCGTGATTGCTCCAGGGAATCGTGATTGCTCCAGGGAATCGTGATTGCTCCAGGAATCATGATTGCACGAAGGAAGTAAAATTAGTGAACAGCATCCTTAACTGCACGTTTATTTATTGAAGATACGACTGGTTCCTGCCTTTACTGTTTGGCCATTTTCAGACAATGCTGTGTAGAGATAAAGTTTAAAAATTTTCATTTACACAGGGAAATCACTGAACACTAAAAGGAGTGTGCTTTGCATTGGCGTATCATTAATAATGGGGCTACCAGTGACAAGCTTTGAGGAGCTTTGCTCACCTCATGCTGCGAAACATCGTGGAAGTGGGTGCGTGACGTCAGTGGGAAGCAATTCACATGTAAAGCTCTGAACATTTATTTTTAAAAATAAAAATTTAACCAAAATAGGGCTTCCTACTCCCTTCAGATAACATGTATCTTAAATATAGTTTTATAAAACAAATAATAAGCCTATCTAACAGGTTAAACAGTAACCCAGACCCTCATTTTGAGGCGATCGTTTGCAATACAAAGACACTGTTTCCATAGCAACTGCTATTAAGTTATCTCACATATTCGTAATGGCCCACTGGCCTGGAGATTTAAGGGGCCGCCGGCAATGACGTTTATCTTCTCGTCCTTCTCTTCCAATCCAGCATCTCAAACCTCACACGTTGTTACTTATCTGTGGGGCTACGTAAAACACCGAACTTCTACCTCCCCTATGCCTAACACTCTTCAAAGTCTGCAACATCGCACTGTTGAGTCTGCGAATTCTATAACAAGAGACCAGCTGCTTTGTGTGTGGCAGGAAATGAGCCCCTGCATTGATATTTTTTGTTCAAATGGCCCTGAGCACTATGGGGCTTAACATCTGAGGTCATCAGTCCCCTTGAACTTGGAACTACTTAAACTTAACTAACCTAAGGACATCACACACATCCATGCCTGAGGCAGAATTCGAACTTGCGACCATAGCAGTTTTGCGTTTCCGGATTTAAGCTCCTAGAACTGCTCGGCCACCATGGCCGGCTGATATTTTTTGTGTAACACACGGCGCTCACATTCAGTGCGTTAAAAGTTGAAGATTTCTATTTCCAGGAACGCTGCAGCTGTGTTTGTCTTTTGTATTATGGAAGCAATAAATGTGAAATTTGCTGCCTCTTTCTGAGTAGCCCTGTACGTAAGTGATGACTTTATGGCAGCTGCTATGCAAACAGCATCTTCGCAATGCTAACTATTGCCTCGAGGCGGTGTTCTGGGTTACATTTTAACCTACCATATTGGCTTATTATTTAATGTATCAGAACTGTTTTTAAGACATACGATATCCGTAGATTATACAGACCCCTGTTTTTGGCCATTTACTGTTACATTTTTAAAATTGGATATTCAGATCTTAACATAGGAGACGTAAATTGCTTCCCATTGGCTACCACTGATGCTGTTTAACCTCAGCCATAGGCAGCAGTTACACAGCTGAGGTGAGCACAGCTGTTCTAAGCGTCTTTACTGGCAGCCCCACATCTGACAATACGTTGTTTCAATGCACACTCTTTTTGATGTTTGCTGACTTCCCTGTGTAAATGAGAATTTTTAATTTTTACTTCTACAGAGCATTATCTGTAAATGGCCTACTTCTAAAGGTGGCAAACGGTCATATCTTTAATAAATGATGGTGTGATCGAGACATTTTTACAAATTTTGCTCAGCTGTTACCGATGTCTCCCAATAATGTTATCTAAAAATTTTGAACGAAGTAATTCTAACATCAGCTGTCTATGACTTTTGCCTTTGAGATTTAGAAGCTAATGTCTGCAAGCTGAGCGGCAATTTTAACTATATTTACATGTAATGAATGTCTGAGTAACAAGATTTCTTGAAAAGACAAACAGTAGTGACATGTTTCTGTTTCAAATATTAATCATCATGTTAAATTACATAGGAAGATCATCTGTTCTCATATTACAAGAAACTACTGTTTTTATTTGATTATATATAAAATTATATATAAAATTATGCCAAATTCCCCTGTACTCCTTGTACAAAGTAGAATAAATTTTGCTCGAGTATCATGTTTTTGGAAACCCAGAATATACTCTGTAGGAATCAACATGGATTCCGTTAACAGAGATTGTGAGAGACCCAACTCGCTTTATTTGTTCATGAGACCCTGAAAATATTAGATACAGGCTCCCAGGTAGATGCTATTTTTCTTGACTTCCCGAAGGCGTTCGATACAGTTCCGCACTGTCGCCAGATAAACAAAATAAGAGCCTACGAAATATCAGACCGGCTGTGTGGCTGGATGGAAGAGTTTTTAGCAAACAGAACACAGCATGTTGTTATCAATGGAGAGACGTCGACAGACATTAAAGTACCCTCTGGCGTGCTACAGGGGAGTATTATGGGACCATTGCTTTTCACAGTATATATAAATGACCTAGTAGAGAGTGTCGGAAGTTCCATGCGGCTTTTCGCGAATGATGCTGTAGTATACAGAGAAGTTGCAGCATTAGAAAATTGCAGCGAAATGCAGAAAGATCTGGAGTAGATAGGCATTTGGTGCAGAGAGTGGCAACTGACCCGTAACACAGACAAATGTAATGTATTGCGAATACATAGAAAGAAGGGTCCTTTATTGTATGATTATATGATAGCGGAACAAACACTGGTAGCAGTTACTTCTGTAAAATATCTGGGAGTATGCGTGCGGAACGATTTGAAGTGGAATGATCATATAAAATTAATTGTTGGTAAGGCGGGTACCAGGTTGAGATTCATTGGGAGAGTCTTAGAAAATGTAGTCCATCAACAAAGGAGGTGGCTTACAAAACACTCGTTCGACCTATACTTGAGTATTGCTCATCAGTGTGGGACCCGTACCAGAGCGGGTTGACAGAGGAGATAGAGAAGATCCAAAGAAGAGCTGCACGTTTCGTCACAGGGTTATTTGGTAACCGTGATAGCGTTACGGAGATGTTTAACAAACTCAAGTGGCAGACTCTACAAGAGAGGCGCTCTGCATCGGGGTGTAGCTTGCTCGCTAGGTTTCGAGAGGGTGCGTTCCTGGATGAGGTATCGAATATATTGCTTCCCCCTACTTATACCTCCCGAGGAGATCACGAATGTAAAATTAGATTCGAGCGCGTGCGGAGGCTTTCAGGCAGTCGTTCTTCCCGTGAACCATACGCGACTGGAACAGGAAAGGGAGGTAATGACAGTGGCACGTAAACTGCCCTCCGCCACACACCGTTGGGTGGCTTTCGGAGTATAAATGTAGATCTAGATGTAGAAATTGGCTACAGAAATTTCTGGCATACTCCATACACATACCAAGGAAATGAAAGAATTACACAAAGTACAGTCTGTACTGCAGCAGAAGCATTCAGTGGCAAGAGCATAAGGAACACCAGTTGGTGATTACACTGATTGATACATCACACTTCTGAGCAAGCTACTTACGCTTTTACGACGCTATGTTTTAGTCATCCCATGGATCACACTTCAAGGTACCATTATGCTCCAAATGCTGCACCCGAAAATACGGATTTTCAGGGGGTCATAACTCGTGTTCTGCTGGTGACAGAGACAAGGCATGTAATGTTTCGGATAGCCCTTAGCCTGAAGGTCATTTGTATACCAGTCAGAAGAGATGTCATACTGTTGCCATCCTTCAGTACAGGATCAAAATTTAAACACCACACACTTCTTCCAGCCCAGGCAAACTGAGGAAATCATCTGGTTATTTTGCATTAGGTGCGGCTCCGGCTGGACCTCAGGTGGTTTATGAAAGCACAATTTGTTCATGGGCAGTTCCTGGGAAAGCCACAAAGGACCATGGGGACAGTAATTTCAATTTATGACAGCATCTTTGCAATGTCTTCTTAAGATGACATTATTCAGTAACTTTGAAATCTTTTGGATACCATTATCTGTTATGATATCTAAGAGTTCATATTTAGTGTCTATATCCACTTAAAGTATGTGTGTGATATCCCATCTGAAGTACAAATATAGTTTTAACTGATGTAATGAACAGATGACATGGGTTTTAGGGCCATTGTATAGGTTCTGAGGTCATGAAACTTTGTTTTTACCCAGCATTTTTGCATCAATAAAACCTTATGACATACTACCTCTGTATAATAGGCACTTCACACGTATATAAATAGATGAGAAGCTGTACTATAGTGCTAAACATGGCCTCATGAGGGTTTTCATGTGTTGAAAATAACTTAAAATTACTGTTAAAATATATATATAACTGGAAAAGCTGTTGATTCTTTAAATTATTACTAACAACATTTTTACGTCTTAAGACGAAAATTTCACTTAATCAAGGTACACAGAAAGAAACCTAAGTCAAATGATTCTGTGTTAACTTCATATTATGCATACTTATTTGTTGTTCAAATGTGCCGAAGTACATAAATGTGCCGAAGTACATAAATGTGCCGAAGTACATAAATGTGCCGAAGTACATAAATGTGCCGAAGTACATAAGTAAACTTTCAAAATGTGGTTGACTTACAGAATTTTATTGATACAGGGTGTACCGCCCGAACTTTTCACTGCCAGTATCTGTGGAACCACCAACAGATATTGTCTAACAGCTTTCATGGGTATGAATATAAAGTAGAAACTATGAGACATTCTAAACTGTGCGGAAATATTGGTTTCAACAGAAAGTAGTTGTTATGGCATTAAAATATAAATGCCATGTGGCTAGGGCATCTCATCGGGTAGACAGTTCGTCTGGTGCAAGTGTTTCGAGCTGATGCCACTTTGGCGACTTGCGTGTGGATGGGGATGAAATAATAAGTACAACAGAACACCCAGTCCCTGAGAGGAGAAAATCCCCGACCCATCCGGGAATCAAACCCAGGCCATTAGGTATGACATTCCGTTGCGCTGACCACTGAGCTACCAGGGGCGGACAGTAATGGCATTGATTTCATTGCAATGCATCAATTACATCGAGAAATTGGTACATGAGTTTGACGCTTGAAATGAGCGGAACATGACATTATTGCACTTTTGGCAATACAAGAGAAACCAGCACGTTGCTCGAAACCGCGATGTGATTGAAGTACTATGATACAACAAAGCTGTATTTACGTATTGCTATGTACACTGCTAGTATGTGGCCTAGGAAAGAGACAGATGTCCAGTCACCCACAAGATAAACAAGGGCGTGTTTTCCTCGTATGTGCTTCATTGCACTTTCAATACTACTACAGTGCACATAACTGTAGGAAAATACTGGTATCCACGGACCAGGGTAAACAAAATTAATGGCTGTCAAAGGGTCACACAGAGGGTTACACGCTATTTGTACGTAGTTTTATATCAATTACCCAATGGTACATGCCATCTACAGGACATGTCACTGAACATCTTAAGTGACTGCAACCCAATTGAACCATTGAAGATCGCGCAACTCTTACATAAATGTAAAGTAGTACCAACAAAACAAACACGCACACATCCCTGTAATACACAAATGTACATGCGGTGTGCAGTCACGTCTCACAGTTACAAAGTTCAAAGCTACCACTGTATCCTTGGCAACACAGCTGTGCCCACTCCGTCACTGATCCACTCGTGGCTATCAGTATTTTGTGATGCCATTGCAGAGCATGCAGCACAAATATAGGCTGTCTTGTTCGTACTTGTTGTTGGGACCTGCTGGTACACCACATCTTTCACATTTCCTCAGAGAAAAATGTCCATGGGCGTGAGGTCCAGCCATCCTCCTGGAAGTCCCTGGATGAAATTGCTCTGTCCAATTCATCGATGTGTGGTGGTTAGTTTAGCTCCTACTTTGCCACTGTGGCATTATGTGCAGGGCATCCATCATGTTGACACCACATTATTTGATGCAAATGAAGGGTAGGTCTTCCATTAGGTTTTGGAAACAAATACGCTGCATATTTTCATATCAAGTATAAATTCGAATTGCACCGAACACAGCACGTTAGTTTCCAGAGCTTTGAAATCGACACTTCGATGCCCTTATGTAAGCCAATCATATCTCATGCAACGTGATCTCGGCAGTCGATGATAGATATTCAGAGAATAGAGCACACCCTGTAGTAAGCCAATAGTGAGATCACTTACGTATCGTGAATACACAATGAGGAAAAGTAAACAGTTTACATTAATATACGTAGTGTGGCAACAAGAAAAGCCAAGCTTTCTCATATAAAATTGGTCTCTAAGATTAATAAGCTACAAGAGAATCTAAGCTTTCACATGTAGTATTGATTTTTCTTGCGTGTGTTATACTTAAGGTATTCAAATGTGCCACTAAATTTGAAATAATGATGTGTCTGGTCTCATGGGATACAAATTATTCTACATGGTTGGGCCTGAAAGTGTTCAGTTCTAAATGAGAGTCAAACGCTCTGATTGAAGAAATTCATCCCACTTTCTCACACGTAACATAATTCATCTTCCATAAAGGGAAATTTACTTTGAAAGTAACGCCTCTCAAACCACCATTCGTAAAACTTGTAAGTAGGATGTTTTGGTTTTTTTATTGGTAACGCCGCCGCCACGTAGCGCTCTGTATGAAAATCACTGGCTGTGCCGTGTGCATTCTGTCGCTGGTTTGCATTGTTGTCTGCCATTGTAGTGTTGGGCAGTGGCAGCTGCATGCTAACAGCGCGTAGCATTGCGCAGTTGGAGGTGAGCCGCCAGCACTGGTGGACGTGGGGAGAGAGATGGCGGAGTTTTGAAATTTGTAAGACTGGATGCCATGAACTGCTATATACATTATGACTATTAAGATAAATACATTGTTTGTTCTGTATTAAAATCTTTCATTTGCTAACTATGCCTATCAGTAGTTAGTGCCTTCAGTAGTTTGAATCTTTTATTTAGCTGGCAGTAGTGGCGCTCGTTGTATTGCAGTAGTTCGAGTAACGAAGATTTTTGGTGAGGTAAGTGATTTGTGAAAGGTATAGGTTAATGTTAGTCAGGGCCATTCTTTTGTAGGGATTACTGAAAGTCAGATTGCGATGCGCTAAAAATATTGTGTGTCAGTTTAAGCACAGTCGTGTATAATTTTTCTAAGGGGACGTTTCAAACTATCCCGATATTGTTAGAAGTAGGTTCGATTTAGCAGTCGCCAGAGTGCGCCCGAAAACAGGCATTAATGCGCGTGTGCAGCTGCAGTAATGTAGGAAGCCCGCACGTATGTAGGTATGACGTATGTATAAAGCATAAAGAGATGTTACATAACGCCATAAAAGAAACATGACATCAGAGGATACTCCAAAACCATAGGAATTTTGTAAACTATACTGAAACTCCTAATCCGGCCTGAAATGCACATTGATTTGTGAACATTCAAAATGAAGTAGGTCTCACATGATATTAACCTTTTCAGTGTGGTTTTTGGGACGTAATTTTTTTTCGAGTGGCAGTACTGTACCATCTCATTTATAGTTCTATGTCACAACATGAGAAGGTGGACTTTAAATTCAGTGAACAATTGGAACTAGCCAACACTGTGGAATGAAACACTTTGGTTCAAATAAATTGATTTCCTCAGTGGGAAAGATTAATAAAGCCAAATTTCTTTAGCAAACGGAAGACGGTAAATTCATTGTTCTGCATAGTTATTAATGCTCAGCTGCTAAAATCTTTGAAATAAAATGAAATCTAGAAGACTGAAACTAATATATTTTTGCCTTCCTTAATTATGTAAATGTATTTTAATTCGCTTTATAGCTCTCATCCACAGAGAAACGTTTTATTTTCATTTGGCTTGGGAGCTGTAAAAGAAGATTATACAGCGATATCACTGAACGCAAATACACGTCACGTGGAGGCTAGCCCCTCCCCAGTACAACTCAGTTTACTCTGCACAATGCGCGAATCTGGCAGCTATGGCACGTAAGAAAAATTTTTCTCATTAGCATTTTGCTGCTTGCTGCTACTGCCGCATTTTCAAGTAGCCAGAAAAGGAGAAGGTATTACTCATGTGCAAGTCAACTGCGCATGCGCCCCCTGACAACTGCTCAAATGAACCTGATTTAAGCAGTTGTGACGCCACGCATACAGAAAGGAGTTTATTGTTACGAAGGCCTTTGACACATTTTTGCTATTTGCAGATGCTTGTGCGCGCAACGTGATTTCCTGTTGTAAATGGAGCATTTCCTTCGCAACTAAAGATTTATTTTTTCCCCTCTCTTTTATGTTTTATTGCTGCAGTATTGTTCTCCAGTAGCATTCTTTGCTAGAGAATCAATTCTTACCAGTCAAAATTAAAAAAAATTTAACTGAAAACTAAAACAATGAAAAATTAGAGTTTTTCACGGCTTCATATTGGCAGGCCCGATCCCTTGAGATACCTTCGGCAACGGCCTGCGGTTTTCTCCCGTCGTGGAAGTCCACCGATGTGGCCAATTATTCACGTGTCACAGACACCGTGCTGATGAAGTTAGTCCACAGTGATCAGCCCATACAACATATAACTTACGTTCACTGAGCTGCAGACAGGTGTGTAAAAAAGACCAATCACACACTCAACTATATCTTCGGCCATGGCCTTTGTCTGAAAACCAAACCAAACGCACACGCACACATTTAGTTGTGTCTACAGTCTCTCGAGGATCAGAGCCAAACAAACCACTCCTCACACCTCCCTGCCGTTTGTTGGCAGCTGCTACGCTAATGGCAAGAAGTGGTTACAGCACTGACTGCAAGCGAGGGGAAAGTTGGGAAACGGAGAAGCAGAAAGAATGAGAGAGGGAAGCGGCGCACATACTCAGCTGTCCCCCGCCAGTGACTGCTTGGTACCTCAGTAAAGAAACCATTTCATCTACGGGGACAAAAACAAGATATTTCCTGTGTTTCTATTTTTTTTCAAATTTCCCTTGCTCCCTGACATGTTTGAAATTCCCTGATTTCCACACCTTGTGGCAACTCTGCACTGGCAGTATTCCAGGTCATATTGAACGTAGTCATTATGGAGGACTATGTACTGCCACATGATACGGGTGGTATCTATGCCTGTGCACAATACGTGTCAAGCTTTCATTCAAGGAATTCCCACCCGTCACCATTTGACGAATACTTGCACGAGGCTTTATTGCAGGGATCACTACAACAACTACACCTGTTGCTTCACGTGGGAGGCCCCTGCTCCAGAACCACGTTCATGGACAACTGCCCTGCCACACGAAGCCTTCTGACAATACTCGTGGAGATGTGCCATATTTGTGGCATTCTCTGTACAGTAACATCATGTCAACCATTTCCTCATTTTTGAATACCATGTCAAATGCCTGGAACAGATTGACAGGTAATTAATATCACGATTACAACTGACAATCACAGTGTACAGTACACCAATGCCATGTACCTGTACATACTTTTACAAACAACAACCTGCATCACAGTGAGTCATTCCCACACACAGTGCCGATTGCAGCCCATTGCTCTACGCATCTGCAGAGGCGAAGGGTTGAGCTGGACATTGTAACGGGGCAGCGTACACTGGTAGGTACTGTTCCACAATCTGTACGTAGATGAATACGACATGTATGAGGGACACATATGTAGATAGCAATGGTTGTGGCAGAAATCATTATTACTGCCCTAGGCCCTCATGATAGCAATGTGTGTTTACATTTTGCAGCTTGCACTACATCTGTAGCGGTTAGAAAGCTAAGTACTGACAAACTTATTTGTGCACTGTTATACAGTCATTAAATTTAATAGTTTTTGGCAGTTCTTCATGCTGTTTGAGGCAAAATAAATAGCTAATAAATTTTTGGAATCGTTCGCTCGCTGTGTTTTTTAGAGTGTTCTGTGCATTTAAGTCGTTTAGTAAATTTCGTCCATTAGTTTTCACCCGACGTTTCTTATTGTTTCTAGTGAAACACTTCAGTAAAATTTTCATTCACTGTTTTAACTTCGTTTAGTGTTCCAGTAGCCTTTTGAATTTTTTGGCTTTAGCTAATAATTTTGTGAAGTTTTGTTGGTATTGGTATTAGCTGTTGTGCAGTAGTATTTATACAGGTAGTTGCTTTCTTAGTGGGCAGATAATTTCGAGATCTTTATTGTCAGTTCTAAAAATAATTCTAGTGGTGTAACTGAACTTTGGTAATGTAGCCATATAGTTTTTTTCAGTAATTGTAAAATTTTACCATGAGTGGGGAGTGTGGGTTCTGTCGTAGGTTTGTGAATAGTTGGTTACGGTGTGGGATTTGTTCAAAGTATTTTCATCGGGGGGAATGCAGTGACGAAACCAGTGGTCATTTTAGTGAGATCCTCTCCTGGGAATGCAGAATCTGTAGTAGAAATAAGTTGATAGAGGAGCAGGACCGTAAGATCTGTGCCCTTCAGGTGCAGTTACAACACGCAAAGGAGGAACTAGATAGGTTGAGGTTGGTGAAGGGTGGTGGGGAATGGGAACTGGCAGTTGGCAAGAAGTCAGCTAGGAAGAAGAGGTATTCAGACAGTTTTACTTTGCGTATGTGCAATAGATTTGACCAATTGTCAGACTTGAGTGGAGAGGAGTCTTGTGTAGCTGTAGATGTGGGGAACATGCAGCAGTCCTCAGCAATTAGGAGGCCTAGGTTGGTCACAAAGTCATTTATTTTTTTCTGTTATTACTTTTATGTTATAATTTCATGTATTGACACGTTCCACGACCTTTGAGATTTGCTCCTCAATTTGGTCCTTCAGAACTTGATGTGTAAATAAAAAAATTAAATGGTTCAAATAGCTCTGAGCACTATGGGACTTAACATCTGTCGTCATCAGTCCCCTAGAACTTAGAACTACTTAAACCTAAATAACCTAAGGACATCACGCACATCCATGCAAAATGCAGGATTCGAACCTGTGACCGTAGCGGTCACACGGTTCCAGACTGAAGCGCCTAGAACAGCACGGTCACAACGGCAGGCAAAAAAAAATGAATGTAAGAACATGCACGTCAATCACATCGTGATTACGAGCAACGTGCGGGTCACTCACTTAGCGGTAAGTACAATAACAGCGCATTTCATGCAGCAACTTTACATTTCAATTTCTCGGAATGTAATTTATGTATTGCAATGCAACCAACGCAATTATTATTGTCATTGCTCTTGTTATAGATTGTGTAAGGAATAATATGGAATGTCCATTTTAAAAACTTAAGTGTTTTTTTGTGGTTTTAGGGCGCACAACTACAATGGTCATTAGCGCCCTGACTAATTTAGGAATGTACCGCGAGGCACAAGGTTAAAACATCAACTAAAAGGGACAACACTATAAAAGACGTATTAACAGACATAGGATTGAAAAACTACAGCATAATCAAACGTCCTTAGACATGTGTGTCAAGTTGATAAAACGATGAACGCGAGCAGCAGTCCTGGGTCATCCGCTAAAATGGCATCCAGAGTACATGGCAGGCCAAGATCAAGACGCAGCATAGTAAAATCCGGACAGGACGTTAAAATGTGGCGGACCATCAGCAATTGCCCACATGGACAGCCGGCGCTGCCGTCAGCAGATGGCGATGGCTGAACTGGCAGTGTCCAATTCGTAGCCAGGCCAAAACGGCCTCCTCCCGCCGAGAAGGACGTGAGGAGGACGTCCAAGCTACAGGAAGAGGTTTCAAGGCCCGAAGCTTGTTGTCCGTAAGTGCAGCCCAATCGGCATGCCACAGCGATAAAAAGTGCCGGCAAATGATCGTGCTACAATCTGATGAAGGGACACAACAAGAAGCCGTCCGAGGCTGGAGGACCGCAGCCTTGGCCGCGGCATCTGCAGCTTCGTTCCCAGGGATACCGACATGGCCAGGAATCCACATAAAGCTAACTGGAGACCCGTCGTCCACCAGCTACTGAAGAGAGCGTTGGATCCGGTGCACGAAAGGGTGAACTGGATACGGATGACTGAGGCTCTGGATGGCGCTCAGAGAATCGGACCAGATGACATAAGCAGAATGTCGGTGGCGGCAGACGTAAAGAACAGCCTGATAGAGGGCAAAGAGCTCAGCTGTGAAGACCGAACAATGGTCACGAACTGTCGATCCATTAAAAAAAAACGAAAAAAAAGGAGGCGACAGCGAAAGCCCCATGTATGCATGGTGCGGAGAATGCCCACCGTCCAACAGGTGTCGTAAGCCTTCTTCAAATCAGAGAACACAGCCGCGGTCGGGCGCTTTCGCAAGAAGTTATTCATAATGAAGGTCGACAAGGTAACCAGATGGTCAACACCAGAGCGGCGCCTATGAAATCCACATTGTACATTGGTAAGTAGCCGTCGAGATTCGAGCAGCCAAACCAAACGAGAGTTAACCATTCGCTCCATCACCTTACAGACACAGCTGGTAAGCGAGATGGGTCGATAACTGGAAGGCAAGAGCTTCTCCTTCCCCGGCTTAGGAATCGGTACAACAATAGACTCGCGCCAGCATGCGGGAACATGTCCCTCAATCCAGATGCGATTGTAAGTACGAAGAAGGAAACCTTTACCCGCAGGAGGAAGGTTCTTCAGCATCTGAATATGAATAGAATCAGGCCCCGGAGCGGAGGACCGTGACCGGGCAAGTGCATTTTCGAGTTCCCACATGGTGAAGGGGCATTGTAGTTTTCACAATTCGAGGAGTGGAAATTAGGTGGCCGAGCCTTCTCTGCCTGCTTTCCGGGGAGGAAGGCAGGGGGGTAATGAGTGGAGCTCGAAACCTCTGCGAAAAAGCGGCCAAAGGCATTGGAGACATCCTCAGGGGCCACAAGGACGTCATTCGCGACTGGCAAGCCAGAAACTGGTGAGTGGACCTTAGTGCCAGATAGCCGGCGCAGGCTACCCCATACAACGGAAGAAGGAGTAAAACTGTTGAAGGTGCTTGTGAAAGCAGCCCAGCTGGCTTTCTTGCTTTCTTTAAAAATACGACGACACTGCGCACGTAATCGTTTGTAAGTGATACAATTCGCCACTGTAGGGTGGCGTTTAAAGGTGCGTAAAGTACGTCGACGAGCACGTAAGGCGTCTCTACATGCTGCGGTCCACCAGGGACCGGTACGCGGCGTGGAGAAGAAGTAGTGTGAGGGATGGAATATTCAGCAGCAATGAGAATGACTTCCGTGAGGTGTGCGGCCTGACTATCGCAGCTTGTGAAGGTTTGATCCTGAAAGGTCGCCCTGAAAGTGAAGACCCCCCAGTCTGCTTTGGAGATGTTCCAACTAGTTGAGCACGGAGAGGGGGTATGATGCAGGCGATGGATAACACATGGGAAGTGGTCGCTCGAATATGTATCAGAAAGCGCATACCACTCAAACCGGCGTGCAAGTTGGGTAGTACAGACAGAGAGGTCCAAATGGGAATAGGTGTGAGAGGTGTCTGAAAGGAAAGTAGGGGCGCCAGTATTAAGGCAGACTAGATTTAGCTGGTTGAAAACGTCTGCTAACAGGGAGCCCCTCGGACAGGATGCTGGAGAGCCCCAAAGAGGATGGTGAGCATTGAAGTCTCCAGTTAACAAAAATGGTGTAGGGAGCTGAGCAATAATTTGCAGCATGTCTGCCCTGGTAACGGCAGACGACGATGGAGTGTAAACAGTACAGATGGAAAATGTAAAATTGGAGAGAGTAAAGCGGACGGCAACTGCCTGCAGGCCAGTGTGCAATATGATGGGATCATAGTAGATATCATCCCGGACCAGCAACATAACCCCTCCATGGGCCGGAATACCTGCCACAGGTGGTAAGTCAAAACGCTCAGATGTGTAGTGTGCCAAGGCAATTTGATTGCATTGGCGTAGCTTCGTTTCCTGGAGGGCTACGACGAGAGGACGGTGTGAGCGGAGCAGCAATTTCAAGTCCTCTCGGTTGGAGCGAATGCTGCGAATATTCCAGTGAATAAGTGCCATCGTGAGAAGAAGAAGGTGCAAGAAGGGGTCATCGAGAAGGCCGCTGAGGGCCCAGCTTCGAGTGAGCACTGCCGCCGCTACCAGGAGGCGGACAGACATCGTCCATTTGTTCTAGAGGTTCATCGGCCATCTTGTGAAGATGGCCAGAAGGGGGAGCTTCCTCCGCTGGTGAACGGCCAGATGTTCGGCTACCAGCAGTGCGGGCAGGCGAAATGGATGACGGCCTGGGGCGGCAACCGCTGGAGGGCGCAGGAGGAGAAATGCGCCGTGGCGGGAAAGGAGAACTGTGCTTCCTATGAGCCTTCTTGGAAGGCCGTTTTGTGGAAGGATTGGTCGATAGCTGAGAGTTCAAGGTACGTAGAAGGTCTGCACGAGACGGTTTTTTCTTGAAGGCCCGTGCTTCTGACTTTTGGGTCTTCGTCATGGCAGAAGCCGATAAAAGTGCTTGTGTCGGAGGGGTGACGGGAGGAAGAGGAGACGTGGACCGGGCGATCTTAGCACTGGCCGAATGGACGACCGTAGTGCTGAAGGTCACATCGCATGTCTGCGTCGCCATCTCCCTGGTAGTCTGAGGAGAAGCGAGGACAGGACTGTACTTCCCCGCTGGGAGCAACGTGGGCTTCCTGCTAGCGAATAGCTTGCGAGCAGCCGAGGTGGAGACACTCTCTTTGACCCGAATTTCTTGGATACAGCGTTCTTCCTTGTAGACGGGACAGTCGCGTGAGGACGCTGCATGGTCAAAATGGTTCAAATGGCTCTGAGCACTATGGGACTCAACTGCTGTGGTTATCAGTCCCCTAGAACTTAGAACTACTTAAACCTAACTAACCTAAGGACATCACACACATCCATGCCCGAGGCAGGATTCGAACCTGCGACCGTAGCAGTCGCACGGTTCCGGACTGCGCGCCTAGAACCGCGAGACCACCGCGGCCGGCGCTGCATGGTCACCGCGACAGTTCACACAACAAGAAGACGGAGGTGGACAGTCACCCTCATGGGCAGCCTTGCCACAAGTCACACATGTAACCGCATTGGAACAAGAATGGCGAGTGTGATTGAAACACTGACACTGGTAACACCGCGTAGGTGTCGGGACATAGGGGCGAACAGAGATAACCTCGTAGCCCGCCTTGATGCGTGATGGCTGCTGAACACTGTCAAAGGTCAAGAAAAGTGTCCGGGTCGTTACAAGGTCATTGTTGACCTTTTTCATGACCCTATGGACAGCCGTCACGCCCTGCTCATCGAGGAAAGACTGAATCTCCTCGTCAGTCAATCAGTCGAGTGATCTAGTACTAGTATATACCACACCATGAGACGAATTTGAAGTGCGGTGAGCCTCCACCTGGTCAGGGAACGTGTACAGGAGTGTGGCCTGAAGCAGTTTTTGTGACTGAAAGGCGCTCTCAGTTTCTAGTAACAAGGTACCATTACGCAACCTGGTACAAGATTTGACCGATCCGGCTATGGCATCTACGCCCTTCTGGATAACGAAAGAGTTGACAGAGGAAAAATCCTTTCCGTCCTCAGATCGAGAAACTACGAGGAACTGTGGGGCAGGAGGTAGTACTTTTGTCACTGGTGGCTGGTCAAGTTTCCGTTTGTGGGCAGAAGTCGAGAGAGAAGAAGAGAAATCAATTGCGGAGGAATCCTCCATGATTGCCAGCATCTCCGATGGCGCGCTCCTTCCTTGTGGGGACCCTCTCAGAGGGCACTCCCGCCTTAGGTGATTGTTCACACCTCAGGTCACACCTCCCGAGAAACGCACGGAGGGACCAATCGGCACGGTCGGAAGGTGTCAGCTCAGGCAATCACCCCTCCCTGGGCCTGGCCTTTACCAGGGTGCCTTACTTGTCTACCCAGGGCGGGGAATTACGCGTTACCCCATCACCGGCTTCGAGTGCGAACGCGTGGGTCGGCCTTCAGGCACGCACAGGGAGGAAGGAAGAAGAGGAAAAAGAAAGGAGAGAGGGAAAGAAAGGACAGACTGTCTCAAACGCCAAGGCGAAGACCAGAGAAGGAGAAGAAGGCAAGGAGAAGAAGGCAAGGAGAAGAAGGCAAGGAGAAGAAGGCAAGGAGAAGAGTAAGACAGCGAGATGGAGAAGAACAAAGAAAGGAACCAACCAAAGGAAAGAAGAAACCAGAAGAAGTGAACAAACCAAAATGACCGCAAATATAGGTCGTAGAACCGTCCGTCTCCGGACGCAGGCGCTAACTACCCCCTTGAGGGGGAGGGACTCCTTTTAGTCGCCTCTTACAACAGACAGGAATACCTCAGGCCTATTCTGACCCACGGACCCGCAGGGGGGAAACTTAAGAGTGTTGATACCACTATTTCCACACCATTTAGAATGTCTCACAGAATTTACATTCGCGGTTCCCTACCTTACATTAATAGCCGGAAAAGCCATTTGTCAGTATGTGTTGTGGTTCCAAGAGATATTGGCTGTTGGCTGTGGAAACTTCAGATGCACAGGGAAAGACTACCAGGGGAAAAACGCTCCAATCAGAGCATGAAAAGGTGAAAATATTTAACTCTTTGAAAGACTGACAGCAAAGTAGGGAACCAGCTGCCTCAATCCTCACTGCCCCTTCCTCACCAAAAATTTTTCTGTCTGGAAATATTCTTTTTTGTGCAGAAAGAGTAGTAGAGAAAGTGATGGCAAAAGCTAGGAAAGAGTGCCAGTGGGAGAAAAAGAGAGGAGGCTAGGTGGTGGGATGGAGGTGATAAAGTCACAGTCAAAAATTGAGATGCATGAAGACAACAGCAATGAAACCAAAAGGGATAGATATTGCTGGTGAGTGTGAGACAATAGTAGTAGAAGTGAAAGAGAGATGGATGGACATATACCCAATAGGAGAAGAATGTAGATATGACAGTGGAAATGAAAAATAGACACATGGAGACCCTACACATGCTTCATTGGTCTGCATCCTAATACACACAGGTATAGGGGGACAGCACATTATGGACCGAAATTTTGAACACATGGGGATGGGAAAAAATAACAGACACCACAGCATTTTTGAGCTGTTGCAGTTAGGTGGAAACAGTGGCATTGCAAAAGAAAGAAAGAAAGGGAGACAGTGTAAGTAAGAGAGGCTTTCCATTTATTGCTGCGAGAGAGCGAGACACATATGGGCAGTGGCAGTGCGGGGGACTTACTGACTACAAAGACTTAACTACGAAGAGGGACCAGGCAAAGTGTACATGAATATCCTTGCGTGATAAAAATTTTGGCACGTAAGGCAGAATGAGGGCTCAAGCAGCTAGTTCTCCATTTTTGTGCACGAGTCCTTCAAAGAGCAATATTTTCACCCTTTGGTGCTCCGATAAAAAAGTCTTTCGACTTTTGTCTTTCAGTGCAATCACAATTGCTGATCGAACACTGCCCAGTTGTGTCAGTACCTCAAGGGATGCTTGTGAAAGCTGGGGCTACCAGAGGTCAGGCTGCTGCCGTGTGCACAGGACCAACTGTCAGTTCCAAATGTCGTCTCGGCTGCTAAATGTGTACTGTGAGATATAAATGTGGGACTGAACTAGGCATGGTGACATGCTTCACTACATCTAGAAGTTACAACAGGTTATCACGTACAACATCGCAATGTGTGGATGTATTGCTGTCCTGTGTTCTGTGTAAGCTACAGCAGTGTAAGAGCACAGTGACAGGAGGATGAAGAAATAAACAATTCCTACTGAATGATCTCCTACCTTGATATCACTGACACACAACATACCATGTTCAGGGAGCACAAACACACTCCATGCAATTCAGATAGTCACCCACCCATTTGCACATTACAAAGTTGTGGTAGGAATAATAGAACTAAAGAATAAACAAATTCCAGATCCAGACTGGATGCATTCACAGATACTCCAAAGACTAGCATCACAGATCACTCTCTACTTACCAGAATCCATATGTGATGCCTTAAGGCTAGGCACGCTATTTACAGTTTGGAGAACCATAATTGCAGGAATCATCCAGAAAATGCAGGCCAACTTTCCTCAAAAACGAGAATGGCTAAGGTGCACAAGCTACTGTACAGCTGCCTCCAGGCTTCGGGGCCACAGCACACCAGATTTTGGTATTAATAAAAGGAAAGCAGCAGACGATGTAGTTACTCGAGCTCTGGAAATTGTCAAAAACATGCAAAACAGATGTCATAGCCATCGCGAAAGATATTCCATATGCTTTCGACAAACTCAGATGCCCTGCAATATTTGTTAGTTTCAGACAACTCTAGGTGCTACAATCCTTAGACTATTGCAGGTATGCAGTAGTAGAATGTTTTGTAGGCACTCTTTTCAACCAGTACATAGGCACACTGAGTAATTTGAACCAACAGAACAGCTGCTAGATGAAGGCAGAGGAGTGGCCTGCTTAGACTGTCAGCTGTGTTTTCAGCATCACTACAGTGGTAACACTGTGTGGGGATCAGAACAAACCCAGCTGATGTTAATATCACATATTGGGCTGCAGTGTGCTGGTTAAAGTTGAGTAGACTAGACGAAGTTGAACTAATCAACTGTGCATCCACCAACAAGTACCAGCTTAACCTCTGAAAAGGTGATTAAAATGCAGGCAATATGGGGCAACAAGTCTGTATATTTCTCCCCACATCTCACACAAGGTTAAGAATCAAACATGTTGATCTGAGCTCTGGCACGCTGCGCTTCTAAACTGGAAGCTGACATTACCACAAGCACTTATGAGTAACCAGAGACAATGTTTCACATTTAAAAAACTAGGAATGCCTTAACACACAGACCTATTCTGCAGGAATTAAAGAAATTTCAGATACCACTGACAGGTACACAATGAACATTAAATATATGAAGCCATGACCTCAATCAATAGAACCAGCTAACCAGATTGGGAGATTAAATTTCTAATGCAACTTATGAAGAATCCTTATGCACTGTGCCATAATGGGGGGGAGGGAGGGGGCATTAATGGGCAGCAAAATGAGAACGCACAGGGTGGAAGAAGAAAACAAATTAAGTGACTTTCAACTCCAGCCTCTGGTCAGCCACAAAATTATGACCACCTACCTAATAGCCGGCATGGACAACAGCAGTGACTTAATTGCATGGAAGAGATATGAGGCCTTGGTAGGTCACTGGAGGGAGTTGGCACAGCATCTGCACACTTAAGGCAGTGTCCTATGTGAGTGACAGAAGCGATCGACAGCTTCTGGATACGTGACGCTCCAGCGACAAGCAGCAACATCAGGCAACAGCTCGGGTTTCCTGCGTGTGGGCGACCATGTTGCGCTACAAGATGGCTGCTTAGAGCCAACCAGCTGTCTCTATAAAACAGCGCCCTTAAACTGTAGAATACTGTAGCTGGAGAGTAAGGCTACAAAATTAGATTTACCTAAGAAAATCAAGCAAAAAGGAATGCTGTTCACGAAATTTACAAAGGGAGAAATCTCCATGGAGAATTTCATAAATATCAACTACCAAGATCACCATACAAATTCTTCAAAGACACATCAATGAGCAGAGGGGCATTCGACTATCTCACCAATACATTAAATACGAACGTTTTTTTAATTGATCAAGAACTTTTAACAGCCAATAAATGCAGAGGAATGACTGACTACATTACTGACTACCCTAAATGGACATATATAAGTACACAGATTGATAACTGAAGGACAGTTAGATGTGTAAAGGTAGCGTTACAAAACATGAGTATGATTCGTTGAGGTCCTAGGTTCGATTTCAGCTGCATCTTATATTTTAACTGACTCCGTTACAATTCTGTATAATACACTTTATATATACTGTTTACACTGCATTGCTAAGTATATTTTTAAGGTCTTGCCTAAGAACTTTATCTTTAAGTGTATACACACCTATCCCAGTATATCTCAAACATTAAATTCCTAACAAATTACAATGAAGCATGAAATTTTACAGATATCTGCAGTTACAAATGTAATTCATCGGCAATGATTTGTCTAAAAATATAAAAAATATTAGGGAAACATTTGGAGCACCTCATTTTCTGTTCATGATTTTGAGCACCATTCAAAAGTACGTAGAACATTTCTCTGATCTACTTATTTCTTTTACACCAATCATTTCATAAATTATTTGGATGATTTCTTTCATTTTTGATTTTCAAGTTTTAGTCAGAACGGATGATCTTACTGACTTCGTAACGTACTTGATTCGATGGAATCCTTTATGACATTTAAATACCACACCAATGTATCTTTTTATGTGCAAAATAGCTAGACCGTGAACAGACGAAATTTTTGACGCTACATTTACATACCTTGGCAGCAGCTTTTCGTGAAATATTTCAATTTTCCCTCAACTCATTAAGTTTTTTATAATTACCCAGATTACTTTCAAGCAGTTACGTATTTTAATGCAAAACTAGACCTCACGCTGATCACTTTGATACCCCGTTTACTGTTTCTTTCCATTTGTTTGGCTATGAAAAGTCAGATAAAACCTCATGGTGTAATTTAGAGGGAGTCTTGTTTTTGCTCTGCTCACGCGTTTACAAAAGCGAATCGAGTGTCAATCATACGATAAAAATAGTCCTTTATGCATGTTGTCATTTCCAAATATCGTCTTTTCGATATCTTGAACCTCTTATGAGATACGACAATTTTTACGCCCACTTGATTCCCAAAGCGCACGAAAGGTTCCGACCCGTCTGCGGATGTAACAACCAATATCTCAAGAATGGAAAGAAATATTCCGGTCTCAACTTTAAATACAGTTTAGATATATTGCTACATTTCATACACAATAATTCATGGTCTTAAATGAACTATATGGAAAGTCTATGCAATGTGATTTTACCTCCGCAAATTCTTCATAATTTCGTGCACCCATGTACTCAATTTCGTGCAGCACAGTAACTATGACGAATAGCGAAAATAAAATGAGACCTTTATCAAGCGAAGATATGAAGCTCTAAGATGCGGATGAACTAAATTTTTTCACCAAATAGTTTTCATATAATCTAAGTATTTCAATGGCTGCCGTCGCATCCGCTCCACTGCTTTGCTGAGAAGACACGTGGCTGTATCTCTCTGTCGCACATGCTGCAGCGACAAGATTCAAATACGTTTGAATTCAAACATCGCCAGTTGCAGCGGGAGACAGGCAGCGACACATATCGCTCACGTAGGACATTTCCGTAATTACACCTGTGGTTGTGTTTTGTCACCTGAAGCTGTCGCGCACTGTCAGTCGCTTCTGTCACTCACGTAGGACACAGCCTAAGTCACCTAATGTCCACCAATTCCAGAGAGAGGGAGATGAGCTCAGACGCCACATTCCATCGTATCCCAGATGTGAGCGATTAGGTCGCATATCAACTGGAACTCGCCAATGTGTTCCTCAAACCACTCCATCACGCTCCTGGCCTTGTGACATGGCACATCATGTTATTGAAAACTGCCACTACTGTCAATAAATGTGAGTCAAAGGGCTGTGAGTGGTTTGCGACCAGTGTATGATGGTCATTTGCTATCATGGTGCCTTGAGCAAGCTCCACTGGACCCACAAGATGCCCCTGTGAATGTTCCCCACATCATGACAGCAACACTGCCAGCTTGTCTGTCCACAGAACAGATGGGAGGAGCTTTTCCCCTGGGATATCATTCGTACCCTACCATCAGGTTGATGAAGAAGCTATTGGGACTCATCAGACTGTACAGTTGTACAATGCTCTGCCACTGCACCAACGTCCAGTGCCGGTGGTCACGTGCCCATTTCAGTTTTGGTTGCTGATGTCACAGTGTTAACATTGCCACATGCAGTCATCACCTGTGGAGGCCCATCGTTAGAGGTATGCGGTGCACTGTGTTCAGACAATTGCACTGTTCCAAGCACTGAAGACTGATGTTAGTGTCACAACAGTTCGCGACTTGTCCTGCCTTTGCAATCTGTGCAGCCTGTGACATCTGACATTGGGTATACTATTCTGTGTGTGTACTGTTTCACCCTATGTATGCCATAAAGCATTTGAGTGTGTCTTCAGTTTCAGGCGCCGCACACTGAGCAACTGCTGCTCAGCATCTAACAAATGACCAAGTTGCTCCACAGCCAGTCACTCCTCCCAGGCACCGTCAGTTTAATGGTAATGAAGAGCATTGGTCTGAATATCACACGCAATTCGAAGCCTACTTTGACACGTACAACGTTACAGCTATGATGTCCATTGCTTTCTCTCTATCATCTGTCGGGACTGACATATACTGACTGTGTTTCAAACTGTGACCAAATTCAGTGTTCAAAATTGTGCCCCGATTCTCGTCATGATGACCTTGTTTGGAAGTTAGATGAACATTCTGTTGCTCACATACATATTACTGCAGTGAGGTTCAGATATATTCGTGTCAAGAAGTTGCCCAGGGTTAAACAAGATATTTCAGGTTTATGTGCTTTGGGCTGAGCCATAGTGTTATTTTGCTACATATTGCAGTCACATAAAATGTGTCCAACGCATGCATTTGCACAGCTGTTCTAAAATTGCTTGAACACAATCTGAAAACAGTTTTGTCTATTGTGGAATCTAAGTACAGTGGACGTAACTGAAGTTGATTTTGATTCTCCATCTATTTCTCTTGTTAAATAATGTCATCCTAATGTTTAAGTGAATATAACAGTGATCAGATGAACAGTGAAAGTGAAGGTAAAAACTTTCGGTGGCATCGTACGTGAGGTGCACTGCAGAGTACAGTGAGAAAGTCTTGTCTGCAGTGCTTTCCAAATTACAGGTAACATTGTCCTTGGTGTGACACAAAATGCTTCCATATGGTATGCAAAGACCTAGTCTGTTTACAAGGCAGCCTGGGCAAGCACAGGTCCGGTGTACGGATTCAGTGAAGCTTACAGGAGGTGCATTTTGTGTCAATGTCACCAATAGAAAAGAAATTTTAGTTCGCAACTGGTGCTCAATAAACATACACGACAGTATCAGTAGCCCACATCTACAGATGCCTACTTACGTTGTATCTGCAGATGACGGCAGTACTGTTCGCGTGCGTGCGTGCGTGCGCAATTTTTCAGTGCCTCTCATAAAAGTGTGACCCATGTGATAAGAATAGCAGACTGTGTAGCCCACATTTGCAGAGGACTAAGGATTTTGAGGTGCACAGAACCGTTAAAAACAATGCAAAGTCACGATTTTTCATGTTTGGCCTGTCACACATGCAATCTATGAGCAAGTTGCTCTTCACAAAGATTGACTGAACTGACCGTGACATTTGAGGAAACATCCTGGCAACTAAGGAAACCAGAAGCGCCAGTTATAGACAAACCACACATTCAAACTAGCAGACAACAGCGGGGACAGGAAAGGCATGACAAAATGCTTTACACAGATACGTACAGAACATAGTTATGATCTTGAAATTGGAAAAGACATTCTCCTTTAGTGCTGAAATGCTGCTGTAATATCATGCTCTCTTGTCCATCTTTTTCTCCAGCACACTCATACCGAAGATTTGAGTTGTTAAGAATTGTAGCAAAACGGAAGGAAGGTTGCTTGTCAAAATGAAAGGAATGGCTCAATGGAGATGTTTCAATGGTAGATGCAAACAGTAAATATCCTTCTGTTATCCCATGATATCCCTCAACAGTGCTGGTATGGCATCGGCCTTTATTTAAATTTTTTGTCTTTAAGGTCGTCCTGAGCTCCTTGGCTTAGACAACCCATCTCTTAATACTTTTGCGCCGCCAAGGGCATACATGTGAGACTGCTGCTTCTGTCTGCGTTCAGTAAGTGTGAAAGGGAATAATATATTCAAATGTTGAAAAGTCACATGGAGAAACTCCATTCCTGCAACACATGGGAGCAAGTCTCAAGGATATTTATGTCCACCTACCACAGTTGTCATCACGGTATTTTGCTGCACCATCTGTGGCCACCACAAAAATATTTTCTGGCAGGTCGGACAAATTTCAGTGGCAGGAAGCCTTCCTCACAGGTTTTCGCAATAAACAGCGTAGGGAGCACGGTGTCATCACTAAGGCTCGTGGTTCTTCTGGGCTGCATCAGCTTCACCAGAACCAGCTGCTGCACCCTTATGTTAGCGACTGTGCTGCAGAATTTATGCCAACAGGTCGTCAAACGCACTGCAGGGGTCTGGAATGGCAGCCATCTCTGGCTCGCCAGCTGTTGCAGTCGGTACTGCCCAGAGTGGTGCTAACCGAGACTGCAGCCTGAGCTGACATCCGTGGAGGCGCTGCCCACAGACAGCCATCACGCTGCCCCAGGTGTTTCACTTGCCATCGACCCAAGCGACAGCATCTGTGTTACTGGATATGCGACTGCCACGTGGCCAGTTTTTCGGTCAGGGCTCCTAGTCATTCGCAAGGTGGCTATCGTGGTGTGGACAACAAGAAGCCATTGGCTGTTGTTCCACTTCCTCTCTTCTCATCCGTGTTCGCATTCAAGCGACCTCTTCCCCACCATCACCATGTGAAAGCACTAGATGACGATGGTATGGAGATTTCGTGGTGGTGGAATGTCGTGGTGTCAAAGAACGAGGTCCCATAGAACAATTGGTACCTCAGAATGAAACCACAAGTAAGCACTGTCACTGCCAGTTGCAGCAACGATTGAGAGGTGTTTTCACAGACGCGCCCTCAACAGTTTCTGTATTCCAACACTGCCGATAATAACAAACGTCAGAGCAGAGTCTTGTTTGACTTTAACTTTGCAATAATCACTTAAAATGACAGTATCCTCTCTCTACACAGCCAGCAGTGCAAAAGTTCATTAGACGCCACCATGTAGTAAAGTTTACAGTGATACATTGAGAGAAGATACTTATGAGATAAATTAGTGTTTAGCGACAGTAACAAACACGACATTCGTGTTAACATGGATTGTTTCAATGTTAACTATTTCATCTTCTTCAAGTTATAATAAAGATATACAGTATAATAGTTTGGGTGTGTTGTAGAATCCACTCTACCTTCTCCAGCAGTAAATATAAGAAATCCACATAGTGCTAACAAGTTTTCGTCAAGCACAACAGTTTGGAAACGCACACGCACACGATTAATGGTGTTCATCTCGTGCTTACCTGGACTCTGGTGTCTCCGCAAGCAGCTTGCTGACGTCTTCTGGCTGGGTGCGCACTGCGTCAGCCCGGCCCTGCGTCGCCATCACTTCATGCGTGCGCCCCTTTATGTAGGAGATGGCGGTCTGCCTAAGGCCGGGCGGGGCAGCAGTGACGCACAGCAAGAGCAGCTGTGGCCGCCAGCTGCTGCTCACGCTGAGCCCTCAGGCTAAGCACGCCGTATTTGTCGGCAGCGACTAGTACTTATGCAGCCATGCCCGCCAGCTGGGGGCACGGAATGAATGCCAGCAGCTCTCTCAGCACCGGCCTGTCCACATCTGTGATGTCGACCAGGCCACTGCCGGACTCTACATTGTCGTGGCGGAACACTGCGGCAGACACGGAACTAGGACGGCTCTGTGTGCCACCAGCCGCGTCTCCCCCGCCTCTTAAGTAACCATGGCGCCTTCCCCAGCGTCCAGTAGGCCACCCAGATATACAGGTGTGCTCTCCTGAACTCCCTTACCGGCTGCCATGGTAGTCTATTCTGAAACACAGAGTTACTGAACAGCACTGTCGTTACGCAGCGCCATCAAGTGTAGACCTGTATCGATCGACAGTTCGTTAAAACTATAATACATCTTTGTTCTGTAATATTGCTGCAACAGGTGAAAAGCTACAAGTCTTTGATATCACAATTTTCAAGGTTTTCAATTTTGTTGCAGCATCCTAATTTTCCACAAGATGTCCTTAGAAATAGATGATACCCAATTTCTTCAATTTGGAGCTAAGTACACAAATCTTGCAGTCTTTAAAAATGAAGGAGCTTAGTGTTTTAACATACCATCAGCATCGAGGTCATCAGAGTTTGGGCAAAAACTCAGATAACGATGGGGAACGAAACTGGCCATGCTCCACTTTGAGTTCATTCTAATGTCATTTACATTCACTCGAACCACAAATTTCTTTAACAGCACATGTGCGAAAATGTCTGACCCCACTTGAGTTTGTAAAATGTAAAATATTTATTGAAATACTATAATTTTTGTAGTACCTATAATACTTTGTTGGAAATGGGTGTTATGAAAGAAAGATATTCATGAACTGTAATTTTAAAAAACTTTTTCTACCATTTTTATCCAATACTCTAAAACGTAGTACTTGCTCAGTACAAGCAGAAATTTTTCCAGGGAGGGGGGCATAATTTATCACTTTTGAGATGTTATTATGCGTCCAGAACTCTCCACGAAATGATCGATGTCGACTCAGTATTTGTATTTATTATTGGTAAATTACTTTGATACTTACAGGACGAGCACGACTCAATTACCTTCTTTGAAGTAAACCTTTCTGTGTTATTAATAGGATTCTGGACACGACACTTTTCTGAAGTTGACGATCTAACGGTTTATCATTCTACAATAGCATTCAACATGTGTTCAAGAAAATGACTAAGTTAGGGAATAAAACTGCAAAATATTTAGAAAACATTTTTATCAAGTACCATTAGCAATAGTGAAAATGAAAAATTTGAAGTATGAAAGGATTAGAAATGAGAATAGTATTTGTTATAAGGAAAATGAATCAGTCAAAGAGCCTTTGAGTAATCTTTCAGGAAAGTGATAAAGCAGAAAAATTTTAAGGCATAGCGGAATGCACATGGCATTCTGTTACAACATTGCTCCAGAAAGCACTACATTTAGCTACTGCTGATTCGTTACGAAACCTGTACGCAGACTTCGGTTCCACGACAGCAGTTAAATGCCTCATACACAACTCCACAGCAATATTTCAAAGAAGGCAGTAAAGGAAGTCGACACGGCAGACGAGAGTCTATTTTCAGTCTTTTTCTGATCCAAGGTAAAATTGAATGTTTATTGTTGTGGAAGGCAGACCGACTTACAGCCGAAAGAAGCCCACATTCCATAACCGAATTTTTTTCGTATTTTTTTTTTCTTTCAGGGCACACATCTACAGTGGTCATTAGCGCCCAGACTAAGTTACGAATGGACCGCAGGGCACAAGGTTAAAACAGCAACTAAAAGGGACAACACTATAAAAGATGTATTAACACACATAGGATTAGACAGGTTTGCCAAGTTGATAAAACGAAGAACGCGAGCAGCAGCTCCTGGGTCATCCGCTAAAATGGCATCCAGAGTACATGGCAGGCCAAGATCAAGACGCAGTGTAGTAAAATCCGGACAGGACGTTAAAATGTGGCGGACCGACAGCTGCCTACATGGGCAGAACGGCAACGGCGCAGCCGTCAGCAGATGGCGATGGCTGAACCGGCAGTGTCCAATTCGTAGCCAGGCCAAAACGACGTGACGAGGACGTCCAAGCCGCGAGAAGAGGTTTCAAGGCCCGAAGCTCGTTGTCCGTAAGTGCAGCCCAACCGGCATGCCACAGTGATAAAATGCACCTACAAATGACCCTGCTACAATCTGATGAAGGGACACAACAAGAAGCCGTCTGAGGCTGGAGAACAGCCGCCTTGGCCGCGGATCTGCAGCTTTGTTCCCAGGGATACCGACATGGCCAGGAACCCACATAAAGCTAACCAGAGAACCGTCGTCCAGCAGCTGCTGAAGAGAGCGTTGGATCCGGTGCACAAAAGGGTGAACCGGAGACGGTTCACTGAGGCTCTGGATGGCGCTCAGAGAATCGGAGCAGATGACATAGGCAGAATGTCATTGGCGGCAGACGTAAAGAAAAGCCTGGTAGAGGGCAAAGAGCACAGCTGTGAAGACTGAACAATGGCCATGTAGCCGGTATTTGAAACTTTGTGCCCCAACAATAACAGAACACCCGACACCGTCATTGGACTTAGAGCCATCTGTATAAATGAAGGACATACTAATGAACTTCGAACGAAGTTCGACAAAACGGAAGTGGTATACCGAAAAGGGGGGTAACCTCTTTTGGGAGCGAGCTGAGGTCAAGGTGACGCGAACCTGAGCCGGGAGCCAAGGTGGCGTGTGGCTCTCGCCCACTGTAAAGGTTGCAGCGAGTGAAAAATCAAGGTCTTGAAGGAGGCGACGAAAGCGAACTCCAGGGGGTAGCAGGGCAGAGACATACAACCCGTATTGACGGTAGAGAGAGTCGTCAAGAAAGGAACGATAAGACGGGTGGTCGGGCATTGACAGTAGCCGACAGGCATAACGACAAAGCAGTATATCGCGCCGGTAGGTGAGTGGCAATTCACCGGTTTAAGCATGAAGACTCTCGACGGGACTAGTATAAAACGCTCCGATCGCAAGACGTAAATCCCGATGTTGTATGGAGTTGATGCGGCGTAAGATGGATGGCTGTGCAGAGGAGTATACAAAGTTCCCATAATCCAGCTTGGAGCGGACGATCGACCGATATAGGTGAAGTAGGACGGTTCGATTCGCTCCCCACGACATACCACTGAGAACACAGATGACATTTAGAGAACGGGTACAACGGGCAGCCGAATATGACACATGTGGAGACCAACTAAGTTTCCTGTCAAATGTAAGACCAAAAATTTTGTTGTCTCCATGAATGGGAGAGCAACGGGGCCGAATCGTAAGGACGGTGGGAGAAACTCTTTGTAGTGCCAGAAGTTAATACAGACCGTCTTCTCGGCAGAAAAACGGAAGCCATTGGCGACACACCAGGAGTAAAGACGGTCAAGAGAAAGATGAAGACAGTGCTCCAGGAAACATGTATGCTGTGCGCTGCAATAGATGGTAAAATAGTCCACGAAAAGGGAGCCTGATACATTAGCTGGGAGGCAATCCATTATTAGATTGATCGCTATAGCGAAGAGAGCGACGCTCAAAACTGAGCCCTGTGGCACCCCATTCTCCTGGCGAAAGGTGTCTGACAGGACAGAACCCACACGTACCCTGAACTGTCGATCCATTAAAAAGGAACGAATAAAAAGAAGGAAGCGACCGCCAAGGTCCCATGTATGCACGGTGCAGAGAATGCCCACCCTCCAACAGGTGTCCTAAGCCTTCTCCAATTCAGAGAACACAGCCGCGGTCGGGCGCTTCCGCAAGAAGTTATTCATAATGAAGGTCGACAAGGTAACCAGATGGTCAACAGCAGAGAAGCGCCTATGAAATCGACATTGTACATTGGTAAGTAGGTGTCGAGATTCGAGCAGCCAAACCTAACGAGTGTTAACCATTCGATCCATCACCTTACAGACACAGCTGGTAAGCGAGATGGGTTGATAACTGGAAGGCAAGTGTACAACAATAGACTCGCGTCAGCATGCAGGAACATGTCCCTTAATCCAGATGCGATTGTAAGTACGAAGAAGGAAACCTTTACCCGCAGGAGAAAGGTTCTTCAGCATCTGAATATGAATAGAATCAGGCCCCGGAGCGGAGGACCGTGACCGGGCAAATGCATTTTCGAGTTCCCGCATGGTGGTGGTGGTGGTTGTTGGGATGTTTAAGGGGGACTAAACAGCTAAGGTCATCAGTCCCCCATTGCAAAAACAGGCAGAACAAAATTTACGGAACAAGTAAAATCTCAAGTGGGGAGGAGACGCCCCTCCCCCCAGTCACTGAAAGAACACCAACGTGGCAGCGAACACTAGAGACAAGAAGAGTACAGATGAACACCGGACAGAAAGAAACGGAAGAAAAGAAGAGGGTCGGAGACTGGTTGACTGACCATGGGAACAAAAATTGGGAAAGAGTCAACCATCTTAATACACACATTAAAATCTGCAACCAATGAGACACTCGAGGACAAGATACACAAAAAGGGAAAGGGACAGGTCCCCACTAAATGGGACCATAAAAAGGACTACTACGGATAAAATTTAAAACGTTGTCAGCCATGGTGGCATCGTCGCATAAAACCAAAGGCGCAATGTCTGGGAGATTAAAAGTCTGACGGAGGTTGCGCAGGCGGGGACACTCCAACAAAATGTGGGCGACCGTCAACCGGGACCCACACTGACACAGGGGGGGATCCTCCAGATGCAAAAGATGTCCGTGCGTCAGGTAGGTATGGCCGATGCGGAGCTGACACAGGATGACAGAGTCCCTGCGAGAAGCCCGCAGGGAGGACCGCCACACATCGGTCGTCTCCTTAACAGCCCGCAGTTTATTCGGCAAAGTCAGGCTACGCCACTCGTCACGCCACATCTGAAGCACCTTACGGCGCAACGCCAGCTGCAAATCACGATCCGGGAGGCTGATCGCCAAAGTGGGGGCGTCGACCGCCCCTTTGGCCAGCCTGTCGACACGTTCATTCCCCGGGATGCCAACTTGACCTGGCGTCCAAACAAAGACCACCGAACGACCAGAGCGGGTATTGGCAAAAACAGACTCCTGAATAAAGGATACCAGAGGAGAAGAGGTATAGCAGCTGTCAATAGCCTGGAGGCTGCTCAGGGAGTCACTGCAGATGACGATGGACGTACCTGAGCAGGAACGCATATGCTCAAGAGCGCGCAATATGGCCACCAGCTCTGCAGTAAAAATACTGCAGCCAGCCGGCAAGGAGCGCTGTTCAACATGGGCAGCGTGAGCTAAAGCATAGGCAGGACGACCATCCACCAGGGAACCATCAGTGTAGACAGGCTCACAGCCTGGAAATGAGGCGAGGAGCGCAAGAAAACGGTGATGGAGGGCCACATGCGGAACCGAGTCCTTGGATTCCCATGCCAAGTCCAGGCGGACAGACGGACGGATCATACACCAGGGAGGCGTGGGTGCACAGGCCCGGAAGAGCGGCAGAAAAGGGAACGACCCCAGTTCCGAGAGCAGGGACTGGACGCGGACAGCAATGGAAAGTTCAGACCTAGGTCGCTGGTCAGGCAGAGGGAGGACCCTGGCAGGGAAAAGCAGGCGATGATTGGGATGGCCCGGTGAGCAATGCATATGGACAGCATAGTCAGCGAGCAGTCGGTGGCAGCGAATCCGCAGCGGGGGAACCCCGGCCTCCACCAGCAGACTATCCACGGGGCTCGTACGGCAAGTGCCAGTTGCAAGCCGAACCCCACAGTGGTGTATGGGGTCCAACAACGTCAACACTGAGGGTGATGCAGACCCATAGGCCAGGCTCCCATAATGAAGCCTGGACTGCACAAGGGCTCTGTACAATCGCAACAGCGTGCTGCGATCTGCACCCCAAGACGCATGGCTCAGGCAGCGGAGGGCGTTAAGGTGCCGCCAGCACTTTTGCTTCAGCTGAGTAATATGAAGAACCCATGTGAGCCGGGCATCAAAGATGAGTCCTAAGAAGCGGCTAGTGTCCACGACTTCAAGTAGGTGACCGTCGAGGTAAAGTTCCGGATGAGGGTGGACCGTCCGACACCTGCAGAAGTGCATAACTCGAGTCTTGGCCGCAGAGAACTGAAATCCATGAGTTAGAGCCCATGGTGCCGCCTTGCGAACGGCTGCTTGCAGCCTGCGTTCGGCGACTCCTGTAGTCGTTGAGCTGAATGAGACGTAGAAGTCGTCGGCATACAAAGAAGGAGACACTGAAGACCCCACTGCTGCAGCCAGACCATTAATGGCCACTAGAAATAAGGAAACGCTCAACACCGAGCCCTGCGGGACCCCATTTTCCTGTATATAAGATGAACTAGAGGCGGCACCGACTTGCACCCGGAAAGAGTGGCACAATAAAAAGTTTTGAAGAAAAGCTGGGAGCTGACCACGAAGACCCCACTCGCGCAACGTAGCAAGGATGTGATGCCTCCATGTTCTGTCATATGCCTTCCGCAGATCAAAAAATACAGCAACGAGATGCTGACGACGGGAAAAGGCCATACGGATAGCTGATTCCAGCCGCACCAAATTGTCCGCAGTAGACCGGCCCTGACGGAAGCCATCCTGGGATGGAGCGAGGAGACCGTGCGACTCAAGGACCTAACACAAACGCCGCCCCACCATAAGTTCGAGCAATTTGCACAAAACGTTGGTGAGGGTAATGGGACGATAGCTGTCCACTGCCAGAGGGTCCACTCCGGGCTTCAAGATGGGGACGATAACACCCTCTCGCCATTGCAACGGGAACACGCCCTCGCTCCAAACGCAGTTAAAGATGATGAGGATGTGCCTCTGGCAGTCCCCAGAGAGATGCTTCAGCATCTGCGCGTGGATGCAGTCCGGTCCTGGCGCTGTATCAGGGCAATCGGCAAGGGCAGCGAGGAATTCCCTCTCGCTGAAAGGAGCATTGTATTTTTCAGAATGACGTGTGTGGAATGATAACGGCGTCCGCTCGGCGCGCTCCTTTAGAGAGCGAAAGGCAGGAGGGTAAGTTCCAGTCACAGAGCTCGTAGCAAAGTGCGTGGCAAGGTGGCCAGCAATGGCGGCAGCGTCCGTGCAGACAGCGCCGTCCAGGGAGATTCCAGGGACACCCATAGGGGTCTGGCATCCATAAATCCGCCGGATGCGGGACCACACGAGCGACGGGGAGACACGGGAGCCCAAGGATGAAACGTACCTCTCCCAGCACTCCTGCTTTACACCGTGCAATAAGATGATGGGCCAAGGCACAGAGCTTCTTAAAGGCGATGAGGGTTTCCAGAGACGAGTGCCGCTTATGACGCTGTCGGGCTGCCTACGGTCGCGAATAGCCTCAGCAGTCCGGCGACCACCAGGGGACAGCCTTCCTCCGAGGGAGTCCAGAAGAGCGGGGGATGGCAGTGTCGGCCACAGAAATAATTGACGAGGTCAAGACACGGACCACCTCGTCAATGTCACCCTGTGGGGGAGAAGCAATGGTGGCAGCGGAAGTAAAAGCTGGCCAGTCAGCCCTGTTGAGAGCCCAGCGGGGCAGGCGCCCAGAATAATGACACTGGGGCAGTGACAAATAGATGGGGGGGTAGCAGAAGAAGTGGAAGAAGGGACCCCTTCCGCAAGAGAGGAGCTGGCAGAGACAACGCCGGCGGAGAAGGAGGGGGAGTGGGAGGGATCGAGCCCCCTGGTTTTGGAGCAGATGTCACTCCCGAAGCATGTGCGAGGGGAGTGACAGAAGGGTTTGCCCCCAACTGCTAAGGGGGCAACAGAGGATGGCTTGCCCCCAGACACGAGGGGGGCAGACAGAGATGTACGGCCCTGAGGGCCCACTGAAGGCGGCACAGATGAAGGGACAACTGCCGCCCACGAGGCCACGATAATGTGGCTGCAGCATAAGAAGTTTGAAGAGGGACAGGATGCAACCTTTCAAATTTCAGTTTTGCCTCGCGATAAGTAAGCCGGTCCAGGGTCTTAAATTCCATAATCTTCCGCTCCTTATGAAGAACGGGGCAGGCCGGCGAGCATGGAGAGTGGTGTTCCCCACAGTTGACACAGACAGGTGGAGGCGCACATGGAGAATCGGGATGAGAGGGGCGTCCGCAATCTCGACATGTGGCGCTGGATGGGCAATGGGAGGACATATGCCCAAACTTCCAGCACTGGAACCACCGCATCGGGGGAGGGATGTATGGCTTGATGTCACAACAGTAAACCATTACCTTGACCTTCTCAGGCAATACAGCACCCTCGAAGGCCAAGATAAAGGCACCGGTGGCCACCCTGTTGGTCTTGGGGCCTCTGTGCACACGACGGACAAACTGCACACCACGTCGTTCCTAGTCAGTTCTCAGCTCGTCATCGGACTGCAACAAGAGGTCGCGATGGTAAATAATCCCCTGGACCATATTTAAGCTACTGTGGGGAGTGACGGTAACAGGGATGTCTCCCAGCTTATCACACAAGAGCAACGCCCATGACTGGGCTGGGGAGGACGTCTTGAGGAGGATGGACCCATTCCTCATTTTAGACAACCCTGCCACTTCCCCAAATTTATCCTCCAGGTGTTCCACAAAAAACATGTGTTGAAATGGTCCACAGTTGTCGTGGGCGCTAAGAAGGGGATTGCGCACAAGACGAGGAGGCAACCCAGAAGACATGGGGTGTAAATCCCTCCACACGACAATAGATAGCATGCAAGATGGAGGTGCACAATGGACCAATAGAAAAACAGCACGTAAGGCGTCCTTCCCCACATGGCACGCACTAACAATGGAAATTCTGAAAATGGCAGGTCAAACCCAAGAGGGGACCATCACATAAGGCCGAAACTTTGGAGACTCCTTTTAGTCGCCTCTTACAACAGGAATACCGCGGGCCTATTCTCGAACCCGCAGGGGATCCCGCATGGTGAATGCGGCATTGTAGTTTTCACAATTCGAGGAGTGGAAATTAGGTGGCCGAGCATCTTGTGCCTGTTTTCGGGGGAGGAAGGCAGGGGGGTAATGAGTGGAGCTCGAAACCTCTGCGAAAAAGCGGCCGAAGGCATTGGAGACATCCTCAGGGCCACAAGGACGTCATTCGCGACCATCAAGCCAGAAACTGGTGAGTGGACCTTAGTGCCAGATAGCCGGCGCAGGCTACCCCAGACAACAGAAGAAGGAGTAAAACTGTTGAAGGTGTTTCTGAAAGCAGCCCAGCTGGCTTTCTTGCTTCGCCACTGTAGGGTGGCGTTTAAAGGTGCGTAAAGCACGTCGACGATCACGTAAAGCATCTCTACATGCTGCGGTCCACCAGGGGACCGGTACGCGGCGTGGAGAAGAAGTAGTGTGAGGGATGGAATATTCAGCAGCAGTGAGAATGACTTCCGTGAGGTGTGCGACCTGACTATCGCAGCTTGTGAAGGTTTGATCCCGAAAGGTCGCCCTGGGAGAGAAGACCCCCAGTGTGCTTTAGAGATGTTCCAACTAGCTGAGCACCGAGATGGGGTACAATGCAGGAGATGGATAACACATGGGAAGTGGTCGCTCGAATATGTTTCAGAAAGTGCATACCACTCAAACCGGCGTGCAAGTTGGGTAGTACAGACAGAGAGGTCCAAATGGGAATAGGTGTGAGAGGTGTCTGAAAGGAAAGTAGGGGCGCCAGTATTAAGGCAGACTAGATTTAGCTGGTTGAAAACGTCTGCTAACAGGGAGCCCCTCAGACAGGATGCTGGAGAGCCCCAAAGTGGATGGTGAGCATTGAAGTCTCCAGTTAACAAAAATGGTGTAGGGAGCTGAGCAATAATTTGCAGCATGTCTGCCCTGGTAATGGCAGACGACGATGGAGTGTAAACAGTACAGATGGAAAATGTAAAAGTGGGGACAGTAATGCGCATGACAACTGCCTGCAGGCCGGTGTGCAATGTGATGCGATCATAGAAGATATCATCCCAGACCAGCAACATAACCCCTCCATGAGCCGGAATACCTGCCACAGGAGTAGGTCAAAACGCACAGAGGTGTAGTGTGCCAAGGCAATTTGATCGCATGGGCATAGCTTCGTTTCCTGGAGGGCTACGACGAGCGGACGGTGCAAGCTGAGCAGCAGCTTTAAGTCCTCTCGGTTGGAGTGAATGCTGCGAATACTCCAGTGAATAAGTGCCATCGTGAGAATAAAAAGAAGATGCAAGAAGGGGTCACCTCGAAGGCCACTGAGGGTCTGGCTTCGAGCGAGCACTACCGCCGCTAGCAGGAGGCGGACAGTCATCGTCCATTGGTTCTAGAGGTTCATCAGCCATCTTGTGAAGATGGCCAGGAGGGGGAGCTTCCTCCACTGGTGAACGGCCAGATGTTCGGCTTCCAGCGGTGCAGCCAGGCGAAACGGATGACGGCCTGGAGCGGCAACACTGGGTGGCGGAGCAGAAGAAATGCGCCGTGGAGGAGAAGGAGAACTGTACTTCCTAGGAGCCTTCTCGGAAGGTCGTTTTTGTGGAGGTATTGGTTGATGGCTGAGAGTTCGAGATACGTAGGAAGTCTGCACGGGACAGTTCCTTCTTGAAGGTCCGTGCATCTGACTGCTGGGTCTTCGTCTTGGCAGAAGCTGATGAAGGTGCTTTTGTCGGAGGGGTGACGGGAGGAAGAGGAGACGTCGCCCGAGCGATCTTAGAACTGGCCGAACAGACGGCCGTAGTGCTGAAGGTCAGATCGCATGTCTGCGTCGCCACCTCCCTGGTAGTCCGAGGAGAGGCGAGGACACTACTGTATTTCCCCACTGGGAGCAACGTGGGCTTCCTACTTGCAAATAGCTTGCGAGCAGCTGAGGTGGACACCTTCTCTTTGACCCAAATTTCCTGTATCCATCGTTCATCCTTGTAGATGGGACAGTCATGGGAGGATGCTGCGTGTTCACCCTGACAATTCACACAACGAGGGGACGGAGGTGGATAGTCACCCTCATGGGCATCCCTGCCACAAGTAACACATTTAGCCGCATTGGAACAAGACTGGCGAGTGTTATTAAAACGCTGCCTCTGGTAGCAGCGTGTAGGTGTCGGGACATAGGGGCGAACTGAAATAACCTCGTAGCCCGCTTTGATGCGCAACAGCAACTGAACACTGAAAGGTCAGGGAAAGTGTCTGGGTCGGTACAAGGTCATTGTTGACCTTTTTCATGACCCTATGGACAGCCGTCACGCCCTGCTCAGCGAGGAAGGACTGAATCTCCTCGTCAGTCAATCAGTCGAGTGATCTAGTACTAGTATATACCACACCATGAGACGAATTTGAAGTGCGGTGAGCCTCCACCTGGTCAGGGAACGTGTACAGGAGTGTGGCCTGAAGCAGTTTTTGTGACTGAAAGGCGCTCTCAGTTTCTAGTAACAAGGTACCATTACGCAACCTGGTACAAGATTTGACCGATCCGGCTATGGCATCTACGCCCTTCTGGATAACGAAAGAGTTGACAGAGGAAAAATCCTTTCCGTCCGCAGATCGAGAAACTACGAGGAACTGTGGGGCAGGCGGTAGTACTTTTGTCACTGGTGGCTGGTCAAGTTTCCGTTTGTAGGCAGAAGTCGAGAGAGAAGAAGAGAAATCCATTGCGGAGGAATCCCCCATGATTGCGAGCGTCTCTGAGGGCGCGCTCCTTCCTTGTGGGGACCCTCTCTGAGGGCACTCAGGTGATTGTTCACACCTCAGGTCACAAATCGAGAGGAACGGACGGAGGGACCAATCGGCATGGTCGGAAGGTGTCAGCTCAGGCAATCACCCCTCCCTGGGCCTGGCCTTTACCAGGGGTACGTGCGTGCCTTACTTGTCTACCCAGGGTGGGGAATTATGCGTTACCCCATAACCAGCTATGCATGCGAAAGCGTGGGTCGGCCTTCAGGCACACACAGGGAGGAAGGAAGGAGAGGAAAAAGAAAGGAGAGAGGGAAAGAAAGGACAGACTGTCTCAAACGCCAAGGCGGACCAGAGAAGGCAAGGAGAAGAAGAAGAAGGCAAGGAGAAGAAGAAGAAGGCAAGGGGAAGAAGAAGAAGAAGGCAAGGGAAAGAGTAAGTAAGACAGTGAGATGGAGAAGAACATAGAAAGGAACCAACCAAAAGAAGGAAGAAACCACAAGAAGTGAAAAACCAAAATGACCGCAAAGATAGGTCGTGGAACCGTCCGTCTCCGGACGCAGGCGCTAACTACTCCCTTGAGGGGGAGGGACTCCTTTTAGTCGCCTCTTACGACAGGCAAGAATACCTCGGGCCTATTCTAACCCCCGGACCCGCAGGGGGGATAACCGAATGTCTGGTGTCACATTTTCTAAGGAGAATATGATAACTTCTACAACATTATTTCAATGGTACAGGCTGGCGCATGAAAAGTCGGCCCCACGTACTGGACTGCCCACTGTCGCCCACCAATCGTCATCTATTGTTTCACAGTTGGGGCTCCCACTGGCTTATTTGTTATTCCTTTATTGCCTAATTATTACATGTTTATCTGTTTATTGTACCTGCCTGTAACGGGCTTAGTATGCGAGCAGTCTGTAACCGGGGCCGCTTTTTCGTGAGCGACACTATACTATTTCACTGTGGTAAGCCACGTAACGTTTCAATTGGCTACCACGAGAGGTTCTGCAGAATCACGGAAATTACTTCAACAGGTGCCTGAGTTCTGCAATAAATAAATACTCTGTACTCCAGAGGGGAGGCAAGTGCCCCCTCTTGGTACCCTCCATCCTACAGTCACCTACACTAGTAGTTTTCAGGTTTTCATAAGAACCGTATACCATGCACAAATGCATGGTGAACTAGTAAAGATGAACGGCTCCCAAAAAAGAACGACCACCAGTGAACTACTTCAGAAGGATGCACGGGTCTGTCTATTTTCTTTTTTTTTTGTGGTTTTAGGGCGCACAACTACAATGGTCATTAGCGCCCTGACTAATTTAGGAATGTACCGCAAACGACAAGGTTAAAACAGCAACTAAAATGGACAACACTATAAAAGACGTATTAACAGGCATAGTATTAAAAAACTACAGCATAATCAAACGTCCTTAGATAGGTGTGTCAAGTTGATAAAATGAAGAACGCGAGCAGCAGCTCCTAGGTCATCCACTAAAATGGCATCCAGAGTACGAGGCAGGCCAAGATCAAGACGCAGCGTAGTAAAATCTGGACAGGACGTTAAAATGGGGCGGACCTTCAGCAATTGCCCACATGGACAGAACGGCGCCGGCGCTGCAGTCAGCAGATGGCGATGGCTGAACTGGCAGTGTCCAATTCATAGCCAGGCCAAAACGACATCCTCCCGCCGAAAAGGACGTGAGGAGGTTGCCCAAGCTGCGGGAAGAGGTTTCAAGGCCCGAAGCTTGTTGTCCGTAAGTGCAGCCCAATCGGCATGCCACAGCGATAAAATGCGCCGACAAATGACCCTGCTACAATCTGATGAAGGGACACAACAAGAAGCCGTCCGAGGCTGGAGAACCGCAGCCTTGGCCGCTGAAGAGATCGTTGGATCCGGTGCACGAAAGGGTGAACCGGATACGGATCACTGAGGCTCTGGATGGCGCTCAGAGAATCGGAGCAGATGACATAAGCAGAATGTCAATGGCGGCAGACGTAAAGAACAGCCTGGTAGAGGGCAAAGAGCTCAGCTGTGAAGACCGAACAATGGGCATGTAGCCGGTATTTGTAACTTTGTGCCCCGACAATAAAAGAACACCCGACCCCGTCATTGGTCTTAGAGCCATCTGTATAAATGAATGTCATATTAATGAACTTCGAACGAAGTTCAACAAAACGGGAGAGGTAAACTGAACTGGGGGTAACCTCCTTTGGGAGCAAACTCTAATATAGGTCGTGAATCCGTCCGTCTCTGGACGCAGGCGCTAACTACCCCCTTGAGGGGGAGGGACTCCTTTTAGTCGCCTCTTACGACAGGCAGGAATACCGAAGGTCTATTCTAACCCCCGAACCCGCAGGGGGGTGTCTATCTCTATACAGCACCCAGCAGCCGTGTACTGCGGCAGGGTGGCTCATTAATGCGTTTCGTGGCAAATTTTACTTTTAAGATTGCCAGATTACTGAGAACCGACAGTGAAATTCAACTTATCTTAATATTTTCATCGTGCAAAGAACTGGGGGGTGGGGGGCAGCTAGGTAAGAAACACGGTATTTGCTCTGAGTGTTGGGGCCTTACGACGACTCGTTTTAGAACGCATTTTAAATTGACGAATTTATGTTTCGTTGCCATTTTATTGAAACGTTAACACAAAAACACAATGTCAACGAATATCAGTGATTCCGCATTTCACTACAAGTTGGAATGTCTGGTACCATTTCTTCTTCTTCTTCTTCTTCTTCTTCTTCTTCTTTGAGTAATGCTAATTGAAAAACAAAGCTCATAAGTTGAAATCTGCAAGTGAGCTTCTGTGGGTGGATTTTGTTCTCTCCGAAGAGTAAAAAAGCAGCGAGCAGAGTTAAGTGTAAACTTCGGCATATTTGTAGCTGCAGACTTGTAAAGTCGTGAAAATTTACGTCGGATGGCACATAAGTCTGGGAGACTAATGTTGCTATGAAATTAATCACGCACACGTCACACTGCAGGCGTGTTGAGTTCTGGCTGTAGCCGAGTTTCCACACTGTTGACGTAACCCGAGAATCGGTGAAACTGCGCAACACTATGCAAGCTGGAAGGCGGTACAGGAACTCGACCTAACCACAGATTCATTTGTTTAGCGTTCCCCCTGGAAACAAATGTACTCTCGTAGCGAAAATGCTGGGAAAATTGAGACGTTTATTTCTCTGCTCCTATATGGTGAATACTTTCTTCAGTCTTTTGCAAGGTATCTATTGTAACGTTGTTAACTGAATTTATCGTTCTATTCAAAGTTTTGAAATACACTAATTGAGCAGTGATCGTGTAAAGACACCACCGTATGCAATACACATAGAGAGTAGGCAGGCATCCTGCACCAACACTATGACGATGCGTGTGACCGCTTTGAAGTTTCTAACCCGACCATCATTCTATTTTTCATTCCTTTAAAAACAGCTACTTTCCGTTTCAAGGAGAGACTACACAGTGAAGCTTCATTTTCTTCAAAAAGAATTAAATGGCTATTTCACTTACTTGGAGTGTTTACTCTCAGATCCCAAACGATCTGGATGTATTCGAATGACAAGTACAGCTAAGAATTGTTTCAAACACTGACTGTGTGAAGGGGCTGCACCACACCGAAAGATGCGGAAATAGTTTTTTTTTTATTTCTATCACCATCGAAGGGAACCAACTTTACTTCGACCTTGAAACAAACTTGGGGACGGGCTTCCGGCCTGTCCAGAACACTCTGCGTGCCTCGCGCCGCCCACTGGCTGCAGCGCCCCTTCCCCCCCCCCCCCCCCCACCTGCCTCCCTCCGCCCCACCCTCTCTCCCTCCCTCCCGCGCGGCTACTCGTGCTACGGACTCGCCGGGGCAGTGACACAGCCCGGCAGTTTTCAGGAAGAAAGAATCCGATCCCTGTGCCGAAGTCGGGACTGCGGGCGACGAAGCGCGCTGCTCAACTTGTCAAGAGGCATTGCGATAAAAGTACAGAAATGCCTACGTGACGCCTTCTAGTACTTGGGCCTACTGCACGAATAACAGATGCTTTTCGTTTACAGAGAGCTGATGTTCGTTCATTAGGCCTATGTTAGGCGACACTGGAAACAGGGTGTATACGTGGACAAGGAAAAAAATTCTCGGATTTTTCCCGCATTTCACGGTTAAAAATATTTTCTCCCAGGTGAAAACACGCTTTTTCCGTGATAAGTGTCACTATATTTTCCCTTATCAATCCTTTCAATGGTTATGGTTTTATACACAGGTGTAGAAATTCCTGGAACGTTAGAAAACGAAACTCAGGGGGGGAAAAATCACGTTTTGGAAATACACTCCTGGAAATGGAAAAAAGAACACATTGACACCGGTGTGTTAGACCCACCATACTTGCTCCTGACACTGCGAGACTGCTGTACAAGCAATGATCACACACACGGCACAGCGGACACACCAGGAACCGCGGTGTTGGCCGTCGAATGGCGCTAGCTGCGCAGCATTTGTGCACCGCCGCCGTCAGTGTCAGCCAGTTTGCCGTGGCATACTGAGCTCCACCGCAGTCTTTAACACTGGTAGCATGCCGCGACAGCGTGGACGTGAACCGTATGTGCAGTTGATGGACTTTGAGCGAGGGCGTATAGTGGGCATGCGGGAGGCCGGGTGGACGTACCGCCGAATTGCTCAACACGTGGGGCGTGAGGTCTCCACAGTACCTCGATGTTGTCGCCAGTGGTCGGCGGAAGGTGCACGTGCCCGTCGACCTGGGACCGGGCCGCAGCGACGCACGGATGCACGCCAAGACCGTAGGATCCTACGCAGTGCCGTAGGGGACCGCACCGACACTTCCCAGCAAATTAAGGACACTGTTGCTCCTGGGGTATCGGCGAGGACCATTCGCAACCGTCTCCATGAAGCTGGGCTACAGTCCCGCACACCGTTAGGCCGGCTTCCGCTTACGCCCCAACATCGTGCAGCCCGCCTCCAGTGGTGTCGCGACAGGCGTGAATGGAGGGACGAATGGAGACGTGTCGTCTTCAGCGATGAGAATCGCTTCTGCCTTGGTGTCAATAATGGTCGTATGCGTGTTTGGCGCCGTGCAGCTGAGCGCCACAATCAGGACTCCATACGACCGAGGCACACAGGGCCAACACCTGGCATCATGGTGTGGGGAGCGATCTCCTACACTGGCCGTACACCTCTGGTGATCGTCGAGGGGACACTGAATAGTGCACGGTACATCCAAACCGTCATCAAACCCATCGTTCTACCATTCCTAGACCGGCAAAGGAACTTGCTGTTCCAACAGGACAATGCACGTCCGCATGTATCCCGTGCCACCCAACGTGCTCTAGAAGGTGTAAGTCAACTACCCTGGCCAGCAAGATCTCCGGATCTGTCCCCCATTGAGCATGTTTGGGACTGGATGAAGCGTCGTCTCACGCGGTCTGCACGTCCAGCACGAACGCTGGTCCAACTGAGACGCCAGGTGGAAATGGCATGGCAAGCCGTTCCACAGGACTACATCCAGCATCTCTACTATCGTCTCCATGGGAGAGTAGCAGCCTGCATTGCTGCGAAAGGTGGATATACACTGTACTAGTGCCGACATTGTGCATACTCTTTTGCCTGTGTCTATGTGCCTGTGGTTCTGTCAGTGTGATCATGTGATGTATCTGACCCCAGTAATGTGTCAATAAAGTTTCCCCTTCCTGGGACAATGAATTCACGGTGTTCTTATTTCAATTTCCAGGAGTGTATATTTGGGGTTGAGAGACCAAACAGCGAGGTCATCGGCCTCATCGGATTATGGAAGTCGGCCGTGCCCTTTCAAAGGAACCACTCGGGCACTTGCCCTGAGGGATTCAGAGAAATCAGGCAAAACCTACATCAGGACGGCCGGGCGCGGGATTGAATCGTCGCCCTCCCGAATAAGAGTCCAAATACATTTGATGTCCAGTAACATGTAGGCTGCGTATTTTCGTATTACGAAAGTATACATTGGACTTCCAAACACCGCATGTTACTTTTCGAATCACTGAAATCTAGATTGCGAAGCGCTTTTGTAAGCCAGTCATAGCTCATGTCACGTGATCTCGCCAGCCGATGACAGTGGATATTCAGAGCATAGATAGGACACGTGATGTAGACAGAAAAACAGCAACATCACTGTTCAGTAGCATGAACACACAAACAGGGAAAGTTAATAGTTTAAATTAATATACATAGTGCTGCTACAAGAAAAGGAAAGTTTACACATATAATATTGGTCTCTAACGTTAATAAGCTGCAACAGAAGCTAAGCTTTCGCATATAATGTTGATTTTTTTGCGCGTGTTACACTAAGATATATCATACAAATGTGAGAGTAGCATTTTTAATAATGACATAAGTGTCTGCTCTTCAGGGTTTGAAATTCTTCTAAATGGCTCGTCATCAAGGAGTTTATCTTTAAATGAGAGTCAAACGCTCTGTGATTTAAGGAATTCGTGGTACATTCTTGCACATAGTTCAACTTACGTAACAGCATATTTACTTTGAAAGTAACGCCTTTCAAACCACCAGTCGCAGTATTTTTCCGCGACCTGTCAGAAATAGGTTCGTTTCAGCAGTTGCCAGTAAATATAGATAACAGGCGACACAGCGCTTGCGCAGGTATCACGACGTAATAAACCCGTATGTATGTACGTGTAAAACATTGAAAGGTCATACATATGTCATAAAATAAACAAGACATCAGAGGATACTCCAAGAGCATCGGAATTTCGTGAACCATACTAAAATGTGCACATTTAAAGTGCATACTTAAAGTGCACATTCGTATGTCCAGATTCCCAATGAAGTAGACCTCGACCTGATATTAAGCTTTTCAGTGTGGTTTTCGGGATGTACATTTTCCTGTAGCACCATATCATGTTTGGTTCTTTATTATGGCGTAATGCCATACGTACTAGAATATGGAAACGTGCACTAGAAATGCAGCGAACAGTTTAAACAAGCCAGTACTGTGGAATTAAACATTTCATTTCAGGTACGTTGACCACCTCTGCAGAAAAGGTTAATAAAAGACAAATTTCTTTAGCAAACAGATGAAAGTAACTTCATTGTTCTGCAAGGCAATTAATGCTTGACTGTCATAAAGGTGGAAATAAAATCTGAAACCAATGACATTTTAGCTTTCCGTAATTATGTGAATGTATTTTAGTTCACTTGGCTCCCAGCCACAGAAATCTGTTTTGTTTTCATTTGAAGTGAGTAAATGAAGGGGAAACAGCAAAATCACTAAATGTAAACACGGGTCACGTGGAGACTACACACTACAACTCAGACTGCTCTGCGCATCAGCCCGGGATCTACGGATACTTGCGAAATGGGTCAATACTAAAAAAAAAAAAAATCGAATTTTCAAAAATATGTTCATTTTGTAGCGCACATCTTTCTGAAAAGTCTTGAACATAAAACATGTGTGTTCGAGGAAATGTAATACATATTATTTGGTCTTAAGTGTGCCGTGCTCTTGATAAAGTCGCTATATTTCGCTCTATGGAATTGATACGTGTATCTTTTGTAATGGATGCCATCAAACTATATTCAGGACAGAGCAAATTGAAATGTCCTGTGGTGCCTGTCCTGCTCCCAGTCGGCTGGTTTTACAGCCTGCCCCTCTTTAAAAAATCTCGCAATTAACAGTGGATGGGATTATTTGTAATCGGGAGAACAATAACTCTTCAGAAAATTTGCACTCTTTATTGCCTATTAGCTAATAACTTGCTGTTTTGTGTGACAAAATTAAATATAGGATACATAAAACCAATAAAGACAAGAGACAAGGAAGAAAGTACACATTCCTTCAATCCTTAGCTCCTAGCTTATTTTTCTCTCTAATCTTGCTACAGCTTTACATGGCGTGCTTTCCTTTCTGCGAAAGAATCTATTACTTCTTCAAAGTTCGTCGAACGCTTTGCTACGTGATAAATCGAAATGTTATCTAATTATTTTCCAGTTGGGCATTATTACGTGTTCGTACAACACGTTTTCCGCGTTACTTCCAGAATAAAACTTAGGCGGCTGCTAGCCGGGGACTGTATAACTGGTCCTTGCTAGAGTAGCTATCTGGACAAAAATTTTCTGTCAAAATTTAATTTTCTTGGATACACCGACAAGATAATACGTAATCTTTCTCACCCATTATTCCTGCCAGTCGTTTATTTCCATTCTGGTAGTCTGAATCTGTGGATTTCGCTAGTAATTATAACAACCCTGATCATTCGCAAACCCAATCAGACACACAATCTAGATAGCGACTGGCATTCAGCCGTTCGGCTTTATTCTGCTCAGCTCGTATAGCCCCGTCCCCTTTTTTCTGCGTGAAGTTTATTTCTAGATTCGACGAGGATTCTTCTAACGCCGGCCACGGTGGCCGTGCGGTTCTCGGGCTGCAGTCCGGAACCGAGAGACTGCTACGGTCGCAGGTTCGAATCCTGCCTCGAGCATGGAGGTGTGTGATGTCCTTAGGTTAGTTAGGTTTAAGTAGTTCTAAGTTCTAGGGGAGTCATGACCTAAGATGTTCAGTCCCGTAGTGTTCAGAGCCATTTGAACCATTTTTTGATACTCCTAACAGAGACATTCCATATAATATGCACGCATTCAAAAATCAACTTATGATTCATTCAGAAAACAAAATGTGTTCAAAAACCAAAAGGGAAGCTTTTTAAAATCATAAGGATAAACGATAGACAGACGTGCGCTGGATGCTAGGCGCTTGGTGAAACAAGTCCCCCCCCCCCCCACCCCCTCCCCTTTTTACCGGTGACATCCAGCTGCCTGCTGCGACTGCTTCACAGCCGACAGTGACATTCCTTTAGCCAAAGTGGGAGAAACTTACTTCTCAAACGCGACTTAACTGCGCACGCGTGTAAGCCCGCTCGTAACTGAAAAAACGAATCAAATGTAAACAGTTGTGACTTCACGCTCATCGGAGGCAATTTGTTGTTATGAAGCATTGCATTAGTCTTCCCAAAACCTTTGACACATTTTGCTGTTCGCAGACGCTTGCACGAGCGTTGTGTGTCGTCGTTGTACATGGCGCATTTCCTTTGCAATTTATTTTCGTTTTTTTTCTCTCTTATGTTGTATCGTTGACGTATTATTCTGCAGTAGCGGGAAACAGTAATATCCTTTGTTAGAGTATCGGTTCTTACCAGTCAAAATTACAAAAATTTAACTGAAAACTGAAACAATGAAAAATTTCCGGGCTTTTCCCGGATGAAAATATTCCCGGGTTTTTTCCCGTATCTCCCGGTTGTCCCGGATCGTATACACCCTGTGAAACACTTTCTGCCAGGTGCACTTATTTCTTTGTTGAGGTTTTGATGTATACAAAACCTAGTTTGAGTGGCCATCCGCCTCGTTGATGAAGAAGCCTGTTATGTATTTAGATATTTGCCTGTCATGATATTTAATTGTAAAAATAAAGAAAAGAAAGTCGAAACAGGCAGGCAGGTAAAATATATCGTTAAGTGTAAATATTACTGCCTCATTTGACAGAATGTGTACATAGTCATATTTAAGTAAATAAAGGCAATACATAGAAGCGACACAAAGTACTTCTCAGGACAGGAAATCGTTACTAAGAAATTACAGATAACTTGCTACAAATTCGTGTTCCGCACATCAATACTATTAATTCGGTCTCTCAGAATCTACATACCCTACGATGAAATACATCAATAGATTAAAAAGTAGTTTAAACCTGTTACGTGGTTAACACAAGCAATCATCCACAGCAATCAGGCGTGCAAAAGCGTTAAACGTGCGGCATCCAAGACAGACTTTTGAGCCTTCCGACAGACGTGATGATCGGTCATTCTTCCAGCAAAAAATTAAGACCCTCTCGGTAGATGGAGACGTCTGGCAGTTTTCCAGATCTCACAACTCGAGTACCGTATTTATATACTTCCCTCAAATGGACTATATTGTACTGGAGTAAACGAATAGGTCACGTTAAGTATAGACCTATTTCTGTTTTGTGTTACAGGGCCCTACACTTAATGGAATAAGTGAACAAAGCCAGAAATTGAGCTTCGAATTTTACCTACAGTGTTCATTTTATGTATCAGTTTATACTTGAAAAACACGTTTTCAACGTTTTATTTTAACTGTGCTGTGGCAAAGTAACGTACTTTGTCACAGCCGCGATGACAAATCTACCTCGATTCTCACAATTATTACACTCGAAATGACAGTTTCAATTCTACCGTCTTTATGGGCTGCACATAAAAATTTACACTGCAGTTCAATCCTCTTCAACTCAAGAGGTGTTATCTCCCAGCCCGCCTGAAAATTTGGAACCGTCTCTCGAAGATCAATTCTGGCAGAATCCTTTTATACCTCCACCTTCCTTTCCCCTCAATCACCAACTTCACAATATTTTGTGAGTTGCACTACTGTATTCTTTGTCTGTTGTTTACACGTGTTACTGACAAATGATGTCTCCTAGATCGCGTCTCGTGAACTACGTACGTTTTTTCTTCAGTATAGTACAAATGTGTTCGCAGGAACCAGTCAGTTTTAACGATCGAAAGTTTTATGAAACCATTTGTCATAGGATGCAGGGAGATGTCAGTGACAAAGGCCAATAAATAGCCTGATTTTACGAGAGCCAGTGATTGCAGTTCTTCTGGCGAAGGGTCATTCAGGGGAAGAACTTCAGGTCAATAGTGATGTGGTCCTCTGTTTCTCCAATAAAATCCTTAACGTTTTAGTTAAAATCATATGTTCACTGTGGTGATAAAACGATCCCAGCAGTGTATCACTTTTTCAGACTTTCGTTTTGTGTCTATAGAGACATTTTTATGTGCACGGTGAAATCCCAGCATTTAGTTGATGTGAGAATATACTTGCTACAGATGTACTGTAATTTTTGAGAATCTAAAATTCAGTTCTGTAAAACTTGGTTTATGTCTACTATTTAAAAATCCGCACAAAATGTGTAATAAAAAAACTTCTGCAAATCAATAACGATTATTTAAAAAACACTTAAGTAATTCTAAAACGAAACGTCATTTAACTTAAAAATATCAAATTACTCGCTCCTTAAATCTCAGATTAAACACAGGGGTCTCAGAGACCCCATCTCGTAGTATACGTTACAGAAAAGTCACTTCGATAGTTAAGGGTTAATCTCGTCATTTGACACATTTTTAACACACTTTCACGTGGCACAAGGGAACTGCATGAAAATAAATTTAAAACGGTGGTAGAGACATGGCTGAAGGAAAAAGCATTCTCTAGTACAAGTGAATTCATATGCAATAACAAAACTTTTTATACAATGTAAAATATGATAGTCTTTTATATAATGAAAAATAAGATGCTCCTTTATATTAAAAAAAGTGAATGTGAACGAACAAAATTTGTCCGTGCAACCGGTGTAACTAATTATGGATGAGTAGAAGATATGCAATATTTACGTAATAGTATCTATATGTTAACCTTTTGTATAACCATCTGTGGAATTATGTATCTGCTCTTTGTATAATTTGTGTACAACTGTATAATTATGTAACAAATGACGATGCCTTATACAACATAAAAGCTGTCTACAGGCAAATTAATAAAATCCAATTCAATTCAAGTAAAGAAGTTGGTAAGTGACAGCGCCAGAACCTTGCTTCGTACAGACTGATACGACTAATGCGGAAGCATGACTGCAACAACTCTTCTGCACAACAAGCCGCACATAACTCGACGCGTCTCAAAGAGATCTCTGATGCGTTGCGTTGTAAACGCAGCATGCTCTCGCATCACGCAACTTTTAACACGAGAAAAGCCAAACGAAGCGGTGCAGCACTGCAGAGAACAAAAAACGTGTGGTATTTGATCGCTTCCCCTTCAGCAGAAAATTTCAAAAGAGGAGACCTGACAGAACGATGAAAAAAAACTAAGATTTATTTCACGAAGCACGAACATTACAGTAACTTTTCAAGGATTCGCGAACTACTCACCCCACCTTCGCCTCAGTCTAACCAGGATACAGGGGAACGCAACAGACGGCACGCGCGCCACTGCCTCAGTTCCAGAACATTGCAAAAACATTGAATTTAACGCAAGCGCCGTGTTTCACCGCCAGATTGAAGTCGGCACGTCGCCACGTGTTCTGCTTCGCGAGTCGATTCGGAACGCCCGCGCACGAAACAGCTTTCTTCCCCCAAGTTACGCGTATTTTTGTATTTATTTAGGAACATGTCATTATAACAATACATGTACAGAAAAATGCAACTACGTCTGATTACTTTAAGAATGAGTTAACGTGTGTAATATTTGTCGTATAAAAGCGAGAAAAAGAGAAGAGAAGAACGAGTTGAAATTATTCTGAACGTGTCTTGAATGCCGCCAGTACTCTCATTATGAAACGCTGTATGAATATGCTCTCGTTAATTTGCACTCCGTTTTTAGCAGAAACAAGATTTTGTCGCGTGTAAATATTTATGACGTATCTCCTGACGTGTCTGCCGTACAATGATAATTTAGCCGATACTTTCAGTGGCGTACGTGGATACTGTCTGCGAAGTGCGCTGCAAACAGCGTCGGTACTAATGAAGCAATAAAACGCCATGTCTGATGCCGCAGTTGACTGCACGAGCAGCGAAAGTGTGGTTGTTCACGTTGTGTGTGGTTTCTAGGGCCAGGAGGAAAGAGGTTAGCGAGAGAAATAACCGTCTTTGAAAGTTTGTTGAGTTTATCGCAAATCGCTAAGCTGTCTCGTTCTCAAATACTGAGCGACTAACATCCGGCAATTTCAGCGCCTTGAGTAACGTTTCCTTGAGACACGCTAAGTGGACTGTGATACTTTTCTTGCTGCGTGAGACCCGTAACATAAAATTATACCTCTTAAATGAGTAGATTTCGACAGCATTTTAGAAGTTTGAATTCGGTCAATTTGCGTGAAACATTGGAAATTAAATTTCTGCTGGGGGTTCCGTAACATGTCTATGGAACCGGAGGCAGAAGACGCAGTGTCGCACTAAAATTCACTTAATCTGCTGCATTTGATGGTTGTCACCCACTTTCGTCCTACAAACATACGTTATTTCGATGCAGCGACATAATAAAGAAGGCGTGGTTTTGACTTTAAATATGTGTGGTACGAGAATTCTGCAGGAATCTATACTGGCACATCGAAAGACTGACCGACGGAATGTGGCGCTATTTTCAATTTGTACCACGTTATTATCTCTCAGGTTTTCAGCGATTAAATGAATCTAGAAAGGCAAGAAATAACGAGCAAAAAATTATTAAACACTCGACAGGTAATTTAACACGCTCTTCGCCATTCGTAGCGATGCTAATTTTTTGTTTTCAAATTACGACGCTGTATTGGAGAGGCAATTTGGCTGACTATGCGAGTTAGACGACGGACCGCACAAAAGCGTGCAAAACAGCGGAATAACATCCGCATCTTCCAGAAATTACAGTAGAGGCCGGCTGCCCTCCTTACTTTCCTCTGGTATTCCCTCGGAGAAGTGACAGAAAGCAGCTCTCGAGCAGACAGCACCACATCTCGCCATTCTATACGCCTGGCTCCTCACTCCAGAACTAAGCCGGACAAACCGCCACAGGCATTTGAAGCTAGCAAAATGAGTGATGCTCAACTACCTGACCTACCGATAGAGGGCTCTAGCGTCAAGCTACCGTGATCCTTTGCGAGTCCAGGTGTCTCGGCTCACGCTCAACTAGAGGATCAAACGGTCTCGTTACCATGATCCTTTGCGACGACTGTAATACGGAGCGACAGAGAAATTCCAATTCTGCTTATTCTATAGTCTGATCTATGAATGATGGCTGTTCGCGCAGATCGAGATATGGACGGGGATTGCACTGTTTGCCGGTTTCAAGCGACGATTGCCGCAAGTGCATAGACGTGCTCTGCGCTAGAAAAAAGCGTGCTTGCTGCAAATTATGATTCTCACTTGCCTGTGAGGAATTTGTTGCTTATTTCTACCATCAACCGTGACAACTCGCAAGAAATGGAATAAGAGTTTACTGAATAACTCGCTACGGCCGCGTTTAAAGCTCACGATGGGAACACTACTGAACGCATATTGGTTGGTGGAGAATGCGTAACGTAGATGCGCAGAACAGGCTTGACCCAACTAGAGTGAAAAAATCTTGCATGGAAAGGTTCCCTTCTTAGTTCCGCCACACAGTTTCGACCTAAATTCTGTAGAACTGGTCTGGAATCTTGGAAAGAATAAGATCTGTAGTTGTAATGCATAGAGCACCTCTCTCACTAACCCGAAAAAATACAGGATGATGCTTCTGCTGTTAACAAATGTGTCACCGATCCTGAAGCAAGCCTTTCGACGTAAACCGTTACGTTAGCGATTTGCTCGTCAGTTTTGCTCCTTTTATATTCAAGTAGCTTTTCTGTTGGTTTCCCAAGACAGAAGGAACCTCCTTCCAAATCTTTCCGCCAGATAAAAAACTTCAGTGAGTACTCACAGGGTATAGAACCCAGGACCTTGACATTACTAGCCAAAAACGGTAGTCGTTACGCTATTTTTTTATCTCATTTTTTCGTTCGTTGTATCTGTCCTGGGCGGACGTCGAAAGACACCCGTTTCAGTTCGTTGTTGATCCACTAACTCAGTTTATTATTTTTTTTATTTTTTTTTTTTTTATTACAGAGGGCTGCTATCCCTCTGACCGGACACGTTGAGCTACCTTGCCGGCATGCTACGACGTCATTAGCAACATTTCGTCATTGTTACTATAAGTAAACTATTACAGTATGGATCAAGAGCGTCACATACACAAAAATGGTGTCTGATAACTATTGGTGAAGAAATACTTTGACCGGCAACGGAACTAAAAATATAACAAAAACACTCGGAATAGATTCAAGCAAAGGATCGGCATTATCATTCGCGACGAAGCAACATTCACAGCTATGAAAAATAACTAGATCACCACAGAAGATAGGTTAACAGTGGTTTTGATGGATACTGCCAGTGAAGAGTCGTTAGCAGCTAAATTAAGGTATAGTGATACGTACTGTTTCTGTTGTCTTAAATGGGCACCTATTCATGTGGCGCATACAGGCACAGGCGTCTACAGCTAGCGGTAGCTTGACGCTAGAGCCATCTATCGGTAAGTAAGGTAGCTGAGCATCCCTCATTTCGCTAGCCTTAGACGCCTGTCAAACCGCCGGGGCGCGCGGGTGCCGCTGACGTCACGGGGCAGCGTTGCCAGGACCCAGGGCAGGCGAGGGGGCAGCTGCGGCAGAGCCGGCCGGCGAGCCGTCTACGTCGGTGTGCGCACTGCCGGCCGCCTGCCTCCACCCACACCACGGTGTCTCGTGGCGCGCGTTGCTGTTCGCAAGCCAAACCCCGTTTACATGGGGCTCCCGACTCGGGATTTCGTAAACCGAACTCCCAATACCGCTTCTGCGTAGCCATATAAACACTTCAAACTCTATTCTGGAAATCCGCTTCCAGTTGTCGATTTTCCAATTGCGCAATCAATTTTCACTCCCTCGAAACCGCAACCGGTTTTGAAAAACGCATGGGCTGCCAGTTTCGTCTCATTTTTTTTTTTTTTAAGTCGGTTAATATCGACGCAGTCGTTTTCTGTACACTGAATGATAAGTAGAAATATTAGACAAAAGCTATTCCCGCCTTTAGCTGAATAAAAATAGCGACTGTACTGACAAAATCAGAAAATGTAACCTCTGTTTACCAGGCGCCGTATGTAACTGGGGTGGCAAATCCGCTTCAGACCTTTACATGTAAACACGACTGCGAAAAACTGGTTCCGAAATTCGGTTTTCGTCTTTCGGAATATGTGTCGCATGTGCCATTTTAAGGCCCGTTCACACTAAGGTCGTTCTGTGTCCCGTTATCCTGCTGAATATTCAATGGGATGCCAAATGTCTCGTTTTTTCGTAATCAGCAGTAAACCTATCTTTTTGCGTCACATTTGTTTTTATTTATTTTTACATTAATTTTCTGTCAGACAGTTTTTTAAACATTTTCTTGAGTCTTGCTTTGTCTTGAAGGCAAACATAGAATAAAAAAAAAGCTTTAATTTGATCACGGAATGAGGAGAGGTGAGAGCAGACGATTGTCGCTCATCGTGCTCACTGCCAGTGACCTATGCGTGAGCACCGCGATTCGTATCGATTATTTTTTGCTGCTGCAGAAATGACGTTCTGATGTAATAAGTTTTCGTTAAACAACGTTATAGGCCTAGCAATGTTCAACTGCTGCGAATTAGCTATTCACTGATACATGACAAATTTGCAGTGGTTGCAGCCGACACGATCTCCGGACTGTTAACACCGAACAGAGAGAAGTAGGCGGCAGTTTCTACACTGGATTTGGCAAGCTTGCCTTATTCCGCCCCATGTTCTGTCTCCTCTGTGCGAAACTAATTCCTACCTGTTAAATTCTAGCAGCGTAACTTCCTTTGCACGTAACGAATAAACTACAAGCAAACGAAGACGAACGCACCGCTGCAGAAGAAGTGCTGTTTGGGGTCCACACCGCAAAACACAATCGTTCTTTCCGTTCAAGCCGGCCGCTGTGGCCGAGCGGTTCTAGGCGCTACAGTCTGGAATGGCGCAACTACTACGGTCGCAGGTTCGAATCCTGCCTCGGTCATGGATGTGTGTGATGTCCTTAGGTTACTTAGCTTTAAGTAGTTCTAAGTTCTAGGGGACTGATGACCTCAGAAGTTAAGTCCCATAGTGCTCAGAGCCTTTTTTTTTTTTTTTTTTTTTTTTGTTAATGGAGTGCACGGCTCTTCTCATCAGGGACCTGTTTGAGAAAAAATTCACATGTTCCAGGACAAAATGTGAGTCGATTTTAGTGAATTCTTATCGCCTTAAGCAATGAATAAAGTTCAGTCAGAATTTCAAGATGTTAAGTATTTGCCTGTGATGGTTGCTGCATTAAATCACGAAAGCTTAGAGCTAGTGTCGATTCTAGCTAGATATTTCATTCTCGCAAAAGATGCTCAGTACAAAGTGATCTGTCTTCTGAAGACTGGTGGAGAAATGGCAGAATTATTAGCTATCTGTAGTCTGGATATTTTTGGAAAGAAAAATACAGCTGACAAGATCGTCGCATTTTGTGCAGATATGTGTAATGCCAACTTTAGTAGACGCAAGAGGGCAGGAACAAACAATGTTTATTCCAAACTGAACAGTGTTCTCAAGATGAACTTTCAAGGCAATGGTTGTGGATTCCATGTGGTACACTATGAAGATAAAAGAAGTGCACACATTCTTCCCACTGACGTAGAAACAACAATTATATTTTTCAATATTTTCATATTACACTGTGCATGTGGATGAATTGAAGTCAATCTGTGATTTCGTTGATAATGAATACAAGTTAGTTTAAGACGGTTGTGATTGTTGCTAGGAGTTACAAGAGTTATTGATATGCATTAACCTTTGAAATCTTATTTCCTGTCTCAGGATGGGTGTCCTACAATGCTGAAACATTTTTTTTTTTTTTGCAACCCACAGTCACTTCCTTAGCTTCGTTTCAGACAAAGCCAACTGGAAATGTTTTCAAATTCAATCCAAAAGTTTGAAAAGACCACGATTTCGGCCACAGAATTAGCTGAGGAGTTACAGCTTCTTAAAAAAAATCAGTAATAGAAAATTTACTAAATTTCGAATTTCAATTCTTGAATTTTAATTAACTTGTAAATGGAAGATATTGTCACTCAGTCAAAATATGAGATTTATTTTATGATACTTCTGTGACTCATTTAAGAAACTGGACTTGTCAGTTTCAGCCTCTGAAATCATTTCGTTGGTTAACAGTGAAAAATTCAATTTCTTGGGCTGAGCTTTTAAATTATCTGAAACTTCTTAAGACAGTAGATTTACGTTCCATATTTCAGACAGATGAAGATGTATAGTTTAATGAGACAGGATCGTGACAACATTGTATCCAAGAAACTTGAGGAACGGGAGAAACCTAATTTGGAAACAGATAAGAGATAGTGTGGTGGATCTCATAGAGTGACAAGTTCAGGTGCTTCGTGTAAAAATACAGTGACGCCTGCGCATTTTGCTCTTGCTGCATCAGGCACAATTGCTGTTGTGTAATGGGTATTTTCAATTGTGAAATTCCCTTTGGATTGATGAGAAAACCGTCCTACCACTGAAACTATTGAAGCAATTATAATAAGTCTCATCATCAAAACTTTACCTGCAAGTTCTACAATCTACTATTAACCAATGCGAAGGTTTTCATTTGTTAGAAATCATTCTATCAATTTCTCAAGACAGGGTGTACATAAAGTCCGGGAACACTCAATTATTTATTGCACAAGAACCAGACATTGTACAGATATCATATACATCATTTTGAATACAAAACCTGAAAGTTTTCTTTTTTTTAAATTTATACCGCCACAGCGTAGTTCGCTAAATAGCAATAGTCAGCGCAAGTCGCAAATATGGCGAGCTCAGGTGCCATTCCTCTTTGCCGAGAATACTATCACTGGATATTCCTACTTGGACATGTTGCAGCAATGGCTGATCCCTCATATGCAATCGGACTCTCCGTTCATCTTTCAGCAGGATGGACCTCCACCCAATTCTCATCGTGAAGTTCGTGGGTACGTGAACACGGAGCTGCCGCATCGATGGATGGGCCGTGCTACAGCTGTTTCATGAAATGGCCTCTCCGATCACTAGATCTCACTCCGTGTGACTTTTTTTCTGTTGGGACACCTTAAAGATCTGGCGTGTGTACCGCCTCCACCACGTCATGTGGCAGAGCTCCGGGAGAGAATACGGGAAGCGACTGCCACAGTCGACGATGCCATGCTGGGACGGGTATGGCAAGAACTCATGGTTCGCGTATGGAATGTTTGTTAAAAAAAAAAGTTTCTCTTCAAAATTAAATATGTATGACACCTGTACAATGTTTAGTTCTTGTGCAATAAATAATTGAAAGTGTTCCCAGACATTATGTACACCCTGTATTTCGAATTGTAAACAGTTCTTGGAAAAACAGTTAACAAGAAAGTTAAGTATCTTGTTAAAATACACTGAAACTTGTGAATAACGGACATCTATGAGGGAAATAGAAATGCCCACTTTTAAGAAGTGTCCGCTATTCAGAAAAGGATAAAAATATAGTATACAACACAGTACATTCAGTGTACTGTACACAGGCAAGTGCTGTATTACTGTAAAAGTAAAATAGAGGAAATTTATGTTTATTTATGTACAATACTACATTAACAAATCTTCGCACACTTGCATCATACAGTATTAAAATTTCTTTCATGCATTCTGGAGGGTTGGTTTGAAATAACCACATATTTTTTTCTGAACCATAGTCATTTATAATTGTCTTCTCCATGTGTGTTTCAACTGCTAACGTTAAACTGAGTTCTCTTCGTCACTTGTAAAAGCATTTTTTTTTACTCCTGCCTACTAGAAAGAGGTGTAAAGTCCTGTTCCGTTGCGTCATCTTCATTCTCGACATTATCATGACACCCTTCCTGATAACGCCCTTTTTGAATTCACTTACTGTAGTTGATGTACTTTCTGTGAACAGGGCATCATCGACACATTGCTTTACTGGTAGGAGCTATGAATAAAAGACCAGTCTCATCACAGTTAAATATGTTTCTTTCTTCATAAACTTCACGAATTCCTGTTACCTAAAATTGCCAGCCTGACACGATGTTTTCGTCCGCTTGATTCACCACCGACGGTTAGAAAAGAAATATCGTGGCTACTAAATTTCTCAAGCCAATCTACAGGCTTCAAAATCGTTGAGCCCTAACTTCAGTGGTCCACAACTGGCATTTTATGGCTTCGAGCATGGCAGAACCACTCAGGTGTCAGTGTCGACTGTTGAGCCTGGTGTGTTAGGATAAGCGCGTTTACTGGTAAAGTTACGGTTTCGAGTCCACCATTTCGTAAATCCATTTCTGTTTCTCAGAACGTCACTGATACGTGTTTTTCCAAGAGCAAACCGCGTGGCCATATCTCTAATATTAAGCTTTCGCTTTTCGTACGCATTTATTATCTCGATCTTTTCGTTAAGCGTTAACGGTTTCCTACTTTGTGGCATCTTAGCACTCGGTACATAAACTCTTAAGCTGGAAGTCAGCAAGAGTGCTCGCTTCCGACACCCTTCAGACGGAACCACTGGAAGCGCTTTTCGGTGGCGCTTCCGCAGGCGGAACACACGCCTTCCTGTGGCACTCGGTGGCGGACTCAGAAAGAAGCAGGCGAGTCCAGTAAGCGCAGCAGCAGCTGCATCATCAGGCGCGCCTTCTGAAGGCGTGTGTGATTATGATCGGTGCCGGTTAACTTACAACCGTCGTCGTTATTTGGAAGTTTTAATAGTTGTTGGGAGAGAGATTTGAGTGTCCGCATCTGTTTAATGCTATTTGGCACGAGTGAGCCTTCAGCTCCAAAAGCCCATATCGATGTTTCACACATTTTTTTTAAATCTCTTCATCATCCGCGGAGCTAGTTGGCTTATAAACTTGTACTACTGTGGTAGGCGTGGGTTTAGTGTATGTTTGCTACAATAATGCATTCACTATGCTGTCCATAGTATCTTATCCATGCTCCTATTTTCTGTTCATTATTAAACCTACTCTTGCATTACCCCTATTTGATTTAGTACTTATAACACTGCATTCACCTTACCAAAAGTCTTGTTCCTCCTGCCACCGAACTTCACTAATTCCCCCTATATATAACTTTAACCTATCCATTTTCCTTTTTAAATTTTCTAACCTACCTTCCCGATTAAGGGACCTGACATTCCACACTCCAATCCATAGAACGCGTTTTGTTTCTCCTCAGTAGCCCCCCCCCCCCCCCCCCCCCCGAAGACCCGATGGGTACTATTTTCTGTCCGGAATATTTTACCCAAGAGGATGCCATCATTTAACCATACACTGAAGCAGCATGCCCTTGGGAAAAATTACGGCTGTAGTTTCCCATTGCTTTGAGCCGTTCACAGTACCAGCACAGCAATGTCTGGCCTCTCAACATATACGCCTTCTTTGTGGTTGCACCTACATCTGTCTGACATCACTGAGGCACACAAGCCTCTCTGTCAGCAAGTTACACGACTCATTGGGTAGAGGGGGCGGCTAATAAACATCCGCAATGAATTTTGTTTTTCGATGAACGAGAAACTCAAAAAGCTTTTTTCCGTGCCTTTGCGCAGGTGTCCAATAGCACCTGCTGAGATGCATGCCATTTGTCAATGCGGTATTCAAATTGTTCTCACACTGCAGCGAGCATGTTTAAAGTTACAGCTTCCACAGCTGCTGTTCTGCGACGTTTCAGTTCGTTCACTGTTGTTGGTAACGGAACCACATAAACAGTCTTTCATAAGCCCCCGCAAGGAATAATCAAACACAGTCCGGTCCGGTGACCTCGGAGGCCAGTAATGTAAGGCTGTATCATTTGGTCCATTGGCAGGAGCTGCAGTCCCTCGGCCTGGGGCCGCATCAGGTGTGAGAGCAGGGGGTGGGCTGGGGTGGTTCTGCCCCCTCGCTGGCTGAGGCCTCTGCTGGTGCGGCCTTGAGCGCCTGCGGCCGCCGCCTGCCCCCCAAGGCTGCCGCCCCGTTGTCGCTCGCTGCTGAATTGGGTTCCGCCACGGACGCAGACTGCCGTTATCATCGCCGTCCTGCTTCGACGCGATCCCGACACAACGCAGATTACACGTTCAAATGTGTCCTGCCTCACGATCGAAAGTATTATTTCGATGGGTAGGTTTCATTTAATTTCAGGTGCCTTGCAACAGCACGTTAAACAGTCGAGTTCTCTCAACAAAAAAGACTTACATTCTAATTTTACGATATGTTAAATTTGTCGTGAGTGCTTTACAATTGGCGTACCATTTACAAGAAATGATACTCTAACCTACAAATATTTAATCTAAAGTGTGCCACGATAACTTTACATGTAGCAAAAGTTTAGTGACAAAATCATAGACTGATCTAAGAATATTTTAGTCCAAAGTGTGCCATGAATATTTTACATGTGGCACATACATTTGAACACAAAAGTGTCAATACTGTTTCCCTTTGATGGGTCAGCCACAGGATGGGAAACCGCAATTCGTCACTGTTGGGAAATGTGTGGCTATGAGATTGGGGTAGCTGAGGATGAGGCTCCTTTTACCAGATCTGCTCTCCCAACCATGCTGTAATTACCAAAGTTCACTACGTCACTTCCTTCCATCAGGTTTTGATTCTCATGTACTATATATACTGGCGAACTGATTGAACACGATTTTGTTTTCTTTTTCATTTTGTTCGTTATTGATCGTTGTGTTTGATCCTTGCAGACGTCGCAAGACATCCTGTTCAAGTTGGGTGGTTGATCCTTCCACTCAATTTTTTATTTATTTATTTTTTATTTTTTACAGATGCCAACCGGATCTCTGACCGAATACGCTGAGCTACCGTGCCGGCAACGAGTTAGTATCCCGAAAGTTTGAGTCTATACTAACCATTTATTCTTGAGGCTCATTTTATTTCTTAACTACTGGAATTACTCCACGAATTAGATGGAGAAATCAAGACACTTTAAAGGACTCAGTAACATGCAACCCTTCACTCACAGCATTGAGGCTTAGGTGCATTTGCTCCTTCAATTACACGTGCAAAAGTTCATCAAGTCACACAGTCTGAATACTAACCCACAATTACTAACGTTACAAACAGCGAACACTATAAAACAACTAAAAGATTCTTTTAGTAAAAATACAATTCCGTCATTTACATCACTGAGGTTAAGGTTTGTTTTTGCTCCTTCACTTCATGCAGACAAAGTTTCTATTCACTCATTCACTCTGAGTGACTAAATAACTATTTAGTGCCACATTCTACCTACTGACACGTAGTTTGTGAAACTGTTACCAATACGATTAGCACAATGGTGTCTTTCTCTCCAGGGTGTTGTTCCTGATTAGGGGCTGAGTGGATGTCTTCCTTACAGACCTGTTCTGTACCCATCCTTTCTTATTTGACGCTTTGAATCTTCGTTGAAGTACCATCAATTTGTTCAGCATTAATCGGTTTACATGTGAATAACATTGGCTATGTTATCTTATCTAAAAGTGTTTACCCTGGGGTATAAATTCCTCATCATCATCATTTAAGAATGATTATGCCCCCCTTATAAAATTCCTCCATGATCCCCTATTCAGTGCTAACATCGGTGCCTCTTCTATTACTTCAAAATCATTCTTAACCGAATCCAGGTACCTTCTCCTTGGTCTGCCCCGACTCCTCCTACCCTCTTCTGCTGTACCCACGAGTCTCTTGGGTAACCTCGCTTCTCCCATGCGTGTAACATGACCCCACCATTTAAGCCTGTTCGCCCTGACTGCTACATCTATAGAGTTCATTCCCAGTTTTTCTTTGATTTCCTCATTGGGGACACCCTCCTGCCATTGTTCCCATCTACTAGTACCTGCAATCATCATAGCTACTTTCATATCCGTAACCTCAACCTTGTTGATAAGGTAACCTGAATCCACCCAGCTTTCGCTCCCATACAACAAAGTTGGGCGAAAGATTGAACGGTGCACAGATAACTTAGTCTTGGTACTGACTTCCTTCTTGCAGAAGAGAGTAGATCGTAGCTGAGCGCTCACTGCATTAGCTTTGCTACACCTCGCTTCCAGTTCTTTCACCATGTTGCCATCCTGTGACAATATGCATCCTAAATACTTGAAACCGTCTACCTGTTCTAACTTTGTTCCTCCTATTTGGCACTCAATCCGTTTATATTTTTTCCCACTGACATTACTTTCGATTTGGAGATGCTAATCTTCATACCATAGGCCCTACATTTCTGATCTAGCTATGGAATATTACTTTGCAAACTTTCAATCGAATCTGCCATCACAACTAAGTCATCCGCATATGCAAGACTGCTTATTTTGTGTTCACATATCTTAATCTCACCCAGCCAGTCTATTGTTTTCAACATATGATCCATAAATAATATGAACAACAGTGGAGACAGGTTGCAGCCTTGTCTTACCCCTGAAACTACTCTGAACCATGAACTCAATTTACCGTCAACTCTAACTGCTGCCTGACTATCCATGTTGTTGTTGTTGTTGTTGTCTTCAGTCCTGAGACTGGTTTGATGCAGCTCTCCATGCTACTCTATCCTGTGCAAGCTGCTTCATCTCCCAGTACCTACTGCAACCTACATCCTTCTGAATCTGCTTAGTGTACTCATCTCTCGGTCTCCCTCTACGATTTTTACCCTCCACGCTGCCCTCCAATGCTAAATTTGTGATCCCTTGATGCCTCAAAACATGTCCTACCAACCGATCCCTTCTTCTAGTCAAGTTGTGCCACAAACTTCTCTTCTCCCCAATCCTATTCAATACCTCCTCATTAGTTACGTGATCTATCCACCTTATCTTCAGTATACTTCTGTAGCACCACATTTCGAAAGCTTCTATTCTCTTCTTGTCCAAACTAGTTATCGTCCATGTTTCACTTCCGTACATGGCTACACTCCAAACAAATACTTTCAGAAACGACTTCCTGATACATAAATCTATATTCGATGTTAACAAATTTCTCTTCTTCAGAAACGCTTTCCTTGCCATTGCCAGTCTACATTTTATATCCTCTCTACTTTGACCATCATCAGTTATTTTACTTCCTAAATAGCAAAACTCCTTTACTACTTTAAGTGTCTCATTTCCTAATCTAATTCCCTCAGCATCACCCGATTTAATTTGACTACATTCCATTATCCTCGTTTTGCTTTTGTTAATGTTCATCTTATATCCTCCTTTCAAGACACTGTCCATTCCGTTCAACTGCTCTTCCAAGTCCTTTGCCGTCTCTGACAGAATTACAATGTCATCGGCGAACCTCAAAGTTTTTACTTCGGCTCCATGAATTTTAATACCCACTCCAAATTTTTCTTTTGTTTCCTTTACTGCTTGCTCAATATACAGATTGAATAACATCGGGGAGAGGCTACAACCCTGTCTCACTCCTTTCCCAACCACTGCTTCCCTTTCATGCCCCTCGACTCTTATTACTGCCATCTGGTTTCTGTACAAATTATAAATAGCCTTTTGCTCCCTGTATTTTACCCCTGCCACCTCTAGAATTTGAAAAAGAGTATTCCAGTCAACATTGTCAAAAGCTTTCTCTAAGTCTACAAATGCTAGAAACGTAGGTTTGCCTTTTCTTAATCTTTCTTCTAAGATAAGTCGTAAGGTCAGTATTGCCTCACGTGTTCCAACATTTCGACGGAATCCAAACTGATCCTCCCCGAGGTCTGCATCTACCAGTTTTTCCATTCGTCTGTAAAGAATTCGCGTTAGTATTTTGCAGCCGTGGCTTATTAAACTGATAGTTCGGTAATTTTCACATCTGTCAGCACCTGCTTTCTTTGGGATTGGAATTATTATATTCTTCTTGAAGTCTGAGGGTATTTCGCCTGTCTCATACATCTTGCTCACCAGCTGGTAGAGTTTTGTCATGACTAGCTCTCCCAAGGCCGTCAGTAGTTCTAATGGAATGTTGTCTACTCCGGGGGCCTTGTTTCGACTCAGGTCTTTCAGTGCTCTGTCAAACTCTTCACGCAGTATCGTATCTCCCATTTCGTCTTCATCTACATCCTCTTCTATTTCCATAATATTGTCCTCAAGTACATCGACCTTGTATAAACCTTCTATATACTCCTTCCACCTTTCTGCCTTCCCTTCTTTGCTTAGAACTGGGAAGCCATCTGAGCTCTTGATATTCATACACGTGGTTCTCTTCTCTCCAAAGGTCTCTTTAATTTTCCTGTAGGCAGTATCTATCTTACCCCTAGTGAGATAAGCTTCTACATCCTTACATTTGTCCTCTAGCCATCCCTGTTTAGCCATTTTGCACTTCCTGTCCATCTCATTTTTGAGACGTTTGTATTCCTTTTTGCCTGCTTCATTTACTGCATTTTTATATTTTCTCCTTTCATCAATTAAATTCAATATTTCTTCTGTTACCCAAGGATTTCTAGCAGCCCTCGTCTTTGTACCTACTTTATCCTCTGCTGCCTTCACTACTACATCCCTCAGAGCTACCCATTCTTCTTCTACTGTATTTCTTTCTCCTATTCCTGTCAATTGTTCCCTTATGCTCTCTCTGAAACTCTGTACAACCTCTGGTTCTTTCAGTTTATCCAGGTCCCATCTCCTTAATTTCTCACATTTTTGCAGTTTCTTCAGTTTAATCTACAGGTCATAACCAATAGATTGTGGTCAGAGTCCACATCTGCCCCTGGAAATGTCTTACAACTTAAAACCTGGTTCCTAAATCTCTGTCTTACCATTATATAATCTATCTGATACCTTTTAGTATCTCCAGGGTTCTTCCACGTATACAACCTTCTTTCATGATTCTTAAACCAAGTGTTAGCTATGATTAAGTTGTGCTCTGTGCAAAATTCTACTAGGCGGCTTCCTCTTTCATTTCTTAGCCCCAATCCATATTCACCTACTATGTTTCCTTCTCTCCCTTTTCCTACACTCGAATTCCAGTCACCCATTACTATTAAATTTTCGTCTCCCTTCACTATCTGAATAATTTCTTTTATTTCATCGTACATTTCTTCAATTTCTTCATCATCTGCAGAGCTACTTGGCATATAAACTTGTACTACTGTAGTAGGTGTGGGCTTCGTATCTATCTTGGCCACAATAATGCGTTCACTATGCTGTTTGTAGTAGCTTACCCACATTCCTATTTTCCTATTCATTATTAAACCTACTCCTGCATTACCCCTATTTGATTTTGTGTTTATAACCCAGTAGTCACCTGACCAGAAGTCTTGTTCCTCCTGCCACCGAACTTCACTAATTCCCACTATATCTAACTTTAACCTATCCATTTCCCTTTTTAAATTTTCTAACCTACCTGCCCGATTAAGGGATCTGACATTCCACGCTCCGATCCGTAGAACGCCAGTTTTCTTTCTCCTGATAACGACATCCTCCTGAGTAGTCCCCGCCCGAAGATCCGAATGGGGGACTATTTTACCTCCGGAATATTTTACCCAAGAGGATGCCATCATCATTGAATCATACAGTAAAGCTGCATGTCCTCGGGAAAAATTACGGCTGTAGTTTCCCCTTGCTTTCAGCCGTTCGCAGTACCAGCACAGCAAGGCCGTTTTGGTTAATGTTGCAAGGCCAAATCAGTCAATCATCCAGACTGTTGCCCCTGCAACTACTGAAAAGGCTGCTGCCCCTCTTCAGGAACCACACGTTTGTCTGGCCTCTCAACAGATACCCCTCCGTTGTGGTTGCACCTACGGTACGGCCATCTGTATCGCTGAGGCACGCAAGCCTCCCCACCAATGGCAAGGTCCATGGTTCATGGGGGGAAGACTATCCATGTAAAGACCTTTAATTGCTTACAAAAGTTTGCCTCCTATTCCATAATCTCGTAGAACAGACAATTATTTCCTGCTAGGAACCCGGTCATATGCTTTTTCTAGATCTATAAAGCATAGATACAATTCCCTGTTCCACTCATAACACTTCTCCATTATTTGCCGTAAGCTAAAGATCTGGTCCTGACAACCTCTAAGAGACCTAAACCCACACTGATTTTCATCCAATTGGCCTTCAACTAATACTCGCACTTTCCTTTCAACAATACCTGAGAAGATTTTAGCCACAACGCTGATTAAAGAGATACCTCTGTAGTTGTTACAATTTTTTCTGTTTCCGTGTTTAAAGATTGGTGTGATTACTGCTTTCGTCCAGTCTGCTGGAACCTGTCCCGACTCCCAGGCCATTTCAATTATCCTGTGTAGCCATATAAGACCTGACATTACACTGTATTTGATGAGTTCCGACCTAATTTCATCCACCCCAGCTGCTTTATTGCACTGCAATCTATTGACCATTTTCTCCACTTCTCCAGTTCCTGTTTCCATCATCATTCCTATCCCATTCTACCTCGAAATCTGAAACATTACTGATCGTAATTTCACCTACATTGAGCAACTCTTCAAAATATTCCCTCCATCTGCCCAAGGCATCCACAGGATTCACCAGCAGTTTTTGCTGACCTGTCCAAAATACTTGTCATTTCCTTCTTACTTCCCTTTTGAAGTTTGCTAATTAGATTCCAGAATGGTTTTCCAGCAGCTTGACCCATAGTCTCCAACCTGTTTCCAAAATCTTCCCAAGATTTCTTCCTGAATGCTGCAATTGTCTGTTTGGCTTTGTTTCTTTCTTCAACATAACTTTCTCTGCTACCTGACTTCTAGTATGTAGCCATTTTTGATACGATTTCTTTTTCCTTCTACAGGCTGCCTTGACTGTGTCATTCCACCAAGCTGTTTACTTTATCCTACTTTTATACACTACTGTTCCAAGACATTCTTTAGCCACTTCTAGTACTGTGTCCCTGTACCATGTCCATTCCTTTTCCATTGGCTGTATAAATTCCTCATGGATAATTTTCTTTACTAGCTATTTGCGATTGTACTTATGGCAAAAGTTGGCAACAAATTTAGCTACCTGTATGATGCAAGTTTATGTCTAAACTTCATTTTAAATCATGACAGTTAATTTCTCTTGTTAATGATTATTTAAATATTTATGCTTGTCAACGGTAACCATTACGATTCCTTTATTTTTACATACTTATAAACACTGGTTTTTGTATCCCCTGTTCTCTTCTTTCCCTTGAAATGTGTCTCATTGTAAGGAGAGTTGTGGAACATGGTCGCTGCGAGCAGATCTCGTTCACGATTTGGTCTGGTCGTGATTTCCGTCGGCGCAGTCCCAGATATACTTCGTCGTCCTGAAACACAGAAGTCTCGAACTCTTCCCTCTATCGGAGTTCCCTTTCTTGGTCTGCGCTATCTTTATACAACGCATGTGCATGGCACACAACATATCGGCTCTATGGGCTCAAGATCCACTCTTTACATGGCGCATTCCGCTTCAACATCACTTAAGGCGTTCCTATGCGGCGCAAATCTACTTCTGCTATCGCCACGATCGTCTATTCTGTTTCCTTTTATTAGAAAATGCACCTTGACCTGCCTCTCATTCACTCGGGCATACTGCCTTGGACTGACACTACAACCAGACATCAACCAAATTACATGAATAACTTGCCTTACTGAATTTGCTGCACTGATAACTAGGTTTCTTTGACAACCGGTGAGAACGGACTGGGACTACCCCCCTCCTGCACATGTATCTGGCGCAATGGACCTTTGTGCCGTCGTTTTCTGTTTTCAGCTTCCATTGTGATACGTTTTACAGCGTGGCGAAATACTTTCGTATGTCTCAGATTCTGTGACGCCGGAAACTTGACGATCTCTCTGATCCCGTCACGTGGCGTTTTATTCTTTAATAGAATTAGCGGACATTCCTGTTTATCCATGGGGCATTGTGTTCAGTATACTCTCGAATTCCTCTAAGCAAAGACTCCTTCTTATGTCTGTGGCAATAAATTCTACCAAGTTTACCTAATTCCTTTATTGTTCGTTCGGCGGTATTCGAATGGGCGCTGTATGTAGATATAAAGATGGGCGTGATTTGCCATCTGTGTAACAGTGATCTTCACTCTTTGGACCCAAACTGTGGTCCCCTGTCAGAAATTACCCTTTTATTCGTCCGACTTGGGCGATAAAGTCTCGCACGAACGCTGTGCATGCCGATTTGGCAGTCGCGCGGCGTAGTGGAGTGAGTGCGACATACTTTGCCACCAGCTCTACCACTACCACAACATATCGACACCCATTTATTGTCTTAGGTAAAGGCGCGAAGAGGTCAGCTACTGCTAATTCATTCAGTTGTGTTGGCACTGTCGGATATAACGGTGCTTTGAACGACACAGTTGGTGGTTTTGCCTTTTTGGGAGCTTTTACACGAGTTGAGGGAAGTTCTCATGCAACTGACCATGTTGTGATAGAAAACTGACTCTTGTAACTTCTTGCAACAATTTTGTGCCTCAAAGTGTCCGTAGCTTAGATGACACTTCCAGATTAGTTGGTTAACTAGCTCATTTGGAATGCAAAGCGCCAGTTTATCTCATTAGGGCATTTTCGGAAGAAAAGAACACCATTTTCAGTTGTATATTATTCCCTCAAAGATGAAGTTCTTTCTACACGATAAGGCATGAGCCACTATATTTTGTGACCCACGAACACAGATAAGTGAGAATTGAAATCCTTGCATGTGTACTGCCCACTGTTTAAGTCTACCATGGTTTAATTTTTCCGTCATGAGAAATGACAGGGCCTTGTGTTCGGCACAAATATTTGTCTTTCGGCCTAACAGTTAGTATCTAAATTTGGTTAAGGCCCAAATGATTGCTAAAGCCTCCAATTCTGTGACGGTAGAGTTTCTCTCGGGCTTCTTTAATACACAGCTGCAAAATGCAGTCGGTTTGGACACTGTTTCTTCGTCCTGTTCAAAGTTTTGAAACAGCGTCACCCCCAGTGCAGCTCGTGAACCATCTGTCCATAGGCAGAACTCCTTGTTTACATCGAGATGTGCGAGCAGTGGAGCAGCAGGAAGCGTCTTCTTTAATTCGTCGACATCGACCTGCGCCCTTCCAATCCCAGTTCCAAACGGGTTTCTTCCCGGTTAGAGTGCATAGACGCGGAATCGTCACGCATGATAGTTTTACAAAACTTTTATAAATATTTAATACGGCTAAAAAGCCTGCAAATTATCGTCTTGTTTTGGGTACGGGGAAGTCCTATATTGCACTGAGTTTTTCAGGATCGAGACGGTGAAACGTCCCCTTTGTAAAATTTATACAAAGCTGTGCTTAAACTGACACACAATATTTTTAGCGCAACGCAATCTGACTTCCAAAAATCCCTACGAAAGAATGGCCCTGACTAACATTAACCTATACGTTTCACAAATCACTTACCTCACAAAAATCTTCGTTACTCAAGCTACTGCAATACAGCGAGCGCCACTACTGCCAGCTAAATAAAAGATTCAAACTACAGAAGTCACTAACTACTGAGGCACAGTTAGCAAATGAAAGATTTCAATAGAGAACAAACAATGTATTTACCTTAATAGTCATAATATATATATCAGTTCATGACACCAATTCTTACAAATTTCAAAACTCCGCCATCTCTCTACCCACGTCCACCACTGCTGGCGGCTCACCTCCAACTGCACAACGCTACGCGCTGTTAGCATCCAGCTGCCGCTGCCCAACACTATAGTGGCAGACAACTCTGCAAACCAGCCACAGACTGCACACGGCACAGCCAGTGATTTTTATACAGAGCGCTACGTGGCGTTATCAACATAAAAACCTAAACAGCCTACTTACATAGCCCCCATGCTCCCCACAAAAACTTTTACAAATTGTTTTGGGCACTGGCCAATAATGATTTGATAAAATTTTTGATCATTACAATAACAAAGATGTCAAATGCACACACTTGTTGATACAATGTTGGTCAAAAGCTAAAATTTTCTCACAGTCCATAAAGACAGTCCTGATCGTTCATCATGGTAAAATTGCAGTGTTTTTCTCAAAGTCTGAGCAATAAAAGAAATTGCACTTGTAAGTAGTGGATTTCTAAGCAGTCTTGAAGAAGTAGTGTTGTCCTTCCATCAGAAAGACAGTGCTGACTCTTGACATGCAGACAGGTAATGGACCACAACAGAGCAAACCCATAGCAGAGTCAGTCGAAGTTGAAGACTATTGGTAGGTAGGTCATCACAGAGCAGACCCACTGTAGTCCTGGTAGAGATTAGGGTATTGGTGGGCCACCAGAGATGCAGACCCACTGTAGACCCTGTAGAAATAATGGTATTGGTGAGTCATCAAAGGTGTAGACCCACTGTAGTCCTTGTAGAGATGGCCAGCAGCCATCTGTTTGACTGTGCAGGCGCACAATCACCATTGAAGAGTCTTGCGGATAATATAGCAAGTCCATAACCACCACTTGTGCACTCAGAAAAATTGTTTTTGAAATGTCCTTAGAACCAGCAATGCTGTTATCCAGTCCCTTACTGAATTATTAACACACGTGCAAACACTATCAGTCCCTACTTCTCACATATTGTCCATATACTATGACCAACAAAAACGTGTGCAGTGAAATGTAATTTACAAGTTACTTAATTTGATGAACTGGTGTCAATTACAACTTTATAACATAAGAATACAATAACAAAGGTACAAAATATATCATTAAAGAACATAACAATACAGATAACATTTGTAGTAGTACAGGCTTTACAAAAGAATCGAAATAGCAAATACATCAGTGTTACAAAAATTACGACATAAGTACATACATAAAAGATCAGAATAACTTTTGAAACACACATGAGCATTAGAACAAAACAGAATAAATAATGTTTAAACATCTTTACAAAGTAAATAGCATGTTATCAATGCAAATTATATTTGAGGATAACAGTATTTCTCATCATAGTGAATGTAGCTTAGTATTAGAAGAGAAAAAATTCTATGAAACAGTACACAAATACAGGAAGAAAACAAATACACAAGGGTACTCAAACAAATAGCAGGATAACACAAAAGGAAAGGACAGGGTTTGTTTTCAGTGTAACATTTGGTACTGCAGTCCAACCCAAAACGTCATTCCGTAGATCTTACGTCTTATCTCAACATTTGTTTCGACCAAAAATATCCTATCCAAGCATGCTTTCTGTATTTTGTTCACATCCTCTTTCAAAAATAGTTTTTCTCCACTGTACACTACTTTTTGGCAAAACCATTTTCTTATAGCTTCTCAATGCTTCTCTTCCAATTCATCATAGTTAGTTTCTTATATAGTTTACCCCCTCTTAAGCTAACTTAAATCTACTGAGCTCATATGCTTAACTAAGGGACGAGGCAATGCAGCAGCACAAAACAATTAATACAAATAGCAATGATAAAAAAATTCAAGTAAGCAAAGCAAGCAGCAATAAATGTAATAACTTATACCTAAACATGACAAAGCTGGAGCAGAAAAAATATTACAGTAAAAATGTGTAATACCTATGTCACATCTTAACACTAGAGTGATGCATCACTAGAACATACGCTAGCAGATAAGTTACCAAATCGTAAAAAAAAATTATTTTTGTAAGTCCTATGGAGGTAAATGTCTATTTGTGCTCTATTTTCTAAGGAAGTACATCATAAAATGATTCTTTACTGGGTCTGTAGACAGAAAGAAGTTATATTAGTACATGTATTAAATTTTAATTTAAACAATGCTGCGTTGCAACAGGAAACTAGATATTAAACAAAATAGGCAAAGCAAGGCGTGAAACGTCATTCGCTAGCCATAAGGCATTTCATAATGCAGTAAACAATCTTCCAGGTAGCAAGACAATAGACATGAAACGTTTCTCATCATTTCATTTCGGTAAATATCATAAATTAAGAACTCTACAGCGTAATCATGTTTTCAAGTTTGAGGGTGTCGTATTTACAATGCTTTCTACAAAGGAATGTCAATAGCGAGAATAATGGCCTCTTTTTTCTTCACATGTGCCTCTGACAGGCACACACTTATGGCTTTTTCTCCAGGCGCCTGTCGCGCAGCTGGGTGCCCACGACGCATTACGTGCAGGTGGTCACTTAACTGTCTTACTGAAAAATTTACGACAGCAGTTTCCGCTACAGTGACAGTCTCTTATAAAAATATTTTCACAGGTTGAGAATTTGCGTTATAAATGTGTAGAAAATAAAATCCTATAAATATAAGAGTGTCCAAAAAAATTTCATCGGCATTGTAATACATTCACGCATTTACATACATTTCATAACTCTTAAAGTACGATTCTTGGTTTCCAACCACCTTTTTCACAAACCAGAGTCCCTAACCACTACTCATTGTTCCTTACCTTATTCGTCGACACTTCTTCAATATTTCATCATAAAAGATACGTAGTGTAATGAAATAACTCATATAGCATCAGCTTATTGATCATAAACATACCGCAACAGCATAATACACATAGTCATTGTAATAATAACATCATAACACCTCAGTCAACTCTCAAAATCGTCGTAGCTTCCTCCAATAATTTCAAAACCTAAAAAAAAATTCTCTGCTCATGTCAAGTGTCATCTGCCTCAAACGTACTTTAAAAATCATGATCCCATACCAAATACATCATTCAAAGCTCTTATAGTATCACAACGGTTCCGAAAAAATATGAACATTTCACAAAGTACAGATTAAATACAATTTCATAAGTGTGAAATTATCCAACTGTGTAATTGCATAAACATGTGTCACTTACGTAATAAAAAAATGTTCGTCTGTCTCAGTTAAATGATCAGATAGCTGTGTAATTTATGTGTTAGAGAAATATGGTACCGATGTGTAAAATTGTATAAGCAAATACCATATTAGCTAGGGCTCCTTGTGCTTGCCAAACACATGGCACACAAAGTAAGCATGTACCCTCCTGAGGATTAATGTAATTATATCCTCAGATGTTACAGATTACAGCAATGGAATGAAATGTATCACGGAAAACCTTTGTATCATTGTATTTCAAATATCTTTAAAAATAAATGTTTTAAGTACAAAATTAGTCACTCAAATACGCGTACTGTAGCGCTAAACTGTGCGTCGTGTTGTAAGATAATCTCTGTGGAAGTGTCGTAGTTATCGTCCTCCGAAAGCTAAGTTCTACAGAAGTCAATGTACTTACCTCATGATAAACAAAAGTGAAATGCTTTGTGTATAGATATCGTAGTTACTACGCTTATTGCCGTGATGAATTAAGTACTGTACTGTAACGTATTGTTGTGCTACAGAAAAGGCTGTCTCATTGTAGCTATACCACAAAGTTACTACTAAAACATGTTTTACTTTCCAGAATAATACAGAAAAACTGTGCAAATATAAAACAGATACAGTACAACAGCAACATTGTAAATTGTCACTCATTAGTAGCATCGTGATAAAATCGTGTAGCTGTCACATAAACTAACCACTGAGTCATCTGGTATCTCACAGAAAGTACTTTAAATCCAGAATTTATTTTCAAGTAAACCAAAATGTTGCATTAAAATCTCATTAGCAGTACTGGTAACTGTTCTAAGTATGTCAGCCTTATAGTCGTTACGTAATCGTGCAACTAACAAGCAAGAATGTACACGCACAATAACACTGTGACGTCTGTTCACTATAACAATGCATTCGTAATTTCTGTTTAAATAAGTTCTCTTGGTTCTTGACTGGATATTTAACTTCAAACATGGTTGCATGTTAACAGATTCTAAGTCTGACAAATTGTACTAGTAGCGTGAAGTGAAAAATTTTATGGCAAAGACAAAGTTAAAAAACAGATTATCTTTCAATAAACGGTTTTACATGTGAAATGTGGTGTAAACCTTTACTCTTCCTAGTACGCAGAGTTTCAAATTAAAGCAATTATCATGTGGTATACGTCGGATTCTGTAAGGTCCATTGTAAACTAGAAAGAATTTGTGACTCAAGTGTTTCTTCTTATGTGACAATGAATGAGCTTTAATGAGAACTTTCTGACCAATATATAATTTCTTTGCATTTGCTTTACCGTGTAATTTTTTCCTTTTGTCTGCAGCAGAATTTATATTTTTAATAGCCAAATAAATTATGTCTTTGTGTCGAAGTTTACGTGTATTCGGAAAAGGTACAAGCTCTCTGATTCTGTTCGGTGGTTCTTTATTCTTCAGTACAAGAACAGGTGGTAAAGCAGTGGAGTCATGAGGCATTTCATTCAGCACGTTTTGAAATAAGTGTAAATATCTGTCCCAATGCTGATGCTTTCTGTGACAATAAAGTCTGCAAAGCTTATTGATTTCTTTCATAATCCGTTCAGACGGGTTACAATGTGGTGAGTACAATGAAATAAAAACAGATTTGGTTACGAAGCATGCGTGACCAAACAGCAGATCTGAATTGCGGTCCGTTATCTGAAATTACTTTACTAACGTGTCCAACTTCACGTAAGAAATTTTTAACAAAGGCGTTGGATATAGACCGTCCAGTGGCTTTACGTAACGGAGTGAAAGAAACAAATTTCGAAGTAAGTTTAACAGCGACTAGAACGTACGAAAATCCATTCGATGTTCTGACAAGCGGTCCCAAGAGATCAACAGCAGCAAATTCTTTTAATTTAGAAGGAATGATAGGAAGCAATGGAGCACGATGCGAGACAGTAGATGGTTCCCCTTTTGACAAAGTTTACAAATAGACAAGACTCTTCGAATTCTCTTTTCCATATTGTTAAAATGACAAGTCGTTCGAAGAATATGATAACATTTTCGTGGACCAAAATGTGCATAGCTGAAATGAATGTACCAAATCAGCTTATTAACGAAATCGTCTGGAATGCAAAGTACCCATAGCCTTTCATCAACAGTGCAGCGTTTGAATAGTATGTTGTTCCTAACCAGATAATAATGCCGAATCTGTGTGTGTGTCGTTTCATGCCATTTACTTTTGATGTCTTTCCAAATCGGATCTTTATCTTGTTCATGAGCAATGTCCTTTAAAGATGTGGTGATGAAGTTTTCAAAGGCGACTTTCTGAATGTAAAGAATACTGAAATTTTTCTCGAGGTTGCTTTCTGTGTTACTTTTCTCGAGCCCAGCCGGTGCGCGTGACAGTGCGTCCGCAACAATGTTCTCCTTGCCGGGAATGTAGACTATTGTGAAATGGAATTCTTGCAGAAACAATGCCCAACGTTTTAACCTGTCATGATTTAATTTTGAAGACATAAGAAATTGTAATGAACGATGGTCACTGTATACTTTTACGTGCTTACCATAAAGAAAGAAACGGAATTTGTTAAATGCCCAAACGATAGCTAAAGCTTCTAATTCAGTAATGGAATAATTTTTTTCAGATTTTGTTAGCACTCGGCTAGCAAAAGCAATGGTTTTCTGAATAGTAATGTCATTTTCTGTGGTTTCTTGAAATAAATGGGCACCAAGACTGACTTCAGAAGAATCCGTGCTAAGGCAAAAATCTTGTGAGAGATCTGGATGAGCTAGTATTGGCGCGTTAAGTAGCGATTCTTTCAAAGAATTGAATTCCAACTGTGCTTGTTCGTCCCAGTTCCAAATAGTATTTTTTTTTAGTGAGAGAACAAAGTTTTGGTGTAACTAGAATTTGCATATTCAGAAAACGACGGTAAAAATTTACGAGGCCTAGAAAACTGCGGACTTGTTTTTTTGTGGATGGAACTGGAATGGCTCTGATTGCTTCTAACTTTTCAGGATCCGGCTGGATGCCTTCAGAAGAAATAATATGTCCCAAAAACTTCGCCTTTGTCCTACCGAAATCAGACTTTTCCAAGTTAACTGTAATTCCAGATTTTGCAAAAATATGTAACACGCTGTTGAGGATGCGATTATGTTGTTCCCATGAGGCTTCTGCTATCAGAATATCGTCCACATATAAGGTGATGTGACGTTTTAAGAACTCAGGTAATATGGAATTTAGCCCGCGAATGAATGCTGCCGAAGAAATGTTGAAACCAAATGGAAGTTTCCGAAACTGATAACAAACACCGAAACAAAGGAAAGCTGTGTATTTTCTACATTCTGGGTGAAGTTCGATCTGATAAAAGCTGGATCTGAGATCAATGGAAGACAACACTTTTACACCATTAAAATTTTGAAGTAGTTCTTCCAACGTTTGCGGCCTGTCTGTTTCAGGAATAATGATAGTATTGATTTGTCTCGAATCTAAGACAAGCCTGATCGACCCATTTTTCTTCTCAACAACATGTAATGGATTGTTGTATGAGCTTACTGCAGGCTCAATAATGCCCTCGTCAAGCATAGATTGTATTTCTGTTCTAACACGGTCCCTATAATGTGCTGGAATTACGTATGGTCTAACACAAAATTTAGTATGCTCACGAACATGAAATTGGTACTTAAATCCCTTGATTGTTCCTGTATTGTGTGTAAAAACTGTGGAATGTGCTTGTAAAATCTCAAAAGGGTCCTGCCTATCAGTGTCATTACAATTCTCAATTGTTTGAATTTTATTCTGCATTAACTCATTAGTTTCAAATATGCTGTCGATATCATCTCCGTCAGTACTTGCAGAGTGATTATTAGTGTCTAGTTCCGTAAAAAATTCCGAACTGTTGTCTAACAGAAGGTAAAGCCGATTAATTTCCTCGTCATGGTTTGAGAGCCAATCTTCAAATTTCAAAGCTATTGACTTACCTTCTTTCTCTAAACTTATTTCAGCATCGTGAAAGTTTAAGATTGCTTTGTATTCATTCAAAAAGTCTACTCCCAGTATAATTTCCGTCGACAATAATGGAACAATAAGAAAGTTCATAGGGAAGCTGTGGCTTTGACAAAAGAATTCTTAGTTGGTTTGTTGGCGTACATCTACACTTTTTCCAATGACTGCACCTTGTAAGCGTGGGGCAATCGTTCGATTTGTTGCATTTGCTAAATGCTGTTTCACTAATTACTGAAATGGGACTGCCTGAGTCAAGTACTGCCGTAAATTTTATGTCATTTACAGTAATGTGAATTACAGGATATGCAATGTTGTTATGTTTTACGTCATGTTCCTGGAGGAAGATGTCCCTAATGTCTTCCATTTTTACGTAATTACTAGCTACGGCAGCTGAGTCGTCAGTTTCATGCGTACGTTTTGTGGCTGCCAGCGGTATGAGTCATTGCCTATTGTGTCTTTGTTGGCGCGCGTCGTTATTGGAATTTGGAGACCTAACTTCTACAAATTCACCTTGTCGAGAGGGCCCTGCTCTGTTTGAATCCCGCCAGTTCTGCTGCAATTCAGGTCTGTCGTTACGATTATATCGTGTGTCGTCATGTCGGTAGATTCCATAGTTTCTTTCTTGTCGGTCACGTGGTGGAGAATTTCTCCCTGAATCGTAACTGCGCGCTGGACCGTTGCGTCTTAAGTTATTCTGTCTCCCTTGATAATAATTATTTTGGTTTCCATATTGTCTGTTTCTCTGATTGTCTCTATGATAGTCATTACTACAGAAATGCGATCTTCCTCTGTGACTATTATTACTCCAGTGGTTGTCATATGGGTGGTGTCTGTTTTGGTCCCGATTTGCGTTGTAAGAATAGACATGTCGTGTCCAGTTATTGTTTCTGTCGTCACGCAATTGTGACGGATGTGAAATGTAGTGATTGTTTTCCTGTTTTCGCATCCCGCGTCTGTCTGTGTCAATTTCTAATTCTTGTAAGACTCCCTGAAAAGCTTCAGTGTCGTCTTTGCAACGTCCTACCAAAATAATATTCCTTAAATGTTCAGGCAATTTCATTATGCAAATGCAGATGAGTTCTGAAGGGCTATATGGGTTTGAAAGATATTGGTTATTATGCAACATGTCTTCAAAATATTTGACAAGACTGGAAAATTCAGATTGTTCAAAGTGTTTCATCATCATTATGCTATGTTTTACTCTGTCTTGTGTAGCTTGAGACCAATATGCTGAGAGGAAAGCATGATAAAATTCTCCTTCACTGTGACAATCGTGAATGACCGATCGCATTCTTACAGCTGGTTCATTCTCCAAGTAGCCACACATAAATTCTAATCTGTGTTCTAATGACCAGTTGGGAGGAAAACAATGAGAGAATTGATGAAGCCACGCTTGTGGATGAATGTCGTTGCCAGAATTCTTAAATGTTTTGAATTTACGTGTAGTAATGAACAGCTTATAGTCGAAATCATCATGTCGGCGAGTCGCATGTCGGTCATTGTTACGTCATTTCGACGGTTCCATCTCAAAATTCGGAGTACCTTGCCAATTTCTTTCATAATTTCCGAAGTCCCCTGTGTTATTATTTTGTGGCTGTTCCGTATTTCTATGTCCCTCTTCCCGTATTGGAGCGCGAGTGTCCTCTGAAATACGTAATTCTTGTATTACCTGTGTCAGCTGATCTTGTACTTCCCGGATTTCTCTTTGGTGTTGCGTACTAATTTGATTCAGACTTTGTTTGAATTTCCTAATTTGTTAGCACTCTTCTGTGTCATTAAAGACTACCGGTTTTGTGTCATTCAGATTATCATCTACCTTCGTAGATAAATTAGTGAACTGATCCGAAAGTTCGGCTACTTTCTCCGATAGTGAACACATTTCCTCAGTGTGTTTTTCTGAACCAAGTTGCAGAGTGTCTATTTGTGTTGAAATCGAATTTACTGTGTCCTTTAAGTTTTCCTGAGTTCTTACAAGTTGCGTAATCGAATCGGTGGATGAAACTGAGTCCATTTTAGCTTGCAAAGTGTCGTGATTTTCACGAACAACCATTTGCAATTCATTTATGGTTGCTTCGTGATTCTGTAATGCGTTTTCATGCCGTGAAAAAATAGGTTGAAAATGCTCACAAATTTGTGTTTTTACGTCATTACAGATTTTTTGACATTTCGATTCAATGTTATGTAACTCAGTAGTTAAATCTTGACGTGTTTGATCAAGTGTGTAGTCTAACTTCCGAAGATTTTGTTCCATTGTGTGTAACTGTTGCTGTGTTTGTCTCTGGTGTTGTTCCATTGTGTCTAACTTTTGAAGATTTTGTCCCATTTGTTTCTGATTTTGTTCAAGCGTTGTGTCTAACTTTTGTAGCCTTTGTCCCATTTGTTGCATTAACTGTAATAACAGTGCACTGGTGTCTGAAACATGTTCCTCAGTGCTTTTCGGCAGTGCATTTGAACCGGCAATATTCGCATTTTGAAAAGCAGAAAATGTGTCTTGATTTATTTGAGAAAACGGCGAGGACGCAAAATCTGAATCTACAGTATTTGCAAGATTGTGACCTGTCATTTCGGAATCCTGAGGCGAGCTGTTGCCGACCGATCGATCGATAATGCTTCCCTGTTCACTAATTGTTTCACTGCCTACACCATTATTTGCAGCCCGCTCCATTTCCTTATGCGCTATTACCAAATTACTACTTTGAACGTTAGTGAATTCATTACATGGTGACGCTAACACACTGCTTTCTTCTTCACTGTCATTTCTCAGTTTACTTTGGAGCCTAGTGTTACGTTTTTCACATGCCATTATTGTCACAATTTTTCACACGACAACACAGAAAAACACAATCTGAAGAACAAAAATAAGAGAACACATTAACATAGCACTGAAAATAATATCTAGTTAATTGCAAGCGCAGTTGCGAAATACTTCGTGCAAAACTACATGCATGCCACAACTATTTTACTGTACAACAATGAAAGACTGCAACTACAAAGGAAATTCTCTCAATGATTACGCGCTAGCAATAAACAAAAGCTACACTAATTACACAAAGAAATCAGAAGATTCCAGTGAGGTATCCTTGGCTAAGGGTCGACATATGAAACGTCCCCTTTGTAAAATTTATACACGACTGTGCTTAAACTGACACACAATATTTTTAGCGCAACGCAATCTGACTTCCAAAAATCCCTACGAAAGAATGGCCCTGACTAACATTAACCTATACGTTTCACAAATCACTTACCTCACAAAAATCTTCGTTACTCAAGCTACTGCAATACAGCGAGCGCCACTACTGCCAGCTAAATAAAAGATTCAAACTACAGAAGTCACTAACTACTGAGGCACAGTTAGCAAATGAAAGATTTCAATAGAGAACAAACAATGTATTTACCTTAATAGTCATAATATATATATCAGTTTATGACACCAATTCTTACAAATTTCAAAACTCCGCCATCTCTCTACCCACGTTCACCACTGCTGGCGGCTCACCTCCAACTGCACAACGCTACGCGCTGTTAGCATCCAGCTGCCGCTGCCCAACACTACAATGGCAGACAACAATGCAAACCAGCCACAGACTGCACACGGCACAGCCAGTGATTTTTATACAGAGCGCTACGTGGCGGCGGCGTTACCAATAAAAAAAACCTAAACAGCCTACTTACAACGGGTTCCATCTGATGACACAACGTGTCCCAGGAGTTTCACTTCCTTTTCACCAAATTCAGATTTACTCAAGTTTACAGGGACACTTTTATCTCTTAATGAGTTCAGTTGAACGTCCGGCAAATTACTGTGCTCTGACCGCGACCCCTCTGCAATGAACACATCGTCCACGTACAGAGTCACCGTGTCCCTAATTTCCCTCGGTATCGCAGTGTCCAGCGGCCGCACGAATGCAGAAGACGAAACATCAAGGCCGAACGGAAGCTTGCGGAACTGAAAACATCTCCTGTAGCATGAGAAGGCAGTGCATTTTCAGCAGGAGGGAGCGTGATTGACCTGTCAGATGCTGCGTCGAAGATCGAGTGAAGTCAACACTTTCACTCCGTGAAATCGTTGTAATAATCCGTCTAGCGTTTAAGGGCGGTCCGCGTCCAGCTCAGTTATTGTATTAATCCTTCTCGAATCGAGCACGAGTCGGACAGAACCGTCAAAGGAGGAGCAACGGGCTGTTACGTGGCCTCACACCTGTCTCTGTGGTGCCTTGTGATGGCACTGACATCATTTCTGCCTCGACTTTACTGCGAGACACTGACGGTAGCCCACATGAACGAACGGAAAATGGGCAACGTTGCTTTTACTGGAATTACTGAAAGCACTGCTGCGTTGTGTTGCAGAATTTTCTGCAGCTCTCTCCTGTCTTCGTCCGTCAAGAGATGCTCCGTTTTGTTTCTCACTATCCGTCCGAAACTTACACCTGCGTCGTGGTTTCCGTTTTGCATACTGCGTGCAAACCGAGTACTGCCTAAAGGTTCATCCGATTCTATTGTCATACCGAATAATTCGGAAACGATATCGTTGATGTCTGTCTCGTTGTTAAAATTTATTTGTACTGTGCGCCCTTGCATGGCTAACGATACACAGCTCTGTTTGAAATCAAGAACAACTTGATACGTAATTAGAAATTCGCGTCCGAGAATCGTCTCAGCTGCCAGAAACGGTAGCACCAAAACCACACCGTTAAATACACTCCTGGAAATAGAAATAAGAACACCGTGAATTCATTGTCCCAGGAAGGAGAAACTTCATTGACACATTCCTGGGGTCAGATACATCACATGATCACACTGACAGAACCACAGGCACATAGACACAGGCAAAAGAGCATGCACAATATCGGCACTAGTACAGTGTATATCCACCTTTCGCAGCAATGCAGGCTGCTATTCTCCCATGGAGACGATCGTAGAGATGCTGGATGTAGTCCTGTGGAACGGCTTGCCATGCCATTTCCACCTGGCGCCTCAGTTGGACCAGCGTTCGTGCTGGACGTGCAGACCGCGTGAGACGACGCTTCATCCAGTCCCAAACATGCTCAATGGGGGACAAATCCGGTGATCTTGCTGGCCAGAGTAGTTGACTTACACCTTCTAGAGCACGTTGGGTGGCACGGGATACATGCGGACGTGCATCGTCCTGTTGGAACAGCAAGTTCCCTTGCCGGTCTAGGAATGGTAGAACGATGGGTTCGATGACGGTTTGGATGTACCGTGCACTATTCAGTGTCCCCTAGACGATCACCAGAGGTGTACGGCCAGTGTAGGAGACTACTCCCCACACCATGATGCCGGGTGTTGACCCTGTGTGCCTTGGTCGTATGCAGTCCTGATTGTGGCGCTCACCTGCACGGCGCCAAACACTCATACGACCATCATTGGCACCAAGGCAGAAGCGACTCTCATCGCTGAAGACGACACGTCTCCATTCGTCCCTCCATTCACCCCCGTCGCGACACCACTGGAGGCGGGCTGCACGATGTTCGGGCGTGAGCGGAAGACGGCCTAACGGTGTGCGGGACCGTAGCCCAGCTTCATGGAGACGGTTGCGAATGGTCCTCGCCGATACCCCAGGAGCAACAGTGTCCCTAATTTGCTGGGAAGTGGCGGTGCGGTCCCCTACGGCACTGCGTAGGATCCTACGTTCTTGGCGTGCATCCGTGCGTCGCTGCAGTCCGGTCCCAGGTCGACGGGCACGTGCACCTTCCGCCGACCACTGGCGACAACATCGATGTACTGTGGAGACCTCACGCCCCACGTGTTGAGCAATTCGGCGGTACGTCCACCCGGCCTCCCGCATGCCCACTATACGCCCTCGCTCAAAGTCCATCAACTGCACATACGGTTCACGTCCACGCTGTCGCGGCATGCTACCAGTGTTAAAGACTGCGATGGAGCTCCGTATGCCACGGCAAACTGGCTGACACTGACGGCGGCGGTGCACAAATGCTGCGCAGCTAGCGCCATTCGACGGCCAACACCGCGGTTCCTGGTGTGTCCGCTGTGCCGTGCGTGTGATCATTGCTTGTACAGCCCTCTCGCAGTGTCCGGAGCAAGTATGGTGGGTGTGACACACCGGTGTCATTGTGTTCTTTTTTCCATTTCCAGGAGTGTACACGTGACTGGCACGTGAGTTCTGGGTGTACTTGTCTCCGCACATCCACACATTTGCTCTGCACGGCGTCCCTAACTTTTGTTTTCTGCAGTGGTAAGGATGGCCACTCACACTTTCGCTGCCTCAGTCTAGCACAGAAGGCACAATTATTCCGTTAATTTCTAAATGTATTACGAGGGATTAATCGGAAATTATATCGTCTCCTTCTTTCAGTAATTCTTCACAGATCTTTTCAAAATCCACGGAGAATATACTGATTTGGTTTACGTCCTGTTCTTTGCCTACCGTCCGTCCTGTTGTCCAGTCATTCTTGCGTTTTGCGTGCCGTTTTACGCTGACGGTCTTTGTGGCGTGGGTCCGCACATCGCATTTCAACTACTCGCTCCGAGTCTCGGCCGTTATTTGGCGGTGCGCGACCCACATCACGTGGTCTCTGTCGTAAGGCCGCCACCTCCAACTTCCCCTCCTACGGTTTCTCTCCCGCCGGTCATAATTCCTGCGCGGTCCGGAATGTTACGGCCAATTCCGGTGGTCACCATTACGTGGGACGCGTTTTCTATGATATTTCTGTCCTCATTCGAATTATTTTGATCTTTCGGTCATCCAACTTCTTGCAGGAGATGTTGAAAAGAGGTGACATCTTTTAATCCTCTTCGTGCTATCATTATTTCGTTCCTGAGCTTCTCAGGTAGTTCTGTTAAACATATTTGAATGAGCTCAGGAGGCAAATAAGGTGCATCGAGAGTCTGATTTCGTCGAGCTAAGTCGCGGGAGTAAGCGGCAGGGTGTGGATGATCACCTTCGCTAGCATTCGCAACAATTGGTCAGAAACGTGGTCAGAATGGAAGAAGACAGAGCATGTGAGAGGATTTTTGATGGCAAGGCTGGAGGCAGACGGCGGAGGGGATGCCCCAGGAAGAGATGAGCGGCTGGTGTTGAAGAAAACATGAAAAAGCTGTGTGTCAGAGGATGGAGACGGAAAGCCAGGGATCGGATAGAATACTGTGATGCAGGCCAAGGCCCTTCAGGGCTGTAGAGCCGAGGAGTAAGTAAGTGAGTGGATGATCACACTCGGTATAGTCTGCGTTCGTAAGAGTCCCTAATTTTGTTCTTTCTTGTTAGGTGTCGAGTGAAGCATAGGCTGCGTTCTGACAGCTGCTTCGTCTCGGAGGTGGTTATACACGACCTTCATTTGTTAACAGCTCCCCCCATCGTGTAGGTATGGCGTTATCAAATTGTGAATCCCAAATTCGGTAGTGTTGCAAAGTATTTGGGTCTGGAAATAACGAGTACTTCGGTACCGAAGTGAAATGTTTCCGACAGTTTCCGTCTGCTGTTCCGTTAACGGAACTCGGATGTGCATCTGTAGATTGAGCAGGCGCGCTTCCATTTGACGAAGTTCGTCATGTTCTTGACTTTGGTTTGTGTCCGTTTCCCTATCATGTGACCCCCCATCTACTACGTGTTCGCGCCTGGCTGCCCCGCGCTCGTTTACTTGCAGCAGTTGATTTGGCAACTCACCGTTTCTTCTATTTACGTCATTCTGCGTCTGTTTAAAGAATAATAGTAACTGCGCCCCTTCGCTATCACGAACAGCCACAGGTAGTGTCCTATCAGACCCATTTTCCCTCCGTTCGGACGCACTTTCGACTGCCGAAGTCAGTACGGATATTATCTGCCATGGCGCCCGCTTGCGCCTTCAGCGCAGCCTGTTGTGGACACAGTTGCTGGCAAACACTGTTTAGAGTTTCCTGCTGCTCTTCACATATGCGTTCTATGACTTCTTTAACTTGTTCTGGATTTACTACAACCGCAGAGCGCCGTTGCAAATCACTTTCAATAAATACAATTCGATTTTCTATTCGCTAGGTAATTTCCTCCATACCTTTTCGTATTTTACCGAATTCGGTACTTATGTCCTTGTTACTTGATTGGTTACCCGACGCCAACGCATTCACGCCGTTTTCGAGTTCTCCAAACTTTTGCTTTTGTTCTGCAAATCTTTGTTCCTGCTCATCGAACCATTTTATTCAATTCTTCTGCTATGGCAGCAATTTTATTTGTTAAATCTTCCGAAACTCGTTTCTGTTCTTCCGACTGTTGGTCTAATTTATGGTTTTGTTTCCGCACGAGCGTACCAGCAGTAACCGCCAGTGTTGGCTGCGCGCTTTCTACACACGTCGAGCTGCAACTTGCGGAAGCGTTCTCTCTGCGACCTCCACCCGCGCCTGCACTAACGGATGCTGCTCGGCCGACTGCAGCCCGCTGCCGCGCTCCTTTGTGCACCCCTGCATACCTTGTAGAGGTGGGCCAAACGGTTATTCTGGAGTAACCGTTATCACAGTTCCAGTTATTCTTTGATAACCGTTATCGTTAACGGTTATTAATTAATAACTGCAAAGTTATATTTCGCTAGCGAATACCGAATACTCCGAGGGGCTACAGTTAAATAACGACATAGTTGGAATCCTTCAGTTTAGTTATCAGTATAACTGCGAGTAGTGTGAACTGGCAGGAATGTCGTATGAATCGTGTCATAACCTTAGCTTATTAACTCCGGGTACATTTTAGTTGATGTTAGAACGATTATTAGTGTTTCATATTATATGCTTGTAGGTTATCGGTCGCTATTAGAAATATTATCTACGCAGCTGCGACAGAAAGTAAGCGGAACTTCGCCATAGCACTGTTTAAGTAAAATGTTAACAACATGCGTTTTTAAGTATGAAGTAATATGTAAACTGAGTAGTGTAAGTTAAATTCGAAGTTTAATTTCTTGTGCTGCCCACATAATAGAATAAAGTGTACAGCATTGTAATACAACAAAAAATATACGAAATGTAACAGATTCGTTTACTCCTGTGCTGTGAAAGCTAGTGCTATTGGGGAAAGTGTGATTACGCTAATCCAACTTTTGTGTCAGATTTGGAAACTGCTCGATTTCTCTAGCTGCAGCATGTTTATAACATATGAAGACATGCAGATCAGAAATGTTGACAGTGTTACATTTCTGGGACCACAACTCGATAATAAATTAATTTGGAAAGGGCATACCACATTTTTTCACTCTTATTATTTCATAAGGGAGCATTTTCTGTGGTAACTCATCAAACGTAGCAAAAGTTTCTCACATGTAAAAGCGTGTAATAAAAATCGTTTGTGGTATAAATTCAAGAACATCATGTAGGAACCTGTTCAAGGAAATTTGTATTCTAACCACTGCTTCCTAGTATATTTATTCCTTAATGAAATTTGTTACAAGTATTTCCAACCAATAGCTCAATACATAATATCAGTACTAGAAATGGGAACAGCAATCTACATAAAGACATAAAATCACTTACCTTGGTCCAAAAGGGGTCCAATATTCAGGGACATGCATTTTCAATAAACTGCCAGCAAGTCAGCAACCATTAAAAACTTGGTTTCTAGACAAAGCACAGTTTATAGTATGTTTGAAAGACTATATGATACAGAAGTGTCTGACTCCACCCGTCCTCAATATGCTGGAAATGGCTATTTTAAGTGTGTCTATGACGTCACTACACACACATGGCAACAAACACGAAGATGCATATAAATAATACAATAACATCTCCCACCAAAAATACAATCAAACCAATGGGACAACTGCGGGAAGTTGGGGGTTTTAGGGTGAGGACGAGCTAGTAAAAAAAAACACACCATGATCCTAAAACACAAAATGAAGTTCAAAAAGAAAAAAAATTACAGCATTCTGTAGGAATCGGACACTTCCCTTGAACAATATAGGTCAATCATAGGTGACCATACCAAAACAACAATACCCACAACTAAAAGTACGAAAATTGGAATCGGACATTTTCCTTGACCTACATAGCTCAACCTCAGATGACGATACTAAAACATCAACACATACAACTATGAAAATGGGAATCGGTCATTTCCGTTGACCAATATAGGCCCACCACAGCTACTGATGCCAAAAACCAACACCTACAACTGCGAAAAATAAAACCACAATCCCAAAAGTCCACAACTCAATCATCCCTACATAAACTAAATCATATTCAATACTCCATAAATACACAAAACATCACAGCTAGAAAAAAAATTAATTACCACCAGGAAATTCCGGCACTGCAAACTAGATCAGCAGCCCCTCCCCCCTCACACACACACACACACACACACACACACACACACACACACACACACACACAAACCAACGCATAAACACGGTGCCGTAATGACATTCACATACCACAACACCTTTACGTCGAAGCAGACGGGTGGAATCAGACGCTTCAATTTACCCCTCCTTCTACTCTGTAGATGAATATCGTAACAGAGACTGATAGACCAGCTTAGGTAAAAATTCTGCTATATTTCAGTTTTGACAGCACTTGGTTGCAACAGTCAAGCTCGGGTATTCTGTGTATGATAAATTTATGAAAAGTGCGTAACTGTGTTTTATTCTCACAGTATATCAGTTCTGTAAATATTAGCAGTTACTGTGATATATTCACATATCTTGACAATCTCCTGACAAATCATGAGGATAATAATTATTATATTCAACTGTATTATGTTATACTTTCTGACGTGTTATTTGTCATTCGCTATGGGCAGCGGCTATTTCCGAAGAAGTACGTAAATATTTGTTCGCTCCAGTAACTATCGTCTCTGTAATATCACCGGGGTCTAAGACTGGAGTCACTGTATCAGGAACAGAGACACAAAGTATTCCGTTACCAACTTCCAGGCTACCTGTAATGGTAGCCCGATAACTGCCAGAAAGCGATAAGTACCAGAGGAAAATACCGATCTCTGGCAGTTATTTCCATACCTCTCTTTATGCAACCCGTCCAAGCTAAATTGACATATGAGGCGATGGTTTAAGGGAACAACCGTACTTGTTAATGCCTGTACTGCAGCTCCTATCAGCCACCGCTCTGACATTAACTTTATTTAATTGTTTGTGCTAAAAGTAACGAAGGCGCACGATATAGTACACAGTTCTTATCAACAAATGTCGTGCAGTCTCACAGTTATTCCCATGGTCTATAGAACGCCTTCCAAATAGTCTACCCTCTCCTTAGTTCTTAGCCAGATGTCCGATGAGTTGACGGAAAGCGTAGTACGATCTTCGGTCAACAGATGGGGCGAGGCAATGTTGACATTAGACAGTTATTGAAATAACTGCCTGTATCAGAGGAACGGTTATCGCAGTAACCGTTACCTTTCAGTAACCGGTTATTTCTATCAGTTACGTTACTTTTTGCCACCTCTAATACCCTGTGTGTGTGTCAAGGTTCTTGGCTGGCCGTTACGGTCTCCACAGCCTCTAAGTTGCACTCTGCGTTTTCTATAGTTGTAAGACTATGCGCTCGCGCCCTTATAACTCACAAACCACTATTCACTAAACGAAATGATTACACCCCAAAAAGAGAGAAAAAAACTAATTGTTTACAAATTTCTTTACCCCTCCAAAAGGTTTTCACACAGTTAAAAATAATAAAAAAAAAGCACCGCCGTATTTTGAACGCCGTTATCAACGCATAGACTAACGTTTCGGCCCACCTAAATTCTGATAACAATCTGTCATCGATTAAACTTTATTCTCGTGTGCTGTCTTGCACCTGCGCATATTTTATAAGGTCGCAACGGATAATGCAATAGGAAATCGGGGTCAGCCAGACAAAACTACGTGGTGGCCTGAACTAATCTTGTGCCGAGAACTTAATGACTGGGACAGCCTAATCATAAATACTATTAACGTGACTCTCTTTTCAGGCATTGTCAGAAATAAGGTAGCGAGAAACGGAAGTTGCTTTCAAATTACAAGTTTATTTTTACTTTCGATTAATCTTTTTGCATTTAACAGTTTGACAAACGTTCATGATATTATTTACAAGGTATCAAATACCTTTCGAAATTCTATTTCACAATATCACACCTGAGAATTACTAGCCGTGTTGGCTTCAATTTGCATAGTCCTGTGGGGAAGGGAAAGTTTTGCAGAGCACGCGGTCACTGTTCTATTTTAACGACAGACATTCACGTGCACTAAATAATCAACATGGGCAGGCAAATGTCGACAGCATTTCGGTGAGAAGATTTTTTTTATACCTCATGGCTGTCATCGAGCAGGATTTTGTGGCGACGTTTTGATAGCGTGAAACGCTTGTAAAAAAAAAGGGACTCGTTTCACAAAACGCGCACTCGCTACAGATTTGGAATAAAACACTCTGAGATCGACGCAAGATTAAAAATGTTCATCAATAATAAAAGGCAAGCTGTAACATCTCTTACTAAGAATAACGAAGATTTATATTTGAATTTATGGATTTCGTGGTCGCATCTGACGGAAATCACATTCTCAGAATACTATGTATCCGGTTAATTCGACTAAAAGTCATAACCGGTCCCTAAATAATCATCATTGAAACATTTATCAAAAGGAAATTGTTGAGTTCAACAAATAAGTGAAATTCGAATACCATTGTCGCGTATTCGACACAGCCGTTCTGAGGGAATGTCCGATCGCTTGCCTGTCTTCAAACACTCCCCAGAAATATTGCATGTAGCGGTCAACGGATTTTTTTAACGGATTTGTTGACTGATGTCTGCAACAATATTTGTCCGTTTAATTCTGTCTTTCGATTCTACATTTTGAAATTATATTCAGCGTGAAAAATCCTAAACTGGCAATGATACGGCTCCAGCTACTTCAAATAATCAGATTTCGATACAGCGTTTCCCCTGCCGCAAGAAACAGAGCAATCCTTTCCTGTCTTAGTTCTTTGCTTTTACCATTGCAGTTAGAGTTATCGCGGTCTGAAGTCGTTACAGTGCATAGAGCTGAATTGTGAATGTTTATGGTGTAGTTAATCGCATTGTAATCAGTTATTTTCTTTGCATTTTATTAGTTGTCTCATCAAAATGTCGAAGCAAAAGGACAAAAAATACACCCAAAAGCTTAGAAAAGATAGTCTTAGCCACAGACAATTGAAAGACCGGCTTGTTGAGATCCCCGCCGATCCTTCCTGTATGTGATGTCGATTTTGTCAGTGCAATTTAAATTCGCATCTGTCGGATTTATTGAGTCATTCAAAAATCAAAAAGCATGTAAAAGGTGCGGCGTCCTCTTAGTCACAGGGGCAGTTGCAACTACATAGATGCACATACCGTTAAGCAGTCCAAGGAAATTTCTTTTGCAGAAGCTACATTCTGTTGATTTGTGGCTAAACATTCCGCAATAAGGTCTGTGGATCACCACTGCTGCCTTTCAAAAAGGTGCTTTATAGGTGCTGACCATGTCGCTCAGACGCGTTTGCATAGAAGCAAGTGCAGTGGTGCGATTAAAAACATTGTTTACCTATATTTCAAGGCCAGTCTGAAAAGGATATAGGATACGGATATTTCTGTTTACTTTTGGATGAATCTAGACATTAGTGCCAGTAGATTGTTACCTGCGTGTGTCATATACTTTTCTGAGGCCCAAGGTCGCATTGTTTCCACATTCTTGGGAATGGGAGAGTTAGACGAAGGCAACGCAATGGCAGTAACCAATGGTTTGAAATCTTTGCTTAATGAGTACGGTTTGAAGGTTCATTTTAATGCGCGGTTTGGGTACTGACAATGCAGCAGTTATGGTAGGCATCAATAACTGTGTGCATCAGAATTTCAGAAGAGAAGTTCCTCATCTTGTCTTAATTCCTGGTGTCTGCCATTCCGTGCACGTGGTGGCATCTTCTGCTGCAGTTGAAACTTTGTACCAACATTTGGATATTTTATTGTCAGAAACGTATTCTTGGTTTTCCAAGTCTTCATCTCGTCAAATTGCTTGTAGAAAGTTATTCGGTGCAATAAATGACGGAACTAATCCTTTCAAAATAGTTCAAAGTGCGACGGAACTAATCCGTTCAAAATAGTTCAGAAATACAATCCACGTCGGATGTCTATTTTAGAGGCTGTTTCTCGTGCTTTGTCGCAGTGGGTCGAACTAAAAACTCAATTTGAGATAGCAGCGCTTCATGAGAAGTGGTATACTGTCCAAGTCCCCCATAGTATGTACAGTGATGACGTAAACAAAATTTACCTTACTTTTCTGAAACATTATTTGGAAGAATGTTAGCTGGTAAACAAGAAGTTTTAGTCAAATGCTGCAGACTAATCACGGCTCCTCAACGATATTGTTTTACTACTCAGTGGGCTCGTAAGGAGAATAGTTGTACCAGGCTACAGAGGCGGTCTCTTAACAGCAGACGTTCGCAGTTATAAGTCGCCAAGAATATACTTAGGTCAGGAAGTCGAAGTCTTACTGCAGAATATGAACGCTCCCAACGAAATTTCATCGGAGGTTGAGAATGTCATAAGGAAGAATGTGAGCATTTCTTGTTTCCCTTCCTTCTGAGTCTGAGCCGCAATGCCACTTGCCCCAAAATGTAAAAGTGTTGCAACAAGTATCCTTAGTTGCTCCACGACAATGCTCGAGAGCGATAAGAGAACCAATAGCATAGCTGGCTAAGGAATCTGGCTCGTGAGACAGTACAGTAACCAAAATTTATTTTCGGTCGTCCAAGCTCACTACTGTCCAATGGAAACAAGTCGACAATACTGCGGCGTTCTGGAATGAAATTAGGTCATACAGAGATGCCAGAGGCTCAAATCCTTTCCGAGAACTCTGATCTTGCTATTATGCTTTGGGTTTTACTGCGGTCCAATGCAGAGGTGGAAAGGGGCTTTAGCCAACTAAATTTCATTAGAAGGTCTCTCCAGAACAGACCAACTATTCTTATTGTGAACGCCATGATTACAATAAGAGCTGGTCTTAATCGAGTTGTTAAGTCCTGTCACGATTATGAGCTGCTGGAGAATGTTCTCCAAGATATCGGCACTTTGACAGGATATGCCCCCTTGATATCTTCACCCGGTCCTAGTACTTCAGCAGACAGCCTACTACAGGATGAGAAGGAAAACGAAATGTCTGTGGCTTGAACTCCACATTAAGGTAGTGAGTGGAATCTGAACTTAGTGAACTTCCTTTTAGTAGTTGTAGTAATAATAATAATAACAATAATAATAATGGCTGATAGGGGAATTCCTGTAGATATGCAGGACGTGGGAATAAGGCATAGCCAAATAAGCACCTGAGGATCAACTGAGGAATGAGAAAAATGGTCAATAGTCTCGAAGACCGAAGAGGGGAAATCCCAAAGGCAGAGAGGGCGATGAACTGACTTAAATCCACTTCGCGTCTGACTTGCAACAAGCGGCAAAGTGGTCAGTGTCTGATCACCAGAGGAGCGGCTGGAAATGTATGTTCTAGAACTATCCACTCCAGTCCTATGAAACTGGACTACGGTCCAAAACTTGTGATAATCACGTACTACGAGGCGTGACAGGAAACAAATTTTTACCCCAGATGGTAACCAATACATTGCTGCCATCAACAGGACAACCAGACTATCGGATTCTGTGGAGTCTGGCTTGACATGCATACAGAAGGAGTCGGAAACCTCTGGCCAACTTCGCCCAAACAACAAAACATTTTTCGGAACATTAAATAGAAATCTCTCTTGCGGGTTGGGAAGTTGTATGAACTAGAGAAAATCCTTAACGAACAAAAATTGGAAATACTGGCTCTCCAAGAAACAAGACTGACCGACGAAAACGCAGTGGATTTCGGGAACTATAGACTTTTCAAAAGCAAAACAGACAAACGGATTCTCAAAAATACACCACATTTAGGAGTTGCTTTTGCAGTCAAAAAGAGCATGCTCAACTCGGTAACTCATGTGATTCACTCTGTAACTCATTGAAGCCTGTAAATAATAGACTAATAACACTGTTCGACATGGGTTCTATTTCTGATATTAAAGTATGTGCTTCTAGACCATTTTACCGTGGGAAATTCAAATATGTAAACAAAATATCATTGTCAGGGATACTTTTTATGTAATATGTATATATATGTATTTTCACAATTCATGGCAAACACGGCAGTAAAGCTTCACGCCTCCTAGGGGCAGGTGCATCGAGTTTACAACAGTAGTGTTAGCCGCAATTTGTGTCAGTCTTAACGAGTGGGTGTTTTGGCTGACAAGTAACTGTCTGTCATATTTCCGAGCACGGTTGAATTTTTTAGTTCCTGTGTGTAAACTGATGGAGCCTGGTGCTGAAGGTAAAACGCCTGCTTGCTTTTACACATCAGCGTTCCTCTAGTTCCCTACTATTAATTTAATACAGGTGTATTAACAAAGCGGTATTTTTAAATTTGCAGAAATGCCACGTCGTCGTGGATGTCGATATAAGCCGGACAACTTCTGCTACATCTGTGGGAAGTTCACTTTTGCCAGAAATAGGAAGAAAATTTCTTCAGTCATAAAGAAAGCATAGAAACATTACTTTGGAGTAGAGGTAGGAGACCAAGATAAAGAATGGGAACCACATTTCTGTTGTGCTACATGTTACTGCAAACTAATTCAGTGGTGGAAAGGTAAAGAGAATGTGGCACTGTTTGCTGTTCCCATGGTGTGGAGGGAGCCTAAGGACTATGTTACTGATTGTTATTTCTGGATAACAAAAATTCAGGGTTTTACAAACAAAAAGCTGAAGAGGCACATTGTTTACCCAGATCTCCCTTCAATCACAGATGATGATTCTTTATATGACTGCACAAGTGAGTCATCGCCACATTTGTTAACACAGGCAGATTTAAATGATTTAATACGTGATCTAGGACTAAGTAAACAAAAGGCGCAGCTGCTTGGTTCAAGATTACAAGAGTATAATCTACTGCACCAAAGTACTAAAATCAGTGTGTTCAGGCACAGAGAATATGCCTTTATTTCTTATTTTTCAACTGACGAAGCACTGACATTTTGCAATGACGTTCCTGGCCTGATGAAAGTGCTGAACTTCACTTATATTTCACAAGAGATTTTTCCTAGATGCATCGAAAACAAGTCTGAAGGGTGTTTTGCTCCATAACGGAAGTAAAATACCCTCTGCTCCAGTAGCTTACGCTAGTTTGACAAAAGAGAATTACGAATTCGTACAAAGGATGCTAAATTCATTAAAATACAATGAACACAAATGGAAAATATGTGCAGATTTCAAGGTAATTGCTATGGTACTGGGAATGCAACAAGGCTACACAAAGTATGCCTGTTTTCTTTGCGAGTGGGATAGTCGAGACCGAAATTCTCACTACGTGAGAAAGAAATGGCCTAGGCGAAGATGGAAAGTTGGCGAAAAGAACGTACAGCGTGAAAGTCTGGTAGCTCCTGAATATATACTACTTCCACCGCTTCACATCAAACATGGCCTGTTGAAACAATTCGTGAAGGCCATGGATCCAACAGGCTGTGGGTTTGCATATCTGGCTACCAAATTCCCCCATCTTTCAGCTGCAAAAATTAAGGAAGGTGTATTTGTGGGCCCACAAATCAGGGAGCTGCAGAAAGATGCAAATTTTAAAGCATGTTTAACTGATAAAGAAAAAACCGCATGGGATTGTTTCAAGATGGTGTCGTAAAACTTCCTCGGAAGAAGAAGAGCTACTAACTACAAAGTAATGGTGAAGGATATGATCAAAGCATATCAGGATTTGGGGTGCAATATGTCTTTGAAGGTACATATGATGGACTCTCATCTGGACTACTTCGCAGAGAGTTGTAGTGACGTATCAGATGAACATGGGGAAAGATTCCATAAAGACATTTCTACCATAGAAAGGCGCTATGAAGGGAAGTGTGTATCTTCTATGTTAGCAAATTATTGCTGGAATATCATTCGAGAAAAGAAATATTCACAATACAAGAGAAAAAAGTGATAAAGTGATGTGCATTACAAAGCAGTGGCTCATTGGTTGTCAATGTTCTGTAATTTCTCATGTGAAATAAATGCTTCAAAGTGTATACACACAGGTTACTGTGTTATATATTAGATACCACCCTCCATTAATGTGATGAACTTATAACATCGTAAAGATGTGCATTTGTTTGTCGAATTTCACCTCACGTTTGCTGCACTGTATCAGAAACTGAAAAGAGAAATAAAATTGCGAATCCTCATAAACTATCCCTGACAGAAAAAACCCAAAAACAGTTTTCAATTCGCCACTCAAAATACAACTAGTATCACAATATTTTTTATCAGAAATAGAAAAAAAGGTTTTTGTTGTAGAACAGTGTAATAGTAGCCCTAAAGTGTGCAAACAAAACATACATACTGGTCAATGCACACATGCCTATCAATAATGACAATAAAACAGATCACGCTAAGGTAGACAAATCGTGGGAAACACCAGAAGAAATAATATCCACGTCAAAATCAATGTAGGTTATTTCGATCCGCAGCTAGGCAAAGAAACAAAATACAGGAAAACAATAGGAAACTTCCCAGCACATAATTCGAATTCTGCAGGATATTCAACCTTTAAATCACGTCAACGTATCTCAAGAAAACAAATGACTTGGAGATCACCCAACTCACTCATTGGTGAATTCCAAAGTGATCACGTAGCAATTTCCTATCCAAACCACAGAGAAACGATGAATATAAAGGAAGAAGGGTGCAAATGTAGACTCAGACCATTACCTAACGAGAATCAAACTACAGTAAAACACTCAGAGGTTCACATAAAGGAACCTAATCCCCATGTTTGACACTAGCCGTATGTAACCATCTTTCACAGAAGAATTAGAGAAAAAGCCCTCCAACAATTAGAAGCAAACTAATCGAAACCGCACAAACACTGATACCTCTGCAAAAAAGAAAAAACACCCTTGATGGAACGAAGAATGTGAACAGGCGATCCAATCTCGACAGAAAGCATACAGTAATTGGAACAGCAGAAAGAATGAGAAAAATTGGAAAACATTCTTGGCAGTGAGGAAAGAGACAGCCCAATTAATCAGAAAGACCAAAAGAAAATTCTAAAACGACCAGCTACTTGAAATCGAGAAAAACTTTGAAAGCAATAACACGCAAAATTTCTACAAGAATTTCAAAACAAAACTCACAGGATATCAGCCGCAAAAACGTTGTTTCAAGAAAGGAAATGGGCAACTTGCACTAAACAATCAATAAAATTGCGAAGAACTTGCAAGATATTTTGCAAAACTGCTGAATTGAGCAGAACAAGATTTCCGCCTCAGGAACCTGAATCCACAAATCCAAACTAATTATCACCGGATGTTAAGGAAATCCCCAAACAGATCAAACGTCTTAAAAACAATAAAGCTGCAGGTGAAGATGCAACGGAAATCCTCAAATCAGCAGGCCCAAATACTATAAAAGAAATAACCGAAATAATAAATGGCAAACATGTAGTTTACAGAGTTGTTGACTTAAAAAAGAGCCTACAATTCAGTTGATCGCCAATCATAATTCCAAATATTAAAAGAACAGGTTTTAGATCTGAAAACATTTGCAATCACATAACAGACATTAATAGGCACAAAATTTATGGGGGAAATCTCTGAACCTATTCTGATCAAAACAGGAGTAAGACAAGGAGATGGACTCTCTCCACTACTGTTCAATTGAGTTCTTGAAAAGGTGATACAAGAATGGCGCAAATTGAAATCAGTCCTCAAGATCGACCAACCAATTACTCTCGGCAGAGAAAAATTAACAGTAGATTGCTTAGCATTTGCAGATGATCCAACCATCTTAAATCGCGATGTTTCAACAGGCTAAAAACAGATTGAACTCCTGAAAGAAACTGCGGAAGAAGTCGGCCAGCAAGTATCATTTGAAAAGACAGAACATATGACTTGCAACAAACGAGCACCAAAATTCACGGAGACGAAATATATTAATGCGCGTATACACTGAGTTCGCATCACTGTTCATAACATTGTTCGTGATTAGTAAATGACAACCGACGTTCGCAACATGTTCGCGGATCGCGTGCTGGCTTTCCAGTGACTTGGCAGAATGTAGGCGGATGACCGGTCTGGGGGCCCATGAGACGTGTGTATAACGCATGTAAAAAAGGAATAATTGAAACAGCGCTCGGTGTGCGAGGTTTGCCATCCAGCATTGTCATACAGGCTGCAGGGTGGAAAGGCAGCATTAAACATAGGAACTTGAGTATAGCAACTAGGGATCGCTTTTGAAAATCTTCGGTGCTACAGGAACGCAACTGAAATGTAACAGACGGATGTCTTTGCCCAAAATGATTGGTAACTTACAGCAGACGGATACGTAAACAGAATGTTTGGACTAATAAATCGCCACAATGAGAACAAGATAATTTTAAAGCATTACTTACATCTGTATCGATCTTACCTGACGAACCAGGCAGTACTTCTTTAGAAGTGAAGAGAATCACATACCCATGCTGCCAGCACTCGACCGGCGAAATCGCGAAACCAGCATCGCATTCGCATAGTGACACTGCACCGATTATCAGCACATTTAGATATTTATCACAAATGCAAGTCGCAGTAATGCAGAGGCTGAGTCTATCTTTCCGTTAATTCTCCGTCTCCTGCAGACCACAGAGCTCCGTCGGTGCATCAGCGGTCGATTGTTGCTGTTCGCGCCACGGAATGATGGCAGTTAAATAGATATGTTCTCTGGAGTATTTGGGATTCTATTAAATGAATAAAAAAATAAGGAAGTAACAAACACGGCAGCTAGCAGTGAAACTGCACGTTCCTGCTACTTTAATGCTATTTTAAACGATAAATTACGTAGTGGGACTGAGTTAATAGCTCTGCACAAACCCAGATTTAAACTTAACGCCGTCCACACATCAATTCACTAAAGTTATCGTCCTTGCCATATTTCATTTTACACACAACTGACTTCGACTATTTCTTAAGAACTACTCTTAACTGAGGCTGTAATTCCTGTCGAAGTCGACTGTTACTACTTTCGTATCTTCGTTAGGTCACGAACGAGAAAAATGCTCAAACGAGATAGCGGTCTTGTGTCCAGCATGTAATCATTTATTTGTAACCTTATAAACTGAGTACTTAGTACAAGAGCGAACCGAATTACGTACCGCTTAGTGTGAATAAATGTTGCAGTTTCGGCGGCAATAACGACAGAAGAGCGCATAATACCAAGACTTAGTTTTAGATGTCTTCCATCATAGAGCTGTAGCGACTGCTAAGTCGTTCGTGAAGTCTTAATGGTGACGACAGCGGCTGAGGCGCATTTACAGACGGCAGCGGCCCACACTGACGTGTGACGTCACGTGGCAACCCTGACCCCGTAGACCACGCGTGACATGTTGCCCTGCATTTAATCATTTCTCTTTATCGATCATTTCGGTAATTTTGCACATTTGAAACATCGGTATCTCTTCTTGGTATCGATATAATGATATTAAACGCTTTGTATAATACTTCTTTACGAGCGCCATGATTATTAACAATTTTTTTTTCAATTTTTGTAAAGTACTTACCCGTTAGTTACCGTACTTCCTGTTTCTACACTCAATTAGCGTCAGTCAAATTACGTGTACCTTTGAAACTTGGGCCGCTTTTACCAGGTACATCTCTAGAAGTATTAGATACTTAATATTTCTTAATGATTAACATTGAAATGTTGATCTTCTACGAACAAGGCAGACGTCAATCTGTGTTTCCGTTTAAGAGAAACATTGGAATCTCTCCCAGCTTGAGGCAGCGAACTAATTTCCTAAACTCCACCTGCAGCAGAGTCTCGTGTATCCTGCCAGTCGTAAGGTGCGTGCCCAGTACCGTGTCCCAGTCACCGATCAGTGACGCCATCTTAATCTATCCACAGCGTGTCATGACGCCGCCCACACATTACTGGATGCTCTTCCTACGTAACAGAACTTGTCCGCCCTTCGCGTCCCGCTGCTGTTGATTTAATTTAGACTTCCCGCTTCAAGATGCGCCACACATACGGTCGCTCCCACCCCGTGACTGGCGACTGCTTTCTCTGAAGCTGTGAACTTTGCTCTCTCTCCATTCAGATAACGCTTCTTCCAGCATCGCGCCTAATTGCTTAAGCCTCTTGTTACCCCATGCCACTATTGGTGCTTTGTTTTCAGAAGTACTAAATACAAAAATAGTACAACGTATTATTTTAAGTTGCTGAAGGTGTAAGTAGGCTGTTTAGGTTTTCTTATTGGTAACGCCGCTTAGCGCTCGGTCTGAAAAATCACTGGCTGTGCTGTGCGCAGTGTGTGTTTAGTTTGCATTGTTGTCTGCCATTGTAGTGTTGAGCAGAGGCAGCTGGATGCTAACAGCGCTAGCGTTGCGCAGTTGGAGGTGAGCCGCCAGCAGTGGTGGACGTGGGGAGAGAGATGGCGGAGTTTTGTAATTTGTTAGACTGGAAGTCATGAACTATCATATATATTTTGACTATTAAGGTAAATACACTGTTTGTTCTCTATTAAAATCTTTCATTTGCTAACTATACCTATCAGTAGTTAGTGCCTTCCATAGTTAGAATCTTTTATTTAGCTGGCAGTAGTGGTGCTCGCTGTATTGCAGTAGTTCAAATAACGAAGATTTTTTTCTAAGGTATGTGATTTGTGAAAGGTATAGATTAATGTTAGTCCGGGTCATTCGTTTGTAGGGATTTTTTGAAAGTCAGATTGCGTTGCGCTAACAAAAAAAAAATATGTGTCAGTTTTACCAGTCGTATATAATTTTTCAAAGGGGACGTTTCATATGGCGACCCTGCCAGGATACCTTACTGGAATCTTCTGATTTCTTCCTTGTAGTTTGTGTAATTAGTGTAGCTTTTGTTTATTGCTAGCGCGTAATCATAGAGAGAATTTCCTTTGTAGTTGCAGTCTTTCATTGTTGTACAGTAAAACAGTTGTGGCATGCATGTAGAGTTGCACCAAGTATTTCGCAGCTGCGCTTGCATTTAACTAGATATTATTTGCTATGTTATTGTGTTCTCTTATTTTTGCTCTTCAAATTATACTTTTCTGTGTTATCGTGTGAAATATTGTGACAATAATGGCGTGTGAAGAACGTAATACTAGGCTCTAAAGTAAACTGAGAAATGACAATGAAGACGAAAGCAGTGTGTTAGCGCCACCATGTAATGAATTAACTAATGTTCAAAGTAGTAATTTGGTAATAGTGCATAGGGAAATGGAGTGGGCTGCAAATAATGGTGTAGGCAATGAAACAATTAGTGAGCAGATGACACAGTGTTGTTATTTGTACATTCTTGCTTGTTAGTTGCACGATCACGTAAGGACTATAAAGGTTACATACTTAGAACATATACTGCCAATGAGATTATAATGCAACATTTATGTTTAGTTGAAAAGACATTCTTTATTTGAATTACTTTCTGTGAGATTAAAGATGACTTAGCATTTGGTTTCTTTGATAGCTTCATGATTATATCATGACGCTACTAATGTGTGACACAATTTACATTGTGCTTTTGCGGTGTTTCTGTTTTATATCTGCACAGTTTTTCTGTATTATTCTGGAAAGTAAAATATGTTTTAGTAGTAACTTTTGTGGTATAGCTACAATGAGACAGCCTTTATCATAGCACAACAATACGTTACATTATAGTACTTTCTTGATCACGGTAAGGTACGTAATAACTACGATATCTATACGGAAAGCATTTCACCTTCGTTTATGATGAGGTAAGTACATTGACTTCAGCAGAACTTTGCTTACAGAGGACGGTAACTAGGACAGTTCCACAGAATTATCTTACAGCAAAACGCACATTTAGCACTACAGGGCACGCATTTGAGTGATTAATTTGGTACTTAAACCATTTAGTTATTAATATTGTTGAATTAAAAAGAAAGTTTTTTTGTGATACATTTCATTCCATTGCTGTAATCTGTAACACCTGAGGGTAAAATTACATTAATCCTCAGGGGGGTACACGCTTACTTTGTGTACCATGTGTTTGGCAAGCACAAGGAGCCCTAGCTAATATGGTATTTGCTTATACAACTTTACACATGGGTACTATATTTCTCTAACACATAAATTACACAGCTATCTGATCATTTAACTGAGAGAGACAAACATTTTTTTTTACTATGTCAGTGTCACATGTTTACGCAATTACACAGTTGGATAATTTCACACTTATGAAACTGTATTTTGTCTTTACTTTGTAAACTGTTCATATTTTTTCGGAATCATTGTGATACTATGAGAGCTATGAATGATGTATTTGGTATGGGATCATGATTTTTAAAGTACGTTTGAGCTAGATGACACTTTTGACATGATCAGAGAATTTTTTTAGGTTTTGAAGTTATTGCAGAAAGCTACAATGATTTTGAGATTTAGCTGAGTTTTTATGATGTTATTATGACGATGACAATGTGTATTATGCTGTTGCAGTATGTTTATGATCAATAAGCTGATGCTATATGACTTATTTGATTATGCTACGTATCTGTTATGATAAAATATTGAAGAAGTGTCGACGAATAAGGTAAGTAATAATGAGTAGTGGTTAGGGACTCTGGTTTGTGAAAAAGGTTGTTGAAAACCAAGAATCGTACTTTAAAAGTTATGAAATGTATGTAAATGCTTGAATGTATTACAGTGCCGACGAAAATTTTTTGGACACTATTCTATTTAAAGGATTTTGTTTCTACATATTTGTAACGCAAATTCTTGACCTGTGAATTTTTATATATGAGACTGCCACTGTAGCGGAAACTGGTGTCGTACATATTTCGGTAAGACAATTAAGTGACCACCTGCACGTATTGCGTCGTGGGCACCCAGGTGCGCGACAACCACCTGACAAAAGAAAGCCGTTAGTGTGTGCCTGTCAGAGGCACAGGTGGAAAAAAAAGAGGTCATTATCCTCGCTATTGAGATTCCTTTGTAGAAATCATCGCAAATACTACACGCCCAAACTTTAAAACATATGATTACACTGTGGAGCTCTTAATTTATGATATTTACTAAAATGCCTAATGAAACGACAAGAAACATTTCATGGCTATTGTCCTGCTAGTTGAGAGAAATGCCATGTGGCTTGCTTTATGCATTTATTTACTCATTTTGTTTAATATCTAGTTTCTAACTGCACTGAAGCATTGGTTAAAATAAATTTTATGGATGTTCTAATATAAATATTTTATGCCTACAGATCCAGTAAATAATAACTTTATGATGTACTTAAAAAAAACGAAGTAGCACAAAAAGACATTTCCCTTCACAGAAATTGCATACAGAATTGTCTTTTCAAGTACATGGTAATATTTTTTTACAATAAATTTTTGTGGTGCACCACTTTAATTGCATAGACATTAAGATGTGAATAGACATTGTCCTTATCTGCATTGTTGTCTTTTGTGTAACATTTTTTCTGATTGAGCTTTGTCATGTTTAGGTATAAGTTATAGCATTTGCTGTGGCTGTTTGCCATTCATAGTGCTACTGAATGTCACTTTGTATTACTAGATTAAGCCAATTTTATTACTGATTTATTTTTCTTGTTTGCTGCGCATTGCCTTATATTAGTTGTAATATTGCTGCCTTTTTTTGCAAATTTCCATTTTTTAACATTGCTGTTTGTGTAAATTGTTTCGTGCTGCTGCATTGCCTCGTCCCTTAGTTTAGCATCTGAGCTCAGTAGGTTTAAGTTAGCTTAAGAGGTGGTAGACTAAATAAGAAACTAACTATGAGGAATTGGAAGAAATGCATTGAGAAGTTACAAAAAAGTGATTTGGCCCAAAAAGTAGTGTACAGTGAAGGAAAACTATTTTTGAAAGAGGATGTGAACAAAATACAGAAAGCATGCTTGAATATGATATTTTTGGTGGAAACAAATGTTGAGATAAGACGAAAGATCTACAGAATGACGTTTTGGGTTGGACTGCAGTACCAAATGTTACACTGAAAACAAACCCTGTCCTTTCCCTTTCTATTATTCCGCTATATGTTTGTGTACTCTTGTATATTTGTGTTCTTCCTGTCTTTATGTGTTTAGCTAATAATATTTACATTGTAGAATTTTTTTGATGTTTAGACATTATTTATTCTCTTTTATTTTAATGCTCATGTGTGAAGTTGATGATTCAAAAGTTATTCTGATCTTTTATGTATGTACTTATGTCGTAATTTTGTAACGCTGATGTATTTGCTATTTCGATTCTTTTGTAAAGCCTGTACTACTGCTAATGTTATCTGTATTGTTATGTTCTTTAATGATGTATTTTGTACCTTTGTTATTGTATTCTTATGTTATAAAATTGTTATTGACACCAGTTCATCAAATTAAGTAACTTGTAAATTACATTTCACTGCACACTTTTCTGTTGGTCATAGTATATGGACAATATGTGAGAAGTAGGGACTGATAGTGTTTGCACGTGTGTTAATAATTCAGTAAGGGACTGGATAACAGCATTGCTGGTTGTAAGAACATTTCAAAAACAATTTTTTGTGAGTGCACAAGTGGTGGTTATGGACTTGCTATATTATTCGCAAGACTCTTCAATGGTGATTGTGCACCTGCACAGTCAAACAGATGGCTGCTGGCCATCTCTACAAGGACTACAGTGGGTCTACGCCTTTGACGACCCACCGATACAATTATTTCTACAAGGACTGCAATGGGTCTGCATCTCTGGTGGCCCACCAAAAGTAATCTCTAACAGGACAACAGTGGGTCTGCTCTGTGATGACCTACCTACCGATAGTCTTCAACGTCGACTGACTGTGTTGTGGCCCATTACCTGTCTGTATGTCAAGAGTCAGCACTGTCTTTCCGTTGGAAGGACAACACTACTTCTTCAAGACTGCATGGAAATACACTACTTCTGTGTGCATTTTCTTTTATTGCTCAGTCTTTGAGAAAAACACTACTATTTTACTGTGATGAATGATCAGGACTGTCTATATGGACTGTGAGAAAATTTTAGCTTTTGACCAACATTGTATCGATAAGTGTGTACATTTCATTTCTTTGTTATTGTAATTATGAAAAAAATTTTCAAATCTGTATTGGCCACTGCCCAAAACAACTTGTAAATTTTTTTGTGGGGAGCATGGGGGCTATGTAAGTAGGCTGTTTAGGTTTTCTTATTGGTAACGCCGCTTAGCGCTCGGTATGAAAAATCACTGGCTGTGCTGTGTGCAGTGTGTGTTTAGTTTGCATTGTTGTCTGCCATTGTAGTGTTGAGCAGAGGCAGCTGGATGCTAACAACGCTAGCGTTGCGCAGTTGGAGGTGAGCCGCCAGCAGTGGTGGACGTGGGGAGAGAGATGGCGGAGTTTTGTAATTTGTTAGACTGGATGTCATGAACTATCATATATATTTTGACTATTAAGGTAAATACACTGTTTGTTCTCTATTAAAATCTTTCATTTGCTAACTATACCTATCAGTAGTTAGTGCCTTCCGTAGTTAGAATCTTTTATTTAGCTGGCAGTAGTGGTGCTCGCTGTATTGCAGTAGTTCGAGTAACGAAGATTTTTTCTAAGGTATGTGATTTGTGAAAGGTATAGATTAATGTTAGTCCGGGCCATTCGTTTGTAGGGATTTTTTGAAAGTCAGATTGCGTTGCGCTAAAAAAAAAAAATATTATGTGTCAGTTTTAGCAGTCGTGTATAATTTTTCAAAGGGGACGTTTCAAAGGTTACACTTAGTTGGGAGCGTGCTCGAACAGGAAGATTCAGATCTTTTTTTTCTGAGACCAAAAATGTTGCGTTTAGTGTTGGACACACAGACGAAAATAAGGATTAATTTATTTCCATTCTTTTCACAAGTAAATCAAAGATATAATTATTTCCTGTTTGTGGTACATACCGCGTGATCAAAAAGTCAGTATAAATTTGAAAACTGAATAAATCACGGAATAATGTAGATAGAGAGGTACAAATTGACACTCATGCTTGGAATGACATGGGGTTTTATTAGAACCGAAAAATACAGAAGTTCAAAAAATGTCCGACAGATCGCGCTTCATCTGGTCAGAATAGCAATAATTAGCATAACAAACTGAGACAAAGAAAAGATGATGTTCTTTACAGGAAATGCAATATCTCCACCATCATTCCTCAACAATAGCTGTAGTCGAGGAATAATGTTGTGATCAGCACTGTAAAGCATATCCGGAGCTATGGTGAGACATTGGCGTCGGATGTTGTCTTTCAGCATCCCTAGAGATGTCGGTCGATCACGGTACACGTGCGACTTCAGGTAACCCCAAAGCCAATAATCGTAAGGACAGAGGTATGGGGACCTGGGAGGCCAAGCGTGACGAAGTGGCGGCTGAGCAACGATCATCTCCAAACGATGCGCGCAAGAGGTCTTCCATCAATGTAGCAATATGGGGTGGAGCGCCATCCTGCATAAACATCATACGTTCCAGCAGGTGTTTATCAGCCGGGCTGGGGATGATGCGATTCTGTAACATATCGGCGTACCTCTCACCCGTCCAGCGTCATTTGTCGGACATTTGTTTTTTTTTTTTTTTTTTGCTCTAGTAAAACCCCATGTCATTCAAAGCATGTGTGTCAATTTTTACCTTTCTATCTACATTATTCCGTCATTTATTCAGTTTTCAAATTTATACTGACTTTTTGATATCCCGGTATTCATTTCAAAGCCCTTGCCAACGCTTCGCTCAATAACAAATGCAATCTTAATGTTTACTACACGCCGCCTGACTGCGTTGTACGATACTCTCTTGTGCTGTATGGAGGCGAAATTGAAATCGCAGTCGCGTCTCTCTGACATAGCAGATATTTTATTTTACCTTGTTTCATTCCATGTGCTATGGCTTTCCGTCCTCGCTCACAAGATCAGATGTCAATGTACGAGTGTTCTGTTTTGATTCATAAAATTAGGTGATTCGCGCCGAACCAGCGATGTGAAAAGACATATTCGGTTGGCGCCTACAGTTCAGAAGACGTGAACTGCGAAAGGAGTTACGGAGGACGCAGTGTAGCTGCTGGCTGGGAGATAACAGTGTGCGACTTGGATTACTCAAGAATTATAAGGTAGCATGAACGACATTGTATAAAGTAATGGAAATAGGAATTAAGATAGCTTTTTGTATACATTTATAAATATAGACCCGAGGAGAAATGCGAAGTGTAAAAATACATTTTTTCTATCTCTTCCCGTTCTGGAAAAGGAACGATATTTTAATATTCTCTTTAATTGTGCCAATGAGAATATGAAACGTACTTTGACACTCCTAGACATGGCTACGAAATGTGTTTTTCATAAACCGATCTCCGTTTACCGCTTCTGGTTCGTCACATAAACACTTTCATATCGATTCTCGAAGTACAGTTTCAGATGCCGGATTTCCTTCTTTATTTTAAAAGTAAAAATCGATAGCAAAGGAGCCTATCGTTTTGGTGTCTTGAAGTACATTTGATTTTATCGATGAATAAGCACTGAACTCGAATGCGATTAGCACCCTTGTCACGTCCTGTCAGGAGTGTGTACCGGTACTCGATGGCAAACCTCGCTCAAGCAGCTCCGCTTAAATTCTTCCATTTTTTCACATACGTTACACTCACATAACTCTGTGACTTCCAAACGGGTCGCGGCTTATCTTCTTATACTTCTCGAAAGAAAACACGGATTATACGGGATCGTGAAATCATGTCTGGTTTCGCATAATGACACTGTATTCACTCTGAACACATGTAATCGCACCTTCAGATCGCAGTAACGTAGAATTTATCTTTCCGTTATTTCTCCGTCTCCTGCAGCCTACAGAGCCTTTTCGCTGCCGCTGCTAGAGCTCCGAAATGTCGGCAGTTTAATTCTCACTAGGGTAATTGCTCTTTTCTGACGTAAATGGAAACGGAAGAAAATTATAATAAATGTGCTGGCAACAGTCAGACTTTACATTTAGCCTCGTAATAAGAGAGTAAACTTGTAACTAATAAATTACGATAATGGGCCACATGTTAACTGTGATTAAGCTAACATTTGGAGTTTTGTCTTCACAGGCAAACTCGCAAAAGTTATCTTTTTCCAAATGAAATTATGAATCGTATGCTTTACTGGAAAACGATACTGGCTTCCACTAACGGTTAACCACTTGTGGCGTAGTGTTTGCATAAAACTTCCACCTTCTTACATCTGATGATGTGTGCTTCATCATGCTCTCTGTCCACGCATAAAAACAGTTCAACAACTGTCGCTATAGTAACGGCGGAGACATAAAAGATATCACCTTCTGGCTTCATAATTATCACGTGTGCATCCGCACATGTCATGTGACGGTCGACCATCGGTTTCTTCAGGTGCAATGATAACGACTTACCGTCGTGCAACAGCGGCTAAAACTCCTACGCAGTCGTGGAAAGCGAATAGCAAAAGTCGTCGTTCATCTCAACAGAAAGTAGCTATCGTGTCCCTGAAAAATGATATAAGAGACAATATTTTCCATAATCGATCACTCTCGGAAACTAAATTAGTCGACTCATCATCCTAATTACATTTCTCTTCAGTTCACAGGTTTTCAGCTCTTCAGAAAAGCGAAAACGAACAATTAATTACAAAGACGCGCAATTTACAAAATGTCGCGAAAACAGGTGTTGGCCGAAAACATTCCGTTGCAACTCGGAACGGCGTTTCTCGCAGCGACGTTCTTGTGACACGCTCTCGGTCTTCTTGTCGCGTTGAATTTGAGTAAGAAATTAAGAATCGAACGAATCCCTCCACCGACGCTTTCTGGACCAGCTGATTACAGCCGTGCCCCGAAAGAAGGTGTCAATGTCGGTGACGCTGCTTCCCTCATGCTTCAAAGGTAAACACGTCTTGGAAATCCTCTGTAATCTCTCAGCACTAAGACAAAATAAAGTGGAAGTTGCTGCTGCACATTCTCATCTCTACAGTCTGGATTTTGACAACACTGACGGCTCTTAGTATTACGTGAATGCATGTTAAGCAACTAATTTCGCGCCGGCTGGAGTGGCGGAGCGGTTCTAGGCGCTTCAGTCTGGAACCGCGCGACAGCTACGGTCGCAGGTTCGAATCCTGCCTCGGGCATGGATGTGTGTGATGTCTTTAGGTTTATTTAGTTCTAAATTCTAGGGGACTGATGACCTCAGATGTTAAAGTTCCATAGTGCTCAGAGCTATTTGAATTTTGAATTAATTTTGCCTAAAACGCTAAAGGATATTTTTAATTTTTTACTGATTTTTCGCGTTACTCGTGCTAAACATATGAAGTGTTGTGATATCTTCACTGTTGTCACGTGTGGTTCTGGGCGATGGAAAGCAAATGTATCATTAACGGTTCTGAAAGTTCATCGCTGTTAAACTAGCATCGAGCTACTTATTAAAGTTTACACGTGTTCTAAACGACAGAGCTTGCTCTGTTATTTGCCTTAGTGAGAAAATACATTTAGCAGTCGAAAATATGCGTCGTTCTAGGAAGTTAATGAACTCAAAGGGCACACTTTTTGTTTTTCTCTAGCTTTAATACATTTGAAAAACATCTCAAAGGAGCACATCTATCCGTTCTTTTAGAACACTGTGGCGTACATATCTTTTCTTATAGCCTTACTCACGTTCCTTCAAGCTGGTTGCTTCTCACGTTTTCCTTATTATGGCATCTTTCGTTGCCAAATGGGGCTGTGGTTCTTTACATATTTCGGCCACATACTAGAAGACAGTTGCAACTGTCTTGGCGACAATGGAAGAGGGCAAGTCGGTATTGTTTTATGTCGTATTGTGAGGTGCACCGTCTTCTCTCCACAGCTATACCAGAACTCGCCAGTTCAGATGCTCCTCGGTCTGCTTGACCCCGTGCCGTGAACTGAACAGGCCTGTGACCGCTAGTGCTGCCCTCCTCTGTACACGCTCGGTGCGCTCCCGCCTGGTACGGGTCCCACACACACGTGAGCAGTGCTCTGGCGTCGGACGCAGCAGTGAGTGGGGAGCAGACTCCCCCCACCCTGCCAGTGACCGCCAGTCCCCCACCTGCCTCTCCCACGACTCAGCCTTTGTGGTCACTCCGTCTCGTATCCCTGCAAATTGCTGCAGCTCACTCATTCCAGTTGTAAGCAATTTATACGTAGTCATCGAACACTTGGCATCTCCGTGATTTCCCATTCCTGTACATTTAGACCGCGTTTCCACGACACACCACTTTGGTATCTTATAAAGAGCTTAGTGTGTGTCACTGAAGCATCTTTTCGACAGTAATTCATTGTCTAAACATCACGACTATCGTCTGTTGCTGATGCAGAGTGGTGATGTCGTAATACCGACCACTAGCGACTCACAAACGATTCTGCAGTGTCACATATGGTCCCCCTGTAATCGAGTGAGCCCGGCCTTACATTCTTCTTACTGAAATAATACACTGAGTGCTCTGAGACATTCGTGGTTTTCTTACGAGACGAAATGTACAGTCCGTGAAATGGAAAAGAGAACACATTGACACCGGTGTGTCAGACCCACCATACTTGCTCCGGACACTGCGAGAGGGCTGTAAAACCAATGATCACACGCACGGCACAGCGGACACACCAGGAACCGCGGTGTTGGCCGTCGAATGGCGCTAGCTGCGCAGCATTTGTGCACCGCCGCCGTCAGTGTCAGCCAGTTTGCCGTGGCATACGGAGCTCCAGCGCAATCTTTAACACTGGTAGCATGCCGCGACAGCGTGGACGTGAACCGTATGTGCAGTTGACGGACTTTGAGCGAGGGCGTATAGTGGGCATGCGGGAGGCCGGGTGGACGTACCGCCGAATTGCTCAACACGTGGGGCGTGAGGTCTCCACAGTACATCGATGTTGTCGCCAGTGGTCGGCGAAAGGTGCACGTGCCCGTCGACCTGGGACCGGACCGCAGCGACGCACGGATGCACGCCAAGAACGTAGGATCCTACGCAGTGCCGTAGGGGACCGCACCGCCACTTCCCAGCAAATTAGGGACACTGTTGCTCTGGGGTATCGGCGAGGACCATTCGCAACCGTCTCCATGAAGCTGGGCTACGGTCCCGCACCCGCACACCGTTAGGCCGGCTTCCGCTCACGCCCCAACATCGTGCAGCCCGCCTCCAGTGGTGTCGCGACAGGCGTGAATGGAGGGACGAATGGAGACGTGTCGTCTTCAGCGATGAGAGTCGCTGCTGCCTTGGTGCCAATGATGGTCGTATGCGTGTTTGGCGCCGTGCAGGTGAGCGCCACAATCAGGACTGCATACGACCGAGGCACACAGGGCCAACACCCGGCATCATGGTGTGGGGAGCGATCTCCTACACTGGCCGTACACCTCTGGTGATCGTCAAGGGGACACTGAATAGTGCACGGTACATCCAAACCGTCATCGAACCCATCGTTCTACCATTCCTAGACCGGCAAGGGAGCTTGCTGTTCCAACAGGACAATGCACGTCCGCATGTATCCCGTGCCACCCAACGTGCTCTAGAAGGTGTAAGTCAACTACCCTGGCCAGCAAGATCTTCGGATTTGTCCCCCATTGAGCAGGTTTGCGACTGGATGAAGCGTCGTCTCACGCGGTCTGCACGTCCAGCACGAACGCTGGTCCAACTGAGACGCCAGGTGGAAATGGCATGGCAAGCTGTTTCACAGGACTACATCCAGCATCTCTACGATCGTCTCCATGGGAGAATAGCAGCCTGCATTGCTGCGAAAGGTGGATATACACTGTACTAGTGCCGACATTGTGCATGCTCTGTTGCCTGTGTCTATGTGCCTGTGGTTCTGTCAGTGTGATCATGTGATGTATCTGACCCCAGGAATGTGTCAATAAAGTTTCCCCTTCCTGGGACAATGAATTCACGGTGTTCTTATTTCAATTTCCAGGCGTGTATATTGTATGTTAACCGGGGCTCTAGAAACGACGGAGACGCTCTGTCCCCGCCGCAGCCGCAGTGGTCCACACCCCCATGACGACTACCGCAGTCCACTGCACCCCTCCGCCGCCCTACACCGAACCATTCTTTCAGGGTTATAGTGCGTTTCGGCCCCTGATGGACCCTCCCACTCCCCGCCCCCCAGTGAACGTCTCACACCAGACGAGTGTAAGTCCTATGTCTGCGTGGTGGAGTAATGGTGGTGTACTCGTATGTGGAGAAAGTGGTTGCGCAGCAATCGCCGACATAGTGTAGCTGAGGTGGAACAAGGGGAACCACCCCGCATTCACCGAGGCAGATGGAAAACCACCTAAAAACCATCCACAGGCTGGCCGGCTCACCGGACCTCGACACAAGTCCGCCGGGCGCATTCCTGCCGGGGACCAGACGCTCCTTCCCAGTCAGGAAAGCCGTGTATTAGACTGCACAGCTAACCGGGCGGACTGACATACATCCCTACTTTGAAACCATGCAACGCTTTTGAAACACTATTGCTGCGTAGCTTGTGCAGTCATCCGGCTTAAAATTCTCCCCTGTGAAAGACAGTGTCCAAGCATTTATGAGTGTTTCGTTACTGCGTAAACTGTAACGGATTTTGTTTCACGTGTGCTTGTGATGGTCGGCAAGCAATCGCCTCTTAAGCAGTGCCGACGACTCTCCGCCGCCAAGCCGGCCCTGTGAACGCATATGCAGAGCCAGACACCTGCCGGAGAAAATTTACGTATATTCCACACACATCGCGGCAGGCCTCGTTCCGTGATACACGATCGTGACGTCACAACATGGACACTGGCCTCGTGTTCATTACGGCCGAGTCTGCAACGCCACATATGCAGCCCTTACAATCGACGGAGCTTGGCTGTAGACCCTTGTAACTAAAATGATACGTTCAGTCTTTCAAAGAATTCGTCCTGTTTTCAAGTTTAAGCATTTAAAGGGCATACTTTATGTTCTGCTTCAGCTTTTATACACTTTTGAAATGTATAAATGGCGTGCACCTATTTCATCGTTTGGAACACAGCGGGTGACAAGCGTCAAATGCAAAAATTCCAATCGCTTTATTTTAAGCCTCGACAACCGAATCGCGCAACCTCTGTCGCCAAAGTGTTTAGTTGTAGTTACTTCTTGCTCTGCGAAGTATTCTTGCGGTATTCTGCACTTTCCGGCCACGTATTTAAACAGCACCGTAGCAGCCTTGATGACGTCAGAGGAGAATTATGACATTAGTAGCTGCTCATACGAAATGTGGTGTCCGCATATCCGACTACCAGGAACTGGCGCGATCGTAAATGTACCCAATCTTTGAAAACCATGTCCGAATTGGGGCAAAGATAATTGCTATGTTATAACCCTCGTGTGCTATTGAAACCTTTAATTTCTGTTAAACACACTAACTTGAAGTAGCAAAGCGCCTCTCTTAGTGAGAACAATTCTGCGAATGGCGCATACATCTACGACAGTCTCATTTAGTTCGGACCGGTGCATCGATGTAAACATCGAAACTGCACAGCCACTATTAAAGTTCTGGAGCTTATCCACATATGGTTCTGAAGGCAATGCTTAGCAGGATTAAGCTTAGTTAAGATTGGTAATCTATGAAGCAACGCTGGCCATAAGAAAGTGGTAACACCGTTTGTTCCGACAGATTGTGTTTAACGGTTCCTTCATGTACTGTACGTCACACAGCCGCGCGGGATTAGCCGAGCGGTCATGGGGCGCTGCAGTCATGGACTGTCCGGCTTGGCCCGGTGGCGGTTCGAGTCCTCCCTCGGGCATGGGTGTGTGTGTTTGTCCTTAGGGTACTTTAGGTTAAGTAGTGTGTAAGCTTAGGGACTGATGACCTTAGCAGTTAAGTCCCATAAGATTTCACACACACATGTACCTCACACAGATTATCTTATTATTTTTGCCACAGATCTATATTGAAATTGAGACTAGAAAGAGAAAAACGCTTTTATCAGCATACCGAAGGACATCATTCTTTCTGCGTATGCTGTTTCACTATAGGTGTGTGCCCTGCTGTATTTGGGGGCTATGGACGTATCTGTAGTTAGTAAAGCCACAAACTTTTGGCAACAGCTGAGCCGCCCTTTCAGAACGAGAGACGCTATCAAATAAGCTCGCCCTTGCTAACGAGGCGATGAAGCGATTTGACCATCTCGTTTAAATGTTCTGTTTTTAAGTTTCAATGCTTTGGGAATAGACGGAAACCGCATTGTTTTTTTCTCCCTTCATCCACAGAAATCAGTCTTCCGATTTGACAATAGAAGAAAATGGCTCTGAGCACTATAGGACTTAACATGTGAGGTCATCAGTCCGCTAGAACTTACTTATACGTAACCAACCTAAGGACATCACACACACCCATGCCCGAGACAGGATTCGAACCTGCGACGGTAGCGGTCGCGCAATTCCAGACTGAAGCGCCTAGAACCGCTCGGCCACAACCAGCCGGTTACAACAGAAAAGAAAAAGTCTTCACCAAATGATAATCGAAATCACATTTCTTTCCAGTCCACTGATCTGTAATTCGTCAGTACCAGATAAATGAAAAATTAAAATGACGCTTTGTTTATAAATCGCCGGCAAAACAGCTGAGGGTCGAGAAGTACGTAATAACTGGGAACGCCGTTGCTCGCAACGGCATTCCTGCGTCAGACTATCCGTGTTGCAGCCGAGTTAAACTTCAGTAACGAATCGAGATTAGGGCGTAAAAATCCACCGCCTTTTTTCCGGAACCGTGTTATTGCCGTCGTGCTGCCAAAGAAAGTGTCGAGTCTGTGACACTCTTTCCACACATGGAGACGTGACAAATTCGGTGAATTTCTCTGTACTCACTGGACGGTTTTGTCTGAAACACTAGTACGAATTGTAATGACATAAGTCAAGTAGTAAATAACGGTAAATGTTAGAAGTATGACGCGTTTTCGAGAATTAACTGGTCCCTACGCATTAGCTGTGTTAGCTGGTTTCAGGTCTTGCAATATTCCTTAGTATTTTGAGAAGCCCCATGTAGGCTGTTCTGCCGATCGCTGAATACCTCATGCCATTGCAGATACCTGTGACGTTGCAACATGGACACGCCTGAGACATCGATTAACGCCGAGTATTATGCGTCATATCTACATCTGTGTCACTGTACAATCCGTGCAAAACACTGGGAAGTGCATGGCAGAGGGAACTTTCCACGGTAACACCTGTAAGAAATTTTATATCGTTCGCGTATGACGGTGAGTGGTCAGTGTTTGGTTAGACAGACGCCCCTGCGTTGCAGTGCTCTGCTCAGCCTGGTTCTGCACCCGCGGCCCTTACGGCAGCGGACTGTAGTGGCTGAATAACGTCTGTGTAATCGTCACTTGACGGTCGTTTGTGAAATTTTGTAAGCAGGCTTTCGCTGGACAGTTTGCGTCTGTCTCCAAGAGTCCGAAGGTTCAGATTCCTCTACGTTCCCGACGCGGTCTCGTGCGAGTGGAAGAACCCGCCCTTGTGACCGCTCAGAGTCCCCCGTTTGTCCTGCCTGGTCCGGCTCCCTCAGGCTTTTGCCGTAATCCAAGACGGGACGCGCGAGAGACTTGAAAGCAGCCCCCTCTCTGGATCGACGTCGCCTCCCCAGTACGCAGCGACCTGCCCACGACCCCTAGTCTGGCTCGTGTCTCGGCTGCTACTGGGCCGCTGTGGTCGTTCCGTTCCATGTACCCACAAACACACCTGTTTGCATGAGTTGACCCATTGCAACTTTGGATAAGTAAATCATTGTATTTAAAGGACATCTGGTACGTGTATAGTTCTACATCCCTGTACATTTAAAGATAGCTGCCAATCAATAACCCACTTCGAAATCTTTTCACAACCTTATTGAGTATTTCTGCAGCTTTTGGCGACAGTATATCAGAAACAACTGATAGCGGAAGTCGTCTCTCCATAACCGACTTTGCTGACGTCACAACAACGAGACCTGCGAAGCAACTGTCATGAGCGATACTGCAGCGTGACGATACTCTAGTGTGCTTGGCCCTTCGTTTTTCTCACCAAGGTAATAAGCTTAGTACTCCGAAAGACTCACCCTTTTATGACGAAAGCAAGTTTCTTTCGATTTTGTTCTGTGTGCCTTCTGTTGTAATGTAGATCAGCTCACCTTGAAATCATATAAATGATGGACATCTCTCAGCCCGTTTCTTAAGCTCCGGGTTAAAAGCGCCAAACATATACTTTTTTCCCGCTTTATTCTTGCTTCGATAAACTGGCCACGTGAGCTGTGCCGGTTCGATTAGTGTAGCATTCTCCGTCTCTAAATTCTGCTCTATTCTGCTCCATATTCAGGCCGTATATTAACACGATCACGTATTTTTCTCGACGACTATCTGAAACGAATGAAAAGTTGTCACTTGAAATCGTATGGGACTTAAATCCTAAGGTCATCAGTCCCTAGGCTTACACACTACTTAACCTCCGCCGGGACCAGCCGCAAAGTACATGACTGCAGCGTCCTAGACTGCTTGGCTAATCCGCGCGGCTCGCATGTATAACTCTTGTTTCAAAATCATTTCCCATTACGGGACGAAAGCATCTGCTTTTCAACGAAAATTTTTCCTTGACTTACGAAAGGCATTCGATATAGTTTCGCACGGCCGCCTAATCAACAAACTAACGACAGTACGGAAAATCTGAGCAGACGTGTGACAGGATTGAAGAGTGTCCAGCAACCAAAACACAGCATATATCTCTGGACGGGGAGGAGTGTTCAGACGTGACAGTAACTTCGTGTGTTCCCCAGGGGGGTGTTATAGGAGCGTTACTTTAGGCAATATATACACCGAAGAGCGAAAGAAACTGGCACACCTGCCTAATATCGTGTTGGCCCCCGGGAGCACGCAGAAGTGCCGGAACACGACGTGGCACGGACTCGAGTATTGCCTGAAGTAGTTCTGGAAGGAAGCGACACCACGAATCCTGCAGGCTGTCCACAAATCCGCCCGCACACGCAGCGACTGAAAAGCAACGCAACGGGTCGGCTGTGTGTGGTTGCAGACTGGCTCTGCACGCAGCTCCGCACACGGCGCAACTCTGCAGTGAGGAACTGCAGTTGCCGTTTGCGAGCGTGGAGGACAAGGAGTATTGTTTGATGGACCTGAGGATGTTTTGATTACGCAGGACCTGTCGAGTACAGATTCTAGCACAGAAAAAGGTGTGGTCCTCTGTTATTATTACTTTCGAATGTAAAAAATAAGGAAATTCTGGCTTCATTCATACACTCATACTAAACTGCAGGCTGTTTGTAGCAGCAAAGGAACTTCAACAAACAGGTTCCAAATTCATTACTTTTTATAATGATTCTCTAGAAAGTGTCTCCAGAATGTGAAAAGAATTTTCAAAGAATTTTCAAGTACCGCTTAAGCAGAGCAGGGAAAACGATTGAATGTGCATTTGGAATGGCTTCACAAAAGTTTGCAAGAATCCTGACAGAGCGAATGAGGTTATCAAAGCCGTTTGTGTTCTCCAGAATTACGTACGGAAACGTGAAGGTGTAGAATATGCATCAACACACTTGCAAGAAAATCATGAGCCCGCTAATGATGCAGCAATATTTCATGCAAATGATAACGTTTCAATATGTGATAATTCATCAGCAACTGCATTAAGAAATTATTTAGCAAATTACTTTTTAAGCGCACGTGCCTATCTTCCTTGGCAATGGAACCACTGTACTTGAATCTTCATTTCATGTTGACTAAAATTAAATTCTTTGAATGAATAAAGTCTATATTCTTCACTTAACCTATTGTCGATTACTTTTATTTTGAAAACCTTGACGTGATTACATTTATGCACACAGAAACGTGGTGATTTTGGTTTATGTTCCTTAAATCTTTATATTTGAACACCACTGTACCTAACACAGCTTTATGGCATCTCTGTCTCTTGCCGCCGTTTCCAGGTTTGTTTACGCACAACAATGTAATTTTACAGAATGGCATTGTCACACTAAAAATACTCCAGTTATGATTTAGATATATGTTTTGTACATTTGTTCCCACCGATTTATTGGTAATTTTATTTTAAAGAATAGATATACAGTACATTACATACTTGTCACATGAACTTCTTTTCCGATTTCACTTCACCCCTAGTCTGTCAAATTTCTCCTACGGTAGCCTGGAAGCATGTAATTACCTAAAATGGAATCTTTTTCTACTTCTCGCACAAGGATAATGTTTAATACTTCCTCGCTGATCTTCAAAATCACGTAAAACGAAGCTGATATCAAGGATAAGACGCAACTCGGATTGCTTGCGTAGCGGGCGCCGAGTTGCATGCAACTGGTTGACAACGCGTTGCGAGAGATGTGCCGGTGAGTCAGTCGCGCCGTCAGCACAGGAAATGGTTCGGCTGGCAGCTGGCATCGGCAACGGGTTGCTTTTCAGTCCCTGCGTGTGCGGAGGGCTGCAAGAGTACGAGTGGGTGGGGACCTCTCCTGAACAGCACCCCAGAAATGCTCAATAATATTAATGTCAGGGGAGTTCAGTGGCCAGCGGAAGTGTTTAAATCCATAAGAATGTTCCTGGAGCCACTCTGCAGGTACGGACATGTGCGGTGACGCATTGTCTTGCTGGAATTGCCCAAGTTCGTCGGAATGCACACTGGACACGAATGGATGCGTGTGATCAAACAGGATGCTAACGTATGTGTCACCTGTCTGAGTCGTGTCTAGACGGATCAGGAGTCCAACTGCACACGCCCCACACAATTACTGAGCCTCCACCACCTTGAACAGCCTCCTGCTACCATGCAGGGTACATGCATTCATGAGATTGTCTCCATACATGTACACCTCCATCTGCTCGATACAACATGAAATGAGACTCGTCCGACCAGGCAACATGTTTCCAGTCATCAACAGTCGAATGTCGGTGCAGACGGGCCCAGGCGAGGTGTAAAGCTTTGTGTGATGGAATCATCAAGGGTATACGAGTGGGCCTTCGGTTCCGAAAGCCAATATCGATGACGTTTCGTGGAATGGTTTGCATTCTGATACTTGTTGATGACCCACCACTGAAATCTGCAGCAACTTAACGGGAGGGCTGCACTTCTGTCACGTTCAACGATTCTCTTCAGTCGTCGTCGGTTCCGTTCTTGGAAGAACTTTTTCCGGCCGCAGCGATGCCGGAGATTTGATGTTTTACCAGATTCCTGATATTCACGGTACACTCGTGAAATGGTCGTACGGGAAAATCCCCACGTCACAGCTACTCCGGACATGCTGTGTTCATCGGTTGTGCGCCGACCATAACACCACGTTCAAACTCACTTAAATCTTGACAACCTGCCATTGTAGCAGCAGTAACCGATCTAACAACTGTCTTATACAATTGTCTTATACAATATAGGCGTTTCCAATGGCAGAGCCGTCTTCTGCATGTTTGCATATCTCTGTATCTGAATACGCGAGCCTGTTCCAGTTTCTTTGGCGATTCAGTGTATAAAGGACGAAGTAAATAACGTCAGAGGTTCCGTCAGGCTTTTCGCGGATAATGCTGTTGCAGACAGAGGAGTCGCGACGGTAGAAAACTGTAGCAGAATAGCCGGCCGCTGTGGCCGAGCGGTTCTAGGCGATTGAGTCCGGAACCAAGCGGCTGCTGGCGTCGCAGGTTCGAATCCTGCCTCGGGCATGGATGTGCGTGATGTCCTTACATTAGTTAGGTTGAAGTAGTTCTAAGTCTAGGGGACTGATAACGTCAGATGTTAAGTCCCATAGTGTTTAGAACCACTTGAACCATTTGTAGCGGAATAGACGAGGACCTGCAGAGGTTCTACGCTTAATGCAGGGAGTTGCAGTGGACCCTCAACAGGAAGAAATGTAACACATTGCGAGTATATACACAGGAAGATCGTTTACTGTATGATTACAAAATTACACAACAGTTACTGGGATAATGATGATCGGTAGCAACATCTCTAACTTCTCAAATTTTATCGCTGTGCTCATTTGCATCACACAAACTTTAAATTTTCCTCTACGTTAATCACAATAATTTTTTGTATCTGGTACTCCTATAATTCCTATCAATGACGCATACGCTTTTGTTTCGTCCAAACAAGCGATTCGATATAAGCATCGAAACTTCTAGTTTTCATGCTTATCCTAATACGGTTCTGGATACTCAGTGGAGAAACGTGAAGTTTACTTTAAGTTTAATCAGTATTAGTATCTGATGAATTTACGTTAGGTTTTGGTCATAACAAAATTCCATTCAGCTGGAAAATGAGTCTACCTCTACGCCGTCCTTGTGTGACAGACGCTGCCTGTATTACTGCCGCCTTAGGTTGGAACAGCAAGTCAGGATTAGGATGATAACCTCCGTCGCGTCTTTTTCGGGATCATATCAGTGTGTTGGTAAATAGGGTGTCGATGTCTGCGACCCTGTTCCCCCACGCTCATACGTAAATGTGTGGGGGAATTCTTCTGTAGCCTCTCAACACTAAGATCAATGGCGGCCGTCCATGTTGAATTTATTGCTGTGCACTTTGACTTCTGCGGCCTCTCTGAGGGCAGAAAATGTAAAGAGCTTTAGTTATTTCACAGAATAGCTGTACTGCTCGGTTTTGCCAGCTGTTATACGTCCTTGTGCTAAGCAGAAGACGACTCGAAATGTTAGAAATATTGGGCGCTTTCCATAATTAGCTATTCCCTCCACCTGATATATGTTAAATATGTTCATTTTCTTAATACTCGGATTTGTTTCTGTGAATCGGCAAGCAATTCCATCACACACGGTGACGAGAAATTCTCACCGCCGTACCAGCTTCTAAAACGCGTACTGAGACGTAAAAGCGTGTTTCACAGAAGTGTTGTACATTTCTAATGATGGCTCCATACCTCACGAGATTATAGACAACTGTGACATCAAATCGTCCACTCACAGGACATATTTACAAGCGCCGAATATTGACAGTCACTGTTACATGTAATAGCTCTCTTAAGCAGGGTACTTTCCCAGATACACCGAAGTATGCCATTGTTAAACCACTGCATAAAAAAGGGGATATGTCTGATGTCAACAACTACCGCCCAATCTCTCTCCTGACTGCCTTATCCAAAATTCTTGAAAAAGTAATTTGCTTTAGAGTAGTTTCACACCTTTGTAAAAATAAAGTCTTAACAAAATGTGAGTTTGGTTTCCAGAAGGGTTTTTCAACCGAAAATGCTATATATACTTTCAATAATGAAATATTAAATGCTCTGAGTAACCGGAAGTCACCCGTTGGGATTTTTTGTGATCTATCAAAGGCTTTCGATTGTGTAAATCACGGAATAGTTCTACACAAGATCAAGTACTGTGATATGAATGGGATGTGCTCAAATGGTTTAAATCATACCTAACTGGAACAGTGCAGAAAGTTGAAATAAACAGTTCAGATACTATGCAAAAACTGGTGATTTTTCAAACTAGGGAACAATCAAGAATGGGGTGCCTGAAGGTTCGGTCTTGGGTCCTCTGCTCTTCTTAATATATATTAACGGCTTGCCATTCTATATTCACGAAGATGCAAAGCTGGTACTTTTTGCCGATGATACAAGTATAGCTATCACACCCGACAGACAATAATTAACTGGTGAAATTGTAAACAATGTTTTTCAGAAAATCATTAAGTGGTTCTCTGCAAATGGGCTCTCATTAAACTTTGACAAAACACAGTATATACAGTTCCACACAGTAAATGGAATGACCCTATTAATAAATATAGACTTCGATCACAAATCGGTAGCTAAGGTAGAAGATCTCCACTACGCAAGGTTAAAACTAACTTTGCCTCAGAAGGGGTTAAATTATGCTGTCGCAAAAGTCTTTGGTCACTTACCTAATAGCATAAAAATTCTGACAGATTGCCATATAGCATTCAAAAGGAAATTAAAAGAATTTCTTAATGGCAACTCCTTCTACTCATTAGATGAATTTTTGGATATAGTAAGTGGGTAATTCCCCAACCCCACCAAAAAAAATTAAAAATATTAAGTGTCATGTAATATCTTGTATAGGCACCTTTTATTAACCGGACTCGTTCCACATCTTTACGAAGCGTCGTATTCATGATCCATGTAACAAGTGCTAGCCTAATCTAATCTCATCTGACCAATCGATTAATGTGTGTATTCTTATCGTATACTGTAGACTCAGCAGTATTTGGCTTGTAATGCTGCAGCTACGTATACCAGCCCCTAAACAACGAAACCAGCCATAACTTTTAATATTCCAACTCTGAGTCGGAGGGTGCGTAGTTATTATTTTGGAAAGCCCACAATTGGGAGTTTCTCGTCCTTGATTTGTGTCCTGCAAAGTAGTAATTCCTTTGCTCTCTGTTATTGATCATACTATGCGAAGTGTAAAAACCTTTGCAAAACCAGTAGAGATTTCTGTAGAGTGAACCTCTCACAAAACACAGTATGAGATCGGTATTTTTTTCGCAAGTAGGTTTCTGAAAATAGTGAAATTACGCACTAAATTTCACAATTAACACATGCTATCGATAGAGGTCCTAATCTGTCACGTTAAAGGCAGTTTGCTTGGGGGCTCAGAGTCTAAATATGTCATCTGCAGGAGACAGTAGTGGTTAGCGCGTTTAACGGACAGCGGTATCGGAGATGGTTGGAACACGCGGTCATTGCCAGCATCTACAGTTACCTAAGGCGGTTTTCTCTGGTGGCGGACGCAGTTCAACAGCAGTACGACGGCAGCGTCTTGGAGTACTCAAGGGCAGTCTTCAATGTCCACTTCCACTACAACCGACCGCATCACCATGGCAGACGGAACCGTCCCAGATGAGACGAGGGCCTGCGCAAATAGAGGGATAGTGTCTGTTTCTGAATTTCAAGGTCCACTTATAGATCTCGCGGATATAAGACAGTCACCTAGTATGTGTAATTCTGAAAACGGTAGTGAGCCGATTAGTCCGAAATCAGAGCGCAAAAGTGCAACTAGTAGTAATTCAGGCAAGGGGAATGAATGTGGGGGAGATATGGTGTCTCTGCTACTGCAAATGAGCCGGGGAATGGCAAATAATATCAGTACAATTCAAACAGTTACGGATACGTTCCTGACTGATATGGGTACAATGCGAACTGAAGTAGTTTCCGCTATGAAAGAGGAAGTTGAAAAAATTACGGATGGTCTTGAAAAAGCAATTGATGATAAATTAAAATGTGTTCGAGTTAATATGGCCAAAATTACAGGCGAAGTTGCAATAGTAAAATTTAAAATCGAATCAGTGGAAATAGATCTTGGGGAAAAAATGGATAAGATACAGACGGAACTTGGGACAGGATAAGGGACTGTATAAAAGCGCAAGATGCTCATAAAAGAGATATAAATTTAGCAATTAGTGATATTGCCAATCGTGTAGATGAAAGGGAGAAAGAAGTGAGCAAAATTAAAGATAAAGCAAAGTCCTGTATCATTAATGAAAATGAATTTTGAAGGCAAATGCAACAGATAAAGAATGATTTAAATTCGTTAACCTCCTAACAGGCCACGGCGGTTATAATTACCACTTGGGAAAATACCGGATTTGTGAAATGTTACACAGATGACGGGTGATATCACCCAGTACATTTCTTGGCTACGTGTAGGGACTATTTTGGTCACAGCATGTCGGACGAAGCGAAAATAAAATCCTTTTAACGGCATTTGAAGGGAGACCCACAGTCTTGAGCAAATGTTAGATGTAGTTCGTGCGAGTCGTACGAAGAGTTCGAAAAGCGTTTTTTGAATAAATTTAGGAGTGAGGGAAAACACATGCGAATCCAAAATGAATTTCTAAACAAGTTACAGGTACGGTAATGAGACGATGAGAGATTTTTGCAATCGCGAAATTTGCAAACAAATGCATGTGAAATATCCGTTGGGGGTTTTAACGGAAATTACCACGTTAAAAAGGCGATTACCCAAAGATTTGCAGTGCGATCTTGTCCATAGTCCATGTGATTCTGTGGACGTATTTCTAGAAATTGTAGAAAAATTGGAGAGGGATTTGAAGTTCAAACAGAGCAAACCGGGTTCTGTGAACGGGACCCAAGTAAAGAACACTGATGTGAGTGCGGAAATTTGCGCGGAGTTCAATCGCGTAACAACTGGTCGCAAAAATGATGTTCGACACATCTCAGGTCCGGAGATGGCGATCTGAACAGGCGATGTAAAGGACTGGAGATAATGGTAATGGTAGAAATGTTGATAGGTTTCGAAAAGGGATACAAATATGTAATATGGCGTATGTTAAAGACAAAGGCTATATAGGTGGCTCTTTCAATAAAAGCAGGCGCGAACGGCGGAAGCATAGGTTGGTGAGAGATTAAAGTAATGGGAATAAATTTGCGGGGAATGATGTAAGTTATGAATGTGTAATGAATGAGTGTGCGAATGGTGATAAATGGAAACATGCAGTGGGTCAAAACGAAGCCAAAGAAGAGAAGAATTGTGTGAAAGCAAATTGTGTGGAGAGTTCTGAAGAGGTATTAGCAAATAGTAGAAATTGCAGTAAGGAAGGTGTTGCATTGTTTAATTCATATATTTCGGGCGTATTATAGTATTTGACAGTTGTAGCATCGCGCTTTAGTGTTTACTTCGTAGATTCTTATTTAAATTGCGTGTGAGTTTCGTATAGGAGGTGCAATTTCGAGTTTTAGTTACTGTAATCGTAGATTCAGCAGATTGTAGCGCAGTCGTTAGGCATTTGTACAGGTTAGTTGATACATTCTTTGCGTGTTTCGCTTGCGTTATCTAGGCACGGACTCGTGTTTCGGTAACTGTTGTTAAACATCGATTAGAATGGACAGGGCTGCGATTGCTGTGTTCGGATGAGGGCTGACTTGGCATCCCTTCGCTCACAGCTGCAATCGGCGCTGACTTCGGTTTCGCAGCTTGAGGCTGTTGCCAATGGGCACCACTGTGGGAAGCTGGACTTGGGTATCACGGGGATGTCAACCTCGTCCCGTCTGTCCCCAGATCGGTCTGCCGCTGTGGTTGCCCCGGTTGCTGCCCGCAGTGGGGCTAAGCCCTCGCCTGTGGTTGATTGGGAGGTCGTTCCAAGGCGTGGCAGGCAGCGAAAGGCGTCCCCGGAGGCTGATCAGAAAGCCTCCCCGGTGCGTCTGACAAACCGGTTTCAGGCACTGTCTCTGGCTGAACCAGATGCAGCTGCCTGCCCTGTTTCAGAGGATCATTCTCAGCCTTCAAGGTCCGGGCAATCGCAGAGGGTGGGCTTACTGGTAGTTGGCAGCTCCAATGTTAGGCGCGTAATGGGGCCCCTTAGGGATACGGCGGCTAAGGAGGGGAAGAAATCCAGTGTGCACTCCGTGTGCATTCCGGGAGGAGTCATTCCTGATGTGGAAAGGGTCCTTCCGGATGCCATGAAGAGCACAGGGTGCAGCCAGCTGCAGGTGGTGACACATGTCGGCACTAATGACGTGTGTCGCTTTGGATCTGAGGAAATTCTCTCTGGATTCCAGCGGCTATCTGATTTGGTGAAGGCTGCCGGTCTTGCTTACGAGATGAAGGCAGAGCTCACCATATGCAGCATCGTTGACAGAACCGACTGCGGACCTTTGGTGCAGAGCCGGGTGGAGGGTCTGAATCAGAGGCTCAGACGGTTTTGCGACCGTATTGGCAGCAGATTCCTTGACTTGCGCCATAGGGTGGTGGGGTTTCGGGTTCCGCTGAATAGGTCAGGAGTTCACTACACTCAGCTGGCGGCTACACGGGTAGCGGAGGCTGTGTGGCGTGGACTGGGCGGTTTTTTAGGTTGGAAGGACTTGGGAAGGTGCGGGATGGGCTGCAATGTCAAAGGGTGCTTGGCAATTACAGGACGTGCTTGGATCAAGGAACAGTCGGAATTATAGTTGTAAACTGTTGTAGTTGCGCTGGAAAAGTCCCTGAGCTTCAAGCGCTAATAGAAAGCACAGAAGCTGATATCGTTATAGGTTCAGAAAGCAGGCTAAAGCCTGAAATAAGTTCTGCAGAAATTTTTACGGAGTCTCAGACGGTGTTCAGGAAAGATAGACTAGGCAGAATTGGTGGTGGAGTGTTTGTGTCTGTCAGTAGTGGTTTATCTTGTAGTGAAGTCGAAGTAGATACTCCGTGCGAATTTTTTTTTTTTTTTTGTCCGGGACCGCGCGACAGCCTCTGTTGCGCGCCGGCCACTAGGCGACAGGGCGGGACGAGACGACGGTGTCAAGCGCCAACCGCCAACCCTTCCCTTCCCTTCCCTCTCCTTTTACTTCTTCTTCTTGGGCGAAGCCTTCGCCTTAGACGGCGTCGTCGTCGCCTTCTTCGGGCGCGGCGCCTTCGGCTTCTTCGTCGGAACCTTGGCGGCCTTCTTCGCCTTCGACGGCGACTTGGCCTTGGCCGGCTTGGCCGCAGCCGCCTTCTTCGCACCCGCGGGAGCGGCCGACGCCGCAGACGCCTTCTTGGCGGCGCCCGCCTTCCGACCCATCGTCGCCTTCACGCCGCCAGCCTTCTTTGCGCCGGCCGCACGGGAGCCCTTCTTCTCCTTGCTGGCCGGAGCGGCGCGCTTCTTCTTCGCACCGCCACCACGAGCCTTGCCGCCCTCGGCCGCCCCGCCGCCGGCGCCGGTGCCGCCAAGCTTGAAAGAGCCCGACGCGCCCTTCCCCTTCGTCTGCACCAGCTCGCCAGCCACGACGGCCGACTTGAGGTACTTCTTGATAAAGGGCGCCAGCTTCTCCGCGTCCAGCTTGTAGTGCGCGGCAATGTACTTCTTGATCGCCTGCAGCGACGAGCCGCCGCGCTCCTTCAGACTCTTTATGGCGGCCGTCACCATCTCAGAGGTGCGCGGGTGCGCAGGCTTGGCGTGCGGCTTCTTCGCAGACGACGCAGACTTGGCCTTCTTATACTTAACAGCCGAATTAAGTTAATAATTGGCTCCTTCTACCGACCCCCAGACTCCGATGATACAGTTGCGGAACAGTTCAGAGAAAGTTTGAGTCTCGTAACAAATAAATACCCCACTCATACGGTTATAGTTGGTGGGGACTTCAACCTACCCTCGGTATGTTGGCAAAAGTACTTGTTCAAAACCGGTGGTAGGCATAAAACGTCTTCCGAGATTGTCCTAAATGCTTTCTCCGAAAATTATTTCGAGCAGTTAGTCCACGAACCCACGCGAATTGTAAATGGTTGCGAAAACACACTTGACCTCTTAGCCACAAACAATCCAGAGCTGATATAGAGCATCATGACTGATACAGGGATTAGTGATCACAAGGTCATTGTAGCTAGGCTCAATACCATTTCTTCCAAATCCATCAGAAACAAACGCAAAGTAATTTTATTGAAAAAAGCGGATAAAGTGCCACTAGAAGCCTTCCTAAAAGACAATTTCCATTCCTTCCGAACTGACTATGCGAATGTAGACGAGATGTGGCTCAAATTCAAAGATATAGTAGCAACAGCAATTGAGATATTCATACCTCATAAATTGGTAAGAGATGGAACGGATCCCCCGTGGTACACAAAAAAGGTCCGAACGCTGTTGTAGAGGCAACGGAAAAAGCATGTGATGTTCAGAAGAACGCAAAATCCCGAAGATGGGCTAAAATTAACAGACGCGTGAAATTTGGCACGTACTTCGATGCGAGATGCCTTTAATAGGTTCCACAACGAAACATTGTCTCGAAATTTGGTAGAAAATCCGAAGAAATTCTGGTCGTATGTAAAGTACACAAGCGGCAAGACGCAGTCAATACCTTCGCTGCGCAGTGCCGATGGTACTGTTATCGACGACTGTGCCGCTAAAGCGGAGTTATTGATCGCAGTTTTCCGAAATTCCTTCACCAGGGAAGACGAATGGAATATTCCAGAATTTGAAACACGAACATCTGCTAGCATGAGTTTCTTAGAAGTAGATACCTTAGGGGTTGCGAAGCAACTCAAATCGCTTGATACGGGCAACTCTTCAGGTCCAGATTGTATACCGATTAGGTTCCTTTCAGATTACGCTGATACTATAGCTCCCTACTTAGCACTCATATACAACCGCTCGCTCACCGATAGATCTGTACCTCCAGATTGGAAAATTGCGCAGGTCGCACCAGTGTTCAAGAAGGGTAGTAGGAGTAATCCATTTAACTACAGACCTATATCATTGACGTCGGTTTGCAGTAGGGTTTTGGAGCATATACTGTATTCAAACATTATGAATCACCTCCAAGGGAACGATCTATTGACACGTAATCAGCATGGCTTCAGAAAACATCGCTCTTGTGCAACGCAGCTAGCTCTTTATTCGCACGAAGTAATGGCCGCTATCGACAGGGGATCTCAAGTTGATTCCGTATTTCTAGATTTCCGGAAAGCTTTTGACACCGTTCCTCATAAGCGACTTCTAATCAAGCTGCGGAGCTATGGGGTATCGTCTCAGTTGTGCGACTGGATTCGTGATTTCCTATCAGGAAGGTCGCAGTTCGTAGTAATAGACGGCAAATCATCGAGTAAAACTGAAGTGATATCAGGTGTTCCCCAGGGAAGCGTCTTGGGACCTCTACTGTTCCTGATCTATATAAATGACCTGGGTGACAATCTGAGCAGTTCTCTTAGACTTTTCGCAGATGATGCTGTAATTTACCGTCTAGTAAGGTCATCCGAAGACCAGTATCAGTTGAAAAGCGATTTAGAAAAGATTGCTGTATGGTGTGTCAGGTGGCAGTTGACGCTAAATAACGAAAAGTTTGAGGTGATCCACATGAGTTCCAAAAGAAATCCTTTGGAATTCGATTACTCGATAAATAGTACAATTCTCAAGGCTGTCAATTCAACTAAGTACCTAGGTGTTAAAATTACGAACAACTTCAGTTGGAAGGACCACATAGACAATATTGTCGGGAAGGCGAGCCAAAGGTTGCGTTTCATTGGCAGGACACTTAGAAGATGCAACAAGTCCACTAAAGAGACAGCTTACACTACACTCGTTCGTCCTCTGTTAGAATATTGCTGTGCGGTGTGGGATCCTTACCAGTTGGGATTGACGGAGGACATCGAAAGGGTGCAAAAAAGGGCAGCTCGTTTTGTATTATCACGTTATAGGGGAGAGAGTGTGGCAGATATGATACACGAGTTGGGATGGAAGTCATTAAAGCATAGACGTTTTTCGTCGCGGCGAGACCTTTTTACGAAATTTCAGTCACCAACTTTCTCTTCCGAATGCGAAAATATTTTGTTGAGCCCAACCTACATACGTAGGAATGATCATCAAAATAAAATAAGAGAAATCAGAGCTCGAACAGAAAGGTTTAGGTGTTCGTTTTTCCCGCTCGCTGTTCGGGAGTGGAATAGTAGAGAGATAGTATGATTGTGGTTCGATGAACCCTCTGCCAAGCACTTAAATGTGAATTGCAGAGTAGTCATGTAGATGTAGATAGTAGCAAGTATTTGTGAGTCGGCAGAAAGCGTCGATATCATTAAGGGAGACTTAGCACTGGTCTCGCCAGCAGTTGAACTTAATAATTTATCTGCGGAGGTAGATGATTTCTGTTTAAAGGAACAGAGTAATGGTAATTTATGTAATGATTTAAAAGCTACTGGTATTGATACTTTGGAGGAAGGAATTTACACGTTTCTAGTCACGAATGAGGTCGAAACGAAACTTATTGATGAATGTGTGAATTTAAAACGTTTGTCAGAGTGTGAAAGTGAGAATGTATGTAAAATAATATCGGGGGTTAATCTGGATGAAACGTGAGTAGAAATGGCAGTGTGTGCTGAATTTTGTCCGATCACAGCGGAATATAGCAAGTCTGGAAGTCCCAAAATTGTACGACAAGGGAGCAGCAATTTGTGTAATGTAGCGGCGGAGGATAAAGTTGTGTACGATTCACATAAAGCTAATTTGTTGACGGAGGAAAGGAAGGTTTCTGATGTGAATTTTTGTAGTGATCTGAATGGTGTATCAGCAGATAACGTTGCTGAGATGAATATCTGTGGCTTAGGCATCGATGTATTATTTCAGGAAGATACATTGTTTAGCAATGAATCGATGAGTAATTTTGTTGAAGCTGCAAGTGTCGATATTTTGGAGGGGGAAAACAGTAAAGCTGTGCATGCTGTGGGTAGTGAATCGGCAAAATGTGTGGAAAAACTAACGGAAAATTTAGAGAGGGCTGAAGTAAATAGCGTGGATGGGGATAGTTTGTGTAATGATGTTGGTACAAATTGGTATACGAAGGAGGAGTATGACTCCAGTGAGAGTGATTGGCGTTGGTAGCGTAGAACGTTAGAGTCGTTGCTGCCACATATTGTGGCACTGTACGTGTGCAGAAGGGGGGGAAGTTTAGAGACTGAGGGTGAGTGGAGTTCAGTGACCTCGTAGATTTAAGTAAAATATGTATTGATTTATGCTTTGTATAAGGCTGTGGCAAAGAATTTAGTAGTAAATTTGAAGGGTTTTAAAATTGTAATTGTATGTGCATCCAATTTTTGGTGTGTGGAGGTAGGAAGAATTGATTAATGTCAATTAAATAGAACTTGTGGGAAGTTGAGCTTAGTGTGATTCAGTGGTTTGCCTTGTGACTTTGTCCCTAAAGTGTCGTTCTCCGCTGGAGGGATTTTTTAGCGAGGATCCTGGTTGATTATGGGAAATGGATTTTTGACGGGTTTCTACTCTTGGTTTTCGTTGTAGACAGATTTGTCACGATAAACGGTGGAACTCGGAATTGAGAGGCAGATACGATTTCTGCGAGGCACTTGATCAAAAGACTGATGTGAGTTGATCCATGCTTCCTGATAAAATCCGTATGAGTGTGTGTAGTGCGACGGAAAAATTTGTGCGAGACGTCATCTTAGCACTGAGTAAACTGGAACAAGAAGTGAAACCTAAGTGAAAGTGCATAAAAGAAACTATTTCTTGTCCAAAAAAAAAAAAAAAAAAAAAAAAAAAAGCTGTGTATGCATTACTGAAATGCAGGCATTGATTTAGTATGCCGTTTCGTACAAAATTTGTGTCGCTTTAAGTTTATTTCGAAATTCAAGCTGCTTCCATACCAGTACAAAAATCTTGCAAACACTACTGGACTATTGGCCTGGCGTTTTAATCAGTTAATTCTGTTCTTTGAAGTTTGTTTTATATGTACTTGTATGAACTGATGGGTGCGAGCCACAATGTTAATGAGTGGCAGTGTGTGAGGTAACGGGCGAACTGTAACGGCCTGAAGACACTCCGCGTCGACACAGGACGCTGGCCAAAGCGGCGGCCCGGCAGCGACCACGTGGCCCCGGGCGTCAGTTGACCGCGTGGCTGGGAGTTCCATGTCGGCGCTGTGACGAGGGCGGTGGCTCTGTGTCGGTGGAGCAGATGTCGGTGCCGGGAGTGCCGAAGACGGCGGATTTTGTGAAACCTTAATGGCAGACATTTCACAGTCTGTATAGAAATTAATAGTAGCCAGATGAGCACGATACCTCGAAAACAAACATGTACATTACTATTATTTGCACGACGATTCTGATGGTGTTATCATATTTTCAATATTTTTATTAGGTTAAAGTTTAGTATCTGACGGTAAATTATACAAGTAATACCCAGCAACGAATTTACAACGTATAAACGCTTCATCCGATTTTGTCCATCGCCATGTCTTTAGATAGCTCATAGTGTAAACATAAATTGGTATAAATTACAGGCATGTAACTTGAATAGTACATGAATTATTGGAGGTCGAAGTGGCCGATTACTATCGATCGCGTCAGGCTATAAGTACTACACGTTGTTGTTGTTGTTGTCTTCAGTCCTGAGACTGGTTTGGTGCAGCTCTCTATGCTAATCTAACCTGGGCAAGCTCTTTCATCTCCCAGTACTTACTGCAACTTACATCCTTCTGAATCTGCTTACTGTATGCATCTCTTGGTCTCCCTCTACGATTTTTACCCTCCACGCTGCCCTCCAATGCTAAATTTGTGATCCCTTCATGCCTCAGGACATGTCCTACCAGCCGATCCCTTCTTCTAGTCAAGTTGTGCCACAAACTTCTCTTCTCGCCAATCCTATTCAATACCTCCCCATTATTTACGTGCTCTACCCACCTAATCTTCAGCATTCTTCTGTAGCACCACATTTCGAAAGCATCTATTCTCTTCTTGTCTAAACTACACTCCTGGAAATTGAAATAAGAACACCGTGAATTCATTGTCCCAGGAAGGGGAAACTTTATTGACACATTCCTGGGGTCAGATACATCACATGATCACACTGACACAACCACAGGCACATAGACACAGGCAACACAGCATGCACAATGTCGGCACTAGTACAGTGTATATCCACCTTTCGCAGCAATGCAGGCTGCTATTCTCCCATGGAGACGATCGTAAAGATGCTGGATGTAGTCCTGTGGAACGGCTTGCCATGCCATTTCCACCTGGCGCCTCAGTTGGACCAGCGTTCGTGCTGGATGTGCAGACCGCGTGAGACGACGCTTCATCCAGTCCCAAATATGCTCAATGGGGGACAGATCCGGAGATCTTGCTGGCCAGGGTAGTTGACTTACACCTTCTAGATCACGTTGGGTGGCACGGGATACATGCGGACGTGCATTCTCCTGTTGGAACAGCAAGTTCCCTTGCCGGTCTAGGAATGGTAGAACGATGGGTTCGATGACGGTTTGGATGTACCGTGCACTATTCAGTATCCCCTCGACGATCACCAGAGGTGTACGGCCAGTGTAGGAGATCGCTCCCCACACCATGATGCCGGGTGTTGGCCCTGTGTACCTCGGTCGTATGCAGTCCTGATTGTGGCGCTCACCTGCACGGCGCCAAACACGCATACGACCATCATTGGCACCAAGGCAGAAGCGACTCTCATCGCTGAAGACGACACGTCTCCATTCGTCCCTCCATTCACGCCTGTCGCGACACCACTGGAGGCGGGCTGCACGATGTTGGGGCGTGAGCGGAAGACGGCCTAACGGTGTGCGGGACCGTAGCCCAGCTTCATGGAGACGGTTTAGAATGGTCCTCGCCGATACCCCAGGAGCAACAGTGTCCCTAATTTGCTGGGAAGTGGCGGTGCGGTCCCCTACAGCACTGCGTAGGATCCTACGCGCTTGGCGTGCATCCGTGCGTCGCTGCGGTCCGGTCCCAGGTCGACGGGCACGTGCACCTTCCGCCGACCACTGGCGACAACATCGATGTACTGTGGAGACCTCACGCCCCACGTGTTGAGCAATTCGGCGGTACGTCCACCCGGCCTCCCTCATGCCCACTATACGCCCTCGCTCAAAGTCCGTCAACTGCACATACGGTTCACGTCCACGCTGTCGCGGCATGCTACCAGTGTTAAAGACTGCGATGGAGCTCCGTATGCCACGGCAAACTGGCTGACACTGACAGCGGCGGTGCACAAATGCTGCGCAGCTAGCGCCTTTCGACGGCCAACACCGCGGTTCCTGGTGTGTCCGCTGTGCCGTGCGTGTGATCATTGGTTGTACAGCCCTCTCGCAGTGTCCGGAGCAAGTATGGTGGGTATGACACACCGGTGTCAATGTGTTCTTTTTTCCATTTCCAGGAGTGTATTTATCATCCATGTTTCACTTCCATACATGGCTACACTCCATACAAATACTTTCAGAAACGACGCCCTGACCCTTAAATCTATACTCGATGTTAACAAATTTCTCTTCTTCAGAAAGGCTTTCCTTCTCATTGCCAGTCTACATTTTATATCCTCTCTACTTCGACCATCATCAGTTATTTTGCTCCCTAAATAGCAAAACTCCTTTACTACTTTAAGTGTCACATTTCGTAATCTAATTCTCTCAGCATCACCCGACTTAATTCGCCTACATTCCATTATCCTCGTTTTGCATTTGTTGATGTTCATCTTATATGCTCCTTTCAAGACCTTGTCCATTCCATTCAACTGCTCTTCCAAGTCTTTTGCTGTGTCTGACAGAATTACAATATCATCGGCAAACCTGAAAGTTTTTATTTCTTCTCCATGGATTTTAATACCTACTCCGATTTTTTCTTTTGTTTCCTTCACTGCTTGCTCAATATGCAGATTGAATAACATCGGGGAGAGGCTACAACCCTGTCTCACACCCTTCCCAACCACTGCTTCCCTTTCATGCCTCTCGATTCTTATAACTGCCATCTGGTTTCTGTACAAATTGTAAATAGCCTTTCGCTCCCTGTATTTTACACCTGCCATCTTTAGAATTTGAAAGAGAGCATTCCAGTCAACATTGTCAAAAGCTTTCTCTAAGTCTACAAATGCAAGAAACGTAGGTTTGCCTTTCCTTAATCTTTCTTCTAAGATAAGTCGTAAGGTCAGTATTGCGTCACGTGTTCCAGCATTCCTACGGAATCCAAACTGATCTACCCCGAGGTCGGCTTCTATCAGTTTTTCCATTCGTCTGTAAATAATTCTTGTTAGTATTTTGCAGCTGTGACTTATTAAACTGATAGTTCGGTAATTTTCACACCTGTCAACACCTGATTTCTTTGGGATTGGAATTATTATATTCTTCTTGTAGTCTGAGGGTATTTCGACTGTCTAGTTCATCTTGCTCACCAGATGGAAGAGTTTTGTCAGTACCCCACAGTTACACGAAAAAACTGTAGCAGCATTCTTATAAATATATTTATTTATCCATGTCATTGTTCATACCCGACGTATGCTATTCATGAAGAAACTGGTCAATAATTTACTATGTTTTAGAAAGCACAGGGACAATAGGCTCCTGGACTACCTATGACTTCAGTGTTTCGAATATGTTTCATCATGAAACTTCCTGGCAGATTAAAACTGTGTGCCCGACCGAGACTCGAACTCGGGACCTTTGCCTTTCACGGGCAAGTGCTCTACCAACTGAGCTACCGAAGCACGACTCACGCTCGGTACTCACAGCTTTACTTCTGCCAGTACCTCGTCTCCTACCTTCCAAACTTTACAGTTTTAATCTGCCAGGAAGTTTCATATCAGCGCACACTCCGCTGCAGAGTGAAAATCTCATTCTGGAAACATCCCCCAGGCTGTGGCTAAGCCATGTCTCCGCAATATCCTTTCTTTCAGGAGTGCTAGTTCTGCATGGTTCGCAGGAGAGTTTCTGTAAAGTTTGGAAGGTAGGAGACGAGGTACTGGCAGAAGTAAAGCTGTGGGTACCGGACGTGAGTCGTGCTTCGGTAGCTCAGTTGGTAGAGCACTTGCCCGCGAAAGGCAAAGGTCCCGAGTTCGAGTCTCGGTCGGGCACACAGTTTTAATCTGCCAGGAAGTTTCATATCAGCGCACACTCCGCTGCAGAGTGAAAATCTCATTCTGCTATGTTAGATAAATTTATTCCTGATATTTCATTACTCCACATTACATAACTTTTGATGTTGCGATTGTTTTCCGGTAGTGTACTTGAAGGTCAGAGGACAGATAGGAACTATTCATTCATCGCTGCTGGGAAATACGTTCCTAGTCTGTGTGTTTTCTTTTCTTTTAAATAAATGCGACGTTCAGCTTCCTCTGTCTTCTTCTCCTTCTTGTCCACTTCTTCTGGTAGAGGCCACATGGCACATCGCACGAGATATACCATTATACAGTACGAGTCACTTTCGTACTTTAGGAGCAAACACACTGATGTAACTAATATGTATTTCATTGAGCACCATACCATTAATTCGCATTTTGTTTGCTCTCGTTCGTTGTATGTGCTCGGGGCGGACGTCGTAAGACACCCGTTTAAGTTCGTCTTTGATCGGTTAACTCAGTTTTTTTTTATTACAGAGGGCTGCTAACCCTCTGACTGAACACGCTGAGTTACCGTGCCAGCTATTTTGGGCAGTGGCGGGAATCGAACCCGGGACCGAAGACGTTTTGATTATGAATCAAAGACGACGGGTACAGACTATCTGAGCTACCGAAGCACGACACACGCCCGGTACTCACAACTTTACTTCTTGCCAGTATCTCGTCTCCTACCTTCCAAACATTACAGAAGCTCTCCTGCGAAACTTGCAGAACTAGCGCTCTTGAAAGAGAGGATACGGCGGAGACATGGCTTAGCCACAGCCTGGGGGATGTTTCCAGAATGAGATTTTCACTCCGCAGCGGAGTGTGCGCTGATATGAAACTTCCTGGCAGATTAAAACTGTGTGCCCGACCGAGACTCGAATGATGGTAGAGCACTTGCCCGCGAAAGGCAAAGGACCCGAGTTCGAGTCTCGGTCGGGCACACAGTTTTAATGTTCCAGGATATTTCTTATCTAACATACTTTATTTAAGTGATTAAAATTGCATGGTCACAGGTTAATGTAATCGTGACATAACCCATTGCAAAAACGAAATTCTGCTACGTTAATAACCGGTATAACCACCAGAATGTTGAAGGGAAACACGCAGACGTGTATGCAGTCTGTTGTACAGGTGCCGGATGTCTGTTTGTGGGACGGAGTTCCCTGGCAGTTTCCATGTGGTCGGCAAACACAGCGACAGGTAACGCTGTTTGTGGATATCTCTGCACTTGTCGTCCGTATGTGCTCCATTGGAGGCACACCTGGTGAGCGGCCAGGCCGAGGCAACATTTTGACTCTCTGTAGAGCATGTTGTGTTACAACAGCGATACGTGGGCGAACGTTATCGTGTTGGAAAGCACCCACAAAAAAGGTGTTCACGAACGCCACCACAACAGGTCGGATCACCAGAATGACTTGCAAATTCCAAATCGTGGCGCGTGGGATAACCACGAGAGCGCTCCTGCTGTCATACGAAGTCGCTCCCCAGACCGTAACTCCATGCGTTGGTCCAGCGTGTGTGGCACGCAGACAGTCAAGTGGCTGCCTTCTAATGAGCGCACGGCCGTTACTGACAGCGAGGCAGGACCAGCTTTGATCAGGAAACGCAACAGGCCTCCAGCCTGCCCTCGGACGAGCTGTTACTTGACACATCAGGAGTGGTTTCGGGTCAGTGGAATGCACGGTAAAGGGCGTCTGGCTCGGAGCGGTCCTGTCGCTTTTTAATAGTTCGTTATGTCACTGCGGTGCCAACTGCTGCAGATGCATTACGACGCGCCAGAGCCACACATCGACCACGCAGAGCTTCCCTCTCCGTAGTGCCACGAGCCTGTCCAGAGGCCGTTCTTTATTGTTTATAACTCATTCCATGCCAGCCACTGTAGACGGCTGCGAGGGTGAGTGTTCTCGGCTGCTGTGGAGCGCAGAGCCAAACACGTGACTTCACGGTTCTGCCGTCCTCCCTATCCCCCGTCATTACCCCCCTGCCACTCCCCCCCCCCTCCATTATCTCAGTTAGCAAAACACCCATTTCCAGAAGTCAGTATCAGAGTGAATTCGCCATCTTCCGTTCAACTTTGGCAACACACCAAAACACTCATTTTATGAACATACGCATAAAAATAACTGATGCGTTATGTTCCGTCTCTTTCTCGTCGTGTGGAAATAAATCTTTGTGTCTTTGAAATCTTATGCGACTTAACTGCTAAGGTCATCAGTCCCAAAGCTTACACACTACTTAACCAAATTATCCTGAGAACAAACACACACGCCCATACCCAGAGGAGGACTCGAACCTCTGCCGGAACCAGCCACACAGTCCATGACTGTAGCGCGGCTAATCCCACGCGGCGGAAATAAATCTGTCGTGATATTCAGAGTTGTTTGTTATCCAGGGAGACAAGATTGCTTTACCAAATTTATTAATTTTTTTTACCTGCCTTTAAGACGATAGACGCAGTTTCGGAATAAAATACGTTATGTCATCTTCAGTTCCACTACGCAGTGCCAAATATCTTCCATTTGCGGTTGATTTCCGTCGTGTATTACACTAGAGTAACTGAGAAACGGTTGTGCACAGTACAGGTGTTCAGGTGCAGAAGTTCGTCTCAAGTACCCACATACCTGCCCACCAAAGAGGATGTCCTGTAAGGTCAATAACGGTAAAGTATTTTGCATAAGCAGGCAAACAGAACATTTATTGATTCACTTGAATCAGTAACGAATGTAAAATTGTGGCGCCCAGTAGAGAGCTATGCCAAGCACTCCCACCCGCTCATATGCCAGCGACGAGGGAGGTACTTTTATTTCGCTTACTTGATGTGTGACAGCAGACCTCTCAGGAAACAAGAGATATTGTTAGAAGTAACTCAAGTAACGTGTGAACTGTGTTTGCTCAAACCTTTTAGGCTCACCCCACATCTTATAGCCTCGAGAATGGAGTTTAATACTATGGCGAGCATGACTGAGATTCTCACAAATATATGCCATTCGTCACTGAAACTACAGATCGCATCTTACGTATTTTGCTAGTTCCAGTAAATACATTTTCATAATGTAAAAATCAAATTTACTAATCGAAAATAGAGTGTGAAACCTTAACAGAAACAAACATCAAATGTTGAACACTGAACAATAAAAATTTAATGACTAAAACAGTCATTACACGTGATGGTGGAAGAGAAGTTGTAAAGTTCGGCCGGATCAACACTTTGAGCCGAAGACAAACTCGAGATCAGAAATATATGCTGCTCAGTTGATGCATCAGGCGAGACACTTTGTTCAGAAATGTTCATGTCCACTGATACACTGATTTCTTCCCAAGGACTTAAGGAAGTCAATCTACTAGGCAATGCTGATGAACGTTCACCTGCTCTTGGGCTCTCTGCAGGGTAAGTGGTTTCATATGTGGAACTTCAGGGTGAACTGTATCGCCTGGAAGAACACGTGCTTTATGAGCGAGAAGTTTGGTCATTAATTAAAGGCTTTGAGCTCTTCAGTACTTCCTGAGCCATAAAAACCTTCTGAGCTATTGTAATAGTATTGTACAGTCTTGATGCTTTGGCCATTTTGAAGGCCCGCTCAATTATCACCTTCTGAGCTCCTGCTCTCTCGAGAGATTCAATTAGCCATTCAGCTTCTGGGTTCTTCTTTGCTGTAGGCGGAGCAAGTACACGCTGTGTATTTTGGGGTGTCGCCAGACTGTGGTTCATCACTGAGTACGAGGAAGGCAGCGTTCCCACACGTGAGGCAGTGCTTTCCTGCTCAAGCGATTCAATTAGCCATTCAGCTACTGTGATATTCTTCACTACAGGTGAAGAGACTACCTGCTGCTTACAGTGGGGTGTTGCCAGATAGTGGAGGTATGCAGTCCTGAGGCAATCAGGGGTGGAGTCCCGATTGAGGTGGGCAATGACGCTGTCCCACAAGAGGCAGGCAGTGGCAGCGTCCTGTGAGAAGTGGACTGCAGCACTTTTTGGCACGAGGCAGGTAATGGTGGTGACCCAGATGAGACAAGTTGTTGCAGTGGCACAAATGTGGTAGGTCATGTGAGTTGCCCAAATTAGTTTGGTGGTGGCACTGGCCTAGATGATGTGGGCACTGGAAGTGGACCAAAAGAAGCAGTCATTCCGAGTGGTCCAAACGAGTAAGGTGGTAGCTATTGCACACACGCAGTGACCAGTAGTGGTGGCCGAAATGAGTGGGGCAACAGTGGTGGTGCAGATGAAGTGGGCGGAGGTTGCACAAATGAGGCTGGCGGTGGTTGCTGACCAAATGAGGTGGGTATTGGTGGAAGAACAAATGAGGTGGGTGCTGGTGCTGGACCAAATGAGGTGGCCTGGGTGAGCCACAGAGGTTTGGTGGAGGTAGCATAAGGGAGTTAGGCGGGAATGGCCCCCAAACACAGGGCAACACTGGAATCCAACTAGAGCATAGGGGTGGGTCCCCACCCATCAGGCAGAAGTAGGTAGCCTGAGCTCAGCAGCAGTGAGCCACACAGCAAGACTGACAGTGGGCCAGATAAATAGTGCTGCGGTACGACCCAAGTAGTCGGAGGTGGCTGCGTGCACACGACGGTCGTCGGCGGAACTAGACTGATGGGTGGTGGAGGGCACCACATGACGGGAGGTGGGCCGACAGGTTGTAAACCGTAGAGATGTGGTGGTGCAACAGATGTTGGCGAGATGGCGATAAATGGGCTACCCACAAGGTGAGGGTAGCACTTTACTGTGGTGCACTTGTTGCTGGCACCACAGTGAAGACTGGCTGGAGGGAAGCTGGTTGCTGGCCATCAGCTTGATGCACTCCAGTGCTGCACTCTGGGAATTCGGTAGCATGACGCCACTGTCGATCTGCAGGATGTACGAACTGGATGCTTTGATGATGTTTCTTCGATGTATCTTCATCCTCGTTTTCTGTTAACAAAAATACTGATGTTTTATATACCGTCTGTAATTCTACTTTTTTTTCGACAAGTAAGTTTTTGATTATTTGAAAGTCATGTATGTATAATCAGTTTTGTGTGTGGGACCACTATTGGACATTGTGCATTGTCAGTGTTCCTTTGAGCACTGGTGCTCGCCTCACACCAACAATATTTCCCTCCTGCTCATCAACTTGTTGATCACTTATGCAATTTTCCTAACTGAACGTAACAAATGCCTAATCACTCTTAAAAGCTATCTGAATGTAATGTAAAACTGCTTTTCTTAATTTTGTGTCGTATTTCAAAATGCGTGTACCTTTCTCTGCCTCATAGCAGTTAGATGAGGTAGTCGGTTCTCAAAGACAAAGTAGGAGGGTTGGGAGGGGACATTTGCCCGTTCCTGGAATCTGGATACAGATTTTTATTCATTTCACAGTTCTCTCGGATTTCTACCACTCTCTGTCTGAGCCACCGGTAAACTGCAGACTCAGTACTGCCAGTGACGACAAGAAATACTGCAACCTCATTAGTCCCTATGTAGCTTGGGTTTTGTTAGTCGTCGTTCGATTCGTGGAAAATTACACCGATTGCTTTGCTGCACTGCAGTTTAGGAGTCACACACAACCACATCTCTCGAAAAAACTATTTTCTGCGTCAGAAGAGCAAAGACGAGCGTGTGAGATGTCGAGGTTAAAAATTGCGCCCTCCAGTTCTGCGACCTCTCCAGGGTCTGTGGGTGCGACGCAGCTACGATTCACCTAACAAACCCAGCAAACTGTCGCTCTCCGAACACTTTGCTCAACTCGTGTTATGGCATTCGACACTAAAATTCAGAAATCGTGAAAGCAATGCATTATCGGTTGCAGCTGTCAAGTTGTATAAGCAAACAAAGTGTTACAGATGGCATCATTGTTAAACAAGCTTTTTAAAAAATAGTTTATTGCCTCGTTTCTCCACTTCCAAGGTTATTAATGCGGCAGTTATATTGATGTGCAGCAGAATTTCCTCAGTCATTTGCTTTCTTTTTCTATTTCTGATTTCCTATTTTTAGCTTGAGTCTCACGTTGTAGAGGCACGAATAAATTGTTTTTGTGAATATTTTGGAACTTTGTTTCAAAACTCGTTGTATGGAGCCATGGTGAAGAACAGCTCGGTGAGTCCCAAGATACTTGAACAGCCTCCATGCCAACATAAAATTTACCATAGAAGTAGAAAAGGATAAAAAACTGCCATTTCTAGATGTGCTGGTCACAAGGGACGGCGGAAACCTGGGACACAGCGTGTACCGAAAACCGACACACATGGACCGATACCTGCACAAACTATCAAACCACCACCCGAGCCAGAAAAGAGGCATGATTAATACGCTCGTAACGCGAGCAGCACGAATATGTGAGCCGCAGCACCTCAGACGCGAAACGCAACACCTGGAAAGTGTTCTGACGAGCAATGGGTACGCCATAAATTATATTAGAAGTGTAACAGAACCAAACACTCGGCAGAGTAAGGAATCAGAAAAAGAAATGTCGGGTACGGCCTTTCCGCCACACATTGCAAAGTGACGGACAGAATCGGCCGTATATTGCGCAAACATGGCGTAAAGACGATTTTCAAACCGACAAGGAAGATCAGCAAAGGAAGAAAACGACGCACTTGCAATGTCGGGAATATACCGTATACCATAAACTCAAAAGTTTATGTCGGAATGACTGGACGACCGATAAACACCAGAATCAAAGAACATAAGCGACATTGCAGGTTGGGGCAGGTGGAGAAATCGGCCGTGGCAGTACGCACTGAGTGAGACAGACCACGTAAAAAAATCGCCGACACGGAAATTCTGGCTGTAGAGAAGCACTATCACACGCGCTTGTTCAGAGAAGCTGTAGAAATACAAAAACACGCGAACAACTTCAACAAGAAGGAGGAAAGCCTTAAGTGAAACTGGTCCTGGCTTCCCGTACTGCAGCCAACGACCGCCGCAGGTAGCAAGAGAACCACACCGGAAATGACCGCGGAGAAGCCCTCGGGCGTTGGCGCGCCAGGTACATATAGTCTGTCACTCGTGGTGGCGAAACGTTAGTAAAATCATTAGATGAACGTCGGCCGAAGAACCCGAGACAGAAGCCACTAGGCAGTTTGTCCAACAAGGGGCCACGAAAGCCTTAACAATTTTGAAACAATAGCGACTTTGTGAACTGGTTGCATCAAAAGGATTAACATGTTACAAAGCATTTAGGACCAAATTACACACCATAACTCAAAAGTCTACTGCTGAAGTGTTATCTCAGCACAACAAGAGGAATATTGGTGTAGAAACAGAATTAGAACAAGCTGAAGCTATGCTAAAACGTGATCATCCTAAGTGGAAGCAGGACGTGGAAAAACACGTAGGCAAACTGCTCTGTGAGTTGTCAGCCATGACCAGTAATGCAAGCAGAAACCCAGCAGCAGCTGCAACAAACAATCCACATATGCATTTACAGTCTCCACATTTGTATTGTTGTACAGAGAAACACCGTACAATACTTACACAAATGTAGGATAACCACCGTGTAACACGGGGGCGGCTTTGACTAACATCTTGTTGCCAGAGAGTTTGCTCAAGCATCTTCAATTTTAGATGTACATCCGAGACCAGAAAGGGGTCAACACCCTGTTGTTTTCATAAAGAGTTTTAGAGGGATACTCCCCAGATCCTGGACAGACACCCAAAGAATACAGTTCTTTGCCTAACATGTACAATGTGAAGGTGCGCTGTGGACATCAGAAATTATACAGATATGTTAAACATATGAGCAATTCGAGAGAGCACTTCTATCAAAGTATTAGCCTCCAGACCACTAAGAGAGATTAAGAAAAGAACTGTATTCACCTGAGGTTTACAACAGTAAGCAAGATACTCTACGAAAGTAATTTGAGAAGCATATCAGAGAGACAAGATACTGAGATGATCCCAGATCAGTAAAAGCTGTTATTCGAATTTTAAATGCAAAATTCCCGTTAAATTTAAGAGAAAAGCTATTGCATGCTCCTGAAAATGACACTGAGCAGTTTATGTCTGTTATTGTACCAACAGACTTGTTACACGAGGACTCAAAGCAGACAATGGGCAGGCACCACAATAATAAATTTTTAGACAACATAGTTGTGTGGAGATAGCAGCGATTGGTTTTAATCAGTCAAAATGACAGTCACAATCCCATTATTTATTGTGTCGCCAACTGGTTTCAGCCCGCGATGGGGTCATCTTCAGGGCCATTTACACCATTTAGTCGCTCGCTGGAGCTGTCACCCTGCCTGTGCACGGTTGATAACTATATGGTGTAAATTGCCCTGAAGATGATCCCATCGCGGGTTGAAACCGGTTGGTGACAAAATAAATAACACGATTGTAACTGTCATTTTGATTGATTGACCACAATAATAGTGCTAACAGGAACCAGATACCAAACCAAAACAGTAACAGTGTCGGTAATGGACATGGAAAAAACCGAAATACACCCCAGAAAGGTTATAAAACTAACCATGCACAGTAAGGTAACAACCAACAGCTCTATGGAAAGAAAGGAAGGAATGATAATCGGTGTGATCCTGGTTATCGGAATAGCAATCACAGGAATAATCAGGGTTACAACCTAACGCCACCAACATGGTCGAACAACAAACAAGCGAATTGGCAATCGAATACTGCGCAATGAAACAGTGGGCAACAGCATTTGATACCGAATAACTACCCAAACCAAAATAATCGGAATAACAACAATAATATAGTGAACTGGCGGGTACAAACCAACCTGTAAGGCTAGCTGAAGTGACCGAAACCAATCAACCTTCGAACAGCCTGCCAACAAACTAATTTCGGTGTCATCGAGCCCTTGGATAGTGGTCGAGAATAGTGTAGGGATAATTCACAGAAACAGATCAGCCTGATCCGTTATAGTAACGGAGTTGTTATACGTGATGACTTGTTCTCTGAGGAAACTTCCTGCAGAGAGCAACATAATACAGTGGTACAGTCTGCATTTGAAGATGAAGCAGGTAAACTACCAATAGTAGTAATAATTGACACCGCTGAATTGGCGAATGCCATTTCTTATAATATATTTAAACAAGTATGTGAGAAGAGTACACCTTACACGTTATCAGTCCAGAATTGAAGAATTATTGGTGCAATATGCACCAATGTGAAGAATATTAGTTGGTACGCTTAGTTGGAAATATTGACAGGAAATTTACTGCACGTTCGTAGTGGTTGAGGATTTCTCAGCCAACTGTAATACTGTTGTAGGATTCCTTCAAGAGAAGGACGCAAAAATCGACTTCTTAGCAGGCAAATGCTGCATTACAGTTGTTGAAAAAAATACAATTCTGGGTTTCCTCGAACAAAAGGTCGCCATGGCAAATTCTGCCAGCGAATGAAATCAACTTTGTAGGTATTGGACCCTCACTGACAGGTGGTAGTTCAGTTGCTCTAGCTTACGCAACCAAGTGTGCTAATGTTGATGACAACTAGAAAGATCTCGAGACAATATTACCAGGCAATATTTTACAATCAGATTACTTAAGTGAGCAGCAGAGAAATGAGCTATGCAATGTCTTGTATAGATATCTATACGTCTTTGCAGAAAAACCAGCTACAATAAAAGAAATGGATATCACATGCAAGTTAAGTCTCTACTACCTGTAGTCAAGCCAGAAGTTAGTTTACCATTAGTGCTGAATGCACGAGCGATCAGGAAGATTTTCCTTGAATTAAAGAAATAAACTATTTGCCAAATGCGAACGAAAGAAATACATGTAAAGCACGGCCGCACAACACATAAAATAATGGCCAAACAGTTTGCATCGCGAATTTTCAAAGATATTGCAGAAACTGATATAATTAACATTCATGTGCAGCCATGATTCCAATGTAAATTTTAAGCAAGTAGTGTAAAGTGATGTCATTTCCAACGATTCTCCACACAGAAAAACAAACAAGATAATTTGGATGTTAGATGAAATGCGTAGTTTCAGTATCAGCGTAACTGACTCAAAAGACTATGTAACTGCAAATGAGTAACAAAATGAATGCCAAAGTCAGTGTTCTTAAAGACATTCATAGAACGCCATAGTAGGTGGAATTTGTGTACTAATAAACAAAAATGTGCAACAGAATTCGTCCATGAGAAAAATGAAAATATTAGTGTTGCAAAGTGTGTAATAACGTTGATGCTTAATTTCAGTGAAGTGTTCAGTCATGTGTGCAGGTGCAGCATCCTTTATACCTCTGCATCCATTTTCAATAAACTAGCACAAGAATTCAAAAATCTTAGCAGTAATCTACAAGCTTTCAAATCGAAACTGAAGAGTTTCCACATGGGTTACTCTTTCTATTTAGTCGAGGAGTTTCTTAAAAAAAAGTTAACCTCATTCTTGTGGTATTGTTGACTGTGTTTACTGAAACTTATGGCATGACTTTTTTCAGGTTCATAAACATTTTATTTTTATCTTTTGTTACTTTTATGTTGTAATTTCATGTACTTACACATTCCATGACCTTGGAGATTTGCTCCTCAATTTGATCCTACAGAAATTGATGTGCAAGTAAATAAAAATTAAAAAGAACCTCTTAGGTAAAGCACAAGTAACCGTTCTAGGGACCTCGAACTGCTACGAACTATGTGTACTCAGAGTGCAACAGAAACCACACCTCAACAACCTTCCATATGAAGCTCTGGATTGTTGAGGTGGAATGCGAGCCATGTGATTGCTCAGTACTCATAGCAATTCAAAACATAGAGGCTTGTCACCGCTAAGCTATCATAGTTCTTTTAATGGATGTGGTAATAGTGTGATATGACAATAAATAAATTGCAATGCTCATTGCAAACAAATAAGAATCATGATGCAGTCGAAAAGAAATGACAATGTGGACAACAGTACAGGTATCGAAACTTCACTTCAGCAAACAAAACGTAAACAAAAGAAATAAATGTACAGAGTGAACTGTAAACTATCACCACAAACAGAATATACAATCATTATGTCTATCTATAGGACAATACATGTACTAATATATCCTCTTTCAGCCAAACTGCACAATTATATGCTTGTATATTAATGGTTGATCTATTGTATTCCATGTACCCCATAGCTGAGATGCTTGTCTTGCGAAAGACAGCCACTTGTATCCAGTAACCAATTGCAAATCCTGACATGTCTTCCAATGTTCCTGTCTGCACCTGAGAGTCATGGCATCAACTACCGTCTACCGGCAAGAACCATCGTTCCGGCAATCAGTTGGAAAATATATCATCGCAACTACAAACTATTCTATATGACGTTGTAAAAACGTGACAATTCTTAATCGTACATAGTTTTGTAAAGACTTACGATTTTGATTTGTAAAAAAGAACATTTATGACAAACTCACATATTGTGACCTTTAAATGATAAAGCTGTATGATAACAGACTCTTACACTAAAGAACTGTTTAAAAACTGAACATTTTATGTTATAATCCTGCTTGACAAGTGTTATCGTGGATGTTTTAAGGGCAACAGAATCTAACGTGTTTTCAAAATGACATGGCAAAACGCCTATTAATTTGTATAATATTTGTACTGTCTTGTAACATGTTAAATATTATTGCATTTTGGTATCCAAATTTCCAGTGATTTTCAATTAAAAAATAGATTGAGGATTGTATGTCCATCCCACGGTTTTTTACCCTGTTGTCCTTGGGACCACATCTGAATAGGTGGTCTAGTAATTACAGTTGGGTACAAGTTGGAACACAGGCTTCAGTCAAATAACAAGGGCAACAGTAAAGTGTAAATGTAAATGTACTCAGATTATAGCCCGTTTTCTGACATGAAAGAAGTGGTACACATGTAACATGTAAAAATGTGAACCCATATACTATGAAAACAGCTAATGAAGTGACATTAGTTAAATATTGATCTCCAACAGTCAAAACAGTATCATCTCAATATTTATGGGGTATTTTACAATGTCCCCAATTTTTACATGAAATTTACTCAAACTAATTAACTATGCCAGATACCTCTAGATAATACATCGATATTCATAAAAAGATCATAACGCGTAACTAGTATAAGCAGTTAGCACAGAAGGGCGCCATTCTCTTTACTTTTTTTCAATGCTCATTTCGCTTTGCCATTGTGTTTGTCTCTCTCAGTTAGCTTGATTCATGTAAAGCAGTTAATCCAGTGGTTTCGAAGAATAGGTTGTAGGAGATCTTTCTTAGACTGGTACTTAATTATTTCTAACTGTTATTAGAAATCAGAATACTAAGTGCGTGCGCCTGAATATCTCTCATTTCATGGAGACGATCCTTTGTTTTCAGTAGTATACTGTGTGAAACAGTGTAAATTGACTTTTACATACTTAAAATATACTGTTAAAGTTTAATGGTATTTTATTTGTAACCTGTTCTCTGTTTACAGTTCTACAATTTTTGGGTGTTTTCTTAACTTGGAAGTTTTTCTTTTGGCTATTAAATTTCATGTGCTGTAATCTGTGGTTTGTGAAATACTATAGATGTGCAATCATTTTAATATTGAGAAGTCTGATAATAAGTTCAGTACTAATTTCTGAAAGGACACATATTTCAATTAACAGTCAGTAATAAATTTTACCAAAAGATTTCCTTTCCAAGCCAAAGCTGTGGTTCATTTGCTACTTTCAGAAGACATTGCATTGACTTATGTAAAACTTCTGAATTAAGTTAATCATTTAATGAAAGAAGCTCGAGTTTCTTTTAATGTAGCCGCCATTGCTTCCCATTATGATATAAAAATAGTTCACAACCTGAAATTGTCTATCATATTGTGCATGTAATTCTTACAATTTCATGTTTGTAATCATGTGTATTTTCTGTTCCATGTATGAAACACATAACTAATGTCTGCAATTGAGCACCATCAGCAGAGTGAACGAAGAAAAGGAATAACAAAAGTAAAAGCACGATAAGAAGTCGTAACTGAAAGGTGTGGGAAAACAGTGTTTATCATGCTAGAAATACGACAGCGTAATGTGTGACAACACAGTGTCTCCCACCGCCTTTCTTTCTCTCTCTCTCTCTCTCTCTCTCTCTCTCTCTCCTCCTTATTTTAGTAATGTCCAGCGGAGTAAGACTACAAACTATAAAAACTACACGAACGTAACCTGCAAGACAACTCAACAACATTTTACTGCATCTCTTTTTCGCGATATATCGGAAACAAATAGCATTTGCGTATTAACATCGATCATAGTGATGATCTCATTAAATAATATTTATTTGTGCACTGGAGCACTCCATCAGTGATTGAAGTCGCTCCCATGGACTTGTTACACTACTTATCTCCTTTTTGTACCTCCCTGCAATTTGCAGTGGGGATGAAGTCAGCATGCATAACTTTTCCAGACTTCTTTTGAGTTCCCGTCAACTGCAGCACTACACGAGTCTGCTGATACATTCTATGATGTATCGGTGTCAGACACTGAAATGTTTCCAGGCTTCGAGTTTTCACTATATCCTTCACATTCTGCACTCGTAGAGTCTCACATAGATACAGAACGACTATTACTATACTTTCAGCTATGTAGTTCGATTACTTTCATGCTCATCCCATCGGAAATGGATGCATGTAGATCATCAGAAAGAGGGAAATTGGGATTGTGGGGCGGCGTATGGAATTATAATTGAATAATGATAAATGTGGAATGTCTTTCCTGCACATGCACCATATGTGGGGCGGCGTATGGAAATGTTTGTTATTAAATGTTTCTATGATTTAATTAATGCTGTTGTTTGCTGTTCTCAACACCAGCTCTCTAACTACAATATTGGCAACCAGAAAGTGATTAGCAAAACGTGAAGCCTGTAATTAAAATTCCTAGTGCCCACTTCATCTGAGAAATACACTTATAGCTACAGCTTATAGCTCTGAGGAATTAGGAGATTGTCTGGGATTCATAATCAAAAACGATTCACTCTAAAAGGTTCACTATATTCTGAAAGTCACAGACCAAAAAGAATCCACACAATCCAACTACCAGAGCAGTTCGGAGTCTAATGCGCTGATGCAACTATAACTGTTCCAATTGAATGTTTAAGTGAACGCTCTCCATAATTTGATGATAATGTTCATCAAACACCACGCTAAATAATGGTAGAATGTCTGTCCCGCGGCGGCACGTGAAAATACGACATACGCGAACTGAAGATAGATCATTCAAGTCATCCCAGAATTAACACTTCACTCGAAAATGATTTCATGGTTACGTGTATCCCGAGTAACTTATTATGGCATCCGAGGCTGTTTTTAGAAATGATACCGACGCGACGCGACTCCCGGCACAGATGGTGCGTTGATCAGCGTCTGGAGAGAACTGGGGCCTTCCTTTCTCGCGCAGCTTTCTTATATATAAAGGCGCGGTGCGGACGGCTAAGGGAACGCCTGATTAATTCCGCTGTCCCGACTAGCCGCTGGGCTAGTAATGCACCACTTCACGTTATCAAAAAAATCATTGCATCCTTTGTTGATGGCTCTCAATTTAAATTTGCAATCAGCACACAGGTAAGTAATCATAATAAAAGTCTGACGAGGCTAAGTCCAATATTTTGGGCGAGAGAATAAATTGAATTACACTACACGCAGTAGACGAGCTCTGTACTTGCCCTTTGGAGATACGCTATCGCTATAGTTTTATAGTTATTCAGTTGAAACTTCTCACATCTTTGTGATTGTAAAATATCTCCCTTCTACTTAAATTTAAATATCCTAGCTTTATTTATTCGCCTACTTAATCTATATTGCTTCCTTACTTTTTAAGACAAAAGCCAGATAATCATGAATTTCAATTAAAATTTTAATTTGTGGGATCCAGGATACTGTTTCTAGCAAATTATTATGCAAAAGGAATCTAATAGAAATTTTTAAGTTTCTAGCTCTTTTCTGTTGCGCCAATAATTTTTACAGAAAAACGTCCAAATCTCGAAAATGGCTACAGCTATTGAACTGATATTCAACACATATTGGTTCAGTATTACTCCTGAAATGCTAGAACCATTTCAGGTTATTTGCTTGATTTTTAAAGTAATGCGCAACATTTATGACGTCAGAGCTAGTTACAGCGGACTGGCTGGCACACAATGGAAAGACTGCTGTGAATTTTATACAGAGTGAGTAGGCTGCTTCCCTACATCACCCTCTACTTAATTTTTTTGAATTTAAATGAAAAAAAATAATTACAATAAGGGAAGCAATAGTATAGCTTAACTCCCATGAAAATTAAAATTGAAATGTAAACATGTAGAAATATTAAAAGAAAAACTTATTACCTACTTCAATTATTTAAATTGCTGGCATATTCACTGCCTAATAAGCAAACTTATCACTCAAAATTGAAGCAAAATCAATGAAACACTTTGGCATACATATTGCCTTAGACAAACAAACACATAAAGTATGTAAAACTATGAAAATCTTAAATCCATTAAATACATTTTTACATACACAAATTCTAAGAAAATTATACAGTTATTCATGATACATAAGCAGGTGATTATATCTTAGCAGTCTATTCTAAACCTGAAAGAGAATTTCACAAATCATTAGAATTTCATTTTTACACACGTGGTTGTAGCCACTTTGGCTGGCGTTCTACACTTCCATTCACAAGGGTGGAGGAGGGGAAGTTGCTATAGTGTGCGTCCTTTACGTTCACTCTAAATTACGTGGGGAAAGGGGAGGGGTCACTGTGAGTTGTGTGCAAGTCTCTCCACGCTTTCACGCAGCTACCAGGCTGCCATTATCTGGTTTGTCCTGTAGAACAAACAAAAAGAGTGCTTCAGACTCTGTTCACTTAATATCTAAGGGTGGGTCACAATGAAATGGGGATATATACATTTTATCTTTCAATGTGTTACTGGAACAAAGTTAACAGAACTTTTTTGAATTTTACTCTCGCGGTTACTTAACTGTCATAAAATCGATAAACAAATGGCTCAAAACGCCGTTAGTCACATACTAGAGAAAATGTATGCACAAGGCATACAATCATAAATCCCATTTAATTTAAATGTATTATTTCTGGGCCAGAACACTGAACCAATGCTCGGTACATTCCTGACACATTTGTAAGTTATTTACTTAGCTGACGCATCTTCGATTACCTCATTCTTAGAGATAGTATGAGTATATTTGATTAGTAGTTGTCTTTTCAGCTTCTTTGTACATGTGAGTAACTTGTGGTAATAGTACAATTCTGAGTGTTCAAAACACACTACGTTTAGTTGACTACTAAATCCATTTATTGGTCATCTGATGCTATGTCAGTTCCACATCTGCAATTATGTACTTACTTAATTGAAATGTATTTATGCTGAGCTATAAATAATGGTTCACGTCTGCCATTATGTTACTCAATTATGTTGCTAGTGTATGTACTTATTTAACACTCACTCTATTAACATTTAAAGCATAGGATAGCACATTTATTTCATATCTGTAGTGTATTGCACTCGATCGGACGCTGAAACCACAGGTAGTCTCTCTCGACCTATCACTAAAGTCCATTAAGTAATTATGGACGAGCGTAATGTTAAATTCCAAAAAACCTACAGTACACCATAAGCTGCTCTTCCCCATCTAACATAAGGGTACCTATGGTCGCATTCACTCCTCCAACTCATAACCTCAATATGTGTAGGTGTCCTGTCACACACTACACCAAAATAATGGCCAGTTCCAACCTTATAAATATTTCAGGGAATGCCACTTCAGATCCTGCTTGTACACGAATTTGTATATCTTTTTGAATTATTGTTGGTGGACCATTTCCAATAAAACATCACTTTGTACTTACAATATAACCAGGGTTCTATATATACATACTTGTAACTCAAATACATTTGTATCTTAATTACATCATACTTCTCTGTTGTTTATGTCACTGCTAGCTTTGTCACATTGGGTATTTCTTCACTAATCGGTGGATAGAATGGTTACAGAACTCATGGCTTGATAGCCATGACGAAAAATTTTTGTACTGCAAAGAAGGAGTCGAAATTTTTGTAGATAGGGAAGATGAAGAATGAGTGAAATCTGAAATGGGAAAGAAGATCTCACACAGCTGGGACTGCACAACTGCCACACCGTGTAGAGGCTACAGAACAACCTCCTCCCTACAGAATTCATTCACTACCTATGAACTTCTTTACGTCGATCACGTTCCTGAGACCTAATAGCTTTTTACTCTTAGGGTACTCTAGCCTATATGCATTGGCATGTGGTTTTCCTATGATCCTGAAAGGTCCTTCGTAAACGAATATGAATTTCTTTGTTTCTGCATTTATTTTCTTTGATTTTTCCTTGGTTTTGACAAGGACTAACTGACTTATTTAAAAACTGGTGGGCACAGCTTTTGCGTCATGACGCTTCTTCCTTTCCAATGTTCTTTTTCTTATAGTTGCCCTAGTCTTTAAATTCTTCTCGTCTGTGGATATTTGCGTTAGAATAGGGAATTCTACCCTATCCGCAATCACATTGTGCGGTTCTCGGCAAAACATCAATTCGCAAAGCGCAAAACCAGTTGCATCATGCCTTAAGTTGTTAATTACATTCTCAAAATACTTGATGTGCTCTGCCCAACTTGAGTGTTTCCGAGCACAATAAGTCCTGCAAAGCCTATTCAATTCTCTCATAATACGTTCACTCATATTTCATTGGGAGAAATACGCAGATATTTTCAGATGTTTCACTCTGGCCTTATCCAGACATTCTTTAAATCTATTGGAAGTAAATTGAGGCCCATTGTCTGACAGCAAATTCTTCGGAACGCCAACGTTCACGAAGAAATCTTTTTCTAACTTTTCTACCAACGTTTTTGCATTTGCTCTTTTAATTGGGTATAGCTTAACATATTTACTAAATCCATCCACAACAACAAAAACATGGGTGCACCCATCTCTCGAAGCAGGAAGAGGGCCAAACAAATCACAAGCCAGTAATTCTAGCGTTTCAGTTGGCTCCACTGAATGCATATCCCCATGTATTCTGGTGTGAGCAGCATGGACTTTCTGGCACACTACACAAGATGCTAGACGCTTGGCAACATGGCGGTATATGTTGTCAAACACCACTTTCTCTTTTAATTTTGCCATGCACTTCTTTTTGCACCATAGTGCCAATACCTCAGGTGAACATAGTCGATTAGTAAGTCTACATGTTGTGAGAGAAAGCATAGCTTCCACTCAGAAACACCTACCTTTTTCCTCCAAAACAGAATACCTTTATGCAGACAGTAGTATTGCGAAACCTTATGATAGTTCGCATCTCCCAAATAGCTCTTTACTAATTTCAGCTGGTCATCTGCATTCTGCTCACGTCTCAAGTTCTTAATTACCCTCTTTAATGCACTTTCTTCCTTTACTTCGTGCAACGCAAACATTCGTACTTCACTTAGGTCTGTAGCTGTAATTCCAGCGTCATCACAGAGCTCCGCACTTCTAGATAACCCATCAGCTACCAAATTATCTTTTCCTTGAATATATCTAACCTCAAGGTCAAACTGCTGGAGATACAGTGACCATCTTACCAAACGAGCGTTCCTCAACTTACAGGTCTTTAAAAAGTTCAACGCCTTATGGTCATTGTAAACAATTATCTTGTGACCTAATAGATACTGCTCAAATTTCTGTACCCCAAATACAATTGCCAATCCTTCCAGTTCTGAGATGCCATAATTTCTCTTGGCTGCCTGTAAAGATCGACGTGCTAAAGCTATAGTCTTGTGCACTTCTTGTTCGTTCTCTATTTCTACTTGGAATACCTCCACAGCTATACCATAGCCACTAGCATCAACAGACATACAGAATGGTTTTTCAAAATCAGGATGATGTAAAATAGGACTATTAATTAAAGATTGTTTAAGCACCTCGAACGCCTGTTGACATTCTGCTGTCCAAACCCAAGGGGTATTCTTTTTCAGCAGGAGGTGAAGACAGGGCGCATTAAAAGCCTGATCACTAACAAAATGCCTATAGGAGCCGAAAAGACCGAACATCGATCTCAACTGCTTCTTGTTTCTGGGAGCCTCAAATTTTTCAGTGACTGCTAGCTTGCCTGGGTCAGGCAGAATTCCTTTTCCACTTAGCATATATCCCAAGAAACCTATTTCCTCTTTAACACACTCTGTCTTTTCAATCTTTAGTTTCATGCTACCTCTCTCAATAGCCTCTAACACTTCCTCTAATAAAACTATGTGTTCTTCCCAGGTAGGAGTTGCTATTAACAGATCATCTATGTATACTGTGATTTTATTACTTAAGGCTGGTCCTAAAACATGGCACATCACACGTACGAAGTCACAAATAGAGATATTAAGTCCGAAAGGTACTACACGGTATTGGTAACAAACTCCTTCGTACAAGAAAGCTGTGTACTTCCTTGAACTTTCCGCCAGTGGCAAATTCCAATAGCCACACGTGATGTCCATAGAGGTTAAGAATTTTACTCCCCAGAACTTTTGCAATAACTCGTCCATGTTCTGCGGTCTATCACTTTCCCTAACCACTATTTCATTCAACCAACGAGCGTCCAAGACCAATCTGACACTCCCGTTTCTTTTTGGTACAACAACCAGAGGATTATTGTACTCACTGACCGCTTTCTCAATCACACCCCACTCTAGTATCCTCTGTATCTCCTTTCGAACCGCCTCCTTCCTAGCTACATGTATTAGGTATGGCTTCCTGAAAAAAACTTGGCCAGGTTTCACCTTTAATTGACATTCATAACCTTTGACCACGCCAGGTCGATCTGAAAATACCTTATGATGCCTTTTTAAAACCTGTCTCAGTTCTTCCTTCTGATTAGCTGAAATTTTATCGATCTCCTGTAATTTAGTTTCCTCTTTTGTCCAAAATAATTGCTTCTTCTTCTTCTGTATTATTATAGGGTGGCTTATTCTAGTTTTCTCCCCCGTGAACCATGGACCTTCCCGTTGGTGGGGAGGCTTGCGTGCCTCAGTGATACAGATAGCCGTACCGTAGGTGCAACCACAACGGAGGGGTATCTGATGAGAGGTCAGACAAACGTGTGGTTCCTGAAGAGGGGCAGCCGCATTTAAGTAGTTGCAGGGGCAACAGTCTGGATGATTGACTGATCTGACCTTGTAACAATAACCAAAACGGCCTTGCTGTGCTGGTACTGCGAACAGCTGAAAGCAAGGGGAAACTACGGCTGTAATTTTTCCCAAGGGCATACAGCTTTTCTGTATGATTAAATGATGATGGCGTCCTCTTGAGTAAAATATTCCGGAGGTAAAATAGTCCCCCATTCGGATCTCTGGGTGGGGACTACTCAAGAGGATGTCGTTATCAGGAGAAAGAAAACTGGCGTTCTACGAATCGGAGCGTGGAATGTCAGATCCCCTAATCGGCCAGGTAGGTTAGAAAATTTAAAAAGGGAAATGGATAGGTTAAAGTTAGATATAGTGGGAATTAGTGAAGTTCGGTGTCAGGAGGAACAAGACTTCTGGTCAGGTAACTACAGGGTTATAAACACAAAATCAAATAGAAGTAATGAAGGAGTAGGTTTAATAATGAATAGGAAAATAGGAATGTGGGTAAGCTACTTCAAACAGCATAGTGAATGCATTATTGTGGCCAAGATAGATATGAAGCCCACACCTACTACAGTAGTACAAGTTTATATGCCAACTAGCTCTGCAGATGACGAAGAAATTGAAGAAAACTATGATCAAATAAAACAAATTATTCAGATAGTGAAGGGTGACGAAAATTTAATAGTCATGGGTGACTGGAATTCGGTAGTAGGCAAAGGTAGAGAAGGAAACGTAGTAGGTGAATATGGACTGGGGCAAAGAAATGAAAGAGGAAGCCGCCTGGTAGAATTTTGCACAGAGCACAACTTAGTCATAGCTAACACTTGGTTCAAGAATCATAAAAGAAGGCTGTACACATGGAAGAACGCTGGAGATACTGACAGGTTTCAGATAGATTATATACTGGTAAGACAGAGATTTGGGAACCAGGTTTTAAATTGTACGACATTTCCAGGGGCAGATGTGGACTCTGACCACAATCTATTGGTTATGACCTGTAGATTAAAACTAAAGAAACTGCAAAAAGGTGGGAATTTAAGGAGATGAGACCTGGATAAACTAAAAGAACCAGAGGTTGTACAGAGTTTCAGGGAGAGCATAAGGGAGCAATTGATAGGAATGGGGGAAAGAAATACGGTGGAAGAAGAATGGGTAGCTTTGAGGGATGAAGTAGTGAAGGCAGCAAAGGATCAAGTAGGTAAAAAGACGAGGGCTAGTAGAAATCCTTGGCTAACATAAGAAATATTGAATTTAATTGATGAAAGGAGAAAATATGAAAATGCAGCAAATGAAGCAGGCAAAAAGGAATACAGACATCTCAAGAATGAGATCGACAGGAAGTGAAAAATGGCTAAGCAGGGATGGCTAGAGGACAAATGAGAGTATGTAGAGGCTTATCTCACTAGGGGTAAGGTAGATACTGCCTACAGGAAAATTAAAGAGACCTTTGGAGATACAGGGTGTTTCAAAAATGACCGGTATATTTGAAATGGCAATAAAAAATAAACGAGCAGCGATAGAAATACACCATTTGGTGCAATATGCTTGGGACAACAGTACATTTTCAGGCGTACAAACTTTCGAAATTAAAGTAGTTACAATTTTCAACAACAGATGGCGCTGCAAGTGATGTGAAAGATATAGAAGACAATGCAGTATGTGGGTGCGCCATTCTGTACGTCGTCTTTCTGCTGTAAGCGTGTGCTGTTCACAACGTGCAAGTGTGCTGTGGACAACATGGTTTATTCCTTGGAACAGAGGATTTTTCTGGTGTTGGAATTCCACTGCCTAGAACACAGTGTTGTTGCAACAAGACGAAGTTTTCAACGGAGGTTTAATGTAACCAAACGACCGAAAAGCGATACAATAAAGGATCTGTTTGAAAAATTTCAACGGACTGCAAACGTGACGGATGAACGTGCTGGAAAGGCGTACGGCAACCACAGAGGGCAACGCGCAGCTAGTGCAGCAGGTGATCCAACAGCGGCCTCGGGTTTCCGTATGCCGTGTTGCAGCTGCGGTCCAAATGACGCCAACGTCCACGTATCGTCTCATGCGCCAGAGTTTACACCTCTATCCATACAAAATTCAAACACTCAACCCCTCAGCGCTGCTACCATTGCTGCACAAGAGACATTCGCTAACGATATAGTGCACAGGATTGATGACGGCGATATGCATGTGGGCAGCATTTGGTTTACTGACGAAGCTTGTTTTTACCTGGACGGCTTCGTCAATAAACAGAACTGGCGCATATGGGGAACCGAAAAGCCCCATGTTGCAGTTCCATCGTCCCTGCATCCTCAAAAAGTACTGGTCTGGGCCGTCATTTCTTCCAGAGGAATCATTGGCCCATTTTTCATATCCGACATGATTACTGCATCACGCTATCTGGACATTCTTCGTGAATTTGTGGCGGTACAAACTGCCTTAGACGACACTCCGAACACCTCGTGGTTTATGCAAGATTCTGCCCGGCCACATCGCAAAGCCGACGTCTATAATTTCCTGAATGAATATTTTGATGATCGTGTGATTGCTTTGGGCTATCCGAAACATACACGAGGCGGCGTGGATTGGCCTCCCTATTCGCCAGACATGAACCCCTGTGACTTCTTTCTGTGGGGACACTTGAAAGACCAGAAACAATTGAACAGCTGAAGCAGTACATCTCATCTGCATGTGAAGCCATTCCGCCAGACACATTGTCAAATGTTTCGGGTAATTTCATTCAAAGACTACGATATATTATTGCTACGCATGGTGGATATGTGGAAAATATCGTACTATAGAGTTTCCCAGACCGCAGCGCCATCTGTTGTTGACAATTGTAACTACTATAATTTCGAAAGTTTGTCTGCATGAAAATGTACTGTTGTCCCAAGCATATTGCAACAAACAGTGTATTTCTATCGCTGCTCGTTTAGTTTGTATTGCCGTTTCAAATATACCGATCATTTTTGAAACACCCTGTAAGAGAACCACTTGTATGAACATCAAGAGCTCAGATGGAAACCCAGTTGTAAGCAAAGAAGGGAAAGCAGAAAGATGGAAGGAGTATATAGAGGGTCTATACAAGGGAGATGTACTTGCGGACAATATTGTGGAAATGGAAGAGGATGTAGATGAAGATGAAATGGGAGATACGATACTACATGAAGAGTTTGACAGAGCACTGAAAGACCTGAGTCGAAACAAGGCCCCCGGAGTAGACAACATTCCATTGGAACTACTGACGGCCTTGGGAGAGCCAGTTCTGACAAAACTCTACCATCTGGTGAGCAAGATGTATGAGACAGGCGAAATACCCTCAGACTTCAAGAAGAATATAATAATTCCAATCCCAAAGAAAGCAGGTGTTTAGATATGTGAAAATTACCGAACTATCAGTTTAATAAGTCACAGCTGCAAAATACTAACACGAATTCTTTACACACGAATGGAAAAACTAGTAGAAGCCGACCTCGGGGAAGATCATTTTCGATTCCGTAGAAATGTTGGAACGCGTGAGGCAATACTGTCCCTATGACTTATTTTAGAAGCTAGATTAAGGAAGGGCAAACCTACGTTTCTAGCATTTGTAGACTTAGAGAAAGCTTTTGACAATGTTGATTGGAATACTCTCTTTCAAATTCTGAAGGTAGCAGGGGTAAAATACAGGGAGCGAAAGGCTATTTGCAATTTGTACAGAAACCAGATGGCAGTTATAAGAGTCAAAGGACATGAAAGGGAAGCAGTGGTTGGGAAGGGAGTGAGACAGGGTTTTTGCCTGTCCCCGATGTTATTCAAACTGTATATTGAGCAAGCAGTAAAGGAAACAAAAGAAAAAAATCGGAGTAGGTATTAAAATCCATGGAGAAGAAATAAAAATGTTGAGGTTAGCCGATGACATCGTAATTCTGTCAGAGACAGCAAACGACCTAATGGAATGTAGTCGAATTAAGTTGGGTGATGCTGAGGGAATTAGATTAGGAAATGAGACACTTAAAGTAGTAAAGGAGTTTTGCTATTTGGGGAGCAAAATAACTGATGATGGTCGAAGTAGAGAGGATATCAAATGTAGACTGGCAATGGCAAGGAAAGCGTTTCTGACGAAGAGAAATTTGTTAACATCGAGTATAGATTTAAGTGTCAGGAAGTCATTTCTGAAAGTATTTGTATGGAGTGTAGCCATGTATGGAAGTGAAAAATGGACTATAAATAGTTTGGACAAGGAGAGAATAGAAGCTTTCGAATTGTGGTGCTACAGAAGAATGCTGAAGATTAGATGGGTAAATCACATAACTAATGAGGAGGTATTGAATAGGATTGGGGAGAAGAGAAGTTTGTGGCACAACTTAACCAGAAGATGGGATCGGTTGGTAGGACATGTTCTGAGGCATCAAGGGATCACCAATTTAGTACTGGAGGGCAGCATGGAGGGTAAAAATCGTAGAGGGAGACCAAGAGATGACTACACTAAGCAGATTCAGAAGGATGTAGGTTGCAGTAGGTACTGGGAGATGAAGAAGCTTGCACAAGGTAGAGTAGCATGGAGAGCTGCATCAAACCAGTCTCATGACTGAAGACCACAACAACATATTCTATTTTGTACAGGTGGTTCCTCAAACTCATCCAATAGTTCCTTTTGGATTTGTCTCCAAGTAAAGTGATCGACATCTGTCTTCATTACATTTAGGTCAAAGTGTGTGGGGTTTCCTGAATTACATTTTCAGCTGCCTTTTCCAGTCTGTCTATTATTTTCAAATCGAAACACCGCACGACTTCATTACATTTAGTTTGCTGAACATGACCCAAATTACTGTAGTCTGAGCGATTCTGCGTCTCCAGACCGGGCACAACACTAGTTACAGCTAAACCACTTTCACTATTATCGTCGGGTTCCTTCTCAAGTGACAACTGGTCGCAGCTACTGGGTTCATCGACCCCCAACAAGCTATTCTCTACATTCTCACTTACCTCCTGTCCTAAATCTATTAGTACAGTATCAACATCCTGCACACGCACTTTAGATAAGAGCACATCATCCTCATCGTAAATATAAGCATGTATTTCTTCTGCTTCTTCACCTCACCATTCAGTATTTTGTAACTCTTCCCTATCATTACACTGCTGCGCCTTCTCTTTCTCTTCCCACTTAGAAAGCGTCTCTAACACGGTATCTATCAAATACCGTGAGTGATCTAGTATATCTGCTGTATCCTTAGATGCTACCGACCCCTCATTCACATGTTCAGTCTGAGTATTCTGATCTGTCTTACCAATTACTGTAATTACTGGCTTAGGAAAAGTAACCGCCTGGTGAGCGCCAGTGTCCTCATAGATGGGAACTAGTTTTCCTGCCTCGGCCTACTACTGTTTCCTTTATTTCCATTATAGTTAACTGGCACAGCATTGCTTTCAGCACTGCTGCTTACGTGCATAATTTTGGTTCAAATGATTCAAATGGCTCTGAGCACTATGGGACTCAACTGCTGAGGTCATAAGTCCCCTAGAACTTAGAACTACTTAAACCCAACTAACCTACGGACAACACACACATCCATGCCCGAGGCAGGATTCGAACCTGCGACCGTAGTGATCACGCAGTTCCAGACTGTAGCGCCAGAACCGTTCGGCCACCAGCGGCCGGCTGCACAATTTTGTTCGGAACAAAATTACTATCATTTGGATGCCATTGTTGGTTATGATAATTATTTCTCCAATTCCTACCTCTCTTAGGCTGGGGAACACCTACTGTTCTGTGTTTACATTGCCATTCTGCTCGTTCTAAAAATTACTACTAGTGTTATTAGCATTTCTGTTATTGTGTGCTTGCTCCTCATTGGCAGCCACACACTCTACACGTTCCAAATACGATCATGATTGTCTCTAGGGGCAGATATAATTCTAGTTTGCCAATACCATGGCAGTTTGGCTTCAAGACCTAGTATTATTATTTCAGGTTTTAGCTTTTCGGCCAAATGAGACAAACGTGAGATCCATGACCTAGCAAACTCTTCAATAGATTCCTTGCCTACGTTGAACCGTTTCCCACTCCAAAATTATCTCAACACTTCATTTTGCTTATTACTAGACCAATCCTCATTAACGAAAGCTGTTTAAATTCCGCTAATGTTTTACACTTCAACATCACATCAGCTGACCAACGCATGGCGTCACCTGCTAAATGGCTTCTAATAAATGAGTTTTTCTCTCGTTCAGACCAAGTTGGTGGACTCACATCTTCAAAATCGTTCCAGAAATCTAGTGGGTGGATATTTTTACCTGGATCGAACCGGAAGAACTGCCGACACCCGATAAAAGCGGCGTTTGCAGCTACAACTTGTTGTATACTACCATTACCAGAAATTACTGAAGCTACTTTACTCTCAATGTTAGCAATGTTAGTACTAATATTTTCTACTCTCATTTCAGCATTATCTACTCTTTGCACAGTATGAGTAGTATCAGTTTTGATTGCATCAACTTCCGCTTGACATATGTTTACTTTTATATTAACATCTTTAAACCTGTCTGAGCACAGTTCAGATACCGCCTCGATCTTTTCTGTTAACTTGTGCTCCAGCTTTGCATCTTCCATTTGGAAGTCTTTGCGAACTTCAGCAACTTTGGGTTTTACTGTTTTATACATTTCAGAAAATTGTTGAGCAACCTTTTTCTTAATATCCCCATGATTGTAAACAATTATATAATTCAAACTGTCCAGATCCTCTTTCAACTTATTGCAATCAGCATTGAAGAAAGTTTCTAATTCAGCTTTTTTGGATACTAATTTATTGTCCATAGCCTCAAACCGTTTATTAAAATTTGTTTGTCTGGCCACAATCTCATACTTAAATTCTGCATTATTGGCTGACAATTTTGCATTACTTGCAGCTATTGCTTGTAATATAACATTTAAATCAATAGCCCCAGTATCTTTGGGTTGCTCACTAGCTGGCTTTCTATCACACGCAGGTGACGAAAAACTAGCTCCAACACCAGAATCATCAAAACTAAATGAAACTTCTGATTGATCAGTCATATCTAACTTATCCTTTTTAAACTCTACCACCTCTGATGACTGTTTCATTTTTAATACAACAGAGAAACTATCATCCAATAATTTAGCAATTTCTGATATCTGCTTTACTACAGGGCTCTCTATTATTGAATCATTGACCCTTTTCACACTACTGTCAGGAGACAATACTTCATATTTCACTTTAACATTACTATTTTCACTCATATTTACACTTGAAACGTTGTCTGGATTTACAGTTCCCTCAACAGACATAGATTCTGAGTTAAGTTTAACCTCGGTTTCTTCTGGCAGTTCCATCGCCGACAGTCTTTTAGTGCACGTTAGTAAAAGTTTTAACAGCTTTTCACTTAACTTAGTTCCTTCTGCACGACGTATGGTGTTGCCGGCGCGGCATACCAGGATTACTGATGCGCCGCGGCGCGTTGAACTACAGACGGCACTTCGACGGCTGCTGTGTGTTTGCGTGGCCCGCAGCTGCAGGCGCGGATCCGGTTGCTGCGGTGACGACTGCGGTGAGGCGAAACTGGCTTCTCTCGATGCCAGCAGCGCCGCTAGACTCAGTGCCAGCTCCGTCAATCCAGATGCGTTGTTAATCCAAATGCGTCATCCACATGCACACGTAACACTATCACTGTTCTATTACTCAGTTGCGTGTCCCATTTCACTCCCGAATAAGAAAATTGAAAAATCACTTTCACTTTTACTCAGTTCTTTCCCGGCCGATGCACCATATGTGGGGCGGCGTATGGAATTATAATTGAATAATGATAAATGTGGAATGTCTTTCCCGGCACATGCACCATATGTGTGGCGGCGTATGGAAATGTTTGTTATTTAATGTTCCTATGATTTAATTAATGCTGTTGTTTGCCGCTCTCAACACTGGCTCTCTAACTACAATATTGGCAACCAGAAAGTGATTAGCAAAACGTGAAGCCTGTAATTAGAATTCCTAGTGCCCACTTCATCTGAGAAATACACTTATAGCTACAGCTTATAGCTCTGAGGAATTAGGTGATTGTCTGGGATTCATAATCAAAAACGATTCACTCTAAAAGGTTCACTATATTCTGCATTATGCAACTACTGAATGGATTGCATGTTTGAGCCTGTGCAATACTGCAGTACTGCTTAGGTGTTTTAAACTGTATCTAGCAGTATTTAACGTGCTTATCTGTGTTCTCTACCAATCATAAGGATGTGATCCTAGTAAGATTTACCAGTACCTTACAGGACAGTTGCTGCATTATTTTTTCAACGACATTATGCAGTATGTTCACTGAAGTGGTAGGAGTACCTGCAAGTTGGATGCAATGATGGATGATTTTCTAGACAGTTGTTCAGGATGTGAGTTAGAGAGCTACCTACAATCGTTAACAGCAGACCTCTCCATACCACAGCCAACAGAGAACTTCCAACGCATGTATGACGAATAATGTCCACCAAAAAGATGGAAAACCCATTTCAGCATCTTTTTTACATGAACGTAGATGCTGGTCAAATTTTGGACATGAATAAAGTCGCTGTTTCATTGTTACTTTCATTCTAAGTCACTGACAGGTTCTTTTTTAGGTACTCCAGACCCTGTGTATACATTTGCCTGACAGTTGTGTGTGTGTGTGTGTGTGTGTGTGTGTGTGTGTGTGTGTGTGTGTGTGTGTGTGTGTGTGTGAGAGAGAGTGTGTGTGTGTGTGTGAATCTTTGTCAGGAAGAGAGAGTATTCTGTACATGGAGTTAGCACAGCATGTCCACCAAACCGATGGAAATTCTATTTTGGACCCCTCCTTCAGATGAATGAAGATGCATACGAAGTACTTCATTTCCCAGTCGCATTTTGGACATGAATTGAGTCATCAATTTTATAACTACTTTGCTTCTAAGTCACTGCCATAGTTTTGTGAGATACTGCTAATACTGTGTGTGCATTTGCATGACAGTTGTCCTGTTCACAGAGTTAGAGCATCTTGGTGCATAATTTACATCTCAAATACCGTTGCTATGCATTTGTCTAATCCTCATAAGATGCATTTTTCATTGCTGGCGATCATTTTATAGGACTGATGCGAGCGTAGCATAATTCCTGACCTGTAATCGGTTGTGAACAGTGGACGCTATACACACTGGACAGCTATATATCACAAATACATATGTTTTTCTTTGTTGTATTAGGAAGTAGTTTTATCATTTTAAAGTCTGTCAACGTAGAAAGTGGAACAGAAAACTTGCAGGGTGGATGTATGTCTGATGTTGGAAATGTATGTCCTGCAGTAGAGCATTGACAGCATTGCATGCTGCATGACTAATATTTCAGAAAACCACATGGCTTTAACATTATAGCGTGTTTAAGTGCAGAACTGTATAGCTTTAGGAGTGTATGTGTTTATGTTCTACAATCATTTTTTTCTTGCCAATACCTTCTTGGTACTGACTCCAGACACTAGAACAGTAGTCCAGAATTGATACCACAGCTGATTTACGTAAAATGTTTCAAACTCCATTCGTCTGGAGCTCCATCATTCATAAACCACACATTTCTTGTTAATTATCTGTTACATCAACATAGCACTCTCATATCTACTATACACTGATAAGGAGTGCTCATCTCCTCGACATGCACACACTTGGAGACATCGTGTGCACAGAGATGGGTGCTGAGAGTAAGACTGATGTGAAACACTCTTCGTTGAGCAGCAGTTACATACTCAGCTCGAGCTCGCTCTGTTCCTTCATGAGATGTCGAATGTAGTGGGCGTAGTACACTCCTACTTACAGTCAGTTGCAAATTAAATGACCGGCTGTGTAGCAGAGAGGGTTGGTCAAAGACAATGCAGGGAGCTTTTTCAGTGTCCGACTTTCTCTTACAAACGTGAGAATACTTTGTGATTGCCATCCACATAGAGACATAAGGCAAGTCGTAATTAAATCTTACCGCATTTATGAACGTAGTAGATCCCTGAAACAAGGGCAGGGGTTCACGACCCAATGGTGGGAGTGACAGCTGTTCACATGAAACCCAGTGGCAGGGTGGTGATTGGGGCGGAGGTGATGTGGAATTGGTGAAGAGAGTGAATTCTGAGTGACTTACTTCCACAAGCATGACAAGGCAACCGAGCGACAGACCATAGAGTTGGACATCTTCAACTATTTTAAGACAGTTAGCATCCATTTTGGTACCAGAGGAAGTAACTGCCTAGCCTGTGGAGAGCCTTCAGAGACGCCACAGGAGCATCTGTAACGGCTACCTAACGAGTGTAATCTGACTGCAGGAAAAAAAATTACTCACTGTGCAAAGGGACGACTGTCATAATCAGTTTAATTAATTAGTCAATCAATTTGTTATCAATGACATGCTGCTGGATGGTGGAAACGAGGAAGAGATTACCACCGAATTGATTTGGTAATCAGACCTTTTTTCTTTGTGGTGAAATTTACTAACGGAATTTCGATCTCCCAATTACACAGGTAGAAAGGATCATATTAAATTTAGTTACAGTACCGAATTTATAAAGGGATATGTAGTATAAACCTGATATTTACAACTCCTCTGTGCTCCTACCGTGAGAGACTTTGTAGGTGAGGTGGCATTTGGTTACTTTAAGAGAGTCTGAATGTGACAGAAGTAGAGAATGCTTTCTGCACCACATCAAAATGAGCTTAACATTCTAGTACTGTAAATCAGGATGTGGCAGATATTAATCTGATAATAACATATTTTTCTACCTGATGAGAGCATACTTATAAGAAATATAGTCTGTGCCATGGTGTTGTACAAGATTTCATAGCAAGTGGGGTGATGGTGTGGGAAACCACACCACATATCCAGTTTGTGGAATGATAGTGACTTGAATTGTCGTCTGTGGTCCATTGTAATGTGTACCAGGCACTCAAACCAAGTGATTCATGTAGAAAGAAAAGTCTTGGTTGGTTTTCCCACAGAAATTTACATAATTGGAGTCATATCAGCCCAACAGGTGTAGCTCTCAGTTGCCTTGAGGACTGGACTTTTTTTATTTATTTATTGAGTTCTTTGACCATATGCAGTACAGTGTACAGGATGATATTGGACTTATTACTAAGTTCAAAATGATACATATTTAAATAATCATTTTTCAAAATGCTACCAATTTCAATAGTTGTAGTTCTTACAATGATAGATTACAGTAGCATTAGTTCTTAACAGTTATTCTGGTCCAAGTATTGCTTTACTGAGTAGAAACAGTGGCACTGTAGATATTCTCTTACAGATCTTTCAAAAGCACTAATATTTTGTAAGCATTTTATACTCTTTGGTAGTCTATTATAGAGTTTAATACCCAGGTACCATGTACCTTTCTGATACAAACTGTTACTGGCTGGAGGTACATGCAAGTTATATTTTATATGAGTATTATAATCATGTTTATCTTTGTTTTTAAGGTATTATCATCATTTCCAATCATATACTTTTTCACGTACATTTGTGTGTCAACAACAAACATACATGGTAGAGGTAGTATATTCAGTACTTTAAATATTGGTTTGCAGGACTGTCGAGCACCACTCCCTGTCATAATCCTAATGGCTCTTATTTGTGTTCTGAAAGTCCCTTGAGCTGCTGGGGAATTTCCCCAGAATATGAGTCCATAATTGAGATGGGCATTGAAGTACGCATAATAGGCACACAATAGTGCCTGTTCATTTATGCATCGTTTGAGAACCCTAAGAAGATAACAGCCTGTGCTCAGCTTGGAATTAATTTGTTCTATGTGTTTGTCCCATTTTAAGTCTCTTTGTATCCAGATGCTGAGAAATTTTGTAGCCTCATCATTTGCAATAGGGTGTTGGTTGATTTTTATTTCTGGATATATCAATGTGGTGTTTTCGTGGTTATGGAAATTTAACGCTACTGTTTTGCTGTAGTTTATTATCAACTGATTTTCTGCTGTCCAATTACTTAGATGTTTTGCAACTGTTTTTACTTCTTCTTGCATATCTTCATTTTTTGCTGCTTTTACCAGTATTGTTGTGTCATCAGCAAACAGTATTACTTTGTGGGAATCAGTATGTATATCGAAATCATTGATATATAACAAGAAAAGTACGGGTCCCATGACCGACCCTTGTGGTACCCTGTAAGTGACTGGGCTTTCTGATGATACATATTCTGTGATTATTCATGCTTTATCATCTATATGTCTGATGGATACTTTTTGTTTATGGTCACTGAGAAATGAACAAATCCAATCATTTGCCAAACCCCTAAATCCATAGTGCTCAAGCTTCTTCAATAGGGTTTTGTGGTTTACCATATCAAAGGCATTGGTTAGGTCCAAAAATATACCTGTTGTTTGTTGTTTTTCCTCTATTGTTTTTAATACAGTAGATATGCATTCATAGATTGCTGTCTCCATTGATTTCTTGCTTCTAAAGCCATGTTGAGTATTAGATAGCACACTATTTTTGTTTATAAACTTAAACAACTTACTACACATAATTTTTTTCTATTACTTTTGAGAAACAGCATTTTAATGTAATGGGACAATAGTTTATTACTTCACCTTTGTCACCAGCTTTGAAAATAGGGATTACTTTTAATGTTTTTAGTTGATATGGAAAGATGCCTGACTCTAGGGAACAGTTGCATAAGTGACTACGGGGGTCAATTATATTGTGGATACAGAGTTTTAGAATTCTGTTTGGTATACCATCAATTCGTGCTGAGTATGTTGTCTTTAGTTCTCTGACAGCGTTCAATGTCTCCTCCCTGCTTACTTGGTCCCCAAACATTGAAAATTTATTACTGTTGCACTTGTTTACCACTTGATGCTGAGTTGAACTAAAATTAGTTTTTATTAAATTTTCAGCTATCCCAGTGGAGTATTTGTTGAATACGTTTGCTGTTTCTCTACGCTGTAAAATCTTTTTATTGTTGTGTATCAAGATAATGTTCTTCTCGGTTCTATTATTTTTGCCAGTTTTTTTTCTGATGTCCCAGATAGCTTTCACTTTATTTGTAGAATTATTTATGTACTAATCATTGTACATTCTTTTTGCCTGTTTAACGACCTATTGTAAGATTTTAGTGTATGTTTTGTAGTGAGTATGCATTTCCTTAGTGGCATTATTTTCTTTGCAGATACTGTGGAGCTCATTTTTTTCTGCCAAGAAGCTCTGATTCCCTTAGTATTCCAACTCTTTCCTCTTGTCTTCTATCTTATATTTACCATTTTTTGAGGGAGGTTGTATCAAAATGCTTTACCATTTTTTCTAGATAAATATTGAATTTCGAAATCAGATTTTGCTTTTCATAGACATCAGACCAGTCTTCAGTATGCAATAGTGAGGTAAAGTGGTCAATGTTTTTCTGCCTGTAGATCCTTCTCTTAACCTTTAGAAAGTTATTTTTAACCGTTCTTCCTTCCTTTGTGGTGGTAAGTATTGGAGCTTTGTGGTCACTGTATCCTGTGTTAAACACTTTTACTGAACACTCCAATTTCTCTTTATCAATCAGGATTTGATCTAAACCTGTCTGACTGGTTGGTGTTATTCTCATTGCAACTTTAAGGGTGGCTGTAAGTTTGAGTGTTTTAATGAGATTGCCAAGGGCGGTTTTCTGTTTACATTTACGAAGAAAATCTATTTTAAAGTCACCACATACTACAACATCACACCTTGGTTTATGCAGCTTATTTAAGAAAATTTCATTTTTTTCTAAAAATAGCTCAAACTTTCCCGTTGGAGAGCGGTACACTGTAGCTATTATCAAACCTAATTTTGGAATTTTTATCACTGTCATCTCAAAGTCTTTTTCACATCTTAGGGAGGTGACATTATCTATTTTACTAACCTATATATTATCTTTTACATATATGGCTACACCTCCATAGTGACCACTAGATCTACAGTAGTACTCAGCCAGAGTGAAATTGTGTAGGCAGACAGATTTAATTAAGTTCTCGTCAAGCCAGTGTCTACACCTCCATAGTGACCACTAGGTCTACACTAGTACTCAGCCAGAGTGAAATTGTGTAGGCAGACAGATTTAATTAAGTTCTCGTGAAGCCAGTGTTCTGAAAGGCACATTCCGGAAATATCCTCTACTTCATGCATTAATAAAATATTTAGTTCTTCTACTTTATTGCTTAGGGACTGAACATTTTGGTGAAAGATCTTTATTACAGAATTTGTGGGAAAATCTACAGTAGCACCTACCTTCAGTTTAAATGTTTCTTGTTTGTGCAATTTGTCCCTACTGCTTTTGGCAGCAAAAAATCATTCAGATGAGGAGGCTGCCTGATGTTTCTTCTAGTTGGGCGAGATGAGTCTTCCCTAGTGATCCATTTCGCCAAGGTACTCTGATCTTCAATCTTTTTGTGCTTCTTGTCACTCTTGTTTACAAGACAGCAGATTTCTTCAGCCAAGAACTGTTTACCATAGTAATTCAAATGTAGGTCGTGACTGGTATGCATTTCTCTGTTTAATGTACTGACATCTACTCGATTCATATAAGGATATTTTTTGCACAGTTCCTTTATCTCAATGTTCACTCTTTCTATCAGTTTCTTTACACATGACCAGGGCGGTAAGTCACACCTATGGGGTTGATTTACCACAGTTACCTTTGTTTTGTTTAATTTGGGCAGCACACTGTCGAGAACTGTGATGAGTATTTTACCTTTATCTCTGGCAACGTCGTTTGCCCCTGCACAAATTACGACACAGTCATTAAAGTCAAGGTTTTCACATGATTTCCATTCCTGCCCCTGGCTTTATAAAGGCTTGTCACTTAGGTTTGACTGTGCATCTGTCACTTTTTCCGCCAGTTGAAGACCGTGACTGTCGGCAAAAATTAGTACTTTTTTGTCTTTTTTGCGTTGGTCATGTTTCGAAACACTAGTAGATTTCACGGAACGTGACTCCTGCTGTTTTTAATAGTTTCTGGACTCACTTGTTTTTCAGCTACACTGTTTCCAGACTCGTTTGGAGTTTTGTTTGAAGCAGTTACTCTGATATGTCCATGTGTTGTGCTTGTGGCTGCTGTACTTTTTTCGTTTACCTCACTGGTGTCCGATGTTGTTTGGAGCGTGTGTTGGTAATGTTCTTGATTATTACAGTCCCGATTTCCAACTGTTTCCCTAGTTGGATTACAGTCCTTTTTAGCTCTTCTATTTCACTATTTCTTGTGGATACCACAATACGAAAGTCGTCACAATGTTTACACTTGTTGTGCACTGAACTTGCTTCCGTCTTTCCACTTCCTTTCGATCTTGTGATGATTTAATGTGCGTTTTTTTACTTTTAACTTAAAGCAATAACATTTCCCTGGTTGGATTAAACTAGTTTTTCTGCACTGGTTGCATAGAAACTCGTTTTGTTTCATGATTTTCACGGAACTCGAATTTCGCGTACCTTTTTTCACCGCCATCACTGTTCCAGAGCCCTTCTGCTGGAGGCAGTAGGAACATAGAGTCAATGTCTACATAGGAAAAATGCAGCATGTAGTCATAAAAATGACCTATTGGCCAATGTACAGTCTTAGACATAAAAACTGACCGCCGGCCGGCTGCCACAGAGACTAAGTCCGAGTCGTTCACTTAAAGTAGCCAATAAAACTGACCGCCATCTGCACAATCTGCAACACTGTAAGATGCGGAAGTGTTAGGAGGAAGTGTTGTCTACTTCGAGACGTTGTTGGGCTGTGTGATCCCATGGTATAGTGGTAATTGTCGTGCTTTTTAAACACATAGTCGCCTGTTCACGTCCAACTGTATTTTTTTTAACCACATTTCGGTCTAAAGTTATGAGTCTGATTGAACATCGAATATAATTCGCTTTACATTCTACCCACCAGCAATAACAAGTATTCCAGTAACAATTCCGAAGGACAGCTCGTGGCTGCGTCGCGATCATAGCAGCTCACGCTCGAGCGTTTCCTCCGGCTGCAGCGGCTACCGGCCACAGGCCAGACGCCACCCGCCGCCTGGATTCCGGCGCTGCCCAGGTGCACGCGTCGCGACGCTGTCAGTGTATGTGTCAACTATCAGTTTCGAATTTGAAGGGCTAGTTATCATATTGCAGTTAAGCATTGTATTTTGCAAACTTGAAAATCATGAACTACAGTTAAGCATTGTAAAACTGAGTCGCAAGTGGAAAAAGGTGTAACATCTGAAACACAACATTTACTTTTGGTATAACAGAGGGGTAAATGGAGAGGAGGCAGCTAGAAAGATATGAACTGTGTGTGTCGCGAGTGCTTTTGGGAGAAATGCGCGAGAAAAAGATATTCTTGTTTCAACAAAGATCGTTCTGGCTTGAATAATTTTCCACATTAAGGAAGTCTCGACTACTGATATATATGATAGATTACCATTTCACCACCATGCGGTATTTGCATTCAACAGGCAAAGTTCAGAAGTCTAGTGTAGGAGTACTACATGCTCTAATTCGAAACAACAAAGTCAACGGAGTGACTATTATTGAACATCAGGTCGCTCATTGAGCATTCCTATGCAGTACTGTTACTGGTGACGTGTTATGACGCCTTTATCGTTAACTTCCTAAGAAAAAATGAAAGGCTGAGCCCCACCAAAAGAGTAGTGTGAACATAATATTTTACATCTGATAGTTCCAAAAGTGTGTTTTGGGCTACGAATTCTGTCACAAGGGGTGTGTGCAACACAGCTGGAATTTGTTGGCAACAACTGAGACACCGTTCGGTGGCAGTATAACAAAATCGAGCAACAAAACTACATCACCTGTGCAACTGCATGATATCGCACTGTTGATTTGAGAAATAAAACTATCCAGGAGATTGATAGGAATGACGTCTCTCAGGCACTTGTATTGGTAGGGAAGTCCTCTCTCGAGCACTTGTTCCTCTCGTCATATATTCGTAAAATTTTACCTTTCCCGCTCTTGCTCGATCAACCGTCAAGGCAATTCATTTCTAGACGAAAATACTCTTAAAACTATACTGGTTTAATGATATCGTTAGAACCAGTAGGTTTCTACTGGCGTAGAATTTGCAAACAACTTTAGCATTGTCAGATAGTTGTAGATATCGTGAAAGAAAATTCTGCTGCTGATTAATTTCTCTTTGATAATTACTGTTGCGTTTAGTAAACTAATGGAAAATGCAATTAAAATGTTTCCACTCTGCGCCCATAGAAAATGAAGGTAATCGGGAAGAGAAGTAAAGTGTTGAAATTTGATTTCAAAGCTACAGTATTTCAGAATATTATTGTTATACATACAAGCAAGACACTGGAACTCATAACTAACAAATTAGTACTACACGAGAGCTCTGCAACCAAACAAACGCCCCTGATTTTTTTACTCTTTATGACATAAACAGGACAAAACCATAAAGAATGGGGAAAAATAGTCACCAAACTTTGTTGCCAATATAAACATTGTCACCATCACACACAGACAACATAAATATTTCCCTGTATGAAGTTTAGGTATTACACTTGTATAGTTCAAGATATCTGCCTCTGGCATTACAGTTATCATATCATTCGCAGTTCTTATTAATGAACACCTGGGTAATTCAAGATAGCTATTTGTAGCAGAGAAATGCTCACTGATATAACATTTGCATATTTGTTGAAGTGAGTATTATGATCCAACAGTAAATCCTGAGACATACCTATCTGTAACAGAGGGAAGAGTAATAGTGATGACTCAAAGGTGCAAAAGATCGAGTAACCTAGCTATTGTACTAATGTGATGGTGTTTTTAGCAGTTGTACAGATTGTTTAAATACTATGAATAACTGTACAGCAGCTAAAGACACAATGACCACACTAGTAAAAAATAACCTTATTCAAAGCAGCCAGAAATATTTGAAAATATCAATAGAAAAAATATTATGTAAAATATTAAGTTACAAACTATATTATGAACAAAATAGAGGCCATATCCTCCGCATAGTTTAATGTGTATTACGGTATGATATCCGAGCTTAACATTTTACCTGGAAGCATATATCAAATTTTAAAGAAGTGCAAGTAAAGCAAGCTTGATCCCATTTTAGCAGTGTTATCATCGTTCAAATAATGTTTCATCCAGAATTTAAATTATATAAACTTGAAACCTAATGCAGTTTTGAGAATTTTCGGAAGTTGCAAGTACTATGCATAGGATATAGGATATCAGCGTTTGTGTTTATAAGAACAGTTTCTCGTTCTTATGGGATTCGATATCATTTCAAATTCAGCTTTAAAGATCTGAAAGCACTAATAAATTTTCTGTTGCCATTTCATTGCAACATTTGTCACCAAAAGACGAAAATGAATTTTTCATATTGGAATTAAGAAATCTTAAAATATATATGTGCCTATACTCAGTGTTCTCTAAAATAATTGTCACTCCTAGACAAGGGAAGTAATTGCTGAAATACAGAATCAGGTTCACTTCACAAAATTTAAGTATATTTTGCCACTTAACAAAACTTTTGCTTACATTTTATACTTTGAAAACGATAGCTCAGATAACATGTTAAAACAGTGTCTATTCATTAATAAATTAGTATCAAAACCCAGTAACAGAAATAACATATCAGCTACATATATACTGACTTACCTAATTTATTTTTCTTGTCAAGGCCATAGGCTTCCTCTGTCCACAGTGTTTAAAAAAGTACTCATGTTCAAACGCTGTGCAAAATACATACCTCTAAGCTACTCATACTAGGCTCAATATAGTTTACATATAAAATGAAGTTTCTTTTTTGAGAGATGTATATGCCAATTCGAAGTTGATTGTAATGTCTACTAATTTCGTGACAAAACTTACCTGCTAATACAAGACTCAATAAAATAAAAATCACTCTTTAGGTGGAATATGTCTTCTTCTTTTTGCATGACAACAGACAGACAAATACATATTAATTAAAACATTGGATGAAATTGCACTTACGAAGCCAGCTGTCGATTGCAAATCTAGAAGCTCATTCGGAATTTTCTATGGACCCAAAAGAAAGTTAGCTGGTATTTTATTCTGTTAGGTTACAATTTAATAACTTAGTCACAATTTTTTGCCAAATCGGAAATAAGACACACAAAATTTATCTCAGGCTGCAGTACACATCAGTTTTTTTATTTCAGTCACACTTCCATCTTGAACTTCATAGGCTTTGTAACAACTGAACTGTCACATTCCAACATTTCAAGCTCTTGTGCTACTAGTACTCTGCAGAGCAGTCTGTCAGCACACCTACATTTTCTTCCATTCACATTTGTTGGCTTTGCCAACTCACAGTAAAGTGGCCAAACTGCAGCCTTAACCTAGGCCTCAGGTCACACTACAGGTCATTGTGTCACTACATCTATTTTTTTGTATTTATCAAACAACTATGAAAATCAGTAACCTACCCTAAAATTCATAATAACCAGACACATAAAAGTTATTTTGGCATGCTGCATATTACAACCAATTCATTTTACCTACTGAAAGGAATAATTATGTTAAACGGTTCTTACTGGCTTCCATATACTACCATCCAGCTGCCCATGACCAACATCAATAAATTTCCATCAGTACACAATGCAAGAGCCACAAACCCTGTACGTGTACTCTAGCCAAAATCTGTAATGAAATATTAACCTTAATCACTTGTTACACTTCACATGCATGTTAGGGAATGGTAACAACTGATTAAACTCACCAGACTGTTATTACATGTAATTTACTTATTGTTACCACATGTCATTATTCAGACTTGTAGATATTTTAACCATAATGAACATGACATGTATAAAAATGCTAAACAAAAACCAAAATTTATTCACATTCTGCAGATATGCTTCCATCATTAACATGCACCAGCGGGAGCTGATAGTTTGCTGCACACACAATAAAGATGCAACGTACACAACAAATAATGGATATCAACCTTAGGACACATCTAGTCCCACAAGTACACTTCCTTGAAAATGAGCTTCCAGCGTTATTGGAAGAGGTTCATTTGGCTACAAGAATGGGTATGTTCCTCCAGCATCGTGGGGCTCCTGCACATTCTAGTCGTCAGGTGACACATTATAATCTGATGGTGTGTCTACCGACGGTCTTACAGTATGCACACCACACCTATGCTTAATTCGGTTATGATCATTTTCAATGACAATAGGGGAGGAGCAAAACCATCTGACTTGAAACATACTTTTCCAGCGGGATTTGAATCAAGAATGTGAGCAATCACTCATTGCTGTAGTGTAGCCTAGGGCAGAAAGAAGCTGGTTTCCGTCAAAGTAAACGAGGAGAGACATTGTCGCTGTCACTTATTAAGCAGGAAGAATTGTTCAGAAAAGTACAACTATATCTAGTGAAATGAGTAGGTTAATGCAGCTCCAGTCCGGCACTATCACTGAGTTGCCAAACATTTTCCGAATAGCACTTGATATGAAAATGTGTGTGTGTGTCTGTTCTTTCGGAGATTTCCAAAATAACAGACACTACGAATCGAAATAGACAGCCTTGTTAATCAATTAAAGATTGAAGGACAGATGACCAGGCTGTCATCGGCATTCAAATAGAACAACGGCGTCAGATGAAAATTTGTGCCTGACCAGGTTCGAACCTGGATTCCTAGTGTCTTCTCTTTCGGACATGTCCAAAAGAACAGACACCACACATATATCCATATACAGAGTGTTTCAGGAGGAATAGTAGATATTTTAGCAGGTGGTAGTACAGACGAATTGCATAAAAAATTTCCATATAAATGCGTCCACTTTTCATTGAGTACAGTGATACAGCTGTTAGTATGTAACCCTAACAAACTCAAAGCAAAGGCACATGAGAACATTCAAAGTTGATTTTCAAAAATTCCCCCACCAACTTCACTGCTATTTGATTTCTCTTGATAACATCACGTGTAGCTCTTCTGTCGTCTTTGCATTCTTTTATGAGGGCTGCACTATTCATAATCCGTATGATCAGATCGGCTGTTGGACTTACTTTTTCTCTGTAGACTTCGCCTTTAATCATCCCAGCAGGCAAAAATTCAAAGAGATAAGGTCTGGGGACCTTCAAGGCCAAGGAAAGTGCCCATATCTAATGATCCATCTTCCAGGAAATGTTAGGTTTGGATAATGTGTCACCTGACGACTAGAATGTGCAGGAGCCCCAGGATGCTGGAGGAACATACCCATTCTTGTAGCCAAATGAACCTCTTCCAATAACGCTGGAAGCTCAATTTCAAGGAAGTGTAGACAACTGGGTCCTGTAAGGGCCAACATACGAAATGTAAATCCATTGAACCTAGCTACATGAATTTTCAATAAAAATTGGACCCATGTTAAATTTCATTTTTTCTGCAATTTGTCTATACTACCATCTCCTACAATATTTACTATTCCTCCTGAAACATCCTGTATAATTATTTGGGTCTCGGCGGGTCATCGAAAGTTTTCATCGTCTGAACCCTCGCGGTAATACAGTGTGGATGCGAGTGTATGGAATAATGGCTGGGGGGGGGGGGCTGGTACCGCGCATGTGGTATGCTGCACATATGGGAATTTGCGTCTAACGAGGAGCGTGTGTAGATAGGTGCTGCTCTGTCCCGACAGTGCCCACGGTCGGAGGTTCGAGTCGTCCCTCCGGCATGGATGTGTGTGTTGTCCATAGCGTACATTAGTTTAAGTTAGATTAAGTAGTGGGTAAGCTTAGGGACCGATGACCTAAGCAGCTTGGTCTCATAAGTTCTTACCACAAATTTACAAAATTTTAAATCCAAACTACTGCATCTCGTTGCTTACAGTACTGCAATAGGTGCGCACTGGTTAGATGTAACTCGGATTGAGGTTAAGGGCGGATTCCAAGCGCATGGCCACGAAGAATTGGGAGTGGAAACTTAATGTCATCGGAACCTTGTTGATGGACCATGACATGCGATCGTTAGACCGACTGCAGAAAGTTCAGTTTATAAATACGCACATACTTAGCGAAATATATCATTTCACAGCAGTCTTACCGATACCGCAGGTCACTGCACATAAAATATTAGCTGTAGCCTCCTGGTATGTGTGGAAACAAAATATTTTCAAAGTATCCTTCCACACGGCGACTTTGCAGAGGCAAGACGGAGGACTTGGGATTAAAAAAGTGCTTTTAAACTAATACATGCCATTAAGACAGACATCACGAAACTTCTGTTCTTCTCGTTAGGTCCTGAGGATAGGAACGCTTTGGAGCTGTATAAGACTTCCACCAGCACAAACCAACACTAGAACCGTTTATGATTATATTACCAGAGGCAGAGGCAGATATCTTGAACTATACAAGTGTAATACCTAAACTTCATACAGGGAAATATTTATGTTGTCTGTGTGTGATAGTAACAATGTTTATATTGGCAACAACGGTTGGTGACTATTTTTTCCCCATTCTTTATGGTTTTGTCCTGTTTATGCCATAAAGAGTAAAAAAAAAACAGGGGCGTTTGTTTGGTTGCAGAGCTCTCTTGTAGTCCTAATTTGTTAGTTATGAGTTCCAGTGTCTTGTTTGTATGTATAACAATATTATTCTGAAATACCATAGCTTTGGAACCAAATTTCAACACTTTATTTCTCTTCCCTATTTCCTTCATTTTCTATGGATGCAGAGTGGAAACATTTTTTTAAAGTTTTTGTGAAACTGAAGGGTAAGGAAAGTTATAAATACACAATAAACAATATTCTACAATATGTTTCTGTTTTTCTGTAAGTAGCTTTGATTCATCATGTTTCTTGAGTGGGAAATTACTCATATCAGTCACTTTCACTTGCCTTACCAGTGACAACACTCATGATTCAAATTCACCATCGGATATCTATCGTACTATTTTGGAATATCAACTAACATTTGGTGATTAATCAGATGAAGAGGCACCAAAATGAGCAAATGTTAATTTGAATCAGTTAAATCCAACTGATGGTAACAAAGTCCAGAGCTATTTTAGACAGCCAACGAAGGTGACATTACTGATGTGTGCCCCTTTAAAGAGCAGAATTTAGAGACATAGGAGAAACACTTTTAAGAACAAGTAACGCCATAAAAATTATATAAACATTAATAACATAGGGATATAAATGTTTTCAAAATCTGATACCAGTGCAATAATCCTACACTTCATCAGGGAACTCCACATTCCAGGATCTTACATGAAAGATCCATGTTGAGACAACTGCAGAAGTAAATGTTATAAGGAGTTCGTACATGCAGAAAGGCTGAACATTTTTAAAGATATCACAAATTAGAGATATATGAGAGAAAAAGAGGTTTTATTTGCAGTAATTCAGGAAAGATCTTTATAAAAACTAATACATTAGTGAACTGAAAAAAGAACTTCACTGTTATGTTCTACTTGGTATGGAAAACAGAATGAATCTAAATCTGCAAGACCATGTTCCTGAATAAACTTGGAATCTGTTAAGGTGTTGTGATTACAGCAATGACGAAAAGAGCATTCGAAAACACAAGTCAAGAAAGCAGAAGTACCATCATCTAAGGAAGTTAAGTTCACCAGAAATTTGGGATGGTGTGAGGTGTCAAGCTGAAAGTTTCTCAGTGACTCTTACTACTTTCACTCTGAAAAATTGGTTATATTGCCACTTAACATCGCACTTATGTGCTCCCTGTACAAACCTGTGCATACAGACAATGTTTAAAAAAGATAGTTTCAGAGGATTATAGTCACTCTTTTCATCATTCTAAAAAATTGTCAGTGACATATGTACATGGCGTAGAGTACCACTATGGTCAATAAAGATGCACTTACAACTAATTATAAAGCTTACCTTTTAGAAAAATACAGGGTTCGAGAGGAGAAGAAAGAAGAGATGGAGTGAGCCCAAATCTTATATAGGACTTTTGTAAGTTGTGACTACGAAGGCTTCCCCGGCGTAATAATAGATAATATTCTTCTCGGGTATGCAGCCGGATCATAACGTCTTCATGACACAATATTTCCACGGTCCAACTGGCCGCCATCTTCAGGTGAGAGTGCTGGTGCACGATCTCGCCGGCGAGATCGTGCACCAGCACTCTCACCTGAAGATGGCGGCCAGTTGGACCGCGGAAATATTGCGTCATGAAGACGTTATGATCCGACTGCATACCCGAGAAGAATATTATCAACTTTTGTAAGTTGCAATTTCTGTTTCCAGCAAGTTTTGTTGACAACATCCGATCCCATCAACAATGGTTTGTTTTATAAACAGCGACTGGTTTTTTTTTAAATTTTACAGACAATGACATAAAGTCAAAACAAGAAGAGTGTTTCATGTGCTCGGAACTACAGGGAAAACGAGGAAGATGTGAGATAGCAAGCTATTTGTATGGATGTTGAAGTCTCTACCTGCAATAGTAAAGCTTATTTTAGCTATTGTTTTAGAGAACAGAATCTAATCAATTTGTTGCTGCAATGTGCTTGTCCGCTATTCAGGAAATATCTAACGGAGAATTAATCAAACCCTGCAAAATAATCTAGACTTCATTGATTTAAAATTCATGTTTATTCCTCAAAGTGAAATGTTATCTCATTTGATTTTTTAAAAAGTTGGCGAAAGTGGACTGGCCTGCTGACTGGAATACTATTGCTGAATATGCGAGAAGAAGGGGGTGACAGACCTTTTATTGTTCTTGAAAATACTCGTGAAAAGATTATCAATTGACAGTATCGCGTGATTTGCTACGTTGCTGTTACGAAGAAGACGTGAACAGGAAACCAGTTAGATAGCTAAGACTGAGTGAGGTGGTGCAATGGTTATACACACAATTGGGAGAACGATGGTTCAAACCAATATCTGACCATAGAGATTTAGGTTTTCCGCGACTTCCCTGAATCGCTCCAAGCAAAAGTCGGGATGTTTCATTTGGAACGGTGCGGTCGATTTCCTTCTCCATCCTTAACACAATCAGAGCTTGCGCACTGTCTCGAATGTCCTTGGTATCGATGGGACGTTAAATGTAATCTTCCTCTTTTCTTCGTATCGGAATGTCATAAAACAGCGTCCATTTGTTATTGGATTTAAAGAAAACTTTGACGAAGAGTGTAGAGCTCATAACTCTAACAAGAAAAATCGACTAGATGTCACTGCCAAGCGCCTTTTACATGCCCGTCCTGCCTGTAACAAATGAAAATTACAACGGTCGGTGTGAAATCCTTGTTAAGATCAGTGCTTCCCACACGGTACAGTGAAGATTTAAAATTCCAAGAAGTATGTTGTACTAAAATAGCGATAAGAATTTACCAAAGGGATAGAGTACGTATCCCATGGAATTTAATTTTCGAATTTTTCTTTCCAGTTTTTCCATAATGCTTATCTCACAGCTCACGGCAGAGTGCTTTGTCTTGCTGCAAGATCTTTGGTTTGTGTTGATCCGTGTGTAGTCAGCTGTAACCTCGTGATTTTGCGGAAATTTGTGTATAACATTCTCCAGGTAATTTATAAACGTTTATAACCTTCAAACAAGAATAAGTGAAGAAAATTGTTTCGGAAGTAAATTAACACGGTACTCCATTCTATCACAATAATAGTTCGCAAATATCTCGTGATTACGCTTTGGTAGCTATGTTTGAGGCTGCTGTCTTTTTATTTTTTAATTTTTAGTGGGTGCATAAGGATTAGATTTTATTCTGTATTTAATTGTGATCACATCGCCTTTAGTATGCTTGGTGATGGTGACTGAATGTTGTAATTTTTTCAAGTTATGTTTAGAACAACCAAGTACCTGTGTTATTTGTGCTTGTTGTTTTTGACCTATCTAGTAAAATCGCCAAGTGTATCTTCGTAAAAGAGACGTGTGAGATTGTGATGTGTTGTCAGGAGAAATTTGTCTATGCATTGTTGCCCGTCATGCACTTCATGACTGACGAGAAAGGCGGACAGTGAAGTTCAAGCATTCGCTGTGTTAATACGGTTATGTTGACTTACGTAGCTGTAATAATGATCATGATGATAATTTGCTGTGATGTAGACGTATAGCGGCTCCAGATGTTAGGGCTAACGTAAGACTTTTTTTCAAGTGCCCAGAGCTGCATCATTTCATGGTTTATGTTCACATGAAATGAAATGCTGTAATTCTGTTGCATTTTGTTTGTTTTCACTGTGCTTTGATTACATGTGTCGTTTGTATTCGTCCGATCATGTGAAAATACCAGTTTATTGTAGTGTGTGGGTTTTAACGGAGTTTTGTATAAGAATACTGTAACATTATTTAGGATCTAGCGAAGGACGAGGTAGAAGCTAACTGTAATTTCTCTATCAAAAAGCATGATATCTCGTTAGAACACAATTGTTCATTCATCATAGTTACTGTTAGTAGGAAGTCGTTTCAGTAAATCAGTTTTGTAAGACAAAACGAACCAGTGTTTAATCTTGGTGGTAATCGAGGACGAGAACTTCCGCATTGCAAGGTGCAGTATACAGCACATGTATATGGTTTTCTTTAATAGCAAGTAAAGATTCTGAAATGATAAGGCCTGCTGTAAATGGAGTATGCAACTGTGAATGAATACACATTAAGTTTGAAGGTAATAGCTATGTTGAAAATGCGTGTTCGGTGATAAACAATCCGTACATCCAGATTTTCATCTTGTCCCTGTCATACTGAAATTACCACAACAAACAAAGTGTAGAATGAAATATTTGGTGTTATTCATTACTTTCGCTGCAGTCCATTGACTGCTTTGATTGTTCTTAATGCTGAAGTTAGTACATGAACGAAAAAATACACAATCTTACATAATTGTCACAACAGGACAGTATGATGTTGTTAAAAATGAATGGTAGCAACTGTAAATACTGTTTCCAATGCATGTTGTTTCATGATTGTTCTCGCTCTTCATGACATGAGAAATGTAAATGAGTTTATATCACCAAACACACTTTTTCCTCAGCCTCTTTGAATCTGTTTCCTGTGTAGTCACCCATTTACTACGCCCAATAGATGAGTGAAAATACTGCCTTTGAGCTATAACTCATGGTAACAGTGGAAACTAATTACAACTGCTCTTATCTGATTGCTTTTTTTCAGACTGTAGGACTGAAGCCATGGACCAGGAGCCAACTATGTGGAGAAAAAAAGAGGGAATGGATGGAGTACAAACTGAGTTACACTTCATGGTAAGCGGCTTTCTTGTATTTCGTAACAGTGTTTCATTAATTTGTGTGTCCAGTATAGTGTGTGAATACATAAAATTGATGTCATACTGCTGGAATCATGAGTGGTTCTGTTTACTAAAATACTGGTGAACTTTCAGTCTTAAATATGACATGTTGCACAGTTCGTTGCACAGTTTGAAATAAGCCTTGTATTAAACCTCACATAGAATTTAGCAAGAGTTTCAGTTCCATGTTCAGTAAACAAGGAAAACTTTTCATGCACAACCCAATTGTGGGTATATTCTGCTCTGAGATGCTTCTTTTAAATGACAACTTTAACGTGCAACTTATGAGTAACTATGACTATTGTGAATGCTAGCAGTGCCATTAAATTTGTAAATGGTATGGCTGCAGTTAATGCATGTATAGTGTTAATGCAGTGTATCGTGCTACGGAAGGAGAGTTGTAATTTATTTATTGATGATGTAAAATAAATTATTTGTAAATAATTTTGAAGTGACATTCGCATGATCACTAATATGAGAAGTTAATTTTGTAGTGCTCTTAACATTAGGTGTTGACTTTGAATATGTCAACAAAATGTAAATAGAACTGTCAGCAGTAAAGCTAAATTTCAGGGAAATATCACATGGAAGCATAAATTGTTACATAGCCTGTAGGTGCAGAATGAATTTGTATGTCACCAGCAAAGTTGTGATGAAGCCATGGGATTACATATTAAATATTAACAGTTAGTTCATTACCACTTTCTGTGTTTGCTGCACACAGTTATGCACATTGTTTGTGAAGCAACCAGAATGTTACAGTTAGTGGTGTAAATAATCTTACATATACATGTCACTTAAAATCTGATGCAGTGCAACCGTTCGTAGGGTATTCGCCTATCAGCAGGCAAATAAATTTACTTGGTGCCACTAGTATCTTTATTCTGCCAACCACAGTTGAGGGTCCTGACACAATCACGCAAAGTATTTGTGAATTATCTTTTCTGAACAAACCTGTTTCGCAAAAGTACTGTAATAGCTCCAATGCAGCATTTTCATTTGAATATATGAGTGATTCATTGTAGTTCATACAAATTGTGAACAGCTTGCAATTAATTTGACAGGCAGTATCACAACTGTAAACCTAAACCATCTCTGTGAGGAAATGATAGGAAAGTAAATATACTAAAATTACTAATTACAGTAAAAGAGTGGTTAGATCCAACATAGTTTAGGCTTTGGATTTGATCCCTGACGTAATGATGGTTTGGCATATAAATGATGCGTATGCGCAACACACAGCATGTGAATGAAAGACAGTTTGACGAGTCATTGACCTTGGACCAGAACCTGAGAACTATTTAAAGGCTACAAGGCAAAAATGTGGTGTATCCCCCCTCCCCACTTGAAATGAGTTGTTGTGAGAGACTGATCCATAGTACAGGACAAGGCCTAGGTTGAAAGGTGGGGAGTGTGGCTGTGAGCTGACAAAGCCCAGAAATATGAAAGTGAAGTAAAGGATGTGGTAACAAATTGACCAGTAGCACAGCCTAATCCAGATGGTGCCCAGAATGTAACTTCTTCCCACAAGAAGTCACCTTGTCTGCTGTATTAGTTGGACTGAACTTCCCTATGACCTTAAGAGATGCATGTAAACATTTTATCAATTGAAAGCCACCTTCTTTGCCAAATTAATTAAAACTAAAATTTTGATTGGTGTATATTTTGGGCGTGAGCATGTGCTCGAAACTAATGGCTCAAAATTTTTATTTGAAAATTATTGAAGCATTTTAATTAGAACAAACATAATTAACATTTTACATCTTCATGTTCATATATTTATATATTTATATCAGTCTCACTGGAACTGAACACCTTTCTCCCAGTGAGACACCAGACTGCTGGTGTTGTCACTATAGAATGTTTGGCTTTGTTGGCAAACCCACAGCCTCACCTCTGCTCACATCAATTCATTGCTATCAAAGTGAAGTCCTTGAAGGTGTTCTTTAGGTCTTGGAAACAGTTGAAAATTCGTTGGGTGAGGTTGGGACACTATGGAGGATGATCAATAATAATGAATCAAAGGTGTCAGACTGTTGCAGGTGCATAAAAGTTTGTGTATGGTCAGGCATTGTCATGTTGAAGGAAAGTTGCTCCATGTGTGGATGAACTATTTTAATTAGTGCTATGTTTTCTGAGGGTTTTCTCATGTGCCGACACGGTTAAATAATACACATACCCATGTTACACACTGCAGTTCATAACTCTCCAGCAGGAGGATGCTGCATACTGTGTCAGCAAAGTGGGAATATTGACAGAATAATTTGCATAATAAGTAATACTTTAACTGATACTGAGAACAGAATAAAAATTTTGGAGGCATTATTTTCCTGTGGACTCTTGTAATAAAATGATGCATGTGACAATTACCTTGAATGTTGCGGAATGGTTCCCTTGGTGTTGCCCAGTATCCATTTGGAAGTCATAATACTAAGTCCACATACACATCAGCCAAAACTTTATGACCACTGATCTGCTATCTATGTAAACTCATCCAGGCAATAACACCTCAAGTTGTCTGCAGTCACACACGCACAGTGCATGGAGTATCAGTGAGTGCACTGTCCATGTGTAGAATGGGGAATGCACACAATCTGAGTTTGACCGAGATAAGATATTTATGGCCTGAAGGCTTGGGATGAGCATTTCAGAAACTGCACAACTTGTCAGGTGTTTGAGGAGTGCTCTGGCGGTTGTCTTCAACACATGGTGAAACCATGCCCAGACATTGTTGGGTTGGGCAAGCACCTGTCAGGACAGATGTGAGACATGACAGGCTAGGCAGAATGTTAAAACAACACAGGCAGCAAATTGTGGCATAACTAACATCAGACTTTAATGCTGGGCAGAGTACAGGTATGTATGGAAGCGTGATTCTCCAAACACTCCTAATCATGACTCTGTGTAGCTGAAGACCCACAAGTGTGTGTGTGTGTGTGTGTGTGTGTGTGTGTGTGTGTGTGTGTGTGTGTGTGTGTTAAGGCCATGACATTGACAACTGTAATAGGCATGTAACTATTTGTGCTGGATGTTGACAATGGCAGAACACTGCATGGTGTGATGAATCCTGATACTTTCATCATGCATTTAAACTTAATACTTTGTGTTCTGCCTTATGGCAGTTCTGTCATGGAGGGAAGCCTCATCAGATAGGTCCACTGCATGAGTGTATAGGAAAGTGATTTCAGTGGTGGCTTCCCATTGCCTTTCACTGTTATTAATGATAATGACAACAGTACACCCAGTCGCTGAGCAGAGAAAATCTCTGAAACAGCCAGGAATCAAACCCGGGCCGTGTGGCATGACATTCTGCTGCACTGGCCACACACCTATCAGGGCGGATGATCGTGCCTTTGGGAAGGTGAATTTCCATCACCCACAAGAGGAACAGCTCATTGACTTCTGTACTGGAAGGGCCTCCATTATACTTTGGGAAATGCCCATGTAAGCACCCATGGTTCCAGTGGAACTTGTGCGAGCCACTATGTCAGAAAAGGAGTATTGTAAACTGGTTGCAAACCGCATCTACCCCTTCTGTTGCTGTAATCTTGTCGGAGACTAGTTTGATGCAGATGTCCATGCTACTCTATCCTGTGCAAGCTTCATCTCTGAGAAACTACTGCCACCCACATACTCCTGAATCTGTATCGTGTATTCATGCCTTGGTCTCCTCCTACAATTTTTACCTTCCGTGCTTCCCCCCAATACTAAATTGATGATCCCTTGATGCCTGAGAACATGTCCGACATACATATCTGTTCCTCTATTCAAGTTGTGACACAAATTCCTCTTCCCCCATTTCTATTCAGTACGTCCTCATTTATCTACCCATCCAATCTTCAGCATTCTTCTATAGCACTACGTTTCGAAAGCTTCTGTTCTCTTCTTGTGTTAACTATTTATGGTCCATGTTTCACTTCCATACAAGGCTACACTCCATACAAATATTTTTGGAAAAGACTTCCTGACACAAATTCATACTCAATGTTAACAAATTTCTCTTCTACACAAACTTTTTCCTTGGAATTGGCAGTCTACATTTTATATCCTCTCTACTTCGACCACCATCAGTTATTTTTCCCCACCAAAAAGCAGAACTCATCTACTACCTTGAGTATCTTACTTCTTAATCTGTCGTCATTGCCTGATTTAATTAAACTACATTCCATTATTGTTGTTTTGCTTTTGTTGATATTCATCTTATATCCTCCTTTGAAGGTAATGTCTATTCCATTCAACTGCTCTTGGTCCTTTGCTATCTCTGACTAAATTATAATGTAGCCTGGAAACCTCAACGTTTTTATTTATTCTAGCTGGATTTTAATTCCTACTCCAAATTTTTTCTTTGGTTTCCTTTACTGCTTGCTGAGTATACCAATTGAACATCATCGTGGATAGGCTACAACCCTGTCTCACTCCCTTCCCAACCTCTGCTTCCCTTTCATGTCCCTCGACTGTTATAACTGCCATCTGGTTTCTGTAAAAACTGTAATTAGCCTTTTGCTCTCTGTATTTAGTGAATGCCACCTTCAGAATTTGAAAGACAGTATTTCATTCAATATTGTCAAAAGCTTTCACCAAGCCTACAAATGCCCCCTGCGGGTTCGGGGGTTAGAAAAGGCCTGCGGTATTCCTGCCTGTCGTAAGAGGAGACTAAAAGGAGTCTCAAACTTTTTGGCCTTATATGATGGTCCCCTGTTGGGTTTGACCTCCATCTCTCAAAATTTTCCGAAGAGCGAGCCAATTGGGGAAGGGCGCCTTACTTGGTGCATTGTGTCCATCTTGCGATCAGACCTTTCGCCAGCTTATACACCATTGAACTGCAGTCCTGTCCGCTCTCCATCTCTTGGGCATGACTCTTTTTCTGTGTGCAGATAACACCTTGCACTGTGCAGTGCCTCTTTCTGTACCGACGGCGACCATGGACCACATGTTACCTAACATCCAGCACGGTAGCCAGTCCGTTGTGGTGGGGCCGCCATGTACCCTGTTCGTTGTAGCCCCCCCCCCCCCCCCCCCCCCTGCGCAGTTAACTCCCCACATATGCCAAGGAGTAGATGCCTATCCTCCTGGGGTATCGAGACTCACGGCAACGGCCATCCTGCCAGGTGGCTCTTGCCGTGGCTGGGTGGCGCCCGTGGGGAGGGCCCTTGGTTGGAGTAGGTGGCATCAGGGCGGATGACCCGCAATGAAGCGTGGTACATCGTCTCTCGCTGGTGGCCAGCCCCCAGCAGTCTCTAAGCGATCTCGGGCTCAGTTTAACGCTCAGAAATATGATCCGAAACCGTTCCCCTCCCTGGCCACACCGTGGGAGGAACGTAAGTCTCAGGATGGCAGTAGCAGTTATTCGCCCCGCTTCTTAGTTTGTACAAGGGTTGATGGGGAGTCTTTTCTCTCCACAAAGCCTCAGTTCTTCGTCGAGCATTTAGAGGACAAGTTTGGGGAGGTGGAGGGCTTGTCAAAAATGCGCTCTGGGTCAGTCCTGATACAAACGGCATCCTCTGCCCAGTCACGACAGTTACTCGCTTGTGACAAGTTGGGGGATGTTGCCGTTACGATAACACCCCATAAGAGTTTAAATATGGTCCAGGGAGTTATTTACCATAGGGATCTTCTTTTGCAGTCTGATGAAGAGCGGCACGCGAATTTAGAGCGCCGAGGTGTACATTTCGTCCGGTGCGTTCATCGGGGTCCGAAGGAAAATCAGATTGCTACCGGTGCCTTCATCTTGGCCTTCGAAGGGGATAAATTACCAGAAAAAGTCAAGGTGATGGTCTACCAATGTGACATTAAGCCCTATATCCCTCCCCCGATGTGGTGCTTTAAGTGCTGGAAGTTCGGCCATATGTCTTCTCGCTGCACTTCCAGCCTCAGATGTCGAGATTGCGGACGCCCATCACATCCCAATACTCCATGTGCCCCGCCTCCCATCTGTGTCAACTGCGGGGAGCACCATTCACCTTGCTCACCAGACTGCCGAATTTTCCAGAAAGAGCGTAAAATCATGGAATACAAGACCCTGGACCGACTAACCTATACTGAGGCCAAGAGGAAATACGACCGACTCCATCCTGTGAGAATGACATCTTCCTACACTGCTGTTACAACACCTGTGCTAGCCCCGTCTGTTTCTCCAATTGTAGCCGGATCGACGAGTAGTACAACTCCTCCTGCCACCTCGCCAGTGGGGGGCTCTACCCACCGGGTTGCTCCTGCGCCACCTACCTCAGGAGCAACACCATCCCACCTGTCGGGGACGTCCGTCCCCACTTCTAAGCCGGAGAAGTGTCCAACTTCTTCGGCTTCTCACGCTCGCAATGGGTCCCTCCCTTCCCAGGTTTCCACCAGCGAGAAGCCTGACGACCGACAATGGCGTAAGTGCCCGCAATCAGCTGATTGTAGGGCTTCACGATCCGCCTCCGTCCCGGAGACTGAATCGGTGAAGCCCTCCCAGCCGGTGCGACCCAAGGAACGGCGTGAGAAACCCAAGAAGAGCTCTCAGCCCAAGGAACTCGCGGTGGCAGCCATCCCACCGCAACCTTCCAGCTCTGCGTCTGAGGATGCGGTGGAGATTCTGGCGTCCGTTGAGGTCCTCGATCTCGCTGGTCCATCAGACGCCATGGCAAGCACTATCACAGATGCTAAATCGGAGGCAGCAGGTGACCCAGCGGCGTAATCTCCCTTCCCAGTCCCGTCAAGCCTTTCTCAGCCATGGACAACACCATCCTCCAGTGGAACTGCAGCGGTTTCTTCCACCATCTAGCTGAGCTCCGCCAACTTATCAGCCTTCACCCTTTCCTCTGCATTGCTCTGCAGGAAACTTGGTTTCCGGCAATGCGAACCCCCGCCCTCCGTTGCTATCGGGGTTATTATAAGAACCGGGCGGCTTATGAAAGGGTGTCTGGTGGCGTCTGCATCTATGTCCTGAACTCTCTTCACAGTGAGTCTGTACCTCTCCACACACCTTTAGAGGCTGTCGCTGTTTGGGTGTGGATGCCACAGGCTGTTACCGTCTGCAGTCTTTACCTTCCACCGGATGGTGATGTCGCACAGCATGTCCTGGCTGCTCTGATAGCCCAATTGCCTCCACCTTTCCTGTTACTGGGCGACTTTAACACCCATAACCATCTGTGGGGTGGGTCAGTGGCAACAGGTCGAGGCGCCATCGTTGAGCATTTATTGGCGCAGCTCGATCTCTCGATCTTAAATGATGGTGCCTTCACACACTTTAGTGTGGCGCATGGCACATACTCCGCCATTGACCTTTCCATCTGTGGCCCTAGCCTCTTGCCGTCTGTCCAATGGAGAGTGCATGACGACCAGTGTGGTAGTGACCACTTTCCGATCTTTCTGTCACTGCCACAGCGTCAGTCTTCTGGGCGCCCTAGCAGATGGGCTTTGAATCAGGCTGACTGGGACTTGTTCTCCTCCACTGCCACTATTGAGCCTCTCTCTGACGACGCCATTGATGCAGTGGTTCAATCGGTCACCACCGGCATCGTTACTGCCGCCGAATCTGCCATTCCCCATTCTTCTGGGTCCCCTCAGCGGCGGACTGTGCCTTGGTGGTCGCCTGAGATCGCTGAAGCGATTAAAGCTCGCCGGCGGGTGCTGCAGCGTCACAAGCGACATCCGTCAATCGACCACCTTATCGTCTTCAAATGGCTGCGTGTGCGAGCCCGCTGCATTATCCGCCAAGGCAAGCAGGAGTGCTGGGAGCGGTATGTGTCCACCATTGGCCTCCATGTCACCCCATCGCAGGTCTGGGCCAAGATTCGCCGCCTCTATGGCTATCGGACCCCTGTCAGTGTCCCTGCGCTCTCACTGAATGGAGCAGTTTGTATTGACTCCGACGTCATTGCAAACCGCTTGGCAGAGCACTTTGCTATGACTTCTGCTTCTGCCAACTACCCCTTGGGCTTCCGCTCCATTAAGGAGCGGATAGAACGCCAGAGTCTTTCTTTTCGCACTCACCATCCTGAATTGTACAATGTTCCATTCAGTGAGTGGGAATTTCGAAGTGCCCTCGCCGCTTGTATTGATACTGCTCCTGGGCCAGATAGTATCCACTCTCAGATGCTGAAACACCTTTCAGTGGACTGCCAGCGATGCCTCCTCGATCTTTACAACCGCATTTGGGTCGAGGGTGAGTTTCCGTTGCAATGGCGGGAAAGTCTTGTTGTCCCCATTCTGAAACCGGGGAAGAACCCTTTGGAGGTGGACAGCTACCGTCCCATTAGCCTCACCAACGTTCTTTGCAAGTTGCTTGAACGGATGGTGAGCCGGCGCTTGAATTGGGTACTGGAGTCTTGGGGCCTTCTGGCTCCGTCTCAGGGTGGGTTCCGTAAAGGCCGATCCGCCGCCGACAATCTGGTGAGCCTGGAGTCGGCCATCCGTACTGCCTTTGCCCGCCGTCAGCATCTGGTCGCTGTCTTTTTCGACATGCGGAAGGCGTATGATACGACATGGCGTCATCACATCCTTTCTATGCTTCATGGATGGGGCCTTCGGGGCCCTCTGCCGATCTATATCCGCAATTTTCTGTCGTATCGTACCTTCCGCGTGCACGTCGCGGCCTCATATAGTTCCTCCCAAGTCCAGGAGAACGGTGTGCCACAGGGTTCTGTTCTAAGTGTCTGTCTGTTTTTAATAGCCATTAACGGGCTCGCTGCGGCTGTGGAACATTCTGTCTCCGCTTTGCTGTATGCCGATGACTTCTGCCTTTACTACAGCTCTATTGGCATTGCAGCTGCTGAATGTCAGCTACAGGGCGCAATCCGCAAGGTGCAGTCTTGGGCTGTAGCGCATGGTTTTCAGTTTTCGGCAGCCAAGACCTGTGTTATGCATTTCTGCCGGCAACGCACTGTTCACCCGGAGCCGCGGCTTTATCTTGACGGCGAGCTTCTTTCAGTGGTGAAATCACATAGGTTTTTGGGGGTGGGTTTTGATGCCCGGTTGACTTGGCTGCCTCATATTCGGCAGCTTAAACAGGCGTGTTGGCGGCATCTAAATGCTCTGCGATGCCTGACCCACACCAGGTGGGGTGCCGACCGATCTACTCTCCTACGGCTTTACCAGGTGTTTATCCAGTCCCGTCTGGACTATATGAGTCTGGCTTATGGCTCAGCATCCCCATCTGCATTGCGGCTGCTGGACCTAATCCTCCACAGCGGGATACGCCTTGCCACTGGTGCCTTCTAGACCAGCCCTGTGGACCGCATACTTGTTAAGGCAGGTGTCCCTCCACTGGGGTTACGATGCCAACAATTACTGGCTGCTTATTCTACCCATGTTTTTAGCTCGCCCGGGCATCCAAATTATCGTGTCCTGTTCCCGCAGTCAGTCGTCCGTCTGCCAGAACGTCGGCCCCGGTCTGGTTGTCCGATCGCCGTACGCGTCAAACAGCTTCTCTACGGGCTTGGGTGTTTCCGTGTACCACCTCCTTTCCGGTCCCCTCTGCATACACCCCCATGGTGTGTGCCTCGCCCTTGCCTTCAGCTCGACTTGGCACAGGGCCCGAAGGACTCAGTCCCTCTGGTGGCCTTCCGACGCCGCTTTTACTCCATCCTGACCACGTATTAGGGCTCTGGCGTTGTCTATACCAACGGTTCGATGGTTGCTGGTCGTGTTGGTTATGCACTAACTCTAGGGGACCATTCCGAACAACACTCCTTGCCAGATGGCTGCAGTGTTTACACTGCTGAGCTGGTCGCCATCTTTCGTGCCCTAGAGTATATCCGCTCCTGCTCACGTGAGGCCTTTGTTATCTGTAGCGATTCCCTGAGCAGTTTACGAGCTCTCGACCAGTGTTTCCCTCGTTCTCATCTGGTGATGGCTATCCAGGAGTCTCTGCATACTCTTGCCCGTTGCGGCAGATCTGTGGTCTTCGTTTGGACCCCGGGCCATGTTGGGATACCCGGAAATGAAACTGTTGACCGCCTGGCGAAAAAGGCCACTAGTGCACCATCTCTGGAGATTGGCCTCCCGGCGACTGATTTGCGGGCACTATTACGCCGCAAAATTTTCGATTTATGGGACACTGATTGGCGCAACCTGCCCGTGCCAAACAAACTCCGTCGTATCAAGGAGACGACTACTGTGTGGTGGTCATCCATGCGAGCCAAGCGCAGGGAATCAGTCGTCCTTTGTCGGCTCCGCATTGGCCACACCCAACTCACGCACAGTTATTTACTGTGTCGTGAGGATCCCCCGCTTTGTTGTTGTGGGGAGTCCTTGACGGTGGTCCATATTCTGTTGGAGTGCGCCCTTTTAACTGTGCTCAGGCAGACTTTTGCGCTGCCTGATACGCTCTCTGTGCTTTTATCTGATGACTCTTCCATAGCGGACATAGTTCTGCATTTTATTCGGGCAGGGGGATTTTATCGCTTAATGTAAGTGTGTGTTTTTGTGTTGATTCTGGCCTATTGCCTACGATTTGTCTGATTTTTTTTTTTCTCCGGTGGTTGGCTTTTCTTTTTTTGTTTGTATGGTCGGCCAACAACTGTCACACTGTGTGATTTTAGTTCGTCTTGTCTGGTCTTTGTCTACGTTTCTCTCGTTCTGTGTCGTCTGTCTTATCGTCTGTTGCTCGTTTTTATTCTCTGTGGGTGTTTTTAGTATTTGGAAAAAGGGACCGATGACCGTGGCAGTCTGGTCCCTTTAACCCCCACAAACCAACCAACCAAGCCTAGAAATGCTGGAAATGTGGGTTTACCTTTCTTTAATGTGTCTACTAAAATAAATCATAGGGTCAGTTTGCTTCACGTGTTCCAACATTTCTATGGAATCCCAACACATCTATCTCAAGATTGGCATATACCAGTTTTTATATTTGTTCACAAAAAATTCATATTATTTTTCTGCAGCTGCGATTTATTGAACTGATTGGTAATTTTCACACCTGTCAACACTTGCTTTCTTTGGGATTGGAATTATTAAATTCTTCTTGAAGTCCTTCTTCATTTTCCACATTTTTATTTTTGTTCATTTAATCAGTTGCATTCAGTATGTCTCCTGTTACCCAAGGATTTCTAGTAGCCCTTGTCTTTCTACCTACTTGATCCTCTGCTGCCTTCACTATTTTGTCTCTCAAAACTACACATTCCTCTTCTGCTGCATCTCTTTCCCATGTTCTTGTCAATGGTTCCCTAATGCTCTCCGAAACTCCCTACCGCCTCTAATGCTTTCGGTTTATCCACATCCCATATCCTAAAATTCCTACCTTTTTGCAGTTTCTTCTGTTTCCATATACAGTTCAGAACCAAGAAATTGTGGTCAGTCCACATCTGGCCCTAGTTTTAAAATTTAAAACCAGGTTCCTAAATATCTGGCTGTCCGGGGTGGCCGAGCGGTTTCAGGCACTGCAGTCTGGAACCGCACGACCGCTACGGTCACAGGTTCGAATCCTGCCTTGGGCGTGGATGTGTGTGATGTCCTTAGGTTAGTTAGGTGTAAGTAGTTCTAAGTTCTAGGGGACTGATGACCTCATAAGTCAAGTCCCATAGTGCTCAAAGCCATTTTGGACCTAAATTTCTGTCTTATCATTACTCAATCTACCTGAACCCTTCCAGTGTCTCCAGTCCTCTTCCATGTGTACACCCTTATGCCATGCTTCTTAAACCAAGTATTAGCTACACTATGTGATTAAAATTATTTGGCCACCTGGCTGGAAATGACTTATATGTTAATGGCACCCTCCATCAGTAATGCTGGAATTCAGTGTGGTGTTGGACAAGCCGGGTGGAACCGCACCGTACTTTAAATTCATCATGTGTGGTCGTTTATACATGCTCCCTCGACAGATTGTCCGACGAGGAAATTCAACACCACCTGTCTGACCAGAGCGTAATGGCTGCTCATAGAGTCATGGAAAGGGTGACACGAACATCATTCCAACCAGTACTGTCTTCTCGACATTTGACAAAGTTCAACTCCCATCGAAAATCAAAGCAGGCTATGAGATAATTTCCGTTCGCCCTTACATCCCAAACCCTATGCGTTGCTATCGGTGTCAGCGGCTCAATCACACCACCCAGTCCTGTTCCATACCCGCCAAATGTGTTATGTGTGGCAAGGATGCCCATGAGGGTGGCTGTCCACCTCCATCCCCTCGTTGCATCAACTGTATGGGTGACCACGTTGCTTCCTCTCGAGATTGCCCCATTTTTAAAGACGAAAAGCTCATTCAGGAAATAAGAGTGAAGGAAAAAATGTCGACCTTTGCTCCTCGAAAATTATTCACCAGTCGACAGCCCACTGTGCCTCAGACAGGAAAATACAGCACTGTCCTTGCCTCTCCTCGGCCAACTGAGGAGGAGGCCACACAGACTTGTCAGCTCACCTTTAGTGCCACGGTCGTCAGATTGGCCGGCACAAAGATCGCCCGTTCAACCTCCCCACTTTCGCTTGCCCGCTCTATGGCTCACCCTTCATCGGATTCTGCTAAATCTCGAGCCCACAAGTCTTACACCAAGACTTCGAAAAAAGAGCATACTCCTAAAGATTTTGTATGTACCCCAACTTCACAACCATCGGTTCCTCCTTCATCTAAACATCATGTTTCCAAGAATGCTAATAAGAAATCCAGTTCATCTCCTTCTCCGCCAAGGCGTGTCTGATCTACGGCACCACCTGGCGGTAATCGCTCTTAGACGTCTTCTGTTTCGCCGAGGCGCAGTGCTGGCGGCCGATCAACAGGCCGATCGTTGGTGGCAGGAGCTGCTCATGAACAACCTATGGATCAGGATCTTCTGACTTCGGCTGAATGCCATTCCATGCTGTCGGTCGCAAGCTCTGAGCAGTCTTTGAGTTGACGGCAACCTTGGTCACATTCCTCCATTTTCTGTTCACCCTACGTCCATTATCCACTGGAATGTCCTCGGCATTTGAGCTAATCAAGATGAATTGTCGATCATCTTACGATCCTACTCGCTGGTCATCTTCTGTCTTCAGGAAACAAAGCTGCGTCCCCACGACCACTTTGTTCTCCCCCATTTTCAGTCGGTCCGATTTGATCTCCCCTTTTGGTCGGTACTGTTTCGCTAGCTCGGTGCTTCGAATGGTTCGCCCTTGATGATACACACTAGAGTGACCACTTTCGGTGTGTCCTTAGACTGCAGCCTCAACTGCCATATATGCGCCCGTGACGCTGGAAGTTTGTCCAAGCCGATTGCACACTTTTTTCGTCTCTAGCGACATTCGATGACCGTCACTTTCCTAGCATAAACGATGGGGTCACACATTTAACAGACGTTATTCTTATAGCTGCGGAACCTTCAATACCACGCACCTCCGAATTGTCCCGGCGCCCCCCAGTTCCTTGGTGGAACGAGACGTGCCGTGACGCAATACGTGAGCGGCGAAGTGCTCTTCACGTTTTCAGACACCATCCTACATTGGCCAACTGTATCCACTATAAGCAGTTCCGCGCGCAGTGTCGTCGCGTCATCTGCGAAAGCAAGAAGGCAAGCTGGGACTTCTTTACTAGCTCATTTAACACCTTCACTCCCTCCTCAGAAGTTTGGAGTCGGATTAGACGGTTATCAGGCGCGCCTAGTTTCTCCTCGGTCTCTGGGCTCACTGTCGCGCATGATACATTAGTGGATCCCGTTGCAATTTCTAACTCATTGGGTCAACACTTTGCTGACATTTCGAGCTCTTCAAATTAACCACCAACGTTTCTCCTGAAGAAACGTGCAGCAGAAGTGCAACCTCTTGCTTTCTCCTCTCAAAATTGTGAAAGCTCTAATACAGTTTTCTCCATGCGGGAACTCCAACATGCACTCTCTTCTTCTCGCTCTTCAGCCCCACGACCGGATGGTATCCACATCCAAATGTTGCTGCATTTATCAACCCATAGTCTGCATTACCTCCTTTGCTTTTATTATCGAACTTGGACCGACAGTACTTTTCCCAGACGATGGCGGGAAGCTATCGTCGTTCCTGTTCCGAAACCTGGAAAGGACAAACATCTCCCCTCTAGCTATCGCCTCATCTCTCCCATGAGTAGTGTATATAAGGTTTTGGAGTGTATGGTGAATTGCCGTTTAGCTTGGTGGCTGGAGTCCCACAGTCTTTTAACACCTGCCCAATGCGGTTTTTGAAAGCATCGTTCTGCAGTTGACCATCTTGTTGCTCTCTCCACTTATATCATGAACAATTTTCTCTGGAAACGCCAAACATTAGCAATATTTTTTGATCTGGAGAGAGCATACAATACCTGTTGGAGGACAGGCACCCTCCGCATACTGTTCTCTTGGGGCTTTCGAGGTCAGCTACCCCTTTTTCTTCGCAAATTTATGGCAGAGCGCACATTTAGAGTGCGGGTGAACACCACTTTTCTCCCGTACTTTCTCCCAAGAAAACGGGGTACCCCAGGGCTCTGTGCTGAGTGTTGTACTATTTGCCATTGCCATAAATCCGATAATGGATTGTCTCCATCCTGATGTCTCGGGTTCCCTCTTTGTGGACGACTTTGCGATCTACTACAGCTCTCAACGGACCAGCCTTCTTGAGCGACGTCTTTAAGGATGTCTCGATCGCCTCCACTCTTGGAGCCTCGAAACCGGCTTCCGTTTTTCTCCAAGTAAGACCGTTTGTGTTAATTTTTGGCGACGTAAGGAGTTTATTCCACCCTCCTTACATCTAAGACCTGTCAACCTTCCATTTTCGGACGTCGCTAAATTCTTGGGTCTTATGTTTGACAGAAAATGCTGGTCCTCCCCAGTTTTCTATATTTTGGCTCGCTGTCTGCAATCCCTCAACACCCTTCGTGTCCTGAACGGTACCTCCTGGGGAGTGGACCGAGTAGTCCTTCGCCTCTATCGCGCCTTAGTGCACTCGAAATTGGACTATGGAAGCATAGTTTACTCCTCTGCTTGGCTGCCTATTCTTCGGCATCTCGACTCTATCCACCACCGTGGATTACGTTTAGTGTCTGGAGCTTTTTACACCAGCCCTGTGGAAAGCCTTTATGCTGAGACTGCTGAACCTCTGCTGTCCAATCGGCTAGCTGCCCTTCTGAGTCGTTGTGCTAGCCATCTGTCATCCATGCCTGCTAATCCGGCCCATGACATTTTTTTCGACACCTCCTTGGATGTAGGGTATGCAGGCCGCCCTTCCTCCCTACTACCACTGGGAGTCCGCTTCCGTCAACTGTTCCATTCTCTTTCCTTCCGCTTTCCTAAAACCTTCTTGAAAACTTTGGGTACAGCACCGCCTTGGCTCCGTCCCCGTATCTCACTGCTCCATGACCTTTGTCAATTTCTCAAGGATGGTACCCCTTCACTTGTTTATTGTCGGGCGTTTGCTGCTCTATGCGCACAAATGAAGGAAGCCACATTAATTTACACTGATGGCTCGAAAACATCGTTAGGTGTAGGGAGTGCCTATATTGTTGGCGACACCCCAAATCGATTTCGGCTTCCTGACCAGTGTTCGGTTTATACTGCGGAGCTATACGTTGTTCTCCAGGCTGTTCAATACATCTGCCGCCATCAGCAGATACAGTATGTTATGTGTTCAGACTCTCTCAGCTCTCTCCTCAGTCTCCAAGCTCTCTACTCTGTCCACCCTCTGGTCTGCCGGATTCAGGACTGCCTGCACTGCTCCATTTGGGGGGCGTCTCGGTAGCGTTCCACTGGCTCCCAGGACACATTGGTATCTGTGGAAATGAGGCGGCCGATATAGCGGCCAAGGCTGTCGTCTCTCTTCTTCGGCCAGCTATTCGATCGATTCCCTTCGCCGATCTACGGAGCGTTTTATGTCGTTGTGTTGTTCTTTTATGGCACGCACATTGATTGACACTTCCCCATAATAAATTGCGGGATGTGAAAGCTCTTCCCTGTGCTTGGACCTCTTCCTCCCGAACGCGTCGTCGGGAGGAGGTAATTTTAACTAGACTCTGATTAGGGCACTGTCTTTTTAGCCATCGACATCTTTTAAGCGGCCATCCTCCCCCACTCTGTCCCCATTGCTCTCAGCTGTGGACGGTAAGACACCTTTTAATTGAGTGCCTCTATTTTACTCCGTTACACGCCCGTCTACAGCTGTCACCTGATACATCGTCCATTTTAGCAGATGACGCGCCCTCGGCCGATCGCGTTCTCTAGTTTATTAGTGCCAGTGAGGTGAAGTTCTTTTTGAGGACAACCTGCTTTTGGTTTCTCAAATTTTTTGAGTTACGTTCCCATTGCTGCTGCTTTTCGTTTTTTTACCGTTTCCTAAGTCACAGACCAGGTGCTAATGACCATAGCCGTTTTGCGCTCCAAACCCAAAAGAAAAAAAAAACCCACACACATGAGGGAGTGGACCTATATAATATATAAAAATTTCATACATGAGGCGTTTCTCATGGGTAGACTCTAAAAGCCCCTTGGGGGGAATTTGGGATGGGCTCAGCTCCCTTACAGCTCTCGCACTCCCCCCACCAACCTCTGGACATCCTTATACAGGGAAGGCCAGATGACATGTTGAATGATCTTGCCCCCACCAACCTCTGGGCTTCCTTGTGCAGGAAGCACCAGGTGATGTGTTGTCTGATTGTGACAACAGTTTTATAATTGCCAAAATGAGTGCTTAAGAGGGTGTTATGGAAGTAATGAGCCAAAACCTAAGACTTGTCAGTCTCTAAACCAAGTCCCTGGTGTTCAAAATCTCAATTTCTCAAGGGTAGACAGAACCGTGAAGGCTTCCCATTCATACATAGAATATTTCATCTCCACAGGTGAAAGTTTCCAAGGTCCATAGGCTATGTGGCATCAACCCACCACTAACCATCTCCCATTTTGTTCCAGCAGGAGGACAGCTGCCACTTTCTGCTCCATAAGAATTAGGTGTCTGTTTGCAAGAACAACAGGAGCCTCAGAATTGGGTATGGCTAATAATAGCGTGTTACTAAGCACCACCTTAATGGCTTCAAAAAATTCCTGATGAGTTTCATCCCATCTGAAATTTCTTAAATCGTTAAGGTATCCAACTAATTTAGTAAATTTGGTCACAAACTTTAAAAAAAAATTGCTATGCCTATGAACCATGCCACACCTTTCTTATTTCTAGGAGCTGGGAATTTTCGCAAATAGCTAGTATGCTCCTGGTCAATTCTAATTCAATCAGTGGAAATAAGATGTCCCAAGAATGAAACAAACCTATGTGCCATTGTGATTTTAGATGGTTTCACAGTAAGTCCCATCTCCCTCTGGTAAACCAGGACTGCCTTAAGATGTTGCAGGTGTTCGGACAGACTAGAACTGTAAATAACAATGTCATCTAGGTAATTATACACACATTTGAACTTGAAATCGCCCAAAACACAATCTAGAAGGAAAGACAGAATGCTAATTCCCACTGACAAACCAAAGGGTGTCCTGTTAAAATCGTAGAGGTTCCAGTATGTACAAAAGGCAGTAATGTAATATGCTTGGAATCATCTCTTAACATGATCTGATAATATGCCTGATTGAGATCCAGGACAGTAAATTACTGAGCCCCACTGAACCAAGTAAAACAATTACGTATATCGGGAAGTGACACATATTCCAAAACTACCTTCTTGTTAATCACATGATAATCCACAGCTGGATGAAACAGCCCACTGCTGCCCATAGATATTGAGACTATGGGAGAAGCATAGGCTGAGTTTGAAGACCTGATGACCCCATTGGACAACATGTTATTAATCAAAGCATATACACATTTGTCTTTGATGGAGAAAGCCTGTAAGTATCCTGTCTCTCTGGAATGTCGTTTATCAGGCGAATCTTGTACTGAATTTTATTGGTGATGTCCAATCTGTTAGTTAACGTGTGCAGTAAGCACTAATTAACTTCCAGTACCTGCTTCACCTGTACTAGACTAAGGTGACTGAGCTCAAGTGGTGAACATTGCAGTAACACATTGTGAATTCCTGTGGAAACCTGACAGGAGCACAACGCGAATTTTTCAGCAGGGTTAAATTTAAAGTAAACAACCCTGCCTTGGCAATTCAACACCAACCCACTACCACTTACAAAACACACCCCAAACTTAAGTTCACTGAAAGATTTTTAATTCCTATCCACTTCACAAGGCAAGAAAATTCTCCAATACTCAGTTTTGCCAACCAGAGGCAACATCTGCCCAATGAGAGCTCGACATTGGGAGAAAGGATGCAAGTGAGGCTATTCACTGGCATGGTGGAGCTCCAAATACCACAGATAATCTAAACAAGAAACTGAACTACCAGAGTTGAGGAGGGCACACACTGGTTGCTGGTTAAGTTGTATTCAAAGTTAAGTCAGGGGTTCCCCTACTACGGACATGACATGGAGACAGCACTTTCGCAGAACAACACTACCATGCCTGTTCCATTCCTTGTGACGTCAGCTGTTTGACTCCTGACATTGCCATACAAAATGCACCTCTTTGTTACACCGGGAACACATCCTACGCTTGTTCCTTACAGGTAGTTGCATTTTAAATGCCTGGAATCTTAATACCCATTCTGATAATGACACTTAAACCTCCATCACTGCTAGTCTGTGAAACTTGACCTTCAATAGTGGACAACAAAGCCACTAATTAGGTAAAAGGTGTGCATTTATTAGCAAAGGTAATACATGAACAGTCTTGTGGCTGCATTTTCTCTAATATAATATTGAGTATTTGTATCTCAGTGATTGGCAATTCCAAGGCTGGAATGGCCGTACGCGTTAATCTATAGAAAAAGATTCATGAGGAAACTGCACTAGCCAAACATGTTTGTGCTTCAGCCCAATAACTATTTTCCACAACTCCCTTGGCATTCAGCTTTAGTGTAATATTTGACTGAAAACAACTAAACACAGGACAGCAACATTATTGGAGATGGTCAAAATGTCGGCATGAAGCATAAATACTTAATAAATGTCTGAAGATGGCCTTGTAAGCCAAAAACTGGTTAACACAATAAAAGTAATATTGTAGTAAGCAAACTAGTGCTTTTCATTATTAAACATATTTTTGACTGTGAACCACAGGATGAATTTCACCTGGCTTAAATTCTAAATTGAAAGTTCCATTACAGCTTGAAGGAGTAACATTATTTGGTAAGATAATTTCCCAAATGGATTCCCCTCTGGTCCTTAAAGGTGTCTGTAGCATTGCTACTACTTCCTACAGTTGTCTGTTCGTGGGAGATTCTTGTTCATTACCTATTGCCCCTAATTTGTGTAAATCAAGGTGACTGACCCCACTTTGCAAGCCTTGTACCTGCCCTGTAACTGCAGAGCTCAGCATAGGGATTACATTGTGGAATATCCCACAAGAGATTATCCCAATGGCTCAGTTATGCCGGAATTGTATGTATTTGCTTATGGTGGGGCTGATTACTGTCTAAACACTCTACATTCGGACACAAGTTGTCATGGCCAGAGCTCAGTCAATGTGTGCAACACCTACCTCCCTGCTGCAATTCTTACTAATCACCAAGGGGTTGTCCACGTCATTCAGATGAGCCACAAGTTCAGCAACACTGCACTTACATAGAAGCTGACCCAGTTTTAATTCATAGATTAACTGTTGCCTCTTCAATAAGGACAAACTGGGACAGTCATGGGACCCCTATGTTCAGCAGTGGATACCAACAAATACACACTTCATGCTGAATGACAGTATAAGGACACCTCCCCCATTTACTTCCAGGAAAATAACCATCATCTGTTACAAATGATACATACAGCAGGAAAAGGGGAAATTAAGTGGAAGGACTGGACAGATTGGGGTTAACAGCAGGCACCATTGTTTATTAAAACTTATTTATTTAAGAAAAATATCTAAAATGAGACAATTAGCAGCATCACAAACAATAATCTGAAGTTTCAAATTGAAGACGTTAAACACTTTAGTTTAGTGACAATTTAAATAAGGCAATAGTTACAGACAAAAGCTGTGTCTGACACCAGTTCTTAGATTTTAGATTCAAAATTTCCATCTTCACAAACCGCAACTCAGAAAATGCTCGAACAAATGAACAAATAATTATTTGGAAACAGATGGCTCTTTAAGACAACACAGAAGCATAACTCATCTTAAAGGTTAGAACTGAATAGCTATAGCGCAAGACAGCAATTTATAGCTGCCTCGGGACCACTAGAAAAAGGAAATGATTAAAATACACCTCCAAGTTGATCTAGATACTTTAATAAAGTAAACAGCTGCCTTCAGGCAGACAGAGGAAGTCTCTTTAAATCTTGCCCCCAATGAGCAGTAATGCAATTAATAACAGAATGCACAGATTGATGTAACTGGCTTCAGGCACAGTGAAAATCCTATTAAGGTTGTTGTTGTTGTTGTCTTCAGTCCTGAGACTGGTTTGATGCAGCTCTCCATGCTACTCTATCCTGTGCAAGCTTCATCATCTCCCAGTACTTGCTGCAACCTACATCCTTCTGAATCTGCTTAGTGTATTCATCACTTGGTATCCCTCTAGGATTTTTACCCTCCACTCTGCCCTCCAATGCTAAATTTGTGGTCCCTTGATGCCTCAGATCGTGTCCTACCAACCGGTCCCTTCTTCTTGTCAAGTTGTCCCACAAACCCCTTTTCTCCCCAATTCTATTGAATACCTCCTCATTAGTTCCATGATCTACCCATCTAATCTACAGCATTCTTCTGTAGCACCGCGTTTCGAAACCTTCTGTTCTCTTCTTGTCTATTTATCGTCCATGTTTCACTTCCATACACGGCTGCACTCCATACAAATACTTTCAGAAATGTCTTCCTGACACTTAAATCTATATTCAATGTTAACAAATTTCTCTTCTTCAGAAACACTTTCCTTGCCATTGCCAGTCTACATTTTATATCCTCTCTACTTCGACCATCATCAGTTATTTTGCTCCCCAAATAGCCAAACTCCTTTACTATTTTTAGTGTCTCATTTCCTAATCTAATTCCTTCAGCATCACCCGACTTAATTCGAGTACATCCCATTATCCTTGTTTTGCTTTTGTTGATGTTCATCTTATATCCTCCTCTCAAGACACTGTCCATTCTGTTCAGCTGCTCTTCCAAGTCCTTTGCTTACTCTGACAGAATTACAATGTCATTGGCGAATCTCAACATTTTCATTTCTTCTCCGTGGACTTTAATAAATACTCCGAATTTTTCTTTTGTTTCCTTTACTGCTTGCTCAATATACAGATTGAATAACATCAGGGACAGGCAAAAACCCTGTCTCACTCCCTTCCCAACCACTGCTTCCCTTTCATGCCCCTTGACTCTTATAACTCCCATCTGGTTTCCGTCCAAATTGTAAATAGCATTTCGCTCCCTGTATTTTACCCCTGCCACCTTCAGAATTTGAAAGAGAGTATTCCAGTCAACACTGTCAAAAACTTTCTATAAGTGTACAAATGCTAGAAACGTAGGTTTGCCTTTCGTTATTCTTTCTCCTAAGATAAGTAGTAGGGCCAGTATGGCCTCATGTGAGCCTACGTTACTACATAATCCAAACTGATTTTTGCCGAGGTCGGCTTCTACCAGTTTTTCCATTTGTCTGTAAAGAATTCATGTTAGTATTTTGCAGCTGTGGCTTATTAAACTGATAGTTCGGTAATTTTCGCATCTGTCAACACCTGCTTTCTGTGGGATTGGAATTATGATATTCTTCTTGAAGTCTGAGGGTATTCGCCTGTCTCATACATCTTGCTCACCAGATGGTAGAGTTTTGTCAGGACTGGCTCTCCCAAGGCCGTCAGTAATTCCAATGGAATGTTGTCTAATCCCAGGGCCTTGTTTAGACTCAGGTCTTTCAGTGCTCTGTCAAACTCTTCACGCAGTATCTTATCTCCCATTTTGTCTTCGTCTACATCCTCTTCCATTTCCATAATATCGTCCTCAAGTACATCACCCTTGTATAAACCCCCTATATACTCCTTCCGCCCTTCTGCCTTCCCTTCTTTGCTTAGAACTGGGTTTCCATCTGAGCTCTTGATATTCATATAATTGACTCTCTTTTCTCCAAAGGTCTTTTTAATTTTCCTGTAGGCAGTATCTATCTTATCCCTCATGAGATAAGCCTCTACATTGTTACATTTGTCCTCTAGCCATCCCTGCCTAGCCATTTTGCACTTCCTGTTGATCACATTTTTGAGACGTTTGTATTCCTTTTTACCTGCTTCATTTACTGTGTTTGTATTCCTTTCTAACTGCTTCATTCACTGCATTTTTATATTTTCTCCTTTCATCAATTAAATTTAATATTTCTTCTGTTACCCAAGGATTTCTACTAACCCTCATCTTTTTACCTTTTTGATCCTCTGCCGCCTTCACTACTTCATCCCTCAGAGCTACCCATTCATCTTCTACTGTGTTTCTTTCCCCCATTCCTGTCAATTGTCCCCTTATGCTCTCCCTGAAACACTATTAAGGTATATTGTAGAAAATGCGTAAGTGAATGCGCATGCATAGCAGCTCAAAAATGCCATTTACAAAGGAAAACCAGTAATTAGTATTCAGAACCAACTTTTACCAGTAAAAAAATAAAAGGTGAGAAAAGGTCACCCCATGCCAAGTTTAAAATAACAAACAGTTGAACAATTAAATCTAGTAAGCAGTAACTAGCCCCGAGACGGAATAAATTTCTTTCACTCTCCAGCTCACAAATGGCCAGTGAATGAACACACGAAAAACATTCAGAGCTCAGTAACACTTAACGGTTTTACACACTTTCCCTTATTCCAGCCTGTGAGCCTCAAATGTGCCAGTTACTTTCCCCCAGGGGCTCAGCATTCACTTGCTGAGTACGGGCTTGGCGACCCCGGGGTCCTGAGCTGGGGACTGGTCTGCGCCGCCAGTGTCCTGTCACCGTAACCCCCGGACATGCTTCAGCGACCACCGTACGGCGCGGCGGTGAAATGTTGTGTGCTGCGGGGAATGGTAATCTTGGCTTGACCGCCTGGATTGCGAGGAAGGCCAACCTCTATAAAAAAAACCTCAATCTTTCGGTGTGCTCCGCACGTAGAAGATGCATGGCTGTTGGGGTGGAACAGTCGCAAGCGGGCAACCTCTGGGGCACCTGCCGCACCCCAGTTGTATAAGGCCTACTCAGGCACGCGGGGCTCTGTCTGAGTGGACTTTTAGTTCCCTAGCTGCTCGTGGGACTGCAATGGACCCTTCGACCTCTACATTTCCCCCTACTAGTGGCTTGGGTGGGCCACTGGTAGGAAAACACACCCCATCGAAAAAGCGGCTACGCGCTGCGAGTCCTCCAGCGCCTGGTGTTGCTAGAGATTTAACAGAATGTAGTAACGGAGCACATGCTGATAATCAGAATGTCTTTTTTCATTATTAAAAGGAAGGAGGGTAGCTTTGAGAGGGTTTCTCCCTTTTACATCCACAAGGGTCTTGAGGGATTTGCAGGAACACTGAAATCTGTAAAGCGACTGCGCAATGGGACTCTGTTAGTTGAGACTTCTAGTTCCCGTCAACTCGCTGCCCTTCGGAAAGCAACCTGTCTAGGAGAGTACGGTATCGAGACCGAGCTCCACTCCACTTTGAATTATAGTAAGGTTGTTGTGACGTGTAGGGACTTGGTGGATATCCCCATAGACGTGTTAAAATCTGAGTGGGCTGACGACGGAATTGTTGACGTGCAGCATATTATGAAACGAGTCGATGGGGACCTCGTCAAATCTGACTCGTTTATTCTCACGTTCAGTTGCCCGAGACTCCCAGAGCATGTTAAAGCAGGGTTCTTACGTTTGCCAGTACGGCCATATTTCCCCAACCCAATGCGCTGTTTTAAATGTCAGCGCTTTGGGCATACTACGTTGGGGTGCAATGGGATAGCCACGTGTGGTAAATGTGGTCAGCCTGCCCATGACGGAGCCGATTGTTCATCTCCTGTGAAGTGCGTGAATTGCTCTGGGAGTCACCCTGTCTGGAGCCGGATCTGCCCCATCTATCTCGAAGAGCGGAAGGTACAGGAGATTAAAACATCTAAGCGCATCCCCTATGGTGAGGCCAAGAAGCTCTTTAAGGCCATGCAACCTCCTGTGTTTTCAACATCTTTCGCTTCCGCTCTCAAAAAACCGGTACAACTGGCCACTGTTGCTACGCAAACGGAGGTTGCTAGTGTTAGCACTAAAACCTGCGCTTGCCAATGCACTTGTGCGGCTGCGGTTGTTTTGCAATCTGCGGCTCTCCCCGCTACATCGGACAAGGCCGTGGTTGCTGACATTGGGGTACTTCCAGCCTCTCCCCATATGGCGCCTTCTGCCCAGGCGAGTAAACCTCCAACTGTTGACAAGGCTCTGCATTCCAAGCCCCCCAAGACAAAGCCTCAGAAGGTGAAAGTTCTGCCACCTGAGGAGGCTAGTCAGCGTCGGTCCAATGATGGTCTGACATCTCCCGTGGGTCGTCATTGGAGCTTATGGACATTGATGTCGACCGGGGGCGATCTTCTCGCCCCAGGAATAAATCTCCGGCCAGTACGCTCTCTCCTCCAAAGCACAGAGGCAGGGTGAAAGTTCAGCCACCCTGATCACTGGCTCCCATATTACAATGGAACCTGAATGGGTTCAGGACGCATGTGGCCGAATTACAACTCCTTATACGAGAGTGCCCCTTGTGCTTATGTCTCCAAGAGACACATTTTCGGGCCACTGATTCTCCTTCTTTACGGGGCTATACCGTATATCGAAAAGATGATCTGACGGGGGAAAGGGCAAAGGGTGGTGTTGCGGTTTTTGTCCGTGACATGCACCCCTCATCTGAGCTCCCTCTCGTCACCGACTTGCAGGAAGTTGCAGTTGACATTCTTGTGGGTGGGAGGCTCACAGTCTCACAGTCTGTTCAGTTTATTTACCGCCTCCGGATGCGATAGACTCTGAGGCTCTCACGGACCTTATTAGCCAACTCCCCCGCCCATTTCTTCTTCTGGGGGACTTCAACGCTCATAATGTCTTATGGGGCTCTCCGACTACTTGCCCCAGGGGTCGCATTTGGAAAGCCTCATGGTGTCTGAAGAACTGTGCCTCCTCAATTCTGGTGCTCCCACTCATTTCTGTACTGCTTCCGGGTGGTCATCGGCTATTGACCTTTTTTTTGCTCTCCAGCACTCGCGGATTCTGCTCTATGGGAGGCTGCAGCTGACCTCCATTCTAGTGACCACTTCCCCCTTTGGATTCGCCTCCTGGATGAGGCTGTGGCATTACCAGTGCCGCCCCGGTGGCACCTCTGCAGAGCTGACTGGACACTTTTCAGCCAACTGGCTGTTTTGGAACACCGTGCCAGCGTCCACGAATGGGTAGACCATGTTACAGCCGTGATATCCCACGCTGCTGAATTGTCAATCCTACGGTCATCCGGTCATCCCAAGAGGCGTCCTGTCCCTTGGTGGACCACTGAGTGCCGCTCAGCCATCCGAGCCCGCCGTGCAGCTTTGCGCCGCTTCAATTGCCATCCCTCAACTGACAATCTTGCGGCCTTTCGGTTGGCAAGGGCCACAGTGCGGCGAGTGATTAAAGAGAGCAAACGATGGTCATGGCAATCGTTCTTGAATTCCATCTCTCGCTCCACAAGTTCTACGAAAGTATGGGAAGCCATCAGGAGGATTTCTGGGAAACTCAGCCAGCTACCTGTCACGGCATTGCTGCATCAGGGATGTTTCCTCACGGCGCCGACATACATTGCCCAGACACTGGCCATGCATTTTGCGGACTCTACCGCCACTATTAACTATGATCCAGATTTCTGCCACTACCACACTGCCATCGAAAGGGGTCACTTGGACTTCCGGTCTCTAAATTCTGAGCCCTTTAACTGCCCCTTCACAATGTGGGAACTGGATTCGGCGCCGTCTGTGGCTCATGATACTGCGCCTGGTCATGATCAAATCAGGTACAGCATGCTGTGGCACTTGTTGCTGTCATCCAAGGAAGTTCTCCTGAACTGTTTCAATATGAAATGGTTATCCGACACATACCCTGACTCGTGGAGGGAGGCGATTTTGCTTCCCCTCCTCAAACCAGGGAAGGACCAAACGCATCCCAGTAGTTATCGGAGTATTGCTTTGACGAGCTGTGTTGGGAAGACGGTGAAACGCAGCTCCTTAGCCCCTCTCAGTGTGGCTTTTGGAGATGTCGTTCCACTATAGACAACTTGACCCTGCTTGAGGCCGCCATCCAGCAGGCCTTCCTATGTAACCAACATTGTCTAGGGGTCTTCTTTGACATTAATAAGGCGTATGACACTACTTGGCGCCGCCTTATCCTCAAACAACTCCATGAGTGGGGCTTTCGCGGCCGTCTCCCCATCTTCATTCTGTCCTTTCTTTCTCACCGCCTTTTTCGGTATCGGGTTGGTAATGTGCTATCTGATTTGTACGTGCAGGAGAATGGTGTTCCTCAGGGCAGCGTAGCGTTTTAAGTGTCACCCTCTTTGCCGTCGCTATTAACAGTATCACGTCCACTATCCGGAGTCCTGCCCAATGCTCCTTGTTTGTGGACGATTTTACTGTTTTCTGTTCTTCCTCCAGTCTTGTCACTGCTAGTCAGCACTTGCAGCTTACGATAAAGTGCTTAGAGGCATGGACTGCAAAGACGGGTTTTGCCTTTTCTGCATACAAATCTGTGTGTGTTCATTTTAATCGTTCTCGGCGTCTTTTTACCTCCCCTGAATTGCATCTGAGGGACACCGTTCTTCCTTTTAGAGACACTGTGGGGTTCCTGGGCCTCACTTTTGATTCCAAGTTGTCGTGGTTGCCTCACCTTAAAGACCTCAAGGTGCGGGCCCTGAAGGCACTGAATATTTTGAAGTGTCTGAGCCATCGGTCCTGGGGAGCAGATCGGGCACGTTTGCTGCAGTTTTATAGGGCTTTCGTCCGATTGCGTCTTGACTATGCTTGCACCGTGTATGGGTCAGCAAGGCCTTTGTATCTGAAGATCCTTGACGCAGTACACCATGAGGGTATCAGGCTGGCCACTGGTGCCTTTCGTACCAGTCCCATCCCCAGCCTGTGTGCTGAGGCAGGGGAACCGCCGCTCGCCATCCGGCAGAAACTTCTCATGGTGTGATGGGTTTGTCATTTCCTTGCCTGTCCTACCTCCCCTGTGTACCCTACCTACCCGACCGCCTATGGAACGTCTCTTTTCCAGTCGTCCCAGGGCAAAGAGACCATTTGGGATTCGTGCCAAGCGTTTGCTTGAGTCCCTTGGTGTGGAGAGTGTGGCCCCCCAACGACAAGGTTTTACGCGCCTGCCTCCCTGGTTGCTCCAGTGGCCCAGCATCGTTCTAGACTTGTCGGAGAACCGGAAGAACTGCACTCCGGCGTTTGTTTTTACCTCCTTACTTTACAATATTTTAAACCAGCATCCGGACCATGTACCTGCATTCACAGATGGCTCTAAACAGGGGGACTCTGTTGGTTGTGCTGTTGTTTTCCCTGATCGAGTCGTCAAGTTACGGCTTCCTGCGGCGTTTACCATCCTCGATGCCAAATTGTTTGCAATCTTGCGGGCATTGGAGCAGATGAGATGTGTTCCCAGTCTTAAGTTCCTCATCTGTTCTGACTCCCTGAGTGCCCTTCAGACCATGCAACACTTGTACCCAGCGGATACGGTCGTCCAGAACATCCATGATGCGCTACTCCACCTGCAACGGCAGGGGAAGGAGGTTTCTTTCTGCTGGGTGCCGGGGCACGTGGGTATTAGGGGAAATGAACTGGCGGATGTGGCTGCCAAAGATGCATGTTCCCTCCCTCACATTGTTGAATGTGCCGTCCCCCTCCATGCTGTAACCTCCCTTTTGCGTTTTCGTGTTATGCATCAATGGGAAGAGGAGTGGCTGGCAGTTTCTGACAATAAGCTGCGTCTGATAAAGGCCACTACGCGACCATGGCGTATGTCCTACCAGTCATACAGGCGGGATGAGTTTCTCGTCACTCGCCTCCGCATTGGGCACAGTCCCTTAACGCATGGTTTTTTTACTCCGGTGGGAGGACACCCCAATCTGCAGTGCTTGTGGCGTCCAGATTACTGTTCGCCACGTTTTACTTGACTGTCTTTTATTCTCTGACCAGAGGGCGGTGGTTTCTTTGCCACCGGATTTGCCCTCTATTTTGCAAGACGACGCAGCGACTGAGGTTAAGGTCTTACGGTTTTGTGTCCTGTCCAGTCTGTTGCCTCGGATTTTAGGGAGAGGGTTTTAATGTGCTGCTGGGTGACTGGCTCACCCAGGTTTTAGGTAACAGCTCCGCCAGTCACGATTACCTCCTTGTTTCCCTTCGGTTTCTGTTCTCTTTTCCTTGTGTTTCCTTTCCTTTTTAGTGTGTTTCTTCTCCTCTTGTTTTGCCTCTGTATGTGAGCATTTGGAACTGCGTCAGGCCTGTGTCTTTTAGCCGTTCTCCTTGTTCGGTGTCCGTCTTCGTCCCTTCACCGCATGTGTTCCTGTTTCTATGCATTTGGGCGCTGATCACCACGCTGTTTAGCGCCCGTAAACCTCAAACACACACACACACACACACACACACACACACACCAGTTACTTACCAACAGGCTATGTTTTCACAAGTCTGGATGACGTCTGAATATGACACGTGATTCACATAGAGCCTATCAGCATGTAGCCTGTCTAACAGTGCTCGACGGTATGTACAAGAAAGCACTTGACCCAACAAACACCCCCAACATAAAAATGTGCAAAATTTTAGTACAAATTTCAAATAGTAATTTACATAACTTGATTTAAGATGAAAGTTTTGAAATTTTTGAAAACATAGTCCGTGATCATAAAATTTGTTAAAATTAAAATTTAAAAGTCTTGGTTGCAATCTTGTTAAAATATTTTTTATTGAAGTTAGTGATGGGTTTAGACTCTATGAAAGTCATCTTCAGATTCCAGAGTGGTGGATTGATACTGCTAGATTAGTTCTGTTGACTCTTGATGCTCGTGTAACTGTCGAGTGTTGAGTGTCGACAGAACTCGTCTAGTAGTATCCATCCACCACTCTGGACTACGAAGATGACTCTTTCATGGAGTCAAAACTGGTCACTCACTTAAATAAAAAGTATTTTAAGAAGATTACGATAAAGGCTGTTTTAAATTTTAATTTTAACTTAAGTGAAGGCAGCCCATTGGTTGTTGGCAGTGGTGCATTCCATGAGGCTGATGTATACAGAAGCTATGCTAACAGCCACAGTATGATGAGCACACCCTGAGTCCAGGTCGAAAACAGTGTGCCACAACAGCAGAAAACTGGAGCAGATCAAGGGAGCATCTAAATTGCACTGTCATTCACACTTAATACGACCACATGACCACAGTTGCTGTGCAGATCAATGGACTTGTCAGATGATTCTCATCAAAAACTTGGTCTAAGGCTAAACATGGTCACACTTAAAACAGTGTTCAGGATTACCAAATGATCGAATCCACTTCAGAAACTTGGGGGAATTAAATAGCAATAATAAGCTTGTCTGGTTGTTAGACATTACCCTAACACATTACAAAGAAACACCACAGGATATTAAGCGGTGCAACACAACCTAAATCAAGCAGTTCTTAAGATGAGAAAGCCCCTTGCATAATGTGACTTACACAGAGAAAAACCAACAGCAAACACAGATAGGCAAGACCACACCAATGTTCCGCCTTTTGTTAACACCTGTGCCAGCAACTATTAACTTGGCATAACATTTAAAGGGCTACGAGTCACTCTATTTTATCAATATTGGGTGAATGGCAAATACTGTCTGCATACTGTGCGCAGCTGTATCGAGCCCCATGGCTCCACAAGCTCAAAGTGAAAGAAGTGACACACCAGGTGCGGGATGTGAATTCAAAGAGGTAGCCTGCCATGGCTCAGATAGTAATAATAATAAAATCATTCTTATCATTATTTGTAGTAGTATATTAGTATTATTGTAGGCAGTTAATTAATACAAAGATCAATTAATAACATGTTGCTATATTGTTTCTATCTTCTGTCCAGCATCTGTCATCAAGGCATCCTCTTTGCATACACCATGTTGCTGTATTATTTTGTTGGTACACTCTTTTTTAAAGTCAAGTGGTCTATTTTGTTTCTATCAGTAAGGTGATTTCCAATCAAAAATTATTCTTTGGATACTAATTATCTAACATCCTCAACAGATGCCAATATCAGTTTAATGATTTTCTTCCTATGCCATCACTGTTTCATTTGTTCTCATTCCAGCACTTCTTTTTGACTTGTTTTTTAGTCTTGATATGCTCGTGCTGCTCCATAAATAATCTTTCCAGAATCTTTCAGCAAGTAAAAACCATAGTTCAGATTCACAGAACAGGACTGGTGTAGCCTGTAGCCTACTTTCTCTCTTTTTGTATTGTTAGAAACATGCTCGTCCCACCAAAAGGAATTCATGAAGTTAGAGTAGTATTAAGTAGTGTGCCAAGTTATGTTGTGTGTGTTTAATAATTTTATCGTAATTAAGCATTCAGTGCAGGAAACGGTTTTGTTGTAATTGTTGTAGACTTTTGATACTAATCGTAAAAGTAGTATGAGTGATGTGACACTTGAAAGTCCAGCTTCTGCTCCCGCAGAAGAGGACTCATTATAACTGACTGCTCTGTTCATCTTAATTTTAATCGGTTCTCTTTCGATGTAAGCAGTAAGTAAGTCATTCGTAAATATCCACTATCACATGCAAGTACATAATAAGATATCTCTGAGAGTTGAAGTCTTCGGCATTGGTATGGTTGTAATATTGCCATCTTTGTATGCGTACATCCATTGATGAAAGTTCTAACTGTGTGATTGGTGCATTACATTATGTGCATATATATTCACAAAAAATGCATTAAACAGTTTTTCATGTTGCAAGATGTTAAACAACCTGCAGTGGAGTGTAGTTGCATGGTTTCTTCATTGTAAGTACCTGAAACATCTTCCATTTAATAATAATTTGTTTATATCACTTAAAATCATCATGAGGCACAATTATGATTAAAACGACATTCTCACCCATCTTGTTTTGGTTGTTGGGCATCACCACCCCAAGGAAGTTCCACCAAATGGGGAAACAAAACTCAAAATGCAATGTAAAACATCAATTAGCCATCTGAAGATGAAACTATCGGTTCAGAATGGGTAATGGCACTATTTAAGTAAATGAATAGCATTATAAAAAGTGGCTTCTTGCTGTAATCTCCTGTGTAAGAATCAACCTATATTTTGTACAAAGCCACGGGCTCAATATGTCAGTTTTTGACAAAATAGTACGTATTACAGTTTGTTTTTCCCACAGGCCCAAGTTTACCCATTCCGCATGAATGTAAAAGAAGAGTTGGAGGAGGTTGCGAATAAAGAGGTAAGTTTAGAATTTATATGACTGCATGGAATTTATCATCGCTGTGTTCTGGCAAAAATAGTGAGACGGTTATCAGTTTTGTGTGTGTTCACTTTAGCAGTCCTGTTTTTACTTTAAGATAAAGATGACAAGGCTTACAGTATTATAGTATGCCACCAGATTAGAAACGAGGAAACAGGTGAAATAGAACATTTTGTTACACTTTACCCATATGGATATAAACATTATCTTTGAGCAGGTGAAGTAGCTTAGCTTGTGAGTTTTTTTTAGAATTGGTTCTTTACATTATAAGCACAAATAAGAATTAAATGTGATTGCATTGATGAAGTTATATGAAAGTTGGTACCAAGTCTCAAGCCATGATTTCCTGTTTTAATGAATAGTTCCCTTAATGGTTCCATGTACGTGAACTCCAGCATTGGATGTTTTTATTCGCCTTGTTATAATGCTGTGACAGTTACAGAATAATTCAAGGAAAATCTACACAAAGTAGTGCAGAAAAAGCAGGTGATCATAACCTACTGAGTAGAGACTAAGATGTCTGTGCATACATTGCAGGTGGTATGGACAGGCAGTCTTGTAAAGTACTTTCGAACAGTTGTCTGAAAGCTGTCATAAGTTGCTGCTTTGACAGCCCACACAAAGTTGAAATACTTTATACCTCGTAGCTATGAACAGGTGTGTCCTTATAGATGATATTAGTGCAAAGATGGGTTAGTGATCATGAAACCAATGCAGCAACAATGGTAAATGAAGTTAATGAATCCTTAGAGAAGGCTAGGACAATAGATCTCCTAGAAAGAGCAGGTAAGTAGTTACTAGCATTCCATTTAGACAGGGAGTGAATGTCGTTTACTTCCAATATGATTTACATAGTGGAATATGGGCCAGTGTTAAATGGACTGTAAATCTCACACTGAATATGTGGTGGGTAACTGAATTAGGCAGAAAAGACCCACTGTGGTTTAATAACAATTTGAAAATGCTGAGGAAGCAGACTGTTGTACACCTAGTTCAAAAAAGTACACACACTGGTGACAGGAAAGAGTTAATGGAAAACCATGTGTCTGTAAAGATATATGCGTGAAGCATATAACTGCCACCATCATACATGAGCGACAGATTTTACAGAGAACATGGGACATTTCTGGTTCTATATAAAATCAAAGGCATCTATACAGTCAGTCATTGACCAACCAGTCTGATGTGGCTTTGGAGGAAAGCAGATGACGATCACTAACACCTCTCTGTACTGAGTTTCAGAGTTTGTGCAAGAGAAACATACATAAATGTTTATTTATTTATTTTTTTTCCCCCACTGTAACACAGACTCCTGTACTTGGATCCCTGAAATAGAGTTGCAACTGGAAGAGTTGAAAACAAAATAGTTGCCATGTACAAACAGAATCACAAATAATTTGTCCAGAGAGTACTCCACAGCATTGACCCCTTTAATTAGCTTGCCTCTATTGCAAATCTCTCGCATAGTGCAAAGACCCAGGCAGCTTGGAAAAAATTCAGGTGGCTTCTGTATATAAGAAAGGTAAAAGAACGTACCTGCAAAATTACAGACCACTGTCATAACACTTATTTGCTCCAGAGTTCCTGAACATATCCTCAGTTAAAATATATTTTATTTATTTGAAACAGATAAGTTTCTATCCACAAATAAGCATGGATTTTGTGCAATACTCATCTTGGTCTTCTGTCAAATTATATACTGCAAACCATGGATGACGGGCAACAGGCTAGATTCCACATTCCTACATTTCGGGAAAGCATTTGATACAGTGCCCCACTGTAATACTCTCAATGGAGGTATGAGCATATGAAATAGGTTCCCTGATATGTGAATGGCATGAAGCCCTCTCAAGTAACAGAGGCCAGTACTTTGACCTCAACATAGACTGCTTCTCAGAGACAAGAGTATAATGGAAAGTGCCACAGAAATATTTTATAAGGGTGTTCTTATTGTCTATGTATGAAATGATCTATGGGCAGCATTCTGTATCAGTTTGCCAATGGCATTGTGTACAGGAAAGAGTCATCACCGAGTGACTAAGAGGATACAAGATGACTTGGACAAACTTTTTATTTGGTGTGATGAATGGCAGGTGTAGAAATATTCAAGTGAATGCAGATGAATAGGACAAACAAACCCACAATGTTAGAAAGCAACATTCGTACTGTAAATATTGACAGTCTGGTCAATAAAATGTTCAGGTGTAACATTGCAAAGTGATATGAAGTGGAACAAACACACAAGGATGGGGAATGGTCAACTTTCTTTGTATTGGGAAAACTGTGGTTCATCTGTGAAGGACACTGCATATAGAATACAATAGAAATGCCTAGTAGTAGTAGCAGTAGTACAAGGTGACATCCACCATGCACCGTTTGATGGCTTGAAGAGTTCTTATGCAGACTTAGATGCACAGCAGCGAGGAAGAAGCTAATAAAGTTGCAGATTCCATTCTCATGCTTTTTAAGTTGGGAAAGCCTCTTTGTGAGGCTAATAAGTTGTTTACTGGAGTATGTGACAGAGCCAAGGATTGGACATCTTCTTTCGTCGTCAAGGGAATACATGACAGAAAAGTAAACATAAAATTAAACTAGAGGTAAAGCTGTCATCAGCCTGGAGGTTTTAAACACCGGAGTACTCTACTACAGACAGTCCTCCTGACTACCATGTGCTGTTACCCTCTTTCCACCTCTGAACTGGTCCTTTGGATTTGTAGTGTCATAATTACCCATTGAGCCACCAAATACTAGAAAATGGCAGAAGAATTTAGCAATAAAGTCGAGAGTTATTCTCATTGGGTAATAATAGCATTGGGGTCATAAAATGAAAAACAGAAACCAGAAAAAAGAATTACATAATCTTAGATTCCATATGGAATGCCCACCAAAAGCAGGTGCTGAACACCGGGGAGGTCATATGGCCATAAAATGCAGTTAGCAGATTCTGTTACACAAAAAAGCAGATTCAGTTACACAAAAAACAGTGCTGAACTGGCCCCTCTACACAAAAACAATGCTGAACTATCCCCTCTGTGCCATCTGAATTTTCATTTTTGGAACAGTGGTTTCTCACATGTGTAGAGAAAGCAAAGGTCATTTCAGTTTGTAAGAAAAGTCACAGGAAATATGTGCAAAACTACAGACATACCTCGTTGGTGCAAAAATTGTCTTGAATGATTTTGCGATTCTGTATGATGGCCCTTGAAAAAAATCAATTCATCTGAAAGAATGGTAATGGACCTACAATTACTGGTCATGTGATACTGTTTAGTCTGCTTATTCACAGTGGTGCCACAATGTAGTCAGCCTGTAAAATGAGGCCGTAGTTCTGAAAGCTAACTAAGTTGCTGTGCCTTTCAATGTCTCGGCACTTCTGCTATGCAGTTAGTCATTACCTAATGCCTTAACTTACATGCAAGCAGTAAGATTCATTAAAACTGAATGGTACAAATGGAAATGTGTGAAGTACCTGCCATTACCACATGTAAACTTTACAAATACCTTCTCTTGTGGTGATGTCCAACAGTCATAGCTATGGAATGAAAGTGAATGTTTCAATAACTGCCAAGTAATTTGTGGAAAAAAGTATTTCAAGTATAGTTACATGTTGGCAATATAAAAATATCATTGAATCTGCGAATCCTACTTTCTGTAGTGTTTAATCGGTTACCACCAATAGCATGTGCTTTCATGTATTGCACAAATTTTGTCCATATTCATTTTTTTTCCTTCCTCTCCCCTCCACTCTTTTGGCACCCCCATCCCAATGGTGTCTCACCTGTTTTTTCAGTGTACATTTGTTGCCTCGCTAAATATTTCAAGGCTTTCTACTTCAGGTTACAGCCAGCTTTCAATTCCAAGGATATTTTGGTGATAACTTTCCTGGAGGGCACTAAATTCAGAAACTACAGGTACGTCAAGAATTTACTGCTAGGATTTTGGTGGTACTATGGTCTTTACTTTGTATGCATTCTGATTTCTGTATCTCTACACTGAGTAGCGTGTGTTAATCAGAGGGAAAGAAAGCTTGCTATGTGTAGTGCACCCATGACCGATCAAGTATTCCTACAATGCTCCACCTCATAATGCATGTCCAGCAGTATGCAGTCCAGACAGTCGCAGAATTGGCGAAGCCTTTGGTTGAGACCCTCCACTCATTCCAAACCAAAGGACTCCAATTATGGGAATGCTGCTACAAACTGTGTGTGCTGCATATACTCCATGTGTGGGTCCAGGGCTCTTCGCCAGTTGTGCTACCTGTCCATATAAACTGAAGATGGCTTCAGAACCCAAACTATGGGCATCGTTGGTGCCAGCACGAGCCACAACGCGCAGACAGGTGCACACTGCATGTTTGATAGCCACAGCCAGAACATTCTCCACATCTCTGATGGACAAAGTTCAAAACCATCGTATAATATGCGTTAGATGAGTATGTGCCAAGCAAGATCGTAAAAGATGGGAAAGAACCACCGTGGTACAACAACAGAGTTAGAAAACTGCTGCGGAAACAAAGGGAACTTCACAACAAACATAAACATAGCCAAAGCCTTGCAGACAAACAAAAATTACGCGAGAGGCTTTCAATGAATTCGAAAGTAAAGTTCTATGTACTGACTTCGCAGAAAATCCTAAGAAATTTTGGTCCTATGTCAAAGCGGTAGGTAGATCAAAACAAAATGTCCAGATACTCTGTGACCAAAATGGTACTGAAACAGAGGAAGACAGACTAAAGGCCAAAATATTAAATGTCTTCTTCCAAAGCTGTTTCACAGAGGAAGACTGCACTGTGCTTCCTTCTCTAGATTGTCAGACAGTTGACAAAATGGTAGATACCGAAATAGACGACAGAGGGATAGAGAAACAATTACAATCGCTCAAAAGAGGAAAGGCAGCTGGTCCTGATGGGATACCAGTTCGATTTTACACAGAGTACGCAGAGGAACTTGACCCCCTTCTTGCAGCGGTGTTCCGTAGGTCTTCTAGAGAGCGAAGCGTTCCAAAGGATTGGAAAAGGACACAGGTCATCCCCGTTTTCAAGAAGGGACGTTGAACAGATGTGCAGAACTATAGACCTATATCTCTAACGTCGATCAGTTGTAGAATTTTGGATCACGTATTATGTTCGAGTATAATGTCTTTGCTGGAGACTAGAAATCTACTCTGTAGGAACAAATGTGTGTGTTTGTGTGTTTTGTTCATTGTGCCTGTCTGCCGGCGCTTTCCCGCTTGGTAAGTCTTAGAATCTTTGTTTTTAATATAATTACATTGTCAGTAAGACAATCAGTGTCAGGGTGAGTGTCCAACAGAGCTAACCCATTAAGTCGATCCTCCTTCATTGTCGAGCTCCGCCATGTCTCTGTATACCACCAAGTTGAAAAACTTCTTTATGCTGTAGCAACAGATGCAGATAGACAAGCAAATATTTTGTACAGCATGTGCAAAGTAGGATAGTCAGATCTAGAACAGAGAAACAATGCTTGCTTAAGAGAATCACAATCATTAAGGGCTTTTATGCTCGTTTGCTTGTAGTGAAGAATCCGTCCCATTAGTCTCTCTTTAATCACAGTGTAATTATTCTTCAAAGAATGGTAGTTCAGTTAAGCACTGATTCAGTTTCTGCACCAGATCATTACCATGATGTTTCAGTAGTTGTGAACGCAAAAGTATGTTCAATTTTAAATGATAAATATTTTCTTAAGCAAAACGTTTTTGTATGTCAGTCATAACATGGTCCAGTGTTGGAATAAAAAGTTCTTTTCCAGTACGTCATAGCATCATCATTGTGATCAGTTTTCCCTGTGCCTTTGTCAGCCTGTAACAAAAGGAACACTCATTTTCACATTGAACTCTTCCACAACTGCCTTTGCCTCTTTAACAATATGAGCAAAGTGGCTCTCAGCATTAGTCCTCATGCCATCATACAACTTGAACATCAAATCTAATTTTGCTTTTACCATTGTGATGTCCAAGATAGGGACTAGCAAGATTTTACTGGCTGGATATGTTACACACATGTCACTCACTGTAAACAGAGAGTGATAATAATCTCGCAATTACAGAGAGTGCACAGGAAAATATTGGTTTTGGTAGCCATTGTTCTGTTCCTCCAACACTGTATTTTTTGAAGAACTTTGCAAACTGTTAAGAAATCAGCTGCAAATTGAATAACAGCATCATGTCGCCCAACCCATCTCGTTTGACAATGTGACTGGAGTGAGTGTTGTAAGTGACTTCTCAAGGTTGCAAACCACTTGATAGGTACTGTAGAGAACGATACTACTTTTTCAATAGTACCAAGTGAGTTTCTCACACTTGTAATGTTGCAACTGTGAGACACAGCGAGGTTGAGCTGACGACTTCGACGCGGTGCTACCTGCACGATGATAGCTTTCTTTTTTATTGTAGCCACAGCTCCTTTCTATTCCGACATATTAACTGAGCAACCATCATATCCTATACTCGCACATTTCTCCAGGGACAAAGAAAGGCTTTCCATTCTTCTCAGAATCGTAGTACCTAATACTTCACCAGTAACGATACTCTATTCATCTTGACACTCTTGAGGGTCATCATCAATGTTTCCACTACAATCCTTGTCTTTATTGATGTCAATGAAACTAAAAAATCTTTCGTGTGATTTGCCATCAACATATCTTTCAGCTAAACTCAGTAGGGCAATGTGTGCTATGTTCATAGCCTCAACGAAGATTATGCTGTAATAACAAGAATCTTCGATTTCCTCCAGTAATCTTGATAACATCACTGTTTCACAGCATGAAATAAATTTGTTACACGTTGTTTTACATATCTAAGTGGCATTTGCTTTAGTGGTCGCAAGGTGATGTCTTAGTTGCAAGTCTCCAGTGTCAATTGTAAATCTTAGAAGTGCTCTAAAGTTTCCCGTGTTACTATACTTTCACGATCATTATCGTTTTCTAATAGACTCCCATCATCTGTATGACATCGCAGAGGAATATTTTGCTTTCCATGAAATATGATTGTGTTTGTTGTAAGTACAAGATAGTCTCTGTTTTCCCTAACGCTTCCCATTATCTGTCTTGACAATTTATGACAAGTTTGTGTTCCTCATGTTGCCATAGATAAGTTTGCATCTGTTGACACTTCAACATGGCACTTGAGCTGGGAGTGAGTTGCAAGGTCACCATTTTTACCAAGTTTGGCAAACTTTGTTAATAGTTCAGTCACAAGTTTCTTGGCAATAATGAATTTCTTTCCTCCGGCCATTTAATTATTCACAAAAATCGAACAGTTAATGCAAAGAAGTCCCTTTTTAACTTCAGAGAACACTATCCATGGATACTGTCAAAATGATTATCGTGCACTTGTGTACGTTCAACCTGCCCTCTCCTGCTGTGCTCAGAAGTAGGAAAGACATAACCTTCTCCAGGTTTCCTTAGGGTTGTGAGAAGCTTGTTTCATATCACTAATATTTCCTGATGCTAATATATCCAAGTAATTGCCAATATCCGTGAAAAGGAATCAGTCGATGAACGTTGTTGTGGAAGTTTCGATGAATGGCTGGGCTCTGCCTTTACATCTGGTGGAGTTTTGCAGCTAAATGGTGACTGGACTCATCAGATGTTTCTAATTTCTTCTCTTTATTACATAACGATCCATTTTATTATATTTTTATGATGTAGGTAAACTAGATGCCAATTATTCTCGAATAAATACTTTATTCGCACTGAAAAATGCAACACTAGTACACTTAGCACTAGAACACACTCGGCCATACTCCCCATATTTCTAATATTTCTAAGCACAATACGGACTGGAGTCCGTGGTAGCAGCCAATATTGCAGTTGTTCATTTTTATCACTTCAAAGTTATCACAAATATTGTAGCTTTCTGACTGACTACCTGGCAGCAACTCTGCTTCTTATATATAATGTGGCTCAGTTGTTTGGAGAACATTCATTGCCATAATGTCAAATGTACTTTCGGCCACTTATAAGACACACTGGTGATGTGTTGTCCCCCCCCCCCCCCCCCAAACTAAATTTTCAATAGGTGCTTGCTAAGTCATGTGGCAGCTACAGCAGGGTTAAGATGAACAACAAAATGAGTAAATGAGGGCATGAGTCTCACATTCCCACAAACAAGGAAAAGCAAAATACAGATAGAGAATTGCTTACAATATTGGTTCCCATGCAGAAAGACGCAGTAAAAGGAAATTAAGACAAACATATTTATTAAACTGCTAATATTACTACTGCAGAAGTGCTGTATTTGTTCCCCACACATTGTACCACTCAATTAGTTTTTTTTAGCGAATGCCACAAGAATCTTTCATTTCGGCTAGGAGATATCAGAAGAATCATGGAAGAACAAATATGAATGTGACAAGAGGGCAGTTGCTGTAATCTTAACTTTGGTGGTGTGCATAGATGTTCACTGACAGCTACAATATTACCAATAGTGTGGCTGCATCATAATGCCATTTGAGTATGAAAAGTGAACATGATATTTTACATGTTTTATATTTTGTACAATAATGATATGGCATTGTGTTTCAGAATGAAGGAACTTTTATTTAGGAAAATTAGTGGGCTTCTTGGCTTCGCCTGGGTATTCATTTACTCCAATTCTAACATCCTTGACCTCCATTCTCTGTCCATGTCCCCTCCCCAAGAGCCTTTTATTGTGATTCGTTGACTGAAAAGGTCAAGGTGATGGTATACTGATGTGATGCGAAATTGTAGGTCCACCCACCCCCTGTGGTGCTTAGTGTCTAGAATTTGGGCACTTCTCTGAATTGCAGCACTAAACTTAACTGTAGAGATTGTGGATGAGTGTTGCTTGCAAATGCCCCGTGTGCCTCTCTCTCCATCTATGTCCACTGCGGAAAGCACCACACTCCCTGCTCACCAGATTACACTGTTTTTTAGAGAGTGGATAAAATACTCAGGACAAACGTACTGACAAAGAGGCCAAAAGGAAGTGCAAGCAGTTGTCCCCAGCATGTACACAATGTCACATACTACAGCTACAAAGACATTTCCCCTCTGCTGATGGTACTCCTGCCTGTTACTCTTTCTGTAATGGGCCCTGAGGGCCACTCAACCATCCCTGGCCTCTGATTGTTTGGGTTCTCCTCTTTTGCTGCTTTTTCCACACCTGCTTTGGGATCAATAGCGTCCCATCCACCAGGGACATTTGTCCCCACCTCCCAGCCTGAGATGAATAAGCTGATTCGGGCTTCTTGTGCTAGGAAGGGGTCCTTAAGAACACTTCCTTCCCTAGGTTGCACTGGTCTACAACTGGACACCAGCAAGTGGCTGAAGGCTCCACGGGCTGTTGGTCGAACTGCTTTACGATAATCATCTTTACCTGCAACTGATTCAGAGAAGCCCTTGGCATCATCAAAATCCTATAAGGAGAGGAGAGACAAAAGTGCTTCAAGGAGGACCTTCCAGTGGACCCCACACCGGCAGATCCCACCTGTTCAACTCCTGTGGCCAAGGCAGAGATTCCAGCAACCCTTGAGGCCCCAGTTTGCTCCACAGAATGGAATTTGAAATGGAGTTTGCACATATGTTCTGGATACACTGTATAGTGAACTGCAGCTCCTTGATATACCTTTAGAGGCTGTGGCATACGGGTAAGTTCATTTCAGCATAGTACTGTGCGCAGTGTTTACCTCCGTTCTGATTATAAAGCATCTCATGACATATTGTTTGTACTGGTTTCACACCTCCCCCCCCCCCCCGTTTCGTAACCATGGGCAATTTCAATACCCATAACCCTTTGTGGGCTTTAACCATGATCACTGGCCGTTGTAAGGATCACGGACACTGACTGGTACAGTTTGAACTTTGCGTCTTAAATACTTATACCCCTACACATTTCAGCATGGTACATACTTTTCTCACCCATTAACTATTTCATTTGCAGCCCTTGGCTTCTCCCATCCATCCACTGGGGAGTTCATGATGACCTGTGTGGTAGTGGCCATTCCACAATTTCCTGTCCCTCCCTCAGCCGCACTACCTTGGATGCATGCCCAAATGGGCTCTCAACATTGCTGGCTGGAGTGCGTTTGCCTTTGCTGCCAGCCTTGACTCCCCGCTGCATGGAGAAATCAACAAGACAGTCCAGAATATAATTACAGCCATTCATTTGGCAGGTGATTTAGCAATCCCGTTCCTTGGGCCTGCTCTGACAGAAGAGAGTATCTTCACAGTCATCAGAGATTGCAGAGGCCATTAGTGGTAGTAGGCAGGCTTTCCAGCACTGTAAGTGGCACCAATCAATGGGGCATCTTATTTACTTTAAGTGGCTTCATGCTTGGGTCTGCCACATGATGAAATGATGTAAACAAGATTTCTGGGAGCAGCACGTTTCAACCATCAGACCATATACCTCACATTTGCAGGCTTGACCTAAGATGAGACATGTCTACATATGCCAGACACTAGTACGGCGTATCTGCTAATGCCTTGAAATTCCACTGTCTTCACTGACCCAGACACCATTGCACAACATTTTGCTCTGCATATGCTAGTCTCAGCATCTGAGAATTATCAATCTGTCTTTCATGGTATCAAGCAATGGATAGAGCAAAAGCAATTATCTTTTACTACATGCCACCTGGAGCAGTATAAAGCTCCATTCAGTGAGTGGGAATTCATCAGTGTCCTAGTCCTCTGTGCTGGTAAAGCACCTGGGCCAGGTCACATCCACAACCAAATGGTCAAGCACCTATCAGTGGATTGTCAGCATCGTATCCTTGCCATTTGTTCCCATTGTAACAATTAGAAAGTATCATTCTCACAGTGCTGAAATTGGGTAAGCACCCAGTAAGTGTCACCAATGTTCTCCGTAAATTGCTTGAATATGCAGTGAGCTGGCAGCTGTGTGGCTCCTTGAGTCTCGGGGTCTTCTGGCTTTATCCCAGTGTGGTTTTCGCCAAGGCTGTTCCACAACTGATGATCTAGTTTGCCTACAGTCTGCCAGCTAATCAACTTTTGCCCAATGTCAATGCATTATAGTCATTTTTTTCGACTAACAAAAGATGTATGGCACCAGGAGATGGTGCTATATCCTTGCTTCCTTACATGAGTGTGTTCTGTGGGATCCACACCCAATTTTTATCTAGAATTTCCTGTCACAGTGTATGTTCTGGGTTCTAGTTGGTGCTTCCGGCTACAATCCCCATATCCAAGAGAATGGAGTCCTGCAGGGCTCTGTACTGAGTGTCCTTGTCTTTCTACAAGTCATCAGTGATCACCTCCAGCTGTGAGGTCATCAGTATGTAACATTACAAGACATATTGGGACATATTGATGTATTCGATACTGTAGACTTTTAGGGGATGTCGATACAGATATGCAAAATGTAAAGGGAAACTTTGGTGATGTTTAAATATTGTACTGTGTCAATATTAGGACATTTTGCACAGAAAGAACAAAAATAGAATTAATGTAAATATATATTAGTGTTAGTAACCTATTTTCATTCAATTTTGTAATTATATTTCATTTTGTGAAAGAAAGACTCACTGTTTGCTGTAGCTCTGATTAATTGTATAAATTATCAGTTTTGAGCTAAATTATTTCGTATAATATGGACAAGATACTTTTAAAAACTCACCAGCTAAAGAGAAAGTCTGTGAATGAACGTTTGATGCACACTTCTGGAACTTTCTATGGAGAAATTCTATATTATGATCGCAAAAATACGAAAACTTGTGAAAACTGTTTCATAATCTAATTTCGAAAGACGATTTGTATCAAGAAATATTGCTAAAAAGATTTATTTACGTTTTGAAACACGATTTAAATCGTTTTACATATAAATAGTTGTTCTAAATCACTCAATAAATATCCAGAATCAAATGTCAAGATATTTCTGGAAACATCGGTACAAATCTGGTGAAGGTTATCCAGAAGCTGGTAGAAAAATGTTATAAAATCTATTTGGAAATTATGCTTTGTAAGAATTTATATGTACTGATCCTTTTACTTACTTTAATCTGTACTAAAATTCTGTAATGTCTAATTTAGTTTTAAGTCGTGAATTGCTATCGTATTATAAACAAAACATTGTCAAAGACTCTCATTGTTTGGAAAGATATTAATACACGTAGGAGTTGTCAGTGGCCAGTTCGGATATGCAGTGCGATAAGCTCTGAGAGTCAGTTGTTGAGTCTGTGAAGTCTGTCAGTTCTGTTTGTAAATAAACGTCTGTAATGAAGAATTACTTGTCGTCAATATGAACTCAAGACCTTTCGCACGAAGCAGACACCTCTTAATGCAACGTTTTAATTTGGTATTGAGGAGCCGAAATGTTATAATTTGGCGGAGGAAGCAGAGGATTTGGCGACCACCCAGTGATTCTTCAAAATAAAATACGTCTCTTCTGGGATCACAAGAAGAAAATACGTCTGTTTTGGGACCACAAGAAGAGGATATACGACGGACCAGTCATTCTTCAGAAGTAAATACGTCGATTCTGGGGTCACAAGAAGAGGAGTGAATCAACCGAGCGAAACCATCCTGGAATTGAAGAAATTTCGCCAAACACGGACACCAACGACCGCCGACGGACACTAAGATAAGTATCTGCTTTCTAAAATAATGGGAAAAGACGCAGATTTCAGTACTGACAGCGGTGTAGCAAGTACACCTATTAGGGAAAGTGCTTCGGACAGTGTAGGAATGTTGGAAATGTTAAAACAAATGTTTTCAGAGTTAAACTCGAAGATGGACGATTCTCGTGCCGAATTACGTCATCAAATTGAACAGACACAACAACAGATGGACAGGTCGATTTCGACGGCTGTGTGTGATTTAAAATCAGAAATAAATTCAAATACAGAACAGATTGCTCACACTAATCAGGTTCTCGAAGAATGGCGAATTACTTTTGAGTCAAACCAAAAAGAACTTAGTTGTCGTGTGGACACGGTTGAGAGCAAAATTTCTGTCCTTGAAACTGATTTAAGTAACGAAATTTCAAATAACCAGTCAAAACTTAAAAAAGTTGATTTTGTAAATGAGGAAAATTCTCAATTGAGAAATGAATTTGACCAGACAAAACGATTTTTTGAAAGCGAAATTGAATCTTTCAAATCTGATTCTGACAAAAAGGTCACAGAAATTTGTAGTAGAGTAGGTAATGTCGAAAAAAGTGTAGACAGAAAATTTGTAGAAATACAAGAAACTATGTTGCAAAAAGGTTTTAGTAATAGTTGTAATGGGGTATTGGGAAATTTTACCATTAAAACTTATCCCGATGACAAGAATATACACCCAAAGGACTTCATGCAATTCTGCAAGGAGCAGTTCACGTCCATAATGACAGATAGTGTTAAGATAAAATTTGTAAAGAAATTACTTGATGGTGAGGCGATTTCGTGGGCCAATCAGAATTGTTCCGCGGAAATGTCCTTTGAAGATTTCGAAAAATGTTTTCTAACCAAATTTTGGTCTGAAACTGAGCAAGCTCGAATCAAAAGTGAATTCTTGAATGGTCCTAGTTACAGAGAATCTGATGGGTCAATGAAAGCCTGTTGTGAGAAACAGTTGCAAAAATTAGTGCATCTGGATAAGCCATTTGATGAGCTAACTCAAATTGATGCACTAAAACGGAGACTTCCGAAAAGAGTACAATGGGGTTTAGTATATGGTCCAGACGAGTCCATAGAACAATTCTTGAAATATGTGGACAAACTTGATAGAGCCTTTGAACAAAACAATAGATTTAACGACTTTGTAGGTTCATCACACAGAGGGTGGGAACCGAACTGTGGAAATAATAACAATAATAGTGGATGAAGAAACTTTAACAACAGGGATAATTATAATAGCAATGACAGAAGAAATTTTGGTAAGAATGATCAGCACTTAATTCAAACAGAGAATGGGAAAATCGAAACAGGTCCTGGGGTAATGACATGAGAGAAGGTAACCCGAGGCAGGGAAACGACAGACATAGGCCTTTAAACGACTAAATGCTCCACTGGGAGTCTGTCAGTTTGGGGCAAGGAATTTTCAAAATCAGGCTAATTTCACCCGGAACAGACAGCACTATAATCATAGACCTAACCAGTATAGACAGTATGCTTATGATCGATCTGTAGATCGAGGTAATGAAAAAATTAAATTTGACAGGAAATTTTGGAATGTCATCAGAGAAAATACTAGAAACAACTGTAATAGGAACCAGGCTACCTTTGATGAAGTAGGCTTAGAAGATGATATAATTGCAAATTTATATAATCAAGAAGCAGCACCTAATGCTGAAATGAAAGGTAAGGATAACTTTGATAATTTTGGATTGTACAAACTTATGTGTGGTGATGTTTTAGATGTAAGTTGTCATAATGATGTTCGTACTGAAGTTTCTGGAAAGTCTGATATTCATGTGGATGTGGTTGGTGAAGATGGTGTTGTGAGTAATGTTGGTGATACTAGTAGTGTTTGTAGTGTAAGCTCAGGCAATGATGATGATAATGTTGATGTTAAGGCTAATGGTGATTATGTACTAGAAGATTTTGAAGGTGAATTGGATGGAATAGTTTATGTTGAAGTTAAGGAGGATGTTATAAGCAATAGTGTTGAGAATAGTTGTGCCAGGAACTCTAACTACATTCCACATGAGAATCAGATTGTGCCAGTTCAGCTTAGTAATACATCAGGAGACAGGGGGGTTGATTGTGCTGATGCATCTGAGATTATTTTGAAATCTGTTTGGGACAAATTTAAAGATAACAGTGATGACAATGATGTTAAGATCAAATTAAGGGAAATTTGTGAACCAGTTTCTGCTTTTAAGCCTAATGAAATCATCAAAACGGGGTACTAGTCAGGATGTGTGTGAGGTAAATAGTAATCCAGACATTCCAGTAAATTCCAGTAGACCTAGAAGTTTGAAGAAAGTATTGCCTAATAAAGAAAACCTAAATATGGAACAGAGGTATGATGAGATAGCAGAAGATCTTTTGTATGAAGAACAGGAAGAAAGGGAAAACACCACTATTGGTAGTCCATACATAAAAATTAAAGCTGCAGGTTGGGAAGGGTATTGTTTGATTGACACAGGGAGTCCAATTAGTGCCATTTCAAGCAAATTAAGAGATATAATTAAGCATGATCCTGACTTTGTTGAATTACCAGTTGTTGGAATAAAAATTAGAGGCATTACTGGCAAACTGAGCAAAATTGTTAATAGACAGGTGTTGTCCTTCAGTATAAATGATGTACAGTTTACGCAAGGATGTCTTGTAATAAGTGACCTAAATGAGAATGTACTGTTGGGTATGGACTGGATATTAAAAGCTAATACAGCATTTGATTGGGAAAAGAGTTTGTTTACCTTTATTGATCCTATGACGAGAGTATGTTCCAGTACTGACATGTCGGTTCAAAACTGGGCTGATAAGGGAATTGAAATTAGGGATGTTACATTTTCTAAAGACAGTGGTTATTGTGTAGAGGAAATTACTGAGGATTATGATGATGGAGAAAAGGGGGATATAGTTCAAGAAAAATTACGGGAATCAGATAATTTGAACCAAGAACAGAAGGTAGAGTTAGAACGATTATTGTGGAATTACTGTGATGTTTTTGATGATAGACCTGGCAGAGTAAAGAATTATCAATGTAAACTCAGATTAAAACCACATGAGCCATTCTTTATAAAACCTTATAGTGTACCCATTGCAAAGAGAAAAGAGGTAGAAAAGGAACTTCAAAAGATGGAAGAGTGGGGCATCATTGAGAGAAGTAAGAGCCAATACAATAATCCTTTGGTAGTGGTTGCAAAACGTGATGGCAGTGTCAGGCTTGTACTAGATTCAAGACACCTAAATAAGTATCTGGAAAGAGAGACCAATCATCCCGAGAATATAGACGAATTACTTCATAAATTTGAAAGAATGAAATACATGACCAGTTTAGATCTCACATCAGGATTTCACCAAGTAGAATTAAAAAATGATTCCAGAAAGTATACTGCCTTTTTGTATGGGGGAAGATGTTACCAGTATTGTGTGGTACCATTTGGGCTGAATGTCTCAGTAGCCGAATTCATTAGAACACTTGACTTTGTTTTGGGAAAAGATCTTTTATCAAAATTAACTGTGTATGTAGATGACATTTTGATCACCGGAGAAACGTGGGAAGAACATGTTAATACTTTGAGGTAGGTTTGCAATAGATTAAGGAAAGGGGAATGTCACTTAAATTATCTAAATGTAAGTTTGGTATGAAAAAATTGGAAGTTTCCGGGGGACAGTATTTCTGAGGAAGGTATTTTGCCAGATCCTGAAAAACTCGAGGCAATCGCAAAATTCCCAATTCCAAAAACCAAGAAACAACTAAAGTCATTTTTCGGGATGTGCGGTTACTACAGAAAGTTCATTAGTACCCAAGCTATAAATGCTCCAAGTCTTAACAGATTGCTGAAGAAAAACACAATGTGGGTTTGGGATCAGGAATGTGAAGCTGCTTTTGAAGAAATAAAAACAGTTATGTAACAGTCAAATTTTGTACCGTCCTGATTTAAGTTTACCTTTTTGCATTATGGCAGGTAGTAGTGATTATGGCCTAGGTGCTCACCTTTTCCAAGAAGTAAATATAAATGGGAAAATAGAACACTGGTCTATTGCTTTTGCTAGTCGAACCTTGAAAAAACATGAGAGGCAATACACTGTTACCGAGAAAGAGCTTTTGGCCATTTACTGGGCATTTTCTAAATTCAGAAATTATTTATTGGGAAACCAGGTAGTTGTCTACACAGACCATAAGGCATTAATTTATATTCAAGAATGTAGGTTGCATTATGGAAGGATTACCAGGTGGGCACTCTGGTTACAACAATTTAATTACTCAATAAAATATCTTAGAGGACCCGATAATGTAGTTGCTGATGCTTTATCTAGACTACATGTGGGGGGTGACTTTGAAGATGACAGTGGGGAATGTGAAAAAGAATTCAAAATTATGTATTTAAGAGGGGTGGACAATGAACAAGAAATCAGAGACATTTGTAATGACATGCGACGGAATCAGAACCACGATGAGAACTGTAAACTGGTCAAAAGTTATTTAGGGAAAAAGGGACATGAAAAAGTAGGAGATTATTACAAAATCTACAAGGGGATTCTGTTCATGAGAAACAGTGTAGATAGCGATGTATGGAAATTATGTTGGCCTGAACAGTACATCAGTGTACTCATCAAGTACATTCATGAAAGTTTTGGTCATTGTGGGATTCAAAAGTGTATCCAGAAAATCCAAGAAAATGTGTACTTTAACAACATAGCCAGGAGGGTTAGAAAAATTTTGACGGGTTGTGACAGGTGCCATAGAGTAAAACTATCCAACCAAACTTGTCGAGGATTGATGCAAAACATCTGACCAAAGGAACAACACGAGTTAGTCGCTGTCGACTTATATGGACCATTACCGAAGACCAGAGGAGGCTATTGCTACATTTTTGTTATGGTTGATGTTTTTCAAAATTCGTTAAGTTATACCCTCTTCGCAAGGCAAACAGTAAGAGAATTATTTCAAAAATCAGAGGAGACTATTTTGGCAGGGTTGGAAAACCTCACAAAATCTTATCAGACAATGGGACTCAATTTACTTCTGGAGTATGGAAAGCTTTTGTTGAAGATGAAAATATAAGTCACATTCTTATTTCAGCTTATCATCCGTCAGGAAACCCTTCGGAGAGATACATGAGGGAAATTGGGCGATTCTTTAGAACCTACTGCAATACTGATCATGCTAGTCGGATTGACGATGTTGAGAAATTCGAAGATGTTGTGAACAGCCTACAGCATTCCTCAACAGGGTTTTCGCCTTATGAAATACAGTATAATAGCAAACCACCACATCCAATTAGTGATTTCATTGATTTTCCAGTCTGCAAACCATTAAGTACTCGAGAGAGAGGAAATAGTGAGAAAGACCATGAAATCTCAAGGTGATAAGAGGAAATGTAGACATGACAAAAGATTGAAGCCTACTCAATTTAAAATTGAAGACTTGGTCCTTCTTAAAACACAAGAGAAGTCTAAAGCCATCAGTGGTGAATTAAAAAAGTTTTTTGACATATACATTGGACCTTTCAAGATTCAGGACAATCCTCATCTGAATGCTTACCGTCTAGTCTACCCAAATTCTGGCAGACTGTTTGGCCTACGAAACGTGACCGAAATTAAATTGTATAAAAAAATGTAAAAAAGTATTTTAGATAATAGATGTTTATAGACTTTTATATGTAATCTTACCAGGATATTTTTGTATACTTTGTTATGTTGTATTTATCTGATTCCTCAGGGGAGCATACATTCTTTGTGTGCTAAGTGTTTGTGGCGAGCACTAGGTCCCCTAGCTATGCAATTGTCATATTTCATTTTCGTATTCTGGCATTGCATCTTACACTTATTCTGTGATCCTGTATAATCAATTTTCTCCACCTGTCAGTCTATCCTCTCTTAGCTTTAAGAAATTATTTAGAGTAAATTTTCTTGAGTAATTAGACTTTAGAAAATTCAAATTTCTGTGTCCTTAAAAACCGGTCCACCGACTATTAAATTCTTTTGCTAATGTTTAACTGGGTTTGACCACTGTATGCTGTATGTTCATAGCGGACTGTGCTATTGCAGCCTGTGATAGCCTGCAGTGTATATGGAAACCATACGGACTGTGAAGATGAGGCTGAAATACAGTGTGTGGCATTGAGGTATACCGACCTTTAAGGAAGAAGATCACCGACCTTCAAGAAAGAAGATCACCGGTCTTCAAGAAGGAAGACACCAAAGATATGTGTAAAACTTTTCTGTTTTGTAATGTAAGGACATCAACCCTTCCGTGTTTCACGTGGAAGTGCTGATGGGGGGGTTGTCTAACATTACAGGACATATTGGGACATATTGATGTATTCGATACTGTAGACTTTTAGGGGATGTTGATACAGATATGCAAAATGTAAAGGGAAACTTTGGTGATGTTTAAATATTGTACTGTGTCAATATTAGGACATTTTGCACAGAAAGAACAAAAATAGAATTAATGTAAATATATATTAGTGTTAGTAACCTATTTTCATTCAATTTTGTAATTATATTTCATTTTGTAGAAGAAAGACTCACTGTTTGCTGTAGCTCTGATTAATTGTATAAATTATCAGTTTTGAGCTAAATTATTTCGTATAATATGGACAAGATACTTTTTAAAAACTCACCAGCTAAAGAGAAAGTCTGTGAATGAACGTTTGATGCACACTTCTGGAACTTTCTATGGAGAAATTCTATATTATGATCGCAAAAATACGAAAACTTGTGAAAACTGTTTCATAACCTAATTTCGAAAGACGATTTGTATCAAGAAATATTGCTAAAAAGATTTATTTACATTTTGAAACACGATTTAAATCGTTTTACATATAAATAGTTGTTCTAAATCACTCAAGAAATATCCGGAATCAAATGTCAAGATATTTCTGGAAACATCGGTACAAATCTGGTGAAGGTTATCCAGAAGCTGGTAGAAAAATGTTATAAAATCTATTTGGAAATTATGCTTGTAAGAATTTATATGTACTGATCCTTTTACTTACTTTAATCTGTACTAAAATTCTGTAATGTCTAATTTAGTTTTAAGTCATGAATTGCTATCGTATTATAAACAAAACATTGTCAAAGACTCTCATTGTTTGGAAAGATATTAATACACCTAGGAGTTGTCAGTGGCCAGTTCGGATATGCAGTGCGATAAGCTTTGAGAGTCAGTTGTTGAGTCTGTGAAGTCTGTCAGTTCTTTTTGTAAATTAACGTCTGTAATGAAGAATTACTTGTTGTTGTCAATATGAACTCAAGACCTTTTGCACGAAGCAGACACCTCTTAATGCAACGTTTTAATTTGGTGTTGAGGAGCTGAAATGTTATAAGTACCACCCTTCTTGTATGCTGATTATTTCTGCCTCTTACTCTTGCTCCTCTAGTGTGCATGGTGCTGAATGTAGACTGCAAGGCACCATATGAAAGAGGCAGTCATGGGCACTCACCCTTGGCTTTTGGTATTCAGCTGCCAAGACCCATGTCACAGTTTTCTGTCAACATCATATGGTTCGTCCACAACCAGAACTTTATGTTGATGACAAACTACTAAATGTGGCAGGAACTTACTGCTTTTTAGGCCTGGTCTTTGATTCTTAGTTGACATGAATTCTCAATCTCTTGTATTGTAAGTGAAAGAGCTTGCTGGGCCTCACTACACATTGTCACCTGAGTAACACCAGCAGGGGTGCAGAATGCACTACCCTTCTGCAGCTTACAAAGCCATGTTACAACCCTATCTTCGGTATGGGAGTCTGGCATATGGTTCGATATCATTGTCAGCATTGTGGATACAGGATCTGATGAACCACTGTGGGGTTTGATTTGCAACAGGAGCCTTTTGAACTAGTTCTGTGGACATATTACTCACAGAGTTTGGAGTCCACTCACTGTGTATCAGGTGCAACAACAGCTTCTCAGTTACGCTATGTGTGTTTGCAACTCTCGTAAGCATCCACACTATCATCCCCTCTTTCCAAACATGGAAACCCATCTTCCACAACAATGGCTCAGATCAGGGATTTTGATCGCAGTCCACACCCTGTCCCTCCCCTGTGGACTCTGTTTATTTCTTCCTCCACCTCTCCTCTGGGCGCACTGAAGTACACTTCTGTGGGGAACCCATTGATCACAGCTTTGTGTTAACCTATCGTGAGGTCTGAAAGACACGGTCCCTCCTGAGGCCTTCTGCCACCAATTTTTGTCCATCCTTGGTAAATCCTCGATTTCAGCAGTAGTCTATACTGATAGCTTGATAGTTGCTAATCACATGGGCTTTCCTCACACTGTCACTGGTCATACTGAATTGCTTTCCTTGCTGGAAGCTGTAATGTTGGTAGCCATCTCTCATGCTCTTGAGCATATCCTTTCCTCCTCTTGGCCAGTTGGAAAGCTTTCAACCAGTATTACCCTCAGCATCCCTTGTTCGTTGCTAACCAGTATTCCCAGTATGCCCTTTACCAATGTGGATGCTCAGTGGTGATTGTTTGGACTCCAGGTTCATGTTGGGAGCCCTGAGAATGAACTTGGTGATAGCTTGCCCAAATGGGCTACCAGTAAACTGGCTCTGGTAATTAGTATTCTGGAAACAGACCTCTGATTGGTATTACACCAAGTTTTAGGAACTTGAAATATGGAATGAATCACTGCAGCTTCAAACAACCAGTGAGAAGGAGACTACAAATCTATGAATTCCCTCCATGCAGAACTCTTCCAAGCATTCTACCGTCCTTTGCCAGCTCTACATGAGCCGTATCTGGTTGACTCACGGTAATCTCCTCCATTGCCACCCCACTGTTGTCATTCCCATTCAACAATGGTCTACATTTTGCGGTACTGTCCAACCTAGCCACCCTGTGGCACAATCTTAATCTCTCTAATGCTCTACCCCTGGTGTTAAGAGATGATGCCTCAGTGGCTGACTTAATTTCACATTTAATTCATGAGGGCTATTACCGCTCTCTTTAAGGGAGGGCAACTTAAAGTTATCAGCGCATTGGCATTTGTAGAACATTGTGTTGCCACCTCTGCCCAGACCAGGCTTGGTGGACCAGCCCGGTTTTCACCCTACCTGCTCTTTTACTCTTCTTCCCTCCTCTTCCATTAATCTTTTGTCTCTGTACTTCTCTTGTCCAGTCTGTGTTGCTAGTCTTTCCGAAACTGTTTGAGTACCTCTCTTAAGTGGTGAGGACTGGGGGATGTATGTCCCCTCATTGCATTCTGCTCTCTTGTGCCTCTGGCTGCTCCCTATATGGGGCACCTTGCCTGCCTTTCGTCGTTTGTCTACTGGTTTTTCTTTTTGTTCCTTACATTGGTTTCATCGACCTTTCAGATCTAGCAGTTTGGTGCCTTCAATCGTTCAGTCAGCCAACCACCTCTGTCCATCTGCTCCTGCCACCTCTCTCTCTGTCTGTTATTCTTCCCTGCCTCTTGGCACATCATCCTGCACCCCTACATAGGAGGTTGCTTGTTCTTACCTTCTTAGTATTTTAGTCTAGATAGCAAGTAATATGTGTACTTGGCTTGGTTGAAGTCGAACCAGTTGTTTAGGAGGTGATGTAGAACATATTCACTCTCATAATACGTATCGTTACTGTTGATGCTGGTTGCTGCTCGATATGTAAGAAATAATTTTGATTAATATTTTGTGGTCAGTCAGTTACTGTTGTGCTTGCTTTCAAGAATAAACAAAGCTTTGGTTTCAAATATTTGAATTGTGGCACCATATTTTCTCACTGCCTGTTTATAATTGATGAATATATTTGATTATTAGTGCTACGGCCATGACAGCTTTACACAACATCTGTTTGAAAGTGTCTCTGCCTCTGCTTCTCCCCCAATCATCCGTGTAGTAACAAGACACAGAAATCTCGATCATTTCACTTTTTTTTTTTTTGCGTTTTTCAGTGTCTTGAAGACCCATTAAAGACTGATGGTCCTATTGTTTGGGTAAAGTAAGATCCCAAACTGAAACATTCTGATGGATCTCAGCATAATGCAAGTTTTCACACGAGCACTTTATTGTGCAGAAAGTGCAGTAAGAATGTCATCACACAAATATGGGGCATTCAAGCTAAATTTTCATGGATGGTGAACAATTGTAACCTATGATACCAGCTATTTTCAAGGATGTTTGTGGTCTTCCAGTTGACTCTAGTTTGATGTGTTATTTGTAGGTTATTACCAAGAGTATTTTAACAGCACTTGTAACAAGCATATCCTTATAAACTGTTACCCTTGCATTAATTTTTTATCATTACTCTATGTAATGAATGCTTTAAGTGCATATTTGGTGTCAACAGAGCATGGAAGACTTCCTCTTGGAAGCAATTCTTAATCTTGTTACATGTCTGTGTCAGTGCTGTAACCGAAGATGCAGAACTATGACCTGTGGTGGGTGTATATTCTAGAGTTTTCAGTCACTATTCACTGTACTATTTACATCGTTACTGAAATCCTGCATTGGGTTTATGTAATTCCTTATGACTCGCCTCCAGTACACATGACAAAAATTTGCGTTGTTTTCCTAAAGAGCAGGCACTGAAAATACATGGTGATAGAGCGAGCAGCTGTGTAAATAGCACTAAATTTGGTTAATTTTGATGATAATGTGTGGAATGCCATATTCATTTCATTAATGACCAAAGAGTCCTCTTGTTTATGAGTTTACAGCTAGAAGATTATTTGCATCTCTGTATTATCTGAGTTTAATTTTGAAATGTTGCCGCACATGTGTGTCAAGTTTAAGGGAGTACAACCACCCGATGAAGTAGACCATAGTGCCTCGGAAATAAGAGTGGATTATGTGACAGGAATAGAAAGTGAAAGTATGCCAAAGAAATACTGCACAATGAGTGATAGCAATCAATAAGAATCTCTGCAATGTTGGATGATACTCATAAGAAAGGAAATTGAGAGCTGTGTCCTACATACAGAAGTTAGCAAGCAGTTATAATTCACAGATTGTTTTCTCCTTTCAGTCTGTTGAAGATCCGTTGGGGATATCTTGGTCCACTGATTTTATCAAGGAGGATCCTGAATTAAATTTGGAAATGAATGTAATGGAGAATATGGTAAGTATTCACATCTCTGATGTATTGCTTATATTCAAGTAATAAGTCTCATGTTAAGTGTGTGGAGTAAAAGATGCACTGCAGTGAAATTGTCACAGATTGTCAGTTTTCTGGAACTTGTTGCTGTTCATAATTGTACTCTTGTACTCCTGCACTTGACTTTCATATCACCTGTTATGTGCTGACTGTTTTAAATAGAAGTGGAAGGGGGCTGGTGGCTGGTATAATGCTGTTTCCTGTAGCCCTTGTTGAAATCAACTATATTGTATAATTGTTGTGTGTGATAGTCACATAATTCATGTTTACATGAAGTGTAAGTTACAGTAGTGTATGTCATTTGAGAAATGTTTCTCCTTTCAATAACTTCTGATAAATACAGTTCAAAAGAACATTGGCTGTTCTTATCTTTTGTGTAAATCATAGTTATTCTTGAGTTTGTCTTAAAAACTTTTGGGGGTTTGGAAAAGAGAGATAATATTTGTGTGTTCTAGCTCAGCCTCGATACTTTGGCTACAACCTGTTCATATTGCGGCAGCTTCTGTGGTACCTGTTGTATTAGTTACAAAATTTTCAGCAATAAAAAAATCAGTGTATGGTTTTTGGTGAATGATTGTACATAGCTGAAGCCACCTATGACCATTTGATTCCTGGCAGACCTAAAGAAGAAAGATTAATTTTTTAAATATGCTTTACAACCTTGGTAAGGAAAAGAGATGATTACATTGATAAACATGTCACAGGAATGAAATTAGACAAAGGTACTGGCTCACTCTTGATCTTACTGATCATAAACGAACTTGTTGTGGTTATAAAGGTTTCTTTAGGCACTGAAATGTGTGGTGATTATACAAGCATACAGGTCAAGGAACCAAACTATCATGCTAGGGGCAGCTCAGAGAGAATGTAAAGGAGTGAAGCTGTTCACAGATAACAGGCCAAGACTTTGTTATAGAGACTCATATTATGCCATTTTAAGCAAATGAAAGGGATTTATTGGCATCACAAGTAGACAGGACACTCAGTGAAACAGTAATAGTGTTGTTCCACCAGAAAGGTTTTACAGAAATGAGAATGCCACGCATAGTACTCAGGGATGTGCATATGAGGAATTTGGCTAAAACAGCGGTCTGTAGGGTGTCTTACGGCACTGCTGTAGTTGTCAAAGTGGCTTGGATTGTAGTTGGTGATTGCTTATCTCGAAAATACAAAAGGCCTTATTGTCCTTTGTATGCATCCCAAGTGGCCACAGGTTGAACATGAGGACTCCATGGTACCAGGGCCAGAGGTTCAGGGATAGTGTTCACTGCATGGAGTGCTGCACCCATAGAAAGTGTGCAGAACAGTGTGTTGCTGATTGTGTGGTCTGGAATACCATGTCATGTGGTTGGCACTGAAATCACTGATGTGTACCCCACTTATTATTTTGAAAATACCTAATAAAAATTTACTAATAGCATGTGTGACTATAACAGTGATTCTGAGTGGCACATGCAGTTGTGCAGTGAGCATCTTAGCTCTGTCAGCTAGAGTGGCATGCAGTCTTCGTGGTATTGGGAGCATAAAATGCTAGGGCTTAAGTTCTGTTGTTTCCAACATACATTGCACATAAGGACTGTCAAGAAAAAAATTGAGAAATCAGGGCTGATATGGAGGCACATATAGAGTCTCTTTTTCTCATATTTGTGTGTGAAATGGGAAAGGAAATGACCAGCAGAGTTATGGGGTACCCTTCGTCATGCACCAATAGGTGGATAGCGAAGTATCGATGTGTTTGGAGATACTAGGTAAAGTAACTAGCTGACTAATGTAGTAGGAGCAACAGTGATACTTTTTGTAGCAATAAATATACATATGCATACACACAAAATGATTTATTAGCAGTTGCTGTAATTAGCAGTGTGAATAGATTAGCATTACTCACAAACAGCTGGTTCTCAGTATACTTCATAGAGGTAAATTCGTGTGGGAGCTTCTGCCTTCAGATTTGCAGACTGGCTCATCCCACATCCATCCACATTTTCATTTATGGAATGCAATGTGCAAATCAAGGAATGAACAAATGGATAATATTCACACCCCATCTGTAGCCATAGCAAAGGTTACAGTGTTGAAAGCAAATTTAATTTTATGAAAAAATTCTGAAACATTCAGTAATAAATGCAAACCATCAAGACAAATTAAGATATCATACTTTACTGAAAAAAGTTATACCTGTATAAGAAATTCCTCAGGATGTTTAAGATCATCAGGTTTCACAACGCTATAACTTCGTAATAAATAAAGGTACAGAATTGGGGTCACATTTTTATTTCTATAAATGCCTGCAAAGCCTTTATTTACACAGGAACCATATGATTTTTCCATTGCTTACATTTTATATGTGTGCACACACAACTTTAAGGTGCTTATCACAGCTGTGTTTAGGATCAGCAGTCATATTTTGACCAAAAGTTCTTTTCAACACATTTAAGCATCCAGGCAATAGACTTGATCAATGCATTTGCAAACATGTCAGTTTAGAAAACTAACTTCTGTTAGCATCACAGTTCACCCAAAGTTGTTGGGAGAGGGGGCACATAGGTGGAACCTTTCACAAACTCCCACCAATAAAAAGGTATCATACTGTGAGATAAAACATATTTCAAGGTCAGGTCTGCAGCCCCTTATAGCTGATCAATCAATCCCACCTGCAGATTACTGTTAAGTAGTGCTCTTTTGTGCAGGTTCCAATGCAGTGGTACACTATCCATATGAAAAATTATATTTCTAATGATTTTCCATCTCTTCTGTTTTTGGTCCATCTATGTTTTTTGTAATATTGTCAACATATTTCAATTTCTTACAGAATTCCCTTCTCTTAATATTCAGTTCAGTGTTAATCTCACTAAACTATTCATCACATTACATAAATTAAATAATAAATCATGATGACTACCAACAAACTTCCTGTCCCATATTGCACAGCAAATTACCGTTATTAATGTTGCAGCTACCAGTTAGTCATTCCGTGATGACTCATTTTATAAGATGTAAATCAATCAGGAATGGCCTGCTATTGGAAGAAGTAGACATTACTGGTCACACACTAAATGAAAAATACTGCATACAATTCTTTGGTGTCTGCCCGGATTTCAATTGAAATGGGGTGAACATATTGTTAAACTGGTCAAGTTGATCCCTGCAGCTTACTCAACCAGAGGAAATTATGATGGCATCTTTTGGAGTTTTCACTTGTTTTTTGAATTACCTTCTGGGACAGCCAACTAGATATAAATTAAACATTTATACTTTATTTAATGTAAAAACCAATAGGGAGTTAGTGACATATAGGTGCAAGATTCCCTTGGTCATTGAAGAGGTTTATGCAAGGTGTTCTGTTGTCGACATCACATGACATTCGTACTACAGGGATAAATACTAATTTGTTCATAGCTGCCATGCCGTATTGGATTATCCTATATGACAGTACTGAGTGAAAGCATGCTAGGAAGCATTTCTGAAAGTTGACAGTCTGCAGGAACATTCATTAACTACAAGGCAGAGAGATATGAGCTTTTTGGTTAACTCACTCTCATGCTGGTGCCTCCTTAATTTATTATTGATCCGAATGTTGAAGAACTTAACTAGTGGATTCTCATCCAGTGTCTGTCATTGATATCTTCTTGTATCTGTAAGTCATTTGGATTTGTTTGGAATTGCACGATGTTTCCAGAATGAGATTTTCACTCTGCAGCAGAGTGTGCACTGATATGAAACTTCCTGGCAGATTAAAACTGTGTGCCCGACCGAGACTCGAACTCGGGACCTTTGCCTTTCCCAGGCAACTGCTCTACCATCTGAGCTACCGAAGCACGACTCACGCCTGGTACTCAGTTTTACTTCTGCCAGTATCCGTCTTCGGATTTGGTTTTAGCACAACATTTATGTAGGTCAGGATAAATCAAATGCTGAGCTCTGTGGGGTAGCATATGTATTGTTTCCCAATTTTGTTTTCAGTTTTCCTCCCAAGGTATAATTTATTATTATGACCCAGTTTTTTATTGCTAAGCTAGAATTCAGTTGTTGTACATGTAAGTCTCTTAACACAATAACAATGTATTTCCCTAAGTAAAAGGAGATCAATGTTATAATGGGATGCCAATACTCCACTTTTACTGCATATTTCATTCATGCTATAAATTCAGCACAATGTTTTAGTAATTAGATTGTTACGATCATAATGAGAAGAGTTCCTGCTTCTGTCACCAAAATTCTTCTGATGGATTTGACCATTCATCTCATGTAACAGATGTCCTGTCAAGTATACACTTCTTGACTGAGTCTTGTGAATCTAATTTCAATGGTCACCCCCAGCTACTGTTAAGAAATTGTTTTCATGGCCTGATATTATCTCAGTTTTTCCTAAATATTAGGCTGGTGCATAAGTTGATACCACTTTCGTTTTCCATGTTGGTATTCCAGTTGCTGAGGGCTTATTTATCAATTGTCATTTTTTATTTGTAGTTCACTGTTGCTCTTTGAGTTTATATATATTTGAATTTATGTATTGTCATTTGGAGATACTGTGTGGAACTCTGGTCAGTAGAAAGTGGAGTGCCAAGTGGAGAAATAGTGCTGTTCACGTATTCACCTGTTTGGGTTCTATAGAGGGGGTTCTATAGAGGGGTAACAGCAGCGGAGGCAGCCAGAAAAATTTTCACCCTGATTGTGTTTAATACCATTGGACAGAGCTTGGCAAGGAACTGGTTTTGTCACTAAGGAGAATTGTTTTGTCATTAGTGACTTACCTTCAGGGTTTGATTTAAATGCATTAATTCACAATGATCTGTGTCATAGTAGATAATTACTGACAAATTCAATGAACTGTGTTCATTTCGTGACCTTCAGACCTCTGTGTGCAATGGGGAAGGCTCAAAAGTAGGATGTACCGATACCACATGCACTGAACCAAAACCACAAAAATGGATGGCCATATGTGCATCCTTGGTTGCCTGTAATCAGTTGCTTATGAACAACACTAACCATTCCTGACCTGTATCATTCTGCTGATAATAGATGGTGGCTTTGTGCTGAAATAAGGAAAAGAAAGGAGTTGTTTAGCCCAAACAAAGCAGCAGCAAGAAGCATCCACGACAGATAATGTTGTACATCCTTTTGGTTTGCTATGAATTGTGTCCTTGAGATGTAACCACTGATTACTGCTGACATTTACTGTCAACAACTGTGATGTGTTGCAGATGCAGTACATGAACGATGAGCAGAAAGACATTACTCCAGGAGAATGCCCGCCCAAAATATGCTAAACGGACAAAAAACAGTACACAGGTGTTGGGTTTTGAAGTCATTGTAAACCCACATTATTCGACTGTTCTTGCACCCTCTGATTTTCTCCTGTTCTGCTCTCTATTGAACAACCTTCAAGGAACTTCCTTTCCAGATGAAAATGTGCTCTGAACCTTGTTCAACGAGTTCTTCACCTTAAAATCACGTTATTTCTACAGTTACAGAATGAAAGTCATCCCAGCATTGGGAAACAGCTGTAAATAGTGAAGAACATTTTGTTGATTAAGTCGATCTTATTTGTCTCTGTTATCTATTAAACTTAAGGAAAAATGCCATGAACCATATACCAACCAAATACTTGATGCAAATGGGTACATATGCCTAACCTTTTTTCATTTTACTAGTAAACTGTTTCCTCTCATCGCTGAGTAACCAGTATTTATTATATTCTAAATAATACTTGGTCTGTTAAGCCCAGTGTCTGAATCAATATGTTGCAAACACGGTTTGGTATTGTACATATCTTATGCAACACAGTTAACTCAGTGGATGTGTGCTCAGTCCTCGATGATGAATCAGTTTGTCTTTAGTTGTTAAGTTTATAAAGAATTTAATATTTTGTAAGGGTCTACAGATAGTGGGCAGCTGTACGATATGTAATGCATGCTCACCAGCAAACCTGTCTGGATGCTTACAATTTGCTTGGTCAGTTGACATGTATCCAGCCTCACTGCTATGAGAGTACGCAACTAGCCGCCAACCGCAGCATGCTGTATTAACTAGCGTGGCCTTGGGCGCGAATATCTATCTTTTCTTAGGTCACCATGGAGCTTCTAGATATGACCGTAATGAGCTGGTGTTAGGATGTCGGACACAGTGATGATGAGTGCATGTAGCATGCATGTTTTATAATCCACCTTTGTTTGTAAAACTGTTGAAACTTACTTCTCGGTGTTCGTGTATTGCCATACCTCAAGGATCCACCGCTTACAAATCCTGACATAATATTCGTGTAATTATCATCTGGGGCACAAACTTCCCCCTTAGAATTTTCTCAAAATAATTCTGATCCCCAAGTGAGGTTATGCCTTAGTAAATTGATGTGGCTCTGTTGAGAGGTTAATGTAAACTGTGCATCATTGTTCCACAGAACATATGAGTAGTAGTGTTTGGGTCAGCTGTATTGTAACAGTTATCCAACATAAAAGGTAATTACTGTTGTTGTGAAGTATCGGTTTAAGTAATTTTAATGAACAATCCAAAGGGTGCATTTAAATATTATCAACAGATGAGCCTAGCTTCTAAAAGTAATTCTGTATGAAGAAAATGCAGTGAAGAATTGACAGAACCTGTAAATTAGTTAATAAATTTGTTTACTTCATTGTAGAAATGACTGAAGCTCTAATTATCTACCAATTGATGTTGGAAATAATTTGAATTTGTTGTATGATCAGTAGGCCTGGTAGTAGCAGTGGACAGAGATTGTTGTTTCTTAATGGAATACAACAGTATACTTACTCATTAAAGGTCAGTTGAATCTAAAGTACAATTCAGCTGAGGAAAAAGTGATTCCAAGTTTCCTCTTGGGCAATCACATGTATGAAATGTGAGTTTGATTCATTGTTACAATAACAGTTCCTTTTCTAAATGATTGATAAAGTGTTCACACAGTTGGCTGTGTGGAATTAAACATAGCTCCTGAAAGAATTTTTTAAAATTATGTTTAAATCATAAATTATTTGAACTGCACCATTCCTTTAAAATACAAATACATAAGGAATGTGTTAAATTAGGCACACCATAATTGTATCTAAAACTTTAAATCTTGAAGATAAAAGTAAAAAAAAAACTAATTGCATTTGGGACACCATAGTTTCTACATAGGGCGCTCACAAATAGCGTCATTAATAATGCAGTTTTTGATACTCTAAGAAACTAAAATGATACATAAATCATACGATTTAAATACTTCAGTTTTTCATTATATTTCATTTTCTTATTAAGTAGACTATTCCCAGTCTTCAAGAGGGGTCATAGAGCAGATGCGCAAAACTATAGACCTATATCTCTGACGTCAATCTGTTGTAGAATTTTAGAACATGTTTTTTGGTAGCGTATCATGTCGTTTCTGGAAACCTAGAATCTACTCTGCAGGAATCAACATGGATTCCGGAAACAGCGATCGTGTGAGACCCAGCTCGCTTTATTTGTTCATGAAACCCAGAAAATATTAGATACAGGCTCCCAGGTAGATGCCATTTTCCTTGACTTCCGGAAGGTGTTTGATACAGTTCCACACTGTTGCCTGATAAAGTAAGAGCCTATGGAATATCAGACCAGCTGTGTGGCTGGATTGAAGAGTTTTTAGCAAACAGAACACAGCATGTTGTTCTCAATGGAGAGACGTCTAAAGACATTAGAGTAACCTCTGGCGTGCCACAGGGGAGTGTTATGGGACCATTGCTTTTCACAATATATATAAATGACCTAGTAGAGAGTGTCGGAAGTTCCATGCGGCTTTTTGCGGATGATGCTGTAGTATACAGAGAAGTTGCAGCATTAGAAAATTGTAGCGAAATGCAGGAAGATATGCAATGGATAGGCACTTGGTGCAGGGAGTGGCAACTTACCCTTAACATAGACAAATGTAACATATTGCGAATACATAGAAAGAAGGAACCTTTGTTGTATGATTATATGATAGCGGAATGAACACTGGTAGCAGTTACTTCTGTAAAATATCTGGGAGTATGCGTGCAGAATGATTTGAAGTGGAATGATCATATAAAATTAATTGTTGGTAGGATGGGTACCAGGTTGAGATTCAGTGGAAGAGTCCAAAATGTAGTCCATCAACAAAGGATGTGGCTTATAAAACACTCGTTCAACCTATACTTCAGTATTGCTCATCAGTGTGGGATCCGTACTAGATCGGGTTGACGGAGGAGATAAAGAAGATCCAAAGAAGAGCGGCGCATTTCGTCACAGTGTGATTTGGTAAGCGTGATAGTGTTATGGAGGTGTTTAACAAACTCGAGTGGCAGACTCTACAAGAGAGGCGCTCTGTGTCGTGGTGTAGCTTGCTGTCCAGGTTTCGAGAGGGTGCGTTTCTGGATGAGGTATCGAATATATTGCTTCCCCCTACTTATACGTCCCGAGCAGATCACGAGTGTAAAATTAGAGACATTCGAGCACGCACGGAGGCTTTCTGGCTGTCGTTCTTCTCACGAACCATATGTGACTGGAACAGGAAAGGGAGGTAATGACAGTGGCACATAAAGTGCCCTCCGCCACACACCATTGGGTGGCTTGCAGAGTATAAATGTAGATGTAGATGCATTCACCTTGCAACACAGTCCTAGGTCCCAATTCTAAAGATACAAGTAATATCTTGTTTTTTAAATAATCATTGTTTAACTTATTAATGTTGAAATTTGTTCAGTTCTCACAAAAAGTTCTGTCACTTTTGTATTGTGTGAATAAGTTGTAAGCTTTGGAATGGGTTTCAAAAACATTACCATAGCTTCTGCATTTTCAGAGATGCCATAGAAATTGTTATATACCTCTCTCATTTGAAATTTCTGCAGTGACAAACAATCCAGCATTTATCAGATCAACATGTACATCTTTTACGGCATCTGTTGTAATTGTCTTAATCGGCAGCATTTGATCCCTGCAAGAATCATTTTCCACTTCTGAATACCCAGCACATCTTTGATGGGTTGCATCCTCTGTTATGAGAAGGTATTTGGCTTTTTCAAGCTTCAGGTTTGTTGTGATAACAATATTATGATGACTTAAGGTTGAAAATAATAATAGTTTTTCAATATGAGGAAAAAGTTTGACCTGAATGTAAGTAATGCTCACTCAGTTGTCCAGAAACCATCTTTCAGTACTGTAAAACATGAGTTTGTGCACATTCATAAAAATCTGTAGCTCAGCTAGCATACCATGTGTTTCATCTGGTTTCACACTCCTCTCCTCATTGTTCCACCAATAGCATCCATCACAACTTTGCTATGACATGCAGCAAAGAATAACAGTCCATTTCCACTTTAAATACTTACAAACAGAAGCTGGATAACATGTACTTGTTTTCAGATAGGAAAGTACAGCCATCTCAACAAATTGTCAACTTTTTGATAGGTGAGATCTTCTTTACATCAGCTGTAATATACAGGGTGATTCAAAAAGAATACCACAACTTTAGGAATTTAAAACTCTGCAACGACAAAAGACAGAGCTAAGCACTATCTGTCGGCGAATTAAGGGAGCTATAAAGTTTCATTTAGTTGTACATTTGTTCGCTTGAAACGCTGTTGACTAGGCGTCAGCGTCAGTTGATGCTAAGATGGCGACCGCTCATCAGAAAACTTTTTGTGTCATTGAGTACGGCAGAAGTGAATCAACGACAATTGTTCAGCGTGCATTTCGAACGAAGTATGGTGTTAAACCTCCTGATAGGTGGTGTATTAAACGTTGGTATAAACAGTTTACAGAGAATGGATGTTTGTGCAAAGGAAAAGTTCTGGACGGCTGAGAACGAGTGATGAAAATGTAGCTCACCCAGCAAGCATTTGTTCACAGCCCAGGAAAATCCACTCACAGAGCTAGCAGAGAGCTGCAAATTCTACAATCAACTGTATGGAGGTTAGTTATGAAACCTTATCATCTGAAATTGGTTCAAGCACTGTCTGCAGCTGATAAGATTAAAAGAATCGATTTCTGTGATTTTATCCTTGCTCAAATGGAAACAGATGAATCTTTCGTTTCAAAGATTGTGTTTAGTGATGAAGCAACTTTCCACACTAACGGAAAAGTCAACCATCACAATGTCTGTATATGGGGCACTGAGAATCCGCGGGAAACAACTCAGTATGAACGTGACTCGCCTAAGGTTTTCTGTGCCATTTTCTGTGCCATTTCAGCCAATAAAGTTTTTGGTCCCTTTTTCTTCGAAGGTGCTACTGTAACTGGACTACGGTATCTGGAGATGTTAGAGAATTGGCTGTTCCCTCAGCTCGAACAAGAAGCACAACAATTTGTATTTCAGCAGGATGGAGCGCCACCACATTGGCACTTATCTGTCCGTAACTACCTGAATGTCAACTACCCGAGGCGATGGATTGGCCGCCAGGCAGCCCGTGACAGAGCACTTCATCACTGGCCTCCAAGAAGCCCTGATCTTACCCCCTGCGATTTTTTTCTTATGGGGGTATGTTAAGGATATGGTGTTTCGGCCACCTCTCCCAGCCACCATTGATGATTTTAAACGAGAAATAACAGCAGCTATCCAAACTGTTACGCCTGATATGCTACAGAGAGTGTGGAACGAGTTGGAGTATCGGGTTGATATTGCTTGAGTGTCTGGAGGGGGCCATATTGAACATCTCTGAACTTGTTTTTGAGTGAAAAAAAAACCTTTTAAATACTCTTTGTAATGATGTATAACAGAAGGTTATATTATGTTTCTTTCATTAAATACACATTTTTAAAGTTGTGGTATTCTTTTTGAATCACCCTGTATATAAGAACACAGCAGTAGAAACTTTCATGTGTTAATCTCATTAGTGATGGTGGCATGATAAAATGTTCCTGCAGCATCCTGTGAAGCCCATACTTGTTCATGTTATGAATGAACACTTTGACTTTTGTCTCCATTAATCAGAGAAACATTATCTACAAAGTCTGTCCGTAGATCTCCAGCTTTCAGAAATACATTTTGCACTTATCCCCAATTCAGCAGATTGTGAGTTTTTAACGAAGCAGATTGAGTTTTTAACGAAGCAGTGAAATACTAAATATAAAATTTGCTTTTCAATTTCTGACACTACATCAGCAATGGTACCATTAACTTCCACATAAATGTTGAGTGAAGTTTAGGAGTTACAGTTTCTATGCTTCATACATGAGTTCATAGTACACATGAATTGACAGTAGAGTATGTGTCCCAGTTACTCCTTACCTCATGAAAAAATGCTCTTTTCAGTGCATTCACCAGATAATCACAGTTGGCAAGATACTTTCACACATACATTGAGGTGTATTCAAAACCAACCAAATCTGTAATGAATGAAAGTATTTTTTTATTTGCCCGATTTCTGTGTCTGCCTAAAATTTCGTATAAGCTGCATGAGGTGAAAGTACTATGTAGTGTTTTTTTCAAAACTCTGCATCTTAGTCTTTGGATCTTTAAATAATTTAGTGTCCCATCTGTCAGGTGCATGGCAGATAGTTGTCTCTGCTGAAAAAAAAAAAAAAAAAAAAAAAAAAAAAAAAAACTGTTGTTCGCTTCTTTTTCTGAAACCTTGTTATTCAGTTTGTGCTGTTAACGTATGCTTAAACATTATGGAAGCTGTTGCTCTGGAACAATTAAATTGTTGGTTACTGTGTATTTCCAAGTTGGGCTGTCTGGATGTAGCATTTCCTGAAGTTTATGGGGATCAGTATGAACCTAAATACAGTTCTGATGATTACAATCTAATGACATGAGTCATTGTGCATGTACTTTCATTGTACATACTCTTCACAACTCCTCCTTCCTCTTTTCCTTTATTTTAAATCTAGACATTTGCTAAGTTGCTCTCCTTCCTTTCTTCTGAAGTCTTGTGATATTTTCTTGTTTTTCCTTACATTGAACCAACTGTAATTGTTCTGCATGCTGTCACTGTGCAAATTGGCCAAAACTACACTCTCATCCAGAATTAAAGCAATGAACAACTACTTCCCTGTCCCGTGTTAATTCATGATACAATCCTACAAACTATCAACCAAATGTCCCCACAATCGTGTTCTACATGGAAGATGGCATTCCGGTCAACTGACAACTATGCCAATGATGTCAGGGAATGTATGAAATGAAGTAGTGTTTGTTGGGTAGCCCCACATCCACAATCGCTGTGTACCTAGCTACAGATAGTGCAGTTTGACCAGACTCGGCAGGACAGTCAAAAAATTGATGTTGCCTGATGGCTTGGTGTGAATTGTTCTGTTGTTTGTTGAATGTGGCGACAGTTCATAGAGACTGAAACTGTGTCCCAAAGTCCAGGGCAGGGTCGACCACATGTGACTTCAGAAGAGAGGACTGTATTTCGCTGTAAGGTCACAATAGATGTCCTTAGTGCTGCATGGCAACTGACATATGAGCTCACAGCATCTGATAGACATCTTGTATCAAGGTAAATTGTGTGCAGATGGCTTTGGCAGAGTGGCTTTTATTGTTGGAGACCTTCAGTATGTCTACCTCTGACACATCTTCACAGAAAGTAGTGTCTAGAGTGAGCAGGCAGCTTGCTTGTGACTCAGGGCAGGATGCCCTGCCTTGTGTTTGAATGGTGGACCCCATCCTGCATTCCAAGATGTCACTCTGTGTATCACAGGCGTGTGCATAGGCTGTAATAGTGGGACAAGAATAGTGTAGTATATGAACTGCTGAGTACTTCTGTGCTCCAGGATATCTTTGTTTAGAGTGTAAGGCATGTATTATAAATACTTCTCGGGTGGCAAGTGAACAAAAGCTTCATTCTACATTGACCTTCTTTTTAACAAGACTCTGTACCTCGGGTTGACCAAACTATACTACCCATTACACCAGAGTTACTGGTGACAATTATTTCCAGCCTTATTTCGCCACTTATGTATCATTCTAACAATTAGTTACCTTAACCCGTACACTGAATCTTACACATTTCCATAGGGCCCCTTGCCCTGCACCTTAACTCAACACCATGGAACTAATTTCATTACTACCCTTCTTCCACAGTTTTTTCTAGCTCTCTACTCCCCTCTTAAAAGTGAAAATAAATCGATTATTCTTCATACTATAACACTCTTCATTCTGCTGCTTTTATGCTCACGCTATCCAACCCAGTGGAGTCAGAACTATGGCTGGGTCCAAACTCGGTTGTTTTCTTTGTATTTCACGTAGCAGAACAACACCAGATCCGGCAGAACAAGCGCCACTGTAGTGGTTGGTGTGACAATAGTCAATGTTGTCTTTCTGGTGCTGACTTTCACAATATGAATTTACATGCTGTAATAACGTTTCTAGGGAGATTTGTCCCTCCTGCTTGTTCAGAAGAATGTTTATAGATTACATTAGTTCTGGCCCTAGAGATTGATTTAAGCTGGTTAGATTTGCAGCAGGTGGCACTTCCGTGGGCTCTTCCGGCCAGTACAAATGTGGCTAGGCAATACTCCCATGAGTTATCCCAGCAATTGTGGTGGACAGGCAGAAAGTAGGCCCCATTATCCCCATTATGTTGCATGCAGTTCCATTTAATAAGAAAGCATTCACCTTTCATTCTACCCTCATTGCTTATGTACCCCTCTGCTTTTTGAAACAACTAGCTGCTACTACCATCTTGTCAAAGGTAGGGTACAACCCATGTGCCTCAGCCTGCTGAAAGTAAAATTCTGGCTGTACCACTTCTTTATTGCATTCTCTTTCTTCATTTGTCCCATTAGAAACTTCACTGCACAGGAATCGTACCCCATTCTTATTGCCATACTTGCACAGACTGTGATTTTAACTTTGCTTCCTCCATTTCTACGTATCTTCCTTCGTCTTTTGCAGTTAATAACAATCGCTGAGTTTTCACTCGTCCAAATTTCTTCAGTATTCCCCACTTGATGAATTATGCACGAATTATGTAGCACTCATGATGTGCTTGTTTCCCTGCTACTGTTACTGAAATGGAAATAGAAACTTTTCTTCCATCAGTTCTCACTGATGCTGTGGCTACTCCAAATTAAAGGGCAAGTCTTTGTGCTCAGGTTTTGAAACCAACCTCAACTTAAGTGATAGTTCCTTCTGTACTTTCCTTAGATCCTTTAAATAGTGGTCTTCTTGCAACAAATTTACCCCTAGCTGGAATGCTATCTTCTACGGACTGCAACCATTTTAATAACCACTTTCCTATCTAAGACTTCTACTTGGGTTTGTGGTTCCCCGATACTGCTGCTTCTCTACTTCAGCTATCTGCATTACTGTGCTTCTTCTCGGTTTTATGCATAAGTTCAATATCAAATCGGCTGTGTTGCTGCTGCCCAACATGTCAACCTATTGGTAAGGATTCTTTTTAAGACCAACAACCATTTTAATGCCGCATGATCTGTTATTACTCGGAATGTTTTACCGTACAGATAAAATTGGAAATATGAAAGTCCATGAATAAGGTTAACATCCCGTTCTCCATTGAGGAATAATTTCATTCTGCAGAATTCAGTTGCCTTGAGTGTAAGCTACGGGATGTTCTACACACTCCACCTCTTCTAATATCACACAACCTGGTGCATGGTTTTATGCATCACGCAATAAAACAAATTTTCTATTAAAATCAGGAAATGTCACAAATTGACTCATGTTAAAGCTTCTTTTAACTCCTCAAAAGCATGCTGGCACTGTTCTCACCACACAAATTTAGTTCCCTTCTTTTAAGAAATGTGTACCCTTCTGGCAGTATTCGCACATCCTTTTATTGACTGGTGGTAATAGTTCACAAGTCCAGAATGACTGAACTCTATTACAGATTGTAGTACAGGAAATTCTCATACAGCCCTAATCTTGGGTCTGTCTTAATTCCATATTGTGATATGCCTAGGTATGCTGTCTATTTCATCACAAAATCACACTTTTCTGTACTCAGTGTTAATTTCACTGCTTTTAACGTTAGTAATACTTCCCTTAATCACTGCACATGCTGTTTGATATCACATCCATAGACGATTATGTCATCAAGATGCACAGAGGATTGCCATAGTCTCAAACTTCTGAGTATTGTATCCAACAATCTCTGAAATGTTACAAGTGCATTTTTAATGAAGATGGCATCCTTCTGAGTTGACAGTGTCCCCAGGGTACTAGAAATGCTGTTTTGTGTCAGTCCTGTGGTGCAGGCTCTATCTGGTGGTAATCACTCTTCAAATCCATTGTAGAAAAGTACTAGTATCGCTCTTAATGATCCATAGTTTGACATGTGGAAAAGGGTTGGCATCCATAATGGTTTTATCATTTAGGTGTCTGTAATCAAACCAAAACCTATAGTTTTGGCACAACTATTCCTGCCCACCATTGGCTACTGCATTCTTCAATTATTCCGCCTTCCAGCTGTTGATTGATTGATAACTCCAAAATTGGATGAAAGTTGCTAGCTATTCTGTATGGTTTGTGGTAGACTGATGTTTCATTTCCTACTGGTATGTGGTGTTGTACAATATGTGTATCTGATAATGGTCCTTTTGGAGATAATAAATCATTGAATTCCAAAAGTAGTTTTTTCATTGGTTCCCTATTGCTTCCCTCTAGGTGCTTCACTTTTGCTCCCCATACAGTTTGAGTGATGTCAGGTAGTTCTCTGTGGCTGACACCCCACATGTCGCATCCTTCCTCCTCCATGATATTCATGTTAGTGATTAACAACTGGTTTTGTTAATCATATGCCCTCTGTGCTGAAATGGTATGCAGAAACAGGTATGTGCACGATATTTCTGTTAAATAAACAGCCCATCTGATGTAATACTTCATTTTCTTCTAATGGTTCCATCACACACACAATTCCTACCGGCAAGCTAGACTCAACACTGACCCAAGGTAATTTCCTAGTACCTGTTGAAACATAATTATGCGAATCAAGTCTTAGTATGGTTGTTCATGGTTTAATTGGTTGACCTTTGGCAACACTCTCTCCTTGCCACCTCTCTACCATGACTTATCCTAACTGAACCATTTTTCTGCCATGTTCCACACTATGTAGCTAGAAGTTAGTTATGTGCGTAATGCTGATAAATGAAATCTAATCCCAGAATCATGCTGTAGCCCTCAATTGCATGTGGCACAATCTCTAATTATTGTTTAAATGGAGCCGTATCCAGGTGGATGCCTGTGTCCATAGTCTTAACGGTGTGACATCTTTATTCCCACTCCATGCACTCTGTAGTGTGGTGGGTCCAATTGCTTGTGTTTCACCAGATCACTACTGGTGACTGAAACATGTTCTCCTGTGTCCAATAATGTCATGGAATCCTTTTTTCCTACTACTCCTCATGTTGCATACAGTTCTTATCACATTCACTTCTGTATACAGTTCTGTAGCATCTAGTTCTACTGGGAATCACCATAGGTGGACCAGGGGTCCCAGCTAGTGTTAAATACCCTATTCCTCCCTGTTCCTCTATTTTTAAAACTTATGTTATCTTCCTTTATTCACATCTCCCTGAGGCTGGTGACACTTCTTTCTTACATGGCCTGTTTGTCCAAACTTGAGAGGTTTTTCTGCAAATTCTTCCACAGTTTGTGTATTTTTCTTAGTTATTACTGCTGATTATTTCCTACAGTGTGTGGCACTATTTTGATCCCTATATCTTTGAATTAACCCGTCTTTAAATTCTTTGAATGTTGTGGTTCCCTTCAGAGCTCCTGTATACCCTAAATAGGTTTTTAATTCCTGTGTTAGCCTCTGTTTTGTAACAGTCAGTAATACTTGATTAGACCAACCGTGCATCTGAGCCAGACGTCGAAGGTAAAGGCCTGCTCATTGTTGGTTGTTTTACCAGGACAAGGAGCAGTTAAACTTTTGTCTGACAAATGTACACTCCATTTAACAAACGTGATCCTGTCAACCCTCGAAGTTCTTTATTATCTGCTGGTATTTGTGCTACCTTTCCTAACAATATGCATACAGCTTCTGGTTATGTCACACCTTGTGTCTCATGTTCTATTGAAGCTTTATCCTTGACAACACTCACTTTGGGAAGTAACATTCACAAGACAAGAAGACAAAATACATTAACTTAATTGCTACATGTTATTATGAGCCATATTGACAACCAGCACTGCATAGACGTAGGGCTCAAATTTTTACATGTGCAACATTTTCCTAGAAGTGATTTCATACATCGCACTTAGAGACCCTCAAGGTTACACTGCGCACATCCAACAGTTACTAACTAATCATGCCTTCCATTACCTCTAAGCGTAGAAAAATCCACGGGTTCTCTATTTGCAATAACATTTACTTTATAAAATTCACAACCGTCAGATGTCTTTTCCATGACCAAAATATAAGAATTTTCTTTCTTTCTTTCTTTCTTTTTCTTTTCTTTTTTATTCACTGTAACATAGGGTGTAGGTTCAAACATGGCTCTGAGGAGGAGATAGCAAAGTTCTGACACCAGTGTTGCATGACCCTTGGTTTGTCGCACATAGAGAGCGAAACGAGATGTCAGGATGACTGTAGATATGTTTAATTACTTTTTCCAATCCTCAGCCACAGTACATCAGGAACAGCTTGGTAGAGGCTTACAATGGCCTCTCATGTGAAATAGTAGACATCTGGCATTGCTGAAAATGCAACGAGCAAAGCTGAGTATGGGGTCACTCAGTGCTGCTGTCAGCAGTCTCTCTGGCTGTGACGGTGATGACACCACAGTGGTGCAGCTGTTGACGGCCATGAACTACCTCCAGTGAGCAACCAGCTCCCTCATGCCTCGCGGCAGGCTACCCTGTCTAATGGTCATATGGCAGACCCCATACTGCATTCTAGGATGTCACTCTGGGTGTCACTGGCTTTTGAGTGTTGCTGGCTCTGATATTGAGACAAGAAGCATTTAGTACACAAATGGCTGAATGTTTGTGTGTTCCAGACTATATTTGTTGACAGCTCCTGGTAAATGTTTTAAATACCGCTGGTGGCAGGTGAGGAAAGACTAATGTACTGCAGTGTTGGTTGTTGCTATACCACGCCTAACTGACTCAGCTTCGAAATGCCAGTAGGTCGTGTTTTGCTGTGCAGCATGTAATACTTCCACCACCTGTGGGGCGGCTCTGTTTCAAGAAGTACAGCATAAGTAATGCTCTGGCGGGCAGTGAAGACCATGTCTTACATGAAGACAGTGGTCATGAAAGAGGAGAAGTAGTTAAAGTTTCATATGCAGGGGCCTTTAGGTCAGATTGGTTTTATACACTAAGAATGTTTTTTAGCCTGGCTTTGCAATCTAATATTAATAATCGTAAGAATGTTACTTTTTAAAAAGTGCTTAAAAATGAAAATGTGCCTTATAGCCTGTAGCATCTTATAATCTATAAAACATACTGAGGGTCTCACTGAAGCCTTCACCAATCATAATTATCATCCCAATCTCATACAGAAACTAATGTCATGCCTTATCTTTCCAGTCTTCCATTGTCTGGCCACAGAGGAGCATTCCTCTTGTAACTCAGTACCACCCAGGACTGGAGCAACTGAATTACATTCTCCAACAGGGTTTTGACTACCTCTCTTGGCGCCCTGAAGTGAGAAATGTTCCGCCCACTATCCATCTCGCACCAGTATTCCACCGTCCACCAAACCTACACAATCTAGTCGTCCATCACTACACAGCCCCTACTCCCAACCCCTTACGCCATGGCTCATGCCCCAGTAATAGACAGAGATGCAAGACCTGTTCCATACATCCTCCCACCACCTTCACAAGCATCACCTATCCCATCAAAGACAGGGCTACCTGTGAAACCAGTCATGTGATCTATAGGCTAAGCTGCAACCACTGTGCTGCATTCTATGTGAAAATGACCACAAACAAGCCACCTGTTCGAATTGGTGGCCACTGAAAAAAGTGGCTCACTTGGTTGCTGAGCATGCTGCCAAACATGACATCCTTCATTTCAATGAGTGCTTCAGAGTCTGTGCCATATGGATCCTTCCCACTAACACCAGCTTTTCTGAATTGTGCAGGTGGAAACTTTCGTACATTCATGTGACTGTCCTGGCCTCAACCTTCATTAATCATTGTCCTCACCCATCCAGCCTGCTGTTCCATTCCAGCACCATGCAACCCTCATTCCACCATCACACTCTCTTTTTACTTCCCTTCTTTTCTGATACCTACCACCCCACCTCTCCCCTGCCAGTTGTCTAACCGCCTGATAGCAAGTAGCTGCCCTATGCTCTTTCCACCTCATCCTTTCATGGTCCCGAGCAGCACTGCAGTGTACATCATCCATACCGTACTATCCCTCCCCATTGCAGCCTCCTCCTTACCCCTACCCACTCAGCACTCCCATCATGCAGTGGTGCTGCTGTTGCTCCTCAGTGTAGCTACAGTTGCCTGAGGCTGCAGCCGTGTGTGCGTGTGCGGGGCATCTCCGCAATATGGCGAGTCTCAACTTTGCTTCCCCCTGTTGGTCCAAGTGTTAGAATAGGATAGAGGTACCCCTGACTGTTGTAAGAGGTGACTAAAAGGAGTCTGTCACTTTTCAGCCCTATAAGTTCAGGTCCCATTTTTATGGTTTGACATGCCACTTTCCAAATTCTACAGATGTGCAGGTCATATGAGGAAGGATGCCTTATGTGGTGCACGAGTTATCCATGGTGCCCTTAGATTCGATCTCCTGAGACTTTTGTCATGGCTTTGCATCTCCACCTGCAATTTAGCTATTTGCGCGAGGACACCTTATGGGGTATCGCATCGTCTTCTGTTGTCTCCTGTACTCTTTTGCCCCCATGACCGTATTGGTTTTCTCTGAGCCCAATATCAAGCATGGTAGCCAATCTGTTGTTGTGGGGCCATCATGTACCCATTTGGTTGTAGTCCCCTGACAACACAGGGATCGCACTGCTGATGCCCGAGCTGTAAACTCCCCACGTATGCCAAGGAGTAGAGGTCTGTCTTCTGGGGGCATCATGACTCCCAGCAATGGCTTTCATGCCAGGTGGCCTTTGCTGTGCCTGGGTGGTGACCATGGAGAGAGCCCTTGATCTGAGTGGGTGGCATCAGATCACATGATCCACAATGAAGTGGACTAAGTCACCTCTTGCTGGTGGATGTATGGCGCCAGCAGTCTCTAAGAAGGGCAAGATCGAGTACAATGCTGACAGATATGATCCTAAATCGTTTCCCTCCCATGCTATACCATGGGAGTAATGTAGGGCCACAAAAAGAAAACTCCATATTCGCCTTGGTATTTAGTCTGTAGCAGAATGGACAGGGACTCATTTCTGCCTATGAAGCCTCACTTTTTCAGTGAACATCTTGAGCATAAGTTTGGGGAAGTGACAACGCTGTCCAAGTTGAGAAGTGTTGAAGTCTAGATTCAGACAGCATCCCCAGCCCAATCCTGGGCGTTACTCGCTTGTGACTGTCTGGGTGATATTCCTGATTCTGTCACTCCCCATAAAAGCCTCAACATGGTCCAGAGGATTATTTTCCATTGCGACCTCCTCCTGCAGTCTAACAAGCTCCGTGCCAGTCTAGAATGGTGGGATGTTGATTTCATCCGGTGCATTTACCGGGGCCCAAAGACACAGGGTCGCTACTGGTGCCTTCATCTTGGCCTTTCCTGAGGTCGTCAAGGTGGTGATTTACCACTGACTTTAAACCACATAACCCTCCCCCTATGTGTTGCTCTAAGTTCTGGTATTTTGGGCACATGTCTTCCTGTTGCACTTTCAACGCCACATGTCGAGACTGCGGATGTCTACTGCAGCCAAATACTCCTATGTGCCTGTAAATTTGAACAGTTTCACCCTATTCAGTTGACATCGACGTATGCTGCAGCTACATTACCATCGCCATCACAAGCACATGCTTAGGAACAAGGACCACCCCCCCCCCCCCCGCCAAATGCAGGGGACATTGGTTCCCTCCCCTCAGCCAGAGAAGCAACAGCCTCCACTGGCTTGTCTCGTGTGGAATAGGTCTCTTGGGACTCTCTATCTCAAGGTCTCCACTAATGCCACAGCGGACACTCGCCAGTGGGTGAAGTAGCCAGAAGCTGCTGGATGAAGAGCTCCACAGTCTTTCTCCATGCCTGAAGCTACTTCAGACAAGTCCTCTCAGTAAGCCCCTAAAGAAAAGTGAGAAGGCAAACAAACAAAGAAGTCTGTTAAGAATAAGAACCCTCTGGTGGCCTCAACACCAACATTATCTACCAATTCTGCACCTGCAGATGAGGTGGGGATCTCAGAATCTCCTGAGTACCTGGATTTCACTGATGCTTCATACCCAATAGAAATGAATACAAATACTCAATTACTGGCAGCAGGTGACCCTGAGGCATAACCTGCCTCCTTGCGTGCTTCATGCATTCCCGGCATCATGATAATGTCATCCTACAGTGGAACAGCTGCAGTTTTTTCCACCACCTGACTGAGCTACCGCAATTGTTTAGCTTTACATCTGCTTTTTGCATTGGCCTGCAGGAAACCTGGTCCCTGACAATGTGGAGGACTGCCCTTCATGGCTATAGGGGATATTACAAGAACCGTAGTGACGAGAGTAGTGGGCCAGGTGGAGTTTCCATCGGAATGGGAAAGCTTCATTATCCCCATTTTGAATCCTGGCACGAACCAATTGGAGGTGGACTGGTACCACCCCATTAGCCTCACCAGCATTCTTTGGAAGTTGCTTGAATGCATGGTCAGCCAACAGTTTAGTTGGGTACTTGAGTTTCGGGGCCTTCTGGCTCTGTCTCACGGTGGGTTCTGTAAGGGCTGCTGTACCGCCTTTAATCTGGTGAGCCTGGGGTCGGCCATCTGTATGGCCTTTGCCCGCCGTCAGCACATCACTGCTGTCTTCCTTGACATGTGGAAGGCATACAATATGTCATAGCGACATGACATCTTCTCTACGCTTCATGGTTGGGGTTCTCAGGGTCCGCTGCTGCCCCCCCCCCCCCCCCCCCCCCCTGCGGTTCCAGGGTAAGAATAGGCCCAAGGTATTCCTGCCTGTCGTAAGAGGCGACTAAAAGGAGTTTCAACCATTTCGGCCTTCCATGTGATGGTCCCCCTTGGGGTTTGACCTCCATTTTTCAAAATTGTACAGAAGTACGAGCTTTTTGGGGAAGGACGCCTTACGTGGTGTATCACTGGTCCTCAGTTCACTAAGACCTTGGTACACAGCATTGTAACGGCATTGTAACTGCACCCACTATTCCTGAAATTGGGCCCAAATGCCTGATGGGTTGCACAAGTTACGCCCATAGTGCATCCCCATCTGCACCTACAATCATGATGGACTTTCCATGGCACCCGAAATCCAGCACGGTAGCCAGCCTGTTGTGGTGGGGTCGTCATGTACCCTCTAGGTTGTAGCCCTCTGACAACAGAGGGATTGTACTGCCGATACCTGAGCTGCACCCTCCCTGCGTCGCCAAGGAGTAGGTGCCCGTCTCCTTGGGGCATCAGGACTCCCGGCAACGGTCATCCTGCCAGGTGGCCCTTGCTGAGGCTGGGTGGCGCCCGTGGGGAGAGCTCCAAGTCAGAGTAGGTGGTATCGGGGCGACCGTTTCGAAGAAGAAACGTCAAAAGACTTGGACCCCAACCCCCTGTGGGTTCGGGGGTAAGAATAGGCCCACAGTATTCCTGCCTGTCGTAAGAGGCGACTAAAAGGAGTCTCAAACGTTTTCGCCTTGTGAGATGGTCCCCTAACGGGTTTGACCTCCATCCTTCTAAATTTTCCGAAGAGCGAGCCGATTGGGGAAGGGCGCCTTACAAGGAGCGATGTGTCCATCATGCATTACGATCTCTAGCCTGGTTTGTCGTCATCTCTTAGCAGTCCCGCTCACCTACCATCTCTTGGGCGTGGATTTGTTCTTGGGTGCAGTTTATTGCAGTCTGCTATGCTGTGTCGCTTTATGCGCCAATGACGATATTGGACTACATCACCTGAAATCCAGCACGGTAGCCAGTCCATTATGGTGGGGCCACCATGTACCCTGTTGGTTGTAGCCCCCTGACTACACAGGGATCGCTCTGCTGATACCAGCGCCGTTAACTCCCCACGTATGCCAAGGAGTAGATGCCTATCTCCTTGGGGCATTGGGACTCCCTGCAATGGCCATCCTGCCAGGTGGTCGTTGCTGAGGCTGGGTGGCGCCCGTGGGGAGGGCCCTTGGTCGGAGTAGGTGGCATCAGGGCGGATGACCCGCAATGAAGCGTGGTACATCATCTCTTGCTGGCGGCCAGCCACCAGCAGTCTCTAAGCGTTCCAGGGCTCAATACAACGCAACTACATATGACCCCAAATCGTTCCCCTCCCTGGCTACACCATGGGAGGAACGAAAGACTAAGGATGCCAGTGAAACATACTCGCCCCGCTACCTGGTGTGTACGAGAGCTGATGGTGAATCCTTTACATCCATGAAGCCTCAGTTCTTCGTCGAGCACTTAGAGGACAAGTTCGGGGAGGTGGAGGGCTTGTCCAAAATGCGCTCGGGCTCGGTTTTGATCAAATCGGCGTCTTCCGTCCAGTCCCGCCGGTTACTCGATTGTAACAAGCTGGGGGATGTTCCGGTTACAATCACGCCCCATAAGAGTCTTAATGTGGTCCAGGGCATAATATTCCATCGGGACCTTCTATTGCAGTCCGATGTCGAGCTTCGCGCCAATTTAGAGCGGCGAGGTGTTCACTTCGTCCGGCGCGTACATCGTGGTCCAAGGGATAAGCAGGTTGCCACCGGTGCCTTCATCTTGGCCTTCGAGGGTGATACTTTACGTGAGAAGGTCAAGGTGATGGTCTATCGTTGTGACGTCAAGCCATATATCCCTCCCCTGATGCGGTGCTTTAAGTGCTGGAAGTTCGGGCATATGTCTTCCCGCTGTACTTCCAGCCTCACATGTCGAGATTGTGGACGCCCATACTCCATGTGCTCCGCCTCCCATCTGTGTAAACTGCGGAGAGCACCACTCGCCTTGCTCGCCGGACTGCAGGATCTTCCAAAAAGAGCGCCAAATCATGGAGTATAAGACCCTGGACCGCCTGACATACACTGAGGCCAGGCAGAAGTTCGAACGCCTCCATCCTGTTCGAATGACTGCCTCTTACGCCGCGGCTACTACTGTTATGGCCCCATTAGCTCTCCCTCAGACTGCCACCTCTCAGAGCCGGAATGCTACACCTGCCCCCTTGATGGTGGGGGGCACTTCACTCCCTGCTGCTCTTGCACTACCTGCCTCAGGAGCAGCAACCCCCCAACCACTTCTAAACCGGGGAAGCCTCAAACTTCCCCGGCTCGAATAGCACGGAAAGGGTCCCTTGGGTCCCTTCCTTCCCAGGTTTCCGCCTCTGGGAAGGGTGACGTCAGCCAATGGAAGAAAAGCAGACCAGCGGCTGGTCGCAGGGCTTCCCGCTCCTCCTACGTCCCGGAGATTGACTCGCTGGAGCCCTCCCAGCCAATGAAACCCAAGGACCAGAGAGACAAGACGAAGAAGAAGACCTCCAAGGCCAAGGAACACGCGGCGGCATCCACCCCACTGCTCCCTACAGGCCCTGCGTCCGAGGATAAGGTGGAGATCCGGGAGTCCGCTGAGGACCTGGATCTCGCCGGACCCTCGGACACCATGGAAGCAGATTGTACTGGTCCTCCATCGGTGGCAGCAGGTGACCCAGTGGCGTGATCTGCCTCCTCGGTCCCTTCACGCCTTTTTCGGACATGGACAAAGCGATACTCCAGTGGAACTGCAGCGCTTTTTTCCACCACCTTGCTGAGCTTCGCCAACTCATCAGCAGTCACCCTTTCCTCTGCATTGCCCTACAGGAAACTTGGTTGCCGGCAATGCGGACCCCTGCCCTACGTGGGTATCGGGGTTATTACAAGAACCGGGCAGCTTATGAGAGGGTAACTGGTGGAGTCTGCATCTACATCCTTAACTCTGTCTACAGCGAATGTGTACCTCTTCACACACCTTTAGAGGCTGTCGCTGTAAGGATGTGGACGCCTCAGCCTATTACTGTCTGCAGTTTGTATCTTCCTCCAGATGGTGATGTCTCGCGTCATGTGTTGGCTGCATTGATAGCACAACTGCCTCCTCCTTTTGTGTTACTGGGCGACCTTAACGCCCATAACCCCCTGTGGGGTAGCGCCGCGATTACTGGCTGGGGTAGAGATGTCGAGACTCTTCTCTCGCAGCTTGACCTCTGCCTCTTAAACACGGGAGAGCCGACACATTTCAGCGTAGTCCATGGCACATTTTCGGCCATCAACCTTTCTATCTGCAGCCCCGGACTTTCACCATCCATCCACTGGAGTGTCCATGACGACTTATGTGGTAGTGACCATTTCCCCATCTTTCTGTCACTACCACAGCGTCACTCTTCTGAACGCCCCTCCAGATGGGCTCTGAATAAGGCTGATTGGGGCTTGTTCTCCTCTCTCGCCACTATCGCACCTCCTTCCCATGACACCATTGATGCGGTGGTTCAGTCGGTCACCACCGGCATCGTTTCTGCGGCGGCATCTGCGATTCCCTGTTCATCCGGGTCCCCTCGGCGGAGGACTGTGCCTTGGTGGGCGCCCGAGATCGCAGAGGCGATTAGAGATTGCCGGTGGGCTCTTCAACGCCATAAGCGGCACCCGTCCTTGGAGAACCTCATCCTTTTTAATCAGCTCCGTGCCCGTGCCCGACGCCTTATTCGCCAACGGAAGCAGGAGTGCTGGGAAGGGTATGTTTCCACCATTGACGTCCATACCTCTGCATCGCAGGTTTGGGCTAAGATTAGGCGACTCCATGGCTATCGGCCGCCTGTCTCTGTCCCTGGGCTTTCGCTGAATGGAGTGGTGTGTACTGACTCCGACACGATTGCGGACCGGTTAGCAGCGCATTTTGCTCAGTGTTCCGCATCTTCGAATTACCCACTGGCCTTCCGCTCGCAGAAAGAGCGGTTGGAAAGTTGGAGGCTTTCCTTTCACACGCGCCACGCGGAGTCGTACAATGCTCCTTTCAGCGACTGGGAATTCCAGAGTGCACTATCTGCTTGCCCTGATATGGCTCCTGGGCCAGACCGCATCCACAGCCAGATGCTGAAACACCTCTCTGTGCATTGCCAGCGACGCCTCCTAGATGTTTTCAACCGCATCTGGGTTGAGGGTGTGTTCCCGTATCAATGGCGAGAAAGCATCGTCCTCCCCGTGTTGAAACCTGGCAAGAACCCGCTGGAGGTGGACAGCTACCTCCCCATAAGCCTCACCAACGTTCTTTGCAAGTTGCTAGAACGTATGGTGAGCCGGAGGTTGAGTTGGCTCCTCGAGTCTCGAGGCCTTCTGGCTCCGTCTCAGGGTGGGTTCCGTAAAGGCCGCTCTGCCGTCGATATTCTGGTCTCCCTAGAGTCTGCCGTCCGTACAGCCTTTGCACGCTTCCAGCATCTGGTTGCCGTCTTCTTCGACATGGGGAAGGCGTACGATACGACTTGGCGATATCACATCCTGGCCACACTTCATGGGTGGGGTCTTAGGGGCCCGCTCCCGATTTTTATTCAGAATTTTCTGTCGTATCGTTCCTTCCGCGTGCAAGTTGCTGCGTCCCATAGTTCCTCCCGGGTCCAGGAGAACGTTGTCCCACAGGGGTCTGTCCTCAGTGTCTCCCTGTTTTTAATTGCGATCAATGGGCTCGCTGAGGCGGTGGGATCGTCCGTCGCAGCTTCGTTGTATGCAGACGACTTCTGCCTCTACTACAGCTCCGCTGGCATTGCAGTTGCTGAGCGCCAGCTGCAGGGCGCTATCCGCAAGGCGCAGTCGTGGGCTGTAGCGCACGGCTTCCAGTTTTCGGCCGCTAAGACTTGCGTTATGCATTTCTGCCGGCGTCGCACGGTTCACCCTGAGCCACGCCTTTACCTTCACGGTGAACCTCTTGCTGTGGTAGAGACGCATCGGTTCTTGGGACTGGTATTTGATGCCCGGTTGACTTGGCTGCCTCATATTAGGCAGCTTAAACAAACATGCTGGCGGCATTTAAACGCTCTCCGTTGCCTTAGCCAGACCGGTTGGGGTGCCGATCAGTCCACCCTTCTTCGGCTGTATCAAGCGCTGATCCAGTCCCGCCTTGATTATGGGTGTGTGGCTTATGGTTCGGCATCGCCATCAGTGTTGCAATTGCTGGATCCCATCCATCACTGCAGGATCCGCCACAGGAGCATTTCGGACAAGCCCTGTTGACAGCTTACTTGTGGAGGCTGGTGTTCCTCCATTGCGGATCCGGCGCGACCGACTTCTGGCCGCTTATGCTGCCCACGTTTGTAGTTTGCCAGGGCATCCCAACTACCGTCTCCTGTTCCCGCACTCGATCGTCCATCTTCCAGACAGGTGGCCCCGGTCATGATGTACGATTGCGGTTCGCATCCTGGCTCTACTGTGTGGGATTGAGCTTTTCCTCTCCCGCCTGTTTTCCGGGCCAATCTCCGTCTGCCCCTTGGTGTGTGCGCTGACCATGCATTCGGCTGGATTTGGCACAGGGTCCGAAAGACTCGTTCCCTCCTCCGGCCCTCCACCGCCGCTTTCTCTCCTTGCCGAGTTTCCCGGATCTGCCGTGGCCTATACCGACGGTTCGATGGTCTCTGGTTTGCACTGGTTACGCTCTTACTGTAGAGGATCATTGTGAGCAACGGTCGCTGGCACCCGGGAACAGTGTATACACTGCCGAGTTGGTTGCCATCTATCGCAACCCTAGAGTATATCCGCTCCCGCTCAGGTGAGTCCTTTGTCATCTGTAGTGACTCCCTGAGTGGTTTACGAGCTCTTGACCAGTGCTTTCCTCGTTCCCGTCTGGTGATGGCCATCCACGAGTCGCTCCATGCTCTTGCCCCTTGGGGCCGCTCCGTGGTCTTTGTTTGGACCCCAGGCCATGTCGGCATCCCGGGCAATGAGCGGGTTGACACACTGGCTAAACAGGCAGTGAGTTCACCGGCTCTGGAACTCGGCCTTATGGAGTGTGATCTCCTGTTGCTTTTGCGCCAGAAAGTGCTTGGTGCCTGGGGTGAAGAGTGGCGCACCCTGCCCACGCCCAACAAACTTCGGGCGGTGAAGGAGACGACCGGTGTGTGGCGCTCCTCCATGCGGGCCTCTCGGAAGGAGTCTGTCGTCCTCTGCCGGCTGCGCGTTGGCCACACGTGGCTGACGCACAGCCATTTGTTGCGCCGGGAGGACCCACCGCTATGTCGCTGCGGGGCAGCTCTGACGGTGGTCCACATTTTGGTGGACTGCCCGCTTTTAACAGGACTCAGGCAGACGTTTGCGCTGCCTGATACCCTCCCCGCCCTTTTATGTGATGACGTTGCTATGGCGGACCTCGTGTTGAGTTTTATTCGGGCAGGGGGGTTTTTATCGTATGATTTGAGTGTTTGTCCTTTTATTTCCTGTATTGCCTTGGGCCTTTGGCCTGTGGTTTTAAACTGTGGGTTTTAATGTCATTTGGTGGTTGGCTTTTCCTTATTTTCATGGTCGGCCAACCACCTTCACACTCGATGTGATTTTGGTTCCATTTGTCTGATCTTTGTCTGTCTTTCTTGTATTGTGTCGTTCCTTGTCTCAGTTCTCCGTTTCTAACGACTGATAGTTTTTATTTCGTGTGATTTTATCGTGGAACAAGGGACCGATGACCTTAGCAGTCTGGTCCCTTCAATCCCACACCCAACCAACCAACTCGGACCCCAGCTTCCAAGGTCTGGCGTTCCAAAACAGACCCCATGCGTGAGGACCTTGTTCGGGTCCAGCCCACCATCCTCGTGCCTCATCGGACTTCGAAGAAGGCCTCCAAGAAGTAGTCTCTACCCCCTGTCCACCCCGGTGTGTTTCGTCTGGCGCTCCATCCATGAGTCGCTGCTCCCGGCCATCCTCAGTTACGTCAGGACGCTCTGCTGCTAGGCGCTCAGCTGGCCTGTCATCAGCGAATGATGCTGCCTCTCCTACGCAACCCAGGAATGCGGCCACAGCTGCTGATGACTCGATGGAACAGGATCCGCCTCCCGCCGGTTGTAGCGTTGGTCCCTTCGAAACCTGTCCCTCTGCGGCTGTCGAGGTGACCAGCTCTTCAGCCGTTACGTTCCCCATTTTTTCTGACTAACGATGGCTTTGTTACATTGGAACATAAGATGTATTCGATCTAATCGGGAGGAATTAAAACTGCTCCTCCGCCTGCACTGTCCGCTCGTCCTTGGTCTCCAGAAAACCAAGTTGCGCTCAACTGACCGTATTGCTTTTACCCACTATACCTCGGAGCGGTCTGACCTCACCCCTGTGGACGGTATTCCAGCTCATGGTGGGGTCATGTTGCTCGTTCGGGACGATGTCTATTACCATCCCATCCCATTGACCACCCCACTCCAAGCAGTAGCTGTCCCTATTACTCTTTCCGCCTTTACTTTTTCTGTTTGTACTGTCTACACTCCATCGTCATCCGCAGTTAGTCGGGCTGACATGATGCACCTGATTGTTCAGCTTCCTCCGCCGTTTTTATTGTTTGGCGACTTCAATGCCCATCATCCCCTTTGGGGCTCTCCTGCATCCTGTCAGAGAGGCTCCCTCTTGGCGGATGTCTTCAACCATCTCAGTCTTGTCTGCCTCAATACTGGCGCCCCGACTTTCCTCTCGGACTCTACTCATACCTACTCCCACGTGGACCTCTCCATCTGTTCTACCACTCTTGCCCGTCGGTTCGAGTGGTATGTCCTTTCTGACACCCATTCGAGCGACCATTTCCCCCCGTGTCGTTCGTCTCCTGCACCACACCCCATCCCCACGTCCTTCAAGCTGGAACATACCAAAAGCTTTACTCCTCTCTGGCGACCTTTCTGGACCACGATTTTCTCAGTTGTGACAGTCAGGTCGAATACCTCACGACTGTTATCATCAATGCTGCTGAACGTTCCATTCCTCGTACTACCTCTTCTTCACGTCGCATTTCCGTCCCCTGGTGGAATGAGGCTTGTAGAGACGCTATCCGTGCTCGACGACGTGCTTTACGCACCTTTCGCCGCCATCCTACGTTGGCGAATTGTATTGGATACAAACGACTCCGAGCGCAATGCCGTAGAGTCATCAAAGACAGCAAGAAAGCTTGTTGGACCTCTTTCACCAGCTCCTTTAACAGTTTTACTCCCTCTTCTGTCGTCTGGGGTGGCATGCGCCAGCTGTCGGGCATTAAGGCCCACTCCTCGGTACCTGGCCAGACTTCAGGTAATGAGGTACTTGTTGATCCTGTGGATGTCTCCAACACCTTTGGCCGCTTTTTCGCGGTGCTTTCAAGCTCCGCCCACTACCACCCTGCCTTCCTTCCCAGGAAAGAGGCAGAAGAGGCTCAGCGACCTTCCTTCCACTCTCTGAATCTGGAAAATTATAATGTCCCCTTTACTATGCGGGAACTCGAACGTGCACTTGCACTGTCCCGGTCCTCTGCTCCGGAGCCAGATGCCATTCACGTTCAGATGCTGACACACCTTTCTCCGGCAGGCAAAAGCTTTCTTCTTCGTACCTACAATCGCGTCTGGACCGAAGGTCAAGTCCCCATGCGTTGGCGTGACGCCGTCGTCGTTGCTGTACCCAAACCTGGGAAGGATCGACACCTTCATTCTAGTTACCGCCCCATTTCTCTTACAAGCTGTGTCTGTAAGGTGATGGAGCGCATGGTTAACGCTCGCTTAGTTTGGATTCTTGAATCTCTACAGCTACTTACCAATGTTCAATGCGGCTTTCGTCGCCTTGTGACCTTGTGACCTTGTGAACATTCATCATGACCAACTTTTTGCGAAAGCGCCAAACGGTTGCCATGTTCTTCGATTTGGAGAAGGCTTATGATACCTGTTGGAGAGGAGGTATCCTCCGCACTATGCACAGATGGGGTCTATGTGGTCACCTGCCCCTTTTCATTGATTCCTTTTTAACAGATCGAAAGTTTAGGGTACGTGTGGGTTCCGTATTGTTCGACGTCTTCCTACAGGAGAACGGAGTGGCTCAGGGCTCCGTCTCAAGCGTAGCCCTTTTTGTCATAGCGATCAATCCAATTATGGATTGCATTCCACCTAATGTCTCAGACTCTCTTTTTGTCAATGACTTCGCGATCTACTGCAGTGCCAGAGAACATGCCTCCTGGAGCGCTGCCTTCAGCATTGTCTTGACAGCCTATACTCGTGGAGTGTGGCTAATGGCTTCTGGTTCTCTGAAGAGAAGATGGTTTGCATCAACGTTTGGCGATATAAAGCGTTCCTTCCGCCATCCTTACATCTCGGTCCCGTTGTTCTCCCATTCATGGAAACAACTAAGTTTCTAGGGCTCACACTGGACAGGAAACTTTGTTGGTCTTCGCATGTCTCTTATTTGGCTGCACGTTGTACACATCCCCTTAATGTCAGAGTTCTTAGTGGTTCATCTTGGGGAGCGGATCGCACTGTCCTGCTTCGCTTGTATTGGTCCATATTCCGATCAAAGGTGGATTATGGGAGCCTCGTCTACTTGTCTGCTCGGCCATCCCTCGTACTCCGTCTCAACTCCATCCACCATCGGGGGTTACGTATTGCGACCGGAGCATTCTCCACTAGTCCCGTCGAGAGTCTTTATGCTGAAGGTGCCGAATTACCATTGGCCTACCGGCGCGGCGTACTGCTTTGCCGGTATGCCTATCGGCTGTTGTCAATGCCCAGCCACCCCTCTTATCAGTCCTTCGCCGATTATCTCGACCGTCAGTATGGGTTGTACGTGTCTGCCTTGCTGCCCCCTGGAGCCCGCTTTCGTCGCCTGCTTTGACAATTTGATTTTGCCCTCCCAACTACCTTCAGAGAGGGTGAGAGCCCGACACCACCTTGGCTCCAGGCTCCGGTTCATATTCATCTCGACCTCAGCTCGCTCCCGAAGGAGGGTACTCCGGCTGCAGTGTATTGCTCATGGTTTGTCAAACTTCGTGCGCGACTTGCTAGTCACACCTTTATTTACACTGATGGCTCCAAAACTGACAATGGTGTCGGCTGCGCCTTTGTCGTCGGGGCCGTCACCTTTAAATACCAGCTCCTCGACCAGTGTTCCATCTTTACCGCCGAGCTTTTTGCTCTCCATCAGGCCGTTCAGAATGCCCGCCGCCACCGCCATTCGTTGTATGAACTCTGCTGTGATTCACTCAGTGCTCTTCAGAGCCTTGGAGCTCCATATCCGATCCATCCCTTGGTGCAGCGGATCCAGCAGTCCCTCCATTCTTTTGCTGATGATGGTTCTCCTGTCAGCTTTCTGTGGGCTCCCGGCCATGTAGGAGTGCCTGGGAATGAGGCTGCTGATGCTGCAGCCGAGGCTGCTGATGCTGCAGCCGAGGCTGCTGATGCTGCAGCCGAGGCTGCAGTCCTCCTGCCTCAGCCAGCCTCCCATTGTGTCCCATCATCAGACATTAGTGGAGTTGTCTGTAAGAGGCTTGTGTCATTGTGGTGGGATACTTCGTCATCACTTCAAGGAAACAAGCTCCGGGCCGTAAAACCATTCCCAACTGCTTGGACAACTTCCTCCCGACCATCTCGGCGAGAAGAGGTTCTTCTGACCAGGTTGCGGATTGGGCATTGCCAGTTTAGCCACCGCTACCTGCTCTCCGGTGACCTAGCCTCGCAGTGCCCTTGTGTTCATGCAGTGACAGTGTGCCATGTTTTATTGTCGTGTCCCCGTTTTAGTCAATCTCGTGTTGTCCTGTCTCTGCCATCTACTTTATAGGATATTTTAGCTGATGATGCTCGAGCAGCTGCTCGTATTCTTCGTTTTATTACTTTGACTGGCTTGTCCAAAGACATCTAACTCTTTCCCTTATTTTATCTGCATATTTGTAAGAACTTTCTGGGGTCCCGCCCCCCCTTGAGTCTTACTAGATTCTATGTGCTCTTACAATTATGACTGGGCGCTAATGACCTCAGTAGTTGAGAGTCCTTAAACCCCAAACAAAAAAAAGAAAAAAAAATCCGCTGCTGATTTTCATACGAAATTTTCTGTCGCATTGTACCTTCTGCGTGCAAGTTGCGGCCGCCCATAGACCCCCTCCGGCCCCTCCCCCGAGTTCAGGGGAATGGGGTACCGCAGGGATCTGTCTAACGTGTCTACCTGTTTTTAATTGCAATTAATGGGCTTGCTGTGGCAGTGGGAATGTCTGTCTCAACTTCCTTGTTTGCTGACGACTTCTGCCTCTACTATAGCTCCATTGGCATTGCAGCTGCTAAACACCAGCTACAGAGCGCTATCAGCAAGACACAGTCTTGGGCTGCAGCACATGGCTTCCAGTTTTCAGCTGCCAAGACCTGCGTTATGCATTCTGCCGACGACGCACATTTCACCCTTAGTCATGACTTTATCTTGCCGGTGAACTTCTTGCTGTGGTGGAGACAAATCGGTTTTTGGGTGTGGTTTTTGATTCCCGGTTGACTTGGCTTCCTCATATTCGGCAGCTTAAACAGATGTGTTGGCAGCATCTTATTGCTCTGACTTGTTTGAGCCACACCAGCTAACCAGTTTATTCTCTTACGGCTTTATCAGGCATTAATTCAGTCCCTTCTGGATTACGGGAGCCTGGCTTATGGTTCAGCATCCCCTTCTGCATTGTGGGTGCTGGACCCCATCCATCACAGCGGGATCCGACTTGCCACTGGAGCTTTCCAGACCAGCCATGTGAACAGCGTACTTGTGGAGGCAGGTGTCCCTCCACTGCGGTTACGGCGCCAACGTTTACTGTCCGCTTATGCTACACACATTTGTAGCTTGCCTGGGCATCCCAATCATTACCTCCTGTTCCCTCTGTCTATCGTCCATCTCCTAGAACATTGGCTCTGGTCATGTTGTACGATCGCATTTTGCATCAGAGAGCTTCTCTCTGGGCTTGGGGTCTTCCCTCTTCCACCTCTTTTCCGCGCCTGTCTGCGTACACCCCTGTGGTGTGTGCCCCTTCCATGTCTTTGGCTCGAATTGGCAGAGGCCCCGAAGGACTTAGTCCCTCCTGAGGCCTTCTGCCATCGCTTTCTTTCCATCATTGCCACGTATCAGGGCTCTGGCGTTGTCTACACTGATGGTTCGATGGCTGCTGGTTGTGTTGGTTATGCTCTCACTCTAGGGTACCATTATAAACAACACTCATTGCTGGCTGGCTGCAGCGTTTTCACTGCTGAGCTGGTCGCCATCTCTCGTGCCCTATAGAATATCCACTCCTGCTCAGGTGTGTCCATTATCTATAGCAACTCCCTGACCAGTTTACGAGCTATCGATCAGTGTTTCCCTCATTCTCATCTGGTGATGGCTATCCAGGAGTCCCTCCATACTCTTGCCCATTGCGGCTGCTCTGTGGTCTTTGTGTGGACACTGGCTCATGTTGGCATCCCAGGAAATGAACGTGTTGACATGCTGTCCAAACAGGCTGTTGGTGCACCAGCCTTTTGGAGAATGACATCAGATCTGTTTTGCAGCAGAAGTTACTTCACACCTGGGGTGAAGAATGGTGCTCCCTGCCTTCACCCAACAAACTTCGGGTCATCAAGGAGGCTACCGGTGCATGGCACTCCTCCTTGCGGTTCTCTCGCAAGGAGTCTGTTTTCCTCCGCAGGCTGGGCTCACCCGGATGACGCACAGCTCTTATTGTGCCGTGAGGACCCACCTCTATGTTGCTGCGGACCCGCTTTGATGGTGGTCCAAATTTTGTTGGACTGTCCCCTTTTAACAGTGCTCAGGCAGATGTTTGCGCTGCCTGGTATGCTCCTTGCATTTTTAACAGATCACACTGCCATGGCACACTTAGTTCAGCGTTTTATTCATGCAGGGGGCTTTTATCACTTAATCTAAGTGTTTGTCTTTATTTTGTGTTGAGTCTGGCCTTTGGCCTACGATTTCAGACTGAGTTTTTTAGTGTGTTTCTAGGTGGTTGGTTTTCCTTTTTTGTCTCTCTGGTTGGCCAACCATTGTCACACTCTGTGTGATTTTAGTTCCTTTTGTCGCGTCTCTGAGTCTTTCTTGTCCTGTGTCATCTCTAGTCATCTTCATTGTTCTTTTTTATTCTTGGTGGGTGTTTGAAGGTTTTGGAAAAAGGTCCCTAGCAGTCTGGTCCCTTCAATCCCACAAACCTATCAACCAACTGTTAAAATAAGCAAATACAAGGAAATATTTCTGTACAAACATGTTTGTAATATCATATGAGATAATAATTTCCTGCTCATTTACATGATGCTTTAAGTTACTGTGTAGCACAATCCAAGTTTGAATTAGAAGCAATTGAACTGGACCCATCTTGATCACTTCATAATAGTAAAAAGAAAAATAGCTAAAAACAAATTCACTAAGAATGATTGATTTGATTTTGGCAGGGAAGCTAAAACAGCTTTGGTCTAACTTGGCACAGTCCACAGTGAAACAGTCTGTTGCGCAGTATTGCTCCCTGTATATCGAGTAAAGCCAGCCAGTGCCCATAGATAGTGCAAGGAGTCCCTTTACCAGTTCTTTGTTAAACACAATTACTTCACTTCTAGTTGCCCCGAAAATTCTGTCTCTCTTGCTCTCCAATACTGTGCAGCAGTTTCTTCAATCTCATCGCAGATGCTACATATAGGGTCTTCTTCCATTACACTCATTGTATGTAGTTGTTTTTTGAAATTCCCATGGCTGGTCATCAGTCCAACCACGATTTAGTCCCTTTCCTGTTCAAGCCCAGGATTAGAGAGCTTCTTTCAAAACATGGCTTCGGCATCATTACCTTACCATGTTTTTGCTTATAGACCTTTGTCCAGTATTCTTTGTGCTGTCTTCTAAGCCAGTACTGTGGTTCTAGTTTGATCATAACCTTGGTGATTGTCAGGACAGGTACCAGTCCATTGAATGGAGTCTTTGCCCCCATCCTGGCCGATCTGGTGGCTTGAGCCCTCTGACTTTCTGCAATAATCTTAGATCTTGTTGCAGGAGCTGCCAATGATTTCAGGGCTGCCTCGCTATCAATAGATGTTGATGCTATGGTCCTTGTAGCACCTATGTGTATTCTCCTCCACACACGCCCTGATTGCAGTAATTTCAGCTCGGAATAATGAGGTCAGTTTTTCTAGAGCGATGATGCCCTCCACTCTTGGCTGAACCCTGTAAAACCTGGGCCCAGTACCTTGGTGTGATTTCGACCCATCAGTGAACCAGACAGTGTCCCCCACTCTTGGCTGAACCCTGTAAAACCTGGGCCCAGTACCTTGGTGTGATTTCGACCCATCAGTGAACCAGACAGTGTCCCCCATTTTTTCCCATTGCTCTGTGCTTCCAGTTATATTGTAAAGCTTGTTGAAGCAGTTAGGAGTTATTATCTTATTGGCTGGCTTTTCCCCAGCCATTCCAATAGTTGTCTCACTCACTATTTTAGTGTGTGTGTGTGTCTTGATAACTCAATGAGATCCAGTTTTTACCAGTTTTGAGTCTATATGCACTGGCTGCTGCCTTCATCTTAAGCCAAAGGTGTAGTGGAGGCGTGTCCAGCATGGCTTCCATCCCAGCAGTTGGTGAGCTGCTAATTCTGCCTGTTATGGTGAAGCAGGCCAGTCTCTGCACTTTGGCAAGCTCCTTAGCAGCAACCTGCTTTCCTACCTTCTTCTAAATCACTACAGCCCCATAAGAGATCCTAAGTCTATCTGTTGTGGTGTATATCCAGTGCATACCTTAGGGTCATAGGCCCGAGTTTTTGCCACAAGCCCTTGTGGTACTCACTAGAGTACCTTTCACTTTGGAGCAGATGCCCTTAATCTGAGGGGTCCATGTTAGTTCCTCATCTAAGGTTACTCCTAGATCTTTCGCTATCCCCATCACGGGTAGAGTTTTATTGCAAAACTTTAGATTCCAACTTTAGTATTGGATATGTTTCTTCGTGATTGGTACCACAACAGTCTTCTTAGGTCGTGTTTAATGCACCAGTCTTGCACAACTTCCAGTGCACCTTGTGCCATATTCCTAACTGTTCTAGTAAATTTGCCAAGTATTACTATCACAAGGTCATCTGTGTATCCTTGGCAAAAGCATTGTCTGGAATTTAGTTCCTCTTGGTCTTGTTCACATAGTATCTTTTTCTGGCCACAGCGATGTCAGAAATTATATATTTCAACAGATTCCCGATATTCATTGTACACTTGTGGAAAGGACATATGGAGAGATCCCCATTTCATTGTACCTCTGAGATGCTGTGTCCCATCACTCATGCTCTGGCTATAACACCACATTCAGACTGAATTAAATCTTAATTACATGCCATTGTTGTAGCAGGGACATGCAGAAACTGCATCAGACACTTGTTGTCTTATATAGGCATTACCAACTGCAGTTTCATATTCTGCTTGTTTACATGTCTTTGAATACATGTGCTTATACCAGTTTGTGTGGCACTTCATTGTATTTAAAGTATGTATGGGAGAGAAATGGAACAAATGGATGATGGATTAATACCAACATAAGTTCATGACAAAGGGAGTTGTAAAATGATCTACAGACAACCAACCATGTCAGTCAATAAAGCTGTCATGATCTAGGGTGAGAGAAAAGATCATTGTTAAATCTTTCAAGAAGGTCGGCATAAATAATGCTCTTAATGGTAGTGAAGACCATCTTGTATATAAAACAGGACAGTAATGCTGATGAAAGAAGAAAGTTAAGATAGGGAATTTCAATAATTTTTAGAGGGCATTTTGGTTTTATAAACTAAGAAATTTTAGGCTGAGTTTTCATTCTAACAAGAAAATGGTAAAAATTGCTTGAAAATTAAGAAGCACCTTACAGTAAAATTAAGAAGCTCCTTACAATCTGTAAAATATGGTAGCTGTTTTCTTTGAATGCATTTTGATTTAATCTGATGGGCACACATCAGACAATGTACTTAAGGATTGTTGCTGCTGTCCAGAGTGTCATCAGATTGCGTATAGTGATCTGCAGAACAAAACAGTATTTGTACTCTGCAACTGCTGTTTACTATCTGCTCCTTTTGTCTCACCATGGTTCTAAATACAGTTATTTTACAGCAGCACAAAAATGTTCTATAGAAAGCATTAGTTACAATTACATAAACATAAGTGTGTAATAAAAAAACTGCCATTGGGTAATTGGAAAATATGAAATTGTGACCTATTAAGTACAAGTCTACATATAGTTTAAACAAGGTTATGTTGCATCAAGAGGGAAGTAATTCTTTTGACAAAAAGTAATTTGTAGGTCTAAGTATATAAGAATTAAACTATTTTGGGATGTAAAGAACAAATCAGTACTTGTTGCATACCCATGGGCTTTCATCACAGTTGCACATCAATTTGGCATTGAATCCACAAGCTTTTGTAACAGGTCAATTGGGAGTTCTTACCATGGATCCAATAAGATGCCAGCAAACTGATCGTGGTTTTAATAGCTTCTACCATGAACACATCAGTTCAGTGCATATAAGAGATGTTCAGTTGGATTTATATTCAGGCACCAACTAAGGCACTCAAAAAGTTTGTTTTTGGTCATGAAAGAAATTTTTATAAAATATAGAGGTGTTTTTAGAATCATTGACCTGCTGAAACATCCAATTATGTGACACATTCTATCTCCTACATGGAATCATATCATTTCCAAGATGTGACTGTACAGGAAACATCCACACACCATGACACTTCCACCACCATGCTTAGTGGTCTATACCTAAGCCTTGTTTTGTCCCTCTAGCTTTTTTGTTATGTATACAGGGCGAGTAACTATCGCCACCTAGAATAATTCTGAAAATATGAGAGTAACTGAAAAGTTTGTGGGACAAACATTGCATGAGACAACGGGGGGCCATAATATGACAGTGGTGTTATGTTGCTAGATGGGGTTGCGTCAGAGGTGTGGTCAATTTTTTTTTTTTTAATGGTATGTTGTTATTCGGTACTAAATTTCTGATAGTGCTGTTGAGACAAATCCAATGATGTGCAACGAAGGTGTTTGAAGGTCAATTTGGTCAAAAAGGTGGCATGAACATTCGTATCATTGCAGTGCTGCAATCTTTTTATTATGGATTAAGTGGTATTCTTTATTACATCAGTGCTTGACGAAGGGCTTGGCAAAGGGTCTGCTCTTACAATTCTCTCTTATCTCGTACAAATAGTAAATATTCGGCAAATAGAACATATCCACCTAACGTGCTATTGACATGTAAACACCGTTCAACAGTGTTGCAATACAACAATAATAGGAACAGTAAGACTAGTATCGTCAAGTCAAGTGAATGTGGGTGATGTATTTCTTTGAAGAAAAAGTCAATAGGCTTCTCATTTATGGAGAATGCCAACAAAATTCCGTGAGAGCTAGTACTGTTGCACTGTGGTTCAAGATTCTCACAGTAGTTTGTGTCAAATCACAGGGGAATCTCGCATGAGTCAGAGTAGTGTTGTTCATGTTCTGCATCATCATAAATATCACCCTTACCATATCAGTCTCCACAAAGAAATAACTGGTACGGATTTATGCATTGCATTAAATTCTGCTGATGGGCTCAACTTCAGAATCAGAGGGATGACACATCTATTAACTTTCTTCTGATGAGGCTTCGTTAATGAACCATGGAAATGTTAATTTGTGTGAAACGCATTATTGGGCAACTGAAAGTGCACACAAGGTCAGTGATGGTATAATTTGGGATTCAGGAGGACTCAATCATAAGCTCCTCTTTTATCGAAGGCAGTCTTTATGGTAGGAACTACACCACATTCCTCCAAGAAACATTAGAACTGTTATTGGAAGGAATATCTTTAGGGACAAGGAGCAGAATGTGATATCAACACAATGAGTGTCCGGCACATTTTTCACGGATGGCTAAAAATGAGCTGCAGAGAGAATCCCCAAATCATTGGATTGGATGCGGAGGTAATGTGTAGTGGCTGGCTGGTTCGCCAGACTTGACACCTCTGGATAATTTCTTGTGGGTATTCGTTAAAGACATTGTTTATAAAGAAATTCCAACTACACCTGAAAATACACGAGAGAGAATTGTCAGAGCATGTGCTTCAATAAGTGCCAATTTGATGAAGAATACCACTTAGTCCATGATAAGAAGTTTGCAGCACTACATTCATACTAGGGACCATCACTTCAAACACCTTCTGTCAATCCTTCTGTTACACATCATTGGCTTCATCTCCATAGCCGCTATCAAAAATATGTAACCAACTACAGCATCCCATTTAAAAAAAAATAAATAAATAAAAAAGAATTTGACCTTTATATCTCTGAAGCAGCAAAAACCAGTCACATTGTGACCCCCCCACCCCCTTGTATTGTGCAGCTTTTGTCCCATGAACTTCTCAACTCCTACCATACTTAGAGTTATTCTTGGTGCCAATAGTTACTCACCCTGGATACTGGACACCATCAAAAAATAAATAAGTTAAATTAATTTTTGTCACTCCATAAAATGGTACTTATCTTTGGCATTCCAAGTTTGGAGTTTCCTTGCAAACTATCCTGGAACTATGTTTTGAATTTCTGAGTGGATTTATGTAATTCATCATGTAAAACACCTGTTACTAAGTACCTTTTTACAGTAGACGTGCGTCACCTCAGTCCATTATGTTGTTTCACATCATCCCTGATTTGTCCAGATATTTCTCTTGGCGCAACAACTGATGGCTTACAAATCATTCTGTCCTTCCTCCTCACTCTTCTTCAAGGATGACTTTACCTTGGCTTATTTGTTGCTGCTATTTCCTGTTCTTGCCATTGATTGTGCACAGTTGTTATTGGTTGTAATACGCCATACTCTACTGCTACCTCCCAACCTTCAAGACAGGTAAAACAGCTTGTCTCGTATCAAGCGAGTGTTCTGTTTTGCTATAATTCTAGTTCTTTACAACAATCACTGAGTGAATACCTGTGTCACAGTAGTTAATGAATACCATACAATCAAGGCAAGTTACATGCTTTCAAGCTAAAGGAATGTATACTTACATTGCTCTTGTATGATCTTCCTTGTTTACTAGATATATAAGCGTAACTCAATCAAGAGCGTCATGCTGCTGTGTTTAGATGTGTTGCTCTTTTATGACTGCATGCAAGCAGTACTGACAGCATAACAACACAGCTGCAAAATATTTCCTAACACTGCTGTCGTCTAACAAAACATGCCAAATACTGTTATCTGCACATTTGCAGGGACTCTTTGACACCCTTGCTGTAATTTGCTTGCAGTACATATACAATCACTATGCTTTACTGAGGAGATACAAATGTGGAACAATTTTTTCTTGCCCTGCTCAATTACAGGCCAGCTGCTTTACGTTTCTTCATGTTACTCTTTCATCTGTACACTTTTTTCTTTCCAGTCACCTGATGTCCAGTTTCTATCTTGTCTTTTTGGAACTACTTTGCTGTGGAGAATTTATTTATCAACTCAATTCTATTTCTGTGTTTGGTTTGGTTTTCAATTTCTTGCTTATATATAAAAGTTTCTTGTAGGTCTTGGTGCTCTTCTGTAAGCTAATGAGTTCTTTTTTTTTTTAAGTTTTCAGTACTGCTGAACAGTTTTTCTTTTCAGTATGCTAAGACTCAATAGCCTTCTTTGCCAAATTTTGTTTCCAGTTATTTTCTGAAATATTTATTTGTACTTTGGTATTGTTTCTGAATTTAAATGTTCGTACTGGTGTTCTGTTTCCTAATATCTTCTCTATCTTTTGTTGATTCTAACATTAGTGTTTGTGATGCAGATGTATATTCTTGCCAAATGACTGCCTTGAAAGTCGGAGGTTCTGCAGTTTTGTAGAATGAATTTTTGCTATAAACATCTTCTGTTAACAGAAATGCAAAGACCATCTTTCTTAGTCTTCCTCTTGTGGCTCCATTTTCCCCACCATTTGGCTGCATGACTTCTCATAGACCCTTAAATTTGTCTTCCCCTGATCCTCCCACACTCCGTATTTGATTGGGATGTTGCAGTCCTGTTGTTACCCATTATTGCTTCCTGCTTCTTGTCATAAGAGATGAGTAGTCATGCTTTTCTTACTGTTTTTTTTTTCTCTCTCTTCTGTGCTTCCTCTACACTGTCAGAATTGCTAATTATCTGCAAAAGTTGAACAGACAATTTTGACATTATCCATTTTTTAACCAAGTAGTATTCAAGTTCTGGTATTAGATTCTGATAACTGCTCCATCTGTTCAATGTTCACTTTTCTAGTATGATCTGAAAGAAGAATGTAGTTAGTCCATTGCCTTGGCTAAAGTCTGTTCTCACCTCAAATGAGGCTGGAGTTCCTTAAGAAGACTCATGCTGTCTTCTGTATTTGAGATTCTTTATGAATTTTGAATAAAAGTAGTCTTGCTTTATAGCCATTAGCCTTCTTTATCTGCCAACAATTTAACTAAATGTCTTTCTTAAAAATTTCCCTTTCTTGCATCCACAGTCAGAAAGACATATAAATGAAAACATTTTCTCCCTGGACTGTTATGGAATGTATTTATTAAAAAATAATGTGGCAACTATCAGTGTGGTGTCTGAAACCTTTATAATTTATTTTGAGATAAAACTTTCCTTGTGTTAACCGTGTTTACAAATTCCATATTCATTACAAGACAGGAGTCTTCATAATGTGTATGCCCAGACAATGGTAGTACTTCATGTACCAATTTCTATCAAAGTCATGTCATACTACATGTCTTAATATACTCCCCCCAAGCACTAAGCACGACATTTAATAACTATGACTTATTTCACAGTAAGCTGACACTGGAGTATGGCACAACAGTCTAAATTCATGTTGTGAGTAAATACATTTAGTAACAGTTTAGGCAGAAAATGGCCTCATCTCCATTCCGTACCAGTTTGAGGATAAAAATGTAATAAATATTTTATGTTTTCCTGTGACACTTCATTAAATGCTTCTCAACATTCTTCTCAGGACTGTTTTACTTTCTGCATTGTTCTTGTTATCCTGATTTATTAGTGCATGTGCATTAATTATTGTGTACCTCTTATCTAAGTACTGAATTATTGCAGGGAGAGTGTCTTTCTGGAGGTACTGAAAAATTTAGTACTGATTCTAACATAGATTTGCCATTTACAAATGCAGAGCCTAGTTTTGGAGTAGTTTCGAGAATTTCTTCCCTGTGTTCTCAGTGAAGAATCTACAATTCTCTGAATGTGGTATTTCTTCATCTGTGAATGTGCTATTTTGAAATGTCAATTTTAACTTTTAGTCCATTTAAAATGTCAAAGTATTTTGGGTTTGCCAATATTTATTAATGTTTGTTAATATAGTTCAGGGTGTGAACTTATGGTTGGGTTTAGAAGTCACTCCTCACCTCTGCAAGTTGATCTGGGCTGTCAGTGAATCCCAGTTTTCATAATAAAAAGAGGTGAACAAAAATTTTACACAGGGTGTAAGTGCATGACAGATTAAAAATGTTTTTGGTCAATTTTCTTTCTGAAGTGTGTAGTAGGAAGTATGGCTACAACTGAGCTACTGGCTTGTGTATTTATTTACAGTACAGAAGGCAAAGTGAGGAAATGGAGAATGAATTCTTACTAACATTTTGTCTCATTAACTGCAATAGTTTATCATATCCTCTTCAATGTTATTTTTAAGCCTCACTTACAGCTTTTCATGGACCAATCACATGCTGTCGTGCATTTATAGAATTCTATTCATTTACTGTCTCATCAGTTGTAAATCAGTGACCATTTCTTCAAATTTTTCAGGTGGAAACCTCAACAAGATATGCATCTGATAGAGCAAGGTAAGTTTTCATAATTCACTGCAGAACTTTTTGAAAAAATATAAATTTTTATTTACTAATTGTGAATGTACTTCAGATATAAAATGCACTACTGTAAATGTTCAGTATTAGCGATAAGCAACAATCATTATGGGCCCATTCCTAGACAAATAGAGCAAATGTTTAATAATAAAAGTACATTTGGAATGTCGGCAGCTGTATTGTGCTTAAAGCGGAACGTCAAATGAAAATCACTTAAATTCAACAGATTCATCGTGATGGGCACAAGCTAATGTCGTACTGCAGTATAAAAAGTAAGAAGAAAGGGTGAGTGGCTATGCACGGTGTTACAGAAAGGTACGGCCAAACTTTCAGGGAACATTCCTCACACACAAATAAAGAAAAGATGTTATGTGGACATGTGTCCGGAAACACTTAATTTCCATGTTAGAGCTCATTTTCGTTTCGTCAGTATGTACCGTACTTCCTCGATTCCCCGCCAGTTGGCCCAATTGAAGGAAGGTAATGTTGACTTCGGTGCTTGCATTGATGTGCGACTCACTGCTCTACAGTACTAGCATTAAGCACATCAATATGTAGCATCAACAGGTTAGTGTTCATCACGAACGTGGTTTTGCAGTCAGTGCAATGTTTACAAATGCGGAGTGGGTAGATGCCCATTTGATGTATGGATTAGCACGGGGCAATAGCCGTGGCGTGGTACGTTTGTATGGAGACAGATTTCCAGAACGAAGGTGTCCCGACAGGAAGACATTCGAAGCAACTGATTGGTGTCTTAGGGAGCACGGAACATTCCAGCCCAGGACTTGTGACTGGGGAAGATCTAGAACGATGGGGACACCTGTAATGGACAAGGCAATTGTTTGTGCGGTTGAAGATAACTCTAATGTCAGCGTCAGAGAAGTTGCTGCTGCACAAGGTAACGTTGACCACGTCACTGTATGGAGAGTGCTATGGGAGAACCAGTTGTTTCTGTACCATGTACAGCGTGTGCAGGCACTATCACCAGCTGACTGGCCTCCACGGTTACACTTCTGCGAATGGTTCATCCAACAATATGTCAATCCTCATTTCAGTGCAAATGTTCACTTTACAGATGAGGCTTCATTCCAACGTGATCAAATTGTAAATTTTCACAATCAACATGGGTGGGCTGATTAGAATCTGCACGCAATTGTGTAATCATGTCACCAACACAATTTTCTGTGAACGTTTGGGCAGGCATTGTTGGTGATGTCTTGATTGGGCCCCATGTTCTTCCACCTACACTCAATGGAGCACGTTATCATGATTTCATATGAGATACGCTACCTGTGCTGCTAGAACATGTGCCTTTACAAGTAAGATACAATGTGTGGTTCTTTCACGATGGAGCTCCTGCACATTTTAGTCGAAGTGTTCGTACGCTTGTCAACAACAGATTCGGTGACCGATGGATAGGTAGAGGTGGACCAATTCCATGGCCTCTACGCTCGCCTGACCTCAACCCTCTTGACTTTCATTTATGGGGGCATTTGAAAGCCCTTGTCTACGCAATGCTGGTACCAAATATAGTGTGTCTTTGTGCTTATATTGTGGACAGCTGTGATACGCCATTCTCCAGGACTGCATCAGAGCATCAGGGATTCCATGCGATGGAGGGTGTATGCATGTATCCTCACTAATGGAGGACATTTTGAACATTTCCTGTAACAAAGTGAAGTCACGCTGGTACGTTCTGCTGCTGTGTGTTTCGATTCAATGATTAATGTGATTTGAAGAGAACTAATAAAATGAGCTCTAACATGGAAAGTAAGTGTTTCCGGACACATCTCCACATAACATATTTTCTTTCTTTGTGTGTGAGGAATGTTTCCTGAAAGTTTGGCCATACCTTTTTGTAACACCCTGTATACCCAAAAATTGGAGCTGTGATTCCCAGTATTCCAGGTTAATGAATATAGTGTTGAACAGCTCTTTCAATGCTGTGTCACAGTGGTGCTTAGGAAACACCAAGCATGTAGTAGTGACAGTTTATGGGCCACCATGAAGAAGAAATGTAAGTAGCTGGTGCCAGTTTCAGTAAGGTTGTGAAGACGTAACTGGTGAATCCTCATTCTCTTTGTTTCTCCCTCATCCCAGTGTGTTCCCGAAGGCTGGCCCATTCATTAGACATATTACGGGCGACAAGGTAATGGATAATTCCCAGTTCTAGGTCAATGGGTAGGGTACACACACATTCTCTGATACAGGCCAGGCCCAGAGAGGGGTGACTGCCTAAGCTGTTACCTTCTCACATGCCAGTTTGTCCCTCTGTCAGGAGTTTGGGTGGTGTGACCTGAGGAGTTAAGTCATTTATGGTGGGAGAATCCCCCTCTAAGGGGGGTCTTCAGCTGGAAGGAGTATGCCATTGGAGATGGGAGATTTTTTTTGCAGTGTCTCAATCACCATCTTCATGTGTGTCTACCAAACATAAATAGATTGTGGCTATAGATTTGAAGGCCCTCAAAGATGGGAGATGGGAGATTTTTTTTGCAGTGTCTCAATCACCATCTTCATGTGTGTCTACCAAACATAAATAGAATGTGGCTATAGATTTGAAGGCCCTCAAAGCTGCACATCAGTTCCTCATGGTATCACATGCCAGAGGTGGTCAGTCCTTTACTATGGTTAATGTGTTCATTATTCTGAAAGGTGTTATTGCAGTTGCAGGCCCTGTGAAATTCTTTTCTCATTTGTGTAATGCAACTTTGCTTGTGAAGGTGTATTGCCTTTTGAAGCCAAACAACTGCTTACACCATCACTCCTCCAGAGTTATCCATTTTCTGTTGAGGACCATCGTACACTGAGTTCTTCACATGGTGCTCTTCACAGTCTGATGCTAGGTGGCCTCACCAAGGGAGATATCCACACTTACCTCTCTAATCGTGGCATCACTGGTGCCCATTGAGTAATGAAAAAGATGGATGCAAATATAATGCCCACATGCACTCGTTTTCTACCATTTACTTGAGTAATGTTGGCCTCAAAGATTAGGGCGGGCTATGAAGTCATCATGGTCTAACCATACATTCCAAACCAGATGAGTTGCTACAAGTGTCAACATTATAATAAAACATGTGTCCTGTCAAAACATGGCCAAATGTGTTACTCTTGGCAGAGATGCTCAAGAGGACAATTGTTTGTCTCCTCTCTGCTCTAGCAATTGCAATCCCATGAGTGTCCTATTAGTCTTATCAGCAAGCCATCCAGGAGATCTGAGTGAAGGACATCAAACCTCACCCTGTCACTCGCAGTTGTTAGCTAGTCAAAATCCATATATTTTAGCATCTAGAATTTATACTACCATTTTTGCTATACCATGCATAATGGAGGATATGCTCACCCAGACTTGCTACCTTAAGTTCAGTATTTCAGTAGTGAAATCACCCAGGTCGCAGTAGCATCCCCGTTTCCTACAGCTGCGCAACAAGCCCTCAAATCTTTGCCCCTCATGGCGAAATCACCTGCTACACAACTGTCAGGCTAAAGGACAAAAGCAATACTCCTGCAAAGACTTCCTACAGCTAAAAACATAGTCTTCATCTGTCTTCTGTCAACTACACAAAGGAAGCAGATCCAGGAGTATTGGGGGGGGGGGGGGGGTAGAAGGAACGGCTTTTTTTAGGTTTGAGAAGTGCAGAAAAGGCTTCAGTTTCAAAGCCTGCAAGAACAACACTCAAAGAAGGTAGATACAACTGCAATAAGTATTGTATTTGTAAATTGTTGTAGCTACATTCGAAAAGAACTGGGGCTCACAATGCTAACAGGAAGCACTGAATCTCAAATCATTACAGGTATTGAAAAAAGTTCAGCTGAAATTTTTCAAGAGACCTAACCATGTTCACAAAGAATAGATGAAATACAGTTGGTGGCATAGTTTGCATTGCTGTTCCAAGTAGTTCACCTTGAGGTGAAATTAAAGTAGATTGTTCAGGGCTGAGGGGCTGGGGTCTATCTGTAAAACTACTACTTCCTGACATTTCGTTGCCAGCTGTGGGTGACATCTTCGGAGGTGAGTCAGTGATGCCTGTCAGGCAATGGATTTCTCGTTTGTATAGAGTGCACAGAGGGAACCAACATAAGTCACGTGGGGCTGACTGTAAATCTTTCTCTGGCTAACATCATTATTCTCTGTTGAATGTAATCGATCGTCACATCATTGGTGCAAAGTCAACCACCATATCCTGTCTATCTTTAAGCCTTTCCTGTTGAAATTATTGTTGTGTTCCTGAATCTCTATAGCTTCCCTGTACATATGTGCGTAATAATCGATAACCTGACTAGTACGCTTGTCTCAGTAAATTTTATTTCATGATTACTGTATATCCCAATTGATAGTTCCTTGTGTGTTCAGTTTAGCGGGTATTGACACTTATTGTTGTTCCAGTATAAACCTTCCCACAGCCACATAGAATTTTATACACATCAGGAGTTGCTAAGAGGTGTTCTGCATCTTTCGCCGATCTTGAACTCTCACTAATCTTTTCAATAAAATTCTTCTGGGTTTGAGGTTGCATTGTCAGCTATATAATTCGGACATTTCAGCGACTGTTGCAAGGAAGGCATCTTTAAACAGTCGCCAAAACTTCGGAATTTTATAGTTGACAATATGGCCTTATACCCAGAAGAATTTTATCGACTCTGACAATGGCCACTGAAGCCTACGTTTACATTCACTAATCTTGTTTGTGGGTCTACAGAGTGTTTCAACTTGAAATGTGGGCAGAACATTTCCAATACAGTCCATAGTGTTGTGAATAAATGGAAGAAAAACTTTTCCAGCTGACCATTGTTGCTGAATGTTGTCACACACTTTTCTTCTGGGATGAAGTGCTCGATCTATCTTTCTGTTAGCATAGCCATTTATCTTAACAGCCATTCACAAATGATTTAGATCATCTTGCAAATAAACTGGTTTACAGATCTTATTAGCTCTGTTCACCAATGTTTTAATGACACCACTCTTCTGCCTGGGATAATGGTTCGAATCCTTATGAAGGTAATGGTTGCTGTGTCTCTTGTCTATACACTTTATGCCATCTGTCTGTTTAATTACTGATACATCCAAAAAATTTATTTGTCCATTTCTCTTTTTCTCCATAGTAAATTGTATTTTGGGCTTAATACTATTGAGATACACCAAGAAACCATACAATTCCTCTTCACTGTGATTCCATACCGAAAAAGCCTCATCGACATAACATTGCCACTGTAAAGGGCATTTTACTGCCAGACTGCAGCACCTGCTGTTCAAAAAATTCCATGAAAAGATTAGCATTAGCTGGACTCAGAGGTCTGCCTGTGGCCACCCTTTCTGTTTGTTTGTGAAACTTACTGTCATACTGGAAATAAGTCATGGACGGACAATGTTGGGACCTGCACGGCCTGACAGCTAGTCGTTGACTCACCTCGGAAGTTGTTGCGCGCAGCTGGCAACAAAACATCACAAAGTAGTAGTTTTACAGATCGACCACGACCTCTCAGACCGGAAGTTTTAACTGATGAAAATGCTGACTGTGAAAGCTTACACATTATGATTAGTACATGTGAGGCAAATACCTACCAACTGGAATAAATTAATAACTTCCCTTTATCGATACTCTGACTTAGGTAAAACAGTTGGTGAACAGTTTTAACGAAAACTTAAGTGTCATTTCAAATAGGTATGCCAGTTGTACAATTATAGTTAGTGGGGACTTCAGTCTTCTCTATATATATTGGCGAAAATAAATGTTTAATGCCAGTGGTAGGCATAAAACGTCGTCCGAAACCTTACTGAATACCGTCTCCGAAAATTATTTTGAACGAAGAGTTCAGAAGCCCAGTCAAAGTGTGAATGGTTTGCGAAAACATACTTGACATCTTAATAACCCTGACCAAGCAGGGAGCATAACAGATACAGGGATTAGTGACAACAATGTTGTTGAGCCATGAAGAGTTCACAACAGTGAATACTGTAACATCGAAACAAAAACAACGCAAAATTCATGCCCTTGAAAAAGCATATAAAAGTGCGCTTGACACATTCCTAAGAGACGGTGTCCACTCCTTCAGATAAGTCTTTCCAAACATAGTCCAGATGCTGTTTAAAGTCAGAAACGTAATAAATGAGAGATATGTGTCAAATAAATTAACAAGAGGTTGTACTGACACAACAGGTCAGACCACAGGTGCAGAAGCAATGAAAGACACATGCCAAATGTAAAAGAATGCAAAATCCACAAGATTGGTGCAGTTTTACAGAAGCTCTAAATTTAGTGCAGAGTTCAATGAGATAGGCTGTCTATAGTTTCCACAACGACACTGTCTCGAAATCTGGTAGAAAACTCAAATAAATTCTGGTTGTGTGTAAAACATACAATTGCAAAGGTGCATTAACACCTTCCCTGCACAATGATAATGGTAAAGTTATTGACAACAGTGCTACTAAAGCGAGTTACTGAAGACGGTTTTCCTAAATTCCTTCACAGGAAAATGAAAGTAAGTATTCACGAATTCTAACCAAGAGTAATTGCGTATATGAGTAACTTACAAGTGGGTATCCTAACTGTAGTGGAGCAGCTTAACACTAAAGAAAAGCAATGCCTCTGGTCCAGATTGTACATTCATTCAGAATATGCTGATACAATACCTCCATACTTAGCAGCCAAATACAACTCTTTAACTGCAGAAAGATCAGTGCCAGAAGACAGGAAATTTACAAATGGGAGTAATCTGATGAAATGTAGACCAATTCCACTAATGTCACTTTGCCGTGGGATTTTGGAAAATATAGTCTGGTTGAACATTATGAATTATCTTGAAGACACCATGTATTGACAAATAGCCAACACACATTCAGAAAGGAAAACATAATTCTTGTGAAACACAACAAGCTCTTTATTCTTGCAAAGTAATGACTGATATGGACAGATGACATTACATTGAGTCCATATTCTTTTTATTTTTCAGAAGGCTTTTGACTCAATTCCTCACAAGTGACTTCCAATTACATTGTGTGCCCCTGGAGTATCATCCTAGTTGTGTGCACTGATTTCTGATTGTGTACCAGTAATGTCACAGTTCGTAATAACTGACAAAACTCACCGAAGTAATATCTGTTTCCCAAGTAAGTGTAACAGCCCCTCTCTTGTCCCTGAACTACATACACGATTTTGGAGACAATCTGAGCAGCTCTCTTAGATTGTTAGCAGATTATGCTGTCATTTACCTTATTGTCATCAGATGTTCCGCCCCCCCCCCTCTTGTGGGTCCGGAGGTTAGAATAGGCCTGAGGTAATCCTGCGCGTTGTACGATGTGACTAAAAGGAGTTTCACATGTTTCAGCCTTTATGTGATCGTCCCCTCTAGGGTTTGACCTCCATTCCTATGTCACGGTGACCATGGACTTCTTTGCATCTGATATCCAGCACGGTAGCCAGTCCATTGTGGTGGTGCTACTATGTACCCTGTTGGGTGTAGCCCCCTGACCATACTGGGATAGCTCTGCTGATGCCTGCGCCGTTAACTCCCCACATACGCTGAGATGTAGATGCCCATCCCCTGGGGCATTGGGACTCGCTGCTAATGGCTTTCCTGCCAGGTGGCCTTTGCTATGGCTGGGTGGTGCCCGTGGAGAGGGCCCCGGGTCAGAGTGGGTAGCATCAGGGCGTATGATGTGCAATAAAGCATAGTAGATCATCTCTTGCTGGTGGTCAAACACCAGCAGTCTCTAAGCATTCACATGCTGAATTCAACACAAAGTATGACCCCAAATTGTTCCCCTCCCATGGCTTAGGATGGCAGCGGATCTTATTTGCCATGGTACCTTGTATGTTCGAGAGATGATGAGGAATCTTTCATGACAATGAAGCCTCAGTTTTTTGTTGAGAATTTAGAGGCATGTTCAGGAAGGTGGAGGGCTTGTCAAAAGTAATACCGGGGTCAGTCTTGACCAAAACAGCACCCTCTGCCCAGTCATGGGAGTTACTCGCTTGTGACAAGCTGGGGGATGTTTCTGTAACCATCATGCCCCATAAGATCTTAAATATGGTCCAGCACCATTTGCCTTGCTCCCCTGACTACAGGACTCTCCAGAAAGAAACGAAAAATAATGGATAACAAGACCCTGGACAGACTGACCTACACTGAGGCAAAGAGAAAATTTGAATGCCTGTATCCTGTGTGTATGACAAGATTCCCCATCATCTACAACAGTTCTGGCACCATCAGCTCCGCCAACACAGGTCACCTCTCAGAGCCGGAAGACTATACCTGCCCCCTTGATGGTGGGGCCACTTCCCTCCTTGTTGCTCCTGCACCACCTACTTTAGGAGCAACTCTCCTCCCCCCAAAACTATCGGGGACGTCTGTCCCCACTTCTAAGACAGAGAAGCGTTAGTCTTCTTCGGCTTCTCTCACCAGAAAGGGGTCCCTTGGGTCACTACCTTCCCAGGTTTCTTCCAGTGGGAAAGACGACACCCACAGTGACTGAAGAGCCCAAAAGCAGCTGGTCATAGGGCTTCACACTCATCCTCAGTCCTGGAGACAACCAGTGAGGTCCTTCCAGGCAGGGAAACCCAAGGACCACCAAGAGAAATACAAAAAGAGAACTCCCTAAGACAAAGGAAATCGTGGTGGCACGTACACCACTGTTTCCTACAAGCTCTGCGGCTGAGGATGGGGTGGAGATTTTGGCGTTTGCTGAGGACGTAGATCTTGCCAGACCCTCAGACAATGGACATAGACTGCTCGGACAATGAACTGGTGGCAGCAGGTGACTGAGGCGTAAACTGCCTCATTGAATGTTTCATGCCTTTGCAGTCTCACGATGTCATCCTCTGTAGGAATTGCGGCAGTTTTTTCCACTGCCTGGCTGAACTACGACAACTGTTAAGCTTTACACCTGCTATTTGCATTGCCCTCCAGAAAACCTGGTTCCTAGCAATGTAGACCCCTGCACTCCGTGGCTATAAGGGATATTACAGGAACCATAGCGATTACAATAGTGTATCAGCTGGAGTTTGCGTTTATTTCTTAAACTCAGTCATTAGTGAACATGTGCCCCCTTCAAACCCCTCTTGAAGCTGTGGCTGTCAGAATAAGGACGACATAGGAAGTAAGTCTGCAATGTATATCTTTCTCCAGATGCAGTACCCCTGAAAGTATTAGGTGCACTGACTGATCAACTCCCTAAACCTTTTCTACTTGTGGGAGATTTTAGTGCCCATAACCCCTTGTGGGGTGGTACTATTCTTACTGGGCGAGGCAGAGATGTCAAAACTTTACTGTCGCAATTCGATCTCTGCCTCTTAAATACTGGGACTGCCACACATTTCAATGTGGCTCATGGTAGTTACTCAGCTATTGATTTATCAATTTGCAGCCCAGGACTTCTCCCATTTGTCCACTGGAGAGCACATGATGACCTGTATGGTAGTGACCACTTCCCCATCTTCCTGTCACTCCCTCAGCATCAGGCATATGGACGCCTGTTCAGATGGGCTTTGAACAAGGCAGATTGGGGAACTTCTGCTGTCACTGCTAATGTCCCCCACATTGATGTGATGGTTGAGGAAGTGACTAGCACAATTGTTTCTGTGGCTGTAAACAAGATTCCTCGCTCCTTAGGGTGCCCGAGGCATAAGGCAGTCCCTTGGTGGTCTCCGGAAGTTGCTGAAGCAATTAAGGAGCGTCGGCGAGCTGTAAAGCGGCATAAGTGGCACCCTTCCCTGGAGCATCTCATTGCCTTGAAATGGCTCCTTGCCCGTGTTCTCTACCTTATCAAACAATGGGAGGAGGAGTGTTGGGAGAGATAGGTCTCCACCATTGTGTGCCACACGTCACTGTCCCAAGTATGGGCAAAGATCAAATACCTTTTCGGGTACCAGACCACAACAGCTATTCCCCGTGTTACCATAAACGGCGAATTATATACCTACGCAAAAGTGAATGTCAAGCACTTTGCTCGAGCCTCTGCGTCACAGAATTAGGCCCCCCCCCCCCCCCCCCCGCCTTTTGCACATTCTAACAGCGGCTGGAAGGGAACATCCTGTCATTCACTACATGTTGCAGTGAATCCTAAACACCCAATCCACACAGTGCTCAAAACTGGTAAAAACCGCTTGATGTGGATAGCTATCGGCCCATCAGCTTCACCAAAGTCCTTTGTAAGCTGCTGGAACATACAGTATGTCGGCGGTTGGGTTGGGTCCTGGAGTCAGGTGACTTGCTGGCTCCATGTCAGGGGGGCCTGTGCCAGGGTCATTCTACCACTGATAATCTTGTGTCCATCGAGTCTGCCATCTGAACAGCCTTTCCAAGATGGTAACACCTGATTGTCTTTTTTTACTTATGTAAAGCATACGACATGACTTGGCGACATCATATCATGGCCACATTGTATCAGTGGGGTCTGCAGAGACCACTCCCGATTTTTATCCAAAACTTCCTGTCGCTTCATACTTTTTGTGTCGAAGTTGGTGACTCCCATAGTTCCATCCATATCCAGGAGAAGGGAGTCCCGCAGGGCTCTGTATTGAGTGTGTCTCTATTTTTAGTGGCCATTAACGGTCTAGCAGCAGCTGTTAGGCCTTTCATCTCACCTTCTCTGTGTGCAGACGATTTCTGCATTTCGTACTGCTGCTCCAGTTCTGTTGTTGTTGAGTGGCGCCTCCAGGAAGCCATCCACAAGGTGCAGTCATGGGCTCTACCCCACAGCTTCCAGTTTTCAGCCTCAATGTTGTGTTATGTTATGCACTTCTCTCGGCATTCTACCATTCATCTGGAACCCATACTTACCTTTACCCTGTGGCGGGCGTGTGGTGGCATACAGTGCCATTAATTTTGTTTTCGTTCAATAATTACGTCAGCGCGCCGAGCACACAACAGTGGTGCTAGATATGCTTAGATTGTTTAGTCACGCGCCAAACTACATTACTGCGCCGTCATTATACCCACCATAACAGCTGTGACTCACCTGGGAAGTAGATGACTGCACCGAGACAGCACTGTGTACCGCACACACCCGGTAATGTATGTATGTGTAGCCATACCACTGTCGAATGTTTTGATGATTATATGCTTTGTCTTAAAACTCTGTGGGTGAATGATCATTTAGTTATTAACATTGCTTTGGTATTAGAATTATTTTGTCTGCCAGGTCCGCAGAAAGGAAAGGACTATGACCAGAAGAAATTGAACGTCTTCTTCTGCAGTCACCTGACGAAGAAGATTATGTAGATTTCTATGACAGCGATGAGGAAGCAGAAATAATTGAAACTTTGGATCATTCCAGCAAATCTGAGCAGTCATGCGTTGACGGGAATGAAGTGAAAGGAATGCCATATGATCACTGCCATTTTTATATTGCTAAGGACCAACCACTACCAGGGAAAGCAAAACGTAAGAATATATTCAATGTCCTATCTGGCCCGAAACACAATGGTAGAGAAGCTAAAACTGAAATTGAAAGTTTTCTCAAATTGTTTGATGCTGAGATAATTATGTCGTTGCAGACACAAACAAGTACATAAATAATAAGAGATCATCTGTGAATTACTCAAGGGCTAGAGATTGCAAAACTACTACTTCTGAAATAACGGCTCTTTTAGGAGCACTGTTTCTCATGTACCATCTGGTGTTCCCTCCTCCTGGGTGCAGAGGTTACGCTTTTACTGTATAAGCCTTTTACAAGTATGTCTGTCTGGAACAGGGGACTGATGACCTCGATGTTTAGCCCCCATCAAACCCCAAAACCAACCAACCAATCAACTATTTCTCTTTGCTGTACAAAAGGACGCACAAGTGTATTACAACTTTGGGCGTCAAATGGAACAGGAATGATTATTCTAAGGGCAGTATTTAGCTACAAGCGCTTCCTGTTCTTCCTCCGGTCATTCAGGTTTGACGAAACTTCTACAAGAAAAGAACGACTACCAACTGATAAACTTTGCTGCCATCCGCCATCTCCACTCAGCATTTCTGAAAAACTGTAGAAATAACTACAGTCCAGGTGAGCCCCCCAGGGGGTCCATAACTCTTTTGTGGATACGTGCGTAGTGAGCACGGGACCCCGAGCTCATGTGGCCTTCCTTTCTTTCCGGGCTGCATACCATCCCTTTCCGCATCCTTCCCTATCCCCCATCTTCGCCCCCCCCCCCACCTCCGCCTCTTTCCTTCCTTTTCTCCCCCTCTGGGAATATGATTTGTGCCTACATCCGGAGACGGACTCTCGAAACTGTAACGAATTCTTTGCTTTCACCGCTTGCAAGTCTTTGTCCTTCCTTTGTCCTCTTTTCCTTACCTCTTCTCTTTGCCCTTTTCTCCACTGCGGCGTTTGAGACCTCTCTTGTTTCCTTTCCCTTTCTCTTTCTTCCTCCCTGTCTCTTTCTTCCTCCGTGTGCGTGTCTGAAGGCCGACCCACGCATTTCCATGCGTAGCCGGTGACGGGGTAATGCGTAATTCCCCGTCCCGGGTAGACAGGTAGGACACGTACGTATCCCCTGGTAACGGCCAGACCCAGGGAGGGGTGATTACCCGAGCTGATACCTTCCGAAACATTTGACAAAGTTCAACTCCCTCCATCTGTTTGTCGGCAGGTGTAACGTGAGGTGTGAATAATCACCTAAGGCGGCAGTGCCCTCAGAGAGGACCCCCACAAGGAAGGAGCGCGCCATCGGAGACGCCGGTAATCATGGGGGATACTTTCGCAATGGTTTTCTCATCTTCTATTATGTCAGCTAACAAGCGTAAGTTCAATGAGTCTGAGCCACAGACAGTCCTTCCATCGTTGCCACAATTCCTTGTTGTTTCTCGGTCTGACGAAGGTCACGACTTCTCCACGGTCAACCCTTTCATTATTCAGAAAGGTGTCGATGCAATTGCAGCTCCTGTAAAGTCTTGTTCCAGATTACGAAATGGCACCTTATTGTTACAAACAGTCAGTGCCCTCCAGGCACGAAAATTGCTGCGTTTTTCGCTGCTACACACCTTCCCTGTCCGGGTGGAACCGCACCGTACTTTAAATTCATCATGTGGGGTCGTTTATACACGCTCCCTCGACAGATTGTCTGACGAGGAAATTCAACACCACCTGTGTGACCAGGGCGTAACGGCTGTTCATAGAGTCATGAAAAGGGTTGACACGAACATCATTCCAACCTGTACTGTCTGCTTGACATTTGACAAAGTTCAGCTCCCATCGAAAATCAAAGCAGGCTACGAGATAATTTCCGTTCGCCCTTACATCCCAAACCCTATGTGTTGCTATCGTTGTCAGCAGTTCAATCACACCAGCCAGTCCTGTTCCAATCCAGCCAAATGTGTTACGTGTGACAAGGATGCCCATGAGGGTGACTGTCCACCTCCATCCCCTCGTTCCATCAACTGTATGGGTGACCACGCTGCTTCCTCTCGAGATTCCCACATTTTTAAAGACGAAAGCTCAGGACTGCCTGCGCTTGCTCCATTTGGGGGGGGGGGGGGGGGAGAGGGAAGGTCTTGTTGGCGTTCCTCTGGCTCCCAGCACACTTTGGTATTTGTGGAAATGAGGCGGCCAATATAGCGACCAAAGCTGCGGTCTCTCTTCTTCGGCCAGCTATTTGATCAATTCCCTTCGCTGATCTACGGAGCATTTTATGCCGTCTTGTTGTTTTTTTTATGGCATGCACATTGGTAGACACTTCCCCATAATAAATTACGGGACGTGAAAGCTCTTCCCTGTGCTTGGACCTCTTCCTCCCGAACGCGTCGTCGGGAGGAGGTAATTTTAACTAGACTCCGGATAGGGCACTGTCTTTTTAGCCATCGACATGTTTTAAGCGGCCATCCTCCCCCACCCTGTCCCCATTGCTCTCAGCTGTAGATGGTAAGACACCTTTTAATTGAGTGCCTCTATTTTACTCCATTACGCGCCCGTCTACAGCTGTCACCTGAGAACTGTATCTAACAGCAAGATGGAGTACTGACCCCGAAATTGTTCAATATTATAAAAACTATTGTGCGGTACTAAGAAAAGTTATTAAAAAGTCCAGAAGCATGTGTATCATGTCTGAGATCAGTAACTCTGATAATAAAATTAAAGCAATTTGGAATATTATTGAAAGGGAAACAGGGCAACCAAGAGCACAGGAAGACTTTAGTGCAATAAAATTGAATGACAAGTGCACTAACAAACAATCAGAAATTGAAAATATTTTGAATAATCATTTTTTAAATGTTGTGGAGAAAATAGGATCTAGATCTTCACTAGAAGAGGCAAGGCTATTAATAGAAGAGGCCATACCTGCACAGTTTGAAACAGCTGTAATTCCACCAACCTCTCCCTCTGAAATCAGTAAAATAATAAACTCACTGAAAAGTAAAAGCTCTTACGGAATTGATGGCATTTCCAGCAAAGTACTTAAAGCTTGTTCCCCACAGATAAGTAGAATTCTCAGCCACGTATGTAATAGCTCTTTGGAGCAGGGTGTTTTCCCTGATAGACTGAAATATGCCATTGTAAAACCATTGCATAAAAAGGGGGATATGTCGGATGTCAACAACTACCGCCCAATCTCTCTTCTGACAGCTCTATCAAAAATTTTTGAGAAAGTAATGTATTCAAGAGTAGCCTCCCATATTTGTAAAAATAAAGTACTAACAAAATGTCAGTTTGGTTTTCAGAAAGGCTTTTCAACAGAAAATGCTATATATGCTTTCACTGATCAAATATTAAATGCTCTGAATAACCAGACATCACCCATTGGTATTTTTTGTGATCTCTCAAAGGCCTTTGATTGTGTAAATCATGGAATTCTTTTAGATAAGCTAAATCATTATGGTTTGAGTGGGGCAGTGCACAAATGGTTTAATTCATACTTAACTGGAAGAATGCAGAAAGTTGAAATAAGTGGTTCGTGTAATGTTAAAACAGCTGATTCCTCAAACTGGGGTGCTATCAAGCACGGGGTCCCACAGGGTTCGGTCTTAGGTCCTTTACTGTTCTTGATATACATTAATGACTTACCATTCCACATTGATGAAGATGCAAAGTTAGTTCTTTTTGCTGATGATACAAGTATAGTAATAACATCCAAAAACCAAGAACTAAGTGATGTAATTGTAAATGATGTTTTTCACAAAATTATTAAGTGGTTCTCAGCAAACGGACTCTCTTTAAATTTTGATAAAACACAGTATATACAGTTCCGTACAGTAAATGGCACAACTCCAGTAATAAATATAGAATTTGAACAGAAGTCTGTAGCTAAGGTAGAATTTTCAAAATTTTTAGGTGTGTCCATTGATGAGAGGTTAAACTGGAAGCAACACATTGATGGTCTGCTGAAACGTCTGAGTTCAGCTACGTATGCTATTAGGGTTATTGCAAATTTTGGTGATAAGAATCTCAGTAAATTAGCTTACTATGCCTACTTTCATTCACTGCTTTCGTATGGCATCATATTCTGGGGTAATTCATCGTTGAGTAGAAAAGTATTCATTGCACAAAAACGTGTAATCAGAATAATTGCTGGAGCCCACCCACGGTCATCCTGCAGACATCTATTTAAGGATCTAGGGATCCTCACAGTAACCTCACAGTATATATATTCCCTTATGAAATTTGTTGATAATAATCCAACCCAATTCAAAAGTAATAGCAGTGTGCATACCTATAACACCAGGAGAAAGGATGATCTTCACTATGCAGGGTTAAATCTGACTTTGGCACAGAAAGGGGTAAATTATGCTGCCACAAAAGTCTTTGGGCACCTACCAAACAGCATCAAAAGCCTGACAGATAGCCAACTAACATTTAAAAATAAATTAAAAGAATTTCTAGATGACAACTCCTTCTACTCATTGGCTGAATTTTTAGATATAAAGTAAGTATAAAAAAAAAAAAAAAAAAAAAAACTTAATCATTAGTGTCATGCAATATTTTGTGTAATGTAATTTCTTGTACAGACATCTTTTATTAACCTGACACGTTCCACATCATTACGAAGTGTCGTATTCATGATCTATGGAACAAGTATTAATCTAATCTAATCTAATCTATATCGTCCATTTTAGCAGATGACACGCGCTCGGCCCATTGCGTTCTCGAGTTTATTAGTGCCAGTGAGATGACATCAGTCATTTGAAACTCTTTTTGATCTACCCATCTAATCTTCAGCATTCTTCTGTAACACCACATTTCGAAAGCTTCTATTCTCTTCTTGTCTAAACTATTTGTCGTCCATATTTCACTTCTATACATGGCTACACTCCATATAAATACTTTCAGAAACGACTTCCTGACACTTAAATCTATACTCGATGTTAACAAATTTCTCTTCTTCAGAAACGCTTTCCTTGCCATTGCCAGTCTACATTTTATATCTTCTCTACTTCGACCATCATCAGTTATTTTGCTCCCCAAATAGCAAAACTCCTTTACTACTTTAAGTGTCTCATTTCCTAATCTAATTCCCTCAGCCTCACCCGACTTAATTCGACTACATTCCAGTATCCTCGTTTAGCTTTGGTTGATGTTAATCTTATATGCTCCTTTCAAGACCTTGTCCATTCCGTTCAACTGCTCTTCAAAGTCCTTTGCTGTCTGACAGAATTACGATGTCATTGGCAAACCAAAGTTTTTATTTCTTCTCCATGGATTTTCATACCTACTCTGAACTTCTCTTTTGTTTCCTTTTCTGCTTGATCACTATAGAGATTGGATAGCATCGGGGAGAGGCTACAACCCTGTCTCATTCCCTTCCCAACCACTGCTTCCCTTTCATACCCCTCGACTCTTATAACTGCCATCTGGTTTCTGTACAAATTGTAAATTACCTTTCGCTCCCAGTATTTTACACCTGCCACCTTCAGAATTTGAAAGAGGGTATTCCAGTCAACATTGTCAAAAGATTTCTCTAAGTCTACAAATGCTAGTAACGTAGGTTTGCCTTTCCTTAATCTTTCTTCTAAGATAAGTCGTAGGGTCAGTATTGCCTCATGTGTTCCAACATTTCTACGGAATCGAAACTGATCTCCCTCTAGCACTCTATTTTCGACGCTAGATTGACTTGGCTCCCCATCTTCGTCAGCTTAAACAGAAGAACTGGCAGCACCTCAATGCTCTCCATTACCAGAGCAACACCAGTTGAGGTGCAGATCGCTGTACACTGCTGCAGCTCTACAGAGCCCTTCTCCAATCCCAAACTGACTATGGGAGTGTGGTTTATGATTCGGCAGTGTCTTCAGCATTACATTTAGTCGTCCCTGTGCACCACTGTGGGGTTAGATTCGCGACAGGAGCTTGTAGGACGAGTTCGGTGAGCAGCATACTGGTGGAGGCTGGTGTCCCTCCACTGCAGATCAAACGTGCGAAACTGCTCGCCATTTACATAGCACCACACTTTCATAGTTTCCCTGAGCATCTGAATTACCATTTCCTTTTCCCGCCTCTTGCAGTCCATCTCTCTGAACTGGAGTCCTTCCCTTTACCACCTTTATTTTTGGTTCGTTCACATACATCTCCATGGTGTATTCCTCGGCCACAGCTTCATCTGTACCCTCTGCATGGCCCTAAGGATTCCGTTAACCTGGTCACTATCCGCTGCCTCTTCCTCTTGATACTCGACGTGCTCCGAGGCTCTGAAGTGGTTCACACTGATGGCTCAATGGCTGATTGTCATGTAGTCTTCGCATATGTTAATGGAGGACATACTGAGCAGCACTCCTTGCCAGTTGGCTGCAGTGTTTTCAATGCAGCGATGGTGGCCTTATCTCGTGCTCTTGAGTCCATCTGCTCACGCCTAGGCGAGTCATTTGTCGTGTATACTGACTGAGCAGCCTACAACTTATCAACCAATGGTACCCTCGCAACCCTATCGTAGCGTCCATTCAGGAGTCCATCTAAGCCCTGGAAGAGTCCCACGGTTCTGTGGTGTTTGTGTGGACCCCAGGACATCTCGGAATCCACGGCAACGAACTAGCCGACAGGCTAGTTAAACAGACGCAGAAACTGCTTCCGGAGATAGGCTCCAAAGCTGACCTGCGTTCTGTCTTACAGTGCAAGATTTTCCGGCTTTGGGAGAGGGGAATGGGATAACAGCACACACAACAAACTGTGTGTCATTGAGACTATGAACGTGTGGGAGTCTTCCATGCAGGCCTCTTGCAGGGAATCAGTTGTCCTCTGCCGGCTCTGCATTGGCCATACGTGCCTAAAGCACCGTTACCTACTCTGCTGTGAAGACCCGCCTCAGTGTCACTGTGGCTCCCAAATGACAGTCGTCCACCTCTTGCTGGACTGCCCACTTTTAGCCGCTCTCCAGAAGACGTTTAACTTTTCCAGCACCCTGCCTTTGGTGTTTGGTGACAATGCCTCCACAGCAGCTTTAGTTTTTCGTTTTATGCGTGAGAGCAGGTTTTATACTTCTATGTAGTTTTTAGTGTGTCCTTTTTCCCTCTGTGTCCTCCACCCTAGTGCTTTTCGGGTGGAGGTTTTAATGTGTTGCAGAGTGGCTGGCTTTACCTGTTCCCCTGTTTCTAGCGTCTTCCTGTTTTTCTTGTCCTCTTTTGTTCCTTAATTGTGAATTGCAGAGTACTCATTTAGATATAGATCATCAGGTATCGTCGTTGTCTTACATATGTCTATGCTCTTGGGCTTCGGACGTTTAGGTGATGTGGCTGATAATTTTCTCAGAGCCAGTTGCTCTTGACATATTTACCAGCACTATTCTCAGCACTACCATTACAGCATCCCATGGGCAAAAAGGAAATTATCTGAATATAGAAAATCGAATGCTTAGCAGTGCGATTTCTTTTTTGTTTCTAAAACTTACTGTCGAAATCCTAACCAGTCATTGTCAAGATGCAACTGCTGTGAGAGTGCCATGCATAGATACTTCCAAAAGAAAGTACAACCTCCTACTGATACAATAGTAACAAAACATAACGAGAGTTACAGGTAGACCAGTTCTTAAACGTTTATTGTATGGACAGGCATTTTAAACAATTCGAACATGTGCAACACTTGATAAATGTAAGTTGTAGTAACGTGAGATGACATAATGGACTCAGAGATGTGAGGTGCATGGGCCACAGTGTGCTTCATGAAAGTTGCTGGAGCACTGGCTATGGGAGTGGAGGTGTTAAAAGCTGGATGCTTATGCTCATATCAGTGAAATATGACATGCATCTCAACTGTAGTGGAATTTTGGTCCTTTGAATGCAGAGCAGAGGGCACTTCATGCTACATGTACTATTTGAAGAAGCACAGGGAGGGGGAAGAAGGGTCCTCTCATCCCATTCCTTCCAACCTCCACTCACATATGCCCTTTCCATCCTGTGCACATCAGGCCCTAATTCCATTTCTCTCTCTCTCTCTCTCTCTCTCTCTCTCTCTCTCGCCATCTCTCTCTCTCTCTCTCTCTCAACACGCGATCTAGTGTTCTCTCTCTCTCGCCATCTCTCTCTCTCTCTCTCGCCATCTCTCTCTCTCTCTCTCTCGCCATCTCTCTCTCTCTCTCTCTCTCTCTCTCTCGCCATCTCTCTCTCTCTCTCTCTCGCCATCTCTCTCTCTCTCTCTCGCCATCTCTCTCTCTCTCTCTCTCGCCATCTCTCTCTCTCTCGCCATCTCTCTCTCTCTCGCCATCTCTCTCTCTCTCGCCATCTCTCTCTCTCTCGCCATCTCTCTCTCTCTCGCCATCTCTCTCTCTCTCGCCATCTCTCTCTCTCTCGCCATCTCTCTCTCTCTCAACACGCGATCTAGTGT